>NC_044042.1:67219674-68491997 GCF_901765095.1 Microcaecilia unicolor | reverse complement strand
ACTAAATATAAATTGTGCGGGTCAGATTACAATCATCACACTTTTGGCAATCTCCCCACAGACCCTACCCCAGCTCCCAGCAGTATACCTAGGCAAACAAACAAATCTCATAAATTATTTAGAAATAAAATAAAGTTTATTCCAAAGGAAAAGAATAAATAATGTTTAGTTCAGCTGCATAAGCACAAGGCAAATCTGAAATACAGAAAAGAAACAGGGAGGCAATGTCCTCCCATCAGCTCCCTGACAGTGGAGGAAATATTATGCCCCCCCCCCCAACCCGAATCTTAGCTTGTCATATATTTATACATTTTTCTTCAGTACATCATATACAACAATATAGAAAATCAATTACACTTCCAGAACATCCTTTTATCATTGGTCCCCAATCAATTACTTACACGTATGCAGATATTAGAAACTTCTATCCTATCAGCTGTCAGTTCATATCCTGATTCCAAGCACTATTTCCTCACCTCCTACCTTATTCCTGTGTTACATGACTAGGCTATCTTTTCCTCGCAATCTGGGCCAACAACATCCTGTTATTCAACCCTGGGACTTTCCTAACTTCTGTCTTTTGCTACCTAAATATAATGTGGTTTCAAACTGTATAAAACATAGGAAATCTGACCCAAAGATTAATGTAAAATCTAAATGTCCATTAAAGTTATCTTAATTACATTCTATATGCATGTCCTTATCTTCTAAAGCTTGTAACAAAGTTCACAATCAAATTCTTATGCTGTCTTGCACAGTATCTTGCCCTATGTATGACCTTAGCACTGGTCAGCAAAAATGCAGAAAAAAGAGTTTTGTTCCATTCACATGATGTGTGTCCCTCTCCATAATCTTAAACAAACTTCTGTTACCCTTCCCACCCCCATACCATCTGTACCTCGCCTCTCCCCTTCTCCCATTGTGCTTGCCCAACAAATTGCGCTAAATACATAAACATGTTTGGTTCCTGTTTGGTCAGAAGGGTGAGTGTGGGTCACATTGCTGTCCTTGCACAATTTCTAAAGTTCACTCTGCTGTCTACCTTGATTTGCAAAGTGAAAATAACAGCACACATGGTAGTTGGGATATACAGGTCTTATAGGTAGTCTTGAATTCCACTCAGAGGGATGCTCTCCGTGTATTCCCGACCACCAAGCCCAAACTGCCCATTAAACTGGCCCCACAACTCCTCCTCTCCCTGGAAACCATAACAAGTCTCGTTCATCAGTGATGGGGCATGGAGGAGGGGAGAAGTGAAGGATATACTGTGAGGAGAGGGAAGGACCCACCTACAAGGGTAGGAGAAAGACAGACAGAAAACAAAGTGGGTCATTGAGAGGAACAGCGAAGAATGGTTACAATTAGATTGCAGTATCTGAGCATCCTCATACAAGGTGGGTATGGGAGTTCACAGCCTTCTTGAGACAGAGAGCCGTGTACTGGATCAAGAGACTTGGGAAAGTATTGTTCTGTACTATAAAGAAACGCTTGGGGGGGGGGGGGGGGGGGGGACAAAGGCAAGACAGGCAGTGGGTAATACAAGGCAGCGAATCCCAACAAGGATAATAATAAAGGAAAGAAAACTTACAATTAAGGCCCCAAAAGTACCACCTAACCCAGAAAACCAAGATTTGAAGGTGTTCCACCAACTCCCCTGGAACAAACCCTTATAATTATCAGCACCTACATGGGCAACATCACGAATATCATGGACAGCTCCCAAGACCACAGCAGATTTAGAATCTAGGTAGGTGCAACAAGATGTAGAATTTAAAATGCCACAGACACCACCTTCATGTGCTAACAACATATCTACTGCAAAAAGAGTATCAGTAACATATTTCATTATAGCATCTACCTGTTGTAAGGCAGTAAGAACTCTGCCTTGATGACAGGCAGTAATTTTCAGTACTGCATTCAAGCGCCGAATAGCAGTGCAATATTGAGCTGTAACTGCTGAACCAGCAAAAGATACCCAAGCAGTAGAGGAGAGTACATCATGAAGCCGCTTAGTCAAGGGGGAGGTGGTTTTTACATATTCAAATGCCATTCACAAGGATTCATCTAATTCTTCTTCTTCTATGGGGGAGGGGGGGTTGCAGATCTCATGTGTAAAAGGTAGAAGGGAAGCCAAATAGCATGTAACTGACCAATGGTATGGAAGGGACTGATAGGCCTATGAGCCACAAACAAAATAGTCCCACCAATGCCTAGATACCATCTGGAAAGGGCAAAGGCAGTTCGGTAACAGTAAGATATATTTCTACAGAATAGGGTGTAAGGACCATAGAAGAGCCATGGTGGCCCAAAATTACTTCTGATGACAACTCCCTTTTTTCCAGTGTCTAGATTCCACACCTGGTTTACATCCACATCCCAGAGGATATGATAATACTCAGTAGGCGTCTTGGCCATGGCTAGTTGGACCTCTTTAGGGACGTTAGAGAGGAACGAGGTGAAGTTGAGGCCAGGCCTGGCACCCAGGTTCCATTGGGAAGAAGGCGCATCTGACAGGCCTCAGGTGGATTGTGGTCTAATATAGGTCTGGTACCATTGTTAGTGAAGTAAAAAGGGATAGAAAGATAGAACTGCCCTTTATGAGTATACACGTGGGTTGTTGTTTTTAAATAGGTGCATACATATGATTGCAACTCTGTCCCAGCTCACTCCAAATTATACCCCCAGGAACACCTACATGCAGGTGGTGTAAAAGTAGGTGCAGTCTTGTGGTGTGCCATCTTTTAATGTGTACATACCAGGATGCAGTATTTTTTAAGTCATTTCTTTTTCAACCCACTAGACCAGTGGTTCTCAACCCAGTCCTTGGGACACTCCTAGCCTGTCAGTTTTTCAGGATACCTACAATGAATATTGTGAGCACTCTGGAGTGCTGGTGCGGGAAAAGGGGGATAGTGGTTCTTTTAGCCGTCAGGATCCCCGGTCATTCAGCTCAGCTAGGAGAGCAGTGCGCCCTCTAGGGGCCAAACTGCTGGAGAAAGCTTTAGTTAAGGAGGAAAACTACTCTCCCCAGAAGCCAGTGCAGGGTCAGCTGGACTCCCAGGAGAGGGAGGGGGGAATAACATTGGGAGATGAGGTCTGATCCTGGAAATGAGGAACAGCTAGGGGAGATTAGGGAGGAGGAGGATATGGTTTATGATAAAGAGGAGGTGGGAAAAGAAGGGGAGGAAGAGTGTATGGAAATGGCTGGTTTTGCTCTAACCCGGACAGACAAGGTGAAAGCTTTTGTGGCTCAGCATTGCCCCGGCTGTGGAGTTGGGGAAAGCTGGGAGTAAAGCAGTGGAGAAGAGTCTGGAGAGCACAACTTGCTACAGTACTGTCTGCTCACAAAAGGTAGTGCTGTTGAAAATTAGATTGTTTCTGAGCAGGATTGTGCACTGGAAAACTCAGACTGTATTGTGTAAGAGATGATGTGGCATCACCTAATCACCAAAACTGTCTGCTGATAAGATAGTGATGCTGGAGGTATGGTGGGATTTGAAGCAGAAAACTGCAATTGTCAAGGGGAAAATGAGTCTGCAATATGTAAAGATGGGAGGACGACCCATTAGGAGATAAAATCTACTGATTGAAGGAGGTGTTTAAGCCAGATTAATCTGGTGTTAAGAGAGCTGGAACAATAAAGAACTTTGATTGTTTTCTAACTGCTGTGAGTGTGCAAGAATTTCTTAAAATCTACAAGAAGGAGAGACAGAGAGGAAAAGTGAGGTGTCTGGCTAGCAAAGCTCAGGGAAGGCGGTGGAAGCTAAGCAGGGATGACCTTGGCCCCATCTGGAAGGGTGACCTGGCTACAATATGTATGAGATAGATTGGCATACAATGGAGGTAGTGCATACAACTGCTTCTCATGAATATTCATTATAGATAATCCTGAAATCCTGACTCTTATAAATACATATTTAAAACCAAAACAGAAACCATGTAGTACTAATAAAAGCTAGATCATAAGGCCATACAAACATTAAAACTTACGTTCAAATTATATTATTACATAAATCATAGCTAACCCATTAAAAGAAATGTACATACTCAGACAATAAGAGACATATACCTATTAGGGTCCCAAAGGGCACTGGCAGATTAGTCAAATAAAAGCTACAATGAAAACAGCCCAACGTAAAGTCAGCAAAAAATAAACAAAAAAACATGACATCAATAAAAATTAGAAAATCAATCCAGAGCAAAAACTTGATATAAATCCCAAAAGGAAAAACAAAAATACTTACAACTAGGAGCAGGATACACACTCGCAGAGTGACTCCTCCTCATTCAGCAGCCAACAAACTGCAGTTGCACTGGCAATAGAAAAGCCCAAAAAGCAAGTTTTAATGTTTGTGTGGTCTTATGATCTAGCTTTTAGTAGTACTACATGGTTTCTGGTTTTTTTTTTAATATGTATTTATGAATCTTTTGTTTTGAAGTATATTACTAATATATATATTAACATTTTAGTTTTGCTGTTTAATAAATTTTTTGTTGTTTTAATTATGTTGAATATACAAAATGTTTTACTATATATTATATACTAACAGTTTTGAAGATGTGATTTATGGATTTAGCTTTTATTTTAATTTTTATTATGAGTGTTTAGCTTTTGTATTATGTTTGTTTATATTTAATAAATTTGTTTGTTTTGATATACAATTATAGCCCCTGACGCAGCCTCTAGAGAGGCGAAACATGGCCATGTCGTGGTTTTTTTTTAAGTGGCTGGAATAAAAGCCTTTTAAACCATTGAAGATACCCCAAAGGAAGAAGTATTTGGCTACCTTTGAGAATAAAGAGGATCTATGTTGGAGAGGATGTGGACAGCTGGGTACTTATGAGCATCGGTGGTTGGATTGTACCAAAAGTAAACTATTTTGGGATCAAGTTTAGGAGACTATTCAAAAATGGATGAAGATTTAATGGAGAAATTCCCCGGACATATGTCTGTTGGGATGTTTCCCAGAAGGTTTAGAAAGGGATGCATTCAGACCACTTATTATGACTCTGCTTCTGGTAGCCAAGATGACTATAGTCAGAGCCTGGAAGGAAACCCGGAGCCCTACCTTCCCAACTTGGAAAGGTGTTTGCAAAGACCTTTGCAAATATAGTAAGATCACAACCCACCTTTATCGCCCAGGCAAAGCTGGTAAGTCCCAGAGGGGCAGATTTTTTCAGAGAGGTGAGTCTTTTTGAGCAAGCTGCAGGGGTGGTCAAGACGCAGATATGACCACCTTAGATTCTTCTAGAGAGGGACAATGTAGGTATGGGGCTCGCCTTCCGCGGTAGCAGTAATTGGAAGATTAAGGAGTTTTTACGAGAAGTGGGCCCAGATCATAGAGGACTGGTGAGTCGTAGAGGTCATCCAAGAAAGCTATGCCCTGGAGTTTGCCTGGCCTTTGCTGGATGCCTTCCTGGAGTCTCCCTGTTGGTCCCATCTAAAGGCAGGGACAGTTAAGCTTGTTGCAGCTCCAATGTAGTGCCAGTACTGCCAGATGAATGTAGTAAGGGGCAGTACTCGGTTGACATCATAGTGAGCAGCTGTTCAATCAGTAGATTGAAGACCAGGATGATTCTCTTGGCACTGCAAGCCTCCTGTCTCCTCCAAGGCCAGTGGGTACAAGTTGTCAAACAATGCAACAGCGGTGGCCTATATGAATTGGCAGGGAGGTATGAAGAGCTTGCAGGTTGCAGAGGAAACGGCAAAGCTAATGGACCTTTCTCATGGTTTATTTGTTCAGCAAGGAGAATCTCGGAGTTGCAGGCATTGTCTTGCAGAGAGTGTTCTAAGTGGGAAAAGGGGTACTTAACCCAGTTCCTTCCTTCCTAAGGTTGTCTCTCCTTTCCATGTCAACCAATGTATTTCTCTCCTGGTGTTGCGGAAGGCAAGAGGAAGGTGAAGAGTAGCATACGTTTCATTGCCTCTATGTCAGAGGCTGTTCTTCTTGTATTCGAAGAGGATAGAGGAGTTACGATGATTAGAGCACCTTTTTTTTTTTTAACAATGTAACTTTATTGAGTAAATGAGAGACATCTCAAAAAAGTATTAAAACAACCAGAAAGTTACTACAATGAAGAGGAAAGAACCCTACAATAAACCAGAAACAAATTACTTTCAATTTTTACAAACAGGTTTAACCCCCAAACTCTCCAGAATACCCAAATTAGAATATCTCTTTATCCTTTTTGGGGGGGCCAGAAGAAAGGGGAAGCAGTTTCTAAGGGAACCAAATTACAGCGGATTAAGGAAGCTATCCCTTTTGCCCTTAAACCCATTTGGCCAGGAGTCAGGTAGCTTCCTAGGTGGAGTGTGGTCTTATTCCCCTGCAGGGTATTTGCAAGGTGGTGACCCCAACATCTCTGCATTCCTTCATGAAACATAAACTGTATGTGCAGGCTCATCAGAATGTAGGAATTGGAGCATGGATGTTTGCCATGGTATTAGCAGTAGCCCACCCATGAAGATCACTACCTTGGTACTTTCCAAGAGTCAGGAGTGGTCTAAAGGCATGCTAAGAAAGAAGAAATTAGGTATTACCTGCTCATTTTCTTTCATTTAGTCCCTCTAGGCTAGTCCAGAACCCACAGCCCAAATCCAGGTCTAGTGCTAGACTGATTATAAACCGTGTCAATGCACTTTTTGAAAGGCAGTATAACAAAATTAAATAAATAAATGAGTACTGTATGTGAAGATGGAGCAGTTGCAGTTTGTTTTCATTTGCTGCTATTCCTGTGATTGAGAGGACAGTGTAATTGGACCAGTGGAGAGTTCCCCTATTAATATCTGGGAGCAGTCCCTACTAGTGGATGTGGAAAATATAAGTTCTTGCTTTACGCCTGTTAAAACAATTCACAGGCCTATATTCAGCTGGTGGCAGTCAGCGTTTTAAATTTGCTGTCACCTGTATTCCAGGATATTCAGTGCCAGCTAGAAACAGAAAAGCGCTTGTTCAAATCCCAAAGTGGCTTCTTGTTGTCTTGGTTTATACCTTGAGAGAAGGCAATGGCAAACATTCCTGTATCATGTCAAGGAAACCATGGGGGGACCTCATGTAGTCACCAGGAGTCTGGATCTGATTACATTTAAGCCATTGGATCTTTACTTTGTACCAAACAACTTCATGCTAGATTTGTGTGCAATGATCATTTTATGATGAAGTTTAAATTCTTTGTTTTATTAATCTGTACCCACTGCTACTGGTAATACAGGCAGTTTGTCAGCCAAGATCCAGACTTCAGCTGTATAGATCTTTTATTTTCTTGTGCTTTATAGGTTTATTATTTAAGAGGTGTACTCTTCTTCTGCCTACTAAAGAGAGACTCAAGTACATTCACAAGATACTTTCAGAGGTAAGAACAAGCTTATTTTATTGCTTCATAAAATTTAATTACTTTTCTAATTGTTAGTAATCGATGCTGTGAGTGAGACTTCTTATAGTATAAGATGTCATCCTTCACTGGTGGGAAGAGAGGAGTAAGAATCAAAAGGGAATGGTTTCAGTTGATGTCTCTTGTATCATAAAAACACTTATTATATATTGAGAAGAACCTACAAAGTTAAAAAGCAGATGTAAAATTCATATTTGAGTGTGCTACAGTAATGCTCTCTGCCCTCATCAGTCAGCCAATCTTGTGCAGAACCAACCAGAAAAAAGTTCACTGCTGATACTAGTCTATGTTATTTACTTATAAATGCTTCAAACTGTTCATAGGAATATTCCATAGGTTATGGGTTATGTCCCTCTACCAGCAGGCGGAGATAGAGAGAACTTCAGAGGTTTACTATATGTGGTCATGTGCAGTCACCTTAACTTCAGTATTCTCTCTATCTAGCAGGTGGATGGTCATATCTGTGCAGCTCTGGATTGATTGGCTCCTGGCCTGGTCCCCTGGGTCTAGTTGAGCTTCTGGGGTCTGAGGTGTCCCGGTCCTGGGACTTGGATGCACACCTGGTGGTGCCAGGTCCCTCCCTTCCTCCCCCTTCAACCCCTCTTCTCTGCCTGACTGGGGTTTGTGGTTCTCACTCTCCTGAATTTAAAAGGAGTCTGAGGTTTCTTTTGCTCCGGCGTCCTCTCCTGCCTTAAAATAAATAAATAAATGCCGTTTGAGCACTGTTTAAAAAAAAAAAAAAATCTCCTCAGTGTCATGCTGGTTTGCAATACTGGCTGAATGGTGTGAGGACCAACTTGGCATGTGAAGGTGATTCCAGAAAGGGTGAGTAGTCATCCTATCTGCGCGAGTAGGCAGAGCAAAAGCGGATCCCAGTGTGGGAGCCACTGGGCTGCTGCAATTTCCCGTGCTGGAGTTCCACTGTACAGCCCAACTCCGTGGAGCAGTGTGCTCCTTTCTTCCCAGCTCATTTTGGTGGGCGTAGGGCACTTGTTTTCTTGGGTGTGCGTGCGCGCTTGATGGCTCTATCTTTCTTGCCACTCCACATGGCAAAGCTGAAGCCCCAGCACTCCCCTGGGGCCTGATCTGCTTGCGGTTCAGGCAGTTTTATTTGTAGACTTTTCAGAAATGTGACTGGGGAACTGGTGTGGATCACTCCCAGTTTCTTCATATTGGTTATTTAAGGGCTTCTAAGAAAGGAGGCCTGGGGAGGTTTGCAGACTCCTGTGGGAGTCCTAGGGTCTCCCACAGCTTTCCAGGGGCGAGGTCGGAGACCTATTAGTTCCCTGCAGCTGTTCTGTGGCAGCGAGAGCCTTAAGCTGTAGCTTGGAAAGTACTAACTATCTGAAAGTCTTCTGGTAGAGATGCCTGTGCTTCACTTGGTGATTTTCACTAAGAATATTTCTAGACCCTCCTTAATGAGGTTCAGCGTGTGTGTACATCATTAATGGGAGGGAGAAAGGGATCAGGATTAGGGTTCCTACTGTAGGTTTTTCACTCTTTCCCTCTTCCCCTTTCTCAGAGCATGGCAGTACAGTTTGTTTAGTAGTCAGGCTTAGGGCTGTAGACTCCATGTTTCTGTGAGAAATGTTACATTTTGAGGCTAGGGCAGGCCTTTCAGGTTTCTCTCTGTTTCCATGGTAATCCTGCACCCTGTGTACTGCTCTGGTGGCATTTGCTGTGTGTGTACTGTTATCAAACTAGTTTTATTGAGGAGGGTGGCTGGCATTTCAGCCTGAAGGTTACAGGTTCAAGGCTGGTTTTATCCATCCTATTAGAAACTGGATTCAGCTAGATTTCCAGTGGGGCATATTTTATTTCATTCTCTCTTATTGCTTGCCTGGCCAAGTAGTTCTTACATGACTGGAACAGTTATCAGAATAGAGTACTAAAGATTGCCCTTCTCTCTGTCTCTTTGCACACTGATACTGGCCACACCTTTGCATACTAGCCTCAGCTACCCCGATATCTGCAGCGTACCCAGTACCTCTAATTGCTTCTATGGTATTTTTACTATAACTACTACTATAAATCATTTCTATAGCGCTACCAGTCGTACGCAGCGCTTCACAATTTTTGGCATCTTTTCATGGTAGGGGTACCTAAATTTCATGAGGAGTGGTCCAGGAGCTACTTCAGTGTAGAGGTAGCTTAATAGTCATTGTAATCAGCTTGAGAGTAAGCACAGAGCTCTAGGGGTACTGCTTCACGACCCACTGCAGCTTGCTTTCTGTAGTGCGCAATGGTGCAACAGCCATATTCTGCTACACCAGCTGTCTCTGGTTCTCAGCCGCACTTGTTAGTTCCAATGCGCAGCAGTTATAATGCACAGTCACACCAGCCAATTCTCGTCTCTATCTGTAAGAAATTAGCGCTGGCTTAGGCATCAGACCACTGATGTGGCTTCCAAGTCACATTTGGCAACCTGCCTTTTGGAAGTAATCTTGGGACTGGAGAAGATCTAGGGCCATTGGGTAAAGACCTGAGAGACTTCCAAGTCTCGGAGATTGCCAGGGGACGAGTTTAAGGATGATTTTTAATCCGCTTGGTTTGGCGTAGGTTTTGTGGGGCCAGGAAAACCACTTTCTGGGTTTCCACTTCCACTACGACAAGCCACCTGGCTGCTGATAGAATGAGCTCTGTTTCAACTCCAGGTCAACCTATGCCTGCTGCATCTTCCAATGATGGAATCTCAGTTCACTCCTTAGGCAGGACTCCTGTACTGGTTTCAGGAGGAGTGGACCAAGATTACCTCAGCTCAGATGTGTCTTAGTTTTTCTATTGCACAGTTACAACCTGGACTTCACTACAGATTTTTCTTGGAGTCTACATGCAAGCTCAAACGCTGTCAGGCAGTTCTTGCCGCCTTGCCAACGTTTCTTCCTTTAGGCACAGTCGAGTCTGTCCCCAATTGCAATTGGGGAATGGGAAGTTGTTCCCTTTGCTTTGTAGTTCTAACCAGGGAGCTTCCTTCCAGCTGAGTTTGAACATCATAAGAGTCTAGGGTGTTTACGGTTCAGCTTTTCACAATGGGAACCTTGCAGTGTATAATAGTTCTGTCTGGTGGGGAGAGTTTCTAGCCTCCAACCTCAAGGAAACTTAGTTTCATATTCCCAGTGCTCCTTGCTGCAGAGGGATCTTAGCGATTTATGACCATGTCATTCAGCCTTTCCATGTTGCCGAGGACACTTTTGCAAGGTCATGGTGGCAGCTTTCCTTCGTGAGGATGGATTGCAGGTTCAGCCATACCTCGTGACTGGCTGATTTGCGGCTCTCTCTATCAAGAGACTCTGCAAATTCTATCCAAGATACCTACTCGTCTTCAGTCCTTAGGATTGGTAATCAGTGTCACCAAGAGTCAGTTGTTTCCCTTACAAATCTTGGCTTATTGGGGAGTTCTGTTCCATATAGGCTTGGGAAGTCCTTTCTTTCTTTTGCTCCTCAGCAACAGGTGCCAACCCAAGACAGGTTTTACTTTCTCTACCAAGTCCAGGATATGGGAATAGGTTCAAGTTATGGGCACAAGGTTCTCTTTTTTGGACATTCCCCCATGGGCCTGAGTCGTATCAGACCACTTCAGGGGTTCCTTCTCTGCTTTGGTCCCCATCTCTATGGTTCCCTTCAAGCCAACTTAGTCTCAATGGGTGATTTCAACACAGCTTTTTGCTGATATTTCAGTTCTGTCTCCCTGAAGGTGGCTATCTGCAGCTTGTAGGCTGCTAGGCTATGCCGTAGCTGGCGGCAGCAGATTTCAGATCCCTTCCAGAAGGCAGTCAACTGCCTCCTCACTTGCCATATGTAGTTGAAGCAGGCTTATTTGCCAGTTTTCTTGTATGATTTGTTTTGGGTGTCAAATAAACAGACATTTGTGGCAGTCACAGCCTGCCGTTTGATGTGGTTGCGCTGCTGGGTGGTGAATGCAGGTTCTAATGATGGCTGGTTCAGCTCACTTTTCAGGGCAACTATTGTTTGAGGACTCCATGAAGTTGGTGGAAGACCTGGGTGACTTATAGACTCAACGTCTTCCTGAGGACATGTCTACAAGTTCTTTTCGGTTGGGTCAGGCTCGCCCTTATCTTTACGACACCAGGGCTATCGTCCTGGGCAGCCTAGTTTTCTTTAGCAATCCAGTCCAGGCAGGTTCTCGGAACTCCCAACGTCATCTGTTTGAGATCCTGTGGATTTCTATTGGTGACGGGCGCACAGTGCTGTCTTTTCTGCATACGGTGGTTTCTGCCTTCCATCCCTTTCCATCTTTTTCTCTTCCCGCTTCTTGGATGGTCACCATATACTCCTATACTATTTGGAAGTGACCAGCGAGTTCCATTGGTCAACTCTTTGCTTCTTGCTTTGCTCTGGACCATAGAAAGGTACCATAAGAAGACTCGCCATTTTTAGATTGGCAGATGTGGGCATAGCGGTTTTGAAGTTAAGGTGACTGCACATGACCACATATAGTAAACCTCTGAAGTTCTCTCTATCTCCGCCTGCTGGTAGAGGGACATAACCCACAAGTCTCTGGATTGATCTGTTGGGACTAATGGAAAGAAAATTATCAGGTAAGAACTAATTTTACCTTTTATATCATCATCAGTCATAATGGATGACACAAACCAACTAGATACAATGTTAGCTTGAACCTGACATATTCTTAGCTTTAAGGGGGCACCGCAAAAGCAGAGGACCTTAACTTATTTTTTGCATTGCTATGTTCACGAGTCCTATGTAGATTCCTGGTTGTTTCAGAATTGTGTCTTTTTCAAGATGGGTTTTCAGTGATCTTTTAAGACAGACCCCCAGATGTAGTCTCCTTTGCCAAAACACAGTGCTGTGTCAGGTCTCTTGAAGAATAAGTTTATTTTCTCAATCCATCGTCCTGCTGTTTTTCTCACGGAAGAGCCCTGCTGGTTTCACTACTCCTTTCCCTCGTATTCTTACCTTTGCAAAAATACCTCATCCAACCTGCAACTATGAATAACTCAAATATTAATTATTTATTAAATTGCAGCATTTTGTGGAAAATATTTTCTATATCTTTCTATATTTTTTATGTGTTAAAGTACTGGTTAAAGTCATTGCCCATCAAGATTAGTTATTAACAAATCTCATTTTTTGTAGGTCTCATGTTTCAAACTAGGTGGGTGTTCAGCTCCTTTGCAGTGTTTAGGTCTACCGTGCTATGGAGTGTTTCTACAGGTAAATTTTCCTTATGTTGAGTATTGGGTACCAGGTGAATCCTAATCCCAAATGTGTCTGTTTCAGGCTTTTAACTGTTGCTTGCCAGAGCTGAATGTGCTTTGCTTAGCTATGTCCTTGGATACTAGTACCATTGAGTGGCAGAGAAGGCTGTTCCTCCTCCTCAGCCAAACAAAGTCTGTCTTGTCCTTTTTATATGGAAGTTGGACTTTAGAAAACCATGTTCTGCAGCTGGGTCCAAGTCTCAGGCAGGTTTGCTGCTCGTTTTCTCTTAGCTTTTTCTTGTATTAGTAGTATTTATGGCTATCGTAATAATTATTTTCAAGTTTGGAAATTTAGTTGTGTGAAGCCCATAATTTAGGCACTTGTCCCTGATATCCAGTGCGATTTAACCGGTCAGCAACAGCCACTGACTGCCTAAATAATGTTTAACTGGCTAACCGCAAATATTCAGCAGGATATAACTGGTTATCTCTGCTGAATATTCATGATTAGCGCTTATATTCAGCACTGGGTTTAGCGATTAAATAGGACTGCATAAATAGTAGTCCTTTCTTTAACCACTAGGAACTTAACCCCAAATCAAAGATGAATTGGCTGGGGGAGACCTCCCAACCAGATTAGATGACTTTATTGGTCTTTGCAATATAATAGATGTCTGATTCCAGGAACAAGCCCAGGAACAGTGCTCCTCGAAGAAGATGGCTTTGAAGGCACCTAACTACCAATACCCTTCATGTGCTCCCAGTCAAAGGGAGGGCCCAACTCTCATTCATGTAGAACCCATACAGGTGTACCTCTCTCCCTTTTCTGTACAAGAGAAACAGAGATGTTGAACCCTTAATCTATGTCTGTATTATGGCGAGAGTGGATGCTTAACCAGTGTATTCTCCTAGGGCTTCTTCATTGCAAAATATCCTAATAAGTATAGCTTAGAATCAAGTGAAATTGTTTGGTGGGCTTGAATCACTCAATGTACTGCTTCCCAAAATAGCTGCATTCTAGGGAGCTTCCCTAGACCTTGCCTGCTAATTAGTCCCGCCAAACTGGCTCAGATTCTACCCAAGACTGTTCTCTGTTCGATTCAGGATCATTTCAATAATTTGGGTTCCATATCATCATGCTGATCAATCCATAGACTGGTTGTGTCCATCTACCAGCAGGTGGAGATAGAGAGCAATCCTTTTGCCTCCCTATATGTGGTCATGTGCTGCCGGAAACTCCCCAGTATGTTCTCTATCTCAGCAGGTGGTGGTCACACACAGCAACAGCTCTGGCTAGGTCTCCAAGCCTAATGTTTAGGTTTTGTTGAGTACCTGGGGTTGAGGACTCTTCTTGAGCAAGTGCAAACCTGGTGGTGCCAGGTCCCTCCTTTTCTCCCCCGTCCCGCTGACTCCGTTTAAAAAAAAAAAAAAATTTTTTGGACGTCCTTAAGGGCGTTTATTTCAACGTTTATTTAAACGTTTATTGCAGCTACTCACTGGGACACCATTTCGTTACAGCTCGGAGCGAGAAGCAGGTAATTTTTACCTTTTTATAGCGGGCGGGGGTTCCCCGATCGGTCTCCAATGGCCTATGGCGTCGGAGGGCGAGGGCGCAAAGATTCGCTCCCCGGACAGCGTGTGCGCTTCTAACGGCGATGCGGGGGTCTTAAAGTCTGATTCGCCCCTGTTGGGTGTCAGTTTGGAGGCCGGTCAGTGTCCCGGTTCTTCCTCCGGTGCGGCGGTTTTTCCCGCCATAAACGCCCATCTCCCGCTGCTCGCCTCCGCCATCTTGGCCGGCCACTCTGCTCGGACGGCTTCTTCTTGGGCCGCCCTTTAGGTGGGAGACGTTAATGCTATGGCCGCCCTTGATTTGGGCGACGGCAAAAAAGCGGCCAAAGTTAAGCGCCGTTCTTCCCGCGCGGCTCCTTCGCGGAGTGTCGCGCTGGACGCCATTTTGGATGCGCAGCATGTTTCTCCCCCGCTCTTGCGAGCACCGGTTGAGGGTGCGTCTAGGGCTGTGGCCCAGGCTGGTGAAGTGCACAGTCTGGGGGGTTTCTCCCCCGAGTTCATTTTGCTGCTGCATCAGGCCTTCCTTATGCAAAACGCTGCCCCTGCTCCCTTGTCCGATAAAGGGGTTGAGGCCCCCGGAAGTAAACGCCGTCGGGTGGATTTCCAGGCCTTAGAGGGCTCTGTCTCCTCTGATGTAGATGAGGGCAGCGTATCTGAGTTCTCCCAACGGTTCTTTGGGGATTCCTTGGAGGAGACGGATTCCCGCTCGGATGGAGCGGATGACCCCTCTGCAGCGCGGATCTTTTGCTCAGAGGATTTGCCCAACCTGTTAGTGCAGGCCATGAGCATTTTGAAGATTTCCTCTCCGGAGGACGTCTCTCCTTCAGCCCCTGTTGGCTCCGCCATTATGCCGGGGACGAAGCGCCTGCCTAGAACCTTCCACGTGCATGATGCCATGCACACCTTGATTTCGGCTCAATGGGATGTCCCAGAAGCGAGCCTCAAAGTGGCTAGGGCTATGTCCCGCCTTTATCCTCTGCCTGAAAGTGAACGGGAGGCCTTTCTTTGGCCTACAGTGGATTCTTTAATCACTGCGGTGACTAAAAAAACGGCGTTGCCGGTGGAAGGTGGCATGGCCCTAAAGGACGCCCAAGACAGAAGATTGGAGGCGGCCTTAAGGTCGTCCTTCGAGGCGGCTGCTTTAAGTTTGCAGGCCTCAGTTTGCGGCTCCTATGTGGCCAGGGCGTGCCTGACGATTGTGCAGCGGGCTTCCCCCTCGGATCCTTCCTTGAGGGCTGATTGGCCGGCCCTGGAATCGGGCTTGGCTTATTTGGCAGACTTGCTGTATGATGTCTTGAGAGCCTCGGCTAAAGGCATGGCTCAGACAGTCTCTGCGCGGCGGTGGCTTTGGCTGAAGCACTGGTCTGCTGACCACGCCTCTAAGTCCCGCCTGGCTAAGTTGCCTTTTAAAGGCAAGCTGCTCTTTGGGGTCGAGCTGGACAAAATTGTGACCCATCTCGGCACGTCTAAGGGCAAGAGGTTACCAGAGGTCAGGGCTCGGGCCAGTGCTCGCCCCAGTAACTCCAGAGGACGGTTTCAGGAAGCCCGTCGGTACCGCCCGGGCAAGTTGGGCTCCTCTGCCCTCTCTTCCTTCAAAAGGAACTTCTCCCCCAAGCAGCATTCCTTTCGCAGAGACCGCCGTCCCGGAGGTGCGCCCTCCGGTCCTCCCCCAGGGTCTCGTACCCAATGACGGGGCCCTGGTCCATGGCCCAGTGCAGATTGGAGGACGCCTGTCCTCGTTTCTGGGCGAGTGGACCACAATAACTTCAGACGCTTGGGTGCTGGAAGTCATCAGAGATGGCTACAAGCTAGAGTTCTGCCGACCCTTAAGAGACGGGGTTGTACTCTCTCCCTGCAAGTCTCCGGTCAGAGCTGTGGCAGTGCAGCAGACTTTGGACAATCTGATCCGCCTGGGTGCGGTCGTTCCGGTGCCAGAAAATCAGCTTGGCAAGGGACGTTACTCCATTTACTTTGTGGTACCAAAGAAAGGAGGTTCTGTACGGCCTATCCTCGACCTCAAAGGGGTCAATCGGGCCTTGAAAGTTAGGCACTTTCGCATGGAGACTCTCCGCTCTGTTATAGCGGCAGTGAAGGCAGGGGAGTTCCTGGCATCCTTGGACATCAAGGAAGCGTACTTGCATATTCCCATTTGGCCTCCTCATCAACGCTTTCTGCGTTTTGCAGTCCTGGGCCGACACTTCCAGTTCAGAGCCCTCCCGTTCGGGTTGGCTACTGCTCCGCGGACCTTCTCCAAAGTAATGGTGGTCATCGCGGGCTTCCTGCGAAAGGAAGGAGTACAAGTCCATCCTTATCTGGACGACTGGTTGATCCGAGCCCCCTCCTATGCAGAGTGCGGCAAAGCCGTGGACCGGGTGATTGCTCTTTTGAGCTCCCTGGGGTGGATCATCAACTGGGAGAAAAGCCAGCTGCGCCCGACTCAGTCCCTAGAGTATCTGGGAGTTCGATTCGACACCCAAGTGGGCAGAGTGTTCCTGCCGGACAATCGGATTGTCAAACTTCAGGCTCAGGTGGACCAGTTCCTAGTAGCCTCTCCTCTTCGGGCTTGGGACTATGTGCAGCTGTTGGGCTCTATGACGGCCACGATGGAAGTAGTGCCCTGGGCCCGGGCTCATATGAGACCACTGCAACTCTCTCTGCTGCAGCGCTGGACTCCAGTGTCGGAGGATTATACTGTGCGCCTTCCCTTGGAACCACCCGTGCGCAAAGCGCTGAGCTGGTGGCTGAAGACAGACAAGTTGTCTGCAGGAATGCCTCTTGTGACCCCGGAGTGGATTGTCGTCACGACGGACGCCTCTTTGACAGGCTGGGGAGCCCACTGCTTGGAAAGGACAGCGCAGGGGCTCTGGTCTCCTGCAGAGGCAAAGTGGTCTATCAACCTCCTGGAACTCAGAGCCATTCGGTTGGCGCTTTTGGAGTTCCTCCCGGTACTGGCGTTGAAGCCAGTACGGGTCCTGTCGGACAATGCCACGGCTGTGGCCTATGTTAACCGCCAGGGAGGTACCAAGAGCGCCCCTCTAGCCAAGGAGGCCATGAATCTATGCCAGTGGGCGGAAGCGAACCTGGAACAGCTGTCAGGGGCCCACATTGCCGGAGTCATGAATGTCAAGGCGGACTTTCTCAGTCGCCATACCTTGGATCCCGGAGAGTGGCAGTTATCGGCTCAGGCATTCTTGGAAATCACGAGGCCCTGGGGCCAGCCCAGCCTAGATCTGACGGCGTCATCGGCCAATTGCCAAGTGCCGCGCTTTTTTAGCAGAGGACGGGACCCTCGATCTCTGGGAGTAGATGCTCTTCTCCAACAGTGGCCGACACAGGAGCTTCTCTATGTGTTCCCATCCTGGCCCATGTTGGGCAGGGTGCTAGACCGGGTGGCAAAGCATCCGGGCCGGGTAATCCTGGTGGGTCCGGACTGGCCCAGACGTCCCTGGTATGCGGACTTGATCAGGCTCTCAGTGGACGGTCCTCTGCGGCTGCCAGCGGAGCAGGGCCTGTTGCACCAGGGTCCCGTGGTGATGGAGGATCCCTCCCCCTTTGGTCTTACGGCCTGGCTATTGAGCGGCAGCGTCTGAGGAAGAAGGGCTTCTCAGACAAGGTCATCGCCACTATGCTGAGAGCGAGGAAGCGCTCTCCTTCTACTGCTTACGCCAGGGTTTGGCGTACCTTTGCAGCGTGGTGTGAAGCAGGCTCACTTTCTCCCTTCACTGCTCCAATTTCTTCAGTGTTGGCGTTCCTGCAAGAAGGTCTGGAGAAAGGCCTGTCGCTCAGTTCCCTTAAAGTCCAGGTAGCGGCTCTGACTTGCTTCAGGGGCCGCCTGAAGGGTGTTTCCCTGGCTTCACAGCCAGATGTGGTGCGCTTTCTTAAGGGAGTTAATCACCTGCGCCCTCCTCTGCACTCAGTGGTGCCTGCGTGGAATCTCAACCTGGTGCTAGGAGCCTTGCAGAAGCCGCCTTTTGAACCCTTGTTGAGGGCATCTCTGAAAGACCTGACGTTGAAAGCAGTCTTTTTGGTGGCTATCACTTCAGCCAGAAGAGTTTCCGAGCTCCTGGCGCTCTCTTGTCGAGAGCCTTTTCTGCAGTTCACTGAGGCAGGAGTGTCTATTCGCACAGTGCCTTCCTTCCTGCCCAAGATTGTTTCTCGCTTCCATGTGAATCAGCAGCTCTGTCTCCCATCCTTTCGTAGGGAGGACTACCCAGAGGAATATTCTGCTCTCAAATATCTAGATGTGAGACGAGTCATCATCAGATACTTGGAAGTGACCAATGATTTCCGGAAGTCGGATCATCTGTTTGTCCTGTTTGCAGGTCCTCGTAAGTGTCTGCAGGCTGCTAAGCCTACAGTGGCAAGATGGGTCAAGGAAGCCATTGCAGCGGCTTATGTGGCCGCAGGGAAGGTGCCGCCTATCCAGCTGAAGGCTCACTCCACTAGAGCTCAGGCGGCCTCGATGGCAGAGGCCGGGTCCGTCTCCTTGGAAGAGATTTGCAAGGTGGCAACTTGGGCATCGGCCCATACCTTCTCCAGGCATTACCGCTTGACTGTGGCTGCTCGGGCGGAGGCCCGGTTTGGAGCTTCAGTGTTGCAGTCAGGGATTTCAATGTCCCGCCCTGGGTGAGTACTGCTTCGGTACATCCCACCAGTCTATGGATTGATCAGCATGATGATATGGAAGGTAAAATTATGTATCATACCTGATAATTTTCTTTCCATTAATCATAGCTGATCAATCCATAGCCCCTCCCAGATATCTGTACTGTTTATATTCTGGTTGCATTTCAGATTCAAGTTTAGTCTTCAGTTCCTGTTCAGGAGGACTTCGTGTTCAAGTTTTTTCAATTGGATTCTTCAAGAGTTGAGACGAGTTTGTGTTACAGTGAGCTGCTGCATTCCTCTCCCCTCCGTTTTACGGGGCTGGATTGAGACCTAAATTCTGCCGGCGCTCCCTCCCGCTTCGTGCGGCTGTAGGGCAGCTTTGTATCCCTCCCGCTTCGGCGGTGGTAGGGTCAGTCAGCTCCTCCCGCGGTTGCGGTTGCAGGATAAGCCAGATCCCCCCCGCATCGGCGGGGTGGTGTCCCTCCCCCGCTCCGCGGGGATGAGCTGGACGGATTCCCCTCCCCTGTTTCGGCGGTGGTGAGCTGGGCAGAGTGTCCCTTTGTGGTTGTAATTCTCTTAGTGCTGAGTCCTGCGGATGGAGCTTGGATATCGACATACTGAGGAGTTTCCGGCAGCACATGACCACATATAGGGAGGCAAAAGGATTGCTCTCTATCTCCACCTGCTTGTAGATGGACACAACCAGTCTATGGATTGATCAGCTATGATTAATGGAAAGAAAATTATCAGGTATGATACATAATTTTACCTTCTCCAAGGATAAGAAGGCCTTCTTATTCTCACATCTGAGTGATGTCGTCTGACGGAGCCTGGTGCGGACACTGACTAGCAAGTGAAGTAGAAAGTGGTGTCCTCCCACCCAACATGTAAGCACAGATCCTCCGGTCTTCTTTTTTCCATGGAGCTGAGAGGACATGTTCGGGTGTACTCTCCTCACGCTTTGCTCTTTGATTTTTCTAAGTACCGTACCATGCAGGTATTTTTCTTATTTTGCTTATATTTTTTCTCAGCTTTTTCCTCATCTCCCCTATTTATTTTTTCTACTCTTTTAAGTTTTCTTTCTTTTCGGTTGAGGCTGCAGTCCCAATCTCAATTTGAACACTGACCCTTTTTGAGAGTTCAAGATTGAGGAGTTTAATTTGACTGAGACTCTTTTTTTTTGGTCTCACAGAGGACCCCCATTAGCTTCAAGAGGGTGCGCCCATTGTAGATGGGTGATTCTGCCATGGACCCACACAATTGGTGCATTGGGCCAGATCATGACCCCAGGTGAGAACTCAGCGGGTGCGACAGGCTCAAAGAGAGCAACTTTTTGGCTCCTTGAAGGCTGGAACATAGACTTCAGCACCAGCAGCATCGACCTCCATGGCTGCTCCGACTTCGGCATCTACTGGGAGTGCACCGGCATTGAGTGGATCGCCACCTGCCTTGACAGTGGGCGCTGATAGCAGACCTGGGAACTAGTCAGCATCGGAACCGACACCAAGGACACATACGGATTCGGCGGCCTCCTCATCGGCACCCGGGGGATTGAGGCTGTTTGTATTGGGGGAAGCCCAAGAAGCATAAGCATCTGTCTTCCTCCATACACGGTGCCGGGAGCATCAGGACATTGGATCCTCTGATACCCAAAGAAGCGTCTGCATTGGGAACAGCACTCTCCCTCCTTAGAAGAGGTGCCAGTGTGCAAGTCCTCGAGTTGTCTGGTCCCCACCATCAGTTGGGCACAGATGTCTTCTCAGACTGCATCTGCCCTAGCTACCATGCCTTTGCCAATGCCCACTTTTGATGAGCGGTTTCGCAGCCTGCTCCAAAAAGAGCTGGCGCAGTTGCTGCAGGGGCTCCCTGTTGGTATCGAAGGCGCTTGCGCCAACAGTGGAACAGCCCCAGGCTCTCTCCGAGGCTACATTGGTGCTGGTGCCTAGATTTTCAATGCTGGCACCTTGCAGGGTGTCAACGTCAATGTTGGGGCAGGCAGTACTGCCTTCTGCCTTGAGGAAGGAAGCTTCCCCAGAGTCTGAGAGGAGGGCTTCACCTCGAGGCTCTTCAGAGTGTGGACATCGCTCCACCAGGCCGAAGTCGATACATGCTTATTCACCTGCTCCTGAGTATGAGAAATTGTCTGATTGGGACAACATGGGAGTCAGATGAAGATCCACATTACTTTTTGGAGGAGGAGTCATATGGAATTGCATCTAATACCTCTCCTCAACGGAGGGAGTTTGTGATGGGTGCAGCTGACCTATTTAAGTTGGAGACAGAGGAGGAGTCCTAAGCAGAGACCTTGGTCTGTCTCCTCCTAAGGAAATGGTCACTGTACCATTGCACCCTATCCTTAAGGACATGCTGTTGAAGACCTGGGAATCTCCCCTCACAGTGCAGGTCGCACCCAAGAAGGTGGATATGCAGTATCGTAGCCAGAAGGATTCCGAATTTGAGAAGGCACAATTGCTGCACAACTCCATGGTGGTCAAATCTGCTCTTGAATGGGCCAAGAGTTCTCAGTCTCACACCTCGGCATCCCCGGGATGAGAGGTCAGGACTTTGGATTCATTTGGAAGAAAGACTTTACTGGCCTCGATGCTTGTTGCCTACATCCAGTCCTACCAGGTCTACACGAGTCTTTACTTGGAGTCTCTGGTGAACAGTGTACTGACTCTGGCAGACTCTCTCTCTTTGGAGCAGGCCGCAGAGCTTTGCCAGCTAGCCACAAGCAGATAATAGGCATTATCTGGCCGGGGCGCCTATGATACTTTTGATATTGTGTCCAGACTCTCTGGAATGGGTGTGGGAATGCGCAGACTCTTCTGGCTGCATGTCTCTGACCTGGAACCAGCGGTTCAAGAGAGATTGGTGGATGTGCCATGCCAAGTGGACAGTTTGTTTGGAGAGAAAGTGGAAGAGGTTGCTGACCTCATTAAGAAACATACGGATACTATCCACACTCTCCCAGCATCCTCCATCTGCATCTTCTTCAATAAGAAGAATTTCGACCAGGTCTAGGCAGCATTCCTATTACTCTCAAAGGTATAGGTTCTCTCCTCCCGCTCGCTTCACTCAGGCTACTCAGGCCCAGTGTCCCAGGCCTCACAAGCCCTGTCCTCAGAAGTCCAAGTTGGCTCCCCAGTCAAAACAAGGCACTGGCTTTTGACTAGCTGCAGCAGAGCATAGCCACTCAAAGAATATCCGTCCCAGATGGCCTACCGATCGGAGGGAGGCTCACCTATTACCAGCACAGATAGCCCCTTGTAACCTTCAACCAGTGGGTTCTTCAAATAGTCCATCTCGGCTGCACACTAAATTGGCGTCAGAGATGCCCAAATTGCCCACTGAGAGTGTCTTTCATAAGCTCGAACAACTGTCTGGCAGACAGATTGAGCAGGATATTGCAACTGCACGAGTGGTCTCTCAGCATGGGCGTAACCCAGATCTTCAGAGAGTGGGGCACCCCCCTCTGTGGATCTTTTTGCCACTCATCTCAACAACAAAGCCCCTTGAATTCTGCCCCAGGCTCTCCCTCTTCTTCTGGAGTTGTCTTCTGAAAATCCATGGAGATTGGCTTGTTTTCTGATCCTCATCGTGCAGAACAACTGTTCCCTTCTGTACCCCAACCTCCAATCTCTGGCCCTCACAGTTTGGATGTTGAGAGCATAGAACTCAAACCCCTCTGATTGCCTGAGGGTATCTCCCGTATCTTTCTAGCTTCCAGGAACTATTCCACTAAGAGATGTTACTCTTCTAAATGGAGAAGGTTTGCCATCTGGTGTGAGGGTAAGGCCTTAGATCCCTTTCTTGTTGTACAAGCAACTATGAGTCTGGTTTAGAAACCAACTCTGTAAGGGTTCATCTCAGTTTAGTTGGCGCTTATCACCATGAGAGAGGTGAGTCCACCTCTGTTCAGCCTTCATGAGAGGTTTGTTAATTAATCCTACTACCAAACCTCGCACTGTGTCATGAGATATTAACATAGTTCTCACCCAGCTCCTTTTGAGCCTCTGGATACTTCTCAACTGAAATTTTGGACCTAGAAAGTTTTGTTTCTGGTGGCAGTCACTTCAGCTTGCAAAGTCGTGAGCTTCAGGCCCTGGTAGCTCATCCACCATATACTAAATTTCATCACAACAGATTAGTCCTCCGCACGCTTCCTGAGTTCCTTCCTAAGGTAGTGTTGGAGTTCCATCTTAACCTGTCAGTTGTTCTGCCAACATTTTTCCCAAAACCTCATGCCCATCCTGGCAAAAGTGTACTGCATACTTTAGACTGCAAGTGAGCCTCAGCCTGCTATCTGGAGCAGACTCAAGCTCACAAACAGTCCACCCAGGTTTTCATTTCTTTTGTCCCCAACAGGTTGGGGGTGGCCATCGTCAAGCGCACACTTTCAAATTGGATAGCAGATTGCATTTCCTTTGCTTATGCACAGGCAGGGCTGACTCTTGAGGGACATGTCACGGCTCACAGTGTCAGATCCATGGCTACATCGGTAGCCCACTTGAGATCGGCCTTCATAGAGGAGATTTGCAAGGGTGCAACATGGTCTTCAGTCCACACATTCACATCCCAGTATTGTCTGGATCAGGATATCCGATGCGACAGTTGGTTCAGACAGGCAGTTTTGCAGAATTTGTTAGGTGTCTACAATCCAACTCCACCTTCCTAGGCCCTGTTTTATTCTGTTCCAGGCTGCACCTACACAGCTAGTATGTATATAGTTTCAGGTTGATTGACATTTTAGCTTCATTGTTTTGAGATTAAATTTTCCTAGTTTTCTTGTTTTCAGTGAGCCTGGTAGCTAGATATTCCCGGATGTGAGAATAAGAAGACCTTCTGGTGTTCTCCGAGGACAGCAGGCCGATTATTCTCACATACCCTCCCCCAGGGAGTCAAATTTAGTTATAAACCTTTTGGGCTTTTTTTCACCTGACTGGAAGACCTGTGCTCGTGCATCAGGCGGGAAGGCACCAGAGCATGCGCGGTGAGACGCTGCTAGAACTTTCTACTTGCTACTCGGCGTCCGCACCAGGCTCTGTCAGATGACGTCACCCAGATGTTAGAATAATTGGCCTGCTGTCCTTGGAGAACACCAGCTACAGGTAAGTATCTTTGCTACTCGGTCTCGCAAGGGGGACAAGTAGTTCTGCGAGCAGGTGTGCTTAGTGTTTTGGTATTTTTGAGATCATTGTATTTAAAAAAAAAAAAAAAAAAAAAAAAAAAGAGGTACAAAGAAATATCAGACCACACTTGGTTTCCTGTGCATTCCTCAGCTTTGGTTTTCAGTGGGGGGGGGTTCCTTTTGAGGTGACGCATGGCCATGGCGCATTGCGGAGCTTGCTTACTATATGCAGCAAGGTGAACATAGAGGAAATTTCAGCTGTATGTGTATGGCTTTTGCTGCTTTGGTACATGATACTGGCCCTCTGAGGGACTGCACGACACAGTTATGGGGTCACTAAGGAGTCAGTCAGTATGTCTGTCTCCATCTGCTGGTAGAAGTGCATAACCCATCAGTCTTTTCTGGGTATGTTTGGAGGTGCTAAAGGAAAAACAATTAGCAGGTAAGGTTTAATTTCTTCTTCCTTTGCCCGCTTCCTGCCCTCCCATTCCTATCCCTCCTTCTTACTCACCTCTCACTTCCCTTCCAGCTCTTGACAGAAACCACCTTCTCTGCTGTGGCAATTTTTAGTTTTGGAGAAAGTGAGTCAGCCATGAATACTCTTCAACTATTCCCCCTCCCACCCTGGAACCCCCTCTCCCTTCCAATTTGGCATTCCCTTATTTCCCTCGTTCACCCCACTGCTCTCATATAAACCTACATCCTCTCACTGTAACTTCTGACTTGCCTCTGGGACAGAAGTAACCTTCTGAAGGAGTAAATCTTTACTCCCCCAGGCAGAATTCCAGGCAAGAAAAACTCTGGCTACTAAATAAGTATTAAGCATAGTAACATAGTAGATGATGGCAGAAAAAGACCTGCACGGTCTATCCAGTCTGCCCAACAAGATAAGCTCACATGTGCTACTTTTTGTGTATACCTTACCTTGATTTGTTCCTGTCCTTTTCAGGGCACAGACCGTATAAGTCTGCCCAGCACTATCCCCGCCTCCCAACCACCAGCCCCACCTCCCAACCACCGGTTCTGGCACAGAACGTATAAGTCTGCCCAGCACTATCCCCGCCTCCCAACCACCAGTCCCGCCTCCCACCACCGGCTCTGACACAGACCGTATAAGTCTGCCCAGCAGCATCTCCACCTCCCGCCACCGGTTCTGCCACCCAATCTTGGCTAAGTTGCTTAGAATCCATTCCTTCTGAACAGGATTCCATTATGTTTATCCCACGCATGTTTGGATTCCGTTACCATTTTCGTTTCCACCACCTCCCGCGGGAGGGCATTCCAAGCATCCACTACTCTCTCCGTGAAAAAATACTTCCTGACATTTTTCTTGAGTCTGCCCCCCTTTAATCTCATTTCATGTCCTCTTGTTCTACTGCCTTCACATCTCCGGAAAAGGTTTGTTTGCAGATTAATACCTTTCAAATATTTGAACATCTGTATCATATCACCCTTGTTTCTCCTTTCCTCCAGAGTATACATGTTCAGGTCCGCAAGTCTCTCCTCATACGACTTGTAACGCAAATCCCATACCATTCTCGTAGCTTTTCTTTGCACCGCTTCAATTCTTTTTACATCCTTAACAAGATACGGCCTCCAAAACTGAACACAATACTCCAGGTGGGGCCTCACCAACGACTTATACAGGGGCATCAACATCCCCTTTCGTCTGCTGGTCACACCTCTCTCTATACAGCCTAACAACCTTCTAGCTACGGCCACCGCCTTGTCACACTGTTTCATCGCCTTCAGATCCCCAGATACTATCACCCCAAGATCCCTCTCCCCATCCGTACCTATCAGACTCTCCCCGCCTAACACATACGTCTCCCTTGGATTTCTACTTCCTAAGTGCATCACTTTGCATTTCTTCGCATTGAATTTTAATTGCCAAACCTTAGACCATTCTTCTAACTTCCATAGGTCCTTTTTCATGTTTTCCACACCCTCCGGGGTGTCCACTCTGTTACAGATCTTAGTATCATCCGCAAATAGGCAAACTTTACCTTCTTTTTTTTTTGTTAGATTTTTTATTAAAGATTGCTCAAATACAAAATAGCCAACAATCGGCTGTTCATCAACATATTTTTTCCACATCAAGCTTGTTTAATTCTAACTTTAACTTTCCCTCCCCTCCCTCCCTATCCCAGTGGTGTGTTTGATTGTTCTTTATACTGTTCATAAAGTGTCCATATTTTGTTGAAAATCCGCATGGAGCCTCTTCGCATGGCTGTCAGCTTTGACATTTGGTATAAGTATTCAACTCTTCCAGTTGCTATTTGTAATGTTGGTGGTTGCAGCTGCTTCCATGCCCGGGCTATTCCAAGCCTTGCTGCCACAAAATATTGAGTCACCAGTCTGTGTTGCCAGCCAGATATCTCATCTGGTTTAAAATGTAGAAGGCAGTGTTCCGCCCTCCATGGACATTGTCTTTGTATAACTGTATCCACCAGCTGCAGTAACTCTTTCCAGTATTCTTTTATTTTCTCACAGGACCACCATATATGTAGGAATGTGCCTCTATGGCCACATTCCCGCCAACATTGACCTGATGCTTCCGGGAACATCTTTTGTAGGCGGTCTGGTGTGTAATACCACCCATAAAACATCTTAAAACCATTTTCATTCACCGTTTGTGCTATGGATGACTTAAGTAGATATTTATAAGTACTTTTCCACATCCTTGTGGAGTATGTATTCTGCAATATCTCTTCCCATCTCTTTTGATATAGTACCTGAGGATCAGTCTGTCCCAGCAGAGCCAGGTAT
Organism: Microcaecilia unicolor; assembly: GCF_901765095.1. Lineage (NCBI taxonomy): Eukaryota > Metazoa > Chordata > Amphibia > Gymnophiona > Siphonopidae > Microcaecilia > Microcaecilia unicolor. Next base: position 68,465,348 of record NC_044042.1, on the reverse strand, counting down.
ATACGTGTTATCCCTCCTTTGCCTCCTCCTCTAATAATCGCCTTTTCTAGATCTGTTTCAGCTAGGTCTAATTCGTCTTGCGCTTTCTTCTTAAGGAAATTACGCAGATTGCAATAATAGGTAAGATCTCTCTCTACCAGACCATATTCCTCCTGAAGGTCTGCAAAACTAATCATTTCTCCATCTTTCCATGTTTGCCCTAGTGTGCGCAACCCTGCTTGGGCCCATTTGTCAAAAATCTTCTCCGATCTCCCCCATGAAAACCCTTTTGCCCAACGTATTGCTGTCTGCCGATAATACATTCTTTCCGGAAACAGACGTCTCCTCAATTGATACCACGTCCATAAAGGATGTCTCAACCCAATAGGCATTGCTCTTATTGTGGGCACTAGTTCCTCTTTTGGTACCCATAAGACATCTTCTATTTCTCGCCTGCCCAACCATGCTCTTTCCCAGTGAAGCCATTTCTTAGATGCCCCAGGTGACCACTCTGCCAAGACCCTAATCTGGGCTGCTTGGTAATATAGGTAGAAGTTAGGGACTCCCATACCTCCTCTCTTCCATGTTTGAAACATCATAGATCTCCTTACTCGTGGTGGGCGTTTCCTCCAGATATATGCAAACATTTTGCGATTTAGCTTTGTAAAAAAGCTTGCGGGTATTGGGATCGGGATTGCCATAAATAAGTACAGCAATTTCGGTAGCAGCATCATTTTGATAGCATGTATGCGCCCCTGCCAAGATATATTGAGTCCTTCCCATCTGTCTAATTCCTGAAAAAGTTCTTCTGCTTTCTTGGGGAAATTAGCTGCATATAGCCCCTCTAGTTGTGAGGTTATCTGTATGCCCAAATATTTAATAGTCTTTTTCGCCCACACAAAGGGAAATTCAGTCCTAAGAACCTCTAGTTCTTTGGGGGGCACTGTGAGATTCAAAAAGGTGGATTTTTCCAAGTTCGGCTTAAACCCTGATAATTTCCCATATTGCGTGAGGTGTTCTATTACTCTCTTTATAGAAGTTTCTGGTTTCACAATTGTGAGCAATATATCATCGGCAAACAGCATAAGTTTGTGTTCTCTCCATCCTCTCACCACTCCCTTCACCTCCCCATCTTTCCTAAGCATGCAGGCTAGCGGCTCCAGTGACAGAGCGAAAAGAAGTGGAGATATCGCACATCCCTGTCTGGTCCCACGTTGGAGCTTAAATGTTCTTGTATAAGACCCATTAATTTTTAAGGTTGCTATTGGGCCTTGATATAGTAACTTTAACCAACTCAGAAACTTCCCCTCTATCCCTACCCATTGCAATACATGGAATAGAAACGACCAGTCCACTCTATCGAATGCTTTTTCTGCATCGATTGATAACAATACTGCTGGGGTCTGGTCGTCTCTCACCTGTTGGATAATGTGCATCAGACATCTGGTATTGTCAAACGTCTGTCGCCCCGCTATAAATCCCGCTTGATCCTCATGAACTATACCCGGAATCTGTTTTTGTAGTCTGCAGGCCAATATCTTTGTAAATAGCTTGTAATCCACATTCAAAAGCGAGATTGGCCTGTAGGAGCTACAAAGCCGGGGGTTTTTCCCCGGCTTCAATATTAAAGTTATTGCTGCTAATCTCCATGTATAGGGTAATTCCTGCGACTCTGATAAATCATTAAACACTTTCATTAGGACTGGGGCCAGATGTTTGCTATACACCTTGTAGAACCTAGTGGGGAATCCATCTGGCCCCGGAGCTTTACCATTTGCCATGTCTGTTATTGCCCACATTATCTCCTCTAGTGAAATGGGTGCTGACATCTGCTCGGATCCTCCTCTTTCCACCCGCGGGAGGTCCGCCCCCTGCAAATACTGCTCTATTTCATCTACCTCTGGGACTTGTTCTGGTTCATATAATTTTGTATAGTAATTCAAAAACTCCTCTTGAATCTGTTCCATCTGTGTTACAAAGTTCCCATCAGTTGTTTGTATGCCCCCTATATGATTACGTTGTGCTAACTTTTTCAATTTACAAGCTAGCAGTCTACCCGCCTTATTGCCTAGTTCAAAGTGTTCCTGTTGTGTCTTTTGTAGTTTAGCGGCCACTTCTGCCAGCTGCAACTCTTGAAGTTTATTTCTCAGCTCGTTTAATTTTGTCTGCCCCCTTGAGTCTGTGGGGGTCTTTTTATGTGCTTGTTCTAGTTTTAATATTTCAGTCCTAATACTCTCTTCTTGTTCCCCTCGTGTTTTGGTTATGTGTGCTCCTAGTGCTATTAATTGTCCTCTAAGGACCGCTTTTAGACCTTCCCACAAATATTCTGAGCGGATCTCACCCACATCGTTGAATTTAAGATATTCCTCAATATATTTTTCTATCACTGGAATGTTTTTGGGATCCATTAGGATTGCCTCATTTAACCTCCAGTATCGCTCTCCCACCTGTCTAATTCCTATATGTACTTCTAATACCACTGGAGCGTGGTCCGACCAGGTGCGTGGTTCTATATTGACCTTACTTATGGTATTAGCCACTGTCACATCTCCCATCCATCCATCTATTCTAGAATACGATCTATATTTAGCCGAGTAGTATGTATAGTCTCTTTCCTGTCCGTGTTTTGCCCTCCAGAAATCTGTCAATCCCCATCTGGCCAAGAAACTTTTCAATCCTTTCCTATCTATTTTAGCATATACAGCTTGGCCTGTAGAATTATCTAACGGGGGATGAATCGTGACATTAAAGTCTCCCCCTAAGAGGAGTCGACCTTGTTGATGCTTTTGCAATTGTAATTCCACTTTTTCTATAAACTGTTTCTGCCCGGAATTCGGGGCATATATATTAACAATGGTGTACTGAGTATTATATAGTGACACTTTTACCAGCAGGAATCTGCCCTCTTTATCAGTTACTGTATGTTGAACCTGCCAAGGAAGTGAATCCGACAGTGCTATTAATACCCCTCTCTGTTTAGATTTGTCCATACATGATGAAAATAAGATTGTAGGGTATCGCCTATGACCCACCAGCCGCTCGTGACACTTTTTCAAATGCGTCTCCTGTAACAGCACTATATCTGCTCGCAAGCGTATCATTTCTTTAAATGCTAGCTGGCGTTTCATAGGCGAGTTAAGGCCCCTCACATTGAATGTTACACATTTAAACACTTTATCACCCGATACCATTCTGTCAAACTATAATATATCCACCACCGTTTTCCCTTGTCCCTTTCCCCCCTCCCCCCTCCCTCTTTCCCCAATAACCTGAAATAGCATGCCCCCTTCTTCTTTGAAGGCATGCTAAGAAAAATTGTGGACTTCCGTTCACGTCTTCTACACCAGTCCTTTTAAGCGCTTTGGCCCTTAATGATTTACAGGCACCGCTCCCGCTGACTCCAAATCAGAGTTTAGCCTGACTCCCTAAGCAAAAATTTAGCTCCAATGTGCAATGTGTTGTCATGTGCCTTTCTCTGCCACAAGCCGTTGTTCTGATGCTTGTCTTCTCAGCCGTCCTCGCCCCTGTGAGACTCTCTGCCATCGCTGCTTGCTCTTTTTCGGAGGTCCATTGGTTTGGTGTGCTGTGCTCGCTGTTGTCTCCTTGTTCTGCCCCAAAAACTCCTGGGCCTCCTCAGGCGTGACCACTCGTCTTTGCTTTCCCTCCTTATAAAACACTAAGGCAAAAGGATGCTGCCACTTGTATTTGATTCCTTCATCTCGGAGCTTTTCCGTTAATGGACGTAGCGCTCCTCTCCTTTTCAATGTGGTAGCCGCTAAATCTTGAAATAGTTCAATGGGATATGTCTCCCATATTATAGGGCTAGCTACCCTTGCTTGGCGCATGACATCCTCTTTCATTTTGAACTCTGTAAAACAAGCTACAATGTCTTTAGGCACATTAGCCTTTCTCGGACCCAGTGCCCTGTGCGCTCGTTCTAGTTTAATTGTTTCGGGTGCCACTGTGTGCTCCGGGGTAGAGAGCAGATGGGCCGCTATATCCTGCACTGCTTTTCCGCAGTTGATAAATTCTGGTAGCTCCGGTAGGCCCCGTACTCGGATGTTAGCTCGCCGACTTCTATTTTCAAGGTCTTCCACCTTGTCCGTGAGAAATCTCATGTTTGCTTGTTGCTCACCCATTTGCTGTTCTAACCCCGTTATCATTTCCGCCTGTTCGTCAAGGCCCACTTCAGTTTCATTAACTCGATTTCCCAATTCTTTGATCTCCTCTCTGAGGTCTGCGCTCAATTGCGCAAAGTCACGCCGCATCTCTTTAATGTCTTTTTTAATATCCAACAGCCAGGTACTCAGCTGTTCCCATTTATCTGGTGCCAGCTCTTTTTCCTGCGTTTCTTCGTGTGCGCCCTGCGCATATGTAGGCCGCTGGCTTAGAGAGGCCCCTTGACTCAGCTGATCACCTGCCTGCCTGTCCGCCACGTGTTCGCGGTCCCGATATGCGAATGCAGTTAAATCCGCCGTTTTGGGTTTCGAGTGCGCCATCTTCGGGAGCGCGTGTCTTCCACTATCTGTTCTACTACCCGCCTTCCGTTTCGGGCTCTAATTGCTCTTCTTTTAAGCTGGTATTCGGGCTGGTGTTCGGGAGCTGCGTGTTCAGACCGCCATTGCAGTTCGTGACGTCACCGGAAGTCCCGCAAACTTTACCTTCTAACCCTTCGGCAATGTCACTCACAAATATATTGAACAGAATCGGCCCCAGCACCGATCCTTGAGGCACTCCACTACTCACCTTTCCCTCCTCCGAGCGAATTCCATTCACCACCACCCTCTGGCGTCTGTCTGTCAACCAGTTCCTAATCCAGTTCACCACTTCGGGTCCTATCTTCAGCCCATCCAGTTTATTTAAGAGCCTCCTGTGGGGAACCGTGTCAAAAGCTTTGCTGAAATCTAAGTAGATTACGTCCATAGCTCATCCCTGATTCAATTCTCCTGTCACCCAATCAAAGAACTCAATGAGATTCGTTTGGCACGATTTCCCTTTGGTAAAACCATGTTGTCTCGGATTTTGCAACTTATTGGCTTCCAGGAAATTCACTATCCTTTCCTTCAGCATCGCTTCCATTACTTTTCCAATAACCGAAGTGAGGCTTACCGGCCTGTAGTTTCCAGCTTCTTCCCTATCACCACTTTTGTGAAGAGGGACCACATCCGCTATTTTCCAAACCCTCGGAACCTCTCCCATCTGCAAGGATATATTAAACAAATCTTTAAGAGGACCCGCCAGAACCTCTCTGAGCTCCCTCAATATCTTAGGGTGGATCCCATCCGGTCCCATGGCTTTGTCCACCTTTAGCTTTTCAAGTTGTTCATACACAGTCTCTTCCGTGAACGGCGCTCTATCCACTTCAATCTCATTTGTACTTATTCCATTCCATCGCGGTCCTTCTCCAGGATTTTCTTCTGTGAAAACAGAACAGAAGTTTCTATTTAGCAAATTTGCTTTTTCTTCATCATTATCCACATAGCGGTTCGCAGTATCTTTTAGGTTCATGATTCCCTTTTTAGTCATTCTCCTTTCACTAATATACTTGAAGAAAATTTTGCCACCCCTCCTTACATTTCTAGCCATTTGTTCCATTTCCTAGTATGTGTTTCGGTTTTAGTGATTTGGGGGTGTCTTTTCTCTTTGGGTACCTTCATATCTTTTTGTTCCACCTTCCTTGCTTTTTCTTTTTCTTCCTTCTCAGTTTTATTTTCAGGAACATCACAGTGCTGTAGTGGAGCAAAAGAATTCTGTAGGGGCAATGTATTTCTATAATACCAGGAAAAAAAACAAACAACCCCCCCCCCCCCCCCCCCCCCCCTATTTTTATCTGCTCAGCTAAACTTGTGATCTCATAATCTGTGTTTCCTAACTAACTGCTTAGTGGCTATTTCTAATTGATATCTGTATTCTATGTAACAGATTTTAAAACTGCTTATTGGCTATTTGTATTTGATAGTTGATAATCTGAGAACTGGATTTAACAAGTGCTTTAAAATCGGTAGTATTTCTCTTGTGTTTTTTTTTCTTCTGCTTCCATAGTGTGTGGAGCCCCTCCCCTCCCCCATCTGCTTTTGTTGTAAGGTATGTTTATTCAAATTGTCAAAGAAGTCAATCAGTAATTATTGAAATAGTAACAAATAAACTCCCAATACAGTATAATATGTAGCAAATAAAATTAGTTTTCCCTGGGAGCTGTCAATATGTCCACCTGCTAGTGTAGGCACATTGAGGCTCTCCATCCTCAGATCTGTTTCCTGTTAAATATTTTTTTCTTCCTTTCTTCATTATAATTACCCTTCCTACCTAATGAATATGCATCTTTCCAGAATATTCTATCATTTATTCTCTTATTATATTGGCGGTTAGGGCCTCTCATGCACATAAGCATAAGTTTTCATTTGATATGGGGTGCCCTTTGTCCTTGGTATATACATTCATCATTCTAGCCACCTCCACCCTTACAGTTTTACCCACACCCACTCACTTCTCCTTCTGATTGTTTATCTGGATACAGCAGGTGTCCTTAGTCATAGGAGTCTCTGGCTTAGTTGTTGATCAGCAACTTATCACAAGTTAGCACAGGCCAAAATGTCAAACACAAATTTCTGCAGTCTTAGAAAGTAGTTACATGAAAAATGCTGTTTACAATTCTAGATCTGCTCCCAGCTCAAAGAAGAGCAAAACAGCTTATAATAAAGACTAGAAATATGTATGGTTTGCACCTTTTCATGGCCTTTATACTATACATATCCCCTCTTGTGGGCCCTCATAGCAAGAGAGGCCACACTATGACTAGGTTCTTCAGGCTTTAGAGGCCTCATTAGACAGAGAAGTAAGTGATGGACCCCAAATTATAGTCTGTATCAACCCCTAGAAGGGAACATGAGAGTAGGGAAGCTGGGCTTGAGCATGGACTACCATTACCTTTGTAGCTGCAGTATCCATAATTTGGCAGCATGCAGTCATGGCACAGGAAACAGAATACAGAACATAAGACCTGCTATAATCAATATTACACAAGAAATATAAGCAAGGGTGTAACCAGGAGGCTAATCAGTGGTATGTTCTTCATTAAGAAAGTGTGGGAGAGAGTGACAGTGAGGGACATAATCGAACGGGGGCGCCCATCTTTGGGGACGACCCCGGGAAGGGGCGGAGCCAACCCTATTATCGAACAAGATGGGCGTCCATCTTTTGTTTCGATAATATGGTCAGGGCCAGCCAAATCTCAACATTTAGGTCAACCTTAGAGATGGTCGACGTAAATGTTGAGATGGCCGGCCTCGGTTTTCACCGATAATGGAAACCGAGGCCGGCCATCTCAAAACCGGCCAAATCCAAGCCATTTGGTCGTGGGAGGAGCCAGCATTTGTAGTGCACTGGTCCCCCTCATATGCCAGGACACCAACCGGGCACCCTAGGGGGCACTGCAGTGGACTTCATTAATTGCTTCCAGGTACATAGCACCCTTCCCTTGGGCGCTGAGCCCCCCAAATCCCCCCTAAAACCCACTCCCCACAACTGTACACCACTACCATAGCCCTCATGGGTGAAGGGGGGCACCTACATGTTGGGTACAGTGGGTTTCGGGTGGGTTTTGGAGGGCTCACATTTACCACCACAAGTGTAACAGGTAGGTGGGGGGGATGGACCTGAGTCCGCCTACCTGAAGTGCACCGCACCCACTAAAGCTGCTCCAGGGACCTGCATACTACTGTCATGGAGCTGGGTATGACATTTCAGGCTGGCAAAAAAATGTTTTTAATTTTTTTTTTAGGGTGGGAGAGGGTTGGTGACCAACAGGGGAGTACGGGGAGGTCATCCCTGATTCCCTCCGGTGGCCATCTGGTCAGTTTGGGCACCTTTTTGAGGCTTGGTCCTGAAAATAAATGGACCAAGTAATGTCGGCCAAATGCTCGTCAGGGCCGCCCTTCTTTTTTCCATTATCGGCCGGGGGCGCCCATGTGTTAACCACGCCCCCGTCCCGCCTTTGCTACGCCTCCGACACGCCCCCTTAAACTTTCGCCACTCCTGCAACAGACTGCAGTTGAGGGCGGCCAAAATCGGCTTTCGATTATGCCGATTTGGCCGCCCTTAGGAGAAGGGCGCCCATCTCCCAATTTGTGTCGGAAGATGGGCGCCCTTCTCCTTCGAAAATAAGCAGGAGTGTTAGCTAAGAATGAGAACCTCAGCATAAGCATGAACATACAATTTGGCAAGATTATGAATGTTGTCCATTATAATAAGTGTACAAATAACAGTAAGAGTGCAACAGTTAGGACTATTTAAAACATTACAAAGTCCACAGTGGGATGCAAGAAGATAATCAAGTGCCATACAATTATAGGAGGCAATTAACATTAACAAATCTGATCACAGGATACAAAATAAGGAAATTCAAAACAATAAACTAGTATCAGGGAATCTTATGGGAAATAACAGAACAAGGGACTAGGAGAAAAATAATACAAAAAATAGAAAACTAGGAAAAAGTCCACAAAGTTTTGTAAATATAGACAGCAAGAAAGTTGGTAAGTCTGTGTCATTTTAAAAACTTTGCTTCTGATGGGCTGACAATTCAGGAGAAAGATGCATCATCAGGGATCAGCGTTGGTTCTGGTATTGCAGATCAGCAGGCTGTACACAGTTGTAAGGGAGATCATGGTATGCACAGGAGGGAGTTCACATGGGATGTATCATGATGTTTCAGAAAAGCTTCAACTAGTAGTAAATAAAAGTATGATTCAAAACAATACTGCAATTAAACATAGTAGGGCCATATGCTTTACACAGTTCTATTTATATGTAATACAGAATAAAATAACTTTTGAACAGTGCAATTTAGTGAAACTAAAGTTCCTAAGAAAACTAATTAATAGCTTGCATAACAAATAAGATTAGGGCACCATGTAATCAAGGAAGGTGCACTATTTCTCCATTGATACAAAACAAGGCACAGAAAGGACACAGAGTGGGAGAAAAGCTTAATATTCTAGCTGTTCATAATTAACATCTAAACTGTAAATATGCTAGGTAGAAACATCTATCTTGTTGCTAAAATAATAAAGGACACAAGGAACTCAAGTTAGGGGAAAATTCATTTCAATTAACCTAAAACAATAAATTGAGAAAGGGGGGGGGGTCATTCAGATAATGGTCCCAGTTTCCTATCACATATATAGTGAAAGGTAAAACAATGTAAACAAATTTGGGCTAACTAGGCAGTTGCCTAGAAAGGCACTATCCATTTCTCGAGCAGCACAAAACATGTTCATGCAAGGTACAGAAAAAAAATCTTAACTTCTGAAGTTAAACATTCATCTAAATTCACTCTCTGGGATACAGAACACATACATATGTATATATTGTAAAAGTGTGCAACATGTAGACATAAAAGAAGATACAGGCATGAGCCTTTTAATAAATCTCACAGTTAATGTAAAAGTTACCTTTGTAGAAAACCTACTATATAGGATCAGAAAAGTTAATAACAAGCTTTGAACGCAATCTAATAAAATTGAGCTGTAAAAAAAGTACCAATCCTAGTGAAACAGACAAAGGTGCATCCTTGACTGACCTTTACAAGATTCACATAGATCAGGCAAGAAATATAGCACACAGGTCTCTACAATCAAGATGGGGCAAAGATAGCCTCCATGTAAAAGTAATTTTTAAAGGAAACGTATACCTTGGAGGAAGACCCTAATTGTGTACTGAATGTAAAAAAAAAATACTCTTTACCTGTAACTAATGCACTAAAAATGGTGATAAGAGACAGAATCTAAGTAGCTAACATGATTATTAGGGAATTCATAAAACAAATCTTTTGTTACATTGTATAGACAACTAATATGTATTCAGGAGAGAAACTACTTGTATGTACTGATTGTACTATCCACAAAATTAAGAAATTCAAGAACGGTCACCTATAGTGATTGTATATAATGCGTTCTCCGAGGACAAGCAGGCTGCTTGTTCTCACTGATGGGTGACGTCCGCGGCAGCCCCTCCAATGGGAATCTTCACTAGCAAAAGCCTTTGCTAGCCCTCGCGCGCCGATGCGCACCGCGCATGCGCGGCCGTCTTCCCGGCCGAACCGGCTCGTGCCGGCCAGTCTTCTTTTCTCTGCGCTCGGTACGGTTGTGCTTTGCCGTTCGTGCCCCGAAAAGTCGACCTCGCGCGTCGTTTTCGACGCGTTTCTGTTAGAAACTCTAAAAATTGTTTTGGAAAGACCTCTTGTGGTTTTTCCCTTCCTCTAGTTCGAGTTTTTTTCGCCCCGGTAAGTTTTCTTTCGTCGTCGGGGTAGGCCTTACTTAGGCCCCGGTCGAAATTTCCTTCCTCTAATTTTCTGGTGCCAAATTCCGCCATTTCGACTTTTGATTTCGCCGGCGTGATTTTTCCGCCCATGACATCGAAGCCTTCCAGCGGCTTCAAGAAGTGCACCCAGTGCGCCCGGGTAATCTCGCTCACTGACAGGCACGCTTCGTGTCTTCGGTGTCTGGGGGCCGGGCACCGCCCTCAGGCCTGTAGTCTGTGTTCCCTTTTACAGATTCATCCTCGGCCGCCAGTGCATCGAGTGCATCGAGGCATCGACCCTCTGCATCGGCGCTGAGACATCGAACGACTGTATCGACGTCGGTGGTACCGGGACCTCGTCTGCTGATGTCGTCGGACGGTGGTGCTTCGTCTGGAGTGCAGGTGAGGGCTGTCCATTCCCCTGCTGGTGGCGGTGAGCCTTCGGGTGGGTCTCCCCCTACCCTGAGGGCTCCTGCGGTACAGCCCCCCCCCCGAGATCGACCCTCTTCGGTCTCGGCCCCGAGGAAGAGACGGCTGGATTCTACTCCTCCTCGTCGGTGCCGGGAAGCGCCGGTGACGTGCTTCGCAAAAAATCGAAGAAGCATCGACACCGGTCCCCTTCCCGTGTCAGCACCGAGAGCTCTGGGTCGCCGAGGGAGTCGGCACCCAGCAGGCATCGGCACCGAGAGGACCGCTCACCCTCTGTCCAAGAGGTGTCGATGCGCTCCACTCTGGACAGCCCGGAACAGCCTCCACGCCCGGAACAGGTTCTGACGTCGACGCCTGCATCGACTTCCATGCCTTTTTCTGCAGCCGCTCTGAACGAGAGCCTCCGGGCCGTTCTCCCAGAGATTCTGGGAGAGCTGTTGCGCCCTACCCCTCCGGTACCGGCGGTGCTTGCGCCACCGGTACCGTCGAGCGTGGCGCCGGCTGGTCCATCGCCCGGGGTGAGGTCTCCGGCGTCGGTGCCGCGTGCGGTACCAACTGCGGTCGCCTCCCAGGAAGGCTCCCCGACTACGTCGGCGGAGTGAGCTTCGCCGATGCGGGCGAGGGAGTCTACCTCTCGACGCCCCCATCATGGACGTGGCTCCACGGAGTCGAGCCGGGCGCGGTTGCAGACACAGGTTCGTGAACTTGTGTCTGACACCGAGGGTGAGGCCTCGTGGGAAGAAGAGGAAGACATCAGATATTTCTTTGACGAGGAGTCTGAGGGTCTTCCTTCTGATCCCACTCCCTCTCCTGAAAGGCAGCTTTCTCCTCCTGAGAGTCTGTCTTTCGCTTCCTTTGTCCGGGAGATGTCTACGGCCATCCCCTTCCCGGTGGTTGTGGAGGACGAGCCCAGGGCTGAAATGTTTGAGCTCCTGGACTATCCTTCTCCACCTAAGGAAGCGTCCACAGTACCCATGCACCATGTCCTGAAAAAGACATTGCTGGCGAACTGGACAAAACCTCTAACTAATCCCCACATTCCCAAGAAGATCGAGTCCCAGTACCGGATCCATGGGGACCCAGAGCTGATGCGCACCCAGTTGCCTCATGACTCTGGAGTTGTGGATTTGGCCCTAAAGAAGGCTAAGAGTTCTAGGGAGCATGCTTCGGCGCCCCCGGGCAAAGACTCTAGAACCTTAGACTCCTTTGGGAGGAAGGCCTACCATTCTTCTATGCTCGTGGCCAAAATTCAGTCCTACCAGCTCTACACGAGCATACATATGCGGAACAATGTGCGGCAGTTGGCGGGCTTGGTGGATGCGCTCCCCCCTGAGCAAGCCAAGCCTTTTCAGGAGGTGGTCAGGCAGCTGAAGGCGTGCAGAAAATTCCTGGCCAGAGGGGTGTATGACACCTTTGATGTTGCGTCCAGGGCCGCTGTTCAAGGTGTGGTGATGCGCAGACTCTCATAGCTGCGTGCCTCCGACCTGGAGAACAGACTCCAGCAGCGGATTGCGGACTCGCCTTGCTGTGCGGATAACATTTTTGGAGAGAAGGTCGAACAGGTGGTAGAGCAGCTCCACCAGCGGGATACCGCATTCGACAAGTTCTCCCACCGGCAGCCTTCAGCATCTACCTCTACAGGTAGAAGATTTTTCGGGGGAAGGAAGACTGTTCCCTACTCTTCTGGCAAGCGTAGGTACAATCCTCCTTCTCGACAGCCTGTGGCCCAGGCTAAGCCCCAGCGCGCTCGCTCTCGTCAGCAGCGTGCGACTCAGCAAGGCCCCTCGGCTCCCCAGCAGAAGCAAGGGACGAGCTTTTGACTGGCTCCAGCAGAGCATAGCCGACATCCTAGTGTCAGTGCCGGGCGACCTGCCAGTCGGAGGGAGGTTGAAAGCTTTTCACCAAAGGTGGCCTCTCATAACCTCTGATCAGTGGGTTCTTCAAATAGTCCGGCAAGGATACACCCTCAATTTGGCCTCCATACCTCCAAATTGTCCACCGGGAGCTCAGTCTTACAGCTTCCAGCACAAGCAGGTACTTGCAGAGGAACTCTCCGCCCTTCTCAGCGCCAATGCGGTCGAGCCCGTGCCATCCGGGCAGGAAGGGCTGGGATTCTATTCCAGGTACTTCCTTGTGGAAAAGAAAACAGGGGGGATGCGTCCCATCCTAGACCTAAGGGCCCTGAACAAATACCTCGTAAAAGAAAAGTTCAGGATGCTTTCCCTGGGCACCCTCCTTCCCATGATTCAGGAAAACGATTGGCTATGCTCTCTGGACTTAAAGGACGCCTACACGCACATCCCGATACTGCCAGCTCACAGACAGTATCTGCGATTTCAGCTGGGCACACGTCACTTCCAGTACTGTGTGCTACCCTTTGGGCTCGCCTCTGCGCCCAGGGTGTTCACAAAGTGCTCGGCTGTAGTAGCAGCGGCACTTCGCAGGCTGGGGGTGCACGTGTTCCCAAATCTCGACGATTGGCTGGTGAAGAACACATCCGAGGCAGGAGCCCTGCAGTCCATGCAGATGACTATTCGCCTCCTGGAGCTACTGGGGTTTGTGATAAATTATCCAAAGTCCCACCTTCTCCCAGTGCAGAGACTCGAATTCATAGGAGCTCTGCTGGACTCTCGGACGGCTCGCGCCTACCTCCCAGAGACGAGAGCCAACAACTTGTTGTCCCTCGTCTCGCGGGTGCGAGCGTCCCAGCAGATCACAGCTCGGCAGATGTTGAGATTGCTGGGCCACATGGCCTCCACAGTTCATGTGACTCCCATGGCCCGCCTTCACATGAGATCTGCTCAATGGACCCTAGCTTCCCAGTGGTTTCAGGCTGCGGGGGATCTAGAAGACGTGATCCACCTGTCCACGAGTTTTCTCAAATCCCTGCATTGGTGGACGATTTGGTCCAATTTGACTCTGGGACGTCCTTTCCAAATTCCTCAGCCACAAAAAGTGCTGAGCACGGATGAGTCTCTCCTGGGGTGGGGAGCTCATGTCGATGGGCTTCACACCCAAGGAAGCTGGTCCCTCCAGGAACGCGATCTGCAGATCAATCTTCTGGAGTTACAAGCGATCTGGAACGCTCTGAAGGCTTTCAGAGATCGGCTGTCCCACCAAATTATCCAAATTCAGACAGACAACCAGGTTCCCATGTATTACGTCAACAAGCAGGGGGGCACCGGATCTCGCCCCCTGTGTCAGGAAGCCATCAGCATGTGGCTCTGGGCTCGCCGTTACGGCATGGTGCTCCAAGCCACATATCTGGCAGGCGTAAACAACAGTCTGGCCGACAGGTTGAGCAGGATTATGCAACCTCACGAGTGGTCGCTCAATTCCCGTGTGGTGCGACAGATCTTCCAGGTGTGGGGCACCCCCTTGGTAGATCTCTTTGCATCTCGAGCCAACCACAAAGTCCCTCTGTTCTGTTCCAGGCTTCAGGCCCACGGCAGACTGGCATCGGATGCCTTCCTCCTGGACTGGGGGGAGGGTCTGCTGTATGCTTATCCTCCCATACCTCTGGTGGGGAAGACTTTGTTGAAACTCAAGCAAGACCGAGGCACCATGATTCTGATTGCTCCTTTTTGGCCGCGTCAGATCTGGTTCCCTCTTCTTCTGGAGTTATCCTCCGAAGAACCGTGGAGATTGGAGTGTTTTCCGACCCTCATCACACAGAACGAGGGGGCGCTTCTGCATCCCAGCCTCCAGTCTCTGGCTCTCACGGCCTGGATGTTGAGAGCGTAGACTTTGCCTCTTTGGGTCTGTCAGAGGGTGTCTCCCGCATCTTGCTTGCTTCCAGGAAAGATTCCACTAAGAGGAGTTACTTCGTTCTATGGAGGAGGTTTGCCGTCTGGTGTGACAGCAAGGCCCTAGATCCTCACTCTTGTCCTACACAGACCCTGCTTGAATACCTTCTGCACCTGTTTGAGTCTGGTCTCAAGACCAACTCTGTAAGGGTTCACCTTAGCGCAATCAGTGCATACCATTACCGTGTGGAAGGTAAGCCGATCTCAGGACAGCCTTTAGTTGTTCGCTTCATGAGAGGTTTGCTTTTGTCAAAGCCCCCTGTCAAGCCTCCTACAGTGTCATGGGATCTCAATGTCGTTCTCACCCAGCTGATGAAACCTCCTTTTGAGCCACTGAATTCCTGCCATCTGAAGTACTTGACCTGGAAGGTCATTTTCTTGGTGGCAGTTACTTCAGCTCGTAGAGTCAGTGAGCATCAGGCCCTGGTAGCCCAGGCCCCTTACACCAAATTTCATCATAACAGAGTAGTCCTCCGCACTCACCCTAAGTTCTTGCCGAAGGTTGTGTCGGAGTTCCATCTGAACCAGTCAATTGTCTTGCCAACATTTTTTCCCCGTCCCCATTCCTGCCCTGCTGAACGTCATCTGCACACATTGGACTGCAAAAGAGCATTGGCCTTCTATTTGGAGCGGACACAGCCCAACAGACAGTCCGCCCAATTGTTTGTTTCTTTTGATCCCAACAGGAGGGGAGTGGCTGTAAGAAAACGCACCATATCCAATTGGCTAGCAGATTGCATTTCCTTCACTTACGCCCAGGCTGGGCTGGCTCTTGAGGGTCATGTCACGGCTCATAATGTTAGAGCCATGGCAGCGTCGGTAGCCCACTTGAAGTCAGCCTCTATTGAAGAAATTTGCAAAGCTGCGACGTGGTCATCTGTCCACACATTCACATCTCATTACTGCCTGCAGCAGGATACCCGACGCGACAGTCGGTTCGGGCAGTCAGTTCTTCAGAACCTGTTTGGGCTTTAGGATCCAACTCCACCCCCCGAGGGCCCTGTTTGTTCTGTTCCAGGCTGCACTCTCAGTTAGTTGGTAAATTTTTTAGGTCAATCTCAGTTATGTCCTCGCCGTTGCGAGGCCCAATTGACCATGGTTGTTGTTTTGAGTGAGCCTGGGGGCTAGGGATACCCCATCAGTGAGAACAAGCAGCATTGCTTGTCCTCGGAGAAAGCGAATGCTACATACCTGTAGAAGGTATTCTCCGAGGACAGCAGGCTGATTGTTCTCACAAACCCGCCCGCCTCCCCTTTGGAGTTGTGTCTTCCCTTCTCTTTGTCTTGCTACATATGAGACTGGCCGGCACGAGCCGGTTCGGGCGGGAAGACGGCCGCGCATGCGTGGCGCGCGAGGGCTAGCAAAGGCTTTTGCTAGTGAAGATTCCGATTGGAGGGGCTGCCGCGGACGTCACCCATCAGTGAGAACAATCAGCCTGCTGTCCTCGGAGAATACCTTCTACAGGTATGTAGCATTCGCTTAACACGAACACACAAAAGACAAATACCTAAGGGACTGTAGATCATATCAGTCTATTTGAATTCAGAACTAGACTTAACCTTATGTATGATATCCAAGTGGATTACCAAAACAATGTCCTAGGGCAGGAAGTACTTATGTGCAGAAATGCACAACATTGCATAGCCATTCCAGAAGTAAAAAAAAGTTACAAACAATACTGTTTAAATGCTCCATGGAGATTTTTTTTTATTTCTGCACTTAATTAAAAAAAAAGTCTCAGTGGAGTGCATATAATAAAAAATTTAAAGGATGGCCATGTATGAATAAAAACCCTCATTCCATAAGAAGCCTAAATTTATAATTCAAATTCTGAAAAAGGAAAAAAGACAATAAAAAATTAATTCAAAAATATCATATAGCTCCACTATTCTGGCTATGTAATTCTTAGGATACACATGCACATGTTTAAAACCACACCATTTTTTTCAACAATAGTATGTAAAATCCCTGTGAACAAAAAATAAAACAACAAATCATTCAATTGTTTCCCCTTAGTCTTCCTAAAAGACCTCTCTGTCTGTTTATAGTAGAATTCCAGATACCTCTGAACAAACAGAGGAAGGTAAAACACAAATAATACATTTTAACAAGGTATAATTACCAGTTAAAAGGTACAAACCTGCCTGACAAAGAGGCAGATGCAGCAACCAAACGTAAAAAAATCTAAATCGTTAAAGTCCCTAACGATTTTAAAATAACGAAAAATGCACCAAAAAAAAAAGTCACACATGCTGAGATCGGTATTGAAACGTACAATGTATCAAAGAATCACAATACACATCGTTAATCGGCCCCCAAATCATGCGCAGAGCAGCCAAGCGTTATGTTAGCTGCTCTGCGCATGCCACAAACAGTCAAAACACAGTCAAATCACAAGCACATGGCTCCCAAATCAAAACAAAAATAAAAAGAAAGGGTCGGGAGGGGGCAAAGGCGCTGGTCAGGAGCGTCCTGTATGGCCGTCCTTGCCCCCCCCCCCCCCACCCGTGGTCGCCGTTCCCCCCGCCCCACTTCCCCCTGCATTCTAAATTAAGCAAGAAGAAAAGCAAACGTACCTTTAGCAGCCCCGGCCCCCCTCCCTTCCTCACTACTCTGTCTCCCCTCAGCTCCGCCTCCCGACATCCTCCGCCCTGTGCCCCGTCCCCTCTTGGGGTCATCACCGCCATTCCCCTCCTCCATCGGGCCCCCCTCCCTCTTACCGGGCCCGTGCAGCGCCTCTCTCCTCTGTCTGAAGGCGCTGCACGGGCAAGAAGAAAGCTGATGCCTGCCTTCGCCCAGCTTCTGTCGCGCATCTCTCTCCTCCTGGGCCCGCCCCTTTCTGACGTCGGTAACCTACGTAGGTTACTGACGTCAGACAGGGGCGGGCGCAGGAGGAGAGAGACGCGCGACAGAAGCTGGGCGAAGGCAGGCATCAGCTTTCTTCTTGCCCGTGCAGCGCCTTCAGACAGAGGAGAGAGGCGCTGCACGGGCCCGGTAAGAGGGAGGGGGGCCCGATGGAGGAGGGGAATGGCGGTGATGACCCCAAGAGGGGACGGGGCACAGGGCGGAGGATGTCGGGAGGCGGAGCTGAGGGGAGACAGAGTAGTGAGGAAGGGAGGGGGGCCGGGGCTGCTAAAGGTACGTTTGCTTTTCTTCTTGCTTAATTTAGAATGCAGGGGGAAGTGGCCCGATGGAGGAGGGGAATGGCGGTGACGACCCCAAGAGGGGACGGGGCACAGGGCGGAGGATGTCGGGAGGCGGAGCTGAGGGGAGACAGAGTAGTGAGGAAGGGAGGGGGGCCGGGGCTGCTAGAATTTTGCTTTTTCGGGGGGGGGGGGTAGCGGCAGAAAGTGGGGAGCAGCGGGGGGGCAAGGCCGTCCATACAGGACGCTCCTGATGAGCGCCCTTGCCCCCTCCCGATCCTTTTTTTATTTTTTTTATTTGATGTGTTTTCTGACGTCCTTTGGACCAATCACAGCGCTTTTAGCTCTGCTAATGCGCTGGGATTGGCTCAAAGTTTGTTTATTTTTTCACTTAATGATTTTTCCTGGCACAGAGCTGTCCTAACGTGAGGTCCAGACCTCTCGTTAGATTTCCTGCCTTTTTCCCGCGTAAAGGCAATCGGAAAAGGTTAGTGCATGTCGTTTCAATGGGGTTTTCACACTAATTGCTCATCTCCATTCCGTTTTCGTTAGCTGCTGGCTTCCTCGGTAAAAGCCCTTTGATGCATGCAACGGATCAAATTTTCCTCGTTGGAGGGTCATTAAAGGCTCATTTAGCTTTAGTGCATCTGCCTCAAAGAGGCAACAAGAAATACAAAATGAGATGAATGCAGCATGAACTTTTCTGGTTTCTAATTCTGATGGTATTAACACTTTGTTTTAACATATAAGTGTCAGAGCTTCTTGCTATATGCAGAAATCTACAGAATTTAATTTGGTTTTAGGAAACTGCTTAGTGTATATTAATTCTTTTAGCCCATTAGTATAATTTTAAAACTAAAAGTTCCCTATAAAAGAGATGGTGGGGTTCTACATGTGTTTCTATCAGTCTCGTAAAAACAAGTTTATCAAGGAAACATAATTGTTATCTAAAAAACTAGATACACAAAAGAAACAGTAACATAGAAGTGTATAGAGGAAAAAGATAATTTAATCTTTTTCAGTACAGCTGAAGTGCAGGTTTTAGCACAAACTCAAATGGTGAAGAAGGTTTGGAGGGTAATTAGTATTCAAAAGCAACTTTTATTTTTACATTGGGCCACTGAACTCAGCCAAGAGGCAGCTGAAGCTGGAACAGAGCCCTTACTCTCCTTAGCAGGAGATTTATTTATTTATCACATTTATACCCCACATTTTCCCACATGTTTGCAAGCTCAATGTGGCTTACATTAGACCGAAAAGGCTATCGCCAGTCCAGTAGTTATACAAATACAATAGATTGTGGTAGTCAGAGTGGATAGAAAGAACAGGGAATAAAGGAAAAAGGGTAAAGGTAAGAGAGTCCGATAAGTGATCGGTCCCTGTTGCAGACTTCCTACTGGGCTGCTAGCTGTGTCAGGTAATTTTGGGGAAGCAGATGTACTGTCATCAAGCAAAATAGGCTTGTAACCTTCAGCAACTTATAGTACCTCTGTCAGAGCTGGGCACAATCCTGGCTTTGAGGAAGCACTGTTTACTGAAGGGCTGCAAGGGGAGAGTTATTTACCATTAGTTTATCAGACTCCTGCTTCCACAAATTAAACATTTTCAAATGTTCTAGTAATGAGTTTCCCTTTTCATGTTTCTTGAGCAACAAATTAACACACTACATATCATTTCATTGAAAGAAAGGATCCTTTTCACTTAGCTTAACCCATTTCTTACTGTACTTTATAAACTCTTTCTGTTCCTCTGGATTTGCTACACAAACCGTCTGTAATGGGGAAGTCATACTGATCAATTTCTAATTGACAATTTGATAACAAAAATGCAAGAAGAAAGCAGCAAAGCAGTAAAGAGACATCAGCATAATTACATGTACTTATACCAAACAATTTCAGTCCAGTGTTGAATATATATTTTCCAGTACCGTTTTAAATCTGGCCAAGCAGGTAAAACAGTGCATTCAACAGTTATATTCAGTGTTCATATCCACCTCTTGTATCATTAATCCAAAGATCATAACTTGTAAACAACACCTTCAGTTCAAGCAATGTTCTCAATCTTTTCAATATCTCCAGTGTCTTCAATTAGTAAAGTAAGTAGTATGCCATGCCATACATTATGAACTCATGGGCAAATGCATTTCAACTAAAACTAAACACAGAAAAAACACACAGTCTCATCCTTTCATCCCAACACGTACAAACCCACCAACATATAACCATCCAAGACTACACCCTTCCTATCTAAGACAGCCTGAAAATTCTCGGAGTTACAATCGACCGAAACCTCACACTAGAGAACGAAGTGAAAACTACAATGAAGAAAATGTTCTACTCAATGTGGAAACTCAAACGAGTGAAACCTTTTTTCCCCGAGGGAAATATTTCGCAACTTGGTACAATCTATGGTACTAAGCCACCTGGACTACTGCAACGGAATCTATGCGGGATGTAAAGAACAAATCATAAAGAAACTCCAAACTGCTCAAAACACAGCAGCCAGGCTTATATTTGAAAAAATGAGATTTGAAAGCACCAAACCCCTACGAGAAAAACTACACTGGCTCCCAATCAAAGAACGTATTGCATTCAAAATCTGCACCCTGGTTCATAAAATCATCTACGGAGAAGCCCCGGGATACATGACAGACCTCATAGACCTACCAACCAGAAACACACTAAGACCAACACGAACATACCTAAATCTCCATCACCCAAGCTCCAAAGGTCTCAAATACAAACCAACCTATGCATCCAGCTTCTCCTATATAAGCACACAACTATGGAACGCAATACCAAACGCCGTGAGAACAACATAAGACCACTTGAACTTCCGGAAGCTACTAAAAACTACCTTGTTCAAAAAGGCATACCCCAACGATCCAACTTAAATGCCTTAACCCAGCAGCACAACAAAACCAAAGCTCATACTGGACATAACTTGACTCTTCCTCCTTACAATTCCTCTATGTGTCTCTGACATATGAGCCTTACTTTACCACAACCTCACTTTGTATTTTTCAAACCAGTATTGGCATTCACCTCTACGGTACTATGTAGGCCATATTGAGCCTGCAAATAGGTGGGAAAATGTGGGATACAAATGTAACAAATAAATAAAATATAAATACTTTGTATGCTTACACCCACATCCCGATACTGCCAGCTCATAGACAGTATCTGCAATTCCGTTTGGGAACACAGCATTTCCAGTATTGTGTGCTGCCCTTTGAGCTCGCCTTTGCGCCACGGGTGTTCACGAAGTGCCTAGTGGTGGCATCGCTACGCAAACTGGGGGTGCAGGTGTTCCCTTACCTCGACAATTGGCTGGTGAAGAGCACCTCGGAGGCAGGAGCTCTACAGTCCATGCAGAGGACTATTCAACTTCTGGAGCTACTGGGGTTTGTGATAGAACGAGAGGACATGAAATGAGATTGAAGGGGGGCAGACTCAAGAAAAATGTCAGGAAGTATTTCTTCACGGAGAGAGTTGTGGATGCTTGGAATGCCCTCCCGCGGGAGATGATGGAGATGAAAACGGTAACGGAATTCAAACATGCGTGGGATAAACATAAAGGAATCCTGTTCAGAACGAATGGATCCTCAGGAGCTTAACCGAGATTGGATAGCAGAGCCGATAGTGGGAAGCGGGGCTGGAAGTTGGGAGGCGGGGATAGTGCGGGGCACACTTATACGGTCTGTGCCAGAGCCAGTGGTGGGAGGCGGGACTGGAGGTTGGGAGGCAGGGATAGTGCTGGGCAGACTTATACGGTCTGTGCCAGAGCCGGTGGTGGGAGGCGGGGATAGTGCTGGGCAGACTTATACGGTCTGTGCCAGAGCCGGTGGTTGGGAGGTGGGGCTGGTGGTTGGGAGGCGGGGATAGTGCTGGGCAGACTTATACGGTCTGTGCCAGAGCCGGTGGTTGGGAGGTGGGGCTGGTGGTTGGGAGGCGGGGATAGTGCTGGGCAGACTTATATGGTCTGTGCCCTGAAGAGCATAGGTACAAATCAAAGTAGGATATACACAAAAAGTAGCACACATGAGTTGTCTTGTTGGGCAGACTGGATGGACCGTGCAGGTCTTTTTCTGCTGTCATCTACTGTGTTACTATGTTACCCAAAGTCCCATCTCTGCCCAGTCCAGTCACTCGAATTCATTGCAGCTCTGCTGAATTCACAAACAGCTCATGCCTATCTCCCCGAGGCAAGGGCGCAGACACTTCTATCCCTCGCCTCCCGGGCCAGAGCATCCCAGCAGATCACAGCTCGGCAGATGTTGAGACTCCTGGGCCATATGGCTTCTACAGTCCATGTGACTCCCATGGCACGTCTTCACATGAGACCAGCTCAATGGACCCTAGCTTCCCAGTGATATCAGGCTACGGAGAATCTAGAGGATGCAATCCGACTGCCCGCCAGTTTTCGCACTTCTCTCCGCTGGTGGACGATTCAATCCAGTTTGATCTTGGGACGCCCATTCCAAATTCCTGAGACGCAAAAAGGTGCTGACGACAGATGCATCTCTCCTAGGGTGGGGAGCCCTTGTCGATGGGCTTCACACTCAAGGACTGTGGTCCCTCCAGGAATCTGGTCTACAGATCAACCTCCTGGAGTTGAGAGCGGTCTGGAACGCGCTGAAGGCTTTCAGAGATTGGCTATCCTTTCAAGTTATCCAAATTCTGACAGACAACCAGGTTGCGATGTACTACATCAACAAACAGGGGAGCACCGGATCTCGCCCCCTGTGTCAGGAAGCCGTCAGGATATGGCGTTGGGCTCGCCAGCATGGCATGCTTCTCCAAGCCACGTACCTGGCAGGCGTAAACAACAGTCTGGCAGACAGATTGAGCAGACTCATGCAACCGCACGAATGGTCGCTCAATTCGAGTGTGGTACACAAGATCTTCCGGGAGTGGGGCACCCCTCAGTAGATGTTTTCGCCGCATAGACCAATCACAAGCTGCCTCTGTTCTGCTCCAGGCTGCAGGCCCACGACAGGTTAGCGTCAGACACCTTCCTCCTGCATTGGGGGACCGGACTTCTGTACGCGTATCCTCCCATACCTTTGGTGGGGAAGACGTTGCTGAAACTCAAGCAAAACCGCAGCACCATGATTCTGATTGCGCCCTTTTGGCCCCGTCAGATCTGGTTCCCTCTTCTTCTGGAGTTGTCGTCCGAAGAACCGTGGAGATTGGAGTGTTTTCCAACACTCAGAATGAGGGGGCGCTTCTGCATCCCAACCTCCAGTCTCTGGCTCTCAGGGCCTGGATGTTGAGGGTGTAGATTTCGCTGCCTTGGGTCTCTCTGAGGGTTTCTCCCGAGTCTTGCTTCCAGAAAGGATTCCACTAAGAAGAGTTACTTTTTCAAGTGGAGGAGGTTTGTCGTCTGGTGTGTCAGCAAGGCCCTAGAACCTCGCTCTTGTCCTGCACAGACTCTGCTTGAATACCTTCTACACTTTTCGGAGTCTGGTCTCAAAACCAACTCAGTAAGGAACCATCTTAATGCGATTAGTGCTTACCATTATCGTGTAGAGGGTAAGCCTATCTCTGGCCAGCCTTTAGTCGTTTGGTTCATGAGAGGTTTGCTTTTGTCAAAGCCCCCTGTCAAGCCTCCTACCGTGTCATGGGATCTCAACGTCGTCCTCACCCAGCTGATGAAGCCTCCTTTTGAGCCACTGGCCTCTTGCCATCTGAAGTACTTGACTTGGAAGGTCATTTTCTTGGTGGCAGTCACTTCAGCTCAGAGGGTCAGTGAGCTTCAAGCCTTGGTAGCCCATGCTTCCTATACCAAATTTCATCATAACAGAGTAGTCCTCCGCACTCACCCTAAGTTCCTGCCAAAGGTGGTGTTGGAGTTCCATCTGAACCAGTCAATTGTCTTGCCAACATTTTTCCCCCGTCCGCATACCCGCCCTGCTGAACGTCAGTTGCACACATTGGACTGCAAGAGAGCATTGGCCTATCTGGAGCGGACCAGCCCCCACAGACAGTCTGCCCAATTGTTTGTTTCTTTTGACCCCAACAGGAAGGGGGTTGCTGTCGGGAAACGCACCATCTCCAATTGGCTAGCAGATTGCATTTCCTTCACTTACGCCCAGGCTGGGCTGACTCTTGAGGGTCATGTCTCGGCTCATAGGTTAGAGCCATGGTGGCGTCAGTGGCCCACTTGAAGTCAGCCACTATTGAAGAGATTTGCAAGGCTACGACGTGGTCTTCAGTCCACACATTCACATCTCATTACTGCCTCCAGCAGGATACCTGACGTGACAGTCGGTTTGGACAGTCGGTGCTGCAGAATATGTTCGGGTTTAGAATCAAACTCCACCCTCCTAGGCCCAGTTTT
Source organism: Microcaecilia unicolor (assembly GCF_901765095.1). NCBI lineage: Eukaryota > Metazoa > Chordata > Amphibia > Gymnophiona > Siphonopidae > Microcaecilia > Microcaecilia unicolor. The sequence continues at coordinate 68,441,350 of NC_044042.1, read as the reverse complement.
ATTCTGTTCAGGCTGCACTCTCAGTTAGTTGTTCTTCGTAGGTCAATTTTTGTTATGTCCTCGCCGTTGCGAAGGCCCAATTGACCCTCTTTGTTGTTTTGAGTGAGCCTGGGAGCTAGGGATATCCCAGTCGTGAGAACAAGCAGCCTGCTTGCCCTCGGAGAAAGCGAATGCTACATACCTGTAGCAGGTGTTCTCTGTGGACAGCAGGTTGATTTTTCTCACCTACCCTCCCTCCTCCCCATTGGAGTTATTTCTTATTCCTTTGCTTTTTACTTAACTGAGCAGGAGCGGTCGCGCACGGGCGGGAAGATGGCCGCGCATGCGCGGTGGGTGCGGGGACCTCCCACAAGACTTTTTCCGGTTGGAGGGGGCTGCCATGGACGTTACCCAGTCGTGAGAACAATCAGTCTGCTGTCCTCGGGGAACACCTGCTACAGGTATGTATCATTTGCTGTAACTATGTTACGCTCCTCACCTGGTTCCAGGCCGGTGCGGCTGAGTCGCCGGCGAGGCGCGGTCCAGCAGAGATAGCCGGCTATCTTGGTGGTGTTTCTCCAGGATAGGTCGGCCATCTTGGGATGGGCATCTCAGCTTATGGCGGCCATTTTGGGGTTGGCCGGCTGCAGGAAGGAAGCCCATATTTGGGCGGTGTGCTTCTCTGCTGATGGGGCAGCCATCTTGAGATTTATTCCTATACTATTTAAAGCCCTGCCTCCAGTCCTTCGTTGCTTCGGCCTCAATTGTGTTTGAGGTCCACGCCGGTGCTCCTTATCTTCAGTTCCAGTGTTCCAGACCTCGGCTTGTTTCCCGGACCTCGCTTGTTTTGCTGCCTGCCTTGACCTTGGACTGTTTTTGACTACTCTTTGCCCTACGGATTTACCTGGCTTTTGGACTGTGTCTGTTTGCCTGCCTGTCCGGTCAGTGGTCGTGCAACCCCGCCGGTTCCAGAAGTCCTGGTGGCTGCCCGAACCTGGGGGCTTAACTCCCAGGGAACGGCGGTCGCTTCCCAGGTGAAGCTAGGGGTTGTCTGGCTGCCTGACCAAGTGTGGTGTCACTCCATCCTAGCCGTGCTCAGTCAGGGCACAAGGGCTCACATTCCTCCAGTCATAACAAACTACTTCCACACAGTTATTGTAATTTAGTTTTGTTTATATGAGAACTTATTATACTGCATTACATCCTAAAAGGAAAAACAAAGTGGTTTACATTTATACATAATTCTACAGTAGTAGAAAAAGTGGGGAAAAATTACAAAATTTAAAGGAGAAAAAAAAAGAACAGATAAAGAAACCAGTCGGCTCAGTCCATGTATCTCAGTCAAATAAAGCAAATGCCTTTGAAAATATGTGGTTTTAAAACATATTCAGTTATTTTCAGTTCCTAATGAAGATGGGAGTGAGTTCCATTCAATAGGTGTGTAACAGGAAATGACTGTATATATCCAGGGAATGGGTAACTTATGTACAGGGTGGAATAAAGTATGAAAGTTGGAAAGTACCGTATTTTTCGGACTATAAGACGCACTTTTTTCCCCCAAAATTTGGGAGGAAAATGGGGGGTGCGTCTTATAGTCCGAAGGTAGCGAGTTTTGGATCGCCGTCCCCTACTTATGCGATGCCATGTTCCCTGGTGGTCTAGTGACGTCGGGGCAGGAAAGAGCCCCCTCTTTCCTGCCCATCGCGCTGCTCTCCGTGCTCCTGACTGCTTCCTGACGGTCTCAGCGATATTCAAAATGGCCATCAGGGAACATGGCATCGCGTAAGTAGGGGACGGCGATCCAAAACTCGGACAAGACGCACCGGAGCACCTAGGTTTTAGAGGAGGGAAAAAGGAAAATTTTTTTTTTCCTATTTCCCTCCTCTAAAACCTAGGTGTGTCTTATGGTCCGGTGCGTCTTATAGTCCGAAAAATACGGTATGTATGGGATGGAATAGAGAGTTCCGAAAAATATGGTGGATTGCCTGTATAGTAAGCCTTATATATTAAATAGAGTATCTTAAAACAGATCCTGGATGAGATGGGAGGCCAATGAAAAATTTTTAAAGCTGATATAACATGATCGAAACTACCTGTACCTAATAACAATTTAGAAATTGTGCTTTGTACTAGCTGTAACCTCTGAATGGCTGAGAGATTTGACCCATAATATAAAGAATTACAATAATCACTTTGACTCAAAACTAAAAATTAAGGTTTTATTGAATGTAGTTGTGTAATGGCTATGTATGAAGATCTAACAATTGAGGCGATTTGCGTGTCAAGATGTCGTCCAACCCATTTCATCTAGATATAGATGGATTGAGTTTCATACCAGTCATTAATATGATGTAAAGCTGTATTCAATTTATAGAGATCTGGATTCAGAGTATTCACATGGTAAACAATTTGGACTATTCAGGTGTATATTTCTTTAAATTATACATTCTCCAATTTTTAAATTTGAAACAATTTGGACATCATCTGCAAAAATGTAACGACTCAGACCTGGACTCTGAATTGATATGAGTAAAGGAGCAAGACTTTAAACGAGGTTCACTGGGGATGGGTGAGAAAAGCCCCAAAGTCATTAACAACTCCCAGGAATGTAAGATATCTAATACTTTTATAGAAATGGGGGGGGGGGGGGGGAGGGGAACCCCAGTATCTGGAGAGCTTTGTATACCAATGCCTCCTGTACTGTGGAAAACAAATTTCTAGATGGTAGAAGCCGACTTGGATTTAGTGGCAGTCTCAGAGACGTGGTTCACAGAGAACTATGACTAGGATATAGTTAAAACCTGGCTATAGCCTATTTAGGAAAGACAGGGTAGGAAAAAAGGGTTGAGGAGTGGCATTATGTGTTAGGAATAATATTAAAGTGACAGAATTTCAGGACTTATGGGATAGGGAAGAAGCACCTTGGGTAAATCTTGAAAGAGGAAATGGAAAAAGTATTTACATTGGTGTGATATACAAGCCTCCTTCACAATCAGAAGAAATGGACAGAGATTTAACTGAAGACATTCACAAGATAGCTAGGAAAGGGAAAGTACTACTGATAGGTGATTTTAATATGCCAGCTGCTGATTGGGGTGTCCCTAGAATCAAGGGTCATCTAGAATCAAGGGGATCTTTGAGTCTCTACAGGAAGAATTGTTCCAGCAGTTGGTAATGGAGCCCATGTGGAACAAAACTATTCTGGACCTGATTTGGCATCTAGCGATCACCAGATGGTGTGATTCAATAATAAGACACATGAGGAGAGGGCTTATTCAATCAAGATTTGAAGGCTTAGACTTTGAAAGAGCTAACTTTGCCAAGATGGGGGAATATCTCAAGGAAGAGTTAGTTGGATGGGGAACAGCTGAAGGAAGTAGAATAGCAGTGGGCAAAACTGAAAGGAGCTCTTTTAAAGGTGACAAACCTTCATATTAGAAAAAGTATGTAAAAGAGAGAGGAAAAGATGGCTGCTTTGGTTCTCAAATGTTGTAGATGAAAAGGTAAGAGAAAAAAGGTTAGCTTTCATAAGTTACAAGACAACACAGAAAGAGAAAGACAGGCAAAAATACGTAGAAAACCTAAGAGAAGCTGGAAAAGCTGTCAGGAAAGCAAAGATACAAATGGAAGAAAAGATAACCAGTATAATAAAACTGGGGGACAAGACATTTTTTAGATGTGTAAGTGATAGGAGGAGGTTCCAAAATAGCATAGTGAGGCTCAAGGATGAAGGGGAGGAATACGTAGAAGCTGATAAGGATAAAGCTGAATTACTTAACAATTATTCTGTTCTGTGTTCATGGATGAAAAGCTGGGGGTAAGATTGCAGAAAACAAATGCTAATGGGAATGGATGTTCAGTAGACCAGGACTAATTCACATAAGACTATGTTCATGAGGAGCTAGCTAAACTAAAAGTAGATAAAGTAATGGGGCCTGATGGGATACATCAAAGAGCTCAGGGAAGTTTTGACTGCTCTGTTGTCTGACCTCTTCAATGCTTCTTAGAGTCTGGAGTGGTCCCAGAGGAATGGAGAAGGGCAGATGTGGTTCCTTCGCACAAGAGTAGAAGTAAGGAGGAGTGCGAGCCAAGTCCAATCGGTAGACCAATCAGGTGTAAATTATTCCTTCTGGACCTGTTTTCAAGGTCCTCAAGTTTTTCCTCTAATGCTAGGAGTCGAAATTGATGTCGAGCCTGAGGATCCGTCACTCCCTGCATTTAATCTTAAAGTGCACTTTTTATGTTGATGGAACATAGGAAATTCATCCAGGTTAACCTCCACTCTTACACGTATAATTTTGTATGGTTGACTCAGGTTAACCATACCAAATTAAGTACATGAACTTACCTAGGGTTTGTATGTTCTAGTCATCACAGTTATGGACATAACCAAGCCCTCTAAATTTGACTACTTCATTTACTTCGTCACTATTGAACTTTAACGCAATACCATTGTGTTTCTCATTCCGGAATGAATTCTCTGTACTTTACTGCTTAATTTACTCTGTCACTTATGAACTTTAATACAATACTACTTTGTAGTTCTCATCCCGGAAATGGCGATCGCCATTATGGAATAATGTAAGCCACATTGAGCCTGCAAATAGGTGGGAAAATGTGGGATACAAATGCAACAAATAATGATAATAAATAATCAATGATGTTCATAGCTTCAAACGAAGGTGGTTCCTTTCAACCAGAAGTTGGTTATTAATACTTAATATGATATATATTTAGATTTATAGTAATCGGGTTAGTGTGCCTTGTTAGTATATTAAATTTTAACTGCCAGACCCTCAACCATTCTTCTAACTTTTGGAGATCCCTTCTCATTGTTTCTACTCCCTCCAGTGTATCCACTCTATTGGCTATCTTTGTGTCATCTGCAAAAATGCAAACCTTTCCTTCCAACCATTTCAGCAATATCTCTCACAAATATGTTAAACAGAATTCTCTCACAAATATATTAAACAGAATAGGTCCCAGCGCCGACCCCTGAGGAACGCCACTGCTCATCTTCCTTTCCTCTGAGCAGATTCCATTTACCACCACCCTCTGCCACCTGTCGGTTAACCAGTTTCCTATCTAGTTCACCACTTTCGATCCTAAGTTCAGCCCTTTCAGCTTATTCATGAGTCTTCTGTGGGGGACAGTATCAAAGTCCTTGCTGATATCCAAGTAGATTACATCTAGCGCATGTCCTTCATCCAGTTCTTTGGTAACCCAGTCAAAGAAGTCTGATTGCCACGGGCTGCTCTTCTAGTGCTGTAACTGGACAGTAACCTGTTCCGCGCAGAGGGAGCAGCAGGGAGGGAACGAGCGGACTCGGCCAACAGGCGTACGGCGCCCCCCCCCCCCCCCCTTGGTACACCACTGGCGGAGGGTTGGGGAACTCATATTTACCCACTGGAGTAGCAGGACATAATCTAACCTATTTTTTATGGGATATCCATATCAAGTGAGTGGGTTGGAGGCTGAGACAGCCTGCCCTAAATCTTTTTTCATAGTTTTTCTGGTTGAGTCCTATTCTGTGTACTGGTGTAACTTAATGGTTAAAATAATTACCTGGAATGTAGGGGACATCTCTTATTTATTTATTTATTTATTTATTGCATTTGTATCCCACATTTTCCCACCTATTTGCAGGCTCAATGTGGCTTACATTATTCCGTAATGGCGATCGCCATTTCCGGAATGAGAAATACAAAGAGGTATTGCATTAAAGTTCATAAGTGACAGAGTAGATTAAGCAGTCGAGTGTAGAGAATTCATATTCGGAATGAGAAATAGAGTGGTATTGCGTTAAAGTTTATTCGTGACAAAGTAACTGAAGCAGTCAAGTATAAAGAGTTCGGTTTTGTCCAGTTCTGGTATGAGTTTCGTTGTCTGGTGTTTAGAATAGATCATTGTGGTATGCCTTATTGAGCAGGTTGGTTTTCAGTGATTTTCGGAAGTTAAGTCTTGCATTGTTTTTATGGCGTTTGGTAGTGCATTCCATAGTTGCGTGCTTATGTAGGAGAAGCTGGATGCATATGTTAATTTATATTTTAGTCCTTTGTAGCTGAGGTAGTGGAGATTCAGGAATGTGCGTGCTGACCTTTTTGTGTTCCTGGTTGGTAAGTCTATGAGGTCTGACATGTAGACCGGGGCCTCGCCGTGAATGATTTTATGAACCAGAGTGCAAATTTTGAACACAATACGTTCTTTAAGTGGGAGCCAGTGTAGTTTTTCTATAGGGGTTTGGCGCTTTCTTATTTCGGTTTTCCAAATATGAGTCTGGCTGCTGTGTTTTGGGCAGTTTGGAGTTTCCTAATGATTTGTTCTTTGCATCTGGCATAGATTGCATTGCAGTAATCTAGGTGGCTTAGCACCATTGATTGTACCAGGCTGCGGAATATTTCCCTTGGGAAGAAAGCAGGGCCGTGCCAGCACAGTAAGCGGGGTAAGCACCGCAGGGGGGCGCCTGCCTTCAAGGGCGCCTCATGCGCCTCCCTCCCGCGGCCTGCCCAGCTGTTCAATGACGGCCGGTCCTTCCCGCTTCCAGTTCCCGTCTGCGGCGCTGCTCGCTTGTCTCCTTCCAGCCTGCCTGGCCAGTGGCTCCTCCTCCTCTCTGGACATCACGACGCCTCCTCGTCGTCGGCGGGGTGCGCTTTACACCTCCGCAGCGCTGCTCGTCTCCCTCCAGCCTGGCCAGCAGCTCCACTCTCGATGTCATGACGCCTCCTCCCCCTGCGGCACCCTGCATGCGCGCCACGTGAGTCTCGTGTCCTGCAGCCAGGCCAGCTCGCTCCTCTGTCCCAGGCACTGAGGCCAGGGCCAGTCCAACCCGGTAAGTTGAGGGGACTCGCTCGGCAGAGCGGCAGAGCAGAAGAGAAGAAGAATCTTCTCAAGTACGTCTTTAAGCCAGCTAATGGCCCCCGCGGCCGGCCGGATCTATTATTTAGTAAATTCTGTTGCTGCTGCTGCTGCTGGGGTACCACAGGGCTCACCCTTCTTTTTTAATTCCTATCTTAGCCTGCTTACTGTTCTTATTAGGATCTTGGTATTAAAAGCATACTATTATCTCTGTCGCCTGTTATAACTAGTTCCCCAATTCAAATACCTGGGCAGCCCTGATAAGATCTTGTTTTATGACTTTGAGGCAATTCCACTCTTTTTGATTTGTTCTTGTTAAAAAATTACAAATAACACTACTTTATGCCACTCTTCTATCCCAACTAGACTATTGCAATGCCATTTACTCTGGCATTTCACAGACACTTCTCCAGCGATAATAATCAGTGCAAAATACTGCTTTGAGAGTACTCCCCCATGCTAAGTGTAGGTCTCAGGAGACTGTAGTAGTGGAAAGCGTTGAATTTTGTGGCAGTGGCTATGGGTCAGCTCTTCTCAAAACAAGATTTCTTCACCTTTTAAGGCACTGGGCTGAAAAAGGGGGCAGGGTGGGAGAAGAGGGAGGGAGAAGAGAGAGAGAAGATGCTAGATGGGGGGGGGGGGGGGCGCCAACTGATAGTCTGCAGGGGGGCACCAGAGACCCTAGGCACAGTCCTGGAAGAAAGGTTTTACTCTTTTGAGTTTCCACATTGAATGGAACATTTTCTTTGTTGTATTTTTCGCATGGCTTTCCCATTAAAAGGTCTAAGATACTGCAGATTCTGCAGAGGCACTGTGCAGATATAACCTTACTATAAGAAATGCACTTGACGTCCACTGAGCATGCTAAACTGAAGCATTAGTGGGTGGTGGATTATATGGCGTCCTCTTGCTGTTAATAAAAAAGGGGGGGTGACAATCCTTTTTTGCAGGAGGGTCCTGGACCATGTACAACAGATTTATGCAGACACGGAAGGTCGCGTAGTCTTATGTGAGGTCATTATTGGTAGGCAGTGTTTTGTTCTTGGTAACGTTTATGCTCCCAATCAGTTTAGTGGGACTTTCTATGAATCCCAGTTGGACTGTTTGCTTCCTTACTTCCAGAAGCCCATGGTGGTGCGGGGTGACTTCAGCACAGTTTGGGATCCACAATTGGATAGATCTCATAACCCACGAGGGGAGAGCTTTCTCGCTCATCGCGGCCTGCCCCATATATGCCAGCTCTTAAATATCATAGATGTTTGGAGGGTCCTACAACCCTCGGAACGGGACTACACACATCTCTCTCGAGCGCATTCATCTCAATCACAAATAGATTATCTCTTAATATCAGACACCTTAACAAATGTGCAGAAAGTGGAAACAGGGTTGTGTGAGGTATTGGATCGCGCCATGGTATGGATAGATATGCAGCTTGGACCTCAGCAGGGGGGCCTTCCACAATGGAGATTTCCCCATTGGTTGATGAAACATGATCTAAATGAAATCACCAATGAGATCAACCAAAGCCTCCAAACAATGCACACCTGGGCAGATGCATGCCAACTAAAACTTAATGCAGAAAAAACACAATGTCTTGTACTCACCTCACAACATAACACAAAACACTTCTCCACCATAATCACACCATACTGTTCTCTTCCTGTCTCACAAAACCTGAAAATTCTTGGAGTCACCATTGATCGAAACCTCACTCTTGATACCCACGTGAAAAACACGACGAAAAAGATGTTCTACTCCATGTGGAAACTTAAAAGAGTAAAACCTTTCTTCCCGAGATACATCTTCCGTACCCTGGTACATCAATGGTAATAAGTCACCTGGACTACTGCAACGCACTATACGCGGGTTGCAAAGAACAGACTATCAAAAAACTACACACTGCCCAGAACACTGCCGCCAGACTCATATTTGGAAAAACTAAATATGAAAGTGCAAAACCCTTAAGAGAGAAGCTCCACTGGCTCCCACTTAAGGAACGCATTACGTTCAAGATTTATTTTTGTTACATTTGTACCCCGTGCTTTCCCACTCATGGCAGGCTCAATGCGGCTTACATGGGGCAATGGAGGGTTAAGTGACTTGCCCAGAGTCACAAGGAGCTGCCTGTGCCTGAAGTGGGAATTGAACTCAGTTCCTCAGTTCCCCAGGACCAAAGTCCACCACCCTAACCACTAGACCACTCCTCCACTCCACGATTGTACACAAAATCATTCACGCAGACGCCCCAATCTACATGCTAAACCTTGTGGACCTACCTCCAAGAAACGCCACAAGATCATGCCGCAAATTTCTCAACCTACACCTCCCAAGCTGTAAAGGACTAAAATACAAACAGATGCATGGTACTACCATCTCATACATAAGCACGCAATTATGGAATGCATTGCCTACAGACCTGAGAACAATCGACGAAACAACTATCTTTCGCAAATCTCTGAAGACATATCTCTTCAACAAGGCATACAATGAGAACCGATAGCCACACTAATCCACTTTACAACCCACCCAGTTAAGAAAGCCACCTACTATAATTACCCTAATCATTCCCTTCCTTCCTCTTTCCTCCCTTACTTAATCTCTGTTCAATACTAAATGTATCTGTTATCCTGTAATGACAATGTTAACAAAACTATGTAAGCCACATTGAGCCTGCAAATAGGTGGGAAAATGTGGGATACAAATGCAATAAATAATAATAATAATAAAGATGGTCAATTTCAGGACTTTTTATTGCAGAAATGGAAGGAATATAAACAGCATAATGCAGTTTATGTGGCCCAACTTATACTATACTGGGAAGCTGAAAAAACGGTATTGTGTGGTGAGATTATAAGCTATGCTAGTTAGAGGAGCATGGGTTCGTGAAATAGTTAAACTGGAGAGGCAGGTACGCTGCACATGCTGACATTATGGGGAGACTGCCAGATGGGGGATAAGCAGTGATTATTAGAACTACAAACTTCATTAAATGAGCTCGTACATGGACAAATGGTTAAATCCCTAGCATATTATAAGTACTACCTTTATCATCAGGGGAATAAGGGGGGTCGTCTGTTGGCATGTTTGGTGTCTTGTGCCGCAGGCTCCCGATGCATTAATACGTTGCTAGATGCAGGGGGTCACCTACATGTTGATCAGGAGATTGCAGATTGCTTTCTCGTTCACCTATAGGCTCTTTACGCCGCACCTGCGGATAAGGGCTTCCAGGGGGAACAGTACTTGGAGGGGTTGAATAATGGAAACTGTCTCAGCATTCTCTGGATTGAGGAGCTCCTTCAGCAGTCAGCATGAAAAACCAGACGTATTCCAAGAAAGTCTTTTAGAAAATTCTGGCTAGAAGAAGTCAGTTCTGTCTAGACAGCCATCAGATGACATCGCCAAAGATGTATCTTCATTATCCTACTGTACACGGATCCACCCCCTCCCCCCATTACAGGCAAGCAACCTCTCTTTTCATGTGGGTTATGGTATATTAAGAGTTGTTATACTGCTTTTCCTGGCAGGCATGTCAAGGTAGTTTATATTTCACAATAAATTAAAATAAGAAAAAGAGGAGTAAAAAAAGAGATAGTTTTAGAAAAGTTAAGTGCCATATACATTTGTTTAAAAAAAAAAAAAAACCTAATTTACACATGTAAATGGGCATATATGTATAAGTAGTGATTTTAGAAAAAGCACATACATGTATAGCTGTGGCATGGACAGATTTCAAGAGGGCATACTCAGGACCTGGTTTGAGTGGACTTCAAAAGTATACATGTATTTCCTGTTTTGCATGGATTATACATATACACCTCAAAAATTTCCCTGTAGGCATTTACACCTTCTTCAAGTCATGCATCAGGTTCATCTAACTTCTTGTTGGGAGTTTGTCTTTGGAGGAGTCACTGAATGAGGCAATTATGCTTACCTCTCTGGTATTTAAAACTCTCAAAAATTAAAAACGTGCAGTTCAGCAAAACAAAATCTGGTACTTACACATGTAGGTAGCAAATTCTTCTGTTTGTACATATAAGTGCCCACACTTGCATGTATAAAGCCCTGAGTGATGCTGCTGTTTTTTTTTTAATTTGTTTTTTGATAGAATGGCTGTTCCTGTTGTACATGCCACTATGGTACACCTATTTTTACTTTTCATGAAAAGCTCCATGTTCTGTGAGTCTTATGAAATAAGCTGCAAGCTGTTGTTATTTTTTAATTAAAATTTGACATTCCATAGCATCCCACAGATCAATCCAGAGACTTGTGGGTTATGCCCCTCTACCAGCAGGTGGAGATGGAGAGAACTTCAGAGGTTTGCTATATGTGGTCATGTGCAGCCATTTCAACCTCAGTATTCTCTCTACGTAGCGTCTAAATCCCGCATGGCGAGACTACCGTTCCAGGGGAAGTTTTTGTTTGGTGAGGATTTAGCAAAGATCGTGAAAGACCTGGGAGACTCCAAAGGCCAGTGTCTCCTAGAAGATAGGCCTAGATCTGCAAGGGCAAGTATACCCTGTGCTCGTTTCAGAGAGACTAGTCGTTACAGGCCGGGTCATGTTGATTCCTTCCAGATGCCTCGGTTTACTCAAAAAAGCCATCCCTTTTGCGGTGAACGACATGCTGCAACCACTGGTCCCAGACCACAACCAGCAGCAAGAGCTTCCCAATGATGGGGCCCTGGTCCATCCCCTGCCAGCCATAGAGGGTTGTTTGTCCCTTTTCCTGGGGGAATGGGCCAGGGTAACTTCCGACGAATGGGTCTTGGAAGTAGTCCGGGACGGTTACAAGCAGGAGTTCATTTGTCAGATTTCTTTCTCGAGTCTCCCTGCAAGTCCCGGCCAAAGTGAGGGCAATCCAGCAAACCCTGGACAGCTTGCTGCAGCTGGGGGCAGTTTGTCTAGCTCCGCTGCCAGAAGCCAGGCATGGACATTAGTCCACTTACGTCATTGTTCCCAAAAAGGGAGGCTCTCACCGGACTGACCTGGACCTCAAGAGCATAAACAGGACGCTACGAGTTCACCATTTTCGCAAGGAAACCTTACAGTCCGTAATTGCGGCAGTTCAACCAGGAAAGTTTTTACTGCCCTCGATCTCAAAGAAGCTTACCTTCATATACCCATTTTGCCTCCTCATCAGCGCTTTCTCCGTTTTGCAGTCCTCGGCCGCCATTTTCAGTTCCAGGCCATTCCTTTCGGGCTCACTAATGCTCTGTGCACCTTTTCAAAGGTTTTGATTGTCGTTGCAGCCTTCCTGTGGAAGGAAGGGATACGAGTGCATCACGAGGAGAATTTGCAGGCAATGGACCAGGTGATCTGCCTACTGCAATTGCTGGGCTGGGTCATCAATTTTCCCAAATGTCACCTTCAACCCACATAGTCCCTGGATTATCTGGGGGTTTTATTCGACACCCAGGCGGGGCCGGTGTCCCTTCCGTCGGCTCACAGTCTTCAACTGCAGACTCAGTTGCGCAGTTTAATGCAGAACCCGGTGCCGAGGGCCTGGGATTGCGTGTAGGTATTGTGATCCATGGCATCCAGCTTGGACGTAGTCATGTGGGCCAGGTGCCACATGCGACCACTACAGTTGCATCTGCTCAACCGGTGGTCCCCCCTCTTGGAGGACTATGCAGTCCAGGTTCTGTGGTCTCTCCGGCTGGTGGATGATCTCAGAGAACCTCCTCAGGGGTGCCCTGCTGGCCACTCCAGAGTGGGTGGTGGTAACTACGGATGCGTCTCTGTCCAGTTGGGGGGCTCACTTCCTCAGTCACACAGCCCAGGGGACATGGTTCCCGGTGGAGGCGACTTGGTCCATTATCCGGCTGGAACTGAGGGCCATACGCTTCACTCTGAGGGAATTCCTGTTCCTGATCCAGGGCCAATCGGCACGTGTTCTCTCAGACAGCGCATCAGTGGTGGCCTATGTGAACAGACAAGGGGGCACCAAGAGTGCTCCACTGGCCCGAGAAGCAGCTCAAATTTGTCTCTGGGCGGAGACTCGTGTTCTTTCTGTCAGCGGCCCACATCGCAGGTTCACAGAATGTCCAAGCCTCAGCCGCCACAGTCTGGATCCGGGGGAATTGGAACTTTCTCCCCTTGCGTTCGAGCAGATAGTTTCACGTTGGGGACTCCTGGCAATGGACTTGATGGCGACTTGGCACAATGCCAAGGACCCCAGTTTTTTCAGCAGGGGCAGGGAGACGGATTCGGTCAGGATCGATGCCCTTCTCCAGCAGTGGCCTTTAGGCCTCTTGTACGTTTTTCCCCCATGGCTCTTGGTGGGGAGAGTGGTAGGTCGCATAGCCAGTTACCCTAGCCAAGTGATTCTGGTCTCCCCGGATTGCCCACAGTGTTCTTGGTACATGGATCTGATCCAACTGTTGTTCGACCGCCCCTACATCTGAACGCAGAGGATGGCCTTCTGGTTCAGGGCCCAGTAGCTGTGGAAAATCCCTCCCTCTTTGGTCTTACTGCTGGCCCTTGAAAGTAAGAGGTTGAGGAAGAAAGGTTATCCATACCCTGTCATTACCACCATGGTTCAGGCACGGAAGCACTCCACTTCTGTGGCTTATGTAAGGGTGTGGTGCTCAGGGTCTGGGCTTTCGGTGGCGTCTGCCTCGGTATCCGTAATCCTCGCCTTTCTTCAACAGGGGCTGGAAAAGTTTATCTCTTTGAGTTCTTTAAAAGTGCAGGTGGCGGCCTTGGCGTGCTTTAGAGGTCATCTTCAGGGTGCTTCCCTTGCAGCACATCCGGATGTGGTGCATTTCATGAAGGGCATGAACCACCTACAGCCACCTCTGTCTCCAGTGTTTCCAAGCTGGAATCTGAACCTCGTTCTCAAGGCCATTCAGTGGCCACCTTTCAAGCCTTTGACAAATTTGACTTTAAAGGATCTTACCTTGAAAACGGTCTTCTTGGTTGCTATTGCTTCAGCAAGGAGAATATCGGAGTTGCATGCGCTCTCATGCAGAGATCCGTTCCTCCAGTTCACGGAAGCAGGGGTTTTCCATTCGGACGGTTCCTTCCTTTTTGCTGAAGATAATTTCGCATTTTCATGTTAACCAATCGTTGCTATTACTGGCGTTTCGCAGGAAAGATTACCCAGAGAATTTTAGAGCTCTTCGTTGTCTGGATGTCAGATGTATCCTGATTCGATATCTGGAAGTGATGAACAGGTTCCGGTGTTCAGACCATCTTTTTGTGCTTTTTGCGGGTTACAAGAAGGGTAATATGGCCTCAAAAGCTACTGTGGCCTGCTGGCTCCGAGAAGCGATAGTTTCAGCATATTTGTCGATCGGGAGGTCTCCTCCCTTACGAGTCTGGGCTCATTCTACTAGGGCACAAGCTTCGTTGCATGCGGAGTTGCAGTCAGTGTCTTTGGAGGACATCTGCAGGGCTGGCACGTGGGCATCGGTGCATACCTTCGCCAAGCATTATAGAGTGCATGTTGCGGCACGTCAGATGTAATTTTTGGTGCATTGGTTCTCACAGTGGGGTTGGGAATATCCCGCCCTACTTGAGGACTGCTTTGGTACATCCCACAAGTCTCTGGATTGATCTGTGGGACGCTATGGAAGGAAAAATGAGTTCTCACCTGATAATTTTCTTTCCATTAGTCCCACAGATCAATCCAGAGGCCTGCCCTTAATTTTTTCTGCTGTTCGTGTTTTTTGGTGCAATTCTAGTTTTCGATTCTGCAGGGATTCCTTCGTTACCACCTGTTTATTGATTTAAAAGTTCAAGTTGTTTGATGGATATTCTCCCGCAGAGGTGGTTGAGACTTTTCTTATTGTTTCTGACGAGGCAAAAGAGTGGGGTTCTTCGTCATCTTCTTCCACTGCTTTGGCATCATTCATACCGAGGTTGAAATGGTTGCACATGACCACATATATCAAACCCCTGAAGTTCTCTCTATCTCCACCTGCTGGTAGAGGGGCATAAACCCACAAGTCTCTGGATTGATCTGTTGGGACTAATGGAAAGAAAATTATCAGGTGAGAACTCATTTTTCCTTTCACCTTTCATACATTCTCCTAGGACAAGCAGGCTGCTTGTTCTCACTGATGGGTGACGTCCACGGCAGCCCCTCCAATCGGAATCTTCACTAGCAAAAGCCTTTGCTAGCCTTCGCGCGCCGATGCGCAACGCGCATGCGCGGCCGTCTTCCCGCCCGAAACCGGCTCGTGCCGGCCAGTCTTCTTTTGTCCACGCTCGGTACGGTCGTGTTACGCCGTTCGCGCCCCTTAAGTTGACCTCGCGCGTCTCTTTTGACTTTTCGCTAAAAAAAAAAAAAAAAAAAAGATTTCGGAAGAAGACCTTTTCGGTCTTTTTCCCTTTCCTCTATTTTCAGTTTTTCGTCTTCGGGGTAGGCCCTTTTGAGGCCTCGGGTCGAATTTTTTCTCCCCCTCTTTTTGGTGCCTTACGCAATCACGAGTTTTGATCTCGCTGGCGTGATTTTTCCGCCCATGTCATCGAAGTCTCCCAGCGGCTTCAAGAAGTGCACCCAGTGCGCCCGGGTAATCTTGCTCACTGACAGGCACATGTCGTGTCTTCAGTGTCTGGGGGCTGGGCACCGCCCGCAGGCCTGTAGTCTGTGCGCCCTTTTACAAAAGCGGACTTAGGTAGCGAGATTGGCCCAGTGGAACGTTTTGTTCTCGGGCTTTTCGTCGGCATCGGCACCGGGAGTATCAAGTGCATCGACGTCGACAGCGTCCAGACTGCATCGAGTGCATCGAGGCATCGACCCTCTACATCGGGGCTGAGACATCGGAAGGCTGCGTCGGCGGTACTGGGACCTCCACTTCTGCTGATGTCGTCGGACGGTGGTGCTTCGACTGGAGTGCAGGTGAGGGCTGTCCATTCCCCTGCTGGTGGCGGTGAGCCTTCGGGTGGGTCTCCCCCTATCCTGAGGGCTCCTGCGGTACAGCCCCCCCCCCGAGACCGACCTTCTTCGGCCTCGGCCCCGAGGAAGCGACGGCTGGATTCTACGTCGTCCTCTTCGGTGCCGGGAAGCTCCGGTGACATGCTTCGTTCCAAAAAGTCGAAGAAGCATCGACACCGGTCCCCTTCCCGTATCGGCACCGAGAGCTCTGGGTCGCCGAGGGAGTCAGCACCCAGTAGGCATCGGCACCGAGAGAACCGCTCAACCTCTGTTCAAGAGGTGTCGATGCGCTCCACTCTGGACAGCCCGGAACAGCCTCCACGCCCGGAACAGACTCTGACATCGACACCTGCATCGGCTTCCACGTCTTTCTCCACAGCCGCTCTGCACGAGAGTCTCCGGGCCGTCCTCCCAGAGATCCTGGGAGAGCTGTTGCGCCCTTCCCCTCCGGTACCGGGGGTGCTTGCGCCTCCGGTACCATCGAGTGAGGCGCCGGCTGGCCCCTTGCCCGGGGTGAGGTCTCCGACATCGGTGCTGCTTGCGGTACCGACTGCGGTCGCCTCCCAGGAAGGCTCCCCGACGACGGCGGAGGGAGCTTCGCCGGTGCGGGCGAGGGAGTCTACCTCTCGACGCTCCCACCGTGGCCGTGGTTCCACGGAGTTGAGCCGGGCACGGCTTCAGACACAGGTCCGTGAACTTGTGTCTGATACCGATGGTGAGGCCTCGTGGGAGGAGGAGGAGGACATCAGATATTTCTCTGACGAGGAGTCTGATGGCCTGCCTTCTGATCCCACTCCCTCCCCTGAAAGGCAGCTTTCTCCTCCCGAGAGTCTGTCTTTTGCGGCCTTTGTCCGGGAGATGTCTACGGCCATCCCCTTCCCGGTGGTTGTGGAGGATGAGCCCAGGGCTGAAATGTTTGAGCTCCTGGACTATCCTTCTCCACCTAAGGAAGCGTCCACAGTACCCATGCATCATGTCCTCAAAAAGGCATTGCTGGCGAACTGGACCAAGCCATTAAGTAATCCCCACATTCCCAAGAAGATCGAGTCCCAGTACCGGATCCATGGGGACCCAGAGCTGATGCGCACTCAGTTGCCTCACGACTCTGGAGTTGTGGATTTGGCCCTAAAGAAGGCTAAGAGTTCTAGGGAGCATGCTTCGGCGCCCCCGGGCAAGGACTCTAGAACCTTAGACTCCTTTGGGAGGAAGGCCTACCATTCTTCTATGCTCGTGGCCAAAATCCAGTCCTACCAGCTCTACACAAGCATACATATGCGGAATAATGTGCGGCAGCTGGCGGGCTTGGTGGATAAGCTCCCTCCTGAGCAAGCCAAGCCATTTCAGGAGGTGGTCAGGCAGCTGAAGGCGTGCAGAAAATTCCTGGCCAGAGGGGTGTATGACACCTTTGATGTTGCGTCCAGGGCCGCTACTCAAGGTGTGGTGATGCGCAGACTCTCATGGCTGCGTGCCTCCGACCTGGAGAATAGAATCCAGCAGCGGATTGCGGACTCGCCTTGCCGTGCGGATAATATTTTTGGAGAGAGAGTCGAACAGGTGGTAGAGCAGCTCCACCAGCAGGATACTGCTTTCGACAAGTTCTCCCGCCGGCAGCCTTCAGCTTCTACCTCTACAGGTAGATGTTTTTATGGGGGAAGGAAGACTGTTCCCTACTCTTCTGGCAAGCGTAGGTACAATTCTCCTTCTCAACAGCCTGCGGCCCAGGCTAAGCCCCAGCGCACTCGCTCTCGTCAGCAGCGTGCGCCTCAGCAAGGCCCCTCGGCTCCCCAGCAAAAGCAAGGGACGAGCTTTTGACTGGCTCCAGCAGAGCATAGCTGACATCCAAGTGTCAGTGCCGGGCGACCTGCCGGTCGGAGGGAGGTTGAAAGTTTTTCACCAAAGTTGGCCTCTCATAACCTCCGATCAGTAGGTTCTTCAAATAGTCCGGCAAGGATACACCCTCAATTTGGCCTCCAAACCTCCAAATTGTCCACCGGGAGCTCAGTCTTACAGCTTCCAACACAAGCAGGTACTTGCAGAGGAACTCTCCGCCCTTCTCAGTGCCAATGCGGTCGAGCCCGTGCCATCCAGGCAAGAAGGGCTGGGATTCTATTCCAGGTACTTCCTTGTGGAAAAGAAAACGGGGGATGCGTCCCATCCTAGACCTAAGGGCCCTGAACAAATATCTGGTCAAGGAAAAGTTCAGGATGCTTTCCCTGGGCACCCTTCTCCCCATGATTCAGGAAAACGATTGGCTATGCTCTCTGGACTTGAAGGACGCCTACACGCACATCCCGATACTGCCAGCTCACAGACAGTATCTGCGATTTCAGCTGGGCACACGTCACTTCCAGTACTGTGTGCTACCCTTTGGGCTCGCCTCTGCGCCCAGAGTGTTCACGAAGTGCTTGGCTGTAGTAGCAGCAGCACTTCGCAGACTGGGAGTGCATGTGTTCCCTTATCTCGACGATTGGCTGGTGAAGAACACATCCGAGGCAGGAGCTCTACAGTCCATGCAGATGACTATTCACCTCCTGGAGCTACTGGGGTTTGTGATAAATTATCCAAAGTCCCATCTTCTCCCACTGCAGAGACTCGAATTCATAGGAGCTCTGCTGGATTCTCGGACAGCTCGTGCCTATCTCCCAGAGGCGAGAGCCAACAACTTGTTGTCCCTCGTCTCGCGGGTGCGAGTGTCCCAGCAGATCACAGCTCGGCAGATGTTGAGATTGCTGGGCCACATGGCCTCCACAGTTCATGTGACTCCCATGGCCCGCCTTCACATGAGATCTGCTCAATGGGCCCTAGCTTCCTAGTGGTTTCAGGCTGCTGGGGATCTAGAAGACGTGATCCACCTGTCCACGAGTTTTCTCAAATCCCTGTATTGGTGGACGATTTGGTCCAATTTGACTCTGGGACGTCCTTTCCAAATTCCTCAGCCACAAAAAGTGCTGACTACGGATGCGTCTCTCCTGGGGTGGGGAGCTCATGTCGATGGGCTTCACACCCAGGGAAGCTGGTCCCTCCAGGAACGCGATCTGCAGATCAATCTCCTGGAGTTACGAGCGGTCTGGAACGCTCTGAAGGCTTTCAGAGATCGGCTGTCCCACCAAATTATCCAAATTCAGACAGACAACCAGGTTGCCATGTATTACATCAACAAGCAGGGGGGCACCGGATCTCGCCCCCTGTGTCAGGAAGCCGTCAGCATGTGGCTCTGGGCTCGCCGTCACGGCATGGTGCTCCAAGCCACATACCTGGCAGGCGTAAACAACAGTCTGGCCGACAGGTTGAGCAGGATCATTCAACCTCACGAGTGGTCGCTCAACTCCCGAGTGGTGCGCCAGATCTTCCAAGTGTGGGGCACCCCCTTGGTAGATCTCTTCGCATCTCGAGCCAACCACAAGGTCCCTCAGTTCTGTTCCAGGCTTCAGGCCCACGGCAGACTGGCATCGGATGCCTTCCTCCTAGACTGGGTGGAAGGTCTACTGTATGCTTATCCTCCCATACCTCTAGTCGGGAAGACTTTGTTGAAACTCAAGCAAGACCGAGGCACCATGATTCTGATTGCTCCCTTTTGGCCGCTTCAGATCTGGTTCCCTCTTCTTCTGGAGTTATCCTCCGAAGAACCGTGGAGATTGGAGTGTTTTCCGACCCTCATCACACAGAACGAAGGGGCGCTTCTGCATCCCAGCCTCCGGTCCCTGGCTCTCACGGCCTGGATGTTGAGAGCGTAGACTTTGCCTCTTTGGGTCTGTCAGAAGGTGTCTCCCGCATCTTGCTTGCGTCCAGGAAAGATTCCACTAAGAGGAGTTACTTCTTTCTATGGAGGAGGTTTGCCATCTGGTGTAACAGCAAGGCCCTAGATCCTCGCTCTTGTCCTACACAGACCCTGCTTGAATACCTTCTGCACTTGTCTGAGTCTGGTCTCAAGACCAACTCTGTAAGGGTTCACCTTAGCGCAATCAGTGCATACCATTACCGTGTGGAAGGTAAGCCGATCTCAGGACAGCCTTTAGTTGTTCGCTTCATGAGAGGTTTGCTTTTGTCAAAGCCCCCTGTCAAACCTCCTACAGTGTCATGGGATCTCAATGTCGTTCTCACCCAGCTGATGAAGCCTCCTTTTGAGCCACTGAATTCCTGCCATCTGAAGTACTTGACCTGGAAGGTCATTTTCTTGGTGGCAGTTACTTCAGCTCGTAGAGTCAGTGAGCTTCAGGCCCTGGTAGCCCAGGCCCCTTACACCAAATTTCATCATAACAGAGTAGTCCTCCACACTCACCCTAAGTTCTTGCCAAAGGTTGTGTCGGAGTTCCATCTGAACCAGTCAATTGTCTTGCCAACATTCTTTCCCCGTCCTCATTCCTGCCCTGCTGAACGTCAGCTGCACACATTGGACTGCAAAAGAGCATTGGCCTTCTATCTGGAGCGGACACAGCCCAACAGACAGTCCGCCCAATTGTTTGTTTCTTTTGATCCCAACAGGAGGGGAGTGGCTGTGGGGAAACGCACCATATCCAATTGTCTAGCAGATTGCACTTCCTTCACTTACGCCCAGGCTGGGCTGGCTCTTGAGGGTCATGTCACGGCTCATAATGTTAGAGCCATTGCAGCGTCGGTAGCCCACTTGAAGTCAGCCACTATTGAAGAGATTTGCAAAGCTGCGACGTGGTCTTCTGTCCACACATTCACATCTCATTACTGCCTGCAGCAGGATACCCGACGCGACAGTCGGTTCGGGCAGTCAGTGCTTCAGAATCTGTTCGGGGTTTAGAATCCAACTCCACCCCCCTAGGCCCATGTTTGTTCTGTTCCAGGCTACACTCTCAGTTGGAAAAATTGTTAGGTCAATCTCAGTTATGTCCTCGCCGTTGCGAGGTCCCATTGACCATGTTTGTTGTTTTGAGTGAGCCTGGGGGCTAGGGATACCCCATCAGTGAGAACAAGCAGCCTGCTTGTCCTCGGAGAAAGCGAATGCTACATACCTGTAGAAGGTATTCTCCGAGGACAGCAGGCTGATTGTTCTCACAAACCCGCCCGCCTCCCCTTTTGGAGTTGTGTCTTCCCTTCTCTTTGTCTTGCTACATATGAGACTGGCCTGCATGAGCCGGTTTCGGGCAGGAAGACGGCCGCGCATGCGCGGTGCGCATCGGCGCGCGAGGGCTAGCAAAAGCTTTTGCTAGTGAAGATTCCGATTGGAGGGGCTGCCGTGGACGTCACCCATCAGTGAGAACAATCAGCCTGCTGTCCTCGGAGAATACCTTCTACAGGTATGTAGCATTCGCTTTACAACAAAGTGGTTCACAACATAATAAAATATATCAAACACAAAATGAACAAATATATTGTGAGAAAACAATTATAGTATGATACATCAAATATTAAAGGAGCCAAGGAAACAAATAAATATACATATTATTAATTATTAAAGTTAAAGTACAGAAATATGAAGTACATTAGAAGCATGTGGATATACAGTACATTTCAGGAGTTTGAAATCAAGGGTAATGAATAACGTTCAATAATGAAAAGAAATAGAAGATAAAGTATTCGAATAGAAGAGTTCACTGTTAACTTGTTCTGGTTGAGTTTAGATGTCAGGCCATTCATGACGGATCCTTTTGATAAGTCTTTTTGAACAAATTAGACTTTAGTAGTTTCCGGAAGGGTGTCAAATCGTGCGTTGTTTTTATAGGAGAAGCTAGATGCATATACAGATTTATATTTAAGTCCTTTACAATTGGGGTAATGGAGGTTCAGGAATGTGCGTGAAGAACTTTTTGTTTCTTGCAGGTAAGTCTATGAGTTCTGACATATACATCGGGGCTTCGCCATGAATAATTTTGTGAGCCAGGGTGCAGGTCTTGAATGTAATTCGATCTCTTAGTGGAAGCCAATGTAATTTTTCTCTAAGGGGTTTAGCGCTTTCGTATTTCGCTTTTCCAAATATAAGTCTAGCTGCAGTATTTTGGGCTGTTTGGAGTTTCTTAATAATTTGTGCTTTACATCCGGTATAGATGGAATTACAATAGTCCAAATGGCTTAACACCAATGATTGCACCAGATTGCGGAATACCTCCCTTGGGAAGAAAGGTCTGACTCTTTTAAGTTTCCACATCGCATGGAACATTTTCTTTGTAACATTTTTTACATAACTTTCTAGAGTAAGATTTCGATCAATTGTGACTCCCAAGAGTTTCAAGGTGTCTGAGACGGGAAGAATATGATTTGGGGTATTAATATTAGAATAATTGATCTTGTTATATTGCGATGAAAGGATAAGACATTGTGTCTTTTTTGTGTTAAGCTTTAGTTGAAAAGCATCCGCCCATATATTCATTATTTGGAAGCTATGATTGATTTTATTTGCGATTTCTGTTAAATCATTTTTAAACGGGATGTATATCGTGACATCATCTGCATAGATGTATGGATTGAGGTCTTGGGTGGATAAAGACTTGGCCAATGGTGTCATCATTAAGTTGAAGAGAGTTGGCGAAAACGGCGATCCCTGAGGCACTCCACATTCCGGTTTCCGTGGTGATGATGTAAGCGATCTAGATGTCACTTGGTATATTCTTGCAGTTAGGAAGCCAGTAATCCAATTCAATACATTTCCTCCAATTCCAAAATATTCTAGGATGTTCAATAGAATATTATGGCTGACCATATCAAACGCGCTGGACATGTCAAATTGTAAGAGAACATTTTTGCCAGCTGCAGTTAATTGTTTAAATTTGGTTAAGAGTGTTATTAGTACTGTTTCTGTACTATGATTAGCTCCAAACCCTGATTGAGATGAATGTAATATTGAGAACTTATTTACATAAGTACATAAGTAGTGCCATACTGGGAAAGACCAAAGGTCCATCTAGCCCAGCATCCTGTCACCGACAGTGGCCAATCCAGGTCAAGGGCACCTGGCACGCTCCCCAAACGTAAAAACATTCCAGACAAGTTATACCTAAAAATGCGGAATTTTTCCAAGTCCATTTAATAGCGGTCTATGGACTTGTCCTTTAGGAATCTATCTAACCCCTTTTTAAACTCCGTCAAGCTAACCGCCCGTACCACGTTCTCCGGCAACGAATTCCAGAGTCTAATTACACGTTGGGTGAAGAAAAATTTTCTCCGATTCGTTTTAAATTTACCACACTGTAGCTTCAACTCATGCCCTCTAGTCCTAGTATTTTTGGATAGCGTGAACAGTCGCTTCACATCCACCCGATCCATTCCACTCATTATTTTATACACTTCTATCATATCTCCCCTCAGCCGTCTCTTCTCCAAGCTGAAAAGCCCTAGCCTTCTCAGCCTCTCTTCATAGGAAAGTCGTCCCATCCCCACTATCATTTTCGTCGCCCTTCGCTGTACCTTTTCCAATTCTACTATATCTTTTTTGAGATACGGAGACCAGTACTGAACACAATACTCCAGGTGCGGTCGCACCATGGAGCGATACAATGGCATTATAACATCCGCACACCTAGACTCCATACCCTTCCTAATAACACCCAACATTCTATTCGCTTTCCTAGCCGCAGCAGCACACTGAGCAGAAGGTTTCAGCGTATCATCGACGACGACACCCAGATCCCTTTCTTGATCCGTAACTCCTAACGCGGAACCTTGCAAGACGTAGCTATAATTCGGGTTCCTCTTACCCACATGCATCACTTTGCACTTGTCAACATTGAACTTCATCTGCCACTTGCACGCCCATTCTCCCAGTCTCGCAAGGTCCTCCTGTAATCGTTCACATTCCTCCTGCGACTTGACGACCCTGAATAATTTTGTGTAATTTAATTACCTCACTAGTTATTCCCATCTCTAGGTCATTTATAAATACATTAAAAAGCAACGGACCCAGCACAGACCCCTGCGGGACCCCACTAACTACCCTCCTCCACTGAGAATACTGGCCACGCAATCCTACTCTCTGCTTCCTATCTTTCAACCAGTTCTTAATCCATAATAATACCCTATCGCCGATTCCATGACTCTGCAATTTCTTCAGGAGTCTTTCGTGCGGCACTTTGTCAAACGCCTTCTGAAAATCCAGATATACAATGTCAACCGGCTCCCCATTGTCCACATGTTTGCTTACCCCCTCAAAAAAATGCATTAGATTGGTGAGGCAAGACTTCCCTTCACTAAATCCGTGCTGACTTTGTCTCATCAGTCCATGTTTTTGTATATGCTCTGCAATTTTATTCTTAATAATAGCCTCCACCATCTTGCCCGGCACCGACGTCAGACTCACCGGTCTATAATTTCCCGGATCTCCTCTGGAACCCTTCTTAAAAATCGGAGTAACATTGGCTACCCTCCAGTCTTCCGGTACTACACTCGATTTTAGGGACAGATTGCATATTTCTAACAGTAGCTCCGCAAGTTCATTTTTTAGTTCTATTAATACTCTGGGATGAATACCATCAGGTCCCGGTGATTTACTACTCTTCAGCTTGCTGAACTGACCCATTACATCCTCCAAGGTTACAGAGAATTTGTTTAGTTTCTCCGACTCCCCCGCTTTAAATATTCTTTCCGGCACCGGTGTCCCCCCCAAATCCTCCTCGGTGAAGACCGAAGCAAAGAATTCATTTAATTTCTCCGCTACGGCTTTGTCCTCCTTGATCGCCCCTTTAACACCATTTTCGTCCAGCGGCCCAACCGACTCTTTGGCCGGTTTCCTGCTTTTAATGTATCTAAAAAAATTTTTACTATGTATTTTTGCTTCCAACGCTAATTTCTTCTCAAAGTCCTTTTTTGCCCTCCTTATCTCCGCTTTGCATTTGGCTTGGCATTCCTTATGATCTATCCTGTTACTTTCAGTTGGTTCTCTTCTCCACTTTCTGAAGGATTGTTTTTTGGCTCTAATGATTTCCTTTATCTTACTGTTTAGCCACGCCGGCTGACGTTTAGTCTTTTTTCCCTTTTTTCTAATACGTGGAATATATTTGTCCTGAACCTCCAGGATGGTGTTTTTAAACAGCATCCACGCCTGATGCAAGTTTTTTACTCTGCGAGCTGCTCCTTTCAGTCTTTTTTTCACCATTTTTCTCATTTTGTCGTAATCACCTTTTCTATAGTTAAACGCTAGCGTACTTGATTTCCTAGTTTCACTTCCTTCAATGCCAATATCAAAACCGATCATATTATGATCACTGTTATCAAGCGGCCCTCGTATTTAGGTAATCTGTAAGTTGTTTAGTAACTAGACTTTCCATTAACTTAACTACAAAAGGGATAGATGCAACCGGGCGGTAATTAGTTATATCATTTAATTTTTTCTTAGAATGTTTAGGAATTGGGGTGAGTAATATATTTCCTTTATCCATGGGGAAGAATCCATGTTGGAGCATAAAATTTAAGTAGGAGGTGATCTCTGTTAAGAAATGTTGGGAGGCAGATTTTATTAGATAACTGGGACAAGAGTCCAATTTGTAATGGGATTTGGCGAATTTGTTGATTGCTTGGGTGACTGGTTTTTCCGTCAATAAGTCGAAGTTTGTCCAGATTCGGTCTGCTGGGTATTCATCAGTGGTAGGGTCCAAACAATTAATGCATTTTTCATGATCGGTAGCATTCAGTGGTAAGGTGGATCGTAGTTTTATAATTTTCTCATTGAAATAGGTGGCCAGATCATCTACTGATGGGGTATCTGTCTTAGTTGTTGTGACCAGTGAGGTATCAAAAAGTTTGTGAACAAGTTGGAATAGTTTATGTGAATCCTTATAATCTGGTCCAATTTTGGATTTATAATATGACCTTTTGGTTTGTCTGATTGCATACTTATATTTTCTTTGCATCTGTTTCCATGCCACGAATGTGCGTTCCACTTTTAGTTTATTCCATGCTCGTTCAATGACGCCATAATCTGGAAAAGTTTGTGCCAAAAAATTAGATTTTAAATACAGTTTAAATTTTGATAAGAAGTATCCAAATGGAAGAGAATTCAACAGTTGTGGGTGCTATGAAGAAAATATGAAATGATGAGAGATTTCTAATTGTGCAGTTGACGTAAATGGAATGAGAGCAAAGAACCTAAGAAGGAAAATAGGGAATCAAATAAAAAAAATAGGGAGTATCCATGAGGAGTACTTGATGTGGAAATGTTAATATTTTAAATGTAAGTTTATAAGATGTTGAAAGCCTGCTTTGCAATTTCAGAAATGGGTAGGCACAATTGTATCATAAGCACTGTACAACACAAGTTTGATTGCTGTCTTCTGAACCAATTCATATGATAAAGTGATGATAATTTAGGACCACTGTATAATGAACTGTAATCATCTAAGAAGTATATTTTCAAACCACTTAGACTTACAAAGTTCCATAGTAACCTGCTAAGTGAGATAATATAAAGGCATATAATTCAAGAAGTACCGTTATATCAAATATAGGTTTCACTGAGCCTATTTGGCATAAAGCCATGAAAGAAGAGCAAAACACAGATGTAATTTGTCTATTGAAACATTGAGAGGAATCTAAATGAATCCCACAAACTTTAAGACAGTCTTGCAGTTCCAACAAATGGCCTTTAATGCTAGGTGAGATTTTAGGGGTAGATTGACTTCTTAAGGTAGGTTTAAGCTTAAATCACTGACCAGCAACCAGTCAAAAACAGTGTTGAGGCAAACGTTGAGAGAAGATACATCACAGGAAGCATGCAATCAGTGCAGGAGAACATCCTGCCTTGGACAGCCATCTTCCATCCTAAATGACCTATAAAAATTTGGGCTTAAAATTTATATTATGAGGCAAATTGATTCTAACTCTATAAAAAAGCAAATTTAAAGGCACTGACCACCATGGGCTGAATCTGATCTGGATATTCAATGCTGAGTCTAATCTAGGCACCAGCATTGAATATCTGGGTCAAAGGAAGCTACCAGACGTTATCTGAGCCCAGCTGATATTGAGACTGAAGCCCAGATAACTGGCCAGATAAAGTTAGGACAGTCCTAACTTTATCGGATATTGCCGCAGTGGTCTCTCTGGATTTTCAGTGGCATTAACTGGTTAAGTGTTGCTGAAAATCCAATTTTACCAGGAAGGCGCTTCTCCTGCTCAGTTAAATCATTCTGAATATATATCCCTTAGTCTGATGAAGAATATATTTGTGGAGTTTGTAAAAATACTTGAACTAAACATTCAGATATCTTTGATGTTGGAAGATTCTTTTCTGCAACATAAAACAAAAAGTAATGGTCTTTCCTATAGCTTTAATGTCACGTCATTCATAAAGCCTGTTCTAAAATACATTTGAGGTGGGCATCTATATGCTGGAAACATCCAGTATGAACATCCGTTTTATAAACCGAAACATCCAAATTATGAATGAGGAAAACAAGGGACATGGACATTTGTGTGGCAGAATAGGAATATCCATCTTATAAAATGACCACACATATGGACATAAAGAGCAGAGAGGTAGCCTAATGGTTAGAGCAATGGGGTTAGAATCAAGAGACCCAGATTCAAAGCACACTTCAGTTTGTGATTTCATTTAAAATTGTAAACCTTCCAGGAACAGAACAATATCTACTGTACCGCAATGCACACCAATAGTCTGTAGGCTTGCAGGTGTCTTATATATTCTGGAGGGCTTACAATTTAAAAAAATAAAGAGCTGAAGTGGAATTTGAATCTGAGTCCCTTGCTTCTCAGTCCATCGCACTAACCATTAGGCTACTCCTCAGATCTGCATGTTGCTCTGTTATGAATGTCCATAGTACCTGAAGCTGGCATACAACCTGGTATCCCTTGCCGGTCTCACTTTTGGGGGAGAGGAAGGGGAACAGCAACCACTGGGAGATTAAGATATCATGTCTTAATCCCTCCAGTGGACAGCTGCTCAATCAGAGCACTTGTTTGTAACCTGGATGTGCCAAGTATCAGGTCTAAATAATAATGTCCGTCTTTTTAGACATGAACGTCCCTTCCCCTTGTGTGATCGGAGTTGGACATCCATATTTTGGCCTCTCCCTAGTCCTACCCAGATCACATCCCCGTTCCATATGGACGTCCTGCAGTGTTAGATGTCCGTATCTAGGCTTTATATAATTGGGATTTGGACATCCATGCAACATGGATGTCTAAATGCCAGTTTTCAGACATCCAAAACGAGAATAGAGCTTCTAAAATAACCACCTTTATGTTTAAATATTAATATTTAGTAAAACATTTTCCAGACAACATTTTAAACCCTTTAAGTGACAAGGCCCTTTTGCCCTTTGCGATGTATTCTCTTGACTGTATTGGTTATGGTGTCACAGATCTTATTATGTAATAGCCATTTCTTTTTGTGTACAATGTTATATAAACCTCAATAAACAAATTTGAACATAAACCCTTTAAGTGGCCAGGAACTACTACTGGCCGGTTAAACGGCACTTCGCTGGCTATCTGGCGATATTTAGCGGGAGATAGCTAGCTATTTCCCACTGAATATTGCTGGTTAGCACTTAGCAGATAGGCGATTATATCACACTATATAACCAGCTATCCACTGATATTCAGCACATCTCTGGCAAAGGTTTTGGCGACCAAATTAGGCTACCAAAATAGCTGGCGTATCTTTGGCTGATTTCAGCTTAACCAGCCAGCACTGAATATCAGCTTGGATGATTAAATTTAATCCGGCCAAAAAACACCCAAATATTCAATACTGGTCACCAGAAATACTACTACTACTACTTGACATTTCTAAAGCGCTACTAGGGTTACGCAGCGTTGTACAATTTAACATAGAAGGACAGTCCCTGCTCAAAGGAGCTTACAATCTAAAGGACAAATGTACAGTCAGTCAAATAGGGGCAGTCTAGATTTCCTGAAAGGTATAAAGGTTAGACTGGCATTGAATATATTCCTGAAAGGTATAAATAGACTGGCATTGAATATCCAGGCTGACTGCTGACCGCGGGAGGCAGCCCAGCTACCTCCCATGGTCTGACTATCAGGCCCCTTGTATTTAACCTGTAAATATGAAGCAGCTGCAGCTGTGAAATTCAGATGTTTAAATTTCATATAATTTGGGAACCTGTAAAGGGATTTGCTGTTTAATCCTTATATAATCCCTGATACAGTAGAATTTGCTTTGTATCTGTTCCTTATATTGTAAAACTTATAATCACAGTCAGGGCCGCCGAGAGGGGGGGACAGGGGGGACAAAAGTGCCCGGGCCTTCGGAGTGGGCCCGGCGCCTCCGCAGTTTGGGCCGCCCACGTCTGTCGCTCTCGGAAGTAACTTGGAATTAACCTTAAACGCCTCCTTTCACCACCTTCGCAGCAAGTAGCAACAGGGCAGGCCACTCCTTCCTTCTGTGTCCCGCCCTCGCCTGACGTAACATCCTTGAGGGCGGGGCGCAGAAGGAAGGAGAGGTCTGCCCTGCTGCTGCTTGCTGCGAAGGTGGTGAAAGGAGGCGTTTAAGGTTAGTTCAGGGCCCGGCCCGGTAGTGGGTGGAGGGGGGGCCCGGCGACGACAACGATGACTTTAGGTGAGGGGGGGGGGGGCCGGGGGCGGCCTTGTCCCGGGCCCGGATCTGGCTCTCGGCGGCCCTGATCACAGTCAAGGTTGATTGTTGAATATATATGTCGAATTTTTTAAATATTTTTTGCTGAAAATAAAAATTTTAACAGGAGAAAAGTATTAATTTAGACAACAGTCACGACATAGACACAACATACAGAGGTGCCTTCCCTGCTTTTATTTCAGACCCTGACCGCAGGATGGGATGAACTGGAGTGCCACCGTGTTTATAATTTTCTTTGTGAACTAACTAGCTTACCACGCAAGGTACAGGCTGTTGTCAGTGGAAAACCAGGTAAGTGTCGCACAGTTCTGCTCTTCCATTCCCCAGGGCTGTGGATGCTGAAGTGAAGTGAGATATAGGTCAGAATTCTTTGGAATTAAACAAAATCTATATTAGGTGGACTGGATAATGTTAGGGAACATTTTGTAAATGAAATGCAGTTGTAGTATTATTGCCTCAAAGTATACCCCTAAACACAGCCTGCATAAGATTGAATCTGATGACAGATAAGTACTATGAAGTCCATCCAGTCTCAGCACAGCTTCATTCCTGATGCAGTGCAACAAACCCCAGTTTGATGTTGGTTATTCTTTTGCATCTTTACACATATGAATCCTCTAGGCTTTCTTGAATTCAATTCCATGTTTGTCTTTGCAACCTTTTCTTTTAATACCACCTGCAGCAAATTATTCACCACCAGCTTGTATATAATAATACATATTTTTCATCATCCCTGCAGACCAAGCCATACACGTGAATATAGGCTGTTCTGCCGGTAGATGGAAACTGAAAACCACTGGTGTAATGGTATCACCCTATAATGGTCCTGTGGAGCCCATCAGGCTCAGTCTTCAGCAGATGGTAGACCTGGCTCTGATCTGGTAAACCTTAATAGAGGATTTGGCTGGCTGCTTGTGCCTCAGTCCTACTCCTGAGTGGGGGGTCCTCTAGTGCTCAGACCAGGAGCAGGACACACCAAACAGAGGTTGAGGTCAGATGTGAGTTGTAGCAACTGGAGGTGGGCCATCAAACAATGGAGGTGGTGGAATCAGGATCATGTATCCCATAGTGCATTGGGAGTAGGGAAAGAGGTCTCCATGCATGTCATAGCAGCACAGAGTGAATATGGCCGGTGTTGTGTAACCTGCAGCAGCCACCAGTTCAGCATTTTGTTTGGGGGGGGGGGGGGGGTTGTGAGGAGGAGCATGCTGGAATGGTTTCCACAGCTGGTGAGGGATCGCAAGGAAATGAATCGGATCACGTTCCAGGCATAAGGAGCAACCCTGAGGTGAGGAGATACCCAATTTTAGTGAAGCCACGGCCATTTTGTATACTGGATGACTAGATCCAGAGGCTGCCCAGGAAGAACATGATGGACACACAGAGGGCTCTGTACCTGGGCAAAAAATAAAACAAGGCGATGGATGGCATGAAAGCACAGGGATTCAGCCTGAAATTTGTCCTCTTGATGCACTAAGCTTTGTGCCTAAGGAAGGACTTGAGAGCAGGAGAACTATAGGTATTGCAAACTCTGTCTCACAGGAGAAAGATGGTCTGTCAGTGGCTAAAAGAGAATTTCCTTGAAGGGAAACCTAGAGGAATTAGATTCCTAGATTCTGTTGACGACTTTCCTGAGACTTGGACAGATTTAAAGGAGATTTCCTGGAGGAGAAACAGGTGTCTTCAGGGGAACACACCTCAGTAGTTTGTTTATATTTATTTATTATAAAATGTAATATACCACCTGGCTTATACAGATCACTAATTGTTTTTAAAAGAATGAACTCCAGAGTATTGAAAGGACAGAACTAACCTCAGACTCTCAAGGAGTTCATTCACCCACACATATATACGCAAAGTCTTCCTCAGCTGCCCTATGCCTGAGAACTGCATAGGACAGCTGAGGAAGACTGTGTATATGTATGTGTGAGAAAGAGGCAGAGGGAGACTCTATATAAGGGAAAGGAAGCAGTTTCTATTGCTCTGCAGCTTCTATTCAGTATTATTAGAAGGACCGTTTTGGATTTTATTTTCTATCAATGAAACATGGCCCATGTCAGGTCTTTTACATTAAAGATTTTTCAATTGTTCCAGTCTTGAAGGCTCCTTTGTGCTTTTCTTGCTGTCTTGGTTTGTGTACTTTTGGACCCTCTCTCTTGCTATTTAGAGGAAGTTATTCACTCATATTGTTCAGTGGTGGGGAAAACCAGTCATCTAATAACAATTGCCAGGAGCCTAAAGGTTCCAAAGTTTTTCAGTTGCAGAAAAGAATCTCAGACAGCAAGAATAGATACAACCACAAGCCAGAATGTTATATATCTTCCCACCATGGCCCATATAGACAGGTTCATTCAAAAGATAGAGAGCCAAGGAGACCTCATGAGGTTAAGTGTGTGGGATCCTCTAGTGTTGTGAAGATTGGAGAACCTTCTGGTTTAAGGTCCACTCCAAATGCAGGATGCATCTCTATTCTCATAGGCGCCCGGTATAAGAGGCTTGGGGAGAGCCGCAAGCCGACCCAAAAGCCTTCCTAAAGGTAACCGGAGCAGCATTCTGCACAGCAGAACACTACAGAAGAAGACAGAAGAGCCCATTAGAGCCTTGGGCACAGGACCTCCCACTGCTGCAGTGCACAGTTGACCGCCAGGCCGCCACAATGATGAGGATTCCAATTCCCCCCTCCCCCAACTCTCACACTGCTACCGCCAGTAGTAGTGATTACAGCAGGCCTGCCTCGGTAGCTACTCAACCTTCCCCCTGTGACATCACGCAACCCGCCTCCTCCTCTTACATGACTTCTGTTCCGTGAGGGTGGGACATGTCACAGGAAGATGTCTGAATCCCCGAGGCAGGCCTGCTGTAATCACTAGGATGGAGACCGCTACCAGCAGCACTGTGTGCTGCAGAGTAATCCACATCTTAGAAAAGAAGGCAAGTATCTGGCGAGTCCGACTGCTTCTTTGGGGGAGGGGTTGGGGAGGAGCAGGAGTCTTCGGGACAGAGGGAGAGATTGGAACCAAGGAGGGAGCGAGGAGTGGGACTGAGGGAGAGAGCCTGCTCTATCCCCCACTGCCCTTCTTTATCATTGGTAGCATTTTTATTTGATCTCACTTATATTTTTAAACATGCCAGCTTGTGTAGCATGAGGATGTACATAGAGGAAGTATTGGTTTTATCGGTTAGAGGACGTAATTTGTTCTAAATTTTAATTCATTGTGTCATTTGGAGGTGCTGGCTATAGGGACTCCCTGTATTCATGCAGAGATGTTTTCACTTAATAAAAGGCCTCTGAAACAGACATCATGTTATGAGAATCAGATGCTTAACAATCAGGCTTACTATTTATGAGTATAATTTTAAGAAATATTAACTAGGTTGAAGGAGCCTACATCAAAAGAAATAGATGGCATTTGGGAACTTGCGCCTTTTGTTTTGTGGATTTTTTTGTTTTGTAGATTGCAGTGGTATATTATATACAAATAGGAACAAGTATATACTCCAGTATGGCAACTGCGATCAATAATAGAGGAAAAGACTTCAGACTCCCGGTCACAGCTGTTTACATTTAATATTGAATATAAACAGCTGTGACCGGGAGTCTGAAGTCTTTTCCTCTATTATTGATCGCAGTTGCCATACTGGAGTATATACTTGTTCCTATTTGTATATTGTAGCAGTGCATCGTAAGAACAAGTACCAAAGAGATTGTAGTGGTATATTATAAAAATTCACTTGCCTTTTTTTATTACTAGTATTTCACAGAGAGGTATTGAATAATGAGGGAAGGGCTTCCTTCATGCGGAAGGTCTGTCGAGTCAGTCTAAATGTACCAACATTGTCCAGTTCAGCACACTATTAGCCGCCAAGTTCATACAAAGTTAATTATGTTCAATGGAAAATAAATCTGTTGGCTCAAGCTGCTTGTTATGTGAATATTCCATCACTGTTTCATTACTGCTATCAAGTATTTTATATTAAGGGCACTTGCTTTAAACTTAGTTTTAATTTGTTTATCCAGTCCTTACATGCACATGGTTTTGCTTTTTAAACCTAAAGGTGAAGCCTAAGATTGGTTAAGTAATGAGGTATAAACTATGCCATTTCTGATTTTACTTGTTTTGGACTGCTTTGGAATTTTGGAAGATGGAAATGAGAAAATAAAAATTAGTTTTGGATGTACTCTCTAGAAGTTATGGATGTAAGCCCTACCTCTGACCCTGCCCCCTTTAGCCTCCCCAAACTGCTGGGCAACCAACCGCCTATGTCTATTCTGTCTTATGGTATAGCTCTTGAAAGGGTGAAGTTATGACAAGGTGGATATTCCAGTTGAGTTGTAGCTTCTCTTTGCATTCCAGAAAGAATTCAGCTTCTCAAGCCTATATCAGATTCTGTTGAGTTTTTGATGAATGGTGCTGGGTTCAAAAGGTAATGTAGGATGAAAATAAGTAATTAGGGCAATAATTATTCCCTGATAATACTTATTACAAGGTTCCCGCTCAGTATAGGGGATATTATAAAGGAACCTTGTGCTGGCACCCTGCCAGAGTTTTGTTCTTCGCCAAAGAACCAAAGCCACGTCACAGATGATAATTGTTATTATTTATTACAGGTAGAAAAATAGAAACATTCTGCAATAGCTTATATGCAATATAATATCTCTTACTGATATGCACACTAACAAAATATATTGTCTAACTACACTCTGATTATCCTGAGACTACGTACAATAATGATTAGAACAGTACAAATGATATCCTAATGATCCTTATGAAACTTATCACATCTTATGCAAAATACACATTAGCAGCTGTCCCTGACCAAGAGCTGACATAAACCAGTCGTACTTAGATAAAACCACTGCCTAACCCCAGACTTGGAAATATATCACTGTGATCTTACCACGCTGTTCTGATGACGGCTTCAGATAAGACCAGAGCAGAATCTCCCCAGACGCTATCTTAGCTGTCTGTGTCTTATGTAGTGCAGATCTTTCTCAGCAAACAAGCAGGTTCCCGTCTTTCCTTTGGTTATCAGAGCCAATATCTCTGCCACAGGTATTTGCACCAGTTATGCAGGTCACAAGGTTGGTATCATACAGTCTCTAGCTCACCCCAAGCCTTGCTGGATTTCTCAGATCCTTCCCAGGTACTCCTCCTCTGAGGGTCTCCGACTAACTTCTTCTCCCCCTCTCCCTGCGTTCTTCCAGACCGCTCTCTCGGGTGATAGCCTGGACCAATTCTCTCTCATAGTCCAGTGCATGGGTAAGAAGAGTTCTTTGTTTTGTGACCTTGGAGATGGTAACTTCTGATGCCATGAGTATGACTCCCTTCCCAGCGTCTCAGAGATAGAAGGGGGATGGTTGGAACACAGCATGTCCTTGGCTTCAGCAAGCCTGTCAGTGATTTTCCACAAGCTGAAGCTGGATCTTGCTGACACAGAGAGTTGCAGCAGCCATCTTATTATACCAAGATGTCATAGGCTTGTATAGGCCAAGACCAGCTCAGGCTAGATCACGGGGAAATACCCCTACAGTAGTGCCACTGAAATGATCTGTCTTGGAGATATTGGAGTTTTTGCAAAATGGATTGCCTCCCTGAGGATACAAATAACAGTCATAGCATGTTACAGGGAGTTGGTTCAGGATCGATCCTTGACATCTAATCTTGATATGCTGTGATTTCTCAGGGGAGTGAAGCTATTGAGACCTCTTCTGCAGCCAGTGATAACACAATGGGATCTGATTCTAATCTTTCCAGCCTTGGTTCAGGTGTCCTTTGAGCCTCTCAGAAGAGCATCTATGAAAGATGTCATGCTAGCCATTTGTTTGACTAAGACAATTTTGGAATTGCAAGCGCTATTTTGTCGCAATCCCTTCCTGGTTATGTCACAAGAGAAGACAGTGGTTCAGCCAGTCCTTTCCTTCTTTCCGAAGGTACATAAGAATAGCCATGCTGAATCAGACCAATGGTCCATCTAACCCAGTATCCTGCTTCCAGCAGTGGCCAATCTAGGTCACAAGTACCTGACAGAAACCCAATTAGTAGCAACATTCCATGCTACCAATCCCAGGGCAAGCAGTTGCATCCCTCATGTCCATCTCAGTAATGACTATGGACCTTTCTCCAGGAACTTGTCCAAACTTCTTTTAAACCCAGATATTCTAATTGGTGTTACCCACATCCTCCAGCATAAATCAATCAGTTGTGCTTCCAGTATTTAGGGAGATGGAAGGTGGAGAGGACACAAGACTCCTACATAAGTTGGATGTGTGGCAGTTGCTATGCTGTTATCTGAAGAGAACCAAGGAGTTTAGACTCTCGGTCTGACTGTTTGTGTTATTCAGAGGAGGTTGGAAATGAGAATCTGCTTCTAAAGCAACAGTGGCCTTTTGCATTAAGGAGTGTCAGTGTATGTTGTTTGAGGTCACCCAGCACCTGCAGTTTTAAGAACTCACTCTACAAGGGATCAGGCTTCATCATGAGGAGAACATGGTCTTATTCCTCTGCAGGAGATTTGCAGAGCAGCCACTTGGTTATTGTTGCATTCCTTTGTATGGCACTAGACTGGATATGTATCTCATCAAGTTGAAGCCTTTGGTATTAGCATATTGGCAGGAAGCTTGTCTGCTTCCCACTCTCAGTAAATACTGCTTTGGTACTTCCCACCCATCTGGACTGGTCTGAAAGGACGATGAGGAAGGAGAAATTAGATCTTACCTGCTAAATTTCCTTTCCTTGGGTCCCTCCAGATCAGTCCAGAACCTACCTGGGATTAAATTGGAGAGGTTGAAGAAAGATGTTCTTAAGTAGGGACTAGAGGGTTGGACTTGCTAGTCTCCATTTGCTCCAGTCTGCACTATACTTTATGTACTGTGTCTCTTTTATTGTTGACTGCACATAGGAATGTTAGTTGTCTGGGTTCTGAGGGAGCATTGACATACTGGGACAGACCAAAGATCCATCAAAACCACTATCCTGTTTCCAACAGTAGCCAATCCAATTCAGAAGTACCTGGCAAGATCCCAAAAGAGAAACAGATTTTATGCTGCTTATCCCAGGTATAAGCAGTGGATTTTCCCAAGTCCATCTTAATAATGGCTTACAAGCTATTCTTTTAGGAACTTGTGAAAACCTCTTTTAAATCCTACTATTTTAACCACTTTTACCACATTCTCTGGCAATGAATTCCAGAGTTCAATTACACGAGTGAAAAAGTATTTTCTCCGATTTGTTTTACATTTACTACTTAGCTTCATTGCGTGCCCACTTGTCCTTGTATTTTTGGAAAGCGTAGACAAGTGATTTACGTTTACCCATTCTACTCCACTCAGTATTTTATAGACGTCTATCAGATCGCCCCTTGGCCATCTATTCTCCAAGCTGAAGAATTAACTCTCCATTGCTTTGTTATGAAAATTCTGGCAGATTGTATTGGGTAATGTTGTTATGTTGTTATTTGCTGACAAGAGAGTGTATACCCACATATCTGGACTGGTCTGGAGGGACTCAAGGAAATAAAATTGGCAGATAAGATCTAATTTTTCCTTTGTACTTATAAAGAGCAGTGTGGTAGCTGAGTCAGTCCACTTGAAAGGTTAATAAATTAAAAAAAACCTGGAATATAAGGAGGGGCATAATCGAAAGGGTTGCCCAATTTTCCTGAGGACGTCCTTGCAGGACGTCCTGGAGAAGGGGCGGGGAAACCTGTATTATTGAAACAAGATGGGCGTCCATCTTTCGTTTCGATAATACGATTGGGGACACCCAAATCGCGAAATTTAGGTCGACCTTAAAGGTGGTCGTCCCCGATTTTCGCCAATAATGGAAACCAAGGACGCCCATCTCAGAAACAATCAAATCCAAGCCATTTGGTCATGGGAGGAGCCAGCATTTGTAGTGCACTGGTCCCCATGACATGCCAGGACACCAAGTGAACACCCTAGGGGGCACTGCAGTGGACTTCAGAAATTGCTCCCAGGTGCATAGCTCCCTTACCTTGTGTGCTGAGTCCCCCAACCCCCCCCCCCCAAAACACACTTCCCACAACTGTACACCACTACCATAGCCCTAAGGGGTGAAGGGGGGGCACCTACATGTGGGTACAGTGGGTTTTTGGTGGGTTTTGAAGGGCTCACATTTACCACTACTAGTGTAACAGGTAGTGGGGGGATGGGCCTGGGTCTGCCTGCACTGCACCCACTAAAACTGCTCCAGGGACCTGCTTACTGCTGTCATGGAGCTGGGTATGACAGAGGCTGGCAAAAAATATTTAAAGGGTTTTTTTAGGGTGGGAGGGGGTTGGTGACCACTGGGGGAGTAAGGGGAGGTCATCCCCGATTTCCTCCGGTGGTCATCTGGTCAGTTCGGGCACCTTTGTGAGGCTTGGTCATAACAAAAAATGGACCAAGTAAAGTCGCCCAAGTGCTCGTCAGGGACGCCCGTCTTTTTTCCATTATCTGTCGAGGACGCCCATGTGTTAGGCACGCCCCAGTCCCACCTTTGCTACACTTCCAACATGCCCCCGTGAACTTTGGTCGTCCCCGAGAAGGAAAACAGTTGAGGACGCCCAAAATCGGCTTTCGATTATGCCGATTTGGGCGACCCTGAGAGAAGGACGCCCATCTCCCAATTTGTGTCGAAAGATGGGCGCCCTTCTGTTTCGAAAATAAGCCTGAAGGTGATAGCTTTTTATTGGACTAACTTAATATATTGTTGACTTGCTTTTAGAAGCTAAAGCCTCCTTCCTCGTGTTAAGACAGTATCTATTGTGTATTGAATCATCAAAAATGTATTAAGTTAGCCCAATAAAAAGATATCACCATATTTTCCATGTTTTGTTTTTATTTGTATTTATTCACTTATAAAGAGCAAGCATGTATACCCTAGGGGTATTTTCCTTATCATTCATGCTAGATCTGTCCAGACAATTGGGTTATGTCCCCTGCCAACTGAAGACAGAGCAAAAAGCTTGGAGCTACCTTCCAGCTTTTCAGTAGTGTTCTGTTCTCCAGCAGATGGTACAGACATATGGACTGGTGCAGCAAGATTACAATGCCAGAGCAGGATCCCATTCAGACTGCCAGGGCAACAAGACTCTGTTTTATATACACAGAATGTTATTTAAAAAAAAACTTGAAACGTTTGTATTTATATCTGAATATGTGTGTAGAAAAGTATAAACACACAGGTGGAATTAGTATCAGCACATCAAGACTTCTCAGGCTAGATTTAAATCAAGCCTGAAAATTTATTATTTTACAGTTGCTTTTGGCAACTGATACAGACTGGATAATAGAAGTCAAGCATTGGACTTCTCATGTTTTCTTATTGCTTTTCTTGACCTCTGTTTTTTACTTTCTATTTTCTATTAACTGTTTTTGATTGTAAACTGCTGTGATGCTATATGTGCAGCTGTATAACAAGTCCTGTAATAAAACACTGAATTTGTAATGCAAATATTCTTCCTCCCAGGGTCATCACGAAAACTGGAACTGAGGGTTCGTCTTTTCTGTCGTAGTGTCCTGTTAGACCACTGGGCAAACCGAAGTGACTCTGCATTTTGGCTAACTCGGCTCCTGAAACCATGGCCTATAGTAAATCAGGCCCGACTGCTTTACATTATCTTTGGCCCTGTCTCCTCTCTGGATGGTATGAAGACACTGTTAGAAATGCTTTTTCAAACATAGGTAGCCCATAAGTGTAGTTTGTTTTCTTTGGGAGGTGGAGGGGCAAGGGTAATTGTGAAGAAACTGCATGTTTTTTAAGCCTGTAAAATGTATTAGATATTTTCCTGCATTGATAATGTTCTGAAGTGTATTTCTCCTATTTGGCCAGCAGATGGTGCATGTTTATGCTTAAAGCTGTCACAGAGGACTGGCTTCTCTTTTTTTTAGTTGGCACACAGATAATAGGAAGTGCCTGTAGTGATGTAACCAGTTTTTATTTGAAACTTGACTGTTCTGGGCTCTGATTGGTCTGGAGTTTGAAATTACCCAGCAAATGCTGGCTGTTGCTTCAGTTTCAACCAGGGAGAAGAGAGAGAGAAAGAGCTCTTTGCTGAAGCCCTATAAAAAACAGTTATACTTGATAACTGGTGAACAGCTATACATGTCCTGATCTCCCCAGGTACTTTCTAGGAAGTATGCAAATGTTTAGTTAGTTTACTAATTGATCCATTTTTTTTTCAGTTACTTGTTACTGTTTGCTATTTGCACATTTTTTTGTCCACTGTTCCAAGTTCTAAGAATAAACACAATTGTTTGCTCACCCTGCTTGTCTGGACTAATATAGAATCCTGATGGTTTGTGTGTTGGGTCTGTGAGTACTTTCTGGGAACTGTGGGACCACTGGAAGTGTGGCTTCAGTAACCTAGAAATCACTGGGGATAATTGGATAGTGGGAGACTCGCCCAGAGGTGGTTGTGACCCAGTCAGTGGGAGGGGGTGCTAATGTACAGCAAAGAAGCAGGTACAGACGGACCTGAGCTGTGCTAGGAATAGACCCTGTAAGTGGCTGTGGGGTAATCCCAGGCAGGTGGCTAGGCATTTTGTGACAGTAATGAAGTCATATTGATAGTGGAAAGAGGGAGACCAATTTTTATTAGTGCCTACAGTGTTTCAAGAGTGACCCCCACGTGCTCACCCCAAACTATGCTTCCATATCATCATGCTGATCAATCCATAGACTGGTGGGTTGTGTCCATCTACCAGCAGGTGGAGATAGAGAGCAATCCTTTTGCCTCCCTATATGTGGTCATGTGCTGCCGGAAACTCCTCAGTATGTTCTCTATCTCAGCAGGTGGTGGTCACACACAGCAGCAGCTCTGGCTAGGTCTCCAAGCCTAATTTTTAGGTTTTGTTGAGTACCTGGGGTTGAGGGCTCTTCTTGAGCAAGTGCAAACCTGGTGGTGCCAGGTCCCTCCTTTTCTCCCCCCTCCCGCTGGCTCCGTTAAAAAAAAAAAAAATTTTTGGACGTCCTTAAGGGCGTTTATTTCAACGTTTATTTCAACGTTTATTGCAGCTACTCACTGGGACACCAGTTCGTTACAGCTCGGAGCGAGAAGCAGGTAATTTTTACCTTTTTGTAGCGGGCAGGGGGTTCCCCGATCGGTCTCCACGTGGCCTATGGCGTCGGAGGGCGAGGGCGCAAAGAATTGCTCCCTGGACCGCGTGTGCGTTTCTAGCGGGGATGCGGGGGTCTTAAACTGATTCGCCCTTGTTGGGTGTCAGTTTGGAGGCCGGTCAGTGTCCCGGTTCTTCCTCCGGTGCGGCGGTTTTTCCCGCCATAAATGCCCATCCCCCGCTGCTCACCTCCGCCATCTTGGCCGGCCACTCTGCTCGGACGGCTTCTTCTTGGGCCGCCCTTGAGGTGGGAGACGTTAATACTATGGCCGCCCTTGATTTGGGCGACGGCAAAAAAGTGGCCAAAGTTAAGCGCCGTTCTTCCCGCGTGGCTCCTTCGCGGACTGTCGCGCCGGACGCCATTTTGGATGCGCAGCATGTTTCTCCCCCGCTCTTGCGAGCGCCGGTTGAGGGTGCGTCTAGGGCTGTGGCCCAGGCTGGTGAAGTGCACAGTCTGGGGGGTTTCTCCCCCGAGTTCATTCTGCTGCTGCATCAGGCCTTCCTTATGCAAAACGCTGCCCCTGCTCCCTTGTCCGATAAAGGGGTTGAGGCCCCCGGAAGTAAACGCCCTCGGGTGGATTTCCAGGCCTTAGAGGACTCTGTCCCCTCTGATGTAGATGAGGGCAGCGTATCTGGGTTCTCCCAACGGTCCTTTGGGGATTCCTTGGAGGAGACGGATTCCCGCTCGGATGGAGCGGATGACCCCTCTGCAGCGCGGATCTTTCGCTCAGAGGACTTGCCCAACCTGTTAGAGTGCAGGCCATGGGCATTTTGAAGATTTCCTCTCCGGGGGACGTGTCTCCCTCAGCCCCTATTGGCTCCGCCATT
The DNA here is from genome assembly GCF_901765095.1 of Microcaecilia unicolor. Lineage (NCBI taxonomy): Eukaryota > Metazoa > Chordata > Amphibia > Gymnophiona > Siphonopidae > Microcaecilia > Microcaecilia unicolor. The sequence goes on along the minus strand of NC_044042.1, from coordinate 68,400,155 downwards.
ATGCTGGGGACGAAGCACCCGCCTAGAACCTTCCACGTGCATGATGCCATGCACACCTTGATTTCGGCTCAATGGGATGTCCCGGAAGCGAGCCTCAAAGTGGCTAGGGCTATGTCCCGCCTCTATCCTCTGCCTGAAAGTGAACGGGAGGCCTTTCTTTGGCCTACAGTGGATTCTTTAATCACTGTGGTGACTAAGAAAACGGCGTTGCCGGTGGAAGGTGGCACGGCCCTAAAGGACGCCCAAGACAGAAGATTGGAGGCGGCCTTAAGGTCGTCCTTTGAGGCGGCTGCTTTAAGTTTGCAGGCCTCAGTTTGCGGGTCCTATGTGGCCAGAGCGTGCCTGACGATTGTGCAGCGGGCTTCCCCCTCGGATCCTTCCTTGAGGGCTGATTGGCCGGCCCTGGAATCGGGCTTGGCTTATTTGGCTAAAGGTATGGCTCAGACAGTCTCTGCGCGGTGGTGGCTTTGGCTGAAGCATTGGTCTGCTGACCACGCCTCTAAGTCCCGCCTGGCTAAGTTGCCTTTTAAAGGCAAGCTGCTCTTTGGGGTCGAGCTGGACAAAATTGTGACCGATCTCGGCACGTCTAAGGGCAAGAGGTTACCAGAGGTCAGGGCTCGGGCCAGTGCTCGCCCCGGTAACTCCAGAGGACGGTTTCAGGAAGCCTGTCGGTACCGCCCGGGCAAGTCGGGTTCCTCTGCCCCCTCTTCCTTCAAGAGGAACTTCTCCCCCAAGCAGCATTCCTTTCGCAGAGACCGCCGTCCCGGAGGTGCGCCCTCCGGTCCTCCCCCAGGGTCTCGTACCCAATGACGGGGCCCTGGTCCATGGCCCAGTGCAGATTGGAGGACGCCTGTCCTCGTTTCTGGGTGAGTGGACCAGGGTAACTTCAGACGCTTGGGTGCTGGAAGTCATCAGAGACGGCTACAAGCTAGAGTTCTGCCGACCCTTAAGAGACAGGTTTGTACTCTCTCCCTGCAAGTCTCCGGTCAAAGCTGTGGCAGTGCAGCAGACTTTGGACAATCGGATCCGCCTGGGTGCGGTCGTTCCGGTGCCAGAAAATCAGCTTGGCAAGGGACGTTACTCCATTTACTTTGTGGTACCAAAGAAAGGAGGTTCTGTACGGCCTATCCTCGACCTCAAAGGGGTCAATCGGGCCTTGAAAGTTCGGCACTTTCGCATGGAGACTCTCCGCTCTGTTATAGTGGCAGTGAAGGCAGGGGAGTTCCTGGCGTCCTTGGACATCAAGGAAGCGTACTTGCATATTCCCATCTGGCCTCCTCATCAACGCTTTCTGCGTTTTGCAGTCCTGGGCCGACACTTCCAGTTCAGAGCCCTCCCGTTCGGGTTGGCTACTGCTCCGCGGACCTTCTCCAAAGTAATGGTGGTCATCGCGGCCTTCCTGCGAAAGAAAGGAGTACAAGTCCATCCTTATCTGGACGACTGATTGATCCGAGCCCCCTCTTATGCAGAGTGCGGCAAAGCCGTGGACCGGGTGATTGCTCTTTTGAGCTCCCTGGGGTGGATCATCAACTGGGAGAAAAGCCAGCTGCGCCCGACTTAGTCCCTGGAGTATCTGGGAGTTCGTTTCGACACCCAAGTGGGCAGAGTGTTCCTGCCAGACAATCAGATTGTCAAGCTTCAGGCTCAGGTGGACCAGTTCCTAGTAGCCTCTCCTCTTCGGACTTGGGACTATGTGCAGCTGTTGGGCTCTATGACGGCCACGATGGAAGTAGTGCCCTGGGTCAGGGCTCATATGAGACCACTACAACACTCTCTGCTGCAGCGCTGGACTCCAGTGTCGGAGGATTATGCTGTGCGCCTTCCCTTGGACCCAGCAGTGCGCAAGGCGCTGAGCTGGTGGCTGAAGACAGACAAGTTGTCTGCAGGAATGCCTCTTGTGACCCCGGAGTGGATTGTCGTCACAATGGACGCCTCTTTGACGGGCTGGGGAGCCCACTGCTTGGGAAGGACAGCACAGGGGCTCTGGTCTCCTGCAGAGGCAAAGTGGTCTATCAACCTCCTGGAACTCAGAGCCATTCGGTTGGCGCTTTTGGAGTTCCTCCCGGTACTGGCGTTGAAGCCAGTACGGGTCCTGTCGGACAATGCCACGGCTGTGGCCTATGTCAACCGCCAGGGAGGTACCAAGAGCGCCCCTCTAGCCAAGGAGGCCATGAATCTATGCCAGTGGGCGGAAGCGAACCTGGAACAGCTGTCAGCGGCCCACATTGCCGGAGTCATGAATGTCAAGGCGGACTTTCTCAGTCGCCATACCTTGGATCCCGGAGAGTGGCAGTTATCGGCTCAGGCGTTCTTGGACATCACGAAGCGCTGGGGCCAGCCGAGCCTAGATCTGATGGCGTCATCGGCCAATTGCCAAGTGCCGCGCTTTTTCAGCAGAGGACGGGACTCTCGATCTCTGGGAGTAGATGCTCTTCTCCAGCAGTGGCCGACACAGGAGCTTCTCTATGTGTTCCCGCCCTGGCCCATGTTGGGCAGGGTACTAGACCGGGTGGCAAAGCATCCGGGCCGGATAATCCTAGTGGGTCCGGACTGGCCCAGACGTCCCTGGTATGCGGACTTGATTAGGCTCTCAGTGGACGACCCTCTGCGGCTGCCAGTGGAGCAGGGCCTGTTGCATCAGGGTCCCGTGGTGATGGAGGATCCCTCCCCCTTTGATCTTACAGCCTGGCTATTGAGCGGCAGCGTCTGAGGAAGAAGGGCTTCTCAGACAAGGTCATCGCCACTATGCTGAGAGCGAGGAAGCGCTCTACTTCTACTGCTTCCAGGGTTTGGCGTACCTTTGCAGCGTGGTGTGAAGCAGGCTCACTTTCTCCCTTCACTGCTCCAATTTCTTCAGTGTTGGCGTTCCTGCAAGAAGGTCTGGAGAAAGGCCTGTCGCTCAGTTCCCTTAAAGTCCAGGTAGCAGCTCGGGCTTGCTTCAGGGGCCGCCTGAAGGGTGCTTCCCTGGCTTCGCAGCCAGATGTGGTGCGTTTTCTCAAGGGAGTTAATCACCTGCGCCCTCCTCTGCACTCAGTGGTGCCTACGTGGAATCTCAATCTGGTGCTAAGAGCCTTGCAGAAGCCGCCTTTTGAACCCTTGTCGAGGGCATCTCTGAAAGACCTGACGTTTAAAGCAGTCTTTTTGGTGGCTATCACTTCAGCCAGAAGAGTTTCCGAGCTCCAGGCACTATCATGTCGAGAGCCTTTCCTGCAGTTCACTGAGGCAGGAGTGTCTATTCGCACAGTGCCTTCCTTCCTGCCCAAGATTGTTTCTCGCTTCCATGTGAATCAGCAGCTCTGTCTCCCATCCTTTCGTAGGGAGGACTACCCAGAGGAGTACTCTGCTCTCAAATATCTAGATGTGAGACGAGTCATCATCAGATACTTGGAAGTGACCAATGATTTCCGGAAGTCGGATCATCTGTTTGTCCTGTTTGCAGGTCCTCGTAAGGGTCTGCAGGCTGCTAAGCCTACAGTGGCAAGATGGGTCAAGGAAGCCATTGCAGCGGCTTATGTGGCCGCGGGGAAGGTGCCGCCTATCCAGCTGAAGGCTCACTCCACTAGAGCTCAGGCGGCCTCGATGGCAGAGGCCGGGTCCGTCTCCTTGGAAGAGATTTGCAAGGCGGCAACTTGGGCATCGGCCCATACCTTCTCCAGGCATTACCGCTTGACTGTGGCTGCTCGGGCGGAGGCCCGGTTTGGAGCTTCAGTGTTGCGGTCAGGGATTTCAATGTCCCGCCCTGGGTGAGTACTGCTTCGGTACATCCCACCAGTCTATGGATTGATCAGCATGATGATATGGAAGGTAAAATTATGTATCATACCTGATAATTTTCTTTCCATTAATCATAGCTGATTAATCCATAGCCCCTCCCAGATATCTGTACTGTTTATATTCTGGTTGCATTTCAGGTTCAAGTTTAGTCTTCAGTTCCTGTTCAGGAGGACTTCGTGTTCAAGTTTTTTCAATTGGATTCTTCAAGAGTTGAGATGAGTTTGTGTTACAGTGAGCTGCTGCATTCCTCTCCCCTCCGTTTTACGGGGCTGGATTGAGACCTAAATTCTGCCGGCGCTCCCTCCCGCTTCATGCGGCTGTAGGGCAGCTTTGTACCCCTCCCGCTTCGGCGGTGTTAGGGTCAGTCAGCTCCTGTTGCGGTTGCAGGATAAGCCAGGGTGGTGTCCCTCCCCCGCTCCGCGGGGATGAGCTGGACGGATTCCCCTCCCTCACTTGTGTGGGGATGAGCTGGGTTAATTCCCGTCCCCCGTTTCGGCGGTAGTGAGCTGGGCAGAGTGTCCCTTTGTGGGTGTAATTCTCTAAGTGCTGAGTCCTGCGGATGGAGCTTTGATATCGACATACTGAGGAGTTTCCGGCAGCACATGACCACATATAGGGAGGCAAAAGGATTGCTGTCTATCTCCACCTGCTGGTAGATGGACACAACCCACCAGTCTATGGATTGATCAGCTATGATTAATGGAAAGAAAATTATCAGGTATGATACATAATTTTACCTTAAGAGTGTCTGTCTCTAGTGTTAATAGAAATATTTATTGAGTTTTGAGCTAATTATGAAAAAAAGCAATTTCTGTGACATTGGGCATTTGCTGCTACTCATATGGGCAGCTGCAAAGTGAAATTGGATCAGTGGAGAGTTCACTATTAACATCTGGGAGCACACTCCACTATTAGAAGGGAAGAATAATATAAAATTCTTGCTTTACTCTGTGGAAAATATTTTGGTTTTGCTCCTGTTATAGCACTTTTATTATACATTAAACTAACAACAGTTAATAAATACCATGATACTTTTGCTGTAGCAGGTTTTGTCTACTATGTGTGGTACCCTTGGTGCTTATTTGTCATATTAAATCCCATTTTTCAGTATATTATAATAGCATAAATTCCTCTTTAAGAATGACCCAATAAAATATTCCTATGAACAGAATATCCCAGTAACAAAAGTTATTTCTATAAGAAGCAACCAAGGACCATGGAAAAGTGTTCTTGTAATCAAAATATTCTATGAACAGTAATTATTTCCATAGGAATTATTATAAGACTAAAGCCATAGGGGTCAATATTCATCCACCTTTGTTAAGCGTTTTGCTGGCCGCCACCAGCATTATGCCCTTGAAATTCAATGTTGGGCCATCTCCAGGCTCCAGCATTGAATTTCTGGGTTTGCAAGCTATACCATAGCTAGTTAAGAGCAATATTCTAGGGTCCCTTTTACAAAGCAGCGGTACCTGTTCCGTTGCTTTGCCGCACATCATTTCAACACTACTGCTGGCCTACCACGGGAGCCGGCAATAGTGTTGCCCCTACTGTGCACCATTTCCGTCATGGATTTTTTTTTGCGCCAGGGGCTTATCTGGTGGTAATCAGGCAGCACTATGCGCTGCCAGGTTAGCGTGGGAGCCCCTGCCGCCTCCTGAATAGGTGGTGGTAAGGGTTCCGCCTAAAAATGGCCACATAGCAAGTGTGCACTTACCACACAGCTGTTTCCTTTTTTTTTTAACCTTTCACCTGCTGCGCTAAAAGGAAGGTTGGTGTGCAGCAAATCCACGCATCTATGCTACCGCAGCGTCCCTTTTACCGCAGGTTGGTAAAAGGGGCCCTTAACTGCCTATAGGGTAGTGCATAAAGATAGGACTGAATATTGGCACTTAACTGGCCAAATGCTGACTCCACCTTCGGAGCACACCCCAAAATAGCTGGTTTTGCGTTAGGCACTAACCAATCATTTTCAGTAGCACTAACTGGTTAAGAGCTACTGAAAATTACTGGCTAGCCCCAAACAAGTGATTTAACTGGCCAGGAGCAGTTTCAAGCCAGCTAAATTGCTTTGAATATCAACCTCATAGTTTTCCTTGAAATATTATATTATCCCAAGTATAATACTTTCTTTTCTAGGATACTTCTCATTGCATGTGTTGGAAATGGTATTGCGTTCTCAAAATTTATTGTAATATCATTTACCTCTCAGTGGTGCAGTATGGTTCTTTCTCAAAGTCAGATTTGATTGGGAAGTTGGAGGCTGGTTTTGTTTTCATCAATGAAACTTTGCTTTCAGATGTCAACCATCTGCATAAATCAGAGTTACACTCACTTGATTACAAAATTATCCACAGTCCAAGATTAGGTGTGAAAGGGGGTGGTTTAGCTATCTATATAAATAAATCCCACCTTGAACGTTCTGAAGCTCCCTCCAACTGTGGCAGTGAAGTCCTGAACTGCTGTAGTCCTCCTGGCTATTCGGACTACTCACCACCGCCCTCAGCCACGCCCCATCTGCGACCTACGCCACGCCCCAACTGGACATAAAAAGCACCATGAACGTTCTGAACCACACTTTGAGGCTTCAAAAGTTCGTATGTTCGAAGCTCTGTAACCACTTTTAACCACAGTCCATCTGTGCGCCGCCATGATCTGAATCTGCCCCGCCCTGACCTATCAGAGTACATCTCTGCCCTGCCCTGACCTATCAGAGAAGGGAGGAGCGTCACAGCTGCACCGCTCTGACCTATCAAAGGGAACTGAAACAGGAAAAGGGAGGAGCATCACACCAATGAGGGACCTATCAGGGAAGTCAAATAGAAGAAGGGAGGAGCGTCAGAGGCGAAGGGCTCACTCGGGAGGAGCGTCACTCGCTTTGCTGTGCACATGTGCTGGAGGAGTTCTGCACCCGTTTCTCCTCCCTCTGTTTTCTCCAGTGGCCTTGGCAGCTGAATGTAGAACTAACGAGGGCAGGAGCTGTTGCTTCGCATCTTGCAAAGTAAGTCAGCTTCTGCTGTGCACCCTCCCCTCCTGTCCTTTCAAGCAGCGAATACGAGAGAATACGAGCTGGGACTGAACAGGCAGCACAAAACTCCTTTTTGTTTTCTTTTGTTTACACTTGCACAGCTGATAGCTGATCGCTGCCTGCCGTGCCCCTCTTCCTTTTTACAAACATTATGCCACTTTTCCTCTTTTTCCCTCTTTTCTTTCTCTACAAACATGACAAGGGGGTTGGAACAGGAGGTCCTGCACAGCTCTCTCCACTGTTGCCACAGGCTAAGCAACAGTTCAGGCACAAGGAGGGGAGGATGAGGGCCAGAACAGGTACACAGACCACAGATGGAGGCGGAGGAGGGGGTCCTGACAGCACAGGTGAAGGGGGGAGGGGCGACCCACAGTCCTGAGAGAAGGGCTGTAGGGAGACCTGAAAGGAGGGGGGGAGACTGACCAGACAAGGAGATGAGGGGTCCTGCGACAACACAGTGGCAGACGCAGACGGAGGGGGGTCCTTCCAGCCAACATAGGGAGGGGGGGGATGTATCTCCGTCACACTCTCTCTCTCTCTCACACACTGACTGTCTCTCTCACTCTCTAACACTGTCTACAACACACGCTATGTCTCACACTCGATCACATTCACTCTCTATGTGTCACACAGTCACTGTCAAACACTCTATCACTCTCATACACTCTCGCTCTCGCTCACATACCCACTCAAACACACTGTCAATCTCACACACACACTCTCTAACAGACACACTTGCAGCCACACACATTCAATCTGTCTCTCTCACAAAGTCACTCTCACACACACACTCTCTCAAACATACACACTCCGAGGAAAACCTTGCTAGCGCCCGTTTCATTTGTGTCGGAAACGGGCCTTATTTACTAGTAATATATAAAGGGTTTATTTTTCATCTGAAGTTATTAAGCACAATTGTCAACTATCTGGTGACTCTCCTTATTGGACACCTTGGTATAATACTGCTATGTAGACCCCCAGGTTCTTGGGTAAATGTTCAGTTAGAAATGTAATTTCAGATCTAGCTGCCCACTATTCTCGTGCTATTATAATAGGCAACCTAAATCTCTACTTGGAAGATGATTTAGAACCAAATATTAATAGTTTTAAGTTTTTCATAAGTTCTTTACAAATTTCCTGTCTGAATGTGGGCCCAACTCATGAAAAGGAACACTCTTTAGATCTGATTGCTTATATTTCAAACAATATTTTTAATCCTTTAGTAACTTCCTGTCATTGGAAAGCTGTCCCATGGTTTGACCATTTCCACTGACCAAGACAGTCACATCACATCAGGCTCCTAAAATGTCATGCCCGGTCAGACCCACATCTGCGGTGGAAAAGAGCTTGGACTTGGGCATTGAATGCCTGACCGGACACAGAACGGAGCAACCAGCTGACTGGTCACCGGGACCCAACAGAAGAGTGGAGACCAATTCCCCACCATCGGGCCCAGGAGCTCTCAGGAGGCTGCGCAGGTCAGTGACGCTGAACCACATGTGAAGAAGGGAAAGGCGACCCCCAAGAATCACACAGATGAAACGCTGAAATAATGGGAAGATCGATACCAGCCGTGCAGCTCCGGGGAGAGCAATCAGTTGAACCCGGCATGCAGATCGGAACCCCTTGAGCAGAAGGCCCACGAGTCGCTGACTCCCGGAACTGGACTGGGAGGGAGAAAGGAGAGCCACTTCAGCCAATCGGCGAGGCCTTGTTCCTGGTCCCTTGCAATGATCGGGATGCCAGGAGGTCTAAAAGCAACTGTAATAATCCCTGAAGAGGGGGCCATTCTGCACCAGGTGGGAACTGACCCATGCACCACGATCTGCCCTCCAGTTTATTTATTTATTTAGATTTTGCTCACACCTTTTTCAGTAGTAGTTCAAGGTGAGTTACATTCAGGTACACTGGATATTTCTCTGTCCCAGAAGGGCTCACAATCTAAGTTTGTACCTGGGGCAATGGAGAGTTAAGTGACTTGCCCAAGATCACAAGGAGCAGCAGTGGGATTTGAACCGGCCACCTCTGGATTGTAAGACCGGTGCTCTAACCACTAGGCCACTCCTCAACTCCTTGAGAGTTGAGACCCGAACCGCTCCTGCAGGGTGGACGTGGGTCGGGATCACAGTGGTGTACAACCGATCCGCTTGACAAGGCTGCTAGGTGCCCGACAGGGAAAGGAGACAGCATGGTAAGCCAGCATGGACACCGGCAACCCCAGGAACAGAGATGACAGGCACGGGCTCCACACGAGACGGAGACGACCCCAGGGAAGCAGCCTAGGTCTCTGGGGAACACCTGCCTACTAGTGGGTTTCTCCCTTGTCCCCACCTAGGTGCAACCTAGAGTATCAGTAGGCTAACCTGACAACAATATACAGCTACTTGTTCCTGACTGGCCACTGCCTGGAATCATATGAGGCACACCTTGATATCAATGCACAGCTACCGATTCAACCCAACATGCTTAGGCACCCACTGGATTCCTAATCCAATATAATAGAAGCACATGCCTAGAGTCCAGTATATCCATATAAACAGGGTCAGTTTACTTTGTCTTAGTACAGGGAAAATTCTCCTTACATAGATGATGTTTTATTTCTCTATGTAATTATGTCCATGAGAATAGGTTCTCCGTACTGAGAGTGTATACCCACTGATCTGCTGTACTAACGAATCCTCCTTACAAAGATGATGTTTTTTTCTGTAGTTATGTAGTTCTGTCCATGAGAACAGGTTTCACATAATGAGAGTGCATACCCAATGGCTTGCTGATAAAAAAAATGATGCTATCCTCACTCAGAATAATGGACAGTGAAAACCACTTCAGCTGCTTATGAGTTAACAGGGCTTTAAGTGTAACCGTAGAGAAAATTACCAGGCATTGAAAGGTAATGTGCTAGCAAACTCCAAGGAAAAACATGTATATCATGAAAATTCTAATAGGACTATTTACCCTTACATTAATAAGACCAACAACCACCCTGACCCCGGAAATAACCAACAAGATTCCAATACTATGCAACATTCGTCACCCAACATTAAGGACCGACCCCCCTCACAGGAAGAACCCATACAAATGGATGCAGCACCCTAAAAAATGACAATCGCCAAACGACACCCAAACTCACCAAAGAAACCAAGAAACTCAGAAACCCGAACAATAGTCAAATAAAGAAAATTGCTACAATCACACTACCAGAGGATGACTACCAACCAGTACCAGCGGGTTACATCAAGCCAGATCACTAGTGAACAAAACAGAAACCATGAAAGACTGGATAATCGATGAAAACCTCGGCCTGGCCTTCATAAATGAAACATGGATCCATGACAAGGAAGACCCTATCATTCTTGACCTGTGCCCTCCAGGTTACAAAATCCTACACTGGATCAGACAAGAGAAAATAGGTGGGGGAATCACACTGCTCTACAGATCCTTTCTGAAGGGAGAAACAATAGCAGAATCCATTACACCACAACTGGAAATAGCTTCAATTAGAATCGAGGATCAATCTCGACCCACACATGTATGCTGCATTCTGTTCTACAGACCCCCAGGAACCTGGAATACAACCCAAAACAACTTCATGAATTTCATTTCAAATGCATGTATAACAAACCCCAACATCATATTAGTAGGGGATATCAACCTCCTCCTGGAAGACCAAAAAACCCAGAAAACTCCAAGGAATGTGACCAATTCCTCAAATTTTGGGACTTCCATAACCACCAATGAATACTACCCACATCAAAGGACATACCATAGACCTACTAGCATATAGATTCTCACAGGAGAACAACTACAAAATATAGAACCCGAGGTGGACACAAACCCCCTGGTCTTACCTCTTCAAACTAAACCTAGCCCTTTATTGGAAAGAACATAAAACCCCACCTCCTCAAACACAGACAATGTACATAACTCTAAGAAAGATCAATGCAACCAAATTCTGGACCACCATATATAAAGATCAGTGGCCACCAACAACAAACACAGAAGAATTCCTAGATGATGGGATAAAAGAATCACCAACACACTGGACGAAATAGCCCCAATGAGAACAAAAACCGGACAAAGACAAAACACAACCCCATGGTACGACGAACTGTGAAACGGGTAAAAACCCTTTGCAGAAGACTTGAATGAGCATGGATGAAAAACAAAAATGAAACAAACAAAATCACGTAGAGGGAAGCATGAAACAAATACAAGATCAAAATAAGACAGGCTAAAAAACAATACTACAAGAAACAAATAGGCTCAGACTATAGGGACACAAAACAATTGTACAAACTTATAAACAGTCCAATAAACACCAAACCTTTGATAACGACGAACGATAACCTCCCATCAGAAAATGATCTTGCCAGATTCTTTGAAGAGAAAATACTGAACCTAATAAATAACACAAAATGACACAAACCTCAAACCCCTCATAGACGAACTTGATCAACTCCAGAAGAAGCTCCAGCAGGCATGACATGGACCACCTTCACACAACCCACCTATGAAATAGTAGCACAAACACTAAGAAAATTGTCCACCCACTGCATGCTAGACACATGCCCCAATCACGTAACAAAACTCGTGCCTAACCAATTCATAGATCATCTCACCTCTCCCCTGACCTACATGGTCCAAGAAGACCGCTTCCCTCAGAAAAAAGGCAACATTCTGTTTATACCAATCCCAAAAGACCCCAAAAAAACATCGACACCTCAAACTACAGGCCTGTAGCATCCATACCCCTGACAACCAAAATTATGGAAGGAATAGTTGCCACTAGCTAACCACCTACATCAACAAATTCTCCGTACTACATGAATCTCAATCAGGCTTTAGATCCAACCATAGCACCAAAACAGTGCTAATCAAACTATTAGCAAATTTCAAAAAAGAAATATCACATGGAAGAAACATTCTCCTACTACAATTCAACATGTCAAGGGCATTTGACATGGTTGACCACCAAATCCTCAAAAGAATCCTTGACAAAATTGGAATAGGTGGGAAGGTGCTCAAATGGATACCAGGATTCCTAACCACAAGAACCTTCCAAGTAAAGATGAATACCGCCCTCTCCCAGACATGTAAAGCAATATGTGGAGTCTCACAGGACTCGCTGCTCTCACCAATATTATTGAACCTAATGATGTCCCCCCTTGCCCAAATACTATCTAAACAAGGATTAAATCCACTTATATACGCTGATGACATATCAATCTTTATCCCTTTTTAAGAAAAACCGGCACAGAATCAGAACCAGGATTACAGAAGGTATAAACTTAATGGAATCCTGAGCATCAATGTTCAACTCAAACTGAACAAAGACAAAACACAATGCCTGATAATCACTTCACCCCACAACACTGCCCAATTCCCAAACATCTCCATCATGGACACATCCCTCCCTATATCTGACAATCTAAAAATCCTAGGAGCCACCATAGACTGCAACTTGACCCTCAACGCACAAATATCAGTCACTGCAAAGAAAATGTTCCACACCATGTGGAAACTGAAGTGCATTAAAAACTACTTCCCAAGGGATGTATTCTGCACATTAGTATAATCCTTGGTACTCACCCATGCTGACTACTGCAACGGAATCTATGCCGGATGCAAGGAACAATCACTAAAAAAAACTGCAAGGAGCACAAAACACAGCAGCAAGCCTAAAATTCAGTAAAAAAAAAAATGCTTTGAAAGTGCACGACCAGTACTCCAAAAATTACATTGGCTCGCAGTGGAAGCATGGATATCCTTCAAGATATGCTCACTTGCCTACAGAGTAATCTTCCACGTTGCACCAGAATACATTACAAACCTAATAAAACTACCTATACGCAATGCAATCAAAGGTGCTAGAACCTATCTCACCCTGCACTTTCCCAAATATCAGTAGAAATAAAACATGGAAAAGAAAATAAGATGATACCTTTTTTTATTGGACATAACTTAATACATTTCTTGATACCAAAGGCCCTCAAATGCATGAACAACTACTTGGCTTTCAGAAAATACATGAAAGCCCACTTCTTCAAACAATCCTTCCCTGCTGACCCCTTGTAAACAAACCGACACATGGTGGTACCAGACCTCGAACAAGAACTGAACTAGACAAGCGACAGCACATAACAACTATGTAACATACATAACCAAAGAAACTTGTAAGCCACATTGAACCGATTCCCTATTAGAAAATGTAGGGTACGAATGCAGATGTAGATAAATAAAATGTCTGAATTTTTCTGATCGATATTCAAAATGATTTAACTAGCCAGAAACAACCACTGACTGGTTAAATCACTTCTTCGGGGCTATTCACTAATTTTCAGCAGCACCTAACCAGTTAAAGCCTCTGAAAATTAGCAGTTAGTGCCTAAGTGAAAGCCTGCTATTATGGGGGCGTTCCAGGAGTGGGGTTAGCACTTGGCTAGTTAAGTGCCGATATTTCAGGGTAACCGCATAAAATACATTCATATCTTTATGCGGCAACCCATGCCCAAATAAGTTCAGATTATTGACTTAATAGGCAATGTGTTAGCCGATGCGGCATAAACTCGGATATTCAATGCCAAAGCCTAGACATGGCCCAGCATTGAATATCCGAGAACAGTGGCAGTCAGCAAAACGCTCACTGCTGCCAGCTGAATATTGACCCCTATATATCTAAAATAGTAATCCATCAAAATAAGATTTTCACCAGCTCATAAGGGAAAATAGATGAACAAAGCTTTTGGTCACAGGTTAGTTCTGCTTATATCCAGACACTCAAGATCCTGAAGTTTTATTAGAGCAGTGGAATATTTCTACTACTCTTGCTCTCGATAAAGTTGCTCCATTAATGAACAAGAAATTTTCAATTCAAATCAATTCTTGTATACCACTAATATCCCCTTTCCAGGGTTCAGTGCGGCTTACATTCTAGGTGAGACAAAAGCAAATAGTGTTAGGAAAGGATAATGGATAATACTAGGAGGTAGAAACCATGATGGATTGTTATGAAGCAGTCTTTGGGAAGAGAAAGGATTTTAGCCTCTTCCTGAAGGTGAGGTAGCTGTTTTCTGTTCTGATGGGAATAGGTAGAGAGTTCCATATTTTGACTTGCAAGAACAGGGAATAGAGAGCTGAAAATCTTCTAATTTTTAATTGTCTTTTGGAACGGTGATGCTAGCATCAGTTGTTTCAGTCTGTTAGACTGGACCAGGTGAACCCTTACTGAGTTGTGTAGGACAAGAAGCAAGCAACCATACAGGGGAGACACCGTCATGCAGTTGGAGAGAATCAATTTCTAACCTCTCAACGTCCAAGCTGAGTGATAACGGTTGGAATACACTGCACAGGTCTGTGCAGGCTAGCTCCAGAAGTAGAGGAAAGCATATCTGTCTCGGACAGTAGGGAATGATGGGGATCATGGTTCTTTGGTCCTGCTCAAGTTTCAAAAGAGTCTTCCCTATGAGAGGTATGGGAGGATACACATACAGAAGACCCGTTCCTCGAGATAAACATCTGCAGCTAACCTGCCATGTGATCTTGGTTTCCAAGTTGTATTAATATTTATTGTCCCATCATAAGGGGAACCATCTTAGTCTGGAACAGAACTGAAGGACTTTCAGGTGAATAGCAAAGAGATCCACCAAGGGGGTGCCCCAGTCACAGAAGATCACCTGGGCTATGCTTATGCTGAGAGACCACTCATGCAGTTGCATTACCCTGCTCAGTCTGCCCACCAGACTGTTTTTTTTCCTGCCAGGAAGTGGCTCTGAGCAACATGCCATGGTTGGATGCCCAACTCCACATCCCAACTGATTCTTGACACAGGAGGTATGACCCAGTTCCTCCCTGCTTGTTGATATGGTACCTTGCAATCTGATTGATGAATGAGAAAAATTCTGTGAATTAGCCAATCTCTGAAAGCCTTTAGAGCATTCTATACTGCCCGAAGTTCCAGGAGTTTTATGTGCAACCGAGTCTCCTGGGAGGACCACTGACCAAGAGCGTGAAGCCCATCTACTTGAGCTCCTCAGCCCAGGTTGAATAAATCTGTTGTCAGCATCTTATGGGAAGGAAGAATTTTGAATGGAAGCTCCTTTGTCAAATTGGTTCAATTTGGCAAGCACACAAGAGACTCCTGCAGGGAAGGAGTGATGGTGGTGTTATCCACTAGTCTCCCTCTGGCCTATGACCATTGGGAAGCTAGAGTCCACTGGGATGGCCTCAAATGGAGGCATGACATAAGTGTCACAGAGACAGTCGAGGCCACATGGTCTAGCAATCTCAACATTTGCTGAGCTGACCTGCTGGCTCTTGCAAATCTGTAGCACAATGTGGGCTAAAGTGTCCACACACTGATGTAGAAGAAAAGCCTGGGCCTGAACCATGTCTAACAGGGCTCCTATGAATTCCAATCTTTGTACGGGAAGCAAATGGGACTTTGGGTAGTTGGCAATGAACCCTAATAGCTCCAGCACCTGAACAGTTCTGGACACTAGTTCTCTTTCTTTTAACGTACTTTTTACTAGCCAGTTGTCTAGTTAGGGAAATGTGCACTCTTTATCAGTTACACCATTTACAACTAATTCAACATACCGCTGTCAAACTGTTGGTTCAATTGTTAATCTTACCCATATTAGATTACTATAACTCTTCATATTGTGGATATCAGTTAAATTGTAGAAGTTACAGCCCCTACAGAATATTGCTGCTAAGTTGATCTTTAAAAAGAAGAAATATGATAAAGCAACTCCTTTGTTGATAAAGCTTCACTGGCTTTCTGTTCAAGCCCATATTCTATTTAAAATGGCATATTTGACATTCAAATTTATTACATTTAGGGGCTCATTTTCAAAGGAGAAAAGCGTCCAAAAAGTGACATAAGTCTGCATTTGGACTTTTATCTCACAAAAACGTCCAAATCAGTATTTTCAAAGCTCTTTTTAGACATTTTTCTCTGAAGTCCATCAGAAGGACGTCTAAATCTCAAGGGGACGTGCCAGGGGCGTGTTCAAGGTGGGATTTGGGCGTTCCTAAGACTTACACGTCTTTCAGCCATAATGGATCAAAACAAACACACCCAGGACTAAAACGTAGACATTTTGAGGTAGACCTGTTTTTATAAGTACATAATTCTCCGAGGACAAGCAGGCTGCTTGTTCTCACTGATGGGTGACGTCCACGGCAGCCCCTCCAATCGGAACACTTTCTAGCAAAGTCCTTTGCTAGTCCTCGCGCGCCGATGCGCACCGCGCATGCGCGGCCGTCTTCCCGCCCGAACCGGCTCGTACCGGCCACTCTTCTTTTGTCCGCGCTCGGTACGGTTGTGTTTCGCCATTCGCGCCCCAAAGTTGACCTCGCGCGTCGTTTATCGACTGTGTCTTTCAAAAAAAAAAAAAAAAAGGTGTCGGAAGGAGACCTTTATGGTCTTCTCCCTTCCCATACTTCCAGTTTTTGCCCCGGTAAGTTTTCTTTCGTCGTCGGGGTAGGCCCTATTTAGGCCTCGGTCGAAGTTTTTCTTCCCCCTAATTTTTGCGGTGCCTTTTTCGCCATTTCGAGTTTTGATCTCTCCGGCGCAATTTTTCCGCCCATGACATCAAAGTCTTCCAGCGGCTTCAAGAAGTGCACCCAGTGCGCCCGGGTAATCTCGCTCACTGACAGGCACGCGTTGTGTCTTCAGTGTCTGGGGGCTAGGCACCGCCCGCAGGCCTGTAGTCTGTGTTCCCTTTTACAAAAGCGGACTCAGGTAGCGAGATTAGCCCAGTGGAACGTTTTGTTCTCGGGCTCTTCGTCGGCATCGGCACCGGGAGTATCGACTGCGGCGGCGCCTGGACCTTCATCTTCGTCCTGAGTGCATCGAGGCATCGGCCCTCTGCATCGGGGGCGTCATCGGAAGGCGGCGTCGGTAGTATCGAGACCTCCTCGTCTGCTGATGTCGTCGGACGGTGGTGCTTCGTCTGGAGTGCAGGTGAGGGCTGTCCATTCCCCTGCTGGTGGCGGTGAGCCTTCGGGTGGGTCTCCCCCCACCCTGAGGGCTCCTGCGGTACAGCCCCCCCGAGACCAACCTCCTTCGGCCTCGGCCCCGAGGAAGAGACGGCTGGATTCTACGTCCTCCTCGTCGGTGCCGGGAAGCTCCGGTGACATGCTTCGTTCCAAGAAGTCGAAGAAGCATTGTCACCGGTCTCCTTCCCGTGTCGGCACCGAGAGCTCTGGGTCGCCGAGGGAGTCGGCACCCAGTAGGCATCGGCACCGAGAGGACCGCTCGCCCTCTGTTCAAGAGGTGTCGATGCGCTCCCCTTTGGACAGCCCGGAACAGCCTCCACGCCCGGAACAGACTCTGACATCGACGCCTGCATCGACTTCCATGCCTTTTTCTGCAGCCGCTCTGAACGAGAGCCTCCGGGCCGTTCTCCCAGAGATCCTAGGAGAGCTGTTGCGCCCTACCCCTCCGGTACCGGGGGTGCTTGCGCCACCGGTACTGTTGAGTGAGGCGCCGGCTGGCCCTTTGCCCGGGGTGAGGTCTCCGGCATCGGTACCGCGTGCGGTATCGACTGAGGTCGCTTCCCAGGAAGGCTCCCCGACTACGTCGGCGGAGGGAGCTTCGCCGGTGCGGGCGAGGGAGTCTACCTCTCGACGCTCCCACCGTGGCCGTGGTTCCACGGAGTCGAGCCGGGCACGGTTGCAGACACAGGTCCGTGAACTTGTGTCTGACACCGAGGGTGAGGCCTCGTGGGAAGAAGAGGAAGACATCAGATATTTCTCTGACGAGGAGTCTGAGGGTCTTCCTTCTGATCCCACTCCCTCTCCTGAAAGGCAGCTTTCTCCTCCCGAGAGTCTGTCTTTCGCTTCCTTTGTCCGGGAGATGTCTACGGCCATCCCCTTCCCGGTGGTTGTGGAGGACGAGCCCAGGGCTGAAATGTTTGAGCTCCTGGACTATCCTTCTCCACCTAAGGAAGCGTCCACAGTACCCATGCATCATGTCCTCAAAAAGACATTGCTGGCGAACTGGACCAAGCCATTAAGTAATCCCCACATTCCCAAGAAGATTGAGTCCCAGGACCGAATCCATGGGGACCCAGAGCTGATGCGCACTCAGTTGCCTCATGACTCTGGAGTTGTGGATTTGGCCCTAAAGAAGGCCAAGAGTTCTAGGGAGCATGTATCGGCGCCCCCGGGCAAGGACTCTAGAACCTTGGACTCCTTTGGGAGGAAGGCCTACCATTCCTCTATGCTCGTGGCCAAAATTCAGTCGTACCAGCTCTACACGAGCATACACATGCGGAACAATGAGCGGCAGTTGGCGGGCTTGGTGGACAAGCTCCCCCCTGAGCAAGCCAAGCCATTTCAGGAGGTGGTCAGGCAGCTGAAGGCGTGCAGGAAATTCCTGGCCAGAGGGGTGTATGACACCTTTGATGTTGCGTCCAGGGCCGCTGCTCAAGGTGTGGTGATGCGCAGACTCTCATGGCTGCGTGCCTCCGACCTGGAGAATAGAATCCAGCAGCGGATTGCGGACTCGCCTTGCCGTGCGGATAATATTTTTGGAGAAAAAGTCGAACAGGTGGTAGAACAACTTCACCAGCGAGACACCGCATTCGACAAGTTCTCCCGCCGGCAGCCTTCAGCCTCTACCTCTACAGGTAGAAGAGTTTTTGGGGGAAGGAAGACTGTTCCCTACTCTTCTGGTAAGCGTAGGTACAATTCTCCTTCTCGACAGCCTGCGGCCCAGGCTAAGCCCCAGCGCGCTCGCTCTCGTCAGCAGCGTGCGACTCAGCAAGGCCCCTCGGCTCCCCAGCAAAAGCAAGGGACGAGCTTTTGACTGGCTCCAGCAGAGCATAGCCGACATCCAGTGTCAGTGCTGGGCGACCTGCCAGTCGGAGGGAGGTTGAAAGCTTTTCACCAAAGGTGGCCTCTCATAACCTCCGATCAGTGGGTTCTGCAAATAGTCCGGCAAGGATACACCCTCAATTTGGCCTCAAAACCTCCAATTGTCCACCGTGAGCTCAATCCTACAGCTTCCAACACAAGCAGGTACTTGCAGAGGAACTCTCCGCCCTTCTCAGCGCCAATGCGGTCGAGCCCGTGCCATCCGGGCAAGAAGGGCTGGGATTCTATTCCAGGTACTTCCTTGTGGAAAAGAAAACAGGGGGGATGCGTCCCCATCCTAGACCTAAGGGCCCTGAACAAATATCTGGTCAAAGAAAAGTTCAGGATGCTTTCCCTGGGCACCCTTCTCCCCATGATTCAGGAAAACGATTGGCTATGCTCTCTGGACTTGAAGGACGCCTACACGCACATCCCGATACTGCCAGCTCACAGACAGTATCTGCGGTTTCAGCTGGGCACACGTCACTTCCAGTACTGTATGCTACCCTTTGGGCTCGCCTCTGCGCCCAGAGTGTTCACAAAGTGCTTGGCTGTAGTAGCAGCGGCACTTCGCAGACTGGGGGTACACGTATTCCCATATCTCGACGATTGGCTGGTGAAGAACACATCCGAGGCAGGAGCCCTGCAGTCCATGCAGATGACTATTCGCCTCCTGGAGCTACAGGGGTTTGTGATAAATTATCCAAAGTCCCACCTTCTCCCTGTGCAGAAACTCGAATTCATAGGAGCTCTGCTGGATTCTCGGACGGCTCGTGCCTATCTCCCAGAGACGAGAGCCAACAACTTGTTGTCCCTCGTCTCGCGGGTGCGAGCGTCCCAGCAGATCACAGCTCGGCAGATGTTGAGATTGCTGGGCCACATGGCCTCCACAGTTCATGTGACTCCCATGGCCCGCCTTCACATGAGATCTGCTCAATGGACCCTAGCTTCCCAGTGGTTTCAGGCTGCTGGGGATCTAGAAGACGTGATCCACCTGTCCACGAGTTTTCTCAAATCCCTGTATTGGTGGACGATTTGGTCCAATTTGACTCTGGGACGTCCTTTCCAAATTCCTCAGCCACAAAAAGTGCTGACTACGGATGCGTCTCTCCTGGGGTGGGGAGCTCATGTCGATGGGCTTCACACCCAAGGAAGCTGGTCCCTCCAGGAACGCGATCTGCAGATCAATCTTCTGGAGTTACGAGCGATCTGGAACGCTCTGAAAGCTTTCAGAGATCGGCTGTCCCACCAAATTATCCAAATTCAGACAGACAACCAGGTTGCCATGTATTACGTCAGCAAACAGGGGGGCACCGGATCTCGCCCCCTGTGTCAGGAAGCCGTCAGCATGTGGCTCTGGGCTCGCCGTCACGGCATGGTGCTCCAAGCCATATATCTGGCAGGCGTAAACAACAGTCTGGCCGACAGGTTGAGCAGGATTATGCAACCTCACGAGTGGTCGCTCAATTCCCGTGTAGTGCGGCAGATCTTCCAGGTGTGGGGCACCCCCTTGGTAGATCTCTTCGCATCTCGAGCCAACCGCAAAGTCCCTCAGTTCTGTTCCAGGCTTCAGGCCCACGGCAGGCTGGCATCGGATGCCTTCCTCCTGGACTGGGGGGAGGGTCTGCTGTATGCTTATCCTCCCATACCTCTGGTGGGGAAGACTTTGTTGAAACTCAAGCAAGACCGAGGCACCATGATTCTGATTGCTCCTTTTTGACCGCGTCAGATCTGGTTCCCTCTTCTTCTGGAGTTGTCCTCCGAAGAACCGTGGAGATTGGAGTGTTTCCGACCCTCATCACACAGGACGAAGGGGCGCTTCTGCATCCCAACCTCCGGTCCCTGGCTCTCACGGCCTGGATGTTGAGAGCGTAGACTTTGCCTCTTTGGGTCTGTCAGAGGGTGTCTCCCCTATCTTGCTTGCTTCCAGGAAAGATTCCACTAAGAGGAGTTACTTCTTTCTGTGGAGGAGGTTTGCCGTCTGGTGTGACAGCAAGGCCCTAGATCCTCGCTCTTGTCCTACACAGACCCTGCTTGAATACCTTCTGCACCTGTCTGAGTCTGGTCTCAAGACCAACTCTGTAAGGGTTCACCTTAGTGCAATCAGTGCATACCATTACCGTGTGGAAGGTAAGCCGATCTCAGGACAGCCTTTAGTTGTTCGCTTCATGAGAGGTTTGCTTTTGTCAAAGCCCCCTGTCAAGCCTCCTACAGTGTCATGGGATCTCAATGTCGTTCTCAACCAGCTGATGAAACCTCCTTTTGAGCCACTGAATTCCTGCCATCTGAAGTACTTGACCTGGAAGGTCATTTTCTTGGTGGCAGTTACTTCAGCTCGTAGAGTCAGTGAGCTTCAGGCCCTGGTAGCCCAGGCCCCTTACACCAAATTTCATCATAACAGAGTAGTCCTTCGCACTCACCCTAAGTTCTTGCCAAAGGTTGTGTCGGAGTTCCATCTGAACCAGTCAATTGTCCTGCCAACATTCTTTCCCCGTCCTCATTCCTGCCCTGCTGAACGTCAGCTGCACACATTGGACTGCAAGAGAGCATTGGCCTTCTACCTGGAGCGGACACAGCCCAACAGACAGTCCGCCCAATTGTTTGTTTCTTTTGATCCCAACAGGAGGGGAGTGGCTGTGGGAAAACGCACCATATCCAATTGGCTAGCAGATTGCATTTCCTTCACTTATGCCCAGGCTGGGCTGGCTCTTGAGGGTCATGTCACGGCTCATAATGTTAGAGCCATTGCAGCGTCGGTAGCCCACTTGAAGTCAGCCACTATTGAAGAGATTTGCAAAGCTGCGACGTGGTCATCTGTCCACACATTCACATCTCATTACTGCCTGCAGCAGGATACCCGACGCGACAGTCTGTTCGGGCAGTCAGTGCTTCAGAATCTGTTCGGGGTTTAGAATCCAACTCCACCCCCCTAGGCCCATGTTTGTTCTGTTCCAGGCTGCACTCTCAGTTAGTTGGTAAATTTTTTAGGTCAATCTCAGTTATGTCCTCGCCGTTGCGAGGCCCAATTGACCATGGTTGTTGTTTTGAGTGAGCCTGGGGGCTAGGGATACCCCATCAGTGAGAACAAGCAGCCTGCTTGTCCTCGGAGAAAGCGAATGCTACATACCTGTAGAAGGTATTCTCCGAGGACAGCAGGCTGTTCTCACAAACCCGCCCGCCTCCCCTTTGGAGTTGTGTCTTCCCTTCTCTTTGTCTTGCTACATATGAGACTGGCCGGCACGAGCCGGTTCAGGCAGGAAGACGGCCGCACATGCGCGGTGGGCATCGGCGCGCGAGGACTAGCAAAGGACTTTGCTAGAAAGTGTTCCGATTGGAGGGGCTGCCGTGGACGTCACCCATCAGTGAGAACAATCAGCCTGCTGTCCTCGGAGAATACCTTCTACAGGTATGTAGCATTCGCTGTATTGCCATACTGGGAAAGACCAAAGGTCCATCAAGCCCAGCATCCTGTTTCAATCAGTGGCCAATCCAGGTCACAAATAACCTGGCAAGATCCCCAAAAAGTACAAAAACATTTTATACTGCTTATCCCAGAAATAGTGGATTTTCCCCAAGTCCATTTAATAATGGTCTATGGACTTTTCCTTTAGGAAGCAGTCCAAACCTTTTTTAAACTCCACTAAGCTAAGCACGAATTCCAGAGTTTAATTACACGTTGAGTGAAGAAACATTTTCTCCAATTCGTTTTAAATTTACTACATTGTAGCTTCATCGCATGCCCCCTACTCCTAGTATTTTTGGAAAGCGTAAACAGACGCTTCACATCTACCCGTTCCACTCCACTCATTATTTTATAGACCTCTATCATATCTCCCCTCAGCCGCCTTTTCTCCAAGCTGAAGAGCCCTAGCCACTTTAGCCTTTCCTTATAGGGAAGTCGTCCCATCCCCTTTATCATTTTCGTTGCCCTTCTCTGCACCTTTTCTAATTCCACTATATCTTTTTTGAGATGTGACGACCAGAATTGAACACAATATTCGAGGTGTGGTCACACCATGGAGTGATACAAGGGCATTATAACATCCTCATTTTTGTTTTCTATTCCTTTCCTAATAATACCTAACATTCTATTTGCTTTCTTAGCTGCTGCAGCATACTGAGCAGAAGGTTTCAACGTATCAACGACGACACCTAGATCCCTTTCTCGGTCTGTGACTCCTAACGTGGAACCTTGCATGACATAGCTATAATTCGGGTTCCTCTTTCCCACATGCATCACTTTGCACTTGCTCACATTAAGAGGCATATTTTCAAAGCCTCTAAACGTCATCTGCCATTTAGACGCCCAGTCTCGTAAGGTCCTCTTGTAATTTTTCACAATCCTCCCGCGATTTAAGGACTTTGAATGACTTTGTGTCATCAGCAAATTTAATTACCTCACTAGTTACTCCCATCTCTATGTCATTTATAAATATGTTAAAAAGCAGCGGTCCCATCACAGACCCCTGGGGAACCCCACTAACTACCCTTCTCCATTGAGAATACTAACCATTTAACCCTACTCTCTGTTTTCTATCTTTTAACCAGTTTTTAATCCACAATAGAACACTACCTCCTATCCCATGACTCTCCAATTTCCTTTGGAGTCTTTCATGAGGTACGTTGTCAAACGCCTTCTGAAAATCCAGATACACAATGAGGCATATTTTCAAAGCGCTTAGCCTTGCAAAGTTCCATAGGTTTCTATAGAACTTTGGAAGGCTAAGTGCTTTGAAAATATGCCTCAGTATCAACTGGCTCACCTTTATCCACATGTTTGTTCACCCCTTCAAAGAAATGTAGTAGATTATTATGAATAAGGCACAAAAAGGTGCCCCAAATGACCACTGGAGGAAATCAGGGATGACCTCCCCATACTCCCCCAGTGGTCACTAACCCCCTCCCACCCCCCAAAATTGTGATGAAGAACATTACTTGCCAGCCTCTATGCCAGCATCAGATGTCATATTCAGGTCCATTACAGCAGCATGCAGGTCCCTGGAATAGTTTAGTAGTAGGTGCAGTGTACTTCAGACAGGTGGATCCAGGCTCCTACCTCCCTCTACCTGTTACACTTGTGGAGGAAACTGTAAGTCCTCCAAAACTCACCAGAAACCCACTGTACCCACATATAGGTGCCCCTTCACCCGTAAGGGCTATGATAGTGGTGTACAGTTGTGGGTTTTGGGGGGGCTCAGCACACAAGGGAGCAATAGTCAGATGTGTACCTGAGAGCAGTTTATGAAGTCCACTGCAGTGCCCCCTAGGGTGCCCTATTGCTGTCCTGGGATGTCAGGGGGACCAGTCTATTAAAAATGCTGGCTCCTCCTAGGTCCCAATGGCTTGATTTTGGACGTTTTGCACTTGGACTTCTTTTTTCGAAAATGGCACAAAAACAAAAACATCCAAATCACAAAACATCCATAGTATTTTCAAAAACAAAAGATAGACATCTATCTTTTTCGAAAATTACCTTCTTTCCTGTTTAGAATTCTGATTTAGACAATCTATCAAAAATGCCCCTCTTAGTGAAATTAACAGAAGCCACACTCCAATAGAACATCTCGATTATCCAACCTAAATTTGTTGATATTCCCTTCTTTTAAAGATTTCTGAGTTAAGAGTTTAGGATAGTTCCTTCATTTTCCAGGTGTTATATTTTTGGAATACATTACCATTATGTGTAAAAAGGTCAACCTTCCTATCTCTTATTTCGCAAACATCTGAAAACATTTCTTTTCCAGAAGTATTTGAGCCAAGATAATTGTTGAATTTTTTCCTCCTTTTTTGTTGACTCTGTGCTACTATCTGCTTTGTAATTGGCTCTTCTAATTATTAAACCACTTAGGGATTAAGCGGTCTATAAAACCGTAAGATTAGATTAGATTAAAGAAGACAGATCTCAAAACTGTGTTTTAGTGCTTCTTGTAAATCTGAAGACTTTTCCAAAATCATGATTTAGATGTGGATGTAGACTTCCTTTCCCTTCTGGTTTGAATAACTGCTATCTTGCTATTGTTATTGTGATGAATGATGTTTAGGACAGGTTGTGTGGCCTAAGATGACAGAAGGAGCAGCAGATGAGACCAGTCTAAAGGGATTGGCCGATGCCATTAAATTACTCTATGATACAGAAGCCAAAGAGTGGACTGCAGATGATGTCATTAGTCTGGTAGATGAATTGTCAGGTAAGGTACTTTACCATTCAGGGATAGCTATCAAAGACAACTTATCCGGTCATGAGTAAGGGAGACACAAAGAGGAAAATATTCTGTGGGACAGGGTGCACATATCCATATATCTTTATGCAGTTTTCAGCCTAGCTATGTGTTAGGTCTGAATGCTGAACATGGTGACCCAACTATGTGTTCAAGTCTGAATGCTGAATATGCTGACGTAACTTTATACGCGTAAGTTATCTGTATAAAGTTCTCCTCATTATCCTTCTAGACCAGTCCACACAAGTAGATATGCGTTCTCCTGCCAGAAGATTGAGACTGAGAGCGACATGTTCCATGACATCACCCTATAAGGGTCCTGTGCAGCTGTGTAGCCTATTAATCAGTCTCCCGCAGATGGTAGGCGAATACGTGTGCAGCCAGGTCTGGAGAGACTAGGCCTTCTAATTTTGCTCAGCTCTTTCTGCTTCCTTAGGATGTACCAGCAGTGCTGGTTCATATAGCCCTGGGGTGTAAGCTCAGTTGTCTGAGTCTCTCACCCCCTTCCTTTCTCTATATGGCAGGAATGCTTGAATTGTGCCTCAGCCTCCTGCTCTGTTCTAGAGAGTTGCACAGGGACAGAAATCTAACCCATCACTGCCTGTCCCTGCTGGAATCTTACCCATCCCCGCCCATCCCTGCAAGAATTTAATGGTGCATTAAAAAATATTACATTTTTCTCTCTCGGTCTTTCTCTGGGTTTGAGCCGCAGCACTGCAGGCAATAAGGAACAGAAGTTGAAACTTGGAACACTCTGGTGCGCACATGATTCACTGGTGTGCTGAGAGGTCGCCATATGCACACGTCAGTAGGTAGGGTGACCTCTGATGCTCATGCCTGTGTCAGAGCTGAGGTCTGCGCATCAGCCCAATAGTCACACTCATTATCAATTCATGATTATATCAACAATGAGCGTTGATATTATATATTTGATTATGGTCCTCCTTTGGCATTTCAGGGACATAAACCATAGAAGTCCGCCCGGCCCTGTCCTTATGTTCCAACTACTGGAGTTGCCATCGAAGCCCACTCCAGCCTATTCGTCTTCTCATTTGGGGGACACGGACCATACAAGTCTGCCCGGTATCGGCCCTAGTTCATCACAGCCAGAGTTGCCATCTAAGTGTCACTCAACACATCCACACACATGTAGCCATTTAAGTTTAGTTTTTTTTATAACTTCCATTTTCTAATTAGAGATCCCCTATGTTCATCCCACGCCTTTTTTAATTCCGTCACCATTTGTGTCTCCACCTCCTTAATGGCTTAATGGGAGACTTTCCGCATCTACGCTGTTAAAGCAAGGAGGAGATGGCGCTCAAAGAACTTGGTACTTGGTAGGTGAGAGGCTGGCACAGGTGCAACTTACACTTCCATGGGAACCCTGCAGGAACTGCTTCTGTCTCCATGGGAGCCCCGCAGGAACTGCTTCTGTTTCCATGGGAGCCTCATAGGAACTGCTTCCGTCTCCACAGGAACCCCGCAGGAACTGCTTCCGTCTCCACAGGAACTGCTTCTGTCTCCACAGGAACTGCTTCCGTCCCCGCGGGAGCCCCGCAGCCCCAGAGGGGATTACCGCAGGATTCCCATGAACCCCGTTCCTTTGCAAGTCTCTACTCTGTTCCTGGGAGGGGTTCCTTTAGTGTCCCCAGGAGCTGAAAATCAACCAAACACAAGTGTAAAGAAAACAGGAATAATTTTTCTGACCTGAAAGGCTCAGGAACTATAGAAGGACACCGGAAGAGAAGGCGGAGCATTCCAGTGGTCGTGTACCAGTCAGCAAGAACTGCGAAGAGAACATGGTTGATAGTATGGCAGCTCAGCTAAGAGACACCACCGCTTTGCGGCCTGCAGCTCCTGACGACTGGTCGTGTTTGCAAGCAGCCTTTGCCATGCAGAGCATAGTGGTTTACAGACTAAGCATAAAGTAGGAAAAGAACTCCATTTAAAGACAGTTCACTCACAGAGAGAGAGAGCAGAGACGGAAAGGTAGGATGTAAGAAGGGGAGGGGAGGTTCTAGTGGACCTGTGTTAGACAATCCAGGGGGTTCAGCAAGGGGTGCTATAGGCTTGGTTAAACAACCAGGTCTTAAGGTCCAACTTGAAGCTCTTACATGACATGTTACTACAAAGTGCAAGAGGAAGGCTATTCCAAGTGAAGGGCACCAAGAAATAAAAGGCAGAGTGTCTAGTTGATTCAAATTGTGCTGCTTTAGGGTTAGATAAGACTAAGCAGTGGTCGATAAGGGAACAAAGGGTCCTGCTAGGGCAATAGGGTACAGTAAGGTTGGATAAATAGTCTGGGGTCCCGAACCTAAGAGCCTTAAAGGTG
The DNA here is from genome assembly GCF_901765095.1 of Microcaecilia unicolor. Lineage (NCBI taxonomy): Eukaryota > Metazoa > Chordata > Amphibia > Gymnophiona > Siphonopidae > Microcaecilia > Microcaecilia unicolor. The sequence continues at coordinate 68,372,941 of NC_044042.1, read as the reverse complement.
AGAACTGCAGCTTTATACATGATTCTCTGTTTAACTGGTAATCAATGATTTTTAAGAAAAGTCTGTGACATGATCTGTACATCAAGCATAGCAAACTAATCTGATAGCTGTGTTTTGAAGCATTTGGAGCTTTTTTAAAGTGTAACCGGGCAAACCTGCATAAACTATGTGCAGTTAGGAAGCCACTGTAGTCTGTCACAAGAAGATCATGGGAGTACTGATGGTGCAGGGCCTGATTGCACGAGGGGCAATGGTTTTGGCAGGAACATCCGCCATGGTAGGTGCATCACAGCAATATACAGAGGATCCACCAGGAATTGCTTTTAAAGGTTCTGTGTTGGAGTTTATTTCCATGAGGGGAATTCTCTTTTCTTCCCAGAGTTTGTTCTTTTCCTATATCAGGCCTTCTATATGAAGACAAGCAGATCAATAGGTGGAGTGGCTCAGAGGTATGTCAAGAAGCCAAGATTGTCCCCACATTTGAATCCAGAGGAAGCAGTCCTTATGGTCCAGTGGTTAAGTGATTCCAGGGGGGAGGAGGTTCTGAGATTATGTATACTTGGATGAAGGATCCGTCAGAGGTAGAGTCAGAAGCGCCCTTAGGCGAGGATGCTGCTGTAGTCTGCATTTTCAGGCAGGATGAGCTACCTTATCTAATTTTGTGGTTTCTGGAGGTTCTGGGATCAACCCACAGACACAAGACAAGAAGGGAGACCTGGTTTTGGTGGTGGTTCAAAAGCTAGCCAAAATGTTTCCTATGCACCTCAATTTAGTTAATGAGATGATGAACACAGAATGGAATCACCAGATACAAGCTTTGAGTTAGTAGATCTGTGGCACAGTTGTACCAGTTACAGCTGCAGTAGAAGGAAAAGTTCTGCCTTCTAAAGTGGATGCACTGGTGTCGGCAGTGACCAAGAAGATGACCATCCTGGTTGGAAGCTTTGCTGAAGCTTTCTTTTGAGGTGTCAGCGATGGCTTTGCAGGCCACAGTGTGTGAAAGCTATATAACCATTTTTAATGGGTGTAATAGTTGCTGAATAACCCAGGTCAAAATTCTTCGGAAGTGGCAGTGAAGTCATGCATCTTCAGGTGGGAACTGCCTTTGTGGCAGATATGATGTAAAATCTCATTAGTGCTTTTGTGAAAGTTGGTGTTGTCTGTTACAGAGAGGCTTTGGCTTTCACTCAAGAGTTGGGCTGCGCACGTGGACTCAAAGGCACGCCTTAGTAAGTGGCATACAACGCGGCAGCCTGAGATTAACCATTAAGCAAAATAAGCACGTGCTTAGGGCACCAAGGAAAGGGGCACCACAGAGTTTTTTTCCCTAGCTATCATGCCCTTAACTCTTTCACTTCACACCCATTATCCAACATGAATTTCAGTGTTTTTCTAATCATTATAAATATATATGATGTTTTGTTTCATACAATGATGATATTTCTCAGCACGTAATGTCTTGTCAGTTAAGTAATGGAAGGGCCCAGGGGCACCATTGTTGGGCTGTACTTAGGGAATCAGTTGACCTTAATCCAGTCCTGGAAGAAGCCTTGAAAGTTAAGTGATGTTTTTCACTTTAAATTAAACAGTTTTCTGAGCACTGCTAGTGAAAAAGCTTTATAAAAAATAAATGTGCGATGATTAGAGAACGGGACAAAGTTTAAACCATTTGGTCTGTGAGATGTCCCTTGTGTTTGAATTTATGTTAACACAGTCTTTACAATTAATTTTTCCTCTATGGGATCCATTGTGGAGGAGTCTTCAGCTGGAAGGTCTTAGGGATCCCCACCAGCCACATCACAGCTGTGCCACTGTTGGATAGGCCTGAGTTAAAAATGAATGGGCCTGGGTCCACCAGTGACTACACCACTGGAGACAACTATATCGTTTTGATGTGTCAAGAGCTTTGTGTTTGTTACTTGAAGCAGACAGAGGAGTTTCAGTGGTCTGATTAATTTTTTATGTTGTTCAGATGCCCACAGAAAGGCAAGGCAGCCTCAAAAGCAGGAGGCAATAGCATCAGAGCACCTGATCGAGGGTAGACAGGTGTCGGCACAGCCAAGATTTGCTAGTATAGAATACCAGTATCAGTAGAAAAAGTGTGAAAGTTCCTGGCCCTTGAAGGTCAGCAATATTGTTTCTTATTTTGAATGTGTAGGTTAGTCTTGTTTTCTGGCCCCTGGGATAACCTGGGGGGGTTCTTTTCTTCCATCTTGGTATGTCAATAGAAATACTGGCTGGTTCAGAGCTGTACAGGACCCTTACAAGGTGATGTCATAGAACCTATAGATCTCAGTCTCCATCAGTTGGCAGGAGAGTGCATATCCACTCATCTGGACTGGCCTGGAGGAACTCAAGAAAAGAGAATTAGGTAAGATTTAATTTCTCCACTCTTCTTATTTCTGCATTCAGGATTTACCCCTTCATTCTATAACTTGGTGCCTAAATTTAAGCACCATTTGCACATCCTATATTATAGAATACTAGCACTTACTCGGATAAGTGTACACTTGCAAGCGTATGAGCTAAGTGTGTGCTCAGTGCTGTTCTATAAGTGATGCATGCAACTCGCTTAGCACATAAATGCAAGGGAGCATTCCATATCATCATGCTGATCAATCCATAGACTGGTGGGTTGTGTCCATCTACCAGCAGGTGGAGATAGAGAGCAAAGCTTTTGCCTCCCTATATGTGGTCATGTGCTGCCGGAAACTCCTCAGTATGTTCTCTATCTCAGCAGGTGGTGGTCACACACAGCAGCAGCTCTGGCTAGGTCTCCAAGCCTAATCTTTAGGTTTTGTTGAGTACCTGGGGTTGAGGGCTCTTCTTGAGCAAGTGCAAACCTGGTGGCGCCAGGTCCCTCCTTTTCTCCCCCATCCCGCTGGCTCCGTTAAAAAAAAAAAAAAAAATTTTTTGGACATCCTTAAGGGCGTTTATTTCGACGTTTATTGCAGCTACTCACTGGGACACCAGGTCGTTACAGCTCGGAGCGAGAAGCAGGTAATTTTTACCTTTTTATAGCGGGCAGGGGGTTCCCCGATCGATCTCCACGTGGCCTATGGCGTCGGAGGGCGAGGGCGCGAAGAATCGCTCCCCGGACCACGTGTGCGCTTCTAGCGGGGATGCGGGGGTTTTAAAGTCTGATTCGCCCTTGTTGGGTGTCAGTTTGGAGGCCGGTCAGTGTCCCAGGTCTTCCTCCGGTGCGGCGGTTTTTCCCGCCATAAACGCCCATCCCCCGCTGCTCGCCTCCGCCATCTTGGCCGGCCACTCTACTCGGACGGCTTCTTCTTGGGCCACCCTTGAGCTTGGAGACGTTCATGCCATGGCCGCCCTTGATTTGGGCGACGGCAAAAAAGCGGCTAAAGTTAAGCGCCGTTCTTCCCGCGCGGCTCCTTCGTGGAGTGTCGCGCCGGACGCCATCTTGGATGCGCAGCATGTTTCTCCCCCGCTCTTCCGAGCGCCGGTTGAGGGTGCGTCTAGGGCTGTGGCCCAGGCTACTGAAATACACAGTCTGGGGGGTTTCTCCCCCGAGTTTATTTTGCTGCTGCATCAGGCCTTCCTTATGCAAAACGCTGCCCATTCTCCCTTGTCCGACAAAGGGGTTGAGGCCCCCGGAAGTAAACGCCCTCGGGTGGATTCCCAGGGCTTAGAGGACTCTGTCTCCTCTGATGTAGATGAGTGCAGCGTATCTGAGTTCTCCCAACGGTCCTTTGGGGATTCCTTGGAGGAGACGGATTCCCGCTCGGATGGAGCAGATGACCCCTCTGCAGCGCGGATCTTTCGCTCAGAGGATTTGCCCAACCTGTTAGTGCAGGCCATGAGCATTTTGAAGATTTCCTCTCCAGAGGACGTCTCTCCCTCAGCCCCTGTTGGCTCCGCCATTATGCTCGGGACGAAGCGCCCGCCTAGAACCTTCCACGTGCATGATGCCATGCACACCTTAATTTCGGCTCAATGGGATGTCCCGGAAGCGAGCCTCAAAGTGGCAAGGGCTATGTCCCGCCTCTATCCTTTGCCTGAAAGTGAACGTGAGGCCTTTCTTTGGCCTACCGTGGATTCTTTAATCACTGCGGTGACTAAGAAAACGGCGTTGCCGGTGGAAGGTGGCACGGCCCTAAAAGACGCCCAAGACAGAAGATTGGAGGCGGCTTTAAGGTCGTCCTTCGAGGCGGCTGCCTTAAGTTTGCAGGCCTCAGTTTGCGGCTCCTATGTGGCCAGGGCGTGCCTGACGATTGTCCAGCGGGCTTCCCCCTCGGATCCTTCCTTGAGGGTTGATTGGCCGGCCCTGGAATCGGGCTTGGCTTATTTGGCAGACTTACTGTATGATGTCTTGAGAGCCCGGCTAAAGGTATGGCTCAGACAATCTCTGCGCGGCGCTGGCTTTGGCTGAAACATTGGTCTGCTGACCACGCCTATAAGTCCCGCCTGGCTAAGTTGCCTTTTAAAGGCAAGCTGCTCTTTGGGGTCGAGCTGGACAAAATTGTGACCGATCTCGGCACGTCTAAGGGCAAGAGGTTACCAGAGGTCAGGGCTCGGGCCAATGCTCGCCCCGGTAACTCCAGAGGACGGTTTCAGGAAGCCCGTCGGTACCGCCCGGGCAAGTCGGGCTCCTCTGCCCCCTCTTCCTTCAAGAGGAACTTCTCCCCCAAGCAGCATTCCTTTCACAGAGACCGCCGTCCCGGAGGTGCGCCCTCCGGTCCTCCCCCAGGGTCTCGTACCCAATGACGGGGTCCTGGTCCATGGCCCAGTGCAGATTGGAGGACGCCTGTCCTCGTTTCTGGGCGAGTGGACCAGGGTAACTTCAGTCGCTTGGGTGCTGGAAGTCATCAGAGACGGCTACAAGCTAGAGTTCTGCCGACCCTTAAGAGACGGGTTTGTACTCTCTCCCTGCAAGTCTCCGATCAAAGCTGTGGCAGTGCAGCAGACTTTGGACAATCTGATCCGCCTGGGTGCGGTCGTTCCGGTGCCAGAAAATCAGCTTGGCAAGGGACGTTACTCCATTTACTTTGTGGTACCAAAGAAAGGAGGTTCTGTACGGCCTATCCTCGACCTCAAAGGGGTCAATCGGGCCTTGAAAGTTCGGCACTTTCGCATGGAGACTCTCCGCTCTGTTATAGCGGCAGTGAAGGCAGGGGAGTTCCTGGCATCCTTGGACATCAAGGAAGCGTACTTGCATATTCCCATCTGGCCTCCTCATCAACGCTTTCTGCGTTTTGCAGTCCTGGGCCAACACTTCCAGTTCAGAGCCCTCCCGTTCGGGTTGGCTACTGCTCCGCGGACCTTCTCCAAAGTAATGGTGGTCATCGCGGCCTTCCTGCGAAAGGAAGGAGTACAAGTCCATCCTTATCTGGACGACTGGTTGATCCGAGCCCCCTCTTATGCAGAGTGCGGCAAAGCTGTGGACCGGGTGATTGCTCTTTTGAGCTCCCTGGGGTGGATCATCAACTGGGAGAAAAGCCAGCTGCGCCCGACTCAGTCCCTGGAGTATCTGGGAGTTCGATTCGACACCCAAGTGGGCAGAGTGTTCCTGCCGGACAATCGGATTGTCAAACTTCAGGCTCAGGTGGACCAGTTCCTAGTAGCCTCTCCTCTTCGGGCTTGGGACTATGTGCAGCTGTTGGGCTCTATGACGGCCATGATGGAAGTAGTGCCCTGGGCCAGGGCTCATATGAGACCACTACAACACTCTCTGCTGCAGCGCTGGACTCCGGTGTCGGAGGATTATGCTGTGCGCCTTCCCTTGGACCCAGCAGTGCGCAAGGCGCTGAGCTGGTGGCTGAAGACAGACAAGTTGTCTGCAGGGATGCCTCTTGTGACCCCGGAGTGGATTGTCGTCACGACGGATGCCTCTTTGATGGGCTGGGGAGCCCACTGCATGGGAAGGACAGCGCAGGGGCTCTGGTCTCCTGCAGAGGCAAAGTGGTCTATCAACCTCCTGGAACTCAGAGCCATTCAGTTGGCGCTTTTGGAGTTCCTCCCGGTACTGGCGTTGAAGCCAGTATGGGTCCTGTCGGACAATGCCACGGCAGTGGCCTATGTCAACCGCCAGGGAGGTACCAAGAGCGCCCCTCTAGCCAAGGAAGCCATGAATCTATGCCAGTGGGCGGAAGCGAACCTGGAACAGCTGTCAGCGGCCCACATTGCCGGAGTCATGAATGTCAAGGCGGACTTTCTCAGTCGCCATACCTTGGATCCCGGAGAGTGGCAGTTATCGGCTCAGGCGTTCTTGGACATCACGAAGCGCTGGGGCCAGCCGAGCCTAGATCTGATGGCGTCATCGGCCAATTGCCAAGTGCCGCGCTTTTTCAGCAGAGGACGGGACCCTCGATCTCAGGGAGTAGATGCTCTTCTCCAACAGTGGCCGACACAGGAGCTTCTCTATGTGTTCCCGCCCTGGCCCATGTTGGGCAGGGTACTAGACCGGGTGGCAAAGCATCCGGGCCGGATAATCCTGGTGGGTCCGGACTGGCCCAGACGTCCCTGGTATGCGGACTTGATCAGGCTCTCAGTGGACGACCCTCTGCGGCTGCCAGTGGAGCAGGGCCTGTTGCATCAGGGTCCCGTGGTGATGGAGGATCTCTCCCCCTTTGGTCTTACGGCCTGGCTATTGAGCGGCAGCGTCTGAGGAGGAAGGGCTTCTCAGACAAGGTCAACGCCACTATGCTGAGAGCGAGGAAGCGCTCTACTTCTACTGCTTACGCCAGGGTTTGGCGTACCTTTGCAGCGTGGTGTGAAGCAGGCTCACTTTCTCCCTTCACTGCTCCAATTTCTTCAGTGCTGGCGTTCATGCAAGAAGGTCTGGAGAAAGGCCTGTCGCTCAGTTCCCTTAAAGTCCAGGTAGCGGCTCTGGCTTGCTTCAGGGGCCGCCTGAAGGGTGCTTCCCTGGCTTCGCAGCCAGATGTGGTACGTTTTCTCAAGGGAGTTAATCACCTGCGCCCTCCTCTGCGCTCAGTGGTGCCTGCGTGGAATCTCAACCTGGTGCTAAGAGCCTTGCAGAAGCCGCCTTTTGAACCCTTGTCGAGGGCATCTTTGAAAGACCTGACGTTGAAAGCAGTCTTTTTGGTGGCTATCACTTCAGCCAGAAGAGTTTCCGAGCTCCAGGCACTCTCATGTCGAGAACCTTTTCTGCAGTTCACTGAGGCAGGAGTGACTATTCGCACAGTGCCTTCCTTCCTGCCCAAGATTGTTTCTCGCTTCCATGTGAATTAGCAGCTCTTTCTCCCTTCCTTTCGTAGGGAGGACTACCCAGAGGAATACTCCGCTCTCAAATATCTGGATGTGAGACGAGTCATCATCAGATACTTGGAAGTGACCAATGATTTCCGGAAATCGGATCATCTGTTTGTCCTGTTTGCAGGTCCTCGTAAGGGTCTGCAGGCTGCTAAGCCTACAGTGGCAAGATGGGTCAAGGAAGCCATTGCAGCGGCTTATGTGGCCGCGGGGAAGGTGCCGCCTATCCAGCTGAAGGCTCACTCCACTAGAGCTCAGGCGGCCTCGATGGCAGAGGCCGGGTCCTTCTCCTTGGAAGAGATTTGCAAGGCGGCAACTTGGGCATCGGCCCATACCTTCTCCAGGCATTACCGCTTGTCTGTGGCTGCTCGGGCGGTGGCCCGGTTTGGAGCTTCAGTGTTGCGGTCAAGGATTTCAATGTCCCGCCCTGGGTGAGTACTGCTTCGGTACATCCCACCAGTCTATGGATTGATCAGCATGATGATATGGAAGGTAAAATTATGTATCATACCTGATAATTTTCTTTCCATTAATCATAGCTGATCAATCCATAGCCCCTCCCAGATATCTGTACTGTTTATATTCTGGTTGCATTTCAGGTTCAAGTTTAGTCTTCAGTTCCTGTTCAGGAGGACTTCGTGTTCAAGTTTTTTCAATTGGATTCTTCAAGAGTTGAGATGAGTTTGTGTTACAGTGAGCTGCTGCATTCCTCTCCCCTCCGTTTTACAGGGCTGGATTGAGACATAAATTCTGCCGGCGCTCCCTCCCGCTTCGTGCGGCTGTAGGGCAGCTTTGTACCCCTCCCGCTTCGGCGGTGTTAGGGTCAGTCAGCTCCTCCCGCAGTTGCGGTTGCAGGATAAGCCAGATCCCCCCGCATCGGCGGGGTGGTGTCCCTCCCCCGCTCCGCGGGGATGAGCTGGACGGATTCCCCTCCCCCACTTGTGTGGGGATGAGCTGGGTTAATTCCCCTCCCCCGTTTCGGCGGTGGTGAGCTGGGCAGAGTGTCCCTTTGTGGGTGTAATTCTCTAAGTGCTGAGTCCTGCGGATGGAGCTTTGATATCGACATACTGAGGAGTTTCCGGCAGCACATGACCATATATAGGGAGGCAAAAGCTTTGCTCTCTATCTCCACCTGCTGGTAGATGGACACAACCCACCAGTCTATGGATTGATCAGCTATGATTAATGGAAAGAAAATTATCAGGTATGATACATAATTTTACCTTCATAGGGAAGAAGCATGAGCGAGCAGGACCAAAATGTATGCACATAACTTACAGAATACTGTAACATGCTAAAGTACTGCATTCAAGTGCACCCATTTACACCTGCTGTTGACATGGCATAAATGGGCATGCATAAATATAGGTGCATAGATGCTTCATTATACTAGTATTCTGTTAACAGAATCTTGGCACCCATTTAATGTTTTAGAATTAGCGCTCAGTGTACTGCATTCAGATGCCTAATTTTTGGCACCTGGTTACAGAATTGCCCCTTAATGTGTAAGTTATGTAGATAGCAGCAGAATATTGCTGCTACCCTTATAACCTCTGGCCCCACATCCAGCCTGCCTAATCCCCACCCACTTTAAATGCATAATTTTTGGCCATATAGCACACAATCAAACATTATGCATTGTCAGTGCTAGGAAATTTTTAAAATACTTACGTGGGCAGCACCCTATACTGATTGCATAAGTACTTGTGAACGTTGTTACATATAGAATAGTTTATTTACTGAGAATTTCTGGTGTACTTTTAACCAAAGTGTTTGAATAGCATCCAGTCACTAGGTCGTAGAGCTGGAGAAAGACAAAAATATGTAAGTACCTGACACGACTCCGACTTGCCCATGCCCCTCCCATGTTAATACCCTCAAGTCACGTGCTATAGAACTTAGGCGTTAGGTTTATAGAATAATGGCTAAGTGCAGGGCCGTGCCTAGGGTCTCTGGTGCCCCCCTGCAGACTATCAGTTGGCGCCCCCCCCCCCCCCCCCCCGTGTGGCACAAGATGCAAAGGAAATAGGAGCTGAAAGATGGAGTGCATCTTTGTGGGATTGCTCAACAAAGAGAGGGTTTACAACCACTTAGCTTTTCGTGCTTTCATGTTCACGAAATTAGTAATTAAATCTTAGATATCTAACTGGGCACATATATCATTCTCAATAGCAATCATGGCAAGGCTTACAAGCCTTTCTTGCGAAATACTTGATCGCAAATAATTTTTTATGATTTTTAACCGTGACAATGATCACTCACCACTTGCCACACTGACAGGAATTGTCAGCAATATTCTTAGAAACAAATTGCTATACATTGCAAAATAAGATAGCAGATGTAAATTCTCAAAATGGACATATTCCAAACACTAAAATGAAAATAAAATGATTTTTTTTCTACCTTTGGTGACTTTCTTTTTCTGATCATGCTGGCTTGGTATCTGATTCTGCTGCTATCTGTCCTCTTAACTCCCTTTCCAGGGTTTCCTTTCCATTTATTTCTTTACTTTCCTACTTTCTTCTTCATTTCTTGCTCTATATCCATAAGTAAAAGCTGGGTCCTCCACAGACTTGACTGTCCAGTGGATCCAGCTTCTGCCTATTTTCTCCATCCATGTGCAGTTTTTCTTCTCTCTTCCTTTTCCCTCACCTCATCTCCTTCCTCTCTCTTTCCTCCCCTCCATCCATGCCCAGCATTTCTTCTCTCTCCCTTCCCCTCCATCCACATGCATCTCCTTCCTCTGTCTTCCCTTCCCTCCCCTCCATCCATCTCCAACAATTCTTCTCTCTCCCCTCCATGTCCAGCAATTTCTTCTCTCTCCCTGGGCCCTGTCCTCCCATTCATGTCCATCCATGCCCATCCTTGTCCCTCTCTGCCCTCCCCTCCTCCATCCATATCCAGCAATTCTCCTCTCTCCCCTCCCCTCCATTTCCAGCAATTTCTTCTCTCCCTGGGCCCTGCCCTCCCATCCATTTCCCTCTCTGCTCTTCCCTTACCTCAGCTCCGCGCCGCCTGGGGGCTTTAAATCTTTTACCTCCGACGGTCGCAGCAGCTGAGCAGCGTCAGTGAAAGCGCTGCCGACGTCTCCAGCCTTCCCTTTGCGCTTGCTCGTTCATTCCCTCAGTGTCCCGCCTTCTTCTGACGTCATTTCCTTGCGAGGGCGGGACACTGAGGGAACCAACGAGCGCGAAGGGAAGGCTGCAGACATCGGCAGCGCTTTCACTGACGCTTCTCAGCTGCTGCGACCGTCGGAGGTAAAAGATTTAAAGCCCCCAGGGTGACGCGGAGCTGAGGTAAGCGGCGAGGGTAAGCACCGCAGCGGCGCCCTCCAGAGGTTGGCGCCCCCCTGCGGAGGTAAGCACCTTCCCCGCTTACTGTGTTGGCACGGCCCTGGCTAAGTGCACTTAACACGTGTAACTGCAAATTGGTGCCAATTAACACCACTTAATGGTCATTATTGGCAGTTCCATATCATCAAGCTGATCAATCCATAGACTGGTGGGTTGTGTCCATCTACCAGCAGGTGGAGATAGAGAGCAAACTTTTGCCTCCCTATATGTGGTCATGTGCTGCCGGAAACTCCTCAGTATGTTCTCTATCTCAGCAGGTGGTGGTCACACACAGCAGCAGCTCTGGCTAGGCCTCCAAGCCTAATCCTTAGGTTTTGTTGAGGCCTGGAGTTGAGGGCTCTTTTGAGCAAGTGCAAACCTGGTGGTGCCAGGTCCCTCCTTTTCTCCCCCCTCCCGCTGGCTCCGTTTAAAAAAAAAAAAAAAAACATTTTTAAACGTCTTTAAAGGCGTTTAATTCGACGTTTCTTTAAACGTTCATTGCAGCTACTCACTGGGACACCAGTTTGTTACAGCTCGGAGCGGCAAGCAGGTAATTTTACCTTTTTATAGCGGGCAGGGGGTTCCCCGATTCTTCTCCTCGTGGCAATGGCGTCGGAGGGCGAGGGCGCAAAGGGTCGCTCCCCGGATCGCTGGAGCGCTTCTAGAGGGGATGCGGGGGTTTTACAACCTGATTCGCCCTTGATGGGTGATAGTTTAGTGACCGATGAATGTCCCGGTCGTTCCTCCGGCGTGGCGGTTTTTTCCCGCCATAAACGCCCATCCCCCGCTCCTCGCCTCCGCCATCTTGGCCGGCCACGCGGCTCGGACGGCTTCTTCGTGGGCCGCCCTTGAGGTTGGAGACATTAATGCCATGAACGCCCTTAATTTGGGCGACGGCACAAAAGCGGCTAAAGTTAAGCGCCGTTCTTCCTTCAAGAGGAATTTCTCCCCCAAGCAGCATTCCTTTCGCAGAGACCGCAGTCCCGGAGGTGCTTCCTCCGGTCCTCCCCCAGGGTCTCGTACCCAATGACGGGGCCTTGGTCCACGCCCCAGTGCAGATTGGAGGACGGCTGTCCTCGTTTCTGGGCGAGTGGACCACTATAACTTCAGACGCGTGGGTGCTGGAAGTCATCAGAGACGGCTACAAGCTAGAGTTCTGCCAACCCTTAAGAGACGGGTTTGTACTCTCTCCCTGCAAGTCTCCGGTCAAGCTGTGGTAGTGCAGCAGACCTTGGACAACCTGATCCGCCTGGATGCGGTCGTTCCGGTGCCAAAAAATCAGATTGGCAAGGGACGTTACTCCATTTACTTTGTGGTTCCAGGGTTCGTGCGGCTGTAGGGCAGCTTTGTACCCCTCCCGCTTCGGCGGTGTTAGGGTCAGTCAGCTCCTCCCGCGGTTGCGGTTGCAGGATAAGCCAGATCCCCCCGCATCGGCGGGTGTGGTGTCCCTCCCCCGCTCCGCGGGGATGAGCTGGACGGATTCCCCTCCCCCACTTGTGTGGGGATGAGCTGGGTTAATTCCCCTCCCCCGTTTCGGCGGTGGTGAGCTGGGCAGAGTGTCCCTTCGTGGGTGTAATTCTCTAAGTGCTGAGTCCTGCGGATGGAGCTTTGATATCGACATACTGAGGAGTTTCCGGCAGCACATGACCACATATAGGGAGGCAAAAGTTTGCTCTCTATCTCCACCTGCTGGTAGATGGACACAACCCACCAGTCTATGGATTGATCAGCTATGATTAATGGAAAGAAAATTATCAGGTATGATTATACATAATTTTACCTTAAAGCTAATTAGTGCCCACTAAAACAATCAAGTTAGGTACTATTCTATAACTTGTACGTGCAGTTTTGCATTCTATTTGCAAAATTGTGCACTCACGTTTATAGAATTAGGAGATTTATTTTTAATAGCCTATATTGTATACCACCTTGGTGCTGTGTGTCGAAAGGCAATATATTAAAATTTTTAAAAACAGGCAAACTTTAAAAAGGCTCATAATGGACTGGTTATAGTAATTAGTTTGGGTCAGGGGCATGGCCAGCCCTTCAATTTTGGAGATGGGGGGGGGGCACGTGCATGTTAGCCATACCTTTGCTGGTAAAGATACCAAAACCCCGCAAGTCAAATAAATACAGTGCCTCCACTCCCCTCGTTTTTCACTGCTTCCTTCCTGCAGACGTCAGCAGCGTCAAGACTTCTCGCACATGCTCAGAGCATGTGCATGAAGTCCCAGCGTCGGCAGCTGAAGGGACGACGCCAATATCTGCAGGAAGGAAGCAGCTGAGAAGAAGGGGAGTGGAGGCATTGTATTTATTTGGCTGGCAGGGTTTCAGCATCTTCGCCAGCAAAGGTAAAGGGGTGTTGCAGTTCTGTAAGGGGCCCAAGCCCAAAGTGGGAGGGCCTAGGCCCCCACGATCCCCCCGTGGCTAAGCCACTGGTTTTCATAATTAGCTAGAATTCATGCATATTGGGGTAATTTATAAAGTAGTCACTAAGGTTTATGTACCAAATACACACATAAATGACTTTAACTTAGCGCCCTAACCAGATAATTCCAAGAATTGTGGCTGTTGTGTCCATCAGCCTGCAGGTGGAGATAGATAAAAAAAAAAAACACAGAAGCGTGCTCTGCCCTAAAAGGGCACTATGCAGCTCCACTCAAGTACATCAGTATTATTTCCATCTCCAGCAGATGGAAGGTGGTCTGGTCTGCCGTGCAGTTCCTGGATTGTTGAATGAGGCCCACTCCTGAACCAGTTGGCCAGCTGGTAACAGGTTGATCTCAGGAGTCAACTGAGCAAGGCAAAAGTAGCCCTCAGAGGTATACTCAGGTCTGGGTCCTTCTCCTCTACTACTACTACTTCTACTTATCACTTCTATAGTGCTACAAGGCATACGCAGCACTGTACACCATACATGAAAGGTAGTCCCTGCTCAAAGAACTTACAATCTAAATAGGACAAGCAAACAGAACAACTAAGAGGTAAGGGAATTAAAGAGGAGGGAATAAAAGAGTACAATTGACTTCATTCCACCGCCTCAAAAAATACAAGAGAGGTACCTGAGTAAACTGCTTGTTTTCTTGCCTTTCCTCTCATGCCCCGATGGCTGAGAAGCAAACGCAGGCTTTAGAGGCCATTAGTGCCGGACTAGCATCCACATTTATTTATTTTATTTATTTGCTGCATTTGTACCCCACATTTTCCCACCTATTTGTAGGCTCAATGTGACTTACATTATATTGCAAAAGGTATAATTATGAACAGAGTAAGAGGTTTGTTCTAATTTAACATATTACTGTGCAAGAAAAAAGGTAGATAGGTTTGTTGAATGATTTACATAACACATAATAAAAAACAGTAAACTATAATGACCAATAATGATAATATGACTAATACTAGTAAAAAAAGGCCAGTTTCCGAAACCAATGGAACGGGCGTTAGCATGTGGTTTTTTGTGTGTGTGTGTGTGTGTCACAGAGTTATTTTGTGTGTGTGTGTGTGTGTGTGAGGGTGCGGTGTGTGTGCAGGTTGTTGACGGCTGCAGGGGAATGCTGGAAAATTTATGTGCTGCAGGAATCAGCGCCGTCTTTTTCCGGGTGCTCGGGGAATCCCCGAGGTGTGAGACAGCTTGCCTGAGGCTGGGGATGGTTGGGCACGTCCTTGGCAGCTTCGGCAAAAGGGGAAGAGGAAGGGGGTGGGGAGTTACCTGCAGCCGCCTGAGAAACCATGTATTCTGTGTTTGTTTTGTATTATTAGTTTGCATTTCTGTTGAAGAAAGAGTGGATGCCTTTCGAATGATGGAGGTGGTGCGTCGGTGTGCGGTTGTTTCGTTAGTTTGGCAGCCAGTCTCCAGCGATTCCTAGGCAGGGAAGGAGTACTCCTCCCCCTTCCTTGGTCGCTGTTTGCTGCTGGCTGGGTCGCGGGTAATCCTTCCAGCTGGGCCACAGCTTGTCCTGTTCGCCCACGTCCCAGATGGTGACGGGCACGTTGTTTTCTGGCTTCTCTGACTCCATGTCAAGCGATCCCAAATATAACCTGTGCTATAGGCCCTCTGGCACTCTTCAGTACTGGCATTAGGCATTTAAAAATTTCTCCTCCCCCCCCCCCCCCCCCCCCCCGGTCTATTTTTGCACATACCCACAGCAGGAATATTCTTCTCTCGTTCCAGCGGTGTTTCTGTGCTCTCCGTGCTGCCCAGATAATGGGCCATTCCATATCATCAAGCTGATCAATCCATAGACTGGTGGGTTGTGTCCATCTACCAGCAGGTGGAGATAGAGAGCAAACTTTTGCCTCCCTATATGTGGTCATGTGCTGCCGGAAACTCCTCAGTATGTTCTCTATCTCAGCAGGTGGTGGTCACACACAGCAGCAGCTCTGGCTAGGCCTCCAAGCCTAATTTTTAGGTTTTGTTGAGTGCCTGGGGTTGAGGGCTCTTTTGAGCAAGTGCAAACCTGGTGGTGCCAGGTCCCTCCTTTTCTCCCCCCTCCCGCTGGCTCCGTTAAAAAAAAAAAAAAAAAAAATTTTGAACGTCCTTAAAGGCGTTTATTTCGACATTTATTTAAACGTTCATTGCAGCTACTCACTGGGACACCAGTTCGTTACAGCTCGGAGCGGACAGCAGGTAATTTTTACCTTTTTATAGCGGGCAGGGGGTTCCCCGATTCTTCTCCTCGTGGCATATGGCGTCGGAGGGCGAGGGCGCAAAGGGTCGCTCCCCGGATCGCTTGAGCGCTTCTAGAGGGGATGCGGGGGTCTTACAGCCTGATTCGCCCTTGTTGGGTGACAGTTTCGTGACCGATGAATGTCCCGGTCCTTCCTCCGGCGTGGCGGTTTTTCCCGCCATAAACGCCCATCCCCCGCTCCTCGCCTCCGCCATCTTGGCCGGCCACGCGGCTCGGACGGCTTCTTCGTGGGCCGCCCTTGAGGTTGGAGACATTAATGCCATGAACGCCCTTAATTTGGGCGACGGCACAAAAGCGGCTAAAGTTAAGCGCCGTTCTTCCCGCGTGGCTCCTTCGCGGAGTGTCGCGCCGGACGCCATTTTGGATGCACAGCATGTCTCTCCCCCGCTCTTGCGAGCGCCGGTTGAGGGTGCGTCTAGGGCTGTTGCCCAGGCTGCGGAAGTGCACAGTCTGGGGGGTTTCTCCCCCGAGTTTGTTTTGCTGCTGCATCAGGCTTTCCTCATGCAAAACGCTGCCCCTGCTCCCTCGTCTGGTAAAGAGGTTGAGGTTCCCAGAGGTAAACGCCCTCGGGTTGATTCCCAGGCCTTGGAGGACTTTGTCTCCTCCGATGTAGATGAGGGCAGCGTGTCTGAGGTCTCCCAACGGTCCTTTGCGGATTCCTTGGAGGAGAAGGATCCCCGCTCGGATGGAGCGGATGACCCCTCTGCAGCGCGGCTTTTTAGCCCAGAGGATTTGCCCAACCTGTTGTTACAGGCCATGGACACTTTGAAGATTTCCTCTCCGGAGGACGTCTCTCCCTCAGCCCCTGTTGGCTCTGCCATTATGCTGGGGACGAAGCGCCCGCCTAGAACCTTCCACGTGCATGATGCCATGCACACCTTAATTGCGGCTCAATGGGATGTCCCGGAAACGAGCCTTAAAGTGGCTAGGGCTATGTCCCGCCTCTATCCTTTGGCTGTGAGTGAACGTGAGGCCTATCTGTGGCCTACCGTGGATTCTTTAATCACTGCGGTGACTAAGAAAACGGCGTTGCCGGTGGAAGGTGGCACGGCCCTAAAGGACGCCCAAGACAGAAGATTGGAGGCGGCCTTAAGGTCGTCCTTTGAGGCAGCTGCTTTAAGTTTGCAGGCCTCAGTTTGCGGCTCCTATGTGGCCAGGGCGTGCCGGACTATGGTGCAGCGGGCTTCCCCCTCGGATCATTCCTTGAGGGCTGATTGGCCGGCCCTGGAATCGGGCTTAGCCTATTTGGCAGACTTGCTGTATGATGTCTGGAGAGCCTCAGCTAAAGGCATGGCTCAGACAGTCTCTGCGCGGCGGTGGCTTTGACTGAAACATTGGTCTGCTGACCACGCCTCTAAATCCCGCCTGGCTAGATTGCCTTTTAAAGGCAAGCTGCTCTTTGGGGTCGAGCTGGACAAAATCATGACCGATCTCGGCACGTCTAAGGGCAAGAAAGTACCAGAGGTCAGGGCTCGGGTTAGTACTCGTCCCGATACCTCCAGAGGACGGTTGCAGGAAGCCCATCGGTACCGCCCGGGCAAGTCGGGTTCCTCTGCCCCCTCTTCCTTCAAGAGGAATTTCTCCCCCAAGCAGCATTCCTTTCGCAGAGACCGCCGTCCCGGAGGTGCTCCCTCCGGTCCTCCCCCAGGGTCTCGTACCCAATGACGGGGCCTTGGTCCACGCCCCAGTGCAGATTGGAGGACGGCTGTCCTCGTTTCTGGGCGAGTGGACCACTATAACTTCAGACGCGTGGGTGCTGGAAGTCATCAGAGACGGCTACAAGCTAGAGTTCTGCCAACCCTTAAGAGACGGGTTTGTACTCTCTCCCTGCAAGTCTCCGGTCAAGCTGTGGTAGTGCAGCAGACCTTGGACAACCTGATCCGCCTGGATGCGGTCGTTCCGGTGCCAAAAAATCAGATTGGCAAGGGACGTTACTCCATTTACTTTGTGGTTCCAAAGAAAGGAGGTTCTGTCCGGCCTATCCTCGACCTCAAAGGGGTCAATCGGGCCTGGAAAGTGAGGCACTTTCGCATGGAGACTCTCCGCTCTGTTATAGCGGCAGTGAAGGCAGGAGAGTTCTTGGCTTCCTTGGACATCAAGGAAGCGTACCTGCATATTCCCATCTGGCCTCCTCTCCAACGCTTTCTGCGTTTTACAGTCCTGAGACGACACTTCCAGTTCAGAGCCCTCCCTTTCGGGTTGGCTACTGCTCCGCGGACCTTTTCCAAAGTAATGGGGGTCATAGCGGCCTTCCTGCTAAAGGAAGGAGTACAAGTCCATCCTTATCTGGACGACTGGTTGATCCGAGCCCCCTCTTATGCAGAGTGCGGCGAAGCTATGGACCGGGTAGTTGCTCTTTTGAGCTCCCTGGGATGGATCATCAACTGGAAGAAGAGCCAGCTGCGCCCGACTCAGTCCCTGGTGTATCTGGGAGTTCGATTCGACACCCAAGTGGGCAGAGTGTTCCTGCCAGACAATCGGATTGTCAAGCTTCAGGCTCAGGTGGACTAGTTCCTAGTAGCCTCTCCTATTCGGGCTTGGGACTACGTGCAGCTGTTGGGCTCTATGACGGCCACGATGGAAGTAGTGCCCTGGGCCAGGGCTCATATGAGACCACTACAGCTATCTCTGCTGCTGCGCTGGACTCCGATGTCGGAGGATTATGCTGTGCGCCTTCCCGTGGACCCAGCAGTGCGCAAGGCGCTGAGCTGGTGGACGCAGACAGACAAGTTGTCTGCAGGATTGCCTCTGGTGACCCCGGAGTGGATTGTCGTCACGACAGACGCCTCTTTGATGGGCTGGGGAGCCCACTGCTTGGGAAGGACAGCGCAGGGGCTCTAGTCTCCTGCAGAGGCAAGTGGTCTATCAACCTCCTGGAACTCAGAGCCATTCGGTTGGTGTTATTGGAGTTCATCCCGGTACTGGTGTTGAAGCCTGTACGGGTCCTGTCGGACAATGCCACGGCTGTGGCCTATATCAACCGCCAGGGAGGTACCAAGAGCGCCCCTCTAGCCAAGGAGGCTATGAGTCTTTGCCAGTGGGCGGAAGCGAACCTGGAGCAGCTTTCAGCGGCCCACATTGCCGGAGTCATGAATGTCAAGGCGGACTTTCTCAGTCGCCATACCTTGGAGCCCGGAGAGTGGCAACTATCTGCTCAGGCGTTCTTGGACATCACGAAGCGCTGGGGCCAGCCGAGCCTAGATCTGATGGCGTCATCGGCCAATGGCCAAGTGCCGCGCTTTTTCAGCAGAGGACGGGACCCTCGATCCCTGGGAGTAGATGCTCTTCTCCAACAGTGGCCGACACAAGAGCTCCTCTATGTGTTCCCGCCCTGGCCCATGTTGGGCAGGGTGCTAGACCGGGTGGCAAAGCATCCCGGCAGGGTAATCCTGGTGGGTCCGGATTGGCCCAGACGTCCCTGGTATGCGGACTTGTTCAGGCTCTCAGTCGACGATCCTCTGCGGCTGTCAGTGGAGCAGGGCCTGTTACATCAGGGTCCCGTGGTGATGGAGGATCCCTCTCCCTTTGGTCTTACGGCCTGGCTATTGAGCGGCAGCGTCTGAGGAAGAAGGGCTTCTCAGACAAGGTCATCGCCACTATGCTGAGAGCGAGGAAGCGCTCTACTTCTACTGCTTACACCAGGGTTTGGCGTATCTTTGCAGCATGGTGTGAAGCAGGCTCACTTTCTCCCTTCACTGCTCCAATTTCTTCAGTGTTGGCGTTCCTGCAAGAAGGTCTGGAGAAAGGCCTGTCGCTCAGTTCCCTTAAAGTCCAGGTAGCGGCTCTGGCTTGCTTCAGGGGCCGCCTGAAGGGTGCTTCCCTGGCTTCGCAGCCAGATGTGGTGCGCTTTCTCAAGGGAGTTAATCACCTGCGCCCTCCTCTGCACTCAGTGGTGCCTGCGTGGAATCTCAACCTGGTGCTAAGAGCATTGCAGAAGCCGCCTTTGGAACCCTTGTCGAGGGCATCTCTGAAAGACTTGACGTTGAAAGCAGTCTTTTTGGTGGCTATCACTTCAGCCAGAAGAGTTTCCGAGCTCCAGGCGCTCTCATGTCGAGAGCCTTTTCTGCAGTTCACTGAGGCAGGAGTGACTATTCGCACAGTGCCTTCCTTCCTGCCCAAGATTGGTTCTCGCTTCCATGTGAATCAGCAGCTCTGTCTCCCTTCCTTTCGTAGGGAGGACTACCCAGAGGAGTACTCCGCTCTTGAATATCTGGATGTGAGACGAGTCATCATCAGATACTTGGAAGTGACCAATGATTTCCGGAAATCGGATCATCTGTTTGTCCTGTTTGCAGGTCCTCGTAAGGGTCTGCAGGCTGCTAAGCCTACAGTGGCAAGATGGGTCAAGGAAGCCATTGCAGCGGCTTATGTGGCCGCGGGGAAGGTGCCGCCTATCCAGCTGAAGGCTCACTCCACGAGAGCTCAGGCGGCCTCGATGGCAGAGGCCGGATCCGTCTCCTTGGAAGAGATATGCAAGGCGGCAACGTGGGCTTCGGCTCATACATTCTCCAAGCATTACCGTTTGACTGTGGCTGCACGGGCGGAGGCCCGGTTTGGAGCTTCAGTGTTGAGGTCAGGGATTTCTATGTCCCGCCCTGGGTGAGTACTGCTTCGGTACATCCCACCAGTCTATGGATTGATCAGCTTGATGATATGGAAGGTAAAATTATGTATAATCATACCTGATAATTTTCTTTCCATTAATCATAGCTGATCAATCCATAGCCCCTCCCAGATATCTGTACTGTTTATATTCTGGTTGAATTTTAGGTTCAAGTTTAGCCTTCAGTTACTTCAGGAGGACTTTGTGTTCAAGTTCTTCTTCACTTGGATTCTTCAAGAGTTGAGACGAGTTTGTGTTACAGTGAGCTGCTGCATTCCTCTCCCCTCCGTTTTACGGGGCTGGATTGAGACATTAAATTCTGCCGGCACTCCCTCCCGCTTCGTGCGGCTGTAGGGCAGCTTTGTACCCCTCCCGCTTCGGCGGTGTTAGGGTCAGTCAGCTCCTCCCGCGGTTGCGGTTGCAGGATAAGCCAGATCCCCCCGCATCGGCGGGTGTGGTGTCCCTCCCCCGCTCCGCGGGGATGAGCTGGACGGATTCCCCTCCCCCACTTGTGTGGGGATGAGCTGGGTTAATTCCCCTCCCCCGTTTCGGCGGTGGTGAGCTGGGCAGAGTGTCCCTTCGTGGGTGTAATTCTCTAAGTGCTGAGTCCTGCGGATGGAGCTTTGATATCGACATACTGAGGAGTTTCCGGCAGCACATGACCACATATAGGGAGGCAAACGTTTGCTCTCTATCTCCACCTGCTGGTAGATGGACACAACCCACCAGTCTATGGATTGATCAGCTATGATTAATGGAAAGAAAATTATCAGGTATGATTATACATAATTTTACCTTCTGCTGGGGAATGCTCCTCCCTTATTGTCATGTAGTTTCCTCTGATTGGTCCGTCTTACGTTGCCTAGTGTTGCCTGGGAACGGTGTTGTGATGATCCTTTGTGTTTCAGAATGTTGAGGGTGTTTTTTCTGATTGGTCCGTCATGCGAGGGCGGGGCAGAGAGACATGGTCAGTGTTGTGGCTTCACCACCATGAATCCATGAACCCTTCAGTGAGTGACTGAGTGACTTCAGAACGTTGTCTTCAGAATGTTGAGGGTGAGTTTTATTATAGTAGATAATCAATTCAGAGGGATCAGTAAGTGGTTGGTTTAGATATAGAATGAGTCAAGTCATTAAGGAGGATTCTTATTGTAAGTCTCTTCGAACAAGTGCGTTTTCAATAATTTCCTGAAGGCTGTCAAGTCACATGTTGTTTTTATAACATTCGGTAGTTTATTCCATGCTTTTGTGCAGAGATATGTGAAGGTAGATGCGTGTAATGATTTGTATTTGAGTCCTCTACAATTAGGGTAGTGGAGGTTTAGGAAGGTAGGTGATGAACTTTTGATGTTTCGTGCCGGTAAGTCAATTAGGTCTGACTTGTATGATGGAGCTTCTCCATGGATGATTTTATGGGTTAAGGTGCAAATCTTGAAAGCAATTCGATCTTTTAGTGGAAGCCAATGTAATTTTTCTCTGAGGGGTTTGGCACTCTCATATTTCGCCTTTCCGAATATGAGTCTAGCTGCGGTATTTTATGCAGTCTGGAGTTTCTTAATGGTTTTTTCTTTGCATCCTGCAAAAATGGAGTTACAATAATCCAGGTGGCTCAGTACTAATGATTGCACTAGCGTACAGAATACTTCCTTTGAGAAAAAAGGCTTCACTCTTTTTAGCTTCCACATTGCAAAAAAACATTTTCTTTGTCACATTCTTCGCATGGCAATCAAGGGTGAGATTTCGATCAATAGTAACACCCAGGAGTTTCAAGTTATTCGCAACAGGGAGAGTGTGGGATGGTGTGTTTATATTGGCGTAATTAGTCTTGTTAAACTGCGATGATAAGATAAGACATTGAGTCTTTTCTGCGTTGAGTTTAAGTAGGCGTTCATGATTTGGAAGCTGGTATTAATTTTATCTGTAATTTCTGATAAGTTGCTCTTAAATGGAATTTCCTCAGCAACCCTCCAGACCGGTCAAGACGCTTGGGTTATGCTTGCCTACCAACAGAGGGAGACTGAGAACACTAACTTCAAACTGAGTACATATAACCTGTGCTAGCCATCTATCTCCAGTATTTTCTCAGTCTCAGCAGAGGGTAGACATGCAGCCTGTGCAGCTTGTCCGGTCTGGTAGGATTTAGGTTCCTTGTTGTGAGATTAGTTAATTTTCAGTTGTTTTCTGGAGAACAGTGTTAATCCCTGTACCTGGAATTCTGTGGTGTGCAAGGGGTTGGTAGGTCCGGTGGGGCCTGCCATTGTCCCCTCTGGGGTGTCACACCCGGGTGGCCGGGTCCCTCCCCCCGACTGGCTCTCCCGTTTTGGGCAGCGTTGTGCCTCGGCTGCAGTGTTAATCCTGCAGCCTTGAGTGCCATACAGATTATAGCAGCAGGGCTCAAATAAAGTTAAAAAAAAAAAAAAAAAAGGAGCACACCTCGTGTGGAGAGCTGCAGGAGCTGCACTCCGGTGTTTCCGGAGTTGTTCAGACGGTCTGGGAGAGCTGAGCCAGTAATTAAGCGCCGGTGAGTGTTTTTCTTTTATTTGTTTTCGCCGGTTGTTGTAATCAGCTGTTTCTGAGGCGCGAGTATGTCGGGGAAGTTGCTTCGTTGCCGGCTGTGTGCGCATCGGGGTGTCCCAAGGCCCTATCCCTCGCACCACCGGTGTTAGCGGCGGAGGTTCCTTCTGCTGGATCGCAGGAGGTTTGTGCGGCTCAGTTTGGTGCTTCAGCGGCGGTTCCGATTTTGGCGGGAACCGCCGCCATCTTGGATTCGGGTCTTTTGGGCGCTGAGACGGTCGTGGGGCCGCAGTCTCTCCCGATTTCGAGCCCCGCTGGGGGGGAGGCCTCGGGCAGCATGGGGTTCCCTCCGGAGTTTGTTTGGAGTTTGTTTCAGGCTTGGAAGGCGGGCCCATCGGGTGCGGAGTCCCTTAGTCCCGGGTTGGGGGGGGCTACCGCTAAAAGACCACGAGTGGAGTGGTCTGAAGATGTAGAGGTTTTTTCTCCTCCGGATTCTGAGGGCGATTTTAGCCCCCTGGAAGAGGAGGAGGGGTCGGCTGCAGGTCAGGATGGGGACCTGACTTTGCCAGGGGAAGACCCCTCGGTGGTTCGGATTTTTCACAGGGATGAATTATCTGAACTCATTGAGCAGGTGTCTGCCACTTTAAGGTTTGATCCTGCGGCAGCTCCCATTGGGGATGGGAAGCAGGTGGATCCTTTGGTTAAGGGGATCAGGCGGGTCTCTCGCTCTTTCCCTATGAATGTGGACTTGAGAGATATGATCACGCAGGAGTGGCATTCGCCGGAGGCTCAATGTAAGGTGGCTCGGGCTATGTCCAAGCTCTATCCTCTTCCTCAGGAGGACAGAGATTCTCTCAGGTCCCCGACGGTAGATGCCGTGGTGACAGCAGTGACTAAGGCTACTGCTATTCCAGTGGATGGGGGGGCCGCGTTGCGGGACCCTCAGGATAGGAAATTGGAGACCTTCCTAAAGCGGAGTTTTGATCTGTCTGCCTTGGCCCTGCAAGCGTCTGTTTGTGGAGGTCTGGTGGCTCGGGCTTGTTTTCGCTGGGCTGAGAGGCTCCTGGATAGCCCGCAGGCTGATAGGGCTTCTCTTGTTCAAGATCTGGCCAAGTCGGAGATGGGGTCGTCTTTCTTGGCAGATGCGCTGTACGATTTGTTGAGGGCGTCTGCTAAGAACATGACCTTTGCGGTGGCGGCTCGGCGGGCCCTGTGGTTGCGGGACTGGGTGGCCGATGCCGCCTCCAAGGCTAAACTTTGTTCCCTTCCTTTTAAAGGCTCTTTGCTTTTCGGGGAGGAATTGGATAAGTTGGTGAAGGGTCTTGGTGATGCTAAGGCCCCTCGGCTTCCTGAGCTTCGTCCCAAGGTGTCTAAGGGGGCTGCGGGGTGGGGGCGGTTTCAGGAGGCTCGGCGGTATCGACCCGGTAGGTCTTCTGGGGGGACTAGGGGTCGGTTTTTCCAGAGAACCCAGTCCTTTCGAGGTGGCCGTCGCGGGGGGCGAGGCTCCTCTTCGGGAGCTTCCGGTACGTCCCGTGTGTCTCAATGATGGTTTGGGGACCCAGCCTCTGGTTCGCGTGGGGGCTCGCTTACGCTTGTTTTACCAGAGGTGGGTCCAGATCACGTCAGACCAGTGGGTGCTGCAGATAGTGCGAGACGGGTACGCCCCAGAATTCGACAGTCCCCTTTCCGATTTCTTTCTCGTGTCTCCCTGTCATTCAAGATGCAAGGCAAGAGCAGTGCGGGCCACTCTGTCGCGTCTAATCGGTTTAGGGGCGGTGGTACCTGTTCCCATGTTAGAAAGAGGTACGGGCTGTTACTCCATTTACTTCGTGGTGCCCAAGAAGGAAGAGGGTTCCTTCCGGCCCATTTTAGACCTCAAGAAGGTCAATGCAGCCCTAAAGGTTCCCTCCTTTCGGATGGAGACGTTACGCTCAGTTATTGTAGCGGTGCAAGAAGGAGAGTTTCTGACTTCTTTAGACCTGACAGAGGCTTACTTACACATCCCCATTCTAGAGGCGCACCAGCGTTTTCTTCGCTTTGTGCTCTTAGGGAGACATTTTCAGTTTTGTGCGCTTCCATTCGGCCTGGCGACTGCGCCTCGCACCTTTTCCAAGGTGATGGTGGTGGTGGCGGCGGCGCTGCGCTTGCAGGGCATTTTGGTTCATCCGTATCTGGACGACTGGTTGATTCGGGCCAAATCAAGGTCAGAGAGCGAGGAGGCCACCGGCCGTGTGGTGACCTTCTTGCAGTCGCTGGGTTGAGTGGTCAATCTGGCAAAGTGTCACCTGGTGCCTTCCCAGTCCCTGGAGTATCTGGGAGTTCGCTTCGACAGAAGGGCCGGGTGTTTTTGACAGCTCCTCGCATCTCCAAGCTGCAGGGACAGATCCGTCAGCTCCGAGCGCAGAGGGCGCCTTCGGCTCGGGCGTATCTTCAGGTGTTGGGTCTGATGGCAGCAACAATAGAGGTGGTTCCTTGGGCCAGGGCCCATATGAGAGAATTACAGAGAGCTTTGTTGTCTCGTTGGTCTCCTCAGTCTCAGGACCTGGAGGAGAGTTTCCCTCTGTCGGGGGTTGCCCATCGCAGCCTTCGCTGGTGGCTCCACTCTCCGAATCTAGCGAAGGGCATGCCGCTGGACACTCCCAATTGGACGGTGCTGACCACGGATGCGAGTCTCTCGGGCTGGGGAGCGCATTGCCTGGGTCAGGTAGCCCAAGGACGTTGGACGTTGGAGGAAGCATCTTGGTCCATCAATCGCCTGGAGACTCGAGCAATTCGGTTGGCTCTTCGGTCCTTTCAGAGCCTGCTAGAAGGCAAGGCAATCATGGTTCTTTCCGACAATGCCACGGCCATCGCATATGTAAATCGGCAGGGGGGAACGAAGAGCCAAGCGTTAGCTGTGGAGGCGGCGGAGTTAATGTTGTGGGCAGAAGCTCATCTTCAGGGTCTCTCGGCGGGCCACGTGGCAGGGGTGGACAACGTGAGCGCGGATTTTCTAAGCAGGCACACGTTAGACCCCGGAGAGTGGTCCCTCCATCCCTCAGTGTTCAATCGACTGGTGTTGGAGTGGGGTCGGCCGGTGCTGGATCTCATGGCATCGGCCGACAACGCTCAGGTCTCTCGCTTCTTCAGTCGTCGAAGAGATCCTCGGGCCGAGGGCATCGACGCGTTAGTGCTCCCGTGGCCGACTCAACAGTTGCTCTATGTATTTCCGCCGTGGCCTCTGGTGGGCCGCATGGTGCAGCGGATCGGGCGCCATGCAGGTCTAGTGGTTCTGATTGCGCCCAATTGGCCTCGACGTCTGTGGTACGGAGACCTGGTTCGGTTATTAGTGCAGGCTCCGATTCCGTTGGGGCCCGGGGTGAGATTGGTTCAGGGGCCGATCGAGATGGCAGACCCTTCTCCATTCTCGCTTACAGCCTGGCTCTTGAGAGGCTCAGATTAAGGAAAAAAGGTTTTTCAGCCAGGGTAATTGATACCATGTTGCGTCGTAAGAGGTCTACTTCTTTGGCTTATGTGCGGGTGTGGCACATTTTTGAGAACTGGTGACAAGAGCGGGATTATGTTCCGCTACGTATTTCGATCGCGGAAGTTTTGGAGTTCCTGCAGGACGGTCTTGACAGGGGGCTCTCGCTCTCTTCCCTGAAAGTGCAGGTTTCAGCGTTGTCTTGTTTCCGTGGAAAGATTCAGGGGATTTCCTTGGCGGCTTCGCCGGACGTGGGGCGGTTCTTGAAAGCTGTCAAGTTGCTTCGTCCGCCTCGTCGTCCGACGGTTCCGCCTTGGGATTTGAATTTGGTCTTGGAGGCTCTGGTAGGCCCTCCGTTTGAACCATTGGCTTCCATCTCGTGTAAAGATCTTACTTTAAAGACAGTGTTTCTGGTGGCCATTGCTTCGGCGCGTAGAATTTCGGAGCTACAGGCTTTGTCTTGTAGAGAGCCCTTTCTCTCCTTGGCTAAGGAGAAAGTGACTTTGCGGACAGTTCCTTCGTTTGTTCCTAAGGTGGTATCCTCCTTTCATGTAAATCAGGTGATTTCGTTACCAGTGTTGGGGGATAGGTCTGGTGATCTCTCTCAACGTCGTTTGGCTAAGTTGGATGTTCGACGCATTTTGTGGTCGTATTTGAGCAGAACGCAGGACTTTCGAGCGTCGGATCGTTTGTTCATTTTGTTTGGAGGCCCCAGAAAGGGTGAAGCGGCTTCCAAGGCTACTCTGGCTAGATGGTTGAAGGAGACTATTGCCTCGGCGTATTTGTTGAAGCATCGGGCAGTTCCCTCGGTACTAAAGGCACACTCTACTCGGGGGGTAGCCGCCTCTTGGGCGGAAAGTAGTTTTATTCCTCCGCAGGACATTTGTAAGGCGGCGGCGTGGTCGTCCATTCATTCTTTTGTAAAGCATTATAGAATTGATGTGCAGGCAAAAGAGGATGCTCGGTTTGGAGCGGCTGTGTTGTCTTCTGCTTTTCGTGGGTCCCACCCTTAATGTGTCTACTGCTTTGGTACTTCCCAAGCGTCTTGACCGGTCTGGAGGGTTGCTGAGGAAGGTGAAATTAGGCCTTACCTGCTAATTTTCTTTCCTCTAGACCCTCCAGACCGGTCAAGAGCCCGCCCTGTCTCTTATCAGAAGTATTTTTCAGCCGTGTCGATTATCAGAAGTATTTTGAGCCGTGTTCTGCTATGACTGTTCATTTTATGTTCAGTATGGTCGGAGAACTTTCTTTGACTCTAATATTCTACAGAGTGGGACGCCTGGGCGTTTCATCTGTTTAAGCACACTGTTGGTGTTTAACTATTAGTTTTCCAGGTACAGGGGTTCTATTAGTTTCAGAGTTACTGTTCCAGGGATTTGTTTCTCTGCTTTGCTAAGTGTATACTGGAGATAGATGGCTAGCACAGGTTATATGTACTCAGTTTGAAGTTAGTGTTCTCAGTCTCCCTCTGCTGGTAGGCAAGCATAACCCAAGCGTCTTGACCGGTCTGGAGGGTCTAGAGGAAAGAAAATTAGCAGGTAAGGCCTAATTTCACCATATATTGTGACGTCATCGGCGTAAATATACGGACTTAGGCCTTGATTGGATAGTAATCTGGCTACTGGTAACATCATTAAATTAAAAAGAACTGGTGAAAGCGGCGAGCCTTGAGGCATTCCAGTGCATAGTACTGAAACACACTTACCATGGAAAACAATGAGCTTGCCCATGTTCAGCACAAATAGCATGCTAATGTAGTCAGAATGATGTAAATGAGGTTATTTCCTATTCCCTCCAATGCTCAGAAAACAGCGTGCTAAACAAGAGTGCCCTTACTGCTGGAAACCTGGGTGTCTGCCCTGCAAGCTTGTGAAGTGTTTGTCCTTTCCAAACAGAAGAATGCAACCAGCCAATCAAAACACAGAACGGGTACTACGTTGTAATTGATACAGCTGGTAGTACTCCAACGTGTCAGGCCCAGGCAGTGGGCTGATGAATGCAAGCTGTTGTGTGATTGGCTGCTGACTTTAATTTGTGATGTAACATCCTTATTGTAATAACATACATCAAGGCCTGGGTCTGTGAGACATAGTGATGGCTGCTGCTGGGTTGGCTGGGTTGATGGCCTTTGTTGGTGATGGGATTGTAACAAAACTTTCCCGCTCTTCCGTTCATTTTGTAGGCCGCAATATGTCATGACTATCATGGCTTCATCATTGCTCCTTGGGAATCCTTTAACATTGGTACATTCCTTATCTTAATGGGGAGAGGATGTTTCATTCAGTTTCCATCCTTCAGCTGCTCCTTCTTTTCCTGCCTAGCCCAATCTCTGTGGATCTTTCTCCTCTTGTGTGCAGGCCTCAGGCACAATCCTCCCCTTTAACTTCCTAATGCTCAATGCTAACAGCATGGATATCATTTGCATATTATTAGCGTTGAGCATTAGGAAATTATTTTTTGTTGCTGTTGTGGCAGTATTTTCTGACGTATTCAGCATGGCAGCACTGGCTGGAGCAGTCAAGTGCTGCTCCAGCTGTGGAGCACATAATTCCACCTCAGGGCACTGTTCATAAGAACATAAGAATAGCAATACTGGGTCAGACCAATGGTCCATCTAGCCCAGTATTCTGCTTCCAATAGTGGCCAATCCAGGTCACAAGTACCTGGCAGAATCCCAAATAGCAGTAAGATTCCATGTTACCGATCCCAGGGATAAGTAGTGGCTTACCCCATGTCTTTCTTAATAGCTGATTATGGGCTTTTGTTCCAAGAACTTGTACAAATGTTTTTTAAACACAGATATGCTAAATGCTGTTACCACATCTTCCAGCAACAAGTTGCAGAGCTTAACTCCTCGTTGAATGAAAAAATATGGTTTCCTATTCATTTTAAAATTACCGTGTAACTTTATTGAATGTCCCGTAGTCTTTGTACTTTTGAGATAGTAAACAATTGATTCACATTTACCCATTCTGCTCCACTCAGGATTTTGTAGACCTTTATCATATCACCTCTGAGCCATCTTTTTTCAAGATGAAGAGCCCTAACCTCTTAAGCCATAAGAACATAAGAGTAGCCATACTGGGTCAGACCAAATGGTCCATATAGCCCAGTATCCTGTTTCCAACAGTGGCCAAGCCAGGTCACAAGTACCTGACAGAAACCCAAATCGTGGCACCTTTCCTCAGATGAGAGGAGTTCCATTTCCTTAATCATTTTGGTTGCTCTGAAAGGCCAGGAGCAGGACCACAGAAGACAAACACAAATAGAAATGGAGGTGTCCTATTTTCAGAGGATTATGTTCATGTGGAGCTAGCTAAAGTTAAGGTGGACAAAGCGATGGGGTCAGATGGCATACATCTGAGGGTACTGAAGGAACTCAGGGAAGTTCTGGCGGCTCCACTGTCTGACCTTTTCAATGCTTTAGAGTCCAGAGTGGTCCCAGAGGACTAGAGAAGAGCAAATGTGATTCCTCTGAACAAAAATGGAAGAGGTTGGGAACTATGGGCCACTGACTTCCGTGGTAAGTATATTAATGGAAACACTTTTAAAACAGAGAATAGTAAAGTTTTTGGAATCCAATGGATTACAGAACCTGAGGCAACATGGTTTCACTAGAGGCAGGTCTTGTCAGCCAAATCTGATTAATTTCTTTCACTAGGTGACCAAGAGGGAGAGTGCTAGATGTGTGTATTTAAATGTTAGCAAAGCCTTTGACATGGTTTCACATAGATGACTAATAAATGAACTAAGTGCCCTTATTATGGGCCTCAAAGTGACTGACTGGATTAGGAATTGGTTGAGTGAAAGGTGACAGAGAGTAGTGGTAAACGGAGCTAACTCTGAGGAAAAGGATATTACCAGTGGTGTGGCACAATGTTCGGTTCTTGGGCCAGTTCTTCTTAACATTTTTGTAAGCAATATTGTGGAAGGGCTGTCTGGTAAAATTTGCGTTTTTGCAGATAATACCAAAATCTGCAATAGGGTAGACACCCTGATGGTGTAGATAACATGAAGAAGGACCTAGCAAAGCCTGAAGAATGGTCTGGAATTTGGCAGCCAAGATTAAATGAATGATCCTGCTTTTTTTTTTAGCATTAAATCTTGGCTGCCAAATTCTAAATGAGACAGTAAAAACCTGAGGGAACAATACAGTTTAAGGGGTAAAGAACTTTTGTGCAGGACTTGGGTGTGATCATATGTGATGGAGGATAGGATTTGACATACCGCCTTTCTGTGGTTACAATCAAAGTGGTTTACATATTATATACAGGTACTTAGGAGCAGGTGCACAAAACTTACCAAGCTTGCAACATTTCATTTAGACTAGTTTTAGCCAGTCTAAATGAAACGGTTTTTTTCCATGCGTGAACAGATGCTTTCGGCCACTGCTTTACCATGCATGGAAGTAGTATCCAAAAGTCCTATGCTAGTATTAAAATGAGCTCATTAGCTCTTCCAGTGCCAATGAGCTCATTAACTTCCATGGAATGCACAGAAAACTGGCGCATGGAAAACCCCTGGTGTAACGGTAAAAACTAACGACAGCTCTGGAGCTGTCATTGGTGTCCTGTGCTATACTTTCCTGTCAGTGCCTAAGCCTGATTGGCTCAGGCACTGACAGGAAAGTCGGCAGCGCACTAGATTTCTGAGCCTCCCTGGTGGTCCAGCAGACCCCTCCCAACCCCTATCCCCACAATCTTGAAATCTTCCTGGGGGTCCAGTGGAATTCCCAACCTCCTGCACTCCAAAATATATCCTGGTGGTCCAGCAGACCCTTCTCAACCACTATACCTAAAAAAAAAAATCCCTGGTGACCAGTGGACTGTTCTCCTGCCCCCTAAGAGCATCATTAGTGGTCCAGTGGACCCAGAACCTGAGCCCTGGGCCAAGCCCCCCAGTGGCCACTAAAAAGCCCTGGTGGTCTAGCGAGCAGATGCAGGACTCCCACCCATCCAGACCCTCACACCTACCTTAACATGGGAGGCAGGAGGACAGCATCCTGCCTCTGGCCCACCTGCTTCCAAAATGGGGGAGCCCAGCCCCTGTTTGGTGCATCCTGGGATACACTAGGAGGGACCTAAGCACTATATAAGGAAAAATGATTTCAAGTTTGAGGGGGCAGGGGCCCATCAGACCAACCGGGAAGCTGTCAAGGTTGTGGGGGGGGGACAATGTGCAAAGTTTGGGCAGAACAATCCTGTTCTGCGCACGTGGTAGGCACCTGAGTCACAAACAGTGACCAACGCAAAAAGGATTTCCGTGCATCTAATTTGCATGCCATCCCCTTTGTACATTGGTTGGTATTTGAGACTTGGTAACTTCTCTCGTGGCAACTGTATTTAACAGCAACCTTTGTGCATCGGCCCCTTATTTTGCATCTGGAGTAATGGAGGGTTAAGTGGCTTGCCCAGAGTCACAAGGTGCTGAATTGAAAATTGAATCCGGTTCATCTGGTTCTTAGACCACTGCACTAACCATTAGGCATGATGATCTAAAGGTGGCCAAAAAGGTAGAAAATGCACTAGAAGGATGCTTGGGTGCATAGGGAGAAGAATGGCCAGTAGGAAAAAAGTGGTGATAATACCTCTGTATAATTCCATTCCATTCCTGCATTTGTATACCGCCTATTTCAATATAAGAATCAAAGCAGGTCACAAAATTAAAACCTACTTATGACAAACTACTTATTGGGAAAAAAATATTATAAAATCAGTCAAAGTACTTGTTAAACCATAAGTCTTCAACAATTTGCAGCATAACATGTAATTAGGCATAGTCCATATAAATACTAGGAAAATGTTCCACAGCCTACTATATTGATAGCTAAATGAACTTTCATGAAATCTTTTAAGTAACACATTCTTCACTGTGAGAAAGCCTAAACTTAATGTGGACCTAAATTGAGATGTAGATCTGAAAGGAGGAGTGGATAATAACTGAATATGGGAACTTGGGCATAAGACATAAATAATTAATGAACCATGCATGCAACTGTAAACTCCACATGTGTATCAACTGATAACCAATGCAAGTCTCTCAACAGTGGTGTCAGACTCTGGTGAGACCTCAATTAGAATGTTGCTGTCTGGTGTGAGGGCAAGGCCCTAGATCCTCTTTCTTGCCCTACACAGACCCTGCTTGAATTTCTTCTACACCTATACGAGTCTGGTCTCAAGACCAACTCCATAAGGGTTCACTTTAGTGCAATTAGTGTTTATCAACATGTAGAGGGTAAGCCCATCTCTGGACAGCCTCTAGTTGTTTGCTTCATGAGAGGTTTGCTTTTCTCAAAGCCCTCTGTGAAACCTCCACCTGTGTCATAGGACCTCATTGTCATTCTTACCCAGCTGATGAAAGCTCCTTTTGAGCCACTGGATTCCTGCCATCTGAAGTACTTGACCTGGAAGGTCATTTTCATGGTGGCTGTTACTTCAGCTCATAGAGTAAGTGAGCTTCTGGCCTTAGTAGTGGATGCACCTTATACTAAGTTTCATCACAACAGAGTAGTACTCCGCGTGCACCCTAAGTTCCTGATGAAGGTGGTGTAGGAGTTCCATCTGATCCAGTTGATTGTCTTGTCAACATTCTTTCCTTGACCTCATGCCCATCCATTGAAGAAATTTGAAAGGCTGCAACATGGTCTTCAGTCCACTCATTCACATGTAACTGCTGCCTTGAGCAGGATACCCGACGTGACAGTCATTTCTGGCAGACAATTTTGCAGAATCTGTTTGGGGGTCTAAAATCCAACTCCACCCCCCTAGGCCCGTTTTATTCTGTTCCAGGCTGCACTTTCACTCGGTTTGTATATAGTCTCAGGTTGATCTGTGTTATGTACTTGCTGTTGCAAGGTCCAATTGATCAGTGTTTGTTGTATTCGATGAGCCAGGTTGTTAGGTATTCCCCACATGTCTGAATAAATAGACCTGCTTGTCCTCAGAACAATAGAAGATACTTCTTTGAGGACAGCAGGCCTTATATTCTCACAGCCCTCCCACCTCCCCTTAGAGTTTTCTCCTATTTTCTTTTTATGCTGTAGTATTGTACTTTGGTAACCATGCTCTCACGGCTAGTGGAAGGCACTCATTCATGCGTGGTGGAGCGTGTCTTGCATTCCACAAAGCTCTTAAAAGCTTGTTACTAGCTCTGGACCGGGCATCGTGGGATCGCATTACCCACACATGAGAATATAAGACCTGCTGTCCTCAGAGAATACCTACTAAGTATCTTCATTTTCTGTAAATACATTCATATCTTACATAACATGTATTTGACTGATGGGTCTACACATAGGCGGAGTCTGGACGGAGCATGAGTGAGACTCACACGTGCAGAACTTGTAGAATACTGTAAGTAAAATGCGTATCTGGCATTTAGGTATGAGCACTTATACCAGCTTTATGGCTGGCATAAATGCTCACACTTAAATTATAGGTACGTATTTCACCTGTTACAGTAGTATTCTATAAAGGAAAGTAGGCGCCTACTTTCCTTTATAGAATAAGTGCCTAAATATGAGTGCACTGTTATAGAGGAGCACTGTGCAAAGGAGCAGTAACATAGTAAGAAGCAAACCATGAAAAGATATAACATGTTAAGAGGGAGTGAAAATATGATATAGCTATGCTTTCAAAGAGAGAAATGACAGATGAAAAGTTTAAATTGAGGCCAGACATGAGCAGGTAGGTAGCAGAATGCAGAATATCAATACTAGAATGTATATAGCATATACATTAAATTGACTGTATTTTACTGTGCAGTAATGAAATAATTCGTGTCTTGTGTTTTGGGATGATAGTGGTGCCCCGCGAGTGGCTTCTAGAGAATAATGCCCGTCTTCTTATCCTGAGTGGAAACAGCATTTGTTTCACCTTTATGGCCAGTAAAGCTGTGAATGGGCGGGCCATTGAACTGGCCAGGCTTGTCGTCTTTCTAGCTTTGGTAAGTAGAGAGCTAGTTTATGCTAAATATTTATTAATGTAGCTGGAAGTGATTTGCATTGTCTCTGGCCCATGGCTGTTCTCATCTCCCTGTTGTTGTTGTTGTTGTTGTTTTTTTACTTCTGCTGTTTTGAGTTTTGTTAAGGGGACTAACTCCCACATATTGAACCAGAGGCAGGCTCAGCACAAGTATTAGGGGGTTTACGAGTATGAAATAGTTGCAGTGCTAATAATTTACCTCATCATTGCTAGAGGTGGGCAACAATTAAAACTTTTAATTTAAATCAATCGTGGAATTAAAAATAATTAATTACACAATTAATCATGATTAATCATAGTATGCATTTATGGTATCACCCCTTTCTCTTTCTCTCATCTACTATTCCTTCTAAGTTGAGCAGGTGTCCAACTGTATTGCTGCCAGTAGTGATGGTTTTTCAATATTATGTTTTCAATCACTAGAGACAGGCAGGTTCCCTGCAGTCCTGCAGAGCTAGCCTGTCCATCACTATTGCAAATGTGATAGTGAAACAGCAGCCCCCATTGGCAGGACTGTAAGTGGAGAACTCCCGCTCAGCTTAGAGGAAGCAGTGCTTTCATTCCTTACCTTCCAGTAATGCTCCCTTCTCTCCATCATCGGCATTGCCCATATGCCCTCACTATCCAGCATCACCCCTCTCTTCCCCCAACATCTAGTAGTGCCCTATCTCTCCCTCCCTACACACCACCATCATCCTATATCACTCCATCGCCCCTCCTCATCAGCATCCAGCATTGTCCAATTTCGCCTCCTCTCCCCACTTCCATCATCCAGCATAACCCTATCTCTCCCCTTTGCTCTAACCATCCAGCATGGCCCCATCCCTCGCTACCACCACCGTACACCATACCGTCTCTCCCACCCACCAGCAATATCCTGTATGGCTGCATCTCTCTCCCTTTCCTTCCCACCCCTCCATGTTTACTCCATGGCAAAGTTGCTGCTTCTCCCGGTCTGCATGGCAGCAGAACAGCAGCAACAAATAACAGAAGGCAGGCGGATGTGGGGACATTGCTTTGTGCGTGCCATCTCTGGTTCTGCCGGTCCCAGAAACAGAGCTTGATGTCATTTCCTGTTTCTGGGACCAGCAGAGCCAGCTGCAGTATGCACAAGGCAACATTCCTGCATCTGCCTGCCCTCTGTCATTTGTTGCTGCCGACCCACCGCCATACAGACCGGGTGAAGCAGTAGCCCAGCCATGTGAGTGAACAAGGAATGGGTGTGGAGGAAAAGGAGACAGACAGTGTCATGCAAGATGGTGCTGGTGGGTGGGAGAGACAGGGCCATGCTGGATTGTTGGAGGGGTGGGGAAGAGAGACAGGTGATGCAGCAACTAATGCATTAAATATTTTAACGTACTTCAAAATGTTTACTTGTTAATTCCATTAATAATGTATTAAATACCTACCTCTAATCATTGCTACTTCTTACTACCCCACATCCTCCTGAGCCTTTTTGTACTTGTGTTTCCAATGCTCTTATGTGTGATAGGTCTGTGAGAAAGACCTGTATTGCATGGACTGGGCAGTACAAATGATGCAGAAAGTCTGCAAAGTCTTCAGCAATGCTGTGGAAAGGAATAGCTTTCTGCAGAATGTGGAGAACGCTTTCGCTCGTGTGATCATGGATATGCTGCAGTCTGTGATGTCAGGTGAGTACATAGCTTAAACAAATGATCAGAAAGAAGTATATTTTCAAAGCACTTAGACTTACAAAGTTCCATAGTAACCTATGGAACTTTGTAAGTCTAAGTGCTTTGAAAATAAGCCTCTTACAGGCAGATGATCAAAAGCCCCACGCTGTTCCAAATAGCGCTGGAACAGCGCAGGGCACTATTAGACCTATGATCAGAGATAATGCATGCAAATTTAAGCACCGCAATTATCTCTGATTATGGGGTAGAAGTGCGGGAGAATTGTGCCTGAGCATGCGCTCAGCTCAATCCTCCTGCACTTATTTGACAGGTCTGGGCTGGAGACCAATGAAAAGAGAAGGACACCCATCTTTAAATCGGAAGATGGACGTCCTCATCTGCCCTGTTGCAGGGACGGCCAAATTTCAAGGGGGTGTCGGAGGTATAGCAATGGGGCAGTTCAGGACGTCCAAAATTTGGACGTTTCTGCAATGGGCAGTTAAGGACATCCAAATTTTGGACATTTCTGCAATGGGCAGTTAAGGACGTCCAAAATTGGATGTTTCTATGAGAAAGACGTCTTTCTCATAGAAACATCCAATTTTAGACGTCCTTAACTGCCCATTGCAGAAACGTCCAAAATTTGGACGTCCTCAACTGCCCTCACTGGCAGGTTTGCTGTAGGGGGGAATGGGGGCTTGCCAGCATGCAAATGCATGCTGGACAGGGCTCACCATTCATCCCCAATGATCTGCAAACCCTAACGCCACCTCGGAGCTGGCGTAGGGTTTGTTGCAGCCAGTGACCCAATCTTTGGCGCGCTGGACGCTGATCATTGGGGATGAATGCGTTAAGCGCTGATTAGCATGCATTTGCAGGCTACTTGCGCTAAGAGCCCTCGAGCGGTAGCAAACGCCGGCGCTAGTATGACGCTAACAGCCACTAGCGCCGGCGTTTGCTTTTGATCATCTGCCTGCAAGTGACCTTCAGTAAAGAGACTATTAGATCTAGGAAAATGGTCATAGCTTAACTGCCAACCAGTGAAGATATTAAAAATAATGAGGCATAAAAAAGAGCAAGAGCTGTAAGATCAGCAAGGGAAAGAACAGCAATGAGAAACAGACAGGTTAATACAGTGATAGTTACTACAGTTAAAACAAGAAAGCTCTGCTCTTTAATGCATACAGTTAGAAGTCTTTGGATTTTAGATTTCATTACTCACCTTTCTCAAATCCTAGCTCAATAGGAGTTAAAAATTCAGACATAGTTGGTAAGAAAATTGTTTTTCAGCTCTTGTGACTATTTTATTTTATATTTAGCCTGTACATTTTCATTGGTAGCTCAAGATGAGTTACATTCTCCAAGGACAAGCAGGCTGCTTGTTCTCATGATTGGATCGACGTCCACATCGGCCCAGGATCGGAAGTTTTGCTAGCAAAAACTCAAAATATCTTCCAGATCCTTCTGGCGTGCAAGTGACGCGCACTGCGCATGCACGGACCGGTTTTCTACCCGTCGCGTGGTTAAGTCCCTCAGTGCTTTTTTCTCCACGTCTGAGGTGATACGGTTTTGTTTTTCGCTGTGTTCCTCTCGGCCCAGGAAGAGTCTACACGATTGCTTCTTTTTTTCTCGCCTTTTTCGTCTTTGAACAAAATTTTTTTAAAGTACAATAGAGTAGTTCCTTTAATTTCTTAGTTTTAGTCACTGCTTCTTAAGTTTCTTTTCTTTTCGCCGCGGCCGTCTTTGTTTTTCCCCTTTTGTGCCTTTTTAATTAGCATAATCGAGTCCTTTGATTTTGCAGACGCCTTTTTTCTGTCCATGTCATCGAGGACTCCCAGCGGCTTCAAATGTTGTACTCGGTGCAACCGGACCATTTCAGGTACAGACCCCCACGCGTGGTGTCTCTAGTGCCTTGGGCCCGATCATCTACCAGCTGCTTGTAAGCTTTGTCCTTTGATTAAAAAATGGACTCAAGTGTCTCAGGAGGCTCAAGGGGAAAAACATTTTGCTGATCGGTCCAGTCCTTCGGCATCGGTACCGAGGTCGGCGATGTCGAGGGAAGCATCGACTTCGAGAGCACAGGTAATGGCTGCCAAATGACCACATCGCGCTGGGAGCAGTGAGGCATCGAGTGGGTCTCCACCTGTCTCGAGGCCTACTGCTATGCAGGCCCCCTGGGACCGACCTTTGTCGGACCCGGCCCTGAGAAGGCGTGAGGATTCCACGTCCTCCTCTTCGGTACCGAGGAATCTCAATGATGGGAGTCGAGCGAAGGCTAAGAAGCACCGACATCGATCTTCCTTGCATGGTACCGAGAGCTCCAGGGAGCCGAGGGATTCGGCATCCGAGAAGCGTCGGGAGGACCGCTAACCCTCTATACAGGAGGTGCCGATGCATTGGTCTTCTGGCAGCCTGGTACCGGCTCTCGAGCCCCCTCAGATTCTGCCACCGGCCCTGCAGCCTTTTCCGATGGAGGCTCTCAACGAACGCATCAGGGCCCTTCTTCCAGAGCTTCTGGAGGGATTGCTGCGCCAGTCTACTTAGGTGCCAGGGGTGCTTGCGCCTCCTGCACCGTCTGTTGAGTCGGCATCTGGTCCTTCGCCTGTGGTGAGGTCCCCGACCTTGGTGCCACTTGCTTCATTGGCATCGGCTGCCACCTGGGTCGACTCTCCTTCAACGGGAGTTATGCTAGCCCCTGCTCTCAGTAAAATACAGGCCAATGGCTCATAATAAGAGCTAGGCTTCTTAAATCAAAACCATCTCTGATATAAAAGAGAGCTAGCTTGTAAAAATCAGAGATCACCTTTGA
Source organism: Microcaecilia unicolor (assembly GCF_901765095.1). Taxonomy (NCBI): domain Eukaryota; kingdom Metazoa; phylum Chordata; class Amphibia; order Gymnophiona; family Siphonopidae; genus Microcaecilia; species Microcaecilia unicolor. Next base: position 68,334,686 of record NC_044042.1, on the reverse strand, counting down.
CACAGTTACATTTTACTGTGGCAAGTACTGAGATGAGGTAATTGAGAGCTGGCAAGGGTGAGGGCAAACAATCCTGAGACTGGCACCTGCAAGACGTCATGAGCAAGAGTTGCTATGGTTAAGTAGAGATAGTACTGGGTCAGCTGCACCCCGGGTGAGAACATCCAAAGGAGGGGGCTAGGGAAAGTTTGGGGAAAATGCAAAGTCATCTAATAAGATGTGCTCTGAGCATATCTTGTTTATACTTAGAGCTTGATAGTATGTGAAGTCATTCTGATCAACTGATAAGAACCAAGAGCCCTGGTGAGAAAGACTGGGATCCATTGGAACCAATGAAGTCAAAATTGTATATAAGCAGCAGTTTGAGGGGTATTAGATTAGACAAGAGGAGGAGAACAGAGAAGGAAGACTCCAGAAGGCTAGAGAGAGAGAGAGGACGTGCCATGTAATGCTGTTCCACCATGTGACTGTCTGATTTGCTTGTACTGCTATTGGTAAGATTGTAATAAACTATCTTATTATATCTACTGAATACTGGGTTCCTTTCTAATTACAGACCTAGCTACAGCCTGGTCTGTGCAGACCTGCCATAAGCCGATACAGGGTTGGGGTAATTAAGTATCTAGAGGGGCTATGCAGTTCCTTCCAGGCTATTAGAAGGGCCATGGCTTCCGCTGCCCAGATAGAGAAGGCAGACCTAAGAAAAATAAACACAGTCCAGACAGGGGTCGACTTCTCGACATCCCCCTCGAGGTCGTCGTTCCTCGACGTTGAGACAGGCTCGGGTTCGGGCTACTCTTAGAGAGCTTTTGTCCAATACCGATGATTAGCGTTTGTGGGAGGACGAGGAAGATCCCAGATACTTTTCTGAAGAAGAGTCCTATGGGGTCCCCTCTGATCCTATTCCGCCCATTAAAAGAAGGATGTCTCCGCCTGAGAGTCTTTCTTTTTCCTCCTTTGTTCAGGAAAAGTCTAAGGATATTCCCTTCCCTATGGAGGTTGTGGATGAGCCCAGGGCCGAGATGCTCGATGTCTTGGATTATCCTTCTCCACCTACAGAGGTTGCAACGACTCCCTTGCATAACACACTCAGGGAAGTTCTTATGCGAAACTGGTCGTTCCCTCTCTGTAATCCAGTGGTCCCCCAAAAAGTTGAGTCCCAGTACAGAGTCTATGGAGAGCCGGTGATTGTGAAGTCTCAGCTACCTCATGATTCTATGGTGGTGAATTCTGCTCTCAAGAGAGCCAAGAGTACTAGGGACTATGCCTCGGCGCCCCCAGGCAGAGAGTCTAGGACATTGGATTCTTTTGGGAGAAAGCTGTATCAGGCCGCTATGCTCGCAGTCAAGATTCAGACATACCAGCTCTACACGAGCATCCACTTGCAGAACTTGGTGAGGCAACTGTCCAGTTTGGTCAAAGGCTCTTCCTCCGGAGCTCGCCAAACCTTTTCACCAGGCAGTCAGGCAGTAGAAGGCGTGTCAAAAATTCCTGGCCAGGGGTACTTACGACACTTTTGATGTGACTTCCAGAATAGCTGCTCAAGGTATAGTGATGCGCAGACTCTCATGGCTGCGTGTCTCTGACCTGGATCATAAGATCCAGCAGCGAATGGCGGATGTTCCTTGCCGGGGGGATAACCTTTTTGGCAAAAAAGTAGAGGATGTGGTCGATCAGATCAAAAAGCACCATGATGCTATGGATTCTGTCTCCCGCCGGGCATCTTCTGCTAACACCTCCTCATCTAGGAGGTTTTTTGGAGGGAGGAGAAGTGCTCCCTATTCCTATAATAGGCGTAGGTACACTCCTGCTTCTCGGCAGCCTACTCAGGCTCAGTCCCAGGTGGCCTCTTATAACCTCCGACCGGTGGGTTCTTCAAATAGTCCGGTTAGGATACACTCTCAATCTGGAATCCATGCTTCCAAATTATCCACTGGGAGCTCAGTCCTTCAGCTCCCACCACAAGCAGGTACTTGCAGAGGAACTCTCCGCCCTTCTAAAGGCCAGTGCGGTCGAACCCATTCCACCAGGGGAAGAAGGGCTGGGATTCTATTCCAGGTACTTTCTTGTGCAAAAGAAAACATGGGGAATGCGTCCCATCCTAGACCTAAGGGCCCTGAACAAATTTCTAGTCCGAGAAGAATTCAGGATGGTTTCCCTCGGCACCCTTCTTCCCATGATTCAGGAAAATGATTAGCTATGCGCTCTGGTCTTAAAGGATGCCTATACCCACATCTCGATACTCCCAGCTCACAGGAAGTATCTTCGATTTCAGTTGGGAACTTGGCACTTTCAGTACTGTGTACTGCCCTTTGGCCTCGCGTCTGCGCCTAGGGTTTTTACAAAGTGCCTGGCTGTTGTTGCAGCATCGCTACACAGACTGGGAGTGCATGTGTTCCCTTATGTCGACGATTGGCTGGTGAAGAACACCTCGGAGGCAGGCGCTCTACAGTCCATGCGGATGACTATTCGAGTGCTAGAGCTACTGGAGTTCGTGATCAATTGTCCCAAGTCCCATCTCGTTCCGGTTCAAAAATTGGAGTCCATTGGAGCTCTGTTGGACACACGGACGTCTCGAGCTTATCTTCCCCAGCTAAGGGCAGACAATCTCCTGGCTCTCGTGTCCATGGTTCGAGCGTCTCAACAGATCACAGCTCAGCAGATGTTGAGACTTTTAGGACACATGTCCTCCACAGTTCATGTAACTCCCATGGCACGTCTAAATAGATCAGCTCAATGGACCCTAGCTTCCCAGTGGTGCCAGGCTACAGGGGATCTAGAGGATGTGATCCATCTCTCCACCGACATTTGCAGTTCCCTTCAGTGGTGGACCATTCGATCCAATTAGACCTTGAGACATCCATTCCAAATTCCTCAGCCACAAAAAGTGCTGACGAAGGATGCATCCCTCCTGGGGTGGGGCGTTCACGTAGATGGACTTCACACTCAAGGAGCTTGGTCCTTTCAGGAAAAGGGTCTTCAGATCAACCTCCTGGAATTATGAGAAATCTGGAACTCTCTCAAGGCTTTCAGAGATCGGCTGTCCAACCAAATCATTCTGATTCAGACAGACAATCAGGTTGCTATGTATTACACCAACAAGTGGGGGGAACCGGATCTCGCCCTCTGTGTCAGGAAGCCGTCCGGATGTGGCTTTGGGCGCACCGTCACAGCATGTTTCTCCAAGCCACGTATCTGGCAGGCGTAAACAACAGTCTGGCCTCAGGTTGAGCAGGATCATGCAACCTCACGAGTGGTCGCTAAACATGGGCGTTGTCCTCAAGATCTTCCGAGCGTGGGGCACCCTTTCGGTGGTTCTTTTTGCCACTCAGATCAATCACAAAGTCCCTCAATTCTGTTCCAGACTTCAGGCCCACGACAGACTAGCATCAGATGCCTTTCTCCTGCATTGGGGGACAGGCCTTCTGTATGCGTATCCTCCCATACCTCTAGTAGGGAAGACTTTGCTGAAACTCAAGCAAGACCGCGGAACAATGATCCTGGTTGCTCCCTTCTGGCCTCGTCAGATCTGGTTTCCTCTTCTTCTGGAGTTGTCCCCCGAAGAACCATGGAGATTGGAGTGTTTTCCGACCCTCATCACCCAGAACGAGGGGTCACTTCTACATCCCAACCTCCAGTCTTTGGTTCTCACGGCCTGGATGTTGAGAGCTTAGAAGTTGCCTCCTTGGGTCTTTCAGAGGGTGTCTCCCGAGTCTTGCTTGCTTCCAGAAAAGATTCCACGAAAAAGTGTTATTCTTTCAAATGGAGGAGGTTTGCTGTCTGGTGTGACAGCAAGGCCCTAGAACCTTTTTCGTGTCCTACATGGACCCTGCTTGAATACCTTCTAACCTTATCAGAGTCTGGTCTCAAGACCAACTCTGTAAGAGTTCACCTTAGTGCAATTAGTGCTTATCAACGTGTAGAGGGTAAGCCTTTAGTTGTTTGCTTCATGAGAGGTTTGCTTTTCTCAAAGCCCCCTGTGAAACCTCCACCAGTGTCATGGGCTCTCAATGTCGTTCTCACCCAGCTGATGAAAGCTCCTTTTAAGCCACTGAATTCATGCCATCTGAAGTACTTGACCTGGAAGGTCATTTTATTGGTGGCTATTACTTCAGCTTGTAGAGTCAGTGAGCTCCAAGCCCTGGTAGTGCATGCACCTTATATCAAGTTTCATCATGAGTAGTCCTCCGCACTCACCCTAAGTTCTTGCCGAAGGTGGTGGTGTTCCATCTGAACCAGTCAATTGTCTTGCCAACATTCTTTTCCCCGTCCTCATACTGCCCTGGTAAAGACAAGTTGCACACCTTGGAATGTAAGAGAGCATTGGCCTTTTACGTGGAGCGGACAAAGCCCTACAGACAGTCCGCCCGGTTGTTTGTTTCTTTTTATGTTTCAACATTTTTATTGATGATAATGCAAAAAGAACACGTCCAAATTATATGAAAGTACACAGATTCAAATAGGAAACCATATACAACCAAGACAAATTTTTTGCAAGCCATCATCAAACTTTTCCCCCCTTTTATCCCCCATCGCTCTCTGTCATGTACAAGTGGTTTTATTAGCATTCCTGCCTAATATGCATTGCTTCATATACCCCAGTAAACAACAACCCATGCTGCAACAAGCCAGAGACCTAACGGGCCACCAGCCAACCTTACGTTTAATACTTCTACCCCCCCCCCCCCCACACTTCTCCCATTAACATCGACTCAAGTCAGTGAGAACCAAACACTTTAAATCTTTCAACAAACTCATGGTTGGCTACTATAGTCCGACCATGCCCTTGTGGTCATGTTTGTTTCTTTTGATCCCAACAGGAGGGGAGTCGCCATCGGAAAACACACATTCTCCGAGGACAAGCAGGCTGCTTGTTCTCACTGATGGGTGACGTCCACGGCAGCCCCTCCAATCGGAATCTTCACTAGCAAAGTCCTTTGCTAGCCCTCGCGCGCCGATGCGCACCGCGCATGCACGGCCGTCTTCCCGCCCGAAACCGGCTTGTGCCGGCCAGTCTTCTTTTCTCCGCGCTCGGTACGGTTGTGTTTTGCCGTTCGTGCCCCGAAAAGTCGACCTCGCGCATCGTTTCGACTTGTTTCCGTGAGAAACTGTGGAAATTGTTTCGGAAAGACCTCTTTTGGCCTTTCCCTTCCTCTAGTTCGAGTTTTTTTCGCCCCGGTAAGTTTTCTTTCGTCGTCGGGGTAGGCCTTACTTAGGCCTCGGTCGAATTTCCTTCCCGCTATTTTTTCTGGTGCCAAATTTCGCCATTTCGACTTTTGATCTCGCCGGCGTGATTTTTCCGCCCATGACATCGAAGCCTTCCAGCGGCTTCAAGAAGTGCACCCAGTGCGCCCGGGTAATCTCGCTCACTGACAGGCACGCTTCGTGTCTTCGGTGTCTGGGGGCCGAGCACCGCCCTCAGGCCTGTAGTCTGTGTTCCCTGTTACAGAAGCGGACTCAGATAGCGAGGTTAGCCCAGTGGAACTTTTTGTTCTCGGGCTCTTCGTCGGCATCGACGTCTTCAGCGTCCAGACCTTCATCCTCGGCCGCCAGTGCATCGAGTGCATCGAGGCATCGACCCTCTGCATCGGCGCCGAGACATAGGACGACTGTATCGACGTCGGTGGTACCGGGACCTCGTCTGCTGATGTCGTCGGACGGTGGTGCTTCATCTGGAGTGCAGGTGAGGGCTGTCCATTCCCCTGCTGGTGGCGGTGAGCCTTCGGGTGGGTCTCCCCCTACCCTGAGGGCTCCTGCGGTACAGCCCCCCCGAGATCGACCCTCTTCGGTCTCGGCCCCGAGGAAGAGACGGCTGGATTCTACGTCCTCCTTGTCGGTGCCGGGAAGCGCCGGTGACGTGCTTCGCAAAAAATCTAAGAAGCATCGACACCGGTCCCCTTCCCGCATCGGCACCGAGGGAGTCGGCACCCAGCAGGCATCGGCACCGAGAGGACCGCTCACCCTCTGTTCAAGAGGTGTCGATGCGCTCCACTCTGGACAGCCCGGAACAGCCTCCACGCCCGGAACAGGTTCTGACGTCGACGCCTGCATCGACTTCCATGCCTTTTTCTGCAGCCGCTCTGAACGAGAGCCTCCGGGCCGTTCTCCCAGAGATTCTGGGAGAGCTGTTGCGCCCTAGCCCTCCGGTACCGGCGGTGCTTGCGCCACCGGTGCCGTCGAGCGTGGCGCCGGCTGGTCCATCGCCCGAGGTGAGGTCACCAGCGTCGGTGCCGCGTGCGGTACCGACTGCCGTCGCCTCCCAGGAAGGCTCCCCAACTACGTCGGCGGAGGGAGCTTCGCCGATGCGGGCGAGGGAGTCTACCTCTCGACGCCCACATCGTGGACGTGGCTCCACGGAGTCGAGTCGGGCGCGGTTGCAGACACAGGTTCGTGAACTTGTGTCTGACACCGAGGGTGAGGCCTCGTGGGAGGAAGAGGAAGACATCAGGTATTTCTCTGACGAGGAGTCTGAAGGTCTTCCCTCTGATCCCACTCCCTCTCCTGAAAGGCAGCTTTCTCCTCCTGAGAGTCTGTCTTTCGCTTCCTTTGTCCGGGAGATGTCTACGGCCATCCCCTTCCCGGTGGTTGTGGAGGACGAGCCCAGGGCTGAAATGTTTGAGCTCCTGGACTATCCTTCTCCACCTAAGGAAGCGTCCACAGTACCCATGCACCATGTCCTTAAGAAGACATTGCTGGCGAACTGGACAAAACCTCTAACTAATCCCCACATTCCCAAGAAGATCGAGTCCCAGTACCGGATCCATGGGGACCCAGAGCTGATGCGCACCCAGTTGCCTCATGACTCTGGAGTTGTGGATTTGGCCCTAAAGAAGGCTAAGAGTTATAGGGAGCATGCTTCGGCGCCCCCGGGCAAAGACTCTAGAACCTTAGACTCCTTTGGGAGGAAGGCCTACCATTCTTCTATGCTCGTGGCCAAAATTCAGTCCTACCAGCTCTACACGAGCATACATATGCGGAACAATGTGCGGCAGTTGGCGGGCTTGGTGGATGCGCTCCCCCCTGAGCAAGCCAAGCCTTTTCAGGAGGTGGTCAGGCAGCTGAAGGCGTGCAGAAAATTCCTGGCCAGAGGGGTGTATGACACCTTTGATGTTGCGTCCAGGGCCGCTGCTCAAGGTGTGGTGATGCGCAGGCTCTCATGGCTGCGTGCCTCCGACCTGGAGAACAGACTCCAGCAGCGGATTGCGGACTCGCCTTGCCGTGCGGATAACATTTTTGGAGAGAAGGTCGAACAGGTGGTAGAACAGCTCCACCAGCGGGATACCGCATTCGACAAGTTCTCCCGCCGGCAGCCTTCAGCATCTACCTCTACAGGTAGAAGATTTTTCGGGGGAAGGAAGACTGTTCCCTACTCTTCTGGCAAACGTAGGTACAATCCTCCTTCTCGACAGCCTGTGGCCCAGGCTAAGCCCCAGCGCGCTCGCTCTCGTCAGCAGCGTGCGACTCAGCAAGGCCCCTCGGCTCCCCAGCAAAAGCAAGGGACGAGCTTTTGACTGGCTCCAGCAGAGCATAGCCGACATCCAAGTGTCAGTGCCGGGCGACCTGCCGGTCGGAGGGAGGTTGAAAGCTTTTCACCAAAGGTGGCCTCTCATAACCTCCGATCAGTGGGTTCTTCAAATAGTCCGGCAAGGATACACCCTCAATTTGGCCTCCAAACCTCCAAATTGTCCACCGGAGCTTCAGTCTTACAGCTTCCAGCACAAGCAGGTACTTGCAGAGGAACTCTCCGCCCTTCTCAGCGCCAATGCGGTCGAGCCCGTGCCATCCGGGCAGGAAGGGCTGGGATTCTATTCCAGGTACTTCCTTGTGGAAAAGAAAACAGGGGGGATGCGTCCCATCCTAGACCTAAGGGCCCTGAACAAATATCTCGTAAAAGAAAAGCTCAGGATGCTTTCCCTGGGCACCCTCCTTCCCATGATTCAGGAAAACGATTGGCTATGCTCTCTGGACTTGAAGGACGCCTATACGCACATCCCGATACTGCCAGCTCACAGACAGTATCTGCGATTTCAGCTGGGCACACGTCACTTCCAGTACTGTGTGCTACCCTTTGTGCTCGCCTCTGCGCCCAGGGTGTTCACAAAGTGCTTGGCTGTAGTAGCAGCGGCACTTCGCAGACTGGGGGTACACGTGTTCCCATACCTCGACGATTGGCTGGTGAAGAACACATCCGAGGCAGGAGCCCTGAAGTCCATGCAGATAACTATTCGCCTCCTGGAGCTACTTCTCCCAGTCCAGAAACTCGAATTCATAGGAGCTCTGCTGGATTCTCGGACAGCTCGCGCCTAACTCCCAGAGGCGAGAGCCAACAACTTGTTGTCCCTCGTCTCACGGGTGCGAGCGTCACAGCAGATCACAGCTCGGCAGATGTTGAGATTGCTGGGCCACATGGCCTCCACAGTTCATGTGACTCCCATGGCCCGCCTTCACATGAGATCTGCTCAATGGACCCTAGCTTCCCAGTGGTTTCAGGCTGCTGGGGATCTAGAAGACGTGATCCACCTGTCCACGAGTTTTCTCAAATCCCTGTATTGGTGGACGATTTGGTCCAATTTGACTCTGGGAAGTCCTTTCCAAATTCCTCAGCCACAAAAAGTGCTGACAACGGATGCGTCTCTCCTGGGATGGGGAGCTCATGTCGATGGGCTTCACACCCAAGGGAGCTGGTCCCTCCAGGAACGCGATCTGCAGATCAATCTTCTGGAGTTGCGAACGATCTGGAACGCTCTGAAGGCTTTCAGAGATCGGCTGTCCCACCAAATTATCCAAATTCAGACAGACAACCAGGTTGCCATGTATTACATCAACAAGCAGGGGGGCACCGGATCTCGCCCCCTGTGTCAGGAAGCCGTCAGCATGTGGCTCTGGGCTCGCCGTCACGGCATGGTGCTCCAAGCCACATATCTGGCAGGCGTAAACAACAGTCTGGCCGACAGGTTGAGCAGGATTATGCAACCTCACGAATGGTCGCTCAATTCTCGTGTAGTGCGACAGATCTTCCAGGTGTGGGGCACCCCCTTGGTGGATCTCTTCGCATCTCGAGCCAACCACAAAGTCCCTCTGTTCTGTTCCAGGCTTCAGGCCCACGGCAGACTGGCATCGGATGCCTTCCTCCTGGACTGGGGGGAGGGTCTGCTGTATGCTTATCCTCCCATACCTCTGGTGGGGAAGACTTTGTTGAAACTCAAGCAAGACCGAGGCACCATGATTCTGATTGCTCCCTTTTGGCCGCGTCAGATCTGGTTCCCCTTCTTCTGGAGTTGTCCTCCGAAGAACCGTGGAGATTGGAGTGTTTTCCGACCCTCATCACGCAGGACGAAGGGGCGCTTCTGCATCCCAACCTCCGGTCCCTGGCTCTCACGGCCTGGATGTTGAGAGCGTAGACTTTGCCTCTTTGGGTCTGTCAGAGGGTGTCTCCCGCATCTTGCTTGCTTCCAGGAAAGATTCCACTAAGAGAAGTTACTTCTTTCTATGGAGGAGGTTTGCCGTCTGGTGTGACAGCAAGGCCCTAGATCCTCGCTCTTGTCCTACACAGACCCTGCTTGAATACCTTCTGCACCTGTCTGAGTCTGGTCTCAAGACCAACTCTGTAAGGGTTCACCTTAGTGCAATCAGTGCATACCATTACCGTGTGGAAGGTAAGCCGATCTCAGGACAGCCTTTAGTTGTTCGCTTCATGAGAGGTTTGCTTTTGTCAAAGCCCCCTGTCAAGCCTCCTACAGTGTCATGGGATCTCAATGTCGTTCTCACCCAGCTGATGAAACCTCCTTTTGAGCCACTGAACTCCTGCCATCTGAAAGTACTTGACCTGGAAGGTCATTTTCTTGGTGGCAGTTACTTCAGCTCGTAGAGTCAGTGAGCTTCAGGCCCTGGTAGCCCAGGCCCCTTACACCCAATTTCATCATAACAGAGTAGTCCTACGCACTCACCCTAAGTTCTTGCCAAAGGTTGTGTCGGAGTTCCATCTGAACCAGTCAATTGTCTTGCCAACATTCTTTCCCCGTCCTCATTCCTGCCCTGCTGAACGTCAGCTGCACACATTGGACTGCAAAAGAGCATTGGCCTTCTATTTGGAGCGGACACAGCCCAACAGACAGTCCGCCCAATTGTTTGTTTCTTTTGATCCCAACAGGAGGGGAGTGGCTGTAGGAAAACGCACCATATCCAATTGGCTAGCAGATTGCATTTCCTTCACTTACGCCCAGGCTGGGCTGGCTCTTGAGGGTCATGTCACGGCTCATAATGTTAGAGCCATGGCAGCGTCGGTAGCCCACTTGAAGTCAGCCACTATTGAAGAGATTTGCAAAGCTGCGACGTGGTCATCTGTCCACACATTCACATCCCATTACTGCCTGCAGCAGGATACCCGACGCGACAGTCGGTTCGGGCAGTCAGTACTTCAGAACCTGTTTGGGCTTTAGGATCCAACTCCACCCCCCGAGGGCCCTGTTTGTTCTGTTCCAGGCTGCACTCTCAGTTAGTTGGTAAATTTTTTAGGTCAATCCCAGTTATGTCCTCGCCGTTGCGAGGCCCAATTGACCATGGTTGTTGTTTTGAGTGAGCCTGGGGGCTAGGGATACCCCATCAGTGAGAACAAGCAGCCTGCTTGTCCTCGGAGAAAGCGAATGCTACATACCTGTAGAAGGTATTCTCCGAGGACAGCAGGCTGATTGTTCTCACAAAGCCCGCCCGCCTCCCCTTTGGAGTTGTGTCTTCCCTGGTCTTTGTCTTGCTACATATGAGACTGGCCGGCACAAGCCGGTTTCGGGCGGGAAGACGGCTGCGCATGTGCGGTGCGCATCGGCGCGCAAGGGCTAGCAAAGGACTTTGCTAGTGAAGATTCCGATTGGAGGGGCTGCCGTGGACGTCACCCATCAGTGAGAACAATCAGCCTGCTGTCCTCGGAGAATACCTTCTACAGGTATGTAGCATTCGCTATCTCTAATTGGCTAGCGGATTGCATATCCTTTACTTATGCCCAAGCTGGGCTGACTCTAGAGGGCCACGTCACGGCTCATAATGTCAGAGCCATGGCTGCGTCAGTGGCTCACTTGAAGTCAGCTTCTATTGAAGAGATTTGCAAGGCTGCAATGTGGTCATCAGTCCACACATTCACATCTCACTACTGCCTTCAGCAGGATACCCGACGCAACAGACAGTTTGGACAGTCGGTGCTGCAGAATCTGTTCGGGGTTTAGAATCCAACTCCACCCTCCTAGGCCCTTTTCTGTTCTGTTCCAGGCTGCACTCTCACTTAGTTATGTTTCTTTTCAGGTCAATCTCTGTTATGTCCTCGCCGTTGCGAGGCCTAATTGACCAATGTTCATTGTTTTGAGTGAGCCTGGGTGCTAGGGATACCCCAATCGTGAGAACAAGCAGCCTGCTTGTTCTCGGAGAAAGTGAAGATACATACCTGTAGCTGGTATTCTCCGAGGACAGCAGGCTGATTGTTCTCACAAACCCGCCCTCCTCCTCTTTGGAGTTGTTTGTTGTTCTCCTCTTGCTTTTGGACTACACTGAGGGACTTGCACGACAGGCGGGAAACCGGTCCACACATGCACAGTGCGCACCACTCGCGCACCAGAAGGCTCTGGAAGATTTTTTGAGTTTTTGCTAGCAAAACTTCCGATCCTGGGCCAACGTGGACATCAACCCAATCGTGAGAACAATCAGCCTGCTGTCCTCGAAGAATACCTGCTACAGGTATCTTCACTTTCAGGTACAATAGGTATTTCCCTATCCCCAGTGGGCTTACAATTTAAGGGGTTGATATTCAGCTGACAGTGCTCAGAGTTTTGCTGACCGCCACCAGCATTGTGCCTGGAATTTGTGTCAGGCCATGTCCGGGCTTCAGCATTGACTTTCCAGGTTTGCTGAGCCAGCTAAAGCATAGCCAGTTAAGTATGATATTCACCACTTAACCAGCTATGGGGCACCGCATAAAGATAGGACTGATTTTTATGCAGCCCTATTTATGCGGTTGCCTTGGCCTTTCTGTGGTTTTTGCAACTACATTCAAAGCAATTTATTTAGTATATACAGGTACTTATTTGTACCTGGGGCAATGGAGACCATAATCAAGTATATAATATCACGTTCATTGTTGATTTAATTATGAATTGATAATGAGCGTGACTTTTGGGCTGATGCGCAGACCTCAGATCTGACATAGGCACAAGCATCAGATGTCACCTAACCTACTGGCACACGCATGTGGCCACCTCTCACACAGTGCCAGTGAATCAGAGGCAAGTCATACATGTGCGCACCAGAGTGTTCCAATTTCTGTTCCTTCCTTGCCTGCAGTTTTGCAGCTCGAACCCCAGAGAAAGACTGAGAGAGCCGACTGGAATTTAGTTTTTTATGTACCATTAAATTCTTGCAGGGACGGGTGAGGTCAGGTTAAATTCTTGCGGGGACGGGTGGGAGTGGGTAAGATTCAGGCAGGGACAGGTAAGATGTCTGCCCCCATGCAACTCTCTAGTTTTATGTCCTGGGTTCGCTTGCTTTATACATCCCCCTTGGCAAGTTTAAGAATTAATAGTTGCTACACTGAACCCTTTGAGCTACACCAAGGTACATGGCAGGGTTGTTTGCAATTTCTATAGAACCCCTGGCGTAGTTGGTGCAAGCCACGTCTGGTATTCAGGGAGTTCTGGGGAGGGGACATGAGCATAAAATTATGCTTTTTACCGATGATGTCTTGTTGACATTGACTTAGAATTACTGTTTTAGGTATCTCAGATGTTGACTCGTTAGGGGAGGTATCTGGCTTTAAAGTTAACATGACAAAGTTGGAGATTTTGAATCTTAGTTTGGAGACCCCTAGGACCCTCCAACTTAAGCAGTGCTTCTCCTTTCAATGGGCTAGGAAACATATTTAGTACTTGGGGGTTTGTGTGACAGCTCAGTTGAAAGGGTTGTATTACACTAATTTACGGGCCAAGCTTACTCAACTGCTGACTGAACTTGATTGCTGGGGGGGGCCTAACTCTCACCTGGATGGGGTGGATCCAGGCAGTCAAGATGATGTTTCTGCCCAAGCTACTTTACTTATTTGTGGCGCTCCCTCTTCCCATACTGCACTGTTTTTTCCGCCAGTTGAATCAGAATTTTTGCTTATATTTGTAAGAATAATCCACCTATGGGTGGGAATCTATGCTTTATCAGCCCAAATTTAAGGGGGTATGGGAGTGCCTCATTTTGAGCTCTATTTTAAAGCAGCGCAGTTACGTATTTTGGCTGATTGGATGGAGGACAGTATGAAAAAATGGACAGATTAGGGGATCAGCATTGGGTTGGCTGTACTCCTTCACCTAGCCTGGGTAACTCCCTTGGCCCTTAGTTTTCCTTTATTGATATGGTATAAGGTGTGAGGGCAGTTGTTTCCAGATAGACAGTATCGTTTATCTATAGCTATACAATATGCTTCCTCCTTTGGTCCAGGGCATCATGACTTGGTTTATAATGATGGGCTTGCAATGGTTTGCGCTCCGTGGGACAGATATGAGAGGAGAGGGAATATGTCCCTTTTGCAGATCTGCAGGAAGAATATGGTTTACTCCCAAGGAATAGTTTTCATTCTCCGAGGACAAGCAGGCTGCTTGTTCTCACTGATGGGTGACGTCCACGAGGCAGCCCCTCTATCGGAAACTTCACTAGCAAGGCCTTTGCTAGTCCTCGTGCGCCCATGCGCACCGCGCATGCGCGGCCGTCTTCCCGCCCGAACCGGCTCCTGTTCGTCAGTCTTCTTTTGTCCATGCTCAGTACGGTCGTGTTTGCGCCGTTCGCGCCCCTTAAGTTGACCCTCGCGCGTCTTTTTGACTTTTCGCTTTAAAAAAAAAAAAAGGGATTTCGGAAAAGGGCCTTTCGGTCTTTTCCCTTTCCCGTATTTCTAGTTTTCGCACCCGTTAAGTTTTCTTTCGTTTTCGGGGTAGGCCCTTTTGAGGCCTCGGGTCGAGATTTTTTCTCCCCCTCTTTTTGGTGCCTTACCGCAATTACGAGTTTTGATTTCTCCGCGTGATTTTTCCGCCCATGTCATCGAAGTCTCCCAGCGGCTTCAAGAAGTGCACCCAGTGCGCCCGGGTAATCTCGCTCACTGACAAGCATGCGTCGTGTCTTCAGTGTCTGGGGGCTGGGCACCGCCCGCAGGCCTGTAGTCTTTGCGCCTTTTTACAGAAAAGGACTCAGGTAGCGAGATTAGCCCAGTGGAACGTTTTGTTCTCGGGCTCTTCGTTGGCATCGGCACCGGGAGTATCGAGTGCGTCAACGTCGACAGCGTCAAGACCTCCGACCTTGGCCGCGACTGTATCGATTGCATCGAGGCATTGACTCTCTGCATCGTCGGGGCTGAGACATCGGAAGTCGGCGTCGGTGGTACCGGGACCTCCACTAGTGCTGATGTCGTCGGACTGTGGTGCTTCGACTGGAGTGCAGGTGAGGGCTGTCCATTCCCCTGCTGGTGGCGGTGAGCCTTCGGGTGGGTCTCCCCTACCCTGAGGGCTCTGCGGTACAGCCCCCCTGAGGACCGACCTTCTTCGGCCTCGGCCCCGAGGAAGCGACGGCTGGATTCTACGTCGTCCTCGTCGTACCGGGAAGCTCCGGTGACATGCTTCGTTTGAAAAAGTCAAAGAAGCATCGACACCGGTCCTCCTTCCCGCGTCGGTACCGAGAGCTCTGGGTCGCCGAGGGAGTCGGCACCCAGTAGGCATCGGCACCAGGGAGGACCGCTCACCCTCTGTTCAAGAGGTGTCGATGCGCTCCACCTTGGACAGCCCGGAACAGCCTCCAGCCCCGGAAACAGACTCTGGACTTCAACACCTGCATCGGCTTCCATGTCTTTCTCCACAGCCGCTCTGCACGAGAGTCTCCGGGCCGTTCTTCCAGAGATCCTGGGAGAGCTGTTGCGCCCTTCCCCTCCGGTACTGGGGGTGCTTGCGCCACCGGTACCGTCGAGTGAGGCGCCGGCTGGCCCCTTGCCCGGGGTGAGGTCTCCGATATCGGTGCCGCTTGCGGTACCGACTGCGGTCGCCTCCCAGGAAGGCTCCCCGACGACGTCGGCGGAGGGAGCTTCACCGGTGCGGTGAGGGAGTCTACCTCTCGACGCTCACACCGTGGCCGTGGTTCCACGGAGTCGAGCCGGGCACGGCTTCAGACACAGGTTCGTGAACTTGTGTCTGATACCGATGGTGAGGCCTCGTGGGAGGAGGAGGAGGACATCAGATATTTCTCTGACGAGGAGTCTGATGGCCTTCCTTCTGATCCCACTCCCTCCCCTGAAAGGCAGCTTTCTCCTCCCGAGAGTCTGTCTTTTGCGGCCTTTGTCCGGGAGATGTCTGCGGCCATCCCCTTCCCGGTGGTTGTGGAGGATGAGCCCAGGGCTGAAATGTTTGAGCTCCTGGACTATCCTTCTCCACCTAAGGAAGCGTCCATAGTACCCATGCATCATGTCCTAAAAAAGACATTGCTGACGAACTGGACCAAGCCTTTAAGTAATCCCCACATTCCCAAGAAGATCGAGTCCCAGTACCGGATCCATGGGGACCCAGAGCTGATGCGCACTCAGTTGCCTCATGACTCTGGAGTTGTGGATTTGGCCCTAAAGAAGGCTAAGAGTTCTAGGGAGCATGCTTCGGCGCCCCCGGGCAAAGACTCTAGAACCTTAGACTCCTTTGGGAGGAAGGCCTACCATTCCTCTATGCTCGTGGCCAAAATTCAGTCTTACCAGCTCTACACGAGCATACACATGCGGAACAATGTGCGGCAGTTGGTGGCTTGGTGGACAAGCTCCCTCCTGAGCAAGCAAGCCATTTCAGGAGGTGGTCAGGCAGCTGAAGGCGTGCAGAAAATTCCTGGCCAGAGGGGTGTATGACACCTTTGATGTTGCGTCCAGGGCCGCTGCTCAAGGTGTGGTGATGCGCAGACTCTCATGGCTGCGTGCCTCCGACCTGGAGAATAGGATCCAGCAGCGGATTGCGGACTCGCCTTTCCGTGCGGACAATATTTTGGAGAGAAGGTCGAACAGGTGGTAGAGCAGCTCCACCAGCGGGATACCGCTTTCGACAAGTTCTCCCGCCCGGCAGCCTTCAGAATTCTACCTCCACAGGTAGACGTTTTATGGGGGAAGGAAGACTGTTCCCTACTCTTCTGGTAAGCGTAGGTACAATCCTCCTTCTCGACAGCCTGCGGCCCAGGCTAAGCCCCAGCGCGCTCGCTCTCGTCAGCAGCATGCACCTCAGCAAGGCCCCTCGGCTCCCCAGCAAAAGCAAGGGGCGAGCTTTTCACTGGCTCCAGCAGAGCATAGCCGACATCAACGTGTCAGTGCCGGGTGATCTGCCGGTCGGAGGGAGGTTGAAAGTTTTTCACCAAAGGTGGCCTCTCATAACCTCTGATCAGTGGGTTCTTCAAATAGTCCGGCAAGGATACACCCTCAATTTGGCCTCCATACCTCCAAATTGTCCACCGGGAGCTCAGTCTTACAGCTTCCAGCACAAGCAGGTACTTGCAGATGAACTCTCCGCCCTTCTCAGCGCCAATGCGGTCGAGCCCGTGCCATCCGGGCAAGAAGGGCTGGGATTCTATTCCAGGTACTTCCTTGTGGAAAAGAAAACAGGGGGGATGCGTCCCATCCTAGACCTAAGGGCCCTGAACAAATATCTGGTCAAGGAAAAGATCAGGATGCTTTCCCTGGGCACCCTTCTTCCCATGATTCAGGAAAACGACTGGCTATGCTCTCTGGACTTGAAGGACGCCTACACGCACATCCCGATACTGCCAGCTCACAGACAGTATCTGCGATTTCAGCTGGGCACACGTCACTTCCAGTACTGTGTGCTACCCTTTGGGCTCGCCTCTGCACCCAGAGTGTTCACGAAGTGTTTGGCTGTGGTAGCAGCGGCACTTCGCAGGCTGGGAGTACACGTGTTCCCTTATCTCGACGATTGGCTGGTGAAGAACACATCCGAGGCAGGAGCTCTACAGTCCATACAGATGACTATTCGCCTCCTGGAGCTACTGGGGTTTGTGATAAATTATCCAAAGTCCCATCTTCTCCCAGTACAGAGACTCGAATTCATAGGAGCTCTGCTGGATTCTCGGACGGCTTGTGCCTATCTCCCAGAGACGAGAGCCAAGAACTTGTTGTCCCTCGTCTCGCGGGTGCGAGCGTCCCAGCAGATCACGGCTCGGCAGATGTTGAGATTGCTGGGCCACATGGCCTCCACAGTTCATGTGACTCCCATGGCCCGCCTTCACATGCGATCTGCTCAATGGACCCTAGCTTCCCAGTGGTTTCAGGCTGCTGGGGATCTAGAAGACGTGATCCACCTGTCCACGAGTTTTCTCAAATCCCTGTATTGGTGGACGATTTGGTCCAATTTGACTCTGGGACGTCCTTTCCAAATTCCTCAGCCACAAAAAGTGCTGACTACGGATGCGTCTCTCCTGGGGTGGGGAGCTCATGTCGATGGGCTTCACACCCAGGGAAGCTGGTCCCTCCAGGAACGCGATCTGCAGATCAATCTCCTAGAGTTACGAGCGGTCTGGAACGCTCTGAAGGCTTTCAGAGATCGGCTGTCCCACCAAATTATCCAAATTCAGACAGACAACCAGGTTGTCATGTATTACATCAACAAGCAGGGGGGCACCGGATCTCGCCCCCTGTGTCAGGAAGCCGTCAGCATGTGGCTCTGGGCGCGCTGTCACGGCATGGTGCTCCAAGCCACATATCTGGCAGGCGTAAACAACAGTCTGGCCGACAGACTGAGCATGATTATGCAACCTCACGAGTGGTCGCTCAACTCCCAAGTAGTGCGCCAGATCTTCCAGGTGTGGGGCACCCCCTTGGTAGATCTCTTTGCATCTCGAGCCAACCACAAAGTCCCTCAGTTCTGTTCCAGGCTTCAGGCCCACGGCAGACTGGCATCGGATGCCTTCCTCCTGGACTGGGGGGAAGGTCTGCTGTATGCTTATCCTCCCATACCTCTGGTGGGGAAGACTTTGTTGAAACTCAAGCAAGACCGAGGCACCATGATTCTGATCGCTCCTTTTTGGCCGCGTCAGATCTGGTTCCCTCTTCTTCTGGAGTTATCCTCCGAAGAACCGTGGAGATTGGAGTGTTTTCCGACCCTCAACACACAGGACGAAGGGGCGCTTCTACATCCCAACCTCCAGTCTCTGGCTCTCACGGCCTGGATGTTGAGAGCGTAGACTTTGCCTCTTTGGGTCTGTCAGAGGGTGTCTCCCGCATCTTGCTTGCTTCCAAGAAAGATTCCACTAAGAGGAGTTACTTCTTTCTATGGAGGAGGTTTGCCGTCTGTGTGTGACAGCAAGCCCTAGATCCTCGCTCTTGTCCTACACAGACCCTGCTTGAATACCTTCTGCACTTGTCTAAGTCTGGTCTCAAGACCAACTCTGTAAGGGTTCACCTTAGTGCAATCAGTGCATACCATTACCGTGTGGAAGGTAAGCCGATCTCAGGACAGCCTTTAGTTGTTCGCTTCATGAGAGGTTTGCTTTTGTCAAAGCCCCCTGTCAAACCTCTACAGTGTCATGGGATCTCAATGTCGTTCTCACCCAGCTGATGAAACTCCTTTTGAGCCACTGAACTCCTGCCATCTGAAGTACTTGACCTGGAAGGTCATTTTCTTGGTGGCAGTTACTTCAGCTCGTAGAGTCAGTGAGCTTCAGGCCCTGGTAGCCCAGGCCCCTTACACCAAATTTCATCATAACAGAGTAGTCCTCCGCACTCACCCTAAGTTCTTGCCAAAGGTTGTGTCGGAGTTCCATCTGAACCAGTCAATTGTCTTGCCAACATTCTTTCCCCGTCCTCATTCCTGCCCTGCTGAACGTCAGCTGCACACATTGGACTGCAAGAGAGCATTGGCCTTCTAGCTGGAGCGGACACAGCCCAACAGACAGTCCGCCCAATTGTTTGTTTCTTTTGATCCCAACAGGAGGGGAGTGGCTGTGGGGAAACGCACCATATCCAATTGGCTAGCAGATTGCATTTCCTTCACTTACGCCCAGGCTGGGCTGGCTCTTGAGGGTCATGTCACGGCTCATAATGTTAGAGCCATGGCAGCGTCAGTAGCCCACTTGAAGTCAGCCACTATTGAAGAGATTTGCAAAGCTGCGACGTGGTCATCTGTCCACACATTCACATCTCATTACTGCCTGCAGCAGGATACCCGACGCGACAGTCGGTTCGGGCAGTCAGTGCTTCAAAATCTGTTCGGGGTTTAGAATCCAACTCCACCCCCCTAGGCCCATGTTTATTCTGTTCCAGGCTACACTCTCAGTTAGTTGGATAAGTTGTTAGGTCAATCTCAGTTATGTCCTCGCCGTTGCGAGGCCCAATTGACCATGTTTGTTGTTTTGAGTGAGCCTGGGGGCTAGGGATACCCCATCAGTGAGAACAAGCAGCCTGCTTGTCCTCGGAGAAAGCGAATGCTACATACCTGTTGAAGGTATTCTCCGAGGACAGCAGGCTGATTGTTCTCACAAACCCGCCCGCCTCCCCTTTGGAGTTGTGTCTTCCCTTGTCTTTGTCTTGCTACATATGGGACTGACGAACACGAGCCGGTTCAGGCGGGAAGACGGCCGCGCATGCGCGGTGCGCGAGGACTAGCAAAGGCCTTTGCTAGTGAAGTTTCCGATTGGAGGGGCTGCCGTGGACGTCACCCATCAGTGAGAACAATCAGCCTGCTGTCCTCGGGGAATACCTTCTACAGGTATGTAGCATTCGCTTTATGGGCAAATTAAGGATTATATTCTTCAGCATTAAGCGCATGGGGAACTCAGTTTAAAGGAAACCTTATTAGGACAGGCCATCCATGGAGAGGGAGCTAAGGGAAGTATTACTCGCTTATATTCAGCTCTTCTATTGCACACGACCCCGCTACAGTATTATACTTTTAAATGGGACCAAGATCTAGGTAAATCTTTCACCAGGAAACAATGGGAAAGGTCATTTCAATATCTGTTTAAAGTGTCTGTTGCCAGCAATTTGGTTGAAAATAGCTTTAAGATTTTCTACTGCTGGTACTATACACCAGTGAGACTTCGGAAAATGTTTCCAGGGACCCTGGACTTGTGTTGGAGGATGTGGAGAGAGGGAGACCTTCCTTCATGTGTGGTGGACCTGCTCTGTCATAAAAGCTTCCTGGGCCTTGGTAATGGACACTTTGCAGGAAATCTTGGGAGACATCTATCCACTGCACACAAACCATTGTTTATTACATCATAAGCCAACCACAGTCATGGTCCCTCATCATAACTGGCCATACTGTTCTTTACGGCTCATAAACTAGTTATTGCACAGTCTTGGAAACAGACTGGCCTACCTCCTTTGTTTCAAGTCTCGCAGAAGTTGGACTGTATTTTTCAATTATTTAAGCTCATAGTCTCTCAGCATGGATGATTGACCAAATTTTATGATATTTGGCAAATTTATGAACAGTGGAAGACGAGATGTAAGCCCTCCTCTCCATAAGACTCAGCATCTTTGTTCTATAATACTAGTTTTGGAACATGGCATTTACACACACTGTTGTCATGGGTGGAGGGAGGGTTATGGGAGGGGGTGGTTAGATCCTTGTTTTCTCCGAGGACAAGCAGGCTGCTTGTTCTCACTGATGGGTGACATCCACGGCCTTTGCTAGTGAAGTTTCCGATTGGAGGGGCTGCCGTGGACGTCACCCATCAGTGAGAACAATCAGCCTGCTGTCCTCGGAGAATACCTTCTACAGGTATGTAGCATTCGCTATATTGCTGCTCTGTGTTTTTTCTTTGTATTGCATTGTCTCAAAATATATTTCAAAAATATTCATCACACTCTAACACAGGCCAACGAAGTGGAAGACTTTCTAGAATGCTACATACAGCATGTCTGTCACCTTAGGTAGAGTATGCTGAAGCCACCTCAATTGTCCTATCTGAGGCACAAGAGCATGGTTCCCCAAGACCTAATGTAGACCTCTAGCTGGTTTGGAGACAGATGCACTAGGATCCTGACCCCCTCTTCTGCCTCCCTGAAAGGAACTTCCTCAAGAAAGAAACCTTCCTCACTGAGAAGCACTGACATTTCCTGGTCTATACATACATTGTGGACATTACAAAGTTTTCACAGTCAGGTCTTTGTCAAGAATCTGGTCATTAAGCATTTCACCATAAAATCAAGAGATTCACCAGACCCCTGAGGCAGGCCCTTTGGGCCGAAACACGGGCGTGTGGGTCATCTTTTAGCATTTTTCCAATAAAGACCATTTGATATCATCCTCACATTCACCTCACTGTTTTGTTTGTTGCTCACGCTTATATGAGGTTTGCTCCTCCTCTTTGCTTTGTCCTATACATACTGACATCTAGGGAAAAGCTTCTAACTGACTGAGTACACAAAGCAATCCTCAGGAAGCGTAAGCATTTTAGTATCTGCCAGGCTTTTCACTAAGTTTTCCATCAAACAATAAGTTTCCTCTAAAAAGTAGTTTACTAAGCCACGATTTGGAGGTCACATCTGCTGTCCAAGATTGGCCATGAAGGCCACACCATTGCCAAATGAACGCTCAACACCTTTTCCACCTGGAAATCTTGGCAACTGCTCCATCCAGCAAGAACTGGCTGTAGCCACAAGTTCTCCACAAATCACTGCTGTAAGGCAAGGGTGGAAACTTCAAAGGCTTGCTTCAACAAAATTTCTGTATGACAATTTTGAGGGTCCATAAGAACAGCACCTCCATCTACTGGAATAGCTGTCTTTTTTGTAACTGCCAGGACCAGAGCATCCATCTTAAGGGCTGACAGAACTTTGACAATTGGAAAAGGCAACTTATCCTTATGGAAAATATGGACTACTGGCGCATCTTCTGCTGGAGGAACCTCCAATCAATCAAGTCAACCCTCTTGGTCTTCCACACTGCTGCTCTGTCAAAACCTGCCTATCCCCTTCTGGGAAAACATCATCAATATCCTCATCTAATGCCAAGCAGGGTCTGTTAGTACCAGAGGGCTCTGTTCTCTTGGAATCATGTCCTTTAAGCAGCTGCCAGGATCTGATCCTGACCCTTTCTTTAATTTAAAGAAAAAAAAAAGACTTGTACAAAAGTAAAATGAACTCTGGAGAAAACAGTATTCTGACCTTAGCTCTTTAGTAAATTGGTCTGCATGTGCCCCAAATGCAGCAGTGGTGCCTTCCAGAACATCTGATCAGCTGAGGACTGGAGGCCTCTGATTACCAATATCCTCCTCTACTAACTGCACTGTGGCGGAACTTCCCACCAAAATCAGGGCACTGTGTACCTCGGAAGCAGACTTACTATGGGCTCCTCTGGCCGTTTGCATATCTCGTGGCTCACCTCCATTGCATTTAAAAAAGGAAGTCTTCTGACTATCCAAGGACTGCACACTTGGCACTTCCCACTCCCTCTAACTACTTAGCTGGTGCCACACTTTAAACAATCCCAGTTGTGTGGTTTCGGTGCAGCTATTTATTTATATATAGCATTTATATCCCACATATTCCCACCCATGGGCAGGCTCAATGTGGCTTACATCAGTCTGCAAAAACATACATCAATTCAGCAAACAATCAAATACTTTGAAGTTAAAGAGATTAGTGAGTAACAGCAAAGGAGAGGAAAAGGAGAAAGAGTAATAGAGTTCAATATGTCATTACGACTGCAGCAGTTCAGAAGTTAGCGATGCACAGCATAGTCTGTTGCTTGCAGGAAAAATACAGCACTTCAGCTGCACAGCACATATTGCTTTTCTCTCTCCCCCCCCCCCCCCCCCCCCCCCCCCAGTTACCTGAGGCTCTCAAGATCCAGTAGGAGAGAGGAACAGAGGCACAGATAGCCCAGCCAAAGAAAGCACACGGAGTAACCAAAAGTGGTGGGGGAGGGAGAGACTCAGGTCCACAGAATTGACACAAATCCAAGCTCTACTTAGAACCTCTGCAGAAGTACTCTTTTTAATTGATTTAAATTGAATTAGATATATCAATTTATTCATAATTTGGGAAGTAGCAAATTGAAAGGAACCCAAAAGTTCCCCTTACTGTACAGGATGCTCACCTACCATCTGCTGAAGACAGAACTATTGAATGGATTGGGGCTGCACAAGATACTTGTAGTGTAATATCATTAGTCAGTAGTTATCAGTGTCCATCTGCTGGCAGGAGAAAGCAAACTAGTTCATCTGGACTGGTCTGGTGATACGATATGGGTGTCCTAGCCAGGGATAAGGCTACTTTTTGTCAGAGCTGTGATTCAGGAGCCCTTGTCTTCTCCTGCCCAGTAAGGTATTGCTTTTGTACATCCCATTGGTCTGGATTGATCTAGCAGGATGAAAAGGAAGGTGAACTTTATTCATACCTGTTAATTTCCTTTCATTGACTTCTGCTGTACCAGTCCAGGGCCTACACTGGAAGACATTAGTGTGGGAGAATTCTCTGAGCTCTGTCTGCTCTTCCTTAGTTCCTGTGGTCTGGTGAGTAACTGGAAGGCTTGGACTCCTCAGAAAATACAGACAGCAGGTAGTGAAAAGGTCATAAGAAACGCTTTATTTCTGTACAAAGGGAAAAATACACAGTTTTGTTTCTCCACAGGTTCTACACTTTCAATAAAGTCTCTCAAATACAATCCTTGTATTCTGTCCCTAATAGGGTTTCAAAAGTCACCATGCACTGTTTTCCCTCGTGAATCAGGGCCCCCTCCCCCGGTAGCTTGTCCCAGACACAACTCTAACAGTCACATCTGAGAGTCTCTTAACTTAGGTTCCAAGGAATTTCTCCTACATTACTAGAACCTCCTCTTCACACAAACTCAGGGTAACAACATCCACTGAAGGCCACTCCAATTTCACAAGTACTACGGCCAGCAGGATATGCTGGAAGGATCCTTCGCCATAGGACCTTCCCTTCCAGAGACCTCTTGCTTCAGAGTCTCAACCTGAGAAGCCTGTTGCTTTGGGACCTCCATGAACTGTTCTAACTCAGGGAATTTAGCCACCTCCTTGCCTGATCCCCCATCCCTCTGGCGTGGCAGGTTTAGCACCACCTGCTATAAGGTGGCTAAACTGCAGCCTCAATGAGGGAGTGTTCTTAGGGACAGCTGCTGCTATACTAGAGACCACCACGGAAACGGAGTTCATGGAATCCATGGAAATCCCCTCCGGGACTGTGGGGATGGAAGCAGTTCACTTTCTGCAGGGTTCCCATGGGGTTGGAAGCAGTTTCTGCGGTGTTCCCTTGGAAGTTTAAGCTGCACCAGCTTTTTGCCTACCAAGTTCTTTGAGTGCCACTTCGTCCTCCTTGCTTTAACAGCACAGATGTGGAAAGTCTTTCATTAATCCTCTCTGCTCCATGTGCAGGCCTCGGCTCTGACACAGGCAAGAGCATCAGAGGTCACCTGACCTACTGGCGCATGCATGTGGCAGACTCTCAGCATACAGTGCCAGCAATCAGAGATGAGTCTTATGTATGCACCAGAGTGTTCCAAGTTCCAACTTTCATTCCTTCCTTGCCTGCAGTGCTGTGGCTAGAACCAGAGAGAAACTGAGAGAGCTAATTGGAATTTTTTTTTTAGGTACTATTAAATTCTTGTGGTGACAGGTAAGAGTCCAGCGGGGATGGGTTAGATTTCTGTCGCTGTGCAACTCTCTACACTATACCACTCACTCCCTCACAGTGCCCTATAATGTAAATAGTTTCTTAGTGTTAAGAGTTTGTTAGTGCAATATGCAATGGTTCCCTAAAGGGTCTCAAATGGTGAGATTTGGTTTCCAAATGGTGCTTCTTTGTCATAAGCTTACTGGAGAGTTCCAAGCTTCACCAGTCCTTATACCGGTGATGTCACTGAAAGACTTCAGTTTCTCTACAAGCGGCGTAGCCAGAAGGCAATTTTTGGGTGGGCCAACAGGTTGGATGGGTGGGCACTAGACAGTGGTGTGCTTGGTAAATGTTTAACAACAGGCTCTCTTCCCGGTCCACCTCTGCGCCTCCCCTCAAAATTGCAGAGCTGGCTATAGCCGGGGAGAGAGCCTGGGGTGGGGGTGCAATGCATTACTCTCTCCAGGAAAAAAATTAAATGATCCCAGTTCCAATCTAATTCATGTTTAATGTGGGATAAAAGCCATAAATAATAAGTAAATAAATATAACTTTTAATGTTGAGCACTTGATTCTCAAAGTGGACATATTCCAAGCACTAGAATGAAATAAAATGATTTTTTCTACCTTTGTTGTCTGGTGACTTTGTTTTTCTGATCATGCTGGCCCAGTATCTGATTCTGCTGCTATCTGTCCTCTTAACTCCGTTTCCAGGGCTTCCTTTCCATTTATTTTACTTTCCGCCTTTCTTCTTCATTTCTTGCCCTACATCCATAAGTAAAAGCTGCGTCCTCCGCAGACTTGACTGTCCAGTAGATCCAGCTTCTGCCTATTTTCTTCATCCATGTGCAGTTTTTCTCCTCTCTTCGTTTTCCCTCATCTCATCTCCTTCTTCACTCTTCCCTCCCCTCCATCCATGTCCAGCATTTCTTCTCTCCCTTCCCTCTCCCCATCCATGTCCAGCAACCCTCCTCTCCCCTGCCCTCCCCTCCATCCACCCATGTCCAGCAACCTTCCTTTATCCCCTCCCCTCCATCCATCCATGTCCAGCAACCCTCCTCTCCCTGCCCTGCCCTCCCCTCCATCCACCCATGTCCAGCAACCTTCCTCTCTCCCCCCCTGCCCTCCCCTCCATCCACCCGTGTCCAGCAACTCTTCTCTCCCCTGCCCCCTCCATCCATCCATATCCAGCAATTCTCTTCTCTCCCCTGCCCCCTCCATCCATCCATACCCAGCAATTCTCTTCTCTCCCCTGCCCCCTCTATCCATCCATACCCAGCAATTCTCTTCTCTTCCCTAACCCCCTCCATCCATCCATCCATCCATACCCAGCAATTCTCTTCTCTCCCTAACCCCCTCCATCCATCCATACCAGCAATTCTTTTCTGCCCACCTGCCCCCCTCTATCCATCCATACCCAGCGATTCTCTTCTCTCCCCTGCCCCCTCCATCCATACCCAGCAATTCTCTTCTCGCCCCCTGACCTCCCTCATCCATCCATACCCAGCGATTCTCTTCTGTCCCCTGCCCCCCTCCAGCCATCCATACCCAGCCATTCTCCTCTCTCCCCTGCCCTCCCGCTCCCATCCATGTCCAGTAATTCTCCGCCCCCATCCTCCCCTCCCATTCCATTCCACCTGTCCGCCCTCTTCTCCCCCCAACATCCCCCTTTTTTTTCCTGCCACAGCACCCTGCATGGTTTAAATCTTTTTGTATTACCTCCTTCGAAGCAGCCGCATCATTGAAAGCCCTGCCGTCTCTAGCCTTCCCTTCCTGAGTTCGTTCCCTCAGAGTCCCGCCCTCGCGGAAAGAGGAAATGACGTCAGAAGGCGGGACTCTGAGGGAACGAACTCAGGAAGCGAAGGCTCGATGGGCAGGGCTTTCAATGATGCGGCCACTTCGACAGAGGTAAAAAAGATTTAAACCCCGGGTGAGGGGATGTTGGGTGGGCGGGCCTGGAGGGAAAGTGGCTGGGCCTGGGCCCGGGCCCGCCCATGGCTACGCCCCTGTAATCTCTACCTCTGTCTACTAGTAGAAGGGCACAACTCATTGGTCTGAACTGGTCTAGCAGGATTCAAGGAAAGAAAATTAACATTATTATTTCACCATTAAATCAATCACCAATATTGAACTGTCACATGAGTACTATCTCACAGCTGTAACCATTTCTGCCTGGGATATGTGTAATTGCTATTGTATATATTTCTGATTTGCAAAGTTAGTTAGTTTAACTCACAAGCTTTCAGGACATATGCATGGCACTTTATGACCTCTTTAACCCAAAGCTATCCTTATCTTTAAAGTCCTGCTGTTGGCCACTGAAGAGACATTGATCGGGTCTGAAGTTCTACTGGGTCTTTGCATATGCTTTCCCCTATTTACTGTCCCAGAGATACTGCTTACATTCAAGAATCATTTCATTAATCATATATTGCTGAGCTTCTAGAAATCCTGGAGCACAGTACAAACAGCTGCTAATCCTATGTTTTCCTTGCTGTGACCCAGTATGTCTGCTTGTAATACACTCTAAGTACAATATTAAAAAATACCTTCAGCTCCATGAGACATGGAAGATGCTATAGTATTAAACCATTATTAATTACTATAACTAATAAATCCAACTGGGCACAAACTCAGAGATGACTCATCCCTATCATATTTCACATGATTTTGTTATAGTGTTGTTTCAATAATTTAAAGAGATGGTTTATTATGCAGTGATTCTACTCTAAATGGCGAACTATTCCACTGCTGTATGATTTGTTTAGAAAAAATAACGGACATGTCCAAATGCATATTTTGAATACATGGCAGTCCACAGACAGAAAGATAGTTGAATTAACATAGAGTTGAAACTTATGAACTGTGCCACCATTCTTCAAGGATTCAGCTTTTGCTACTGTAACCTTCAGTCATCTTTCAGGACCATATGGTATATGCCATCATTTTTCTCCATGTTGCTGACCTGACTGTTTTAAAATATAGTCTCAGGCTAGCAAGAGTGTGTGAAATAGGAGTTAGCCCTGTCATAGTTTGTTGAAAATTAGTATTTAAGAGGCCCTTTACTAAGCTGCGTAGGCGCCTACTCATGCCCAATGTGCGCCACTTTGGAGCTACCGCCCAGCTACCGCGTGGCCCGGGCGGTAATTTCATTTTTATGCGCATCCACTACGCGTGCTGGAAATTATTCTGGCGCATGCGCTAATCAGGCAGTAATCAGCATTGTACGCACGAGACATACTGCTCGGTTAACGCGTGAGACCTTACCGTTAAGTGAATGGGCGGTGAGGTCTCAGGCCCAACATGGGTGTGCACCAATTTTATTTTGCCACACGTCCATTTTCAGCCAAAAAAAAGGCCTTTTTGCAGGTGTTCTGAAAAATGGACCTGCACATGCCAATACACACACCTGCAACAGTCGGAACCATTTTTTAGAACACCTTAGTAAAAGGACCCCTAAATTTCTTTTGAAACTTTAAATCCAAGAAAAAGCATTCACAAAAGAAAAAAAAAAAGAGGAATGGACAACAAACCCAATATCCTGCTATCCTCAGATGAGAGGTCCAAGTCAAAAGCTGAAAATAAAATAAAACACAAATCCAGTATGAAGAATTTTTCAAAACTAATCATACACCTTGCATGCTGTATTCACCAACTGAGAAAAAGTATGGCATTTCTTTTTTCCTTTTTATTTAGAAAGTCTGGCCATTGAGCTGAGAAACATGACATCTTTACTTGTTGCTTGCCTTTTCTGACAGCTGTGCAATCCGAGTGCATCAGTACACACATGAACACAGATTTCTCCCAGAAACAATGTCCAGGCTAACAGAAATCTAAGAGTTTCTAATACTGAAAATGAGAACTAGCTTTTGGTTTTTCTGTTATTTCTTTGCTTTTTTTATTATTTATCTTCAGGGGACGTGATGAGGAGGACAGCAGCTTTTTGAACCTCTTTCATCTGGTGAATGCACAGCTAATTTCCATAAGGAGAATCCTGTATTTGACCATGAGCTGCCCTACTGCCTGAGAATTCAAAGGCCACCTTTCTTCATGTCGCCAGGCTCAATCTCTGCATAAGGCAAGAGGAGGGTCCCAGAACCCAATGAACAGAAAGAGCTAATAGGAATCTCTTACTATTTTCAGTCAGATAGTGGAATATCTCCAGTAACCAAACAATTGAGAATTAGTTTGCTGGAACATAACAGCAATTAAATAATTATTTATTTATTTATGTTGCAACCACTGTACCGAATTTTCAGCTAGAACAAATTAGAAAAATATATTTCACATTAATATTCTATCTAGTTCTGTTGGACACAGTCTTTTATAGGTAGAATATCTTAACAGGCAAACTTCTCTGAGCTTGCAGAGTTAGAATGCAAAGCATTAACAAGCCAGCTTTTCACCCCAGCCCTCAGGCTAATCTTGCTGCCACCAGCCACTAGTGGCAGAGTCTAGGATGTTAAATCTCTCAGGGACAATGATGGCTACACAGGTAAGTGCAAGCAACCCAACAGTCTCCACTAGTGCACAGAAATACCAAGCTATCCAGTTCCAGGCTGGAGCTTTTAGAACAGTCTTGGATTTCTGACCATGTCATCATAGTGCATTATGGGACTGGTACCACTGATTTCAATGGGCAGGATCAGGCACTACCAATTCCATACTGCTATGAGATGTAGTTCAAAAGCAGGACTGGCCAAAATCTCCAACCTTAGAACTGGGTAACTTGCCATCTCTGAGAGCGAGAAGCACATTATCCTCCTCCCCTCTCAGAGAAAATAGGGGAAATGCTAGAGCAGAGGTAAACAGCTTTTGCTCTTTCTTGTTTTGGATTACATGTGTTAAATAAAGATTAAAAGAACCAGATTGGTTTAGCCAGCATTTTGCATATAGGGTTTTGTACACTGCTTCATATGCATCCCAGATTATGTTTTTCATGGCTTCAACCTTCAGAATCTGATTCCTCAGACCTATTTATCAACACACACCCTAACAAGAAAAATTTAAGAATGTGCTAAAAGATAGTATAGAAATATGCATCAGAGGGTCTTCTATATATTTTGACTGTCTATATTGTTTCTTTCATTTTAAAAAATATTGGCTTCATTCAATCCTGTAATTCTCTCCACCCAGATTTCTTTTACACATTTTCTTTGTATATATTTATGGTAAAACATGTATCTGTTTTAATTTAACATGGTCATTTATAGGCCAGTTAACCAATAAAGGTCAAGGTGGCTTACAATAAAAATCGTCCACAATTAAAATTCTCACAAAACAACCGTGAGGCATAGTTTATATTCAGAGAGTAAATGGTTGATTGGCACAGAATTGTTGTGTGAGGGTCTTCAAGAGTACATGACCTACAAAGCCTATATAGTGTACAAATATTTGTGCTGCATATTGCCTATGTTCAGTAGCGTGTTAACTGAACAGATGACATTAATGGCCTGATGCTGGCCCTTGTAGTATGTGGGGTCATGGATTTGTGGTTTGGTTGTAGCTCTCAATACAATTAAAAACTGGGCAGCACTTAATTAACTTTTTATCTGCCTGACAACCAAGAAGAGTAAGATTTTAATGCATTCTCCCCTCAAATTCTATAAATGGCACCTTAAGTTGTCCTTGCTAATTTATTGTGTGCTCACTTAAGTAACAAGCCGATCAGTGTTCATTGGTATTTAACAACCAATTAGTGGCACTAATTGGCTTTAATTAGAAATTTATGTACACAACTTTCTAGGTGTATTCTATAGCATAGTGTGTATAAATTCTAATGCAGCCAACTGAAAGGGGACGTAGCTGTGGGCATTTCAAAAAACTATGTGCACTATTATAGAATACAACCTATCTTAGGCCTGGTTTTTAGGTGGCCTAAATGGGTGCACCTACATTTTAGTCGCAAGAACAGCTGCTAAGCATATTCTATATAATTGCACTAAGCTTGTTGTTTTTCAGCGCTGATTTTTTAAGGCACCATTTATGGAATTTGGGCCCTTTATGAGCACAGGCAGCCCTGCCTCCTAATCCCTATCCCACAAGCACTGTGGTACTGTTTCCAGTACAGGTAGCCATTAGCTTCTAAATAAAAAGTGTCACTTTGTAGTTTGCCAGCTTCTAGTTTTGCTGCTTGCAGACACCTGCAGATCTATTGCTGCAATTTAACAACAGTTTCATTCTGAAAAACCCTATTCATTCATATCTTGGCTTTTATCGTCCTTATAGTGGATTGTATCAGCTGGCTACATTTTGCTTTTAGAAATCCATAGGTCCACGAACTCTTGGAATGTCTTTATTGGCAACTGTTTCAATGATACAAATTTATATTAAAGAAACAAAGTCCAAGTTAAGAAAAGCAAATTCAGAAAGTGATTGATTTTCAACAGCTCTGGTATGACTGCAGAGTTATGCAAATGAAACAAAATGATTGGCCCATCCTTTAGACCAGCTCCTACTGTTATTTGTAGAAGTTTGTTGCTATAGCATGTTGCTAAACAAATGGTTGTCATTATGGTGTAAATAGAATATTATTCACTGTATGGTTGTCAAACAGAACTAAACATGAATTGAAAACACATTGAAATCACCTTAACAAATATCTTTGAGATGCTGAGAGGAAAAGCTTCATACTTCCGTTGCTCTATCGGGTATGTTACCCGAAACTGTACGATGTACTGGAGCAATACGGTAAAAAAGTAATCATGAACTTAAAAAAACCTCTCTGGCCTATTTGGTAAATCATGATTTTGAATCTTCCGGCAGTCACTCCAAATGCGGTTCCTGTCCATAGAACGCACTGAATTCACGGATTTTAAGAACGGCAAAGTATATAACTGAGATTTGCCATCACCTGTGCATCCTCAAATGTGGTGTACATACTACACTGTCCTTTCCGTCTATGGTATGTTGGAAAAACACAACGCAATTTTCAACACGACTAAGTGAACATAAATCATGTATATCACACAACAAGTTGGGAGCACCATAGTGGCCCATTGTAGAGCACGGGGCCACTCTTTTGAAGATCGTAAAGGTTGGATAATAGATTGGATTTGACCGGATAAACGAGGGGGGGGTTGGGGCAAAATTTTGTTACAGTGTGAACAACGGTTGGATCTCAAATTAGACACCATTGAACCCAGGGCACTGATACGTCTATAAATTGGTCTGTTTTTTATTGAATGGAGTTTTTCATCAAATGTCATTGTTCATGTCATTTTCATTGAACAGAGTTTTCTATCAAATGTCATTTTTATTGAAATGAGTTTTCTGTTAATGTCACTTTCAGTTGCCATGGATTGTTACGTAAGCACGTAATGACATCATGGGGTGTTCCCTTTTGAGTACCTTTAAATATTCTAGGCGCCATTTTTTCAGCCAGGCTGCTGGCTTGACACGCCGATAGACGATAGCTTTCCAGGTACTGGGATGTAGCATTTTACACACATTGACCTTTCAGTTGTTACTAAGTTATCTAACAAAGTTTTTTGCTGTTTGCGATTTTCAGGGATTTTTGGTGAGGACTCTTGAAAAAGCCAGTGCGAAATGGGTCCTTCGGGACCTCACCCTAGGAGAGAGCAGCAACGTAACAGCCCATAGCTTACAGCATGGCAACAGATAAGTTGCAATTCAATTTGTCATTTGTTGATAACTTTTTGAAGTAAAATAAGAGAAGTTTTTTAGCTTATGATTACTCTTTTACTGTATTGCTCCAGTACATCGTACAGTTTCGGGTAACATACCCGGTAGAGCACGGAAGTATGAAGCTTTTCCTCTCAGCACCTCAAAGATATTTGTTAAGGTGATTTCAATGTGTTTTCAATTCATTTTAGTTATGTCATTATGGTGTAACACACTGTGGACAAACATTTAAAATAATATAATCAAAAGGTTAAAGACATGCAAAGCACGACCAGATGGTAACAACTATCCTTAGAAATAACAAGATGCATGTCCTGTTCTAACAACCTTTAAAGCCCTAAGCATGCATAGGCCACCACAATAGATACCAAGTTAACTAATTCTCCTTCTGAAAACAGAGCCAAAGCATCATACCCTCCAACTTATTCTAGCTTTATATTGTGTGGAGATCTGTGAACATATTGATTTAATTAAAAACAATTTTGAGAAAGTTTTGGTTTTGGTTTTGTTTTTTTTAAGAACAATTCTGTAATTTGTAGAATGGAATCCTGGGGAGCAGAAATCAGGCAAGTGGTGACCTTTCAATTTTGAAGTCAAGTGCCAGGGTGTGGTGAATGTGTGGATTTAGGAGGCTAGGGTATAGTCAGTGGCCCAAACTTCATGCTCAGCTGACAATTGTGCTCCTCTACTGCTAGCAGCTGCCTTTTTAGACACTCGTGCCATGCAGGTAAGCAAGTCCCATTTCATGTTCAGCTTGGAGGTGTATAGGCCTGTCTTTTATAATATATATGTTATGGAAATCAAGACTGCAAATCCTGAGTTTGAATGTTAAGTGTATATACAGATAAGCTAAGCTCAGACTGCTCATACATGTAACCATTCCATTCTTAGGCCAGACAGACTCTTGGTGTGAAGTCTGTGTTTGGATACAAAAAAAGGAGACCACAGCTAGAGAAGCATTAATTTGCTTCCTGCAGCCATAGGCTGGCACAAGTCATAGAATTGGCACTTAATGGTTGGCTACTTTACAAAGAAGGAAAGAAAATAAATGGATATTGAAACTAGCAGAGAAAGAAGAACAAAAAGCAGTGTTAGCTGTATCAAACTTCAAGTTTAGAAAGTTTTATAGAGGAAAACATTCTGAGATCATTGCTGCTTTTTAAAGTACATAAAACAAAATACAAAAGGAAAATTATATTTGTATGTATTCTGTTAAGAGTTGTATATGCATATTTAAAATATTTATGAGAGCTCATTGATACGCACATCTGGGATAAATATTTATTTGAATGCATGTTATTTAGCCAAGTAATACTTTATTATAATTAATAAAATGCACATTTTTCATCCATATTTATTATTTATTTAAAGCGCACAGTGAAAATATGCTAAACGGACTCTGGATTTTATATTATCTATATGCTTTTATTTGAATAGTAGAACACAGTCATTTTTGTCTTAATTTATGTAAAGACTAGGAAAAAAGGCCCGTTTCTGAAACGATGAAACAGGCGCTAGCAAGGTGTTTCTCTTCCGATGCATGGCAGCAGGCCAAGCCATCCATGCCCCTCCCCCAGAGCTCTGCAGTCGTCCCAGCCCCCGAGATCGTCGGTCACCAGTTCTCCCCCCCTTCTCCGTCCCTGTGGACGCTACCCACCACCCCAGGTCGCTCGCTCGCTCCCCCACCCAGGTCACCGCACCGCCCACAACTTTGCCGCTGCACACACCTCCCCCCCCCCCTCTTCTAAGAACGGCGCACCCCCCTCCATTGAACTAACACAGCGAATACCTCACAAACGCAACAGTACAGCACATTGCTTCCTTTCGGGTCTTCTTCCCTCCTTTTGTCCCGCCCTCGTGTGACGTAAGTTCCGTAAGGGCGGGACACAGGGAGGAAGAAGAGCCGAAGAGATGCGATGTTCTGTACTGCTGCGTTTCTGAGGTATTGGCTGTGTTAGTTCAATGGAGGGGGCGTGGGGCGTTCTTAGAAAAGGGGGGGAGGCGGTTGAGCTGCAAAGTTGTGGGCGGTGCGGTGACCTGAGTGGGGAGTGAGCAAGCGACCTGGGGTGCTGGGTAGCAGCCAGAGGCTTCGGGGGAGGTTTTCAAGGAACACGAAGGGAGGGCAGTAACACGAAGGGAGGGAGGGTGTTCAAATCGAGGGAGGGGTGAAGTCGGTGGGAGGGGGCGTGAGGGGGGTTGAAGTGGGACGGATGGAGGAAGGAGTGACGTGTGTGGATGGGGAGGGTAGGGGGATGGGCGGGGCCTATGTCGGCGAGTGTAGTTGTGGTCATTAGTACCCGCCCTCGACGTCATAACGTTTTGACGTGAGGGCGGGGCACAGATACCTGATTACTAAAAGTGGTTACAGAGCTTCAAACTTACAAACCCTGAAGCCACAAAGTCAGGTTTAGAACGTTGAGGGTGCATTTTATGTGCAGATGGGGCGTGGCGGAGGGCGGGTCTATGAGTGAGGGTGAGTGGTCCTCATAGGTCATAGCCTAGCCTACTGAACAGTACAGGAGTTGAGTGCTTCACTGCCATGGAGTGAGCTTCAGAACGTTTGAGGTGGGTTTTATTTATATAGATTATTTATGCATGGAGCTGACCCTGGAAATATTTAAATGTGAAAATAGCAATATTGCCCTAATAGCATGTGAGAGAGACTTTGAAGGTCATTCTTTTCAGAAACTGCAGCAGATCAAGTTATTTGGCCCTGTAACTGTGACAAACAAAAAAAAAACACATTATATTAGTGCAATGAGGAAGAGCTGTGCTGGCTCAGTTGCTTCTCTTCCTTCACCTGACCATTTCCTTTCTACTGCTTTCACAAAATGAGTTTATTAAGTCATCTTTCCTCTTCTAACAAAATGGAAGATAATAAGCAACCACTTGCTAAATGGCTTTTGTAAAAATGTTTCCTGCTCTTGAACGGTACCTTTTCTTTTGTAACATGAACAACTATAATATTCTGCGGCATCAGACAAACAGCAGCTGTTCTATTTAGTATGCTTGGTAGAATGGGCAGGTGCAGTTTCATAGGTAGAAAGGGAGTCCCCCTTGCCCCCTCAAAAATACATAATTAAAAGAAAACCAACATAGTATATTGGGTTGAGACTCATGAATTTTAAAATACAGGCCTTCAAGATTGTAATCACCCTCACATGGTCCATTAATTAGCTGGAAATTTCCAGTATGTGTGTCTCACCAGTCCAGGGGTCTGTTCAGTCCCCTTTAATAGTTGTCCCCATCAACTCTCTAGCAGGAATGCTGATTGCTGTCTTGCCCTTTATTCATGTCCATCTTCCAGAGCATGTTCCCCCTCTTCCAAGCTAAGGGTGGCTCCAAAATACTCTGGGTCAGTTCTGCAATGCTACATGATGAGAACTAGTGGCAGTCATCACTAATCAGAAGGCTATGGGAGAGAAAAATATAATTTAGAACTATAACATACAAACTTATTAGAAACACTTTGATGGTGAAAATATGACAAACTGGTGGCACCTTACACACTAAAAATTGTCCCATTCAGTCTGTTAGGCTATTAAAGGTGAGAGAATCCAAAGCACAACCAAATGATGCAGGAAAGTTAAAAAAAAAAGCACAAGAGCCTTCAAGAATAGGGGGTGTCGAATCAGTATGTTATTAAACAAACCTGACACTGACAATGCTTCAGTGAAACCACCTACATCAGGGGTCTGTGCAGAGGTAAACGTCAAGTGTGTCAATCAGTAGGGAGATAATCTGTCTGTGAAAACATAAGTACATAAGTAATGCCATACTGAGAAAAGACCAAGGGTCCATCGAGCCCAGCATCCTGTCCACGACAGCGGCCAATCCAGGCCAAGGGCACCTGGCAAGCTTCCCAAACGGACAAACATTCTATACATGTTATTCCTGGAATTTTGGATTTTCCAAGTCCGTTTAAGTAGCGTTATGACTTGTCCTTAGGAAACCGTCCAACCCCTTTTTAAACTCTGCTAAGCTAACCGCCTTCACCACTTTCTCCGGCAACGAATTCCAGAGTTAATTACACGTTGGGTGAAGAAAAATTTTCTCCGATTTGTTTAAATTTACTACACTGTAGTTTCATTCGCATGCCCCCTAGTCTAGTATTTTTGGAAAGCGTGACACGAAGCTTCACATCCACCTGTTCCACTCCACTCATTATTTTATATACTCTAGCATGTCTCCCCCTCAGCCGTCTCTTCTCCAAGCGGTATAGCCCTATGCCTCCTTAGTCTTTCTTCATAGGGGAAGTCGTCCCATCCCCGCTATCATTTAGTCGCCCTTCGCTGCACCTTTTCCAATTCTACTATATCCTTCTTGAGATGCCGGCGACCAGAATTGAACACAATACTCAAGGTGCGGCACACCATGGAGCGATACAACGGGCATTATAAAATCCTCACACCTGTTTTCCATACCTTTCCTAATAATACCCAACATTCTATTCGCTTTCTTAGCCGCAGCAGCACAACTGAGCAGAAGGTTTCAGTGGTGTTATCGACGACGACACCCAGATCCCTTTCTTGGTCCGTAACTCCTAACGTGGAACCTTGCATGACGTAGCTATAATTCGGGTTCTTTTTTCCACATGCATCACCTTGCACTTGCTCACATTAAACATCATCTGCCATTTAGCCGCCCAGTCTCCCCGTCTTGTAAGGTCCTCTTGTAATTTTTCACAATCCTGTCGTGATTTAACGACTTTGATAACTTTGTGTCATCAGCAAATTTAATTACCCTCGCTAGTTTACTCCCATCTCTAAATCATTTATAAATATATTAAAAAGCAGCGGTCCTAGCACGGACCCTTGAGGAACCCACTAACTACCGTCTCCATTGTGAATACTGCCATTTAACCCCACTCTCTGTTTCCTATCCTTCAACCAGTTTTTAATCCACAATAGGACAGTTCCTCCTATCCCATGACCCTCCAATTTCCTCTGTAGCCTTTCATGAGGTACCTTGTCAAACGCCTTTTGAAAATCCAGATACACAATATCAACCGACTCCCCTTTGTCACATGTTTATTCACATCCTTCAAAGAATTGAAGTAATTGGTCGGCAAGATTTCCCACAGCAAAAGCCATGCTGACTTGGTCTCAGTACATCCATGTCCTCGGATGTGCTCTGTAATTTGTTTTTAATAATAGCCTGCTACATTTTCCCAGGCACCGACGTCAGACTCACGGTCTATAATTTCCGGATCTCCCCCTGGAGCCTTTTGTAAAATGGGCGTTACATTGGCCACGCCTCCAATCTTCGGTACCAGGACGCTCGATTTTAAAGGATAGTTGCATATCACTAGCAGTAGCTCCGCAAGCTCGTTTTCAGTTCTAGTCAGTACTCTAGGATGAATACCATCCGTTCCAGGAGATTTGCTACTTCTTCAGTTGCCGAACTGCCCCATTACGTCCTCCAGGTTTACCGTGGAATCAGTAAGTTTCTCCGACTCGTCCGCATTGAAATACCCAGTTCCGACACCGGTACCCCACCTCAAATCCTTCGCGGTGAAGACCGAAGCAAAGTAATTCATTCAGTCTCTTCTCGCCTAACAACATCTTTGTCTTCCTTGAATCCACCCCTTTTACCCCCTCGGTCATCCAGCGGCCCAACCGTTCTTTTGCCGCTTCCTGCTTTAATATACCGAAAAAAAATTTTTACTATGTTTTTTGCCTCTAATGCTATCTTTTTTCATACTCCCTCTTGGCCTTCTAATCGCGCCTTGCATTTGCTTGACACTCCTTATGCTGTTTCTTGTTATTTTCAGACGGTTCCTTCTTCCATTTCTGAAGGCGTTTCTTTTAGCCCTAATAGCTTCCTTCACCTCACTTTCAACCAGGCCGGGTGTCTTTGGACTCCGTCTTTCTTTTCTAATTTGCGGATATGTATGGGCTTGGGCCTCAAGGATGTATTTTTGAACAGCGTCCACGGCCGTTGTACAGTTTTTACTCTCTCAGTTGCCCCCCTAGTTTTTTTTTTACCGTTCTTCTCATTTTATCATAGTCCTCCTTTTTTAAAGTTAAACGCTAACGTATTTGACTTTCTGTGTACAGTTACTTCAGGTCGATGTCAAAACTGATCATATTATGGTCACTGTTATCAAGCGCCCCATACCATAACGTTCCTCACCAGATCATGCGCTCCACTAAGGACCAAGTCTAGAATTTTCCTTCTCTTCGTCGGCTCCTGCACCAGTTGCTCCATAAAGCTGTCTTGATTGCATCAAGGAATTGTATCTCTGTAGCGTGTCCCGATGTTACATTTACCCAGTCTATATTTGGATAATTGAAGTCACCCATTATTATCACATTGCCCATTTTGTTCGCGTCTCTGATTTCTTTTATCATTTCTGTGTCTAACCTGCTCATCCTGGTGAGGCGGACGGTAGTAAACTCCTATCACCATTTTTTTCCCTTTCATACATGGAATTTCAACCCACAATGATTCAAAGGTGTGATTTGTGTCCTGCTGAATTTGTAATCTATCTGAGTCAAGGCTCCCGTTAATATACAATGCTACCCCCTCCACCAGTCCGGTCCACCCTATCATTACGATATACTTTGTACCCCGGTATGACAGTGTCCCACTGGTTATCCTCCTTCCACCAGGTCTCAGTAATGCCTATTATATCCAATTTTTCATTTAGTGCAATATATTCCAACTCTCCCATCTATTTCTTAGACTCCTAGCATTTGCATATAGACATTTCAGAGTATGTTTGTTGTTCTTATTTGCATGATGCTTAGTACCTGACACTATTGATTTGACATCTTTGTCTGATCTTTAGTTGTATTTAAGGGCACCTGGCCTACCACGGTCTGTTGTGCAACCTCACTATCCAGAAACCCTATCTTCCCTGTTTTGTGAGGTATCTTTGCAAGATACCTTTTCCCGAACCATGCGCTTTTGAGCGACTGTCGGCCTTCCCCCCATTTCTTAGTTTAAAAGCTGCTCTATCTCCTTTTAAATGCTGACGCCAGCAGCCTGGTCCCACCCTGGTTAAGGTGGAGCCCATCCTTTCGGAATAGGCTCCCCCTTCCCCAGAATGTTGCCCAGTTCCTAACAAACCTAAAACCCTCCTCCCTGCACCGTCGTCTCATCCACACATTGAGACTCTGGAGCTCTGCCTGTCTCTTGGGCCCTGCACGTGGAACAGGTAGCATTTCAGAAAATGCTACCCTAGAGGATCTGGATTTGAGCTTTCTACCTAAGAGCCTAAATTTGGCTTCCAGAACCTCTCTCCCACATTTTCCTATGTCATTGGTACCCACATGTACCAAGACAGCAGACTCCTCCCCAGCACTATCTAAAATCCTATCTAGGTGACGCGTGAGGTCCGCCACCTTCGCACCAGGCAGGCAAGTCACCAGGCGATCCTCACGTCCACCAGCCACCCAGCTATCTATATGCCTAATGATCGAATCACCAACTACAACAGCTGTCCTAACCTTTCCCTCCCGGGCAGCACCTGGAGACATATCCTCGGTGTAAGAGGATAGTACATCCCCTGGTGGGCAGGTCCTGGTTACAGGAGTACTTCCTACTTCACCAGGGGTGATGCTCTCCTTCTAGGAGACCTCCCTCCTCCAAGGTAGCACAAGGGCTACTAGACTGGAGGTGGGACCCTCTCTACAACATCCCTGTAGGTCTCCTCTATGTACCTCTCTGTCTCCCTACAGCTCCACCAAGTCTGCTACTCTAGCCTCAAGAGAACGGACATGTTCTCTAAGAGCTAGGAGCTCTTTGCATCGGGCGCAAACATATGACATCTCACCAACTGGGAGATAATCATACATGGACACCTCAATGCAAAAGACTGGATAGCACCCCTCTCGCTGCTGGACTGCTGACTCCATCTTAGTGTTTTTGAGTTTTCCAATATTTTAAAACTTGCTACAGTATTAAGGTATTAGCCTAATATAAAAATGTCTTTTAGTTTATATAGAATATTGTGTGATTTATTAGTGTTTCCTTCTTAGATGGTAATGAAATGTATTTAAAACTCTATAAGAGCACTCCTTGCTTGTTACCCTAATTACAATAACTGACTATAAATGAGGAGTTGTCCTAGGGTGGGGGGGAATACTAATTAGATCCTGCAGTGGCTGTTAGATTCTATCTGTTAATGCTGTGGTACAAGGCTTTTAAAACTAAGTGGAAAAGACTATGCAGATTAGCTGTTTTCTGTTAGCTGTTGAAAATTTGCTTTTTAAGTTTGCCTAACACTAACCTACAATTCCTCCTTTAAACCCCAATCTTTAAGTTCCCAAAGCACAAGCAAAGTAGCGTTCACTTACCAGAGAAATGTCCTCTTCTCTCAGAACTTCTCAGAAAGGAGTCTTGAAAACAGATGATGCCTGTAACCAGCACTGGGCTACAAAGTACAAGCAGCATGTTAAAACCACTTTTAGCACGCTGCTGGTACTTTGTAGCCTTGCACCAGTTGCAAGTATTCTCTGTTTTCAAGACTCCTTTGTTCTCACAACCAGATCCCTACTGATTGACTGGCACACTTGATGTTCATCTCTGCATAACATAGTAACATAGTAGATGACGGCAGAAAAAGACCCGCATGGTCCATCCAGTCTGCCCAACAAGATAAATTCATATGTGCTACTTTTTATTTGTACCAGTCCTCTTCAGGGCACAGACCGTATAAGTCTGCCCAGCACTATCCCCGCCTCCCACCACCAGCTCTGGCACAAACCGTATAAGTCTGCCCAGCACTATCCCTGCCTCCCAACTACCAGTCCTGCCTCCCACCACCAGCTCTGGCACAGACCGTATAAGTCTGCCCAGCACTATCTCCGCCTCCTAACCACCAGCCCCACCTCCCACCACTGGCTCTGGCACAGACCGTATAAATCTGCCCAGCACTATCCCCACCTAAACTTGGCTAAGCTCCCAAGGATACATTCTTTCTGAACAGGATTCCTTTATGTTTATCCCAGCATGTTTGAATTCTGTTACTGTTTTCATCTCCACCACCTCCCGCGGAAGGGCATTCCAATTATCCACCACTCTCTCCATGAAAAAGTACTTCCTGACATTTTTCCTGAGTCTGCCCCCCTTCAATCTCATTGAAGACCCCTGATGCAGGCGTTTCACTGAAAAACAGACTATGTCGGGTTCTTTAATAAAGTGCTGATTTGATGCCCCCTATTCCTGAAGGCTCCTTGTGCTTTTTTTGGCTTTTCAGGCTAGCCTAGTGGTTAGTGCAGTGGACTTTGATCCTGGAGAACTGGGTTCAATTCCCACTGCAGCTCCTTGTGATTCTGGGCAAGTCACTTAACCCTCCATTGCCCCAGGTACAAATAAGTACTTGAATATACTATGTAAAACCGCTTTGAATGCAGTTGGAAAAAACCACAGAAAGGCAGTATATCAAGTCCCATTCCCTTTTCCTATAAAATGTGGCACCAACTTCTCTATCACTTTCTACTGCAAACTAACAGAGCTATCCCTCTGGAAGTTTTAATTGTGATGTTTGTTATCACAATAGCACTAACATACAGATGAAGTGGACCAGAATATATAATCCCCTCCCTCTCCCCCCCCCCCCAAAAAAAAATGCTCAAAATATTAGTATCTACAACAAGTCCAAGTCCTGACTTCACACATAGTGTCTGTATTATTTATAGATCATAGGGCCTCTTTTACAAAGCTGCACTACTGATTCCCAGTGCGGCAAATGAGCCCATAATGTGCAATATAAATAAATCTTTAGTATTACTTAAGAATAAGCTTAACTTAGATTGTAAGCCCTGCAGGGACAGAAAAGTACTCACTGTACCCGATTCTATACCACTTTGATAGCTTTCAGGCTTGTAGGCAGTATATAAAAAAACTAAAACAACTACATACATTTGGTAGTAACA
This sequence comes from Microcaecilia unicolor, assembly GCF_901765095.1. Taxonomy (NCBI): domain Eukaryota; kingdom Metazoa; phylum Chordata; class Amphibia; order Gymnophiona; family Siphonopidae; genus Microcaecilia; species Microcaecilia unicolor. Next base: position 68,292,537 of record NC_044042.1, on the reverse strand, counting down.
GGAACAGCTGCTTGCTAATATGCATTTTAATGGTAACCAGAACAGAAGATGTTTCCACTCCATCATGAAGCGTGATTCATTTAGAACAAGAATACTACTACTAATCATTTCTGTAGCGCTACTAGACATACGCTCCGTTGTATACTTGAACATGACGAGACAGTCCCTGCTCAACGGAGCTTACAATCTAATTAGGACAGACAAGAGATAAGGGAATATTAAAGTAAGGATGATAAAAAAAGGGTTCTGAACAAGTGAATAAGGGTTAGGCGTTAAAAGCAGCATCAAAAAGTGGGCTTTTAGCTTAGATTTGAAGAGATGGAGCTTGATGTACCAGCTCAGGAAGTCTATCTAAGTAAAAACAGCAAAGAACAATATAAATTTACCTTAAGGATGTAATGATACTGGAGCCCGAGCCTAGCTGCAGTTTTTTGCCATTAAAGCATATAAATTATATAAGACAGAAGAACAAGGCCAATGATGGCAAAAAACATCAGGATAAAAATATCCAACATCTTGGAGAGGAGTGAAGAGCTGAAGCTGCTGCCTAGATATCAGGGCCAGGTTGCAGGAAAAGAGCTGGAACTGTTGTCTGGATTCCAAGCTTTCACTGCAGCAATGAGAAGAGCTGGAGGTGTTGCCTAGATCCCAGGCTTGGAATGCAGTGGTAGTGATTTCCATCAATCAGAGCAAGACAGCCACACACAAGAGAAGGGGGAGGAGTAGGATTGTTATATTTCCTTCATCTTACATCCTATTTCACTCCGCCTCTTTTTTTCTTGAGACTTATGTGTTTTCATGGCAGTATAATGAGTTAGGGCAATGAATGTATAATGAGTTAAAGCAATGAATCAAGCTTCGGAAGTCCCCAGTGGAAATAGAGCAGCTGTGCTCTTCAGATATAACAACCAAAATAGCTATTCTCCGAGGACAAGCAGGCTGCTTGTTCTCACTGATGGGTGATGTCCACGGCAGCCCCTCCAATCGGAACTTCACTAGCAAAGGCCTTTGCTAGTCCTCGCGCGCCCATGCACGGCCGTCTTCCCGCCCGAACCGGCTCGTGTTCGTCAGTCTACTTTTGTCCGCGCTCGGTACGGTCGTGTTTGCGCCGTTCGCGCCCCTTAAGTTGACCCTCGCGCGTCTTTTTGACTTTCACTTCTAAAAAAAAAAAAGGGATTTCGGAGAATGGCCTTTCGGTCTTTTTCCCCTTCTCGTATTTCCAGATTTTTGCCCCGTTAAGTTTTCTTTCGTTTTCGGGGTAGGCCCTTTTGAGGCCTCGGGTCGAGTTTTTTCTCCCTCTCTTTTTGGTGCCTTACCGCAATTACAAGTTTTGATTTCGTCGGCGTGATTTTTTCCGCCCATGTCATCGAAGTCTCCCAGCGGCTTCAAGAAGTGCACCCAGTGCGCCCGGGTAATCTCGCTCACTGATAGGCACGCGTCGTGTCTTCAGTGTCTGGGGGCTGGGCACCGCCCGCAGGCCTGTAGTCTTTGAGCCCTTTTACAAAAAAGGACTCAGGTAGTGAGATTGGCCCAGTGGAGCGTGTTGTTCTCGGGCTCTTCGTCGGCATCTGCACCGGGAGTATCGAGTGCATCAACGTCAACAGCGTCAAGACCTCCGCCCTCGGCCGCGACTGTATCGATTGCATCGAGGCATCGACCCTCTGCATCGTCGGGGCCAAGACATCGGAAGGCTGCATCGACGTCGGTGGTACCGGGACCTCCACTAGTGCTGATGTCGTCGGACGGTGGTGCTTCGACTGGAGTGCAGGTGAGGGCTGTCCATTCCCCTGCTGGTGGCGGTGAGCCTTCGGGTGGGTCTCCTCCTACCCTGAGGGCTCCTGCGGTACAGCCCCCCTGAGACCGACCTTCTTCGGCCTCGGCCCCGAGGAAGCGATGGCTGGATTCTACGTCCTCCTCGTCGGTACCGGGAAGCTCCGGTGACATGCTTCGTTTGAAAAAGTCAAAGAAGCATAGACACCGGTCTCCTTCCCGCGTCGGTACCGAGAGCTCTGGGTCGCCGAGGGAGTCGGCACCCAGTAGGCATCGGCACCGGAAGGACCGCTCACCCTCTGTTCAGGAGGTGTCGATGCGCTCCACTTTGGACAGCCCGGAACAGCCTCCACGCCCGGAACAGACTCTGACTTCGACACCTGCATTGGCTTCCATGTCTTTCTCCACAGCCGCCCTGCACGAGAGTCTCCGGGCCGTTCTCCCAGAGATCCTGGGAGAGCTGTTGCGCCCTTCCCCTCCGGTACCGGGGGTGCTTGCGCCTCCGGTACCGTCGAGTGAGGCGCCGGCTGGCCCCTTGCCCGGGGTGAGGTCTCCAACATCGGTGCCGCTTGCGGTACCGACTGCGGTCGCCTCCCAGGAAGGCTCCCCGACGACGTCGGCAGAGGGAGCTTCGCCGGTGCGGGCGAGGGAGTCCACCTCTCAACGCTCACACCGTGGCCGTGGTTCCATGGAGTCGAGCCGGGCTTCAGACACAGGTTCGTGAACTTGTGTCTGATACCGATGGTGAGGCCTCGTGGGAGGAGGAGGAGGACATCAGATATTTCTCTGACGAGGAGTCTGATGGCCTTCCTTCTGATCCCACTCCCTCCCCTGAAAGGCAGCTTTCTCCTCCCGAGAGTCTGTCTTTTGCGTCCTTTGTCCGGGAGATGTCTACGGCCATCCCCTTCCCGGTGGTTGTGGAGGATGAGCCCAGGGCTGAAATGTTTGAGCTCCTGGACTATCCTTCTCCACCTAAGGAAGCGTCCACAGTACCCATGCATCATGTCCTAAAAAAGACATTGCTGGCGAACTGGACCAAGCCTCTAAGTAATCCCCACATTCCCAAGAAGATCGAGTCCCAGTACCGGATCCATGGGGACCCAGAGCTGATGCGCACTCAGTTGCCTCACGACTCTGGAGTTGTGGATTTGGCCCTAAAGAAGGCTAAGAGTTCTAGGGAGCATGCTTCGGCGCCCCCGGGCAAAGACTGTAGAACCTTAGACTCCTTTGGGAGGAAGGCCTACCATTCCTCTATGCTCGTGGCCAAAATTCAGTCTTACCAGCTCTACACGAGCATACACATACAGAACAATGTGCGGCAGTTGGCGGGCTTGGTGGACAAGCTGCCTCCTGAGCAAGCCAAGCCATTTCAGGAGGTGGTCAGGCAGCTGAAGGCGTGCAGAAAATTCCTGGCCAGAGGGGTATAAGATACCTTTGATGTTGCGTCCAGGGCCGCTACTCAAGGTGTGGTGATGCGCAGACTCTCATGGCTGCGTGCCTCCGACCTGGAGAATAGGATCCAGCAGCGGATTGCGGACTCGCCTTGCCATGCGGACAATATTTTTGGAGAGAAGGTCGAACAGGTGGTAGAGCAGCTCCACCAGCGGGATACCGCTTTCGACAAGTTCTCCTGCCGGCAGCCTTCAGCTTCTACCTCCACAGGTAGACGTTTTTATGGGGGAAGGAAGACTGTTCCCTACTCTTCTGGTAAGCGTAGGTACAATCCTCCTTCTCGACAGCCTGCGGCCCAGGCTAAGCCCCAGCGCGCTCGCTCTCGTCAGCAGCGTGCGACTCAGCAAGGCCCCTCGGCTCCCCAGCAAAAGCAAGGGGCGAGCTTTTGACTGGATCCAGCAGAGCATAGCCGACATCAACGTGTCAGTGCCAGGCGATCTGCCGGTCGGGGGGAGGTTGAAAGTTTTTCACCAAAGGTGTCCTCTCATAACCTCCGATCAGTGGGTTCTTCAAATAGTCCGGCAAGGAAACACCCTCAATTTGGCCTCCAAACCTCCAAATTGCCCACTGGGAGCTCAGTCTTACAGCTTCCAGCACAAGCAGGTACTTGCAGAGGAACTCTCCGCCCTTCTCAGCGCCAATGAGGTCGAGCCCGTGCCATCCGGGCAAGAAGGGCTGGGATTCTATTCCAGGTACTTCCTTGTGGAAAAGAAAACAGGGGGGATGCGTCCCATCCTAGACCTAAGGGCCCTGAACAAATTTCTGGTCAAGGAAAAGTTCAGGATGCTTTCCCTGGGCACCCTTCTTCCCATGATTCAGGAAAACGACTGGCTAGGCTCTCTGGACTTGAAGGACACCTACACGCACATCCCGATACTGCCAGCTCACAGACAGTATCTGCGATTTCAGCTGGACACACGTTACTTCCAGTACTGTGTGCTACCCTTTGGGCTCACCTCTGCGCCCAGAGTGTTCACAAAGTGCCTGGCTGTAGTAGCAGCGGCACTTCGCAGACTGGGAGTGCATGTGTTCCCTTATCTCGACGATTGGCTGGTGAAGAACACATCCGAGGCAGGAGCTCTACAGTCCATGCAGATGACTATTCGCCTCCTGGAGCTACTGGGGTTTGTGATAAATTATCCAAAGTCCCATCTTCTTCCAGTACAGAGACTCGAATTCATAGGAGCTCTGCTGGATTCTCGGACGGCTCATGCCTATCTCCCAGAGACGAGAGCCAACAATTTGTTGTCCCTCGTCTCGCAGGTGCGAGCATCCCAGCAGATCACAGCTCGGCAGATGTTGAGATTGCTGGGCCACATGGCCTCCACAGTTCATGTGACTCCCATGGTCGCCTTCACATGCGATCTGCTCAATGGGCCCTAGCTTCCCAGTGGTTTCAGGCTGCTGGGGATCTAGAAGACGTGATCCACCTGTCCACGAGTTTTCTCAAATCCCTGTATTGGTGGACGATTTGGTCCAATTTGACTCTGGGACGTCCTTTCCAAATTCCTCAGCCACAAAAAGTGCTGACTACGGATGCGTCTCTCCTGGGGTGGGGAGCTCATGTCGATGGGCTTCACACCCAGGGAAGCTGGTCCCTCCAGGAACGCGATCTGCAGATCAATCTTCTGGAGTTACGAGCGATCTGGAACGCTCTGAAGGCTTTCAGAGATCGGCTGTCCCACCAAATTATCCAAATTCAGACAGACAACCAGGTTGCCATGTATTACATCAACAAGCAGGGGGCACCAGATCTCGCCCCCTGTGTCAGGAAGCCGTCAGCATGTGGCTCTGGGCTCGCCGTCACGGCATGGTGCTCCAAGCCACATATCTGGCAGGCGTAAACAACAGTCTGGCCGACAGGTTGAGCAGGATTATGCAACCTCACAAGTGGTCGCTCAACTCCAGAGTAGTGCGCCAGATCTTCCAGGTGTGGGGCACCCCCTTGGGTAGATCTCTTTGCATCTCGAGCCAACCACAAAGTCCCTCAGTTCTGTTCCAGGCCCACGGCAGACTGGCATCGGATGCCTTCCTCCTGGACTGGGGGGAAGGTCTGCTGTATGCTTATCCTCCCATACCTCTGGTCGGGAAGACTTTGTTGAAACTCAAGCAAGACTGAGGCACCATGATTCTGATTGCTCCTTTTTGGCCGCGTCAGATCTGGTTCCCTCTTCTTCTGGAGTTATCCTCCAAAGAACCGTGGAGATTGGAGTGTTTTCCGACCCTCATCACACAGGACGAAGGGGCACTTCTACATCCCAACCTCCAGTCTCTGGCTCTCACGGCCTGGATGTTGAGAGCATAGACTTTGCCTCTTTGGGTCTGTCAGAGGGTGTCTCCCGCATCTTGCTTGCTTCCAGGAAAGATTCCACTAAGAGGAGTTACTTCTTTCTATGGAGGAGGTTTGCTGTCTGGTGTGACAGCAAGGCCCTAGATCCTCGCTCTTGTCCTACACAGACCCTGCTTGAATACCTTCTGCACTTGTCTGAGTCTGGTCTCAAGACCAACTCTGTAAGGGTTCACCTTAGTGCAATCAGTGCATACCATTACCGTGTGGAAGGTAAGCCGATCTCAGGACAGCCTTTAGTTGTTCGCTTCATGAGAGGTTTGCTTTTGTCAAAGCCCCCTGTCAAACCTCCTACAGTGTCATGGGATCTCAATGTCGTTCTCACCCAGCTGATGAAACCTCCTTTTGAGCCACCTGAACTCCTGCCATCTGAAGTACTTGACCTGGAAGGTCATTTTCTTGGTGGCAGTTACTTCAGCTCGTAGAGTCAGTGAGCTTCAGGCCCTGGTAGCCCAGGCCCCTTACACCAAATTTATCATAACAGAGTAGTCCTCCGCACTCACCCTAAGTTCTTGCCAAAGGTTGTGTCGGAGGTTCCATCTGAACCAGTCAATTGTCTTGCCAACATTCTTTCCCCGTCCTCATTCCTGCCCTGCTGAATGTCAGCTACACACATTGGACTGCAAGAGAGCATTGGCCTTCTATCTGGAGCGGACACAGCCCAACAGACAGTCCGCCCAATTGTTTGTTTCTTTTGATCCCAACAGGAGGGGAGTGGCTGTGGGGAAACGCACCATATCCAATTGGCTAGCAGATTGCATTTCCTTCACTTACGCCCAGGCTGGGCTGGCTCTTGAGGGTCATGTCACGGCTCATAATGTTAGAGCCATGGCAGCGTCGGTAGCCCACTTGAAGTCAGCCACTATTGAAGAGATCTGCAAAGCTGCGACGTGGTCATCTGTCCACACATTCACATCTCATTACTGCCTGCAGCAGGATACCCGACGCGACAGTCGGTTCGGGCAGTCAGTGCTTCAGAATCTGTTCGGGGTTTAGAATCCAACTCCACCCCCCTAGGCCCATGTTTATTCTGTTCCAGGCTACACTCTCAGTTAGTTGGATAAGTTGTTAGGTCAATCTCAGTTATGTCCTCGCCGTTGCGAGGCTCAATTGACCATGTTTGTTGTTTTGAATGAGCCTGGGGGCTAGGGATACCCCATCAGTGAGAACAAGCAGCCTGCTTGTCCTCGGAGAAAGCGAATGCTACATACCTGTAGAAGGTATTCTCCGAGGACAGCAGGCTGATTGTTCTCACAAACCCGCCCGCCTCCCCTTTGGAGTTGTGTCTTCCCTTGTCTTTGTCTTGCTACATATGGGACTGACGAACATGAGCCTGTTCGGGCGGGAAGACGGCCGCGCATGGGCGCGCGAGGACTAGCAAAGGCCTTTGCTAGTGAAGTTCCGATTGGAGGGGCTGCCGTGGACGTCACCCATCAGTGAGAACAATCAGCCTGCTGTCCTCGGAGAATACCTTCTACAGGTATGTAGCATTCGCTTTACTACCATTCATTTATAAACCACTACAGAGGTAATCTCTGACTGCATTATTTGTTTATTTATAAAACCACCAATCTGAGTACTCCTTTTACAAAGCAGCACTACCGATTATCATGCACTGAATGTGAAGAAGCCCATGGGAATTGAATGGGCTTCTTTGCATTCAGGGGGTCTTTTATAAAGCAGCAGTAAGTCCAATGCAGGCTTAATACTCGCTAGAACATTTTTATTTTTGTAGCACCGGTGTGTATCCGGGGGTAATTGCTCAGTTACTGCTGGGTTAGCATGGGAGCCCTTATTGCCACCTCAATGGATGGTGGTAAGTGCTTCCCCCTCCCCGAAATGGGCATGTGGAAAGTGAAGCACTTGCCACACTGCCATTTCTTTTTAAAAAACCCTGCCTTTTACCCACTGTGGTAAAAGGGGGCATTGGCGTGCATCAAAAAAAGATGCCAGCGCAGGTCCCCATTTGCAGCAGCTTTGTAAAAGAACCCCTAAAATTGTAAGCAATGGGCAGTAAAACGTGAGAAATGCTAAGCTAAAATATATTCTCCAAAAACAAGCAGGATGATAATATTCTTACTGTTAGGTGACATCTTCCTACAGAGCCTGCCACAGTAAGCGTTCCCCAACATTCTTTCTCAAAGATTTGGAAACAACCTACCATGCATGCATTTGTCTTCCCACCCACTATCATTGCACAGAACATTGTGGAGCAGTGTGGATGTGTTTTGCTTTACATGGTGTTCTGTTGGCAAGCCAACTCTTGTGTAAGTCTCTCATGGGGACAGTACTCTTCTTCTCCATTGTATTTCTTTTAGTCAGTCTTGTGGCATTTCTAAGTTTCTTTATTTTCTGGTCTCAATAGGACCACTTAAGCCTTGAGTATCTAATCAGGAGCTTTTTCATCATCAAGCCATTTGATTTCACCATAGCATTTTTTTCCTGACATGTCCCAGAAATGCCCAGTGGTTTTTAAGCACACCCATGTGTAATAGGGCAATGTCCCTCACATACCACACATAATTGTGCCTGGGAGCCCATTCATAATCCCTCTTCTTGTAAACTCTTCACAGATATCAAGAAGAGGTATTAGAAGTTGAGAAAACAGTGCAAATGGATTTGTGATGCTGAGAATTCTGGTCCATCAACTTCAGCACTGGAGGTCATTGGTCTCAATGGCTTCTAGAGCACAGAATGACACACAAATGGGGACCGTAAATCCGCAGTAAAATTTTTTTACCAAGGTTTACTGCAAGTGCGGGAGCAAAATTTTTTACTGCACCGCAAGAGTGGTTAAAAACTTTGCTCCCGTGGTAAAAAATAAAAACCACAATTTCCTGCGGTTTCCAGTGTCTCTCCCTCCCTCCTTCCTTTGTTCTTCCCTCCCTTACCTTCCTCCCTGTCGCAAATCAAGGAGATTTCACATAGGCCTGCTCCAGGGCCTTCTCTGCTGACTCCCGCCTTCTGATGTCTTTTGTGTATGGTGTACAGCGCTGCGTATGCCTTGTAGCGCTATAGAAATGATAAGTAGTAGTAATAGTGATGCAATTTGCTGTCTTGCAAAACAGGAAGTTACAGCAGAAGGCAGGAGCCAGAGCAGGGAAAGCCTCTGAGCAAGCCTATGGGGAATCTCCATGGAGGTTTGATTGAGAACAGGAGATGGCATTGATGTCCGGCATTTCCTATGTCACTATTTCCTCTGTTCAGCACCATTATTTATGCAAGGTATTCCTTCTATTCAAGAGTGTTCCCCCACCCTTTTTTTTAGCTAATGAGTGTATGCCACCTTTTATTTTTGAAGTATCACATCTTTTCAATAGCGTTTAGCTTCTTTTAAAGTGATGAGCATGCGCCTTTTCTCCCGCGCTACTGATGCCTTTTTAAATAACAGCTGACATTTCTGTTGTTTTTTCCTGTGCTACACCAAGCACTTCTTTATCGGTAAGCTGAGACTTTCATTAGATATTCGGGCTGTCAGAATATTTGCACTGCACAATCCCTTTAAGTTAAGCCTTTTTATTAAATATGCTGTGTTCTTCTTTCCTTTTATTTTATACTTGATTTACTGGAGAACAGTTATATTTGTCATCTATGAGATGCACTTAACACAGTATATGGCAGCATTTCCTCGCTTCACCCGCTAAAGATCAGTTGCTGTACTGTTCATATTGCGTCTTTTCAGCCATAGCAACTACTGTCACCTGTACACTGTATATGTACACAGAGTGCATCAATTGCTACATTTTCTTTCCTCATGTTCATAAGCACATCTTTTGCAACTTCACCCAAAAATAGATTTCTTGTTTCTAGTTTACCTCCCATTTTTGCTGTCTCTATCACACTCTGTGTTCCCATCACTAGCGTTTCACTTCGATATGGCATATAGTCTTCACTGTTCTACTCTTTTCGGTTACCGATGATTCATCATACCTACTCTAAAGCATTTTTGGTATCTTTGAGCACTTATATTTTTTATACTTCTTTTTTCACGCTATATTAATTTGGGTCCACTATGCAAAGATTATTCAGTCTCCATGCCCATTATTTTCATCATTTTCCTGCACTCCAAGGGCATGTTTCACTGCTAAGTCTCACATTCCACACTCACCCATTCATGAGCATATAATATATGGCAGGAATGCTTTCTTGTTTTTTTTTAATATCTTTATTGTGTCATTTGTGCATGAAAGACACAAAACATTATACAAATCCATTATGACGTTCCATTTAGTCCACACTCTTTACTACAATGCAAAGTTTGTTATCTGCATTTAGTTATGTTTAAACAAATGAGAGATCTGCATGAAAAAAATATATAAAATGTCTCATTTAAAGCCAGGATTCAAAACTTAAATACAACTTTGGTCTCTTTAGCCTTAAATATATATAGTTTTTTTAGAAAACTGCTATGCTATGAAAAATCATTATCATTATAAAAGGAAAGGTATGGGATATTCATCACATTAAAGATGATTATGACAGTATGTTCCTGCAAGGAATCTGCTTTCATTGGATGCTTTTCGTTTATTGGGGCTCAGTTGATGGTTATAAGGAAGGGAGCATTTTTTGTTGTGGCCCTATTACCTTTTGCCTTCAGAGCCAAGAAATCAGTATCTCATTTTAAATGCCTTTTGAAAGCATTTTTTTTAATTGCCTGGAGGTCCACTTTTAATGATGTACAAATGCCAATGCTTTGCTGAGGGTCCACATTGACACTGAGGCCTCAAAGGGCCTTGGGGCCAGTTTGCACTGAACTGGTGTTGGTCCCCAGTGCCTCAGTGGATGGGGATGTCTTGGGGACCTGGGGATTCCTGGTGCATCACATGCCCAGACCTGACCAGAATGTCAGACATGTGAGGCAGGCAAGACTCGGACGTCTCCAGGAGAATACTTCTATAAGTCTGATTCTGACCGCTCCTGGATGTCTAAGGATGCACCAGAGGGCCCTCTCAGAGGACGGGTCCATGAGTTTTCCCTCTGACCCTTCCATTCCATATGAAAGGAGAACATCACCTCCAGAGGAGTTCACCTTTTTTAATTTTATCTTGGTGATGGCTAAGTTTGTCCCATTTAAGGAAGTTATGATGTGATGTGTACCTGGGGCCTTTTATATAAAGTTCACTGCAGTGCCCCCTAGACCGTTATTAAATGGACTTGGGGAAAATCCACTATTTCTGGGATAAGCAGTATAAAATGTTTTGTACATTTTTGGGATCTTGTCGGGTATTTGTGACCTGGATTGGCCACTGTTGGAAACAGGATGCTGGGCTCGATGGACCTTTGGTCTTTCCCAGTATATGGCAATACTTATGTACTTATGTAAGACAGCTGGCTCTCAACATCCTAATGGCTTCTTTTTGTGTTTTTTTTCCCTTGGATATACTGAGCACAAAAATGGCTAAAATAGGGTGATTTTCAAACCAAAAAGATAGAGATTTTTCTTGTTTGAAAATTAACATATTTGGCACTGGATTTTTGGACGTTTTTTGCAAAATGTCCAAAATTGGATTTGGACGTCATATTGAAAATGCCCCTCTTAAGCTCCCTAAATTTAGATTCATTTCAGCTGAAACTTAGGGCCCTTTTACTAAAGCTTAGCACATGACTAAATGCTAAGATGCCCATTGGTAATAAATTGAGCTTCTTAGCATTTAGTGCACACCAAGCTTTAGCAAAAGGGCCCTTGAGGCTCCAAAGTTTGGCTGAAATACAAATTTAGGAGCTCAGCTTTTTTTTTAATATCAGGCCCCTAGTTATTACAGAAAGAGCAACTTACTTTTCAGAATTGTCTCTTTGCTTTTCCTCTTAAACTGTGGTGTGCAATTCTGGAAGTCTGCATTTTTTTAGAGGCGTATTTCTCTGTTTCTTCTGTTCTATGCAGGCTTTCAGACAAGCATATTTGCTTGTGTCATTATTTAAAATTGCAATTTAAAAAAAGATCAGCAGCCTGCAAAACAGATCCAGCTGCTGATTAATTCCATCATTGCAGCTTGCCAACCACAACTGGCTATGTGGTTGCCTGCATTTCCGCTAGAACTAAATGTTTCATATTAGTCACTTTGCCATTCAACAACTAGCTTTGAGGCTGCCAGAATGAATTGTTGAATATAGTACTTTAAAAACTTAACAAATGCCACTTGGTCATGCTTCTGCTATCTCTTCACTTTTTCAACCAACAGATCATCTGTTCATATTCCATGCCCTCTTAAAATGTTATCCTGTCCATGAGAAAATATTTTGTGAGTTTGCTCCTAAGTCTATCCCAGGCATACTACTTCTGTTGCTGACCTAATGATGAACATGAAACAGTTGCATTAACCAGAAGGTAAATATTGGGTGAGCTACAGACAAAATTGGAGGGAACAAAATGTCCTCTCCACCCCTCACCCTGTGCCACCCCCAACTCAATTTTTATACCTCAGCTAGTGGGGACCCTAAGCCCCACCAACTGAAGACCTCCAAAGGTGCCCATAACTCCCTACTGCCAAGCTCAGCAACAGCAGCCCTGAGCCACCAATGCCTGCACCTCACTCATGCTCAATTCTCATGCATGAACAAAAACTGAGCATGCACAGGATGCTGACATCAGTGGCTCAGAAACACCACTGACAACTATTAATCTTGGCAGCAGGGAGTTATGGATGCTTTTGGAGATCTTCAGCTGGCGGAGCTTGGGAATCCCTGCCCACTACAGCAAGAGTGTTCTGTTGGGTGTCATCACACTATCTGCCACAAACCATTACATTGAGTCCTTCCTGTGAACTCTGCTAAGAGGTCTACAGGATTATATCACCTTTGCAGACAGAGCAAACTATGACAGCATTGTGAGTTTCCATCAGTGTTGGGGACCACGGACTGCATTTATATCACCCTAAGGCCACCTGGGCAAGATGAGAGCTTATAGAAACTGCAAGCACTTTGCTAGGCTCCTCATCACTGATGTGTGTGCTGAATTCCCTGGGTCCTGTCATCATGCCTCTGTAATGTCACAGTCTAGGCTGGCTCATGACTGTGAGCCTGGACTACTAGGGGATGCTTGGCTGCTAGGTAAAAGCTACTAGTGATTCTCTGAGGACAAGCAGGCTCCAATATTCTCACAAGTGGGTGACGCCAATCCGCGTTGCCCAGTCTGGCATTTTGCCAAAGTAAAAAATAGAGCTTTGTGGAGCACGAGCCGCGCTCCACCGCACATGCATGAGTGCCTTCCCACCCACCGCTTGAACATGGTCTCTTTTTTTCTGCATGAGGAGAAGGTGCGCTTTTTCAGCCTCTCTTCACTTGCCTGGTTCAAAGAAGCTTTTGGTGCCTTTCGGTTATTTTTGTTTCCTTATTTTTCATTGTGGTTTTCTTGTTTTCTCCCTTTAAACTCGTCCTTTATTTTCTTAGTTGTATTTTGCCTGGGTTTAAGTTTCCTTCTTTTTCAATGCCAAATGGCCGTTTTTCAGGCCTTGACTCTGATCAGGTTCTTTGTTGAAACTCAAGCAAGACTACGGAACCATGATTCTGATCGTGCCGTACTGGCCATGACAGAAATGGTTCTCTCTTCTTCTGGAATTATCCTCCAAAGAACAGTGGAGATTGAAGTGTTTTCCAACCCTCATCATACAGAATGAGGGGTGGCTTCTACATCCCAACCTCCAGTCTCTGGCTCTCACAGCTTGGATGTTGAGAGGCCAGAATTTGCTTCCTTGGGTTTTTCGGAGAGTGTCTCCTGAGTCTTGCTGGCTTCCGGGAAAGATTCCACAAAGAGGTGTTACTCTTTTAAATGGAGGAGGTTTGCTGTCTGGTGTGAGGGCAAGGCCCTAGATACCCTTACTTGCCCTACACAGACCCTTCTTGAATACCTTCTACACTTATCAGTCTCAAGACCAACTCTGTAAGGGTTCACCTTAGTGCAATTAATGTTCATCATCAAAGTGTAGAAGGTAAGTTCCTCTCTGGACATCCTTTAGTTGTTCGCTTCATGAGAGGTTTGCTTTTGTCAAAGCCCCCTGTCAAACCTTCACTAGTTGCATGGGATCTCAACATTGTTCTCACCCAGCTGATGAAATCTCTTTTTGAGCCACTGAATTCCTGCCATCTGAAGTACTTGACCTGGAAGGTCATTTTCTTGGTGGCTGTTACTTCAGCTTGTAGGGTCAGTGAGCTTCAGGCCTTAGTAGTGGATGCACCTTATACTAAGTTTCATCACAACAGAGTAGTCCTCCGCACGCACCCTAAGTTCCTGCTGAAGGTGGTGTCGGAATTCCATCTGAACCAGTCGATTGTCATGCCAACATTCTTTCCCCAACCTCATGCCCATCCTAGCAAAAGCAGCTTGCACACCTTGGATTGCAAGAGAGCATTGGCCTACTACATGGAGCGAAGAAGGCCCCACAGACGATCCACCCAGCTTTTTGTTTCTTTTGATCCCAACAGGATGGTGGTTGCCATCGGGAAACACACCATTTCAATTGGCTGGCAGATTGCATTTCTTTTACTTATGCCCAGGCTGGGCTGGCCTTGGAGGGTCACGACACAACTCATAATGTCAGAGCCATAGCTGCATTGGTAGCCCACATGAGGTCAGCCTCCATTGAAGAAATTTGCAAGGCTATGAAGTGATCTTCAGTCCACACATTTACATCACACCACTGCCTTGAACAGGATACCCGATGCGGTAGCTGGTTTGGGCAGTCAGCGCTGCAGAATCTGTTTGGGGTCTGGAATCCAACTCCACCCTCCCAGGCTCATTTTATTCAGTTCCAGGCTGCACTCTCTCACTCAGTTTGTATATAGTTTCAGGTTAATCTGTGTTATGTCCTCACCATTGTGAGGTTTGTTGTTTTAGGTGAGCCTGGATTCTAGGAATTCCCCATTTGTGAGAATATTGGAGCCTGCTTGTCCTCGGAGAAAGTGAAGATACTTACCTGTAGAAGGTATTTTCCAATCACAATCCCGCCCACCTCCCCTTGAAGTTGTCTCCTTGGTTATTCTATTTTATTTTTTGCTTTAGTATTAAACTGAGGAGACAACATTTGCGCTACTGGCGGGAAGGCACTCGAGCGTGCACAGTTGGAGCATGGCTTGTGCTCCACAAAGCTCTATTTTTTACTTTGACAAAATGCCAGACCGGGCATCTCCCACTTGTGAGAATATGAAGCCTGCTGTGCTTGGAGTACACCTGCTATTGGTAAGTATCTTTGCTATACCTGTGCACCCCTATCACCATCTATCACATATTACCACCATGCCTCCTAATATATCATGTTAATGGCAACCCTCTCAGTCTGCAACAAGCAGTCCCCACATACAATTGGGGGGGAAAAAAACAACTGTGACACTTTTGATATATTGCATGCACCACATGGACAACATTCAGCATACAATCCAGGCTTCAGCAGTGCTATCAACACATATGAGTAACTTTGGCAGTTGTATTGTACAATGTGAATGTGCATAATTCTGAAATACCCTCATTTTTTATTTTTTTCTCCAATCTAGGTGACAAGAGGCCTGGTTCATGACACCTGTGAGGGGGCCAAGCATACCTCATGAAGATCAATACAACAGGGGCCTTCAGTGGCCCAGGTTTATTATACAGTGCAGCTTTGGTGTCCTGAAGAGACACTTCAGGTGCTTTGAAAGGACTAAAAGTAAGCTCCTACATATCCCTCAGAAGGTGTACGACATATTCACAGCTTACTGTATGCTGCACATTGTCACCCCCAGAGAGCTAGCTCATTCTGAGGAGGACATCATTGACGGCCCAGGCAGGGGATTTGGCTCTGCAGATGATGTTTCTCGCCACCCCATGCATGCAGCAACTGCTGCCAATGCTGCTAAGAATAAATTGATACAACAGGCCTTTAAGTGCAACAGGTGAGATATTTAATACATGTGGTAATAACAAACAAAAAAGTGCATATATAGTGAATCAATTAAAATGTTTAGAACCCTTCATTATTCCTCCCTACATGTGCTCACTTCCCCACCCATACACTTCTTAAAGGTCCAGTATCCAATGTTCTGCTCTCTTCTGCCCTCTGTGCATCATCCCCCCACCCCACCAGTGATTGCCCAACCAGGGAAAAAGTGCCATGATGGATAGTCAGGGGGTCAGAGCAGCTTCTGCAAGAGTCCTGGGCATGAGATGTTCTGCAATTTGTTACATAGAGGCAGCAACACAGTCCAAGTGTTGGGTCTGCTCACAATGCATCCCCAGATGTTTCAGCTGGAGGCAATATTGACCTTGGGTGTCCAGGTGGTTGTGCTGCAGCTCAGATGTTTCCACATTAATGCCACGATGTGCTATGCACCTCCAGCCTCTCCGGATGACCCTCACTGGTACTGCCTCCTGCAGATGCCCAGGGGATACCAGTTCCTCTCGCTGCTCTTCAGTGAATGGAGGTCCTTCCACCTCTCCTTAAAGTGGTGGAGGTTCCTCAAAGTGCTTCTCATCTGATCTTGCATCTTCTGGCTGCTCTTTAGGTGGTCTTGTGTCCTGATCACTGGAAGTGCTTGCCTATGTTGCCCCTGTGGAGAACGTGGAAAAAGGGCGCCCATGATACAAAGAGCACCTATACTAATCATGCTTTCTACCTCTTCTAGCTGTAACAACTGTCAATGGGTAAGCAGCATGCCTTTGTACTTAACCTGTCTTCTTTCCTGAGAGGCGATATATGCCAATGATGAAATGGTTCTTTGTGCACCAGTGATATCTGGTTTTGGAATCTCTGAATCATCCTGAGGCATATCCCTCCTGGCACATGGAGCACTGTTAACATTCACCAAAATATGTACACCATGTTATATATGTATCTTTTATATGCATGTGTTAGCTCAGAAGAAGCATGGGTGCTTTTTATATGGCTTCAGAGATACCAGCTATCCCTTCTGGTTGTCATCCTCATCTCCATCCTCTATTCCCACATAACCTGTATAATGCTACATATTACAATGGTACACAATGCTTTAACACTAACAGTATCCAGCAGTAACATAGCACCCTTGAAAATGCAGCTTAAGCACATAAGAACATAAGATAGCCATACTGGGTCAGACCAATGGTCCATCTAGCCCAATATTTTGCTTCCAGTAGTGGCCAATTCAGGTCACAAGTACCTGGCAGAAACCCAATTAGTAGCATCATTCCATGCTACCTATCCCAGGGTAGTCTCAATAACAGACTATAGACTTTTCCTCCAGGAATTTCCAAACCTTTTTTAAACCCAGATAAGCTAACCACTGTTACCACATCCTCTGGCAATGAGTTCCAGGGCGTAATTATTCTTTGAGTGAAAAAATATTTCCTCCTAATTGTTTTTAAAGTATTTCCATGTAATTTTATTCCGTGTCCCCTAGTCTTAGTACTTTTTGAAAGAGTGAAAAATTGATTCACTTCTACCCATTCTATACCACTCAGGACCCTTCCCCCCAAGCCATCTTTTTTCCAAGCTAACCTCTTTAGCCTTTCTTCATATGGGAGGAGTTCCATCCCCTTTATCATTTTGGTTGCTCTTCTTTGAACCTTCTAATTTCACTATATCATTTTTGAGATACGGCAACCAGAATTGAACACAATACTGAAGGTGAGTATTGTGCCACATTTTCCTATGCCATTGGTACCCACAAGTACAATTAGGTACCAATGACGTAGGAAATGTGGGAGAGAGGTTTTGGAAGCCAAATGTAAGTATGGAGTCTCAATGTATGGATGAGATGATGGTGGATGGAGAAGGGGTTTAGATTTGTAAATAACTGGGGAACATTCTGCAGAAGGGGGAGCCTTTTCTGGAATAATGGACTGCACCTTAACCAGGGTGGGACCAGGCTGCTGGCATCAGCATTTAAAAAGGAGATAGAGCAGCTTTTAAACTAGAACCTGGGGGAAGGCCCACAGTCATTCAAAAACACATGGTTCGGAACAACGTATCCTTCAAAAATATCACAAAAACAGGGAAGATAGGGTATCCTGATAGCGAGGTTGCAATACAGACCATAGTAGACCAAGTGTTTTTAAATAAAAAGCAGACAAAAGATTGCAAATTAACACTGTCAACTGCTGAGCAAGCTGTAAATAGGAACAACAAACATAGTTTGAAATAACATAGTAACATAGTAGATGACGGCAGAAAAAGACCTGCACGGTCCATCCAGTCTGCCCAACAAGATAACTCATATTTGCTGCTTTTTGTGTATACCCTACTTTGATTTGTACCTGTGCTCTTCAGGGCACAGACCGTATAAGTCTGCCCAGCACTATCCCCGCCTCCCAACCACCAGCCCAACCTCCCAACCACCGGCTCAGGCACAGACCGTATAAGTCTGCCCAGCACTATCCTCACCTCCCAACCACCAGCCCTGCCTCCCAACCACCGGCTCTGGCACAGACCGTATAAGTCTGCCCAGCCCTATCCCCGCCTCCCAACCACCAGCCCCACCTCCCGATCTTGACTAAGCTCCTGAGGATCCATTCCTTCGGCACAGGATTCCTTTATGCTTCTCCCACGCATGTTTGAATTCCGTTACCGTTTTCATTTCCACCACCTCCCGCGGGAGGGCATTCCAAGCATCCACTACTCTCTCCGTGAAAAAATACTTCCTGACTTTTTTCTTGAGTCTGCCCCCCTTCAATCTCATTTCATGTCCTCTCGTTCTACCACCTTCCCATCTCCGGAAAAGGTTCGTTTGCGGATTAATACCTTTCAAATATTTGAATGTCTGTATCATATCACCCCTGTTTCTCCTTTCCTCCAGAGTATACATGTTTAGTTCAGCAAGTCTCTCATACGTCTTGTAACGCAAATCCCATACCATTCTCGTAGCTTTTCTTTGCACCGCTTCAATTCTTTTTACATCCTTAACAAGATACGGCCTCCAAAACTGAACACAATACTCCAGGTGGGGCCTCACCAACGACTTATACAGGGGCATCAACATCCCCTTTCTTCTGCTGGTCACACCTCTCTTTATACAGCCTAACAACCTTCTAGCTACGGCCACCGCCTTGTCACACTGTTTCGTCGCCTTCAAATCCTCAGATACTATCACCCCAAGATCCCTCTCTCCGCCCGTACCTATCAGACTCTCCCCGCCTAACACATACGTCTCCCGTGGATTTCTACTTCCTAAGTGCAACACTTTGCATTTCTTCGCATTGAATTTTAATTGCCAAACCTTAGACCTTTCTTCTAGCTTCCGTAGGTCCTTTTTCATGTTTTCCACTCCCTCCGGGGTGTCCACTCTGTTACAGATCTTAGTATCATCCGCAAATAGGCAAACTTTACCTTCTAACCCTTCGGCAATGTCACTCACAAATATATTGAACAGAATCGGCCCCAGCACCGATCCTTGAGGCACTCCACTACTTACCTTTCGCTCCTCCGAGCGAATTCCATTCACCACCACCCTCTGGCATCTGTCCGTCAACCAGTTCCTAATCCAGTTCACCACTTCGGGTCCTATCTTCAGCCCATCCAGTTTATTTAAGAGCCTCCTGTGGGGAACCGTGTCAAAAGCTTTGCTGAAATCTAAGTAGATTACGTCCATAGCTCGTCCCTGATTCAATTCTCCTGTCACCCAATCAAAGAACTCAATGAGGTTCGTTTGGCACGATTTCCCTTTGGTAAATCCATGTTGTCTCGGATCTTGCAACTTATTGGCTTCCAGGAAATTCACTATCCTTTCCTTCAGCATCGCTTCCATTACTTTTCCAATAACCGAAGTGAGGCTTACCGGCCTGTAGTTTCCAGCTTCTTCCCTATCACCACTTTTGTGAAGAGGGACCACATCCGCCGATCTCCAATCCCTCGGAACCTCTCCCGTCTCCAAGGATTTATTAAACAAATCTTTAAGAG
The DNA here is from genome assembly GCF_901765095.1 of Microcaecilia unicolor. NCBI lineage: Eukaryota > Metazoa > Chordata > Amphibia > Gymnophiona > Siphonopidae > Microcaecilia > Microcaecilia unicolor. The sequence continues at coordinate 68,273,130 of NC_044042.1, read as the reverse complement.
GACCCGCCAGAACCTCTCTGAGCTCCCTCAATATCCTAGGGTGGATCCCATCCGGTCCCATGGCTTTGTCCACCTTTAGCTTTTCAAGTTGTTCATACACACTCTCTTCCGTGAACGGTGCTCTATCCACTTCAATCTCATTTGTACTTTTTGCAGTCCATCGTGGTCCTTCTCCAGGATTTTCTTCTGTGAAAACAGAACAGAAGTATCTATTTAGCAAATTTGCTTTTTCTTCATCATTATCCACATAGCAGTTCGCAGTATCTTTTAGTCTCACAAATCCCTTTTTAGTCATTCTCCTTTCACTAATATATCTGAAGAAAATTTTGCCACCCCTCCTTACATTTCTAGCCATTTGTTCTTCCGTTTGCGCTTTCGCCAGACGTATCTCTCTCTTGGCTTCTTTCAGTTTCATCCGGTATTCCTCCTCGTGTCCCTTTTCTTTTTTGTATTTCTGGAACGCCAACTCTTTAGCCTTTATTTTCTCAGCCACTTGCTTGGAGAACCATATCGGTTTCCTTTTTCTCTTGCTTTTATTTACTTTCCTTACATAAAGGAAATGTCTATTATGCGAATGCCAGAAGCCTAAGAAATAAGATGGGAGAGTTAGAATATATTGTACTAAATGAAGATTGAAAATTCTGCAGGAAACAAAACACATCTTGGAATCCCTATGGATTGAAATTCCATGTGGAAAGGATAGTGATAGGAGTGTACTGCCATCCACCTGGCCAGGATGAACAGATAGATGTAGAAATGTTATAAAAAATTAGAGAGGATAACAAAGTAGGGAACACGATAATAACGCGTGATTTCAATTACCTTGAAATTGACTGGATAAATGTAACATCAGGGCATGCTAGGGAGGTAAAATTCCTGGATGAAATCAAGGACTGCTTTATGGAGCAGCTGGTACAGGAGCCAACAAGAGAACGAAAAATTCTAGACCTAATCCTTAGTGAAGCACATGATCTGGTGCAGGAAGTAATGGTGCTGGGGCTGCTTGATAACAGTGATCATAATATGATCAGATTTTATATCGGCTTTGGAGTAAGTACACACAGGAAATCCAATACATTAGCATTTAAGTTTCAAAAAGGAAACTATGATAAAATGAGAAGAACATGAAAAAAAAAAACCTCACAGGAGCAACTGCGAAGGTCAAAAATTTACATCAGGCTTGCATGCTGTTCAAAAATACTATCCTGGAAGCCCAGGCCAAATATATTCTGTGTATTAAAAAAGGAGGAAGGAAGACCAAATGACAGCTGGCATGGTTAAAAAGTGAGGTGAAGGAAGCTATTAGAGCTAAAAGAAAATCCTTCAGTAAATTGAAGAAGGATCTGACTGAAAATGATAAGAAACAACATAAAGAATGTCAAGTCAAATGCAAAGCGCTGATAAGGAAGGCAAAGAGGGACTTTGAAAAAAAGATTACGTTGAAGGAAAAAACACATAGTAACAAATTTTTTAGGTATATTAAAAGCAAGAAACCGGCAAAGGAATCAGTTGAACTGCTAGATGACTGTCGCGACCCTTACCTGCGCCGCCTTGCCCGCTGGGATGCCCCTCTCCGCGAGCAGGGAAAAGCGGGGTATCGCTGGCTATGGGCGGCGTGGGCGGAGAGTTGTACCCGCCTCCTGGGCTATGCCGGTTCGCCGCTTCAGCGCGGTGGCGGCCGGAGAGCGCCGGCGCTGCCAAAATGGCCGGCGCTCTCTAACTTGCAGGTCTCTTCCGGGTGCGGGACCTGGGAACAGAGGAAACGCCCCTTCAGGGTCCAGATTGGCTGGTCGCGGCTTGACTCCGCCTTCTCTCTGGGACCAGCCTATCCGGAGCCCTGGGGCTGGCTGTGGGCCCCTCCTTTCTATCAGCTGTTGAGTGTTCTCCAGATGGAGGGGGCTATTTAAGGGCAGTCACTGGCAGTGTTCATTGCTTCGGCTTCGACTTACGGATCCCAGTGCTCTGTGTTTTGGGAGTGCCTTCCTTTTGCTTTGAACCTGGACTTTGCTTTTGCCTGCCGCCTGCCTTTGAAACCTCTGATTTAACCTGGACTTTGCTTATGCCTGCCGCCTGCCTTTGAAACCTCTGATTGAACCTGGACTTTGCTTTTGCCTGCCGCCTGCCATTGAACCTCTGATTGAACCTGGACTTTGCTTTTGCCTGCCGCCTGCCTTTGAAACCTCTGATTGAACCTGGACTTTGCTTTTGCCTGCCGCCTGCCATTGAACCTCTGATTGAACCTGGACTTTGCTTTTGCCTGCCGCCTGCCTTTGAAACCTCTGATTGAACCTGGACTTTGCTTTCGCCTGCCGCCTGCCAGTGAACCTCTGATTGAACCTGGACTTTGCTTTTGCCTGCCGCCTGCCTTTGAAACCTCTGATTGAACCTGGACTTTGCTTTTGCCTGCCGCCTGCCATTGAACCTCTGATTGAACCTGGACTTTGCTTTTGCCTGCCGCCTGCCATTGAACCTCTGATTGAACCTGGACTTTGCTTTGGCCTGGCGCCTGCCATTGAACCTCTGATTGAACCTGGACTTTGCTTTTGCCTGCCGCCTGCCATTGAACCTCTGATTGAACCTGGACTTTGCTTTTCCTACCACCTGCCTTTGACCCTCTGATTGAACCTGGACTTTGCTATTACCTGCCACCGGCCTTTGAACCTCTGGTTGAACCTGGACTGTGCTTCTGTCTGCCCTAAGCCGATCCTTCTTGGGAGGTCTCTGGCCTGATTCTCCAGGTAAGATCAGAACTGTCTGGCTGCCAGACGTTGTTTGGTCCAAGGGCTCACTTTCGTGATACAGGCCTGACAATGACCAAGGGGTAAAAGAGGCACTCAGGGAAGACAAAACCATAGCGGAGAGATTAAATGAATTCTTTGCTTCGGTCTTCAGCGAGGAAAATTTGGGAGAGATACCGGTGCCAGAAATGGTATTCAAAGCTGAAGAGTCAGAGAAACTGAGTGAAATCTCTATAAACCTGGAGGATGTAATGGCGCAATTTGACGAATTGAAGAGTAGCAAATAACCTGGACCGGATGTTATTCATCCCAGAGTACTGATAGAATTAAAAAATGAACTTGCAGAACTATTGTTAGAAATATGTAATTTATCTTTAAAATCAAGCATAGTACTGGAAGATTGGAGGGTGGTCAATGTAAAGCCGATTTTTTAAAAAGGTTCTAGAAGTGATCCAGGAAATTCAAGGCCAGTGAGCCTGAAGTCGGTGCTGGGCAAAATGGTAGAGACTATTATAAAGAACAAAATTACAGAACATATTCAAAAGCATGGATTAAAAAGACAAAGCCAATGTGGATTTAGTGAAGGGAAATCTTGCCTCACCAATCTATTACATTTCTTTGAAGGGGTGAACAAACATGTGGATAAAGGTGAGCCAGTTGACATTGTGTATCTGGATTTTCAAAAGGTGTTTGACAAAGTACTTCATGAAAGACTCCAGAGGAAATTGGAGAGCCACGGGATAGGAGGTAGTGTCCTATTGTGGATTAAAAACTGGTTAAAAGATAGAAAACAGAGAGTAGGGTTAAATGGTCAGTATTCTCAATGGAGAAGGGTAGATAGTGGGGTTCCCCAGGGGTCCGTGCTGGGACTGCTGCTTTTTAACATATTTATAAATGATCTAGAGAGAGGATCACGTGATGCCATGACCGAGAGAGGCTGCTAGAGGGAGCTTTTCCGGTTCATGTTTCCTCCCCCAAGCTTATTACACGGACCCGCGGTCTTTAATCAAATCGTTTTCTGGCTCTACATCGAGTCCAAGACACTGGGTATCTGACTAACAGCTCAGCGACGTGAGATGGCAGCGTGAAGCGCTCATAAAGAGAAACTCCAGGGTAAAAGCGCAGAAGACAAGATAGTGGCGCCTGCAAGTCTGCCCGGGCCTACAGTGTCATCAGCGTGGATCACCGAAATTACAGCGGAAATGTCCGCAGTGTTGGAGAGCTTGTTGGAGCAGCAACTGGCACCAATTGACGCAAAGTTAGAGCGAGTTCAATCGCAACTTACTGATCTTTCAAGAGATTGTGTGGCCTTTCAAATGCGCACCAGTGAGGTGGAAGACAGAGTCACAATGGTGGAGGAGACGCAAGAGTCACTTAAGAAAAAGCTGCTTACCCTGGAAGAAAAGGTGGAAGAGAACAGGTCCAAGAGGAACAATTTACGCTTAGTGGGACTGCCAGTGTCTATTACGGATAGAGAGCTCAGAGCTTTTCTGACACGCTGGATTACAACAGAACTGCATTTACCTGAAAGCCTGGGACCTTTATGTATTGAAAGGGCTCATTGGTTGGGCCCACGGCAGATGGGAGTATCAAAACCACGTGTGGTAATTTTAAAGATACTAAACTATTTCCACAAACAGGAAGTGCTATAAACAACAAGATCAAGCAAAGATCTCATGTATGAAGGCTCCGGCATTCGTTGCTTCCAAGACTACTCGGCGGGAGTGGTAGCAAAGTGCCGCTCTTTCTCAGCCATCTGTTCCACATTGTTTAACAAGAAAATCAGATTCACTTTACAGTACCCTGCCAGGCTGAGGATCAATCATAACGGGGCCACAAGATTCTATGACTCCGCGGAGGCCACCCAGGAATTCCTGCTACAATTGGAGGGGTCTGAATGTGGAGACTGTTAATCAGGAGCTGGTGGTGAGATTATTTGCACAGAGGCTTTTGGTGGCAGAGTTACTAAAGCAGGGGTCGTGCTGAACTCTTTTTCGAGAGGCAGGCAGATGGGCTGCAGAGTCCACTAGAGTTGGTGGAAGCGCAGGGTGGGAATACGGAGCCCAACCACCTGAAGATCAGTTGGAGTTCTATAAGGTCCAGATAAGACTGGTGATAGTAGATATAATATGGGAAGTATTGAACTGATATTGAAGTAAAACGTTGGGTTTTTTTTGTTTTTGGGGGGTTTTTTTTGGAATGGGTGCTGGTTTGGCTGAATGGAAGATGAAGAATCTGTGTTAGAAGGAGGAAATGGGAGAGGTGTTAGACGTGGTAGTTCCTGAGGAGGGACTCTGGTGTTCAGGGTTGGGAAAGGGAGGGGAGGGGGGATATGGGATGGGGGGTGGTGGGTGGTGGATGAAGGGAGGGGGAGGGTTAGAGCAACAGGGAAAAGAAAGGTACCTGGTTGGTGGGTAATTCTGGAGTGGGCAAAAGAACTGGTTTCAAGGCTACAGGGTAACAGAGTTGGCAAGCATTACCATAGATGGGAGGGATGGTGGCTGGGGCATCCCTCCTGTTCTTATAGTATGTTAACTGTGAATAGGCTCAAGTCTCATGCTTCTAAATCATAGTGAAAATTGTTTCCTGGAACGTTGGAGGAATTAGCTCACCCATAAAATGCTCAAAGATCTTGCAATATCTACACAGACAAAAAGTAGACGTAGCCTTGCTGCAGGAGGCGCACCTAAACCAGCCAGAACATGTCAAACTCAAGACATGGTGGGTAGATGACTGTGTAGCAGCCCATGCACAGGGGAGAAAAGGGGGAGTGGTGGTTTTGATTTAAAAAGAGTTGGCCTCGGCAGTTACTCCACTGCTTATAGATCCAGAGGGGAGATATGTAATATTGGAGGTGCGGGTTGATCGGCAGAAAATGCTTATTTGTAACTTGTATGCCCCCAACAGCTGCGACTGGAGTTTTTACCAGCAAATAATTAATTTTTTGATAACGACACCCACATGAAAACTTATTGGTGGGTGGGGATTTCAATGCAGTGTGGGATCCTCAGCTTTGTAAATCAGTGCCAGGGAATGTACCTTCCTACCATCTCAATAAGGGCCTGCTGCAGATGAGTCAGTTGCTTGACTTAGTGGATGTATGGCGGGTGTTACACCCTTCAGAAAAAGATTAAACTCATTTCTCGCGTGCGCATTCTACTCAATCACGAATAGACTATCTGTTAGTGTCTTGTCCGATATTTGGAGGGATTAGTAAAGCAGAGATAGGGCCCTATGCCATCTAGGACCATGCATGGGTTTCACTAGACTGGTTGCTGGGATTACATGATAAGCAATACAAACGGTGAATGTTTCCTTTAGAATTGTACAAAGACCGAATACTCCAGGGGCGACTTTGTAGCTGCTGGGAATCCTACAAGATTAATAACAGAGAGCATCAAGCAGACCCCATTCTGTATTGGGAAGCAGCGAAAGCGGTACTTCGCGGGGAAATAATAAATCACGCTCATTTTGTTAAATCCTCCCAAGACAGAGAGATTATGAGGTTGAGTAAGCAGCTTAGCCAAGCGCGTCAACGCTTTGGCCAGACCCACGAAGCAGGCCATAAACAACAGGTGTTAGAACTGCAAATTGCACTAAATGAGCTCTTACATCAGAGGGCGATCAAATCCCAAACGTGCTTTTGTTATATGCTATATAAGCATGGTAACAAAGCGGGCAAACTGATGGCCCCCGGAAGATTCTAATGATTACACAGAAAGGGGGGAGGCTACTCTCACTCAGATGAAACAATTTGTGGAGTATTTCAGGCCTTTTATAAGGACCTGTATGCCCCTCCACCAGAGACGGGGCTGCCAAGCCATTTATACCTCGAGAACATCAGTTTGCTCAAGCTTTCACAGTTGGAATTGGATCGCCTTAATGAGCCAATCGGTGAGGAAGAAGTGTCATTAGTGATAACTCGTTGCCCGTTGGCAAAGGTGCCGGGCCAGATGGTCTGCGAGCTGAATTTTATAAAATACTGAGTGAGGATATCGTACCCGATCTTACGGCCTTTTTGAATGCGCTGATAGATGCAAAATCTTTGCCCTCAGCTCTCAACTGGGTGCAAATCATTGTTATGCTTAAACCCGGGAAGGACCCCTCAGAGTCAGTCTCGTATCGCCCCATTTCTCTTTTGAACTATGATGCTAAGCTATTGGCAAAGGTTCTTGCTAATAGACTGGCGAGAGTGCTTCCGAGGCTGATACATGAGTCCCAGGTGGGTTTTGTGGGCGGCAGATTGGTGGCAAAGAACTTACGGAAGATATTGACCACCTTGGAAATGGGCCATCGAGATGAGTTACCATCATTGCTAGTAAGTTTCGATGCAGAGAAGGCCTTTGATCAGGTGCACTGGGATTTCCTTTATGCCATGTTGGAGAGCTACAGGTTTTCAGGAAGATTTATTTCAGCTATTCAGGCCCTGTATTCGAATCCCAGTGCAACGATTTTGGTTAATGGGATGGAATCTCAGAGTTTTCCTATTTTAAGAGGAACACGACAAGGGTGTCCCCTCTCGCCACTCCTTTTTATGTTTCAACATTTTTATTGATGGTTCAATATATCAGACATAACCAGAACATTAAGTACACAACAATGTAAACTGCAAGCTATAGACAATGAACGATATAGAACATCCATTCCATCATCAGTTTTTCCCCATTTTCTCCCTCCCCCCGTTGTCATATTTCGCCTTGCCCACTACTGACATCCTTAGCAATACAAGTGTTTTACCCAAACGACTACATTCGAACTGTCTCCCCCCCCCCCCCCCACATATCTCCCCCATTCTATCTCGTTTGTGCTAACAAACAAAACCCTGAATCCTACCATAAGTACATAAGTAATGCCATACTGGGAAAAGACCAAGGGTCCATCGAGCCCAGCATCTTGTCCACGACAGCGGCCAATCCAGGCCAAGGGCACCTGGCAAGCTTCCCAAACATACAAACATTCTATACATGTTATTCCTGGGATTCTGGATTTTTCCAAGTCCATTTAGTAGCGGTTTATGGACTTGTCCTTTAGGAAACCATCCAACCCCTTTTTAAACTCTGCTAAGCTAACCGCCTTCACCCTCCCATCAGCAGCCCACCATCCTACTGAAACCCCCTCATCTACAACCCCTCCCATATCCACTCTCCTAAGCTTCCCCCCTCCATCCCTTAGGACTTGTACTCTGATAGTCCCAGGAAGCCCCCCCCCCCCTCACCACTCCTTTTTATTCTGTCTTTGGACCATCTCATTAGGGACGTTATGGACAACCCCTTGATCAAGGGATTCCAGATAGGATTGGATAGTTTTAAGGCTGCAGCGTTCACGAATGACCTGTTGGTGCATCTTATAGACCCGAGGGGTTCTCTAGAGGCCCTCCTGGAAGCATTTCGGGAATATGGAGATTACGCAGGCTTTCATCTTAACTTGGCTAAATCGGAAGCGCTGGGTCCTTCAGCAGCCTCTGGTTTTGCCAGGGGCCCAGACTTCCCTCTGCGATGGGCAAATACCTCTTTCAAATACTTGGGTATCTGGCTCACAATGAAAATGTCTTCCCTGTATCGACTTAATGTTTCGGCCCTGCTAGAAGACTCCAAAAAACAACTGGATGGTTGGATGGGCCTCCCTTTGATGTTGGGGGCAGGGTAAACTTAATTAAGGTGGTCATATTCCCCAGATGGCTTTATGTTCTACAGACACTACCCTTTTGATTGCTGCAGAAGGATTTGAAGCTGGTGAACAGGCTGTTTAGTCATTTTTTCTGGGTCAGCAAAAAGCCTAAAATTGCTCAAGAGATCATGAAAGCCAGCTGGAATCAGGGGGGGTTTGGGTTTCCCAACTTCTCTCTTTATAACCAAGCATGTCTCCTCCGTCATCTGGGAGACTGGTTCCTACAGACACAAAAGTACACACCTGTAGACTTAGAGCAGGAGTACTTTGCCCCATATAATTTCTTTTCATTGCTACATCTTCCATCTGGCCAATTGCCGAGGCATTTGCAAGGAAATGTGCTGCTTAGACCTTTGAGAGAGGCCTGGCAATGGTGGTAACGACAGTTGGGGGGCAACCCGGCGGTCTCCAATCAAATATCAATTAGAGGTAATATTGCATTTGAGGCCGGTTTAGATAACCCGACCTTTCTTACTTGGGAGAAGAAAGGTCTTTCCACACTTGAGCACCTATTGAAGGAGGATGGGGAATTGATTAAGTTTGAAGAATTTGGGTGAAAGTCCTTTTGGTTGGGCTGTTGGGAAGAACAATTCAGGGGACGGAGGGGCCAGTTCCTGCTGAATCAAACCAGTGCCTTTGCCCCCTTAGGCCGTCACCCCAGTTTTCTGTGTCGGAAATTGAGTCTGGTGGCTAGGAAATGTGTTTTACAATACTGATTTCCTCGGAACCTCCAGCATATTGGCATTGGCAGAATCAGGTGCATCTTCTGGCAGCTTGGGAGGAAAGGGAGGCATGGGCTTCACTTAAACGAAAGAAAATGTTCACCCAAATTTGGATACCTTAGTTGCAGATCCTATCCCCTAAAGGACGCAGTCTGGTGATCAACCACTAAAGAGGAGAGTGTGAATAAGTGTTGGTAATGTGCCCTATCCAGTAGTTAGGAATAGGGGAGGGGAGGGTTGGGAGGGGTGGAAGTAAGGACACCTGCTGGTAATGGCTTTGTTTAATAGTTTCTTGGGATCATGAGGCAAAAGGCTGTATGTTTATATGGATACAGTTATGTAATGTCGGCTTTATTATATTGTTCATAAATTGTGAACCATAACAACCTTCATGTTACATGTGCTAAGACCTTTTGAGACAAGTTGATGTTGATTTGGGGGGGAAGGTCCCCCCCTTTTGTAACAGTTTCTCATGTGGGGAGGGAGGCTTTCTTAGTATTAGGGCCAGAATTTCATGTGATCTAAAGGAAAGGGGGGGGGACCTTTTGTAGGCGAATATATCCAATCTGTTGTACTGTGCCCTTGGGTGAGAATTACTGGTTGTATATGAAGATTGTGATTATTAAGCCTGTTGTATTTTCAATAAAACAGTTGAAACATAAATGATCTAGAGATGGGAGTAACTAGTGAGGAAATTAAATTTGCAGACGACACAAAGTTATTCAAAGTTGTTAAATCGCAAGAGGATTGTGAAAAAATACAAGAGGACCTTACGAGACTGGGCATCCAAATGGTAGATGACGTTTAATGTGAGCAAATGCAAAGTGATGCATGTGGGAAAGAGGAATAAGAATTATAGCTACGTAATGCAAAGTTCCGCATTACGAGTCACCGACCAGGAAAGGGATCTAGGTGTCATCGTTGATGATACATCGAAATCTTCTGCTCAGTGTGCAGCGGCAGCTAAGAAAGCAAATAGAATGTTAGGTATTATAAGGAAAGGAATGGAAAACAAAAATGAGGACGTTATAATGCCTTTGTATCGCTCCATAGTGCAACCGTACCTTGAATATTATGTGCAATTCTGGTCACCACACCTCAAAAAAAAAGATATAGTGGTATTAGAAAAGGTACAGAGAAGGGCGATGAAAATGATAAAGGGTATGGGATGACTTCCCTATAAGGAAAGGCTAAAATGGATAGGGCTCTTCAGCTTGGAGAAAAGATAGCTGAGGAGAGATATGCTAGAGGTCTATAAACTAATGAGTGGCATGGCACGGGTAGATATGAATTGCTTGTTTACTCTTCCTAAAAATACTAGAACTAGGGGACACACAATGAAGCTACAAAGTAGTAAATTTAAAACAAATCGGAGAAAATATTTTTTCACTCAATGTGTAATTAAACTCTGGAATTTGGTGCCAGAGAATGTAAAGGTTTGAATAGCTTCCTAAAAGTAAAGTCCATAAGCCATTATTAAAATGGACTTGGGGAAAATCCATTGCTTATTTCTAGGATGAGCAGCATAAAATGTATTGTACTGTTTTGCGATCTTGCCAGGTACTTGTAACCTGGATTGGCCACTGTTAGAAACAGGATGTTGGGCTTGATGGACCTTCGGTCTATCCCAGTATGGCAATACTTACATAGTAACATAGTAACATAGTAGATGACGGCAGAAAAAGACCTGCACGGTCCATCCAGTCTGCCCAAGAAGATAAATTCATATGTGCTACTTTTTTATTTGTACTGTCCTCTTCAGTGCACAGACCGTAAAAGTCTGCCCAGCCCTATCCCCGCCTCCCAACCACCAACCCCGCCTCCCAACCACCAGCTCTGGCACAGACCGTATAAGTCTGCCCAGCACTATCCCTGCCTCCCACCACCGGCTCTGGCACAGACCGTATAAGTCTGCCCAGCACTATCCCCGCCGCCCAACCACCAGCCCCGGCACAGACCGTATAAGTCTGCCCAGCACTAGTCCCGCCTCCCAACCACCAGCCCCAGCACAGACCGTATATGTCTGCCCAGCACTAGCCCCGCCTCCCAACCACCAGCTCTGCCACCCATTCTAGGCTAAGCTCCTGAGGATCCCTTCCTTCTGCACAGGATTCCTTTATGTTTATCCCACGCATGTTTGAATTCCGTTACCGTTTTCATCTCCACCACCTCCCGCGGGAGGGCATTGCAAGCATCCACCACCCTCTCCGTGAAAAAATACTTCCTGACATTCTTCTTGAGTCTGCCCCCCTTCAATCTCATTTCATGCCCTCTCGTTCTACCGCCTTCCCATCTCCGGAAAAGGTTTGTTGGCAGATTAATACCTTTCAAATATTTGAACGTCTGTATCATATCACCCCTGTTCCTCCTTTCCTCCAGGGTATACATGTTCAGGTCCGCAAGTCTCTCCTTATACGTCTTGTAACGCAAATCCCATACCATCCTCGTAGTTTTTCTTTGCACCGCTTCAATTCTTTTTACATCCTTAACAAGATACGGCCTCCAAAACTGAACACAATACTCCAGGTGGGGCCTCACCAACGACTTGTACAGGGGCATCAACACCTCTTTCTTCTGCTGGTCACACCTCTCTCTATACAGCCTAGTAACCTAGCTACGGCCACCGCCTTGTCACACTGTTTCGTCGCCTTCAGATCCCCAGATACTATCACCCCAAGATCCCTCTCCCCATCCGTACCTAGCAGACTCTCACCGCCTAACACATACGCCTCTCTTGGATTTCTACTCCCCAAGTGCATCACTTTGCATTTCTTCGCATTGAATTTTAATTGCCAAACCTTAGACCATTCTTCTAGCTTTTTCAGATCCTTTTACATGTTTTCCACTCCCTCCGGGGTGTCCACTGTGTTACAAATCTTAGTATCATCCGCAAATAGGCAAACTTTACCTTCTAACCCTTCGGCAATGTCACTCACAAATATATTGAACAGAATCGGCCCCAGCACCGATCCCTGAGGCACTCCACTACTCACCTTTCCCTCCTCCGAGCGAACTCCATTCACCACCACCCTCTGGTGCCTGTCCGTCAACCAGTTCCTAATCCAGTTCATCACTTTGGGTCCTATCAGTTTATTTAAGAGCCTCCTGTGGGGAACCATGTCAAAGGCCTTGCTGAAATCTAAGTAGATTACGTCTATAGCATGTCCACTGTTCAATTCTCCGGTCACCCAATCAAAGAATTCAATGAGATTTGTTTGGCACGATTTCCCTTTGGTAAAACCATGTTGTCTCGGATCTTGCAACTCATTTTCTTCCAGGAAATTCACTATCCTTTCCTTCAGCATCGCTTCCATTACTTTTCCAATAATCGAAGTGAGGCTTACCGGCCTGTAGTTTCCAGCTTCTTTCCTATCACCACTTTTGTGAAGAGGGACCACCTCCGCCGTTCTCCAATCCCTCGGAACCTCTCCCATTTCTAAGGATTTATTAAACAAATCTTTAAGAGGACCGGCCAGAACCTCTCTGAGCTCCCTCAATATCCTGGGGTGGATCCCATCCGGTCCCTTGACTTTGTCCACCTTTAGTTTTTCTAGTTGTTGATACACACTCTCTTCCGTGAACGGTGCTATATCCACTCCATTCTCAAATGAACTTTTGCCAGTCCATCGTGGTCCTTCTCCCGGATTTTCTTCAGTAAAAACAGAACAGTATCTATTTAGCAAATTTGCCTTTTCTTCATCATTATCTACATAGCGGTTTGCAGTATCTTTTAGTCTCACAATTCCCTTTTTAGTCATTCTCCTTTCACTAATATACCTGAAGAAATTTTTGTCACCCCTCCTTACCTTTCTAGCCATTTGTTCTTCCGCTTGCGCTTTCGCCAGACGTACCTCTCTCTTGGCTTCTTTCAGTTTCCTCCGGTATTCCTCCCCGTGTTCCTCGTCTTGAGTTTTTTTGTATTTCTGGAATGCGAACTCTTTAGCCTTTATTTTCTCAGCCACTTGCTTGGAGAACCATAGCGGTTTCCTTTTTCTCTTGCTTTTATTTACTTTCCTTACATAAAGGTTTGTGGCCCTATTTGTAGCTTCTTTCAGCCTGGACCACTGTCCTTCCACTTCTCGTACGTACTCCCAGCCCATCAGCTCCTTCCTTAGGTATTCCCCCATTTTACTAAAGTCAGCACGCTTGAAATCCAGGACTTTGAGTTTTGAGTGGCAACCCTCCTCTTCAGCCGTCATATCAAACCAAACCGTTTGATGGTCACTGCCGCCCAGGTGGGCACCCACTCGGACATTTGACACGCTATCCGCATTTGTGAGCATCAGATCCAGCGACGCTCCCTCCCTCGTGGGTTCCATGACCATTTGTCTGAGCAGAGCACTTTGGAAAGCATCCACAATCTCTCTACTTCTTTCCGATTCCGCAGACGGAACCTTCCAATCTACATCTGGCAGATTGAAATCTCCCAGCAACAGCACCTCTCTCTTCTTTCCCAACTTTTGAATATCTGCGATCAGGTCTTTATCTAATTCTTCCAATTGTGTTGGAGGTCTGTAGACAACACCCACGTGGACAGAGGTTCTATCATCTCTTTTTAAGGTGATCCATATCGCTTCTTCCTTACCCCAGGTCCCTGTCATTTCGGTTGCTGTGATATCATTTCTCACATATAGAGCTACTCCTCCACCTTTACGACCCTCTCTTATGTACTTACTAGTAAAAGAGGCCCGTTTCTGAGCAAATGAAACGGGCGCCAACACCCCCCCTCCCTCCCTAGCCAACCCCTTCGTTGTTCTGCCATTGCTCCGCCCCCAACATCATGACGTTTGACGCGAGGGCGGGGCCCGGAGCGATTTCCCACCCCCACCCCGCCTCCCTCCCTGCCAACCCCTTCGTTGTTCTGCCATTGCTCCACCCTCGAGGGCGGGGCCCGGAGCGATTTTGGTGGCTTCACCACCACGAACCTTCGAACCTTTTTGAAGGAAGTCAGGGCTTGGCTTCACTGACGTCAGTGTCCTCAGAACGTTGAGGGTGAGTTTTATTATAGTAGTTGTGAGGTCGCACCATGGAGAGCTACAGCGGCATTATACTATTCTTGGTCTTATTTTGCATCCCTTTCCTAAGAATTCCTAGCATCCTGTTTGCTTTTTTGGCCACCGCCGCACACTGGACAAAGCATTTCAGTATATTGTCTACAATATGGAGTGGAGGAGTGGCCTAGTGGTTAGAGCACCAGGTTTGAAATCCAGAGGTGGCCAGTTCAAATCCCACTGCTGCTCCTTGTGATTTTGGGCAAGTCACTTAACCCTCCATTGCCTCAGGTACAAACTTAGATTGTGAGCCCTCCTGGGACAGAGAAATATCCAGTGTACCTGAGTGTAACTCACCTTGAGCTACTACTGAAAAAGGTGTGAGCAAAATCCAATAAATGACACCTAGATTTTTCTCTTGAGTGCTGATTCCTAAGGTGGACTCTAGCATCAGTTAACTATAATTCAGATTATTTTTCCCAATGTGCATCACTTTGCATTTGTCCACATTAAATTTCATCTGCCATTTGGATGGCCAGTCTTCCAGTTTCCTAAAGACTTCCTGCAATTTTTCACAGTCTGCATGCGTTTTGACAAATTTGAATAGTTTTGTGTCATTTGCAAATTTAATCACCTCATTCATCGTTCTGATTTCCAGATCATTTATAAATATGTTAAACAGCATCGGTCCTAGTACAGATCCCTGTGGCCCTCCACTATTCACCCTCCTCCACATAGTAATTGACTAATCTGAAATACATGTGCCATTCTACTCACTTTCATGGTCACTTGGCTGAGAGTAATCATGCCATGACACCCCTGCTGTTGTGAGTTCCTCCTCGGTCTGCAGCACCCTCATTTCTAGGAGGCTCGGGGTATACTGCTTCGAGGAAGGAAAATGGCTATTGGCTACCTGTTTATATTTGGCCTCCTTCCTCACCACACTCCACTTCTTTTTTAGGGATCTGCAACATCATTGTTATGGGAATACACTACATTAAGCTACCAGATGTATATCACAGAGGCCATGGCAAGATACAAACCTTCCATATTTCTAGTTTTTATTTTAATATAGCCATCTTGCATTTCTTGAGCTGGGAGCAGACCTGAAATGGCAAGACAGCTATAAATTTGTTTTTTTTTCTAATAACTACCTTTCTAAGGCTGTAGAAATTTGTGGTTTGACATTTGGCCTATGTTAACTTGGCCTATGCTAACTTGTGATAAGTTGCTTGTCAGCAACCAAGAGCCAGAGACTCCTATGACTAAGGACACATGCAGTATCCAGATAAACAATCAAAAGGAGACGTAAGTGGGTTTGGGTGAAATTGTAGCTTCAGCAAGAGGGTGTGGGCAGTATCATGGTGACTATGCATAACTGGGACATAGGTCAACTATTATCTAATAAAAACGTATGCTTATGTACATGACAGGCCTTAAACTGTCCATGCAATAAGGGAACTAATGGGAAGAATTGGAAGATGGTAGAAAGTGTTGGAACAGGATTCACCATAAAAGGAAATAGAATGGTCTGGAAAGATGCATATTCATTAGATAGGAAGGGTAATTAAGATAATAAAGAAAGGAAGAAACAGTATATAAGAGGAAACAGAACTGAGGATAGGGACCCTCAGTGTGTCTACACTAGCAGGTGGACATATTGATAGCGCCCAGGGAAAACTCTGGTTTTATTTGCTACGTATTATACTCTATTGGGATTTTATTTATTAATATTTCAATAATTACTTATTGGCTTCTTTGAATAAACATTTATTAAGTCTAATACTTATTTGGTAGCGCCAGAGTTTTTCTTGCTGGGGGGGGTAAAGATTACTCGAGGGTCCACCCTCCAGGAGACCTCCAGAAGGCTACTCCTGTCTCGGAGGCAAAGACAGGAGTGCACTGGCAAGATCTAACAAGGCAGGCTGCCTAATGTGTGCATCGCCATCCCCAAAGAGAGTAGCATCATGTCTCAGAATTAAGTCAATAGCCATCTCCATCTCCTGCCTAGAGAAGTTTGCCTTTCTAGAGCCAGGATGATTAGAGGGTGCTGCAATAGAAAGTACTTATGGCCACTTAAGTATTTTAAAGATCCCCAGATAGCTGTTTGTTATTGAGCTAAGAGCCAGCTAAATTGACACTAGTTAACGAGCCAATAATCTGTTTATTTCTCAATATTGGCTATAAAGAAAACCAGTTATTTTTTAAACTGGGGTGATTGCTGCTATTATCTGCCAATATTCAAATCATATCCAGTTTTCCAATAAACAGCTACTGAAAATTGGATACTTAACTGGGTATTTTTCCCACATCTATTGCACTGTTCTGTTTGATGCCCCTATTGAGCAATTATGGAGTGTCGTCTCCACTGTAATTAGCAATAATTGTATCAAGTATGGGAAAAGACAGGCTTGCCTCTCTCAGATGGGTTCCATTCTTTTGCAAGCTGTAATAGGTGAGATGCTAATTGCCTCTAAATGCAACTGGTCATTCAAGTGCAGGTTTTCCTGTGAGATGCTGCGGCAGCAAGGAGCATACAGAAACGCTCCAATGATCAAGATTCCATCAAGAAATGATGTGACAAGGAGACACTGGATAACAGGTATGTTGTTTGTAGGGTGTGATCACCCATAAGTAGTGGCATAGGATCTGATGTGGCTGGGCTTTTGCAGAACATCACTTACACTGTACCATGAAATGTACTGGCTGCAAGTAGTATAAGAAGTTGGCAGACTATGTGCAAATACAGACCTAAAATCTTGCTTATAAATGTTGTACTGAATATACTTCAAAACCAGGGCATAGCCAGACCTCGAAGGGAGGGGGGCCAGAGCCCAAGTTGAGGGAGCACATTTTGGCCCGTCCTCCCGCCGCCACTTCCATCCTCCCTGCGGCTGCTACTGCCTCCCCGCCACCGCCCTCCTGCCCCTGCTTCCACACCCCTCCCCCCCCCGTTGCTCAGTCTCATTAAAACAAGCGTGCACAGCAACTGAAAGCAGGACAGGGCATCAGGCAATGTGAGACCAGCACGGGACAAACGCTTTAGCTAGCGGGTGGTGGAGACCCCTACCAGCCAAACCGGGGGCTCCAGAGCCAATTTGGGGGGACCAGGCCCCTGTGGCCCCCTGTAATTATGCCACTGTTCAAAACACTGTGGGTGTGTAACACTGGAGATGATTCCATCAGTGCTATTGTCACAGGCTCTCCATGTAATGATAAAGGCAGATTAATGGAGACATTCCTAAAAAATGGGAGCACACATATTCAATAGACACATAAAAAGATCCACTAGGGTCTTTTCATTTTGAATCGGGGACTACAATATTAGGACGCTAATGACACATGATGAGATAGCTGTGGAAACATGGTCCTGCTCACAATAGTACAGGGCTACAAGTTGCTTTCTTCAAGGGATTTCAAGGATTTGGATCATCCAAAGTTTGTTGTTGCATGTGGTAGAGGTTGAGCAACCTCTTAGGTAGGTAGGGGTTACACACAAAGTATGTGCTCCATCTCCAAGGCATTGCTTATTATAGGGTGACAGAATGCTAGAACACACAGTAATGTGGGGGTGTGAGTTCAATCTGCAACCTGACATACTAACAGGAGGTGTTAGTTTCCTCTAGCATGATACTTGCTGCAATGATCATTTCTGTGGCCACCTGTTTTGGAGACCGTAAATTGCTAAAGATGTAAGAAGACATGAAGCGGTCCAGAGGAAGGCGACACAAATGATATGGGGTTTGCACCAAATGACATAAGAGAATAGACTGGAAGACGTGAATATGTATACCCTAGAGAAGAGGAGGGACAGGCAAAATATGATACAGACATTTAAATACTTGAAAGGTATTCATAAAGAAACAGATATTTTCCAGACAATGGAAAATGGTAAAACTAGAGGACATGAATTAAGGTTGCGGGATGGTAGACCTAGGAGTAATGTCAGAAAATTATTTTTCAGGGAGAGGGTGATTGATGTCTTGAATGCCCTCCTGAATGAGGTGGTAGAGAAAAAAAAAACTGGCAGAATTCAAAAGGACGTGGGATGAACACACAGGATCTCTAATTAGAAAATGAATAGTATAAAAACAACATTTTAAAGAGTTGCATATCAAGTGGTGCTTAGATGGCAACTCTGGCTGTATCAACTAAGGCCGGTGCTGTACGGTCTAAGTGCCGCATATAGCAATCTGGTTTAGAATGTGCTGAAACGAGCTTTGACGGAAACTCTAGTAACTTGGAATGCGAGAATAGTGCTGGGCAGACTTTTTGCGGTCTGCGTCCTGCAAATGACAAAACAGATTTGACTGCAACTCTAGTAGTTGGAACATAAGGACAGAGCCAGGTGCACTTCTATGTCTCAAACAAAATAAGACCATGATCAAGTAATATCAAGTTCATTGTTGATTTAATCTAGAATGGATAGTGAATGTGACTATGAATGTGCAAGGTACTATCTCCAGTTCTTCTGTAAACCCTTGCAGTGGTATAGAATAAACGAATGTTTTATAATGAAGATGGCATGCAGATAACAGGTCCATTGTGGGATGGCCACAGGTCATTTGTGTACATGCCAGTCTGCACACATATACTCACCAATTGTTCCTGTGGGCTCTTTGTGCTGTCACAGTGTAGCTACTAGTTTATAGGAGCCAATGTTGATGTAGGATTAACATGTAATTAGATTGTAGTAATGCTCTTTCCTACTGCATGTAGAGACTATGATAAGGTGTGGGTGAAGGAAACCTGCATGATCCCCCTGCAACTCTGGTATGCAGCCTGAACTGCCCTGGTAGGGATCATTCTTGGCAAATACCCTCATCTACACCTATTCCATTCTTAAATGGGCTGATATAAAGACTGAAGTGATATGCCACCATGGTAGAGTGGTTGTTAGTTCCAGATTGTATATTTGACAAAAGTGGTGAAAAAGGATAGTCCCTTTAAAGCAGCTGTCACAGCCAAATCTCACATTTAGTTTCACCACATTCGTGTATACATATGGCAGTCTGTAACAGAGGGGCAGATGCACTAAACTTAACGAGCCAACAACGTGGTTTTTAAACTGCTTCTAGCCAGTTCAACGAGCAAGTAGTAAACCATGACATGCACAAAAGGGTTCTCTGAGCCATTTTCCTATCACTGTAGCAACTAACGAAAAATGGAATGCAAACGAGCTAACTACTATAGTAATGTGGACGCGTTGCGATGCACTACCGTTTCCGATTCATGCACAAAAGCAATCCGAACCCTTTGCCGTGTTATATTGAACATGTGCTCAGAGGCTGCCGGTAAGTCCAGAGCTGTCATAAAGCACGTCATAACACGTCCATGTAGTGCGTGCATAAGCCGCTGATGTGCTATATATGCATGGGTACGCGCGTGTGCACATTTGTCGGAGATGTCATGGCTGCACGTGGGAGAAAGCCCAACTTCTCTGACATGGACGTGTTATGGTTGGCACAGCTGTTCATAATAAACAAGAAGCGTTTATTCCCCCACCCGGGGAAAAGGCGGGGTATTTTAAGAATGGATCAGGGCTGAGAAGTCCTGCAAAGACCGTTTAACAGGCGTTCTTCGTACCCAAGATCTGTAAGTAGTCCCAGCATAATAAACATGCACGTTCATAAATGTGCGTGTATTAAAATTTATTTGACTGAGCATTAGTGGAATTGGGGGTGCCGCAGCCGCCCCCTCCACCCCCCCCCCCCGAGGTTACCGCCGCTGCTTCCACTCCACCCCCTCCCCCGAGGTCACCGCTGCCGCTCGCCCCCCCTCTGCCCACCACTGGGCCGGGCCCCCTGCATTGAAATCACAGCGCCTCACCGTGTGAAAGCGCTGCAGGCAGCAGATCACCTCCCTTCAGGCCTCCTTCCCTCTTTGTGTCCCACCCTCGCGGAAGTTACGTCAGATGAAGGCAGGACACAGGGAGGGAAGGAGGCCCAAAGGGAGGCAATCTGCTGCCTGCAGCACTTTCACACAGAGGTGAGAGGCACTGTGATTTTAATGCAGGGGGCCTGGCCCAGTGGCAGACGGTCGACGAGGGCGGGTGGGACTGCGGCGCCGGGCCCGGGGAACTTTGTCCCCCCTGCCCCCCTCGGCGGCCATGGTAACAGCAGCTTAAAAAAAGGTTGGGACAAGTTCCTGGAGGAAAAGCCCATAATCTGTTATTGAGATGGACATGGAGGAAGCCACTGCTTACCCCAGGATTAGTAGCATGGTACATTGCTACTAACTGAGTTTCTGCTAGGTACTTGTAACCTATACTGGGCTAAATAAAAACAAAATTATTTTTCTACCTTTGTTGTCTAGTCATTTGGGGGCTCTTTTACTAAGCCGCATAGGCGCCTACATGCGCCCAACACGCGCCAATTCAGAGTTACCACCTGGCTACCACGTGGCCCAGGCGGTAACTTTTTTTACACAGGTCCACTACACTTGCCGGAAAATAATTATTTTGTGGCATGCAGTGGAAACCGGGCAGTAATCGTCATTCTGCGTGCATAGACGATTACCGCACAGTTACCACTTGAGACCTTACTGCTAAGTCAATAGGGTGGCGGTAAGGTCTCAGACCCAAAATACATGCATGCCAATTTTTATTTTGTCGCACATCCATTTTCGGCAAAAAAATTTTTTTTTTAAATTTTGTAGAAGTCTTTATTAAACAATGGTGATACAGAACAAATAGAAAAATGTGTTCAGTTCAACTCAACATATATCTGAACAAGCTTCAGAATTTTTGTCATCAATTACATTCTCAAGCATACAAAGAAATCCTGTATCCATGTGAATTTAAATCAAGTGACACTTCAAGACATTTTTAATTTTATTGTTGAAAGTACTTATCCCCTTATCCCTACCAAACCCTCCCTTCTAACCCTATACCCGCTCTAACTCCCCCCCCCCCCCCCCCCAGCCTTATTCCCTTCATCAAACACATGCATTCAAAAAGGGTTTCCAGGCTTTTTCCCACTTTGGCAAGAATTTTCGTTTAATAACTGTCAGTCTCTCCATCTCACAAATATACCTCACTTTCGTAATCCAGGACACCAATGAGGGGACCTGCACCACCTTCCACTGTTGAGCCAAATTCATGCGGGCAGCGTGCAGGGACCCCCTCACCAGGACTCACTGACCAGCCGAGAGACCATCTGGCCACCGGCCCAGGAGGAAAATCGAAGGATGCCACGGCACAGCTCTCCCCGTCCAGCCTTGAATCCGTGCCTGCACACTTTTCCAATATGCCTGCCCTTTGGGGCAGGTCCACCATATGTGTCTCATAGTTCCCACCCCTCCGCACTGTCTCCAACAATCTTCTGAAACATGAGTGTACATGTGATGTAATCTTACCGGCGTAAGGTACCATCTATAAAATATCTTGATTGCATTTTCCTTTACGGCTACAGCCCGAGAGGACCGTAGAATCGTCCTCTCAAGCCTAAGCCAGTCCGCCTCTGGCAGGGTAAAATTTAATTCTTGTTCCCACCGCTGCCGGTGCAGGGTATATGGCTTAAGATGTGTTCTCAAAAATTCGTATAGGTATGTAATCATACCCCGCATGGACCGTGTGTTTACACACACCTCTTCCAGGGGGTGTATCTCTCTTTGCATACATTCTACATATGTTGGTCCTTGCAAGAAGTGCTATACTTGTAGGTATGCATATCTATCCGGCCTAATCCCATAGTCTTCTACCAGTCTGTCAAATGGTATCATGTCTGTTCCCACATGCAACTGTCTGCACATATCTAACCCCTATTCAGCCCACCTGCGAAATGTGGTGTTCCCCACTCCCGGACGAAATCTCGGGTTGTCCACTATGGGCGCCAGCCCAGACACCAAAGGCTGGCGATCCTTGAACATACGGTCCCAGTAGTAGAATGTAGCCTGTACAGTTGGTGGAAATTTATCTACCTGTCCTCTGTGTTTACCCGGTAGCCACATTAAATGCCCTAATGTTCGAGTCCTGACCAATGCTTGTTCAATGCCCACCCATAATTTGTGGTCTTCCTTTCGAAACCATTCCACCGCTGCTCTCGACTGCGCAGCACAATAATATCCAATAGGTTGGGGACCCCAGACCCCCCATCCCTTTTGTTTTTGTATAAAAACCTGCATGGTAAACGCGGTCTTCTGTTGTTCCAGATAAATCGGACCAGACTATCCTGCAGTCCCGACAAAAAGGTTCTGGGAAGTCTAAGTGGAAGAACCTGGAACAGATACAATAGCCTAGGCAAAATATTCATTTTGAGGGTCGCAATTCGCCCCATCCACAATAATCTCATTGGCATCCATCTTTTTAAGTCGCGCTGTATTTCTTTCTGAAGACCCGGGTAGTTAACTTCAAACACCTCCGACAAGTTATTCGGAATCTGCACCCCTAGATATCTTAATTCCCGCTCCTCCCATTTAAAGGCAAAAGACATCTTCAATGATTCTAACAGGGCCTCTGGAACTCCCACCGCTAGACCAACTGACTTACTAGCATTGAATTTATATCCAGACACTCGGGTGTATCTTTCGATCTCATGCATGACATTCGGAAGGGATATCAATGGTCTTGTCAGTGACAATAATACATCATCCGCGAATAATGCAATTTTATGTTCCTGTCCTCTCACCCTGACACCCGCTATGTCAACATTCTCCCGTATGGCCTCTGCTAGGGGCTCCATCGCCAGTGCAAATAAGAGAGGGGATAAAGGGCATCCCTGTCTTGTACCGCGCCCCAGCTTAAAGGTCACCGAATTCCCTCCGTTGATTCGCATACACACCCTAGGGGAAGTGTACAATGCTTGAATCCAAGATCTATAAAACTGTCCAATCCCCACTCTCTGCAAGACCTTGTCCAGATAGCCCCAGTGGACCCAGTCGAATGCCTTTTCGGCGTCCAGGCCCAAAAGCACCATCAGGCTAGCTTTCCTTTGCGCCTGGAACACCAAATCTAGTGTTCTGCGTATATTGTCTCCTGCCTGTCTTTTAGCCACAAAACCCACTTGGTCCGGGTGGATCAAGCATGGGAGTACCCTTCCCAATTGGTTCGCTAGCACCTTAGCCAGTATTTTGACATCCGAATTAAGTATCGATATTGGTCTGTACGCTGCACAGTCCGTTTTATCTTTGCTGGGTTTCGGTATAACTGCCACCCATGCCTCCATCATGGTCTTAGGGAGAGGGGCACCTGCTCTCACTGAGTTAATAACCAGCGTGAGGTATGGGGCCAATATCCCCCCAAATGTTTTAAAAAATTCATTGGTGAATCCGTCAAGGCCCAGCACCTTTCCTGTAGGCAATGCTTTGATAACCTGAGTAACTTCAGCCACCTGAACAGGGGCCTCCAGATCTCTCTTTTGTTGTTTGTCAGCACTGTCAGTCCCCGTTCCTTTAGATAATCGTCAATTTCCCCTGTCTGTACAGCAGCATCCTCTGAATATAAAGATTCATAGTATTGTGCGAATCTTTCCCTAATCTGTGTTGAGGTATGCAACATAGTTCCCTTTGCGTCCTTCACTCTCAGAACTTGTCTATCTGCCCTCAGCTTTCTCAATTTATTAGCCAATAACCGCCCAGGTTTATTTGTAGACTCATAATACACCTGTTTCAGACGTGCATGCACAAATTTCAAGCTTTCTTCATGCATATCTGCTATCTCCATTCTCACCGCCTGGAGCCTTCGGTAGTCAGACACCGAGCCAGTGGCCCTATATCTGTCCTCCAAGGCCCCCAGTCTCTCCATGCACTGTGTCAACCTTTCCTTATGTATTCTATTCCTCTGGCTAGCACACTTTACAAAATAACCCCTGCCGACTGCCTTAAAGGCATCCCACACTACATCCAGGGCCGGCCCTGAGTCCATATTGAGCTCAAAATACTCTTGTGATACTGCTACAAATTTAGCAACCATAGTTGGATCTTGCAATAAACAGTTATTTAATGTCCATCGTTTGTCTCTCGTTTCCTCTCTCAAGGAGGGGAGGGTAGTCCACGCCGGAGCGTGGTCTGAAATAGTAATATGACCTATGTGAGATTCTCCTCCCCCCTCCGAGAGAGTCTTGTCAACAAATACATAGTCCAGTCTAGAGTAAGAAAGGTGCACCTGGGAATAATACGTATAGTCTCTCCTTCTGGGATGTCCCACTCTCCACACATCGTATAGCCCAATCTCCAACTATGCTCCACCTCCCCCCACTCATCAAAATGGTCACTGTCTTGATCTCATCTTCTCCTCCAACTGTTCACCTTCTAGTTTCCTTGCCTCTGATCATCCCTCCTCTGATCACCATCTTATAACTTTCACACTTAAATCTCCTCCCTCCCAGTCCCGTCCTATCCTATCTAATTTATCTAGGAATCTTCACGATATTGACCCTTCATCTCTATCCTCCCATGTTTCAAACCTCCTCTCTACTGTGGCACCATCCACGTCTGTCAACGAGGCTGTTTCTTCTTACAACAATACTCTATCCTCTGCCTTAGACACTCTTGCACCTTTGATGACCCGCCCTGTAAGGCGTACAAAACCCCAACCTTGGCTGACTTCTAATATCCGCTACCTACGTTCCTGTACCCGCTCCGCCGAACGCCTCTGGCGGAAATCTCGGGCCCTTGCTGATTTCTTACACTTTAAGTTCATGCTGACCTCCTTCCAATCTGCTCTTTTACATGCCAAACAGGATTATTATATCCAACTGACCAACTCTCTTGGCTCTAATCCTCGACTTCTCTTCACCACATTGAACTCTCTCCTCAAGGTGCCCCCTCCCCCAACTCCCCTTCATTATCTCCTCAGACCCTTGCTGAATTCTTTCACAACAAGGTTCAAAAGATAAACCTTGCTTTCTCTACCTCACCAGCTCTCCCTCCACTAGTCCGTTCCCCTCTCTCTCCTTCCCCTCATTCCATTTCCTCCTTTCCTGAAGTTACTATTGAGGAAACTACACATCTCCTTTCTTCCTCAAAATGTACCACCTGTTCCCTCTGATCCCATTCCCACCCACCTTCTTAATGCCATCTCTCCTACTCTTATTCCTTTTATCTGTCACATTCTCAACCTCTCACTTTCCACTGCGACTGTCCCTGCTGCCTTTAAACATGCTGTGGTCACACCTCTCCTTAAGAAGCCTTCACTTGACCCTACTTGTCCCTCTAATTACCGACCCATCTCCCTCCTTCCTTTTCTCTCCAAATTACTTGAGCGTGCTGTTCACCGCCGCTGCCTTGATTTTCTCTCCTCACATGCTATTCTTGACCCACTACAATCTGGTTTTCGCCCTCTCCACTCAACCAAAACTGCGCTTACTAAAGTCTCCAATGACCTATTACTGGCTAAATCCAGAGGTCAATATTCCATCCTCATTCTTCTTGATCTTTCCGCTGCTTTTGACACTGTCGATCACAGCATACTTCTCGATACCCTGTCCTCACTTGGATTCCAGGGCTCTGTCCTTTCCTGGTTCTCTTCCTACCTCTCCCTCCGCACCTTTAGTGTTCACTCTGGTGGATCCTCTTCTACTTCTATCCCTCTGCCTGTCGGCGTACCTCAGGGTTCTGTTCTTGGTCCCCTCCTCTTTTCTATCTACACTTCTTCCCTTGGTTCATTAATCTCATCCCATGGCTTTTCCTACCATCTCTATGCTGATGACTCCCAAATCTACCTTTCTACCCCTGATATCTCACCTTGCATCCATACCAAAGTTTCAGCGTGCTTGTCTGACATTGCTGCCTGGATGTCTCAACGCCACCTGAAATTAAATATGACCAAAACCGAGCTTCTCATTTTCCTCCCCAAACCCACCTCCCCGCTCCCCCCGTTTTCTATTTCTGTTGATGGCTCTCTCATTCTCCCTGTCTCCTCAGCTCGAAACCTCGGGGTCATCTTTGACTCTTCTCTCTCCTTCTCTGCTCATATCCAGCAGACCGCCAAGACCTGTCGTTTCTTTCTTTACAACATCCGTAAAATCCGGCCCTTTCTTTCCGAGCACTCTACCAAAACCCTCATCCACACCCTTGTCACCTCTCGTTTAGACTACTGCAATCTGCTTCTTGCTGGCCTCCCACTTAGTCACCTCTCCCCTCTCCAGTCGGTTCAAAACTCTGCTGCCCGTCTCATCTTCCGCCAGGGTCACTTTACTCATACTACCCCTCTCCTCAAGACCCTTCACTGGCTCCCTATCCGTTTTCGCATCCTGTTCAAACTTCTTCTACTAACCTATAAATGTATTCACTCTGCTGCTCCCCAGTATCTCTCCACACTCGTCCTTCCCTACACCCCTTCCCGTGAACTCCGCTCCATGGATAAATCCTTCTTATCTGTTCTCTTCTCCACTACTGCCAACTCCAGACTTCGCGCCTTCTGTCTCGCTGCACCCTACGCCTGGAATAAACTTCCTGAGCCCCTACGTCTTGCCCCATCCTTGGCCACCTTTAAATCTAGACTGAAAGCCCACCTCTTTAACATTGCTTTTGACTCGTAACCACTTGTAACCACTCGCCTCCACCTACCCTCCTCTCTTCCTTCCCGTTCACATTAATTGATTTGATTACTTTATTTTTTGTCTATTAGATTGTAAGCTTTTGAGCAGGGACTGTCTTTCTTCTATGTTTGTGCAGCGCTGCGTATGCCTTGTAGCGCTATAGAAATGCTAAATAGTAGTAGTAGTAGTAATCTCATCTACAAAGTTTTTCAGGGCTCGAGATACCTTCCAATCATTTGGAGCCAGAGGAGCTGACCTGTCTAAACCTGGTTGCATGGTAGCATTAAAGTCTCCGGCCACCAGCAGTTTCCCTCTGGCAAAAGCCTGCAATTCTCTGCAGAGTCGCCCAAAAAAAACGCTCCTGTCGCTCATTCAGAGCGTACACATTAACTAGGGTATATTCCTCCTGCCCCAAAAGAACATGCAAGAATATATAGCGTCCCTCCACTTCCCTTCTCACATGCAGTATCTGGACCTGTACATCCCTATGAAATATGATAGCCACCCCTCTCTTTTTGGCTCCCTTTGCATCAGATGCGAGATACACTTTCGGATATTGCTTAAAGGCTAAGTACTTCTCCTGTATTTTCAAAAAATGAGTTTCTTGTAGGAATACCATATGTGGGTGCATCATACGTAGCTCCCTCCCCAAGGCATGTCGTTTGTATGGAGAGTTCAAGCCTTTTACATTATAAGTTAGCAACTGAAAATTAGCCATCTACCTCTGACCTTGCATTGCCTCTTGTTGATGAAAGGTTTAAATTAATCCCAAAATCCGCACTCTGATGCCCATCCCCCTCCCCACTACTCCCCCCCCCCCAGTATAACCCCTGGACCTTACCCCTCCCTCCCCCTCCTACCTTCCCTCTCCCCCTATCTCTCTAGTCCCTCCCACTATCGTGTACCCATCAACTGGTGCTATCTAGCACTAGCTGGGATCCAAAAGAAAGAAAACCCCACCAGCCGAAGTAAAAGTGAATTAGAGTTCTATAAACACCCAAATTTTGACGCTCAAACCCCCCCCCGCCCCAAGACCCCCCCCCCTCAAATCTTCCTCGTTAAGCCAACTGCGAGCCTCTCCCCAAACCCTTATTAAACCCTTATTGTCTTCCCTCCAAGTGCAACGTTCCCCCCCCCCCCCCCCGAACTCTCCAGTAAACAATAACTAGGATAATTCATCCAGTCCAAAATACAGTCTCTCATGTCTGATTCACGTTCCTCTTGCCTGCTTTCTCCACTCGTTTCCACTTCTGCATCCTATTCTTTGTAGAGGACGCCATACCCACAGGCAAAGTTTCTGGTGGGGCCAATCCCACCTCGTGCAGGGCTTTCCACGCCACCTCCACTTTTCTGCAGCGAATATATTCTCCTTTTAGCTCAAAACAAAGAGCAAATGGGAAACCCCATCTGTACGCTATTTTTTCTTCTATCAGGATCTCTATAGCCAGTTTCATGGCTCTTCTCTGAGTGAGAGTAAATATAGATAAGTCCTGGTAAATCAATACTCGTGCCCCGTTAAACTCCAAAGAGGGATTCTGGCGCGCTCTCTGCCATATCTGTTCTTTGCTGACATAAGAAGTAAATCGGGCCACTATGTCTCACAGCCTGTTATCTCTGCTTTTCCCCAGGGCTCTATGAGCTCTATCCATGCCCATTGCTGCTGCGGCGTCGAAGCTCTCTCCCATCAACTGCTCGCATATGGTGCTCACCACCTTCTGAACGTCCTCCACTCCATCACTCTCCGGTACACCCCGGAATTTAAGGTTCTATCTGCGCCCTCGATTTTCAAGGTCATCAATCTGATACTGCAGCTTCTCCTCCCTTTCGTTCAGCTTCTTTAATCTCCTGTCCACCGCTGCATTCTTTTCCTCCTGCTCGTCTGCTTTTTCCTCCAGTGCCTCCACCCTGCCCCCCAGTTCCCTCAGGTCCACACTCAGCGGTGTCTACGTGCTCCAGGATTTCATCCTTGGAGGCCCAGATTTCAGCGCGGATTACCTTGAGACATTTCGTCAATTCAGCAGGGAGGGCCGGTATTGGGGCAGGGTCGCCCGCGCCGTCTCGGGAATAGGCTGCGTCGGAGTCAGACATCTGCATGCCTCGTGGTTTCGGAGAGGCTGGCTGGGATAGGCCCCGCGCCCACTGCCTCGTGGAAAGCCGCTCATTTTCTCGCAGGGGGGGGGCTGCTATTTTTCTGCTCATGTTGTTGGCGAGGTGTTTACCTTCACACCAGTGCCATTTTCGCCCAAAATATGGTTGATAATCGCAATTGCTGCTGTTTGAACGGCAGGGGATCGCGGAGCTAGAGGATCAAGCGTCCATTTGGCTACGTGATGTCACTTCCCCCTTCGGCAAAAGTTTTAAAAGGTCTTTTTACAGGCACGCTGAAAAATGGATCTGTGCATGCCCAAAACACTACACTAGCTCAGCCCATTTTCAGCGCACCTTATTAAAAGGGCCCCTTGATTTTCTTAAATTTTACTATGGTTTCTACTTTTCTCTGTCTTAACTTTCTTGCCAGGTCTTCTGCCCATAGGTGATTGTTCTGTCCTCTGACAGCCTTTCCTTGGTGAACGATTACAGGAGGACCTTGCGAGACTGGGAGAATGGGCGTGCAAGTGGCAGATGAAGTTCAATGTTGACAAGTGCAAAGTGATGCATGTGGGTAAGAGGAACCCGAATTATAGCTACGTCTTGCAAGGTTCCGCGTTAGGAGTTACGGATCAAGAAAGGGATCTGGGTGTCGTCGTCGATGATACGCTGAAACCTTCTGCTCAGTGTGCTGCTGCGGCTAGGAAAGCAAATAGAATGTTGGGTGTTATTAGGAAGGGTATGGAGTCCAGGTGTGCGGATGTTATAATGCCGTTGTATCGCTCCATGGTGCGACCGCACCTGGAGTATTGTGTTCAGTACTGGTCTCCGTATCTCAAAAAAGATATAGTAGAATTGGAAAAGGTACAGCGAAGGGCGACGAAAATGATAATGGGGATGGGACGACTTTCCTATGAAGAGAGGCTGAGAAGGCTAGGGCTTTTCAGCTTGGAGAAGAGACGGCTGAGGGGAGATATGATAGAAGTGTATAAAATAATGAGTGGAATGGATCGGGTGGATGTGAAGCGACTGTTCACGCTATCCAAAAATAATAGGACTAGAGGGCATGAGTTGAAGCTACAGTGTGGTAAATTTAAAACGAATCGGAGAAAATTTTTCTTCACCCAACGTGTAATTAGACTCTGGAATTCGTTGCCGGAGAACGTGGTACGGGCGGTTAGCTTGACGGAGTTTAAAAAGGGGTTAGATAGATTCCTAAAGGACAAGTCCATAGACCGCTATTAAATGGACTTGGAAAAATTCCGCATTTTTAGGTATAACTTGTCTGGAATGTTTTTACGTTTGGGGAGCGTGCCAGGTGCCCTTGACCTGGATTGGCCACTGTCGGTGACAGGATGCTGGGCTAGATGGACCTTTGGTCTTTCCCAGTATGGCACTACTTATGTACTTAAGTACTTATGATGTGGCTCTGGGGTGAGTGTGACACTTTTTCTGTTATGCTCACTGCAGTCACATCAGCAATGCATTATGGTGGGTGTAGTTTTAGGACAATGTGATCAGGGTTGCCAAATTAAAAAAAAAATTCCCACACAAAACCGCACACACCCCACCCCCGCCGTCATCAACCCCGCCCCCGCCGTCATCACCCCACCCCTTCCGTCATCACCCCGCCCCTTCCCTTCCCTTCCGTCATCACCCCACCCCTTGCGTCATCACCCCCGCCCCCACCGTAATCGCCCCCGCCCAAAATGTCACAAACCCCGCCTCTGTCACCATTAGCCCCACCCCCTGCCGGCCAAAAAACCGCCCCAAAACCCGCACAGAAAAAAACAAAACAAGCCCAAAAAACCGCAACCCGCCGCGGGCAAAAGTTTCCCGCGGCGGATTGCGGAAAACTGCCCATCTGGCAACCGTGACTGTGATTCCACTTGCCTGTCTGTTTAGAACTGTTAAATGATTGGTTAAGCTGTTGCCAGTTGGTAATCTCTGTTCCCATTGGTGGGTTTCTTTCCCCCCTGCTTACTGGGTCAGAGCGTCCCCTGTTTTATTCCCTCTAGTCTTGAGGTAGTTGCCTTCTTATACGACAGTTCAGAACCCTTTCTTGTGTTACCCTTGGTTAGTGCACTTAGTTTTTACATTGAAGGTTGCTGAAAAAGGGCATTGTACACCATTCTGCCAGCTCTGAGCTACTGCTAATCTCAGTACCACGGAGACTCCCCCCGAAGGTCCATGCACGTCTCCTGTGTTGGCTGTAGTAACAATAACCTCACACTCTGCATCCAGCCCTGGAACCATTCCTCTGTCGCATCTCACCCTCCCGATGATGCTGAGAAGCAGGAATGCAGCAGAGGAATGATTCCAGGGCCAGCTGCAGAGTGTAGTTATCACTGCTGCAGCTGGCAAAGGAGACAGATTTGAAGCGTCATTGCGGAGGGGGGGGGGGGGAGAGGGAGAAGCTGGAAGCATGCTTGGGCTCAGCCTGCAAACCTTAGGCACTAGGTCTGATTTTTTTTAGTTGTTATGGCACCTGGAATTTGTCAAGCCCTGCCTTCTCTAGTTATAGCCAGGCAGCGGCACCGGCACCCATAGGCTGCCTGTGGCTTCCACCAGGGTTCTCTCTCTGAACTGTCCCATCCTTCAGAAAATAGGAAGTTGCATCAGAAGGGGTGGGACAGCTCAGAGAGAAAGCCCGGTGCAGGCCACAAGCAGCCTATAAGTGCCACTGCTGCTGGCACTGTCCAGGCAAAGACGGGAGGTGATTTTAAGTCACGGGGCAGAGAGTGGGCACATGGAGAGATATTTTGTATTATTGTTTGAATATTTTTACTGCTGTTAAATAAATAATAAATTGAGAGAGCTTTCCAGGGCTGGGAAAGGATAGATGCTGGCCCATATGCAGATGGCAGGAAAAGCAGAGCACTATTAATAGTAATTGATTAGCACTCAGGGGGTGCATATGCAACACATGCAGATCGAATGGCTACAGTACTGCTCCTCCCCCATCCACTATACTACCAGGGATACCCAATAAGCTCTGGGAGGTGGGGTCGCCTGATGGTCTCAGGGTGTTGTCCTCCAAGGTTGGGAGGAGTGGAGAGGAAGGAAGAAATATGCCATTAGGATAGAAACATGATAGGGATGGGCTCTGATGCTATGAGGAGGGGGTTCCCCATAGTTTCCCCACTGCCAGGTGCCAGTAGCACCATGCAGCCAAAAGTGTGTGCCCAGTATTATTGATACAACCCACCCCAACCTGAACTAGCAGTTACTGTGGGATTTTTGCCCATATATCCTCCTGGCCTACATATATGTTATGTTATTTGCCCCCCAAAATAAGCATCTCTTTTTACTTTTAACACTAACAAAGACTACAGATCCTATCTCACATAGCACAGACTGAAAGAGGTCCTCTCTCTGTACATGAGAGACGAGTTTTATTCTCCCCTGCCTTAGCAATGTCCGACTTGGTTCCCTGACACAGTCTTGAAATCTATGCAGTCAGGCACTAACGAACAGCTGACTAGTGGTGAGAAACAGTGGAGACACTGCTAATGTTTGTACACCATAGTAAATGACGGCAGATAAAGACCTGTATGGGTCCATCCAGCCTACCCAACAAAACTCATTTACATGGTATGTGATAATGCAAAGAATGCCAAGGAATCAAACAAGAGAATACGGCAAGCAGAGAAAAGGTGAGTAGTTGTGATCAACTGCTACTCCCCTGGCCAACAAACCTTAAAATTCCTGTTTCTCTTGAAACCTCATTTGTAAGTCTCTTGAAAACCACTTTATACAAAAATGGGAATGTAAAGAGCAGAAATGTGCTAACTTACAAATGCAAGGGTCTATTTCACAGTATTCATACTTACTTTCTGGTCAGTGGTCCTGAAACAATTCTTCACGTAGTTGACAAATTTGGCTCCAATTTTGGAAGAGACCCTCCCTTTTCTACTGTTGACACCAAAGATAAGTAATGATTTTTTTTAATGTTATTGATGCAGAGCATTGCTTCACATTGTATAAGTGAATTGTGAGAAAAGATTTGTTTTTGTGAACACATTTTTGAGTTAGACATGAACACTGTATTACTTAAATAGTAACTACATGATTGAAAAACCTTCTCAGTAAGTACTGCATTTAAAATGTGCAAGTATTCTCAGATGGTTCCCTATTTTTTACTATTATTTTGATTGCCTAAAATAAACATTTTTGTGGGCAGCAAAGCTTTAGGGTTTTTTTTCTACTGGCCTTTTTTTGGATTACATTGGATGATCCGGGTCCAATATTTTTATGATTTTTTTTTTTGTTCTTTGGAATGGCTTTAACCCAGCCTCAAATGGGATCAACTAGCAGGCAGATAGAGAACCA
Source organism: Microcaecilia unicolor (assembly GCF_901765095.1). Taxonomy (NCBI): domain Eukaryota; kingdom Metazoa; phylum Chordata; class Amphibia; order Gymnophiona; family Siphonopidae; genus Microcaecilia; species Microcaecilia unicolor. Next base: position 68,240,113 of record NC_044042.1, on the reverse strand, counting down.
GAGAACCCATCCAAAGTGGGGCATTTTATCAGAACTGAGCCTAAAGCCCAAAAATTTGAACTGTTGTTGGTTCATGGCGTAGACCTCACATTTGACCTTAGCCAAAAAGAGGCTAGAATGGGAGACCAAAAACCAGAAGGGTAGAGCAATGGCCAACTCAGACCCAGCTGATATCATATAGGATTCATGGATGCTCATACAGGAACATTTTGCTGCTTCCAAGATTAGGAGAGATATCTAGTGTAATTACATACATTGTTTTGGGTTTTGTTTTTTACTAAACTGCAGTAAAAAGTGGCCTTAGCATGCCCTTACATAGTAACATAGTAGATGAAGGCAGAAAAAAGACCTGCACAGTCCATCCAGTCTGCCCAACAAGACAACTCATGTGTGCTACTTTTTGTGTACACCCTACTTTGATTTGTACCCGTGCTCTTCAGGGCACAGACCGTATAAGTCTGCCCAGCACTATCCCCGCCTCCCAACCACCAGCTCTGGCACAGACCGTATAAGTCTGCCCAGCACTACCCCTGCCTCCCAACCTCCAGTCCCGCCTCCCACCACCGGCTCTGGCACAGACCGTATAAGTCTGCCCAGCACTATCCCTGCCTCCCAACCTCCAGTCCTGCCTCCCACCACCGGCTCTGCTATCCAATCTCGGTTAAGCTCCTGAGGATCCATTCCTTAGCATACAAGAAAAACCGTTATGTGGGTTTTTCTTATATGCTAAGGCCGTTCTTACTGCAACTGGAAAATGGCAGATTTTCTGAATTAATGGCCATGTTCTAATGTTGCCACTAGCATACAGCCATTACGCAATTACCAAAAACTTAGCACATGAGCCCTCACTGCCACCTATTTTGTAGGCAGTAAGAACTCGTGTGTTAAGGCCATGCTAAATCAGCACACAATAATGTGGCTGTGCTGATTCACACTGTCACACCCACTCTCTGCTTGGTTTGCGCTCACACATTGAGCTTTTACCACAGGACGTTTCAGCATGACCCACAGTAAGTGCATAGCGGTTAAAATAGAAAGATGGGAGTAAGCTGAAGCCCTCTGGTGTTTAGCATTACCCAAGAAGGGATCTCTTAATTTGGGCCCCACTGGGTCATTTTTATAAAGGGACAAGTGGGCTCCTAAGAGACTGCCTGGCATATACACATGTATGAAGAGAGCACACATACACAGAGGGGGGCAATTCTATAAAATAGCACCTACAGGTAAGTGCCACATGCTATCAAAGGCACTAATAACTGACAGCTAGGTGCCTATGTGCACTAGTGGGCAGATGATCAAAAGCACCGCGCTGTTCCAAACAGCAAATGCATGTTGGACAGGGCTCACAATTCCTCCCCAATGGTCTGCAAACCCTACCGCCAGCTCCAAGCTGGCATAGGGTTTGCCGCAGCCAGTGAGCCAATCTTTGGCACGCTGGTCACTGATCATTGGGGATGAACAGGTTTAGCATGCATTTGCATGCTACTTGCACTAGGAGCCCTGTTTTGCATGCATTTGCATCTTAGTTGTGTTCAGAGCCTGCAAGCGCATTGTTTCACGCGCTCAGGGGTCTGATCATGGGGCGGTAGCATGGCAATAACAGCCTCTAGCGCCTGTGTTTGCGTCTGATCATCGGACCATTGGTGCTATAAGGTAGCATCTAACTCCAAGGGGAGCGTGTCTCCCAATTATACGCCTAATTTATAGAATACTAAAAACTAGGTGCATCATTTGACACACCACTGATGTGGTGGAGCACACCTACACCAACCTTGCACTAGTTTTCTAGAATGAAATTGTGGCACCAAGACACCATTATAGAATTGCCGCCGAGTACATAGCATTGGGTCATCTATATTGAGGTGCCAATTTATATAGAATTGCCCTTATAGTGCATACTTTTGTGCTATAAATTCAAATTCATAGGTATTCCTGAGTCTGGATAATATGGAGGGGGGGGGGGTTGTGGAATACACAGATGCATCTATTCTTTCTGGTACATCGACACACATACACGTATGTTTACACCTGCCTCAGAGCAGATGTAAATACTTGTACCTGCTTTCCCTGAGGTAAATTTGTAAAGGCCAACAATACAGAACCGATAGAACCAATAAATCGCCAAATATAAAATTAGAAAAATTCCATCCACAATGCAACAATTATTACCTTTCAAATTATTTTCCTTAAATGATACTAGTTACTTGAAAAAAAAAAAAAAAAAGCAATAGGGAAGATAAAAAAAAAAAAAAAAACCTCAGAACCCAGACTTTACTGAGCATTATTGAATACCATTGAATATTTGGACACATGACTGAAAGCATATTTGCATTTAAGGGAGGTTTCTTTAGCCAATGAGGTAATCCTACCTGCTAATACCAAAGAGCATGCTGGAGCCCCGGGTGGGTTCTGAGGCCTTTTCCTCCCTATCACTTTTTTTTCAAGTAAGAAGTATAAATTTAATTTAATTCTGGCATTTATAAATTGGCTTAATCATCAAGTTCAAGGTGGAGAACAATCACATATTATGAGCAGGTTACTTTCTCTGTCCCTAGAGGGCTCACCATATGAGTTTTTGTACCTGAGGCAATGGAAGGTTAAATGAGTTGCTCAGGGTCACAAGGAGCAGCAGTAGGACTTGAACCCAGGATGCTGGGCTCAAAGCCCACCGCACTAACCATTAGCTCATTCCTCTTCCAATTGTTTCAATGTGGATGGAAGTTTTCTAATTTTATTTTTGTAAAATTATAAAGGCACGTACATTGCTTTTATAAAATAAACACAACATATGCATCTATGTGCCTTGTTAGCCAAGGCACACCGTTATAAAAAGTACCTTCCACAAGCAAACAAAATTAAAAGCAGAAAGCAAAAGAAGTAAAAATTATATTTTTATTTAAATTTGCATAAACCAAGAGTAATTAAGTTGTGGTTCCAACAATTTGTTTTCCACTTAAAGGCGAGAAAACAATTAATTCCAGATGTTCCCAACACAGGGGAATAAAATTGTACCTGGACATCAACACAAAGATGAAACAGCAAGCACTGCAAGTACAATTAAGAAGGGAAGATTGAATGGGCTGTGTGCTAGGTCTGCACCTATTTCTCATTCCTTTATAAACAAACTGTATACTTTTGAGCTACAGAGAAAGTAGCAAAACAGCACCAAAAGGGGTTTGCTAATGCCAGACCTGCCCTGCCAGGCTAAGCTGTTCTATCCTCCGTCAGTGGCACGATTTCTGATTTGAGGGATTTTTATTTTGCTTCAGAATGGACCTCTACCCTTAAGTGCCCAGAATTCTAGAAATCCTCATAAAAGAGCAAATGTTGTCCAAACAGGAGACCAAATAACCCTCCCCTTCCAAATATAAGTCACACAACAAAATCTCTCTCCTACTAATTTATTCTTATGTGCAACCTGATCCCCAACTCAGTTATTATATTATATCATGAGCAGGAGGAAGGAAAAACAGCAATACTGTCCCATTTACTGTGCAAGGGTATAGCACAATGATTTCTTAGTTTTTGCTTATTTAGAGCAAACAGCACCATGCTGTTGCCCAGTATGCAGGCACCAAAGTGAGGTTTTGCCTTCTACAAACCCATGCATGCTCGGGCCATCATTTTTTTTTCCTTTTCCTCAGCAGCCCAAGGTCTAGAGGCTGCAGAAAACAGAAATGGGCTGAGGCAGTGGAGGACTAAGAGTGATGCACTGGCCATCAAGGCCTGGAGAGTTGTCTGTAGACAAAGAACAATGTTATCCTGGTTATTCTCTGAAATGAGAAGAGATCAAGAAAAAGACCTTGGCTGTCACTGCTCATTCAAGGTAACCTTGGAGTGGCAGCAGAACAGAGAATTCAAGGGCTAAAGTACTGTTGATTCTACAATACTTTAGCTTTCCAACAATCTTCAAATGTCTGTAGTTTCCTTGATTATTTACTGCAATTGTTTTTTGATCAGTTCACAAAACAAGGTATCCAATCAGGCTTCCCTGAAGCTCAATAAGACAAGCAGTAAGACAGACTCTGGGCTAGACAGAAGTGGATCAATTCAATCCATTAAGAAAAATAAATCCACACTCCCAAAATACAATCCACACTCCCCAAAAACATTTTTCTGAAAAACTACCATCAGCAACACTTGCCCTGCCCTTCCAAATGCAAAAGAACTTTATATAAAAACACAAAGCCCTGTACTTGATCTCTTTACTGGCCCAACATACTGAAAGATTTTTCCCCCATGCTTCATACCATCAGTGCCCTAAATGTCCTAGACCTGCCCCTTCATCTCCAACTCCAACAGCACTGCCCCAGAGTCTGTGGCCTGGTGGATTGGATTTCCACTTCCTTGTGGCCCAGGACTGCACCAGACTGAGGAGGGGGATTGTCTCTAGAAAACACAGCACAACACAGCAACAAATTAATCAGTCATGAAAGAAAAATAAGCAAGAAAAGACATTTAGAAAATCAAAAAAGTTAAAATTTTTTTATAGTTAATTAACTCTAATTTATTTAATGTTTTGATTTTAATATGACTTTTTTCTTAATCACAGTGTGTGAAAACAAAGCAAAAGAAAAATAAACAAATGTAACAAAAAAAAAATCCTCACAATGGGGGTGGGGAGGTCTCTGCAGTAATGCAACATGTGAAGTGAAAATATATTCACCACAGCAGCAGAGCACTGCAGATTAAAAAGGCAAGTTCTGGGAAGCCTTGACTGAGCCCAAGTGAAGCCATAACGGAAAGTAGGGGGGGAAAAAAATCCCAATATTATTTCCATTATGGAAAAGTGATTTTGTTTTACAGAACTCAAACTAAAGCTTCTTCACTGAATTCATCTGTTAGAATACCTGGAAATAATGGACCATTTTTAAAAACCCTCAAACGGCAAAAACGCAAGAACTTACAAGAAAATTCTGTGGAAAAAATGCCAACTGAAGTCTGATCTTTCTCTAGAATAAGCATATGAATCCTCAGGACTCAAAGCCCTGGCCTTTCAGTGGTGGGGTGGGGGGGGGGGGTTGTCTCAAGTTACCAGGTTTTTTACTATGACATGAATATGCAAGCCTGGAGAGCGCTCAGACAGATCCCCACAATTATATACACAGACATTACAAAACACAGATAAGAGCTAAAAAGCTAAATTGGCAAAGTGGAAAACATTTTCTATTAGGCCCAAGTAATGAAATGGAATGTGGAAAGCTCTTGTTCCAGTAAAGTATGGTTGGAATGACTGAAGCCCCTGGCCCCAGGGAAGGAGAGGAAGAGCCCTAATGGAATGACAGCAGACTCCATTGGAATAGCAGATATCTCTCTCCTAGTAAGGGGGAGCCCCTCACCCCATAGGAGGAGGGAGGAGAAAAAAAACCTCATTTGGAATGGATAAAAACCCCTTTCCCCATGGAGGAAGGGGGAAGAAGCTCCCCCTCCCCAATGGAATGGATAAAAGCCCCTTGCCCCATGGAGGTGGGAGGGAAAAGAACCTCTGCTGGAATGACAGGTATCCCCCATTGGAATGGCAGAAATCCCTCTCTCCCAGTGAGGGGGACCCCTCTGGAATGAAGGAGCCCCTCCCAGTGGGGGACACTGGAAGGATGCTTCTGGTGATTTGGTTTCACTTGGCAGCAGGCTTGCAGTTAGATGGCTTCCACGTAGTTGGCAGGCAGCATGCCGGTGTCACCGGTGCGCTCCACAGTACCATACATCCAGCCCTCATCAATCTGTTGCACATTAATAATAGTATCCCCATCCTGGAAGGAGACCTCATCCTCATCTGCCGCGTTGTAATCATATACAGCTCGGAATCGCTTCTGGAGGAGATGAAGGAAGAAACACGAGTGTCACTGGAGTGATGGCTCAAAATGTGTTTTGTTTCTGCACATTCCATGACAGGAATGAACCTTACTCTTATGCCAAGGACTTCTAGAACTCAAAAGGTGTTGTGTGTGTATGAATTAGATGGACAGTCATCAGGCCAGTGGCACATGGGACTATTTCTGTATCTTTCCACCATTTACTTGGCCTTTGACTGCGTTTACTAGTATTTGCACTGTATTCTGTGTTTTCACATTTCAGAGTGAGTCACTCTATGCACCATGTGTCAACTGCATGCACCCTCCTACCCCAAGGTCTCCCAAGTAGAATACTTACCCCTCCTGCAGGAGCACTGCGCTGGGTGGAAGCAGGAGCCTGCTGCTCATGGTAACCATAGGATTGCTTTTGCTGCTGCTGCTGTTGCTGCTGGTGGTGGTGATAAGCTGGAAAACAGAAAGAGAAAAATAGGAAGAACAGCTCATTGGTCATTCATTTATCACTTTTATCATCTCCTTTCACTTCTTTCAGGCACTGCTCACTCCAGTTCCTGTCAAGGTGGCCTGCCTGCCTGCCCTTCAAAAGATAAATTAGATTTTTAACAGTTGTAAAGCGAGGGGAGTGTCAAGCTGTGTGAGTTTTGAAGTGAGAAGGAAAGAAAGAGTATGTGTTGCTGCAGGAAGGGTCTTTATGCCTCTCGCATGCCCCAGGTAATCGCCCTCAGGCAGTAGCTAGAAATGCCTAAAGAAATTCTTTACACTGATCATTTGGGCTGATAAGTTACCAGGGGCTCCAGACAGGCCATGGTGCTGTGCGGATTGCTGGTCTGAGGGCCCACGGTAGTTGCTGGTATCTTGGGAGTTTCTGCGCTCAGTCTCACTGCCTTCAATACTGGCTGAGCCCATTCGGCTCCTCTCAAATTCTTCATGGTATTTTATCTAAGACAAGAAGGAAAACAGAGATAAGGGTACTGGACCAAGAGAAGTGAAGGAGGCAAAGAACAACACTATGAGGTCTCAAACTTCTATGCAGGCTAAGGAACCAGAGTCAACACCCTCACTTGCCCCATGTGTAGGATAAGAAGCTCAGGATATAGCAGATCCCCTTATACACATTTCACAGGGGCAAGGTGCTTTCTACATTGAAAGTGATGAATTTTATTGGGGTGCTGTGGTTGTAGTACATGGTTTATTTTTAATACATTTATATATATATTTTAAAAAAACCTCATTGAAACATCTAGGAAGTTCACAAAACATACATAAAATAAATCAAGAGCTTTGGGGGAGGGGGGGAAGACAATTCAATGCTCATCCTTAAAATGAGAGGGTGTAGACAAGGGCCTGCAGGAAATGATATCAGAACCTCTAGTGGTTTATTCTGAGAACACTAACCACAGAAGCAGAGACCCACAAGTGCACACATCTTTACAATAAGACTAACATTAAAAGCCCAAGCCAATAAAAAGCAGCTAAGCCATAGTTATACTAAAGCCCAGGCTTGTGCATAGATGCCATCTGCGAGGCCTGGTGAAGGCAGCTACCCACTAGAAAGGGCTCAGCATACTGCACATTACAGACGTACATTACTAATCTGGTCCTGTGTCTTCTTAATTCTCTGCAGCTCTGGCGTGTCAGCCACAACGCTGAATCCTTTCCCCTTGTTCTTCTCAAACTCCTCTTTATAGCGAATCTGGCAAAAGAGCATGAACACATTTCTTCATGTTTCTTTTAAGACCTCCTTGGAGCTTTAAAGTTAATGCCTTTATTAATCTACTAAGGAGCATCATCACCAGGACCTATAGAGGCCAAGGGCTAAGCCATTACCCAACCAGAACCCACAAAACCACAAAGACTTCTCTGCCATAGCTGAAGCTTGGTAAGATATTCATCTTTTTTTGTTTGGGGGGGGGGGGGGAGGGCAAAAAGATAAAGGGTCATCAATGCTTCCAGTTCGTGGCTTATTCTGACCTGGCTTTGCAGCTCGCTCTGCTGCTTCAGGCGAAGGTTCTCTGGGGTGTCTGCTACCATAGTAAATGACTGCTTCGGATAGTGCCTGAAACACACAGACAAGACAAGACTTTACTTTTCATCCTTCCCCACCATCTTCCAAGACTCCATGTTTACAACTGCTGTGAACTCCCTCCAGGGCTTTCCTGGGGCCCCATCATTCATTCCCGATTCCATCTAGCACCCCAAAAGCAGCACATCCCAATCACAAAAACCCATGGACAGACACTTGCGTACATATGCAACGTGGGAGTAGGGACACATGAACTAAGTAAAAAAATACAGAGACCAAACTCCCACATGCACGTTCAACCATCATACTCAGACCACAGTCAGCAAAAGAGGACAGTGAGGAACAGAGGAGGAGAAAGCAAGACAGTCCTCAGATGACAGCATCCAATAAAAACTGGACACTAACTGGAACTTAGTGAACTCTCCTGGGCTACTGAGTCTGTCCCTTGATCAAGTAAGGCAGCAAAGTCTGACCAACAGGATATACAGCTCCCCCTAAAAGTCACCAGGAGCCTCCTTTCAGCACCCAGCTGTGCATGCTTGCAGAGCAAACCCAAAGCAACTACTGCTTCATTGTGGAGAGGAGGGAACAAAGCAGCCGAAACATATACCACTGCTCTCCCTGCCCCCACTACCATCAGAGCATCCTCCATATACTCTCTCCCCCCACCCCAACAACATGCACTGGTGTCCCCAACAGAAACGATCAGAAAAAAAATAAAAGGTTCTGTCCTCTCCTCTCCAACTTAAAGCTGAACAAGCAACTGCTTCTGCTTTGCATTATGTGTCCCCCAACCATGAGAAATTATATTCCAGCCCCCAACCAACCACTTTTGCATAGAGACAAAGAAGGGGTTTACTACTAACAAGAGAAATGCAAAATATCTGCAAGCAGTGACTCTCCTGCAGGAAGGGGTGGGGTGGAAGAGCCCCCTGGACACTTTCCCAGAATATAGCATCATGTGGTTTCTTCCCTGTGAATAGATCCTCATCTCATTTCTACAAGATGCTTCAAGCAGAGAAAGAGGTGGAGAGCCAGGGGGAGGGACAAGAGGGGCTAACCTAAGCACATCATTACTTGTCAGGCAAAAAACGCATGCAAAGAAAACACACTCTTACACCCCAGCACAACCCCACACTGCTTTGTTCTTCCCCCAATGCCCTGGTTGTACACAGCCACTTCTCCACACTCAGTCTGAGGGGAGATGCTTCACTAAGGGGAGGGGGGAGCCTGAGAGTATAAGCATCAAACAACTCTGTGTGTGTTTGTGTCTTCATCCAGCAAGGGACCAGGAAGCCATACTCAGCAAGGTCAGACACAGAGGAAGGAAGAACCTCTTCCCAGTTTTTTTTTCTTAAGAGACAATCTGGCAAAGCGCCAAAAGCAAGACAAGAGAGCTCTGTTTGTAACAAGTATACAGAGTCATGTTCTTTCCTCCTCCCGGGCTCTGTGACTTCCTCCCGCCCTGTTCAAGAGGATAAAGCTTGGCAGGCCTAGTACCTTCACAATGCCAAAACTAGGCAGAGAGCCCAGCACATGATCCCAGTGCATTATGGGAGGGGACACCAGGTCTGGGAACAGGAAGTGAGAAATGATGTGACTGGGTATTGGCAGAAAACAGAAGAAAGGAGGAGAGGAAAATGCCAGAGTGAAATGCTTGCCACGGAATCCCAGGAATGTCTAGAAATTTTTTGGGGTTAACCAAGACTTCTGTCACTAAGGATAGCAGATCCTCCCTTTCAGCTCCTTATAAGGCCGAAAAGGGAGCATTATATTCAGAGCTTTGGTCCTCTTTCACACTGAAAATCCAGGGTTCCACCCCACCCCTCCTGGATGCTGCACTCGTTTGGCTAAGTAGCTCTAGTGATCAGATGGTTCAAGAACAACACCTCAGCACCATGAAATAAAAAGGGGCAGATAATGGCCATATTTAATAATTCAGTTAATAAGTATCAATAACACATCCATCAAAACATCAGCAGAAAGGTGCTCCTTACAAGCAGTTTGCCCAAAGCTGCCTGTAGTTGTCACCCTGCCACAGTAAACTCCCACTCTCTCACACTACCCTGCCCTTTCTTGCAGCTTTGCCATCCATCTGGAGTAGGAGCCGCTGAAAGTGATTAGCTTCATGAGCTAGGAACCAGGAAATCTGGGTTCGTCCCGTTTCCACCACTACTCCCAATTGCTCAACTACACACAAATCATAAGCTCTTTGCAAAAGGAACTCGCTGAATCCTGCTGACTCTGGTGCTCATTATCAAAGCAGATGGACTTCAAGCATTTTGAGGTACCCATCTGCTAATAATGTCCAAATCCTGATTTTGGAAAGTCAGAATCTGGATGTTTCACACTGCAGTTCAAACAAATAGGAAGGAGGCATGTTGTGGGCAGGTCTCGGGAGGGCCCAAAAGTAGGACATCCAACAGCACTTTTCAAAACTGGAAGCACGTCCATTTTAAAAAGAAGGACGTTTTGTTTATCTAGATCTGTTTTAGTCACGTCCAAGTTACAAAAAGCTGCTCTAAGCAACTGACCAACCACTGAAGGGATTAAGGCATGGCCCCTCCTTAATCCCCCAGTGGTTTCTGACCTCCATCCCTCTCTCCTGAAAGTGATACTGGGATATCAGCTGCAGGTATTATGGCCATTCGGAACAAAGCACCAAATACGTCAGAGAGTAGTCTAGTGGATTGTAAACCAAGGGACACAGGTTCAAATCTCACCATGACCATAGGAGCCAACTTTTCAAAATGATTGGGGGTGCTGAATTTTTTTATTTTTTACAGGTGGTGCATTCCCCCCTCCCCCTCCCGAGTTCCAGGCCTCCCCTCCTCCGAGTGCCAGTCCGACCCCAGCCCGACCTCTTCTCCCCCAACAGTCCTCCGCCCTCACCTTCCTGCGTGCTGCCCAGAATTTTAAAAGTCATCAGCTGGAGCTGAAAGAGAAGGGAAGGATGAAGCGCCGAGCCTGCTCGCCTTTCACTGCTGCCGCCGGGACCCCGAGGTAAGATGACTTTTAAATTTCTAGGCAGCACGCAGGAAGGCGAAGGCGGAGGACTGTTGAGGGAGAAGAGGGCAGACACCAGGCAGGTCGAGCTGGCTGGGAAGGGAACTTTCGACTTCCGGCGGGTGAAAATATTGGGGGTGTTCGAGCACCTTCAGCACCCATGGAGTCGGCGCCTATGACCGTGACTATTTTTTTTTTCCTAGGGCTCCCTCCAGGAACAGAACAAAAAACACTTACTGTACCTAAAGATATAAGACACCTTCAAGCCTGAAGTCTATTGAAGTGGTGTACATTCAGGTAGGCATTTTTCTGTTCCTAGAGTGGGATTTGAACCCGTGTCCATTGGTTTTTCAGTCCACTGCACTAACCAATAGACTACTCCTCTGTTCCTGCAAGGATATCTGTGTGGCCATTTTCATAAGAATGTTGTCACACAGATGTCATCCCTGTGCCCCCCATTTATAATTTAACATTTCAGTTTGTAAAATGGCTGTTCAGGATGGGCATCTCCAACATAAAGACATCCTTCTCATGCATTTTCAAACAGAAGTCCGACGTCTTTCCTGTTCACAAAATTGCTGCAACATGAACTTTTTTGGGCGTTATGAGCGGGGCATCCCAATTCTGACTTGGATGGGTTTTTTCGCAAATGCCCCTTTTTGTGATGAAAAAGTATTTGACAGTTTCCACAACGTCCAACTCAGCTTTTAGCCTTACAAAGCTTGCAGTACACTAGGCTTTATGGTGAGGATAGAGGCACATGCTGCTATGATTCATGGTAAACCAAAATCAATAACAAAAAATACCAAAAATATCACTGGTGCTAAAATATAATAACAAAACCAGGAAGCAAGTACTAATATGAATACCACGATCACTTGAAATTATATATAATGTGAGAGGCACCCTCAGAAATACAAACACCCATGTGGCAGTCATTTAAGACCACTTAACGGGTGAAGCATAGCACTTCGTTCATTGGGTTGCCATCTCATTGTGATTTTTTTGTGCTATGAGTGCCCAGTGCACAAGTGACTTTAGTACAAGACTACAAGCACAGTACTAAATCAAAATAGCCAGCACCTCAAACCATCAATAATGAGGAAATATACTTAACTTATGAGCCCTGTGTCAGAACTTCTGACGCTCAGGGCTCCAAAGACATCAACGTTGTAAATCCAAAGAGATGACCGCCCTCCCCTCGCTGTCAAAATACACCCCAGCACAACCCCACACTGCTTTGTTCTTCCCCCGATGCCCTTGTTGTACACAGCTGCTGGCTATTTTTCATTTAGTGCTTGTAGTCTTGAACTAAAGTCACTTGAGCACTGGGCACACATAGCACACAAAAAAAAAAAATCACAATGAGATGGCAACCCAAGTGCTATGCTTCACCTGTTAAGTGGTTTTAAATGACTGCCACATGGGTGTTTGTATTTCTGAGGGTGCCTCTCACATTATATATAATTTCAAGTGATTTTGGTATTCATATTAGTACTTGCTTCCTGGTTCTGGTTTTGATATGATTTATGGAACAGCGCAGACAGACAGACAGACAGACAAACAGACAGACAACACCAAGGATGAAGAGTCTATATTCATGAGCGAAACCATCAGAAACCCTACTGCACTCGACAGATGGATGGACAAAAAGGAAAAAAATGGACTTACGCATTGCAGTATGGTTTCTTATCATAACCCTTATAGTTCTTCATGTTCAAGGTCATTTTGCAGATCTCACAGTGGAAACATGCCTTGTGCCAGAACTGGAAAAGAAGATTTAAAAAGGAACTTAATAACATATAGCACATTATCTTTTCACCGCTGAAAAACATTTCTGCCCCACTTCTATAATACAAAATGTGCATTCAACATTGTGTCATATTCTGGGGGGGGGGGGGGGGGGGGGCGGGGGAAGCTCACAAAAGAGAGAAAATGGCTGTGGACCCTGTACGGGATTCTTTTCAGTCTCACTTTCACATGGCCAGGCACACCCAGAAAAAAAAAAACACCACCACCCCATCACTCATAGGCAACAAGGCTTCAGCCAGGGAAGCTCCAACCCACACCACCGAGCGAGGCTTCAGCTGGAAAAGCTCTGGCCCATGCCACTCAGCAACGCTTCAGCCTTAACACTGGGAACACAGCACCACTTGATGTAGTGGGACGTCATCTAAAAAAAAGGGCTGGACAACAAAGGGGAAATAACTGACAAATTTATTCCAAGATCTGACATGGAAAATAAATACGATCATCATCAGATGAACCTTGCATGTCCTCATCAATTTGTTTTCCAGTTGGGAAACTATTTGCAGTTGTACAAAACTCAAAACATGTGTTTTATTCAAACCACATTGCCAAAAACACAATCCAAGATGTCAGCAGGCCATCAACTCTATCTCCTCCTCCTCTCTGGACAGTTGTCAGGGGGTCAAGGGTCCAGTGGTTACAAGTCAAAAGCATATGCTACCAGAGCTGGAGTGGATTGTAGCCTATAAACTTTGTCCCCTGTGGTGTTTCAGACACTTGAATGACAGATCAAGAACTAGCCAGCCTTGGCCATGCGGAACTTCACATGAACAACAGAGAAGAGACCAGCAGATGCAGGTTCGAGAGAGATGACCCTGGCAGTAACGGTCAGCTTTCTAGTCACAAGCAATCCCAACAAGCACCCCTCAGGTTCCTCAAAGTGGATGTCACCTCCTAAAGCAACATAGTCGCCTTGTCATATTCCACTGAGAGAGAGAGAGAAACTGAAATCAGCATATTTAGGGGACAAGACCTGACCAGTTTTACGACTAGCTCAAGAGGTGCTAAGGTACAAGAAAGCGCTGGCTACATTTAACAGCAACAACTCGGTGAAGATAGAGGATTTCGAGACAGGATGAGCCTGGATCTCAGCATTCCTTAAGAACACAATGATAAAACAATAGTAACATAGTAAGTGACAGCAGATAAAGACCTGAACAGCCCATCCAGTCACATTCAATCTCAATTCTAGATTGAATCAACAATGAACATGATATTATATACTTGATCATGGTCTTTCTTTGTTGTTTCAGGGACACAGATCGTAGAAGTTCGCCCGGCTGTATCCTTATGGTCCAACTACAGAAGTTGCCATCAAAGCCTATTCGAATTCATCTTGTCATTTGCGGGACACAGACCTTAAAAGTCCTCCCGGTACTGTCCTCACGTTCCAAATTACTGGAGATTCTGTTGAAACTCTCTACAGCCCCTAAGCTGGATTGCTATATGCGGAACTCAGACCATACAAGCCAACCCAGCTTCAGACTGAAGTAGAGCCAGTATCAGAACAATGGTCCATCTAGCCCAGTATCATGTTTTCCAAAGTAGCCAAGCCAGGTCACAAGAACCTGGCAGAAACCCAATAGGGTTGTCTTCTTTTCTAGTACCATCAAACATATAAACAGCAAGTGACCGTACTCACTTGCAAATGCGCAGTACAGACTTCCCTCTCTGTCCCGCCCTCACGTCATGACGTCAGAGGGCGGAACAGAGAGGAAAACGGAATTGTCAGACGACGACGCTGCCGCCTGGAAAGGAACATCGCGCAAAACAACCTCCACCCTCCCCGCCGCCGCTCCCGCCCCCCTCCGTATCGGGCCCCCTACTACTACTATTTAGCATTTCTATAGCGCTACAAGGCATACGCAGCACTGCACAAACATAGAAGAAAGACAGTCCCTGCTCAAAGAGCTTACAATCTAATAGACAAAAAAGTAAGCAAATCAAATCAATTAATGTGTACAGGAAGGAGGAAAGGAGGGTAGGTGGAGGTGAGTGGTTACATGTCAAAAGCAATATTAAAGAGGTGAGCTTTCAGTCTAGATTTAAAGGTGGCCAAGGATGGTGCAAGACGTAGGGGCTCAGGAAGTTTATTCCAGGCGTAGGGTGCAGAGAGACAGAAGGCGCGAAGTCTGGAGTTGGCAGTAGTGGAGAAGGGAACTGATAAGAAGGATTTATCCATGGAGCAGAGTGCACGGGAAGGGGTGTAGGGAAGGACGAGTGTGGAGAGATACTGGGGAGCAGCAGAGTGAGTACATTTATAGGTTAGTAGAAAAGTTTGAACACGATGCGAAAACGAATAGGGAGCCAGTGAAGCGACTTGAAGAGAGGGGTAGTACGAGTAAAGCGACCCTGGTGGAAGACGAGACGGGCAGCAGAGTTCTTCTCCCTTTCCTCTGAAATCAACGCACCCAATTCATCTTTTTTAAAAAGTCGGAGCACCTGAGGGTCATCCCCGTCTCCTGAAGGGAGGTCCCCCTCCTCTAAAAGCTCCAGAACCAAAGCCCCTCCCCCCCGATAAAGCGGACTCCGCGTCTGACCCCGGAGAAATGGGTGAACAACCCTCCAAAGGGTCGTCCAACAGGATAGGCCCCCCTGCTTCAATAAAAATGCCTGGTGCATTAACAAGACAAATTCAGGGGGGAAAGGCATACCCTGATCAGGTAAGCCCTCTACTGCGACTGCTGCTGCCTGTAGCGCTTTCACACGGAGGTGAGAGGCGCTGTCAGGTCAGTGCAGGGGGCCCGGCTTAGAGGGGGGAGGGAGTGGCGGCGATGAGGGTAGCTGGACATGGGGGGAGGACAGGGGGGAGAGGCCATGGTTGCTGGACTTGGGGTGAGAGCAGGGCACGGAGGAGGGTTGCTGGACAGGGGAGGAGGACAAGGGAAAGAGGAGGGTCCCTGGATATGGGGGGGAGGCTCGGTGGACGGATTGAGGCCAGGGGAGAAAGGAGGGCTGCAATACTCACCCGTTTTTATGGGCTTAACGGCTAGTAATATATATGAAGAGTGTAGTGCACACAAGCATTCAGATACGTTTAAGAAAAAAAAGATGTCAGCAGAAAAGGACTATTAGGTCCCCCCCCCCCAGTTCACTCACTTGTGACAACACAGTGAGCAAGTTCAAGTTTCCTCTTTGCCCCCCCCCCCCCCCCCGAGCCCTCCCTTTTCCATCTACCCCATTCGTTTCTGTCACTATTTGGGTTCCTATAGCCTCCACTGAAAACCTGAACCAGTCAACTACCACCTCACTGTGAAAAAGTATTTTCTCTTATTCCTTTTGAACATTTTCCTCTTCAGCTTCACATGATGCCCCTTTGCCTGAACTTTTCTTTTTATGGACAAGGTTTCTTTCTGCACACTCTTTCCCAACAGCGCATGCTTTCCAAAAGAGTCACTGAAATTACATGGGAAACATCATCCCTTGGGAACACACCATAACATTACATAGTAATACATTTAAAACAAATGGAAGAAAAATATTTTTTTTCATGCAATACATGATTAAGCTCCATATTTCATTGCTAAAAGATGTGGTAAAAGCAGCTAATATACCTGTGTTTAAAAATGTCTGGATACATTCCTAGAAGAAAAAAAACCCCATAAACCATTATTAAGGTAGACTACAGGAAAGCTACAACTTATCCCATGGGGTGACCTGTATAGAATCTAGCTACCTTTCGAGATTCTGCAATTCCCTTGTGTCCTGGATTGGCCACTGTTTGATGGACCTTTGGGTCAGACCCAGTCAAAGCCATTTTAATCACCTATGGAGGCCTGGGCAAACGTTTGTAGATACTGCTCCTCAGAAACAAAAGTCTATGTTAGAAAGGGTGGGACCAACAGAGCCACCAGCAGCATGGCCTAGACAGGAGCTCCACACCTTTATACTATTTTTTTTTTTTTTTTTTTTTTTTGCTGGAAGCAGCAGGGCTGGCAGGGGAAGTAAGAAAGCTGCTGGACCAGGGAAGGGAAAGGGAGGGGATGCAGGACCAGAGTGCAGAGATGCTGGAAGCAGCAGTGGAAGTAAGGAAGCTGCTAGACCAGGGGAGGGAAAGGGAGGGGATGCAGGACCAGAGTGCAGAGATGCTGGAAGCAGCAGGGGAAGTAAGGAAGCTGCTGGACCAGGGGAGGGATGCAGGACCAGAGTGCAGATGCTGGAAGCAGCAGGGGAAGTAAGGAAGCTGCTGGACCAGGGGAGGGATGCAGGACCAGAGTGCAGAGATGCTGGAAGCAGCAGGGGAAGTAAGGAAGCTGCTGGACCAGGGGAGGGATGCAGGACCAGAGTGCAGAAATGCTGGAAGCAGCAGTGGAAGTAAGGAAGCTACTGGACCAGGGGAGTTGATGCAGGACCAGAGTGCAGAGATGCCAAGAGTGGCCCATCTCAAAAAGCGATATTTACCACCCCATTTAGAGAAAGGTTTATCTTGCAGTGCACTTAGGGTATAAGTTTGGCATGGTGATGAAGGGACTGAGGTCCAAGGAAGCTAACTAAACTACTCTTATCCACTGCTAATGCCTTCATGTGCACCTAAAAATGGATTTCTGAATCATGGGCAATGTGTTATATATTTTAACCTTTCAATTACTTGAAGTGCATACCAGCACTAAACCACATACACATCTATGGAAAAATTCTTCATCTGTACTTAAAGATCCTTCAAGATACATGTCTCACAATTTAAACCTGATCAGACATAAATCTGCTTTAAAGAAAGAACCACCTCAACACATATCAGATCCTGCAACATGTTCTAAAACCCTGTCCAATGTGATGACAAACTAAAATTACATTAAAAAAGGTTTGATGTCAGTTTAGTAAGACCAACACATAATCCCTCCACTGCCTACAGTCTGCAACACAGCAAAACCAAAGCTCATAAAGGACACTACATAACCTTTCCTCTCTTCAATCCCCAATATGCCTGAAACACATGAACCTTATTTGACCACATCGTCACATAGTAACATAGTAGATGACAGCAGAAAAAGACCTGCACGGTCCACCCAGTCTGCCCAACAAGATAAACTCACATGTGCCATTTTTTGTGTACACCTTACCTTGATTTGTACCTGTCTTTTTCAGAGCACAGACCATATAAGTCTGCCCAGCACTATCCCCACCCCCCAACCACCCGCCCCGCCACCCACCTTGTATTTGTTTCTCTACCAGACCTGGCAAATGCCTTTACGGTACCATGTAAGCCACATTGAGCCTGCAAATAGTGGGAAAATGTGGGATACAACTGTAACAAATAAATAAATAAACACTGTGCACAAATTAGTATAAAAATAATAATAATAATAATAATATCAGATCCTGCAACATGTTTTAAAATAATGTCTGATGTTATGACAAAACTAAAATTATATTAAAAAAGGTTTGACATCAGCTTAAAAAGACCAATGTATAATCTCTCCACTGCAGATTTGTACCAAGATGTGGTCGAGGAGGGGCGCTTTCCTAAACACGCAAACACGGCGCTGATAAGCTTGATACCTAAAGCGGGGAGGGATCCACTAATGCCAGGATCATTTAGGCCCATTTCATTGATTAATGTGGATGTTAAAATCCTGTCGCAAATGCTGGCAGATAGGCTGGGGCGACTGATAAAAGATGATCAAGTAGGATTCATGCGGGGGAGGCACTCAGTGCAGAATGTACGCAAGCTAATATCAGCAATGTTACAAGCGCTGGGGAGAAAGAGGGGGGCCTAGCGGTAAGTCTGGATGCCGAACGTTTGAGACGTTACATTGGGTGGGAATGAGAGGCTGGTATAAGCAAAAAATCCTGGCCCTGTACTCGGAGCCCAAAGCCCAGGTTCTGGTTAATGGGGTAAAGACAAATGAATTTGAGACTGGTTGCGGTACCAGACAGGGGTGCCCGTTCTCCCCGTTACTGTTTACCCTCTCATTAGAGCCATTGTTGTGTACCATTAGATTAAATAAAGATATTAAGGGAATGACCTTGTGGGGACACCCGGTAAAAATCCTTGCGTACGCAGATAATCTGTTGCTGCTTCTGAGCTCTGCCCAAGCCTCATTGGAACATCTTCTTAGCACAATAGCCGGTTACGGGGAACTAGTGGGGTTTCATTTAAACATTGATGTCATTGGCAATACCGCTGCACCCAGATCTGAGGAAAGCTTGGAAAGGACAATTCCCCCTAAAATGGGCAGAGGGGCAACTGAAATATTTAGGGGTAATAATACCAGAAGACTTAAACATGCTGTACGGGAAAAACATAGGGGCCCTAAGACAGGACCAGGCGCACTTTACGGCTATGGGGTGACTGCCAACTCACATTAGTAGGAAGAATAGGGTTGGTTAACATGATGGAGATACCTAGATGGCTTTATGTGTTTCAGGTGCTACCACTGTATCTGAGACAAAGAGAAGAGAAACTGTTGCAAAAGACAATACAGCTGTTCCTATGGAGGGGCAAACGTCCCAGGCTCCCAATGAGTGTGTTGCAGAAACCAAAGAAGCAGGGGGGAATGGGGCTGCTCAATGTCAGATACCTAACGGTGTCATGTTCCTTGAGGCACGTGCGGGATTGGCTAACAGGACAGCAGGACTTCACTGCAACACAGATAGAGCAGGTTATGTCTCCCATGACACACTTGAGCTGGCTGCTACATGCGCTGGGGGCCATGTCTCAGAGGGGAGTATCTGGGAATTTGCTAATAGCCAAGGCTAGGGCAGCCTGGAGGCGGCTATGCAGAAGGCATGGCTTCTCGGCGAAGGTGACTCCTTTTGTGGCTCTGCACCATAACCCAGACTTTCCTGAAGGGTCCAGATCAGCGGCCTTTGCACACTGGCGGGGTCTAGGTATGCACTATATTTATCAGCTGGTGGACGAGGAAGGAAAACTAAAAACCTTTGCAACTTTGCAGAGAGAATATGCAGTGCCACAAATGGACTTCTTTGCATACATACAGGCACAACATTATGTCGCCTCCCTGGGTTGGGTTAATTTATGTGAAGATGTGCAAGATATTTTAAGTTCAGCCCTTACGCTGGGTGCACAGAACAGGGTCCCTCTTAGATTCTACCACAGATTTCTGCAAGAAACCACAACGGACCTGGACTGCACAAGAAAAGTGGGTGTCTGGACAGCGGAGCTGGGAGCAGAGGTGTCGGAGGATCTATTTTGAAGATATGTACGGGCCATTCAAGTAAGCTCCCCATTCATTAAGTTTTGGGAACTCCAATATAAATTTGCACTCCGCTTACATATCTCCCCGATCAGGGCGCAAAAAGCAGGATTTGGAGAGTCAGGGGCATGTCCCAAATGTGGAAAAGATCCGGCCACTCTTGGACATATGTTTTGGACATGTAAATACATAGAGGCCTTTTGGGCTCAGATACTGACAGAAATATATACACAATGGGGATGTCAGGTGCGGAGACACCCATTATTGCTGTTTGAGAAGTTTCAACATGTGAAACCAGCTCAGCCTGGGTTTCTCCGGTTTCTGAAAAAAGCAGCTCTTGTAGGGAAACAAGTAATACTGCTGTTTTGGAGAGAACAAGTGGCACCCTCGTTGGGGGTGTGGAGAGTTCGCATGATTGAGTTATTGAAGATGGAGAGATGCGGAGTAGTAACCCTGGACTCAAAGGAGGGAAAATCCCTGCAGAGGACTTGGGAGAGATTCTGGGACACACTACAACCAACAGCGAGAAGCAGGATTCTTAACTAAGTGCACCCCCGCATGCCCACACACACACACACACACACATAATGCGATTGGTAATTAAGTTGAAGGTAATTGGGGGGGGGGGGATAGAGACGAGTGAAGGGGAGGAAAGGTTGAACTGTTAATTTGAATGTGTGGTAAAATGTTGACATTTGTTCTGTATTGTGTTTTGAACCATGCAATAAACATGATTTAAACATAATCTCTCCACTCTAACCTTACAACACTAACTCCTCGGACTCAAAGAACAACCTTATCCATGAATAGGCAGTACTGTAAATCTTACACAAGGCCCCAAAACACCAACACATCACCAAGTGAACAAAACAGAATAAATGGGAACCGCTACAAGATCTCTACACAGATTATTAAAGAGTAGAAGAATACCACACTTTGGTCACAGGTGCAAAATACAAGCAGACTCAACAAATATGAACTAAGGGGCCATAGTGGAGGAGCAGGCCTAGTGGTTAAAGCACTGGGTTGACAACCAGGGAGGCCCTGTTCAAATCCTGCTGCTGCTTCTCCTTGTGATCTTGACCAAGTCACACAACCCGCCATTTGTCTCAGGTACAAAATTAGACTGCAAGGCCTCTGGGGACAGGAAAATGCCTAGTGTATCTGAATGTGACTCACTTTGAGCTACTACTGAAAAGGTGTGAGCTAAAATATTATAGTAACAGAAATATGAAGGCAACGACTTAACTGGAAACCTTAAGAAGTCAGACTGCATATACAGCTAGAGAACTAGAAAGTGAAATGCAAGATATTAATGAGGTGCATTTACAACAGCTGACAACGCCAATCACTAAATTCAAAATTAAATAAATACTTTTTTTTATATATATTTTTGATGTCTGAGCATTTTATTATTCCATTCTTTTTGGTCCCAGTGTTTTTCCTGCTTTTCTCTGGGGGGGGGGGGGGGGGGGTCCCTGTCTTTGCAGGGTCTCCTGTCCATTTGACATTTCTTCCCTCTCCATGTCCACCATCCATATCCATCATGTCCAGTATTTCCCTTCTGTGGCCTGACCCTATCCTCCCTCCATGTTCAGCATATTTTCTCTGTGTCCCTCCCCCTCCCCATGTCCAGTTTCCTCCTACATCCCCCACCCCAGGGCCAGCATCTTTCCTCCCTTCCCTCCAAATTTGCAGCAAATTAAGACAGGCTGGCTGGTCCCAAGGCCTTCTTTTCTGGTGCTGTATCCTGCCCACATGAAAACTAGAAGTTGCATTAGAGGAGGAGGGAAATGACAGAGGCAAGCAGCCTGTGAAGGCAAGTTTGGAGGAATGGGGGCTGGCAGGGAGAGAGAGGGAGATGCTGAACCCACAGGAGGTTGGGGGAGGGAGAGAAAGAGAGAGAGAGAATTAATTTTACCTACAGGTAACTGAGACGCTTCTTTTGCCCACTGGTAAAAGTGGGCCCGGATGCCAGAAGCGTAGCCAAGTTGTTACACCAGGGGGAGCGGAGAAGCGTATGAGCACTGCGTAGGTGCAACAAACCCCTGAAAAATAGGCGCTGTCTGAAGTCAGTTTGGAGGCGAGGTCACTCTCATGGCGCCCCACCTAGCTACGCCACTGCTGGATGCAGCATGGCAATTTTATGTTCTTATGAAGCTACAAAGCAAACAAATCTGAGAAAATGTCTATTCACTCAACGTGTAATTAAACTCTGGAACTCGTTGCCAGAGTATGTGGTACAGGTAGTTAGCTTAGCGGGGTTTTAAAAAAGGTTTGGCCGGCTTCCTAAAGGAAAAGTCCATAGACCATTATTAAAATGACTTTGGGATTTCTGGGATAAGCAGCATAAAATGTATTGAACTTTTTGGGGATCTTGACAGGTATTTGTGACCTGGATTGGCCACTGTTGGAAGCAGGACGCTGGGCTTGATGGACCTTTGGTCTGTCCCAGTGTGTCAATACTTACGTACTTATGAGTTCATACACTGTCTTCCAGCTCATAGACTGGCTGCCTTGCTCACCAGTATTCTGTATAGAACAGAGCCAAAGGCTATACTGAAACCCAACTGGACCACATCTACTGCACTCCTTGATCTACTACACTAGCCACACACACACACAAACAAAAAAATCAAGTTTGCTCTTCAAGATCCATCCCTTTTTAAACCTACTACCTAAGGTCCTGTAAGCCACAATTTTCAAAGTAATGAATTTTACTGGGATGATTCTGGAAACTGCCAAAAATCAAACAAGTAACTCATGAGAACCAAGAGTAGGGTTTGTGAGAAAACTGTACAAATACCCCCCCCCCCCTCCCAGTAGCATATGCTATGATTCTGTAATGTGATCTACCTTCGGCTGCAGCCACATCTCTCCCAGCAAGAGCTCAGCACAGATCTCCCAATACTGCTTTTGCCATACTCTCTACCAGCGTCCCTCACAATCCACCGTTAGAAAAAGATGTGCTGGAACTTTAAATATCACTTTAGGGTGCCCAGCTATGTTTTCCTATCTTAGGATTGTGGGCCAAGGAGTGGAGGAGTGGCCTAGTGGTTAGGGTGGTGGACTTTGGTCCTGGGGAACTGAGGAACCAGAGAGGCGCAGTGCCCCCTTGGGTGCACGGAGCCGAAGATAACATGGCGCCATGCACCGAGGGGGCATGAGCGTTCGGGCCAGCAGGGTGCCCAGGACAGATACAAGGTGGTCGCATGCCCGACACGAAAGGGGCACCCCACTGGGAGAGGGAGGAGAGAAAACAGGGTATAAAAGCCCCGGGGAGGAGCCCGGACGCCCTCTTTCGCGTCTGGCCTCCAGGTGCACCCAGCCCTCCCTCCCCAATTTATGCTATGTTTACTGTACATTGTTCTATACTGTTGCAGCTTTGGCGGGGTACCCAAGCCTGATGGTGTAAGCTAGGCAGCTGGGGCAGCTGCAAGTACGGTGGAGCTCCCTTGCTAGACAGCGGGGAGCTCAAGTTACGATTGGTCAGTCCTGCTAGGACGGCGGACTGAGGATGGACATTGAACCAGAGGCTGTGGGAGGCTTGGGTACACCCATATGTAAGATGTTTGTATATAAATAAAGCTGCAGCCGAGTTATACCAGATTAAATACATTGTGTCTTGTGATGATTAATGCTGTTACTGCTATAAAATTGTAAACCGAGGTCTCTCGGCTGCCTATGTTACGAGTTCGATTCCCACTTCAGGCACAGGCAGCTCCTTGTGACTCTGGGCAAGTCACTTAACCCTCCATTGCCCCATGTAAGCCGCATTGAGCCTGCCATGAGTGGGAAAGCGCGGGGCACAAATGTAACAAAAAAAAAAAAATTATCAGCACACCTGGAAGAACCTCTTCCCTGCCTGGCCTCCACCACCAGGAGCCATCTCAGCTTAACACAGTACTTATGCTAAGGAAAATTATCTGCGCAGTCAGGAAGCTGTCTGGGATGTTTCCAGTTCTTCTCTCTCCTTATTACAAAGTTTCAGCTTTACTGCACCTCTAAGTCTGCAGAAATAATCACCACTGGCAGGTAAATATGACAACTCCGAGAGAACACAGTACCCTGAGGTTCTACGTTTCTGCAGTTTTTCTTAGGTTCTGGGCATGCCCCATTCCCTTGACACTACTGCCACCCCCCCCCCCCCCCCCACTTCATTTCCATATTAAAAAAAAAGGAGGAAAAGGGTGTGTTCTGTTTAGTGCCAATTAAGCTTTTCAGAAATTCCTACCCAAAGTCATGGGAACTCAACTCAAGAGGTCTCCAGCGGGATCCTCCCAATCCCTGCCTCTCATAAAGGGGAGGTACCCCAGGAAAACAAGATATGATCTTTTGTGCCAGGCTGGCACCGGAGTTTTGCAGAACATTACTTTTTGATATGTGTATGTCCAGATCACACAAACTACTACATTATCCAGATGTGGTTAATCGCTGTACTGGTATTGTGCTTGTACAAAGCAAGACAAATACAACTGGGAATTTGTTCTAACTAGTTAACGACCGAGATCAACAAGGAAACTGCGAGAGAATTACTGTGAGTTCTGCTGAAAAGGGCTTCGACATCGCTCCGAATCGATACGAACTCACCAATTCTGAGCAAGGGAAGACCTAGGAGTGTCTGGAACTTGGACTGGGAGGGAGGGAGAGCGGGGGTGAAGAGTTGGAACTTGGCGGAAGGAGGAGGAGAGCACGGAGTACACGAGAGCAGGAAGAGGGTGGAGAATTTATAACCTTCAGGCCAAGGAACTTTGCAACCAGTCACTCTGAATCCGGATCCACGCCCTAAAACCTCTCAACGTTGTCTGAGTATCACTAAAGCCCGAGTCCCAATTTATTCAATCACAACTCGGGACAAAAAAAGAAAACCGAGATGACTTCCCCACCCGCCATCCCCTGCAAATTTTACACCCCTATACCGATCCCCAGCCACAATGCTAGGGAAGGGGGGGGGGGGGTCCGGTCCGGTCACCGGGGAAGGAAAGGATCGGATCCCAGAGAGAGGAGAGCGGGGTGGGGATAGAGAAGAACAGATCGCAGTCCGGGGAGGGCAGGGCAGGGCGGAGGTGCTTCTTCCTATTTGGCGCCTTCTCAAGCTGCAACTTACAAAGCAATCGCGGCATCCCGAGACAAGAGATGGGGGTGGAAGAAGGTGTAGCAGCAGCCCAACCTGGAAGCCTATACATCTCCTCCCCCGGGAGGGCCCCAGCCTCAACCCTAATCCTGTTCGGGTTCCGAGTGGGTATCCGCAAGGAGTAGCAGCGGACACCTGCAATACAGGATAACCACCCATGTCCCTTAATGGCCTCAGGAGGTAGGCAGGGACTATCTGGGACCCAGTATCTTAGGTGCATGCATAGTGTGTATAGCTACAGCAACGGCTGGAGGAGGTGATCCAGGACCCTACAGGTTCCGAGCCTTTCTCTGCGGGTCACAAGCTGCCCGGGGACTATCCAAAGTCCCAATATCTGGGGCAACAGCATGAAGAAAAGGAGAATTAGGGAGCAGGCTGCGCTGCTCCGTTGCTGGGCCCCACTGAAGCTGGGGGCATCTACTCACTTTGTCCAGGCAGTTCACTTTCTCTGTTGGGTAGACGATCTTGCCACACCTGGCACAACTGGGATTCATGGTGTTGGGCTACCCGTGACTCCGGATCGAGGTGCTCCGGCTTCTCTTCCTCGGATTTTTCCTTTCTTTCTATGCTCCGGATAAACACAGGAGGGCGAGGGGAGCGCGCGGCGCTAGCCTGCTCAGAACGCCAACCCTGCAAGGCGCGCCCCCCGCCCCAGTGCAACAGGGAGCGCGCTTAAAGAAACAGGAAGGAGTTTGAGGGTTGACACGCGGAACAAATTACTAGTGACATAGTACGAGTCTCCAGCTCCCAAGGGACAGTGGTTACGTGTATACCCCACCCCGCCACATCACATAGACCCCCGTACTGTTCTTATTGTTGTTTTTAACCTTCTAGATCATAAGTATTGCCATACTGAGACAGACTAAAGGTTCATCAAGCCCAGCATCCTGTTTCCAACAGTGGCCAATCCAGATCACAAGTACCTGGAACGATCCCAGAACAGTACAATACATTTTATGCTGCGTATCCTAGAAATAAAGCAGTGGATTTTCCCCAAGTCATTCTAATAATGGCTTATGGACTTTTCTTTTAGGAAGCTAGCCAAACCTTTTTTAAACCCCGCTAAGCTAACTGTTTTTACTACATTCTCTGGCAGTGAATTCCAGAGTTTAATTACACATTGAGTGAAGAAATATTTTCTCTGATTTGTTTTAAATTTATTACTTTGTAGCTTCATTGCGTGCCCTCTAGTCCTAGTATTTTTGGAAAAAGTAAACAAGTGATTCACATCTACCCATTCCATTTCACTCATTATTTTATAGACCACTATCATATCTCCCCTCAGCTGTCTCTTCTCCAAACTGAAGAGCCCTAGCCGATCCTCTTCCAGTGCTCCACTTAGGCTGTTGCCCCAGGGCTACAGATGGTGCCCCGGGCAGCTCAGATTATCGAAGGTGTGCACCATCAGTGTCTGTATAGACTATGCAGTAGATCTGTTTGCATGCCCTGCACCTATAGCAGGTTCCAACCATATTTAGCATGGAAAGCCGGAAAACCCTGAAACCACATCTTCTCCAGCAGCCAGATTTGCTGGCCACTGGAAAATGTTTACAGGAGATATGAGCAATACTTATATTTTACTTTTTTTTTAATACAGTGGGCAAAAAGACAGCAGCATGTAAGATGCCTATAAACTTACAGAAGAAGTGATGAGGGAAAGGTGAATGCACTTACAGTTCTTTCTTCCCACCACTAATTTGCAAGTTCATGATTAGTGCATCCTTTAAAGCCCAATTATTTTAATTGTATAACTTTTCTGTGCAAGTAATTTGGACCTGCGCTAATTGGGTAGTGCAGGTAAATCTCAGCACATTGCTTGATTAACATAGGGTTAGCGCAGGAGCCCTTACCGCCTTTATAAATAGGTGGCAGTAAGGGCAGACACACTAATGGCCATATGCTAATTGGAAAGTTAGTGTGTGGCCATTAAGGGGAAAATAGAGATTGCAGCCATTTTACTGCTGCACTAAAAGTGACCTCAGCACTTGGGAAACCCTCCTGCTAAAAATAGCACAGGCCATCTTTTAGTGCTGCTTAGCAAGAGGGCCCCTTAATCTACAAAAGGGAAAATCATTTGAAGAAAATAAAATAGAATTAAATCCTATCCTACGATAAAATCTAAACCTATACTAGGAGCAATCAATTACAGAGAACCTGTGGCTCCCAAAGCAAATATACAAGCTTTCAGTCCAAGAAATTGCTTCCTTCTCAGTTGAGTGGATTTAGACACATCGGGGAAGATCTGAATTCTTTGACCAGAAAATGAAGAATCTTTATTTTTAAAGAAAACTTTCAGAACCTGTAGTGAACGTAACAAAGAGGGTTGCCCTAGTTTTAATATCATCATTAGAACTTTCAAGGAAATAGTTTCCAGCTTCTTCTCTGTCACCATTTTTGTGAAGAGGGACCATGTCCGCTCTCCTCCAGTCCCGCAAAACCTCTCCCATCTCCAAGGATGTATTAAACAAATCTTTAAGAGGACCCGCCAGAATCTCTCTAACCTCCCTCAATATCCTGGGATGGATCCCATCTGGTCCCATGGCTTTGTCCATCTTCATAAACACTTTCTCTTGGGAATGGTGTGATATCCACTCTATTCTTATATGTACCTTTACCAGCCGATCATGGTCCTTCCCCAGGATTTTCTTCTGTCAACACAACGTTCACGTTTTCCGCATCACTCTCCACATAGTCATCCACACCATCTTTCAGTCTCACAGTTCCATTTCTAACCTTCCTTCTTTCACTAATATACCTGAAAACGTTTTTGTCTCCCTTCCTTGCATTTCTAGCCATTTGCTCTTCCTTCTTGGCTTCTTTCAACTTTTCTGTGTTCCTCTTCTTGAGTTTTCCTGTATTTCATGAATGCCACCTCTTTTGCCTTTATTTTTTCAGCCACCTGTTTGTAGAACCATATTGGTTTCCTTTTCTTCTTGCTTTTATTTACTCTCCTTACGTAAATGTCAGTAACCATTTTAACAGCTCCTTTCAGCCTGGACCACTTCTATGTCTTCCCGTCCCATCAGCTATTTCTTTGAGTAAGCTCCATTTTGTTAAAATCAGTATGTTTGAAATCCAGGACTTTGGTTTTGCGTGGCTGCCCTCCGCTATAGCTGTTATATCAATCCAAACTGTTTTATGAGCACTGCTACCCAGGTGGGCACCTACTCAGACATTAGACACACTTTCCCCATTTGTTAGCAACAGATCCAGAGTTGTTCCTTCCCTTGTGGGATCCATCACCATTTGTCTGAGCAGAGCATTTTGAAGGGCATCCACTACTTCCCTACTTCTTTCTGATTCTGCAGATGGAACTTTCCATTCCACATCTAGCAAGTTGAAATCACCCAGTAACAGCACTTCCCCTTTCTTTCCCAATTTTTGGACATCTGCAACCAGATCTTTATCAAGCTGCTCTAATTGTGTCTGAGGTCTGTAGACAACACCCATGTGGACAGAGGTTCTGTCTTCTCTTTTCAAGGCAATCCATATTGCTTCCTCCTTTCCCCAGACCCCCTGCATTTCAGACGCTTTAATATTGTTTCTGACATAGCATACAGCCTGGTATGTTTGCATCCCGTTCATGGGTAACATTGAACTATGTCTCCGTGATAGCGACTATATCTAAATCTGCCTCTGCCATCAGGACTTGCAGATCATGAACTTTGTTGCTTAAACTGCAAACATTTGTGGTCATCGCTTTGCAGCTGCATTTCAGTGGCAGTCTCATCTTCTGTGTATTGTTTAGTCTCACCTACTGTGTTTTTGCTAAGAAGTGAATTGCTAAGATTGTTGGAGCTTGTCTTTTGCTGGGGGTGACTACCTGAATTGACCTGCTTCCAACTGCCACCCCCAGCTTCTAGTTTAAATGCCTCGACACATATTGTCTGAATCTTTCACCAAGGATTTTCTTTCCTGCCACAGTGAGATGCAGCCTATCATTGCAATATAGTCTTTTGTTTTTTCCATGTATTGCTCGATCCTCCAATGTACTTAAAACCTTCTTGGTAACAACAGGCTTTAAGCCACTTATTGAAGTTCTCAGTATTTTGTAGTCTTTCCATAAGTAGGTAGAACTTCAGAAAAAGCTAGTCTGTACCAAAGGTTTTAACTCCTCCCCCAGCTCCTGGAATGCTCTCTGTGCTATAAGCAGGGTATTATTGGCTACATAATTTGTACCCAGGTGGCAGAGGCGTAGCTATGGGTGGGCCTGGGTAGGCCTAGGCTCACTCAATTTTGTCTCAGGCCCACCCAGGCAGCTGGCAGCTCTCCAGTCCTCCTCCTACCTGCCTATTGTGCCTACTTTTTTTTTTTTAGTGCAGGGCAGGCCAGGTCCTGATCTGGAAGTTGTAGGCCATTGTAGTGCTGTGCAGCTGCACGCTGGCACCGCTACTTCATCGCTCACTGCCTCTCTCCCCATCCAGTGGACTCTGCTGCTTTTTCTTTTCCCTCCCTCCCTCTTTTTTTTCCCTAGCCAGTGTCTTTTCTCTTGAGCTAACTTCATTATTGGTTCTTGTTCCATCTCAGTTCTATTTTCCTATGTCTCACAATGCTCTACTGCAGTTAAAAAAATAAAATAAAATATATATATATATATATATATAGGCAGTAGTTATGAGGGCGGGTGCTTCTGTGTCACATGTCTTAATCTGCCTGAGCCTACTCTGACCCATCTATTCCTGGATTGTTGTATTCTTTGAGGCAGGGGTGGTAAATTGGTAAGATTCTGTGTAGTGGTGGAAGCTGCTTTAATTGCATCCAATTCTTGCTTCAGTTTGCTTAACTCCTCTTTTAGGCTAACAAGTTGAAGATAGATGGGGCAAGACCTAAGCTGCCAGATGGTGTGCCTTGAAACTAATGCACCACAATTGGTATGGTTGTTGTGGCAAAGAAACATTACATTGGATTAGATTAGTGCCTTATCCTGCCCATTGAAATCAGTGCTGCAAGTCCTATACTGCAGCAGGACGGAGTAGTCAGAAATTCAGGACTGTTCCCAAAAAATCTCCAGCCTGGAACTGGGTAACAATGGTATCTCTGCAAGAAATGTTACTGACCAGTAACACTCACTGCTTTACTACTTGTCATGGACTGCTATGCCATGCCCCAGAGCATAGGAGCCAACTTTTCAAAATGATTGGGAATGCTAAATCCAACAGAAATTACCCCTACTTAGACACAGTCAAAGAGTTTGATCAATATTGTAGGTTCTCAAGCACCCACAGGCTTGGCTTCTATGATGTAGTGTCAGGATGACTGCTGACAATCATGATTCATTGGAAGGCAAGTAACTCACATCACACAGTCACATAGCCATGCTCCCTCTACTAGCATGCTGGCTGAGTATGATGTAATTTCCTCTTTTCTGTGAAGGAAGAAGGCAGCTGGGCAGGGGAGGAGGAGTTAGGATGGCTGGCACTGCCTGCCTGAAACTGCTAGGATGTTCTCATGCTGCTGTGCCAGTGGCTTGAACTTGGTTTGGTTGAAGGAGGAGGGCTACCTCAGTAACTCCAGTGTCTGGCAGGGCCACCGAGAGACTGGGCCCGGGACAAGGTCGCCCCCAAAGTCGTTGTCACCACCCCCCCAGGCCGCCACGCCGCAGTATCCGTCCACCACCAGGCCAGGCCCCCTGCATTGAAATCATCACAGTACCTCACCTGTCACCTCGCTCCATGACTGAAAGCCAGCAGCGGCAGATCGGATTCGCCTCCCTTTGGGCCTTCCCTCCCTGTTTCCTGCCATTGCAGAAGTTACATCATATGAGGGTGGGACACAGGGGGGGAAGGCCCAAAGGGAGGCGAATCCGATCTGCCACTGCTGGCTGCACTTTCAGTCATGGAGTGAGGTGACAGGTGAGGCGCTGTGATGATTTCAATGCGGGGGGCCCGGCCTGGTGGTGGATGGTCGACGGAGCCCAGGGCGGGTGAGATCAGGGACTGCGGCGACGGGCCCCCCTTGGAGGCCCGGGCCCGGGGAATTTTGTCCCCCCTGCCCCCCCCCCCCCCCCCCCTCTCGGCGGCCCTGGTGTCTGGTTAGCTGCCAAATCAAGGAAATAGCATGGGGATCATAGCTTCCGGCACTGACTGTAACATCTTGATTTTGATGACTGTGAGTACAGGGCTGGTTTAAGGAGCCAAAGCTGAAGGGCACCAAAAGCCTGGCTCATTGGCTCACCCTTTACAACTACTGAGAACATATTCCTTTGCGCTCATAAAATTTGGCTCAGGGTGCCACAATCCCTTCAGCTGGCCCTGCGTAAGTGCAACTGCTCTGGTGCTCCCAGTGGCTGTAGACTGCATCCCTTCCATAGCTGATTTGCTTGCGCTTCACTATCACATCAGTTCCACCCTTAAAATTGTGCTGCCCTACTTGAAAGGTTCAAGAAAAATAATCAGAGTTTCTGGTTTTCTCCAGGACTAATATACTAAGCAGCACAGACTAAAATATTATTTAGAATATTATTGACAATGTTTTAATGAAATTGCCAAGTGAACATAATATCTCTTTGTATTAAATTCATTTTCATTCCAGGGATTTAGGGTCCAGGACTGTGAATCACTATTCTTGAGTGGTTTGGTTTTTCCTATAGAATTTAAGGATTTGCCCTGGGCAGGCCCAAATCTAGGCATAGGTCAAATAGGAAACTCTCTCTGATAGACACCAGAGCATCACTGCAATTATCATGCCTTGATCTGGGCAATAGGTGTCAACATTTCAAAACAATTGAGGGTGCCAAACATAGTACAAATTACCCCTCCCTGGATGCAAAGAAGGAGCTTGCTCAATATTGGAGTGTGGTAGCCGTGTTAGTCCACTCTTAAGGTTATCAATAGAAATCAAACAAAATAAAACATGGAAAAGAAAATAAGATGATACCTTTTTTATTGGACATAACTTAATACATTTCTTGATTAGCTTTCGAAGGTTGCCCTTCTTCGTCAGATCGGAAATAAGCAATGATCACCCCACCCCTCACCTATCCAGTTAGAATATCAATGATATGCTTTGATGTCCCCATGCATACCTCCTACCCACCCCCATCCTCCCACCCTGTCAGACTGTCATAGTAATGCTTGAATGTTTTCACTTATATACACTGTCAGCTAGCACATTTGCTTATTTCCGATCTGACGAAGAAGGGCAACCTTCGAAAGCTAATCAAGAAATGTATTAAGTTATGTCCAATAAAAAAGGTATCATCTTATTTTCTTTTCCATGTTTTATTTTGTTTGATTTCTATTGATTACCTCAATATTGGAGTAACTCTTCATTAGCCAGTAACTTTAGTGCAGTGTTTTCTAGCCTTCATGTGTGGGCAGGGCCTGAGCTGCCTCACGCTGGCCTCCAAAACAAACAGTGGATCCAACAAAGTCCTCTCACAAGTGGCGTTTTCTTAAACAAGTTCTTTTATCAAAATCAATAAAAGCAACCCGACACGAATCGTGTTTCGGCCATAAACAAACAGTTCCAAACAGTTCAGAACACTGCTGCGAGACTCATCCTAAGAGAATGACGCTTTGCACATGCTGAACCCTTGCGTTTCAAATTACACTGGCTGCCTGTACAGGAGCGCATTGCCTTTAAGCTCTGCTCCTTGACCCATAAAATCATCTATGGGCTTGCCCCGGAGTATATGCACCCCTTGATCGACCTCCCGCCCAGGAACGCCAATCCTGCTGCTCGTTCTTACCTTCATCTGCACTTCCCAAACTGTAAGGGTATCAAGTACAAGAAGATCTTCGCCTCGTCCTTCCGCTACTGGAGCCCTAAGCACTGGAATGCTCTTCCGCAACACCTCAAAACTCAAGCGGACCACGCCCTCTTTAAGAAGTTGTTGAAGACATACTTCTTTGCCAAGACCTACTCCTCACTTTATACCGCTGACTGATACACCCCTCCTGTCTCTTACCCCGCTAGTTCACTCTGTTAGATGCTTTTCCCCCTGCTTACTCCTTGTATACTTTTCTAAGCTTCCTATTCTGTAATTTTATTTCATGTTTTGTAAGCCACATTGTGCCTGCATGAGTGGGAAAATGTGGGATATAAGCGAACAATAAATAAATAAATAAATAAATAAATAAAGGCCTGCCTCAGGGTCTATTGATTTTCAGTATAGAACAGTGATTTTGTAGATCAAATTGACAAACAATTAGCTTCCTGCTAACTGAAATAATCGCAAACAGGGTGCTGTGGCACAGCCTACCCTGTCGAACCGGGTATGCCAAATTGGATAACCGAAAAACAAACCTCAAGGACGCCAAAGAATTTAAAAACAGGCAAAAGGGAGGGTGCCAACCAGAAACACTACAAGATCAGCACGATCATACCTAAATCTCCACTACCCAAGCAGCAAAGGACTCAAATACAAATCAACTTACGCATCCAGCTTTTTGTACATAAGCGCACAACTATGGAATGCACTGCCAAAAGCAGTAAAAACCACGTTCGACCACCTAAATTTCAGAAAAGTACTAAAAACAAACCTGTTAAGAAAGGACTACACCACCGACCCAACGTAAGAACCGGGTCACCTGCGACATAACGAAACTAAAAACAGTAATGGACATTTCCAAACTTTCCTCTTCCCCTCTAAGTTCCCCTAATGCATCTTCCATGTATGAACCTTATTCCACCAGAATATCACCTTGTATTTTTTCATACCGGAACAGGCAAACGCCATTATGGTACTATTTAAGCCATAATGAGCCTGCAAATAGGTGGGAAAATGTGGGATACAAATGTAACAAATAATAAATAAATAAATAATAATAATAATATGGGCAAAGATGGTTGGGAGCTGGAGAGAGACTGTTTGGTGCTTCTGAAAAGACCACATTCTGTTGCCCATGGATGCCTATAGTTCAAATCCAGTCTGGGCTCTGGGTTAGTTCCTGGAAAACAGTTTTCTCCTTAGAAGAAACACTGGCATCCTCTAAGCCTTTGGCATTTTAAGAACTGAGGACCAAAATAATACATCTGGTTTTACATCAAACATGTCTTTCAGCTTAACTTCATTGGATGTGAAGTTACATATTAAGCATGCATGAAATTATGTCACAAACCAACAGATAATACTTCTTACCACTAGAGGCATAACTAAAGTAGTTGGGGGTATAGCTCAGTGGTAGAGCATTTGACTGCAGATCAAGAGGTCCCCGGTTCAAATCCAGGTGCCCCCTTTAAGTGTCTCATTTTTAAATCAATATATCATTGTAAATACCTATAACTATGTAGCATTATGTTCTGTGATTGCCTTCTTAGTCCACTTAAGTGTATAAAAATAAAGGATAATACGAACTAAACAAAAGCTGATAGTTTTCATTAGACTAATAATATATTTTTGACAACCCCTTTGACAAGCTTCCTCAGGTCAGGCCACCACAAGCAAAAGATGGCAAAACTAGAAAATTTAAGCAAATGGTAAAAGCATTCCCATGATAGTCTGAAGGGGGAACTGTGGAAGTGAAATGGATGTGGAATCAGAAGATATCAAACAGTAGATCTTTCCTAAGTCCTTTCTTTTCGGTTTTAAAGTATCCGAATATTTGTTACTTATTTATTTTCTAGATTTATAGCCTGCAGAGAACCAACAATATATGCAAAAAGTAAAGAGTTGTGGATTTGCTATACCACCTTTCTGTGACACAACCAAAGTGGTTTACATTTATTACATGCAGGTCATTTCTCTGTCCCTCACAAAAGCTCACAATCTAAGAGGCTCTTTTGCTAAGCTGCGCTCAAAGGGGCCCTGCGCTAGCTGCAGTGGCCATTTTTGCCTCATGCTGAGGCCCTTTTTTACTACAGCGGGTAAAAAGCCTGAAAAAAGAAATGGCCGTGTGGTAAGTTTGCACTTACCATGCAGCCATTTTAGGTGGAGAACTTACCACCACCCACTGAAGTGGCAGAAAGGGCTCCCGAACTAACCTGGAAGTAACTGGGTAGCATGCAGTGGTGCCCTATTACCGCTGGGTAACCTCCTACGGTAATATGTTTCTGGAATTTCCGGAAGCAGCAGAAATACTGCAGGCTGGGAGCAAAACTACTGCTGGAAGATGCATTAGGCCTGCAATAGTTTCAATTTGCCACATGGCAACTCTGTAGAAAAAGGGTCCCTAAGTTTGGTACCTGGGCCAATGGAGGATTAAGTAACTTGCCCAGAGTCATGAGGAGTCATAGTGGGAATATAATAATATCTTTTTAGTAACTCCTAGTGTGGACCATCATACAGTATATTCCTCAATGATCATTCAAGAGGAACACAATTTAAATGTCCTCAATGTTCATGCCAGAGGAACATTTATTTTAATCAGTCCAAACATAAATAAATAAATATATGTTTCTAAATCTACTACTCAACTAATCTGTATACAGACCACTATCTCTCTCTTTCCAACCCCCAGGTCCAAAATCTCTCCCTACCTCTTCCTTCTCTCCCTCCCATTGTCCAGCATCTCTCCCTTCCTCCCTCTCTTCCACCCCAACTCCATTATCTCTCTCTCTCTCTCTCTCTCTCTCTCTCTCTCTTCCTTCCTTCCCATCTACCCTCACCCCGAGTAACTCCTCTCTCCTTCTTCCTTCCTTCTTCCCCTCTACCCACAGGTACATTATATTTCTCTCTTTTTAGCCTCCCTCCCTTCACCCTTCTGAGTCCAACATTGCTCCCTCTCTCTTTCTTCCTTTGCTACCTCCAGCTGTGCAGCATCTCTCAGTCCCTTCCCTCCACTCCAAAATCCATTCTCTCACCATCCTTTTCTTCCTGTTGAACAGTATGCCCCCTCCACCTCCAGGTCCATTATTTCTCTCCATCCTTCTTTCCTTCTCATTGGCTAGCATCTCTACCCCCTCTGTGTGCAGTATTTTTCTGTCCTTCCTCTACCCCAGGTTCATTATGTTGGAATGTATTGTATTTTTACATGCATTGCCTGTCACCTATTATTTCTCTGTGATTACTCTGTGACCTCTGATGTGAATTACTTAGAGAGGTCACACAGCTATGCAACTTCCTGTGGGGGTTAGATGCAGCACATGCAGCACATGGAGCACATGGAGCTCATGATCTCTCCTAACCTGAGAGGATCTATGGTGGTGTGAGCATCCATTACCATCTAAGCACATGGAAGGAGCTGATAAGACAAATGTATAGTAATATGTATATATAAGCCTGTCTGATTATAATCTAACTACAAACTGTGAGTAAACAGATGTTTTGTTACTTCAACTTTAAAGTGACTCAGCAGTGAATTATTCAGGGGTGAATGAGAGAGAGATGAAGAAAGAAATTAACATTTCTAAAGCTGAAGCTGTGTGTACTAAGATCTGCTAATTATTTACTACAAATAATCCAACAAAAGGGTTATGGGCCCAGGGCCAGGAATTGAAAAAGAAGAGAAATATTACCAGGCAGAAAAAAAGGCCACATTTTTCTCTTAAGTTTTAAAGGAAAGATTCAGTCTGTCTCTCTCTCCCCCCACACAGCAGACAGAAGGCTAAGAAAATGGCTGAGGGAAGAAATTCACCATTTTTCTATTCTCTCAAGGTGCCTAGATTAACTGAGTTTAATTATCAGCAGTGGGAACTAAGATTCATATGTCTCCTTCGAGCAAAAGGATTAAATATATGCTTAGACCAAGACAGAACAGATGAAAATATGGCTGAATGGGACAATGCAAACTATTATGTGAAATGCATGCTTTTGGAAGCTCTCTCAGAGAAACAAGCCATATTAGTGGAGGGAAAAGATACACCAAAGGACATTTTATATAAACTGAGAACTATGTATGCAACTACATATGCAAAGCAGCAACCAATTTGGCTGGCAGAGTTGAATGAAACCAAATTAAGGGATAAAAGTAAATGTAATGATCACATTATGCATCTTATGTCTTCATTTCAAAAGCTAGAACTTTCTGGAATTCCCATGTGTGATGCATTGAAAAGAGCATTTCTTTTTACCTCACTATCAAAGAAGTTTGATGTTTTTAGGTCTGTAAATGAGGCCATTGAAGGGCAATCTTTTGAACAGGCAACATCAAAACTAAGGCAGGAATGCATAATAAATGATTCTGAGGAGATGTGTTCTCAAAGCAAGTCAGAGAGAAATGAAACAAATTTCTTGGCAAAGAACAGAGGAAGGCGGAGCTATGGGAAAACTCCACCCAAGGGCAAGCTGATTTGCTACTCATGTGGAAAGGAGGGACATGTATCTAAATGGTGTAAGGAAACACAAAACACTCCCTCTAGCTCACCTAAGCCAATGGAACTAAAGAATTTTCAAACCAGGAAATGTATGAAGGACAAAGATAAACACAAGGGCTTTCTAATGGCAGAAAAATCTTTGACTATGGTAAATAATAACTCAAATGAAAGTACTTGGATTTTGGATTCAGGGAGCACATGCCATTTAACCAATTGTAAGGATTTCTTTCAGGAAATGAATCCAGAGGAAGGTATTCTTAAAACTGCAAACGCAGGGACTGCTAAGATCCAAGCAAAAGGTATTGGATTCTTAAAATGCAAAGTGTCTAATGAAGTTAAAGAAATTCCTGTAAGTGATGTCTTGTATATTCCCCAAGCAGTTTGCAATATGCTTAGTGTATCTACATTAGATAAGAAGGGATTTGTGATTCATTTTGAAAACAGTAAGTGCACAATCTCTAAAAATGATGAAGTGTATGCTGAAGCTTTTATGCATAATGATGTTTATAAGCTGAACATTTCAGGTGAAGCCTCACATATGGCGCAAGTAAGGAAGAATGATGGTAAATGTAGTCTGGAAATCTGGCACCGCCGCCTGGGACATCGTGATTCTAAGGTGATCCAGGATCTTCACAGTGGGCAACTGGCCACCGGCATTCAGATAAGTGCAGATGCTGGTAAAATTGAGAAATGCATAGACTGTGTTACTCAAAAAGGTGTGAGACCCTCATTTCCTGCATACACAGGAAATAGGAGTAATAAAGTGCTGGACTTAATACACAGTGACTTATGTGGACCGTTTAATATCCCATCATTGGGAAATAACAGATTTGTGCTAATATTCTTGGATGATTTCTCTAGATATTGTGTGGCCTATTTGCTGAAAGAGAAAAGTCAAGTCACAGACATGCTGAAGAAATACGTAGCCATGGTGAGAAATAAATTTGAAAGAAAACCAAAGGTTCTTCAGACCGACAATGGTGGTGAGTTCATTTCACAAAGCATGCGCACATTTCTAGAACAAGAAGGCATTCAGCATATCACAACAGTAGCTTATACACCAGAGCAAAATTCTGTTGCAGAGAGAAAATTTAGGTCACTTGTGGAAATGACCAGATGTATGCTGTCAGATAGCAATCTCCCTAAAAGACTATGGGGGGAAGCCATTCTCACAGCAGTGTACCTACAAAACAGAATGCCAACTAAAGGCGCTGAGCGCACACCACATGAGACATGGCATGGTAGGAAGCCAAACCTGTCACACATAAGAACATTTGGAAGTACAGCATATGCTCATGTACCAAAGCAAAGAAGGCATAAGCTGGATTCCACAACAGAAAGGGGCATTTTAGTTGGCTATGCTCCAGGACACAAAGGATATAGAATTTTAAATCTGAAAACTGGCATTGTTGGCATAAGACATGTTACATATTTTGATGAAAACAAAAGGGTTGATAAAGGCTGGATTATCCCAGATGAGCCTTATCATCCAGAATATGAAACTAGAACCATAATAGACATGCCAGTGTATATAAATGCCATACCAAGGCAGATGTCTGAAAGCAACTCATCTGTATCTAACGAGGAACAGGCAGAGGAAACAGACACAGAAAGGATCATTGAAGAAGACAGTACAGTTGGAGAAGGGGAATCAATTGGAGAAGGACTCTCAGATATAGAGGATGCAGAAAGGTCGGACCAACCTGTAGTCAGACGCTCATCCAGGGAAAACAAAGGTGTTCCACCCCTAAGACTGTCTTACCTAACAAAGTCAGCAGAAGCTCAAGAGCCCTTAACATGGGATGAGATTGAAAAAATGCCAGCAGAAGAAGCTGCTGAATGGCGTAAAGCTGCACAAGAAGAAATTGATGCATTGGATAAAAATAATACTTGGATTCTTACAAAATTACCTCCTGGCAAGAAAGCTATAGGATGCAAATGGGTATTCAAGTTAAAAAGGAATGCACAAGGAAAAGTGGAAAGGTATAAAGCCAGATTAGTCGCAAAGGGATATCTTCAAAAATATGGAGAAGATTTTGATGAAGTGTTTGCACCTGTAGTGAAACACACGACAATAAGAACACTTCTGAGCATTGCAGTCTCAAAAGGCATGCAAGTCAACCACATTGATGTGAAAACAGCATTTCTTCATGGAGAAATAACTGAAGACTTGTACATGGAACAACCAACAGGTTTCATAAATACAAAACAAAGACAGCTAGTGTGTAAATTAAACAAAGGTCTTTGTGGATTAAAGCAAAGTGCAGAATGTTGGAATGATAAATTGCATGAAATATTGACAAATTTAGGATTTAAGCAAGGTGAAGCAGATAAATGCTTGTACACTAGGTGCACAAATGGACAATATGCATACATTTTAGCTTTTGTTGATGATCTGCTCATTGCAAGCGAAAGTGAGCAAGAGTACAAGGACATTGTAAAATATTTAAACCTCAATGTTGAGATAAAAGAACTTGGTAATGTGTCATACTATCTTGGTATAGAAATTGAGAAACAAAATGATGGTTCTTATCTTCTAAGCCAGAAGCAGAAAATAAATGAGCTTATTGAAAGTTTAGGTATGCAAGATGCCCAAGTTGTAAGCACTCCCATGATCACTGATTTTCTGAAGGATGAAACAGTAAGAGAACCTTTACCAGATAACATCCAATATAGATCAGCCATAGGTAAGCTTTTATATCTAGCTACCACATACAGGGCTGATATAGCAAATGCAGTAGGAATTTTGAGCAGAAGGGTCAGCTCACCTACCAAATCAGATTGGACTGCAGTTAAAAGGATGGTAAGGTATTTAAAGGGTACCATTGATTGTAAATTAAAGATTTCAGCCAATAGTAATCCAAAACTAATATGTTACTGTGATTCAGATTGGGCAGGGGATCATTCTGATTATAAATCCACAAGTGGATATGTGTTTATGTATGGAAATGTACAAATTTCATGGGCCAGTCATAAACAAAGTATTGTGAGTTTGTCTTCTACAGAAGCTGAATACGTGGCCGTATCGGAAGCGTGCAGAGAACTGATGTGGATTGAAAAACTTTTGCTGGATTTTGGAATAGCTGAAAAGAGACCAATCCAGATAATGGAAGATAATCAGAGCTGCATCCGACTGTCACAGAATGACAAGGTTCAGTCACGCACCAAGCACATCGCAACGAAATACCACAACGTGCGAGAGTTGGTGAAAGAAGGGGTCATCAGTCTACACTATTGTCACACCAGTGAGATGACAGCTGACATCATGACCAAACCGTTACCCAGAGAACATTTTGTGAATCTGCGTATAAAGCTTGGACTTTGTATGAATAAATAATTGCATGACAGTTATGCATGAGAAGGGGTTTGTTGGAATGTATTGTATTTTTACATGCATTGCCTGTCACCTATTATTTCTCTGTGATTACTCTGTGACCTCTGATGTGAATTACTTAGAGAGGTCACACAGCTATGCAACTTCCTGTGGGGGTTAGATGCAGCACATGCAGCACATGGAGCACATGGAGCTCATGATCTCTCCTAACCTGAGAGGATCTATGGTGGTGTGAGCATCCATTACCATCTAAGCACATGGAAGGAGCTGATAAGACAAATGTATAGTAATATGTATATATAAGCCTGTCTGATTATAATCTAACTACAAACTGTGAGTAAACAGATGTTTTGTTACTTCAACTTTAAAGTGACTCAGCAGTGAATTATTCAGGGGTGAATGAGAGAGAGATGAAGAAAGAAATTAACATTTCTAAAGCTGAAGCTGTGTGTACTAAGATCTGCTAATTATTTACTACAAATAATCCAACACATTATTTATTTCTCCCACCTTCTGTTTCCGCCACCTACAAGTCCATTTCCTCTTTCTCTTTCTTCCCTCCCTCCACCTCTCTATGTCCAACATCTCTCCCTCTCTTTTCCCTTCTTCCCTCCTTCCAGTTGTGCATCATCTCTCTCTCCCTTCCCTCCACTCCCAGGTCCATTATCTCTCTTTCTCCATCCTTCTCTCCTTCCCATTGGACAATATCTGTCCTCGCCCCCCCCCCCCACGTGCAGTATCTGTCTCTCCCTCCCATCCACTCCAGCTCCATTATCTCTATCTCCATCCTCCTCGCCCTTCCCCTCCCCCCATGCACATTCAAGCATCTCCATTCAAGCATCTCTATATCTACTCCCCTCCCTCTTGTCCTCAGTTCAGCATCTTCCCCTCTGTCCCTCCCTCCACCCCCATGCACAGTCCAGCATCTCTTCCACCCCACCTCACCTGTGGTTTGACAGCTCCCTCTCTCTCAATTCCCTCCCCCCTCCAGGTGTACCTCAAATCTGGTTTTATTTCAGTCCCTGGTAGTTGCACTCCCTCCTCCTGCAAGTACCACATTCAAAATGGTGGCACTCTGCCCTGCCTGGCATATCCCAGAATGCACCGAGCAGGGTGCTACCATTTTGAAGATGGCGCTCACCATAGGCGGTTGGTGGCCCAACTGTTTGGGGAGGCTAAAGGGGGCGTGGTTAGGGGCAGGGTCAGGGGTGGAGCTTAAATCCATAATTGTCTGATAACACAGAAAAAAAATAAAAATAAAAGTCACAATTAATACCTTTTATTAAATTTAGATATTAGATATGTATCATATGTCAAAGAATAAAGTGGTTGCTCAAAGCATATACTAACCACAATCGCTCAACTGCAAAACACTATGCACGTTGTGCAAAAACACACTCAGAACCTTACTGTACCATAAATATTACACTGGGCAGAACCTAATACACCAATATACCACCCATACGGAAAATGCAGACCGTCAACAATATGAAACAAGGGATCATATCACAATTCTCATGTAGAGCCACAAAACACCCTAGTTCATGTTTAATGTAGGATAAAATGCCATAAATAAGTAAACAAATAAATATAAACTTTTAATGTTGAGCACCTAATTCTCAAAGTGGACATATTCCAAACACTATAATGAAAATAAAATGATCTTTTCTACCTTTGTTGTCTGGTGGCTTTGTTTTTCTGATCATGGTGGCCCAGTATCCGATTCTGCTGCTCTCTATCTGTCCTCTTAACTCCGTTTCCATTTATTTCTTTACTTTCCGCCTTTCTTCTTCATTTCTTGCCCTACATCCGTAAGTAAAAGCTGGG
The DNA here is from genome assembly GCF_901765095.1 of Microcaecilia unicolor. Classification (NCBI taxonomy): domain Eukaryota; kingdom Metazoa; phylum Chordata; class Amphibia; order Gymnophiona; family Siphonopidae; genus Microcaecilia; species Microcaecilia unicolor. The sequence goes on along the minus strand of NC_044042.1, from coordinate 68,197,818 downwards.
TCCTCCACAGACTTGCCTATTTTCTCCATAGATATGCAGGTTTTCTCTCTTCCCTCACATCTCATCTCCTTCCTCACTCTTCCCTCCCCTCCATCCATGTCCAGCAACCCTCTTCTCCCTGTTATTATTCTTTCTTCTGCTTAAAGCACTAGTGCCGTTGGTGCTTCAAGGACAGACATCAAGCTGCAGAATAGTTAAAGTGTTGCAAGCAATGACAAAACGTATACAGCCTTGGCAGTGTGTAGGGCAGTCACAAAGAATTAGAAATATTAGATAAGAACTGAAAAGGTATAAGGGAAGCATCATCCAGAGCACTTTTGGGTCAGGTGGTGAAAATGCCCTTCGGTTCTTCTATTGCTTGATAACTGTGATCATCCTTTCCCTCCATCTCAAACAGTAGACACAAGGGCTTGGCCTCTTTTGCCTCATTCAGGTATGCTCCAGTCTCCACTTTCCTTTTAATGGTTGAGTTCCAGTGGTTTTTCACAGCATTGTCTGTCCTTCCTGGCAGTAGCTTTGCAATCTCAACCCAGCGGTTTCCTAGGACTTTGTGGGCAGTATAAATAATCCGATCTTCCTCCTATGTCCATGAAGATTTCTTGACTTCTGGGTTCAGGTGATTGTGCCAGCACTCTCAACACTGCTTTCCCACATGCCCTTTCAGGTGCTTAGCAATAAGGGTCCAGTGTTTTGTCCCATATTTTTTAACCAATTCAATTACCCTCTGATCTTCCTCTTTGGTCCAAGGTCCCTCAGGGTGCAAAACCCTCAGCCATCGGTGCTGGCATTGCTGATCACTACGGTAAGGGAACAGGCTGGCTATCAGCTTCCACTCATTTTGTCCAAACTGTTTCACCAGTTTTTTCAACCGTTCATCCTCTGCTGGGGTCCACTTTACTTTTACTCTGTTTTCTCACTGATCCGTAACATCCGAGTCTGTGTCCTGGTAATGAAGCTCTTCAGGTTCTTCACATCGGGAGTGCTGAGCCATCCTCTCTCTGTTTCCCTGCTAAGAAAGGCACTTGCCGTGCTGGAGTGAATGAAGAGGTTTCCTGCTTACAAAGCAGAGGGCCCCTGCGTGAATTTGAGGGAACGCCAGGATTTATTTTGGACTTATATATTTTTTTAAATTAATTTTTAAAATCAGACATTTTGTCTCCTCTTCCCCTGCTCTTTCTTTTGCGCGGTTGCAAATTGACAAGACTTTTTTTTTCCTATCTCGCGCCAACTTCTCCCGGCTTGCACGTCGCACATAATATGGAAACAAAGTAAAGAAAAGTTAATTGGTCTGGAACTACGGCGTTTAAACCTTTTTAAGTTGCAGCAACGGCTCACCTCCGCTCCAGCCTTTCCCTGCCTTCTCACTTCTCGCTCAGTGTCCCGCCCTCGCGGAAACAGGAAATACCTCAACAGAGGAAGGCGGGACACTGAGCAAGAAGGGAAAGGCTGGAGCGGAGGTGAGCCGTTGCTGTAACTTAAAAAGGTTTAAACGCTGGGCGGCCACGGCAGGAATGGAAAGGTCGAGGAGATGAGGGCGGGCTCAGTAGGGGGTGGGCGGCGGCAGAAAAGATGAGGAAAGGTCACAGCTTGGCTGGGGAGGCTTAGCCTCCCCAAGCCTCTTATACGGGGCGCCTATGGTGCTCACAGGAGGAGGGAGTGGAACTCTCTACTGCTTCAAGGTAGAGGGGGTTGGGAGGTTTGGGGGGGCACTAGGCCACCAGGGCAGGTGGCAGGGGAATACCCACTAGGCCACTAGGGAAACCTTTTTGAGTGGGGAATAGAGGTCCACTGGACCTCCATTGCCCTTGTGTCTGGGTGGAGGGATGGAGGTCCACCAGACCTCCAGCCCCTTGGGACCTCCCCATTTCTCCTCAATGCTCTGCAAACCCTAACGCCAGCTTCAAGCTGGCATAGGGTTTGCTGCAGGAGGCTACCCAGTGCCCACTGAGCATTGGAAAGAAATATACCTCAGGGCTGGCAAGCTCATTGTTATATGTGCACAGCAAACGCAGGCACTAGTCCAGCGCGAATGGCCTCTAGTGCCTTCATTTGCCTTTGATCCTCTGCACATGAGTATTTCAAAGAGGTAAGATAATGTGACAAAGCAAAGGCTGAAGCTCAAAGAATACTAGGCATAGAGTGGGACATAAGAAGCAGGAAGGAAGAAGTGATAATGATCCTTTTCAAAATACTGATAAGGCCTCACTTGAAGTACTGTCTTCAGTTTTAGAAGCTGTATCTTGTTAAGAACATAAAGAGAGTGGAGTTGGTAGAGAGGAATGACAAAAAATTGTAAAATGTTTCCATCAGAAGACATATAAGTAGAGACTGGAGATCCTAAATATGCATACTCTAGAGAAGAGGAGGGACAGAGGAGACTTAAATACTTCAAAGTATTACAGAATAAACAAGCCTTTTTAAAATGAAAGGAAGCTCTAGAACTAGAGGACATAGCAGGCTACAAGGAGATAGAACCAAAAGCAACCGCAGGAAATACTTCTTTACGGAAATTGGTCGATGCCTGGAATGCCATCCCAAAGGAGGTGCTGGGGCAAGAAAGGTGCTGGAATTCAAAAAGGAATGGAATAAACACTGACATAGATCCTTAAAGAGCAAGAGGATGGAAACCAAGAATGGAGCACTTCAACTCATAGGAGCCAACTTTTTTAAAAGACTGGGGGTGCTAAATACAACATAAATTAGTTGCTCGCTATATGACACATTCAAACTCTTCCATATGCCACTCCTCAAGCAGTTTCAAAACAGTTATTTGAGTTGTATTGTTTAGTTTAATTTACATTTGTATGGACACTGTTTTGGGATTCTATTGATGTTTTGTTCAGTGCATGTTTCAAGTGATTATACCCCTTATATTGTTGGGTAATCCTCTAAGCCTTTGGCATTTTAGGAACTGAGGACCAAAATAATACATCTGGTTTTACATCAAACATGTCTTTCAGCTTAACTTCATTGGATGTGAAGTTACATATTAAGTCTGGATGAAATGATGTCACAAACCAACAGATAATACTTCTTACCACTAGAGGCACAGCTAAAGCAGTTGGGGGTATAGCTCAGTGGTAGAGCATTTGACTGCAGATCAAGAGGTCCCCGGTTCAAATCCAGGTGCCCCCTTTAAGTGTCTCATTTTTAAATCAATATATCATTGTAAATACATATAACTATGTAGCATTATGTTCTGTGATTGCCTTCTTAGTCCACTTAAGTGTATACAAATAAAGGATAATACTACAAACTAAACAAAAGGTGGTTACTTTTCATTAGACTAATAATATATTTTTTACAACCCTTTGACAAGCTTCCTCAGGTCAGGCCACAACAAGCAAAAGATGGCTATACTAGAAAATGTAAGCAAATTGTAAAAGCATTCCCATGATAGTCTGAAGGGGGAAATGTGGAAGTGAAATGGATGTGGAATCAGAAGATATCAGACAGTGGAATTAAATGACTTGCAATGCCTTAGAAACCCAGACCTTTCCTTTCAGTTTTAAAGTATCTGAGTGTTTTTATTTATTTATTTCCTATATTTATAGCCTGCACATTCATAGAACTATCAAGGCGGGGAACAATAAATATAAAAAGTAAAGAGTTGTGGATTTGATACAACCAAAGTGGTTTACATTTATTGCATGCATGTACTTTCTCTATCTCTCTTGGGCTCACAATCTAAGGGGCACTTTTACCAAGCTATGGTAAAAAGTGGCCTGTGGTAGTGTGGGCACCTGGAATTACCATGTGCTGAGGCCACTCTACCACAGTGAGAAAAACCCTATTAATTGAGGTCCTTAATGGTCATACACTAATTTTCCAATTGGCGCACAGCCATTTACTGCCTGAGCCCTTATCGCCACCTATTTAGAAGCTGCTATTTTACGAATTGAACAGCGCATAACAGTGGCCGTGTGCTGCCTGACTACTGCCAGGAGCACTTACTCCCCACCCCCACACTAGAAAATAAAAATTATTTTCTAGCATGGGAAATGGCACAAGCCAAAAACAAAACTACCACAGGGTGCATAGGCGTGCCTGCTGGTCGTGTTGTTTTCCCTCGCACCGCCCTTTTATAAAAGGGCCCCTAAGTTTGGTACCTGGGCCAGTTCAAGGTTAGGTAACTTGCCCAGAGTCACAAGGAGCCACAGTGTGAATCAAATACGGTTCCCCAGGTTCTCAGCCTACTGCACTAACCATTTGGCTACTCTTTCTCAGAATAGAGAAACACCAGGCAACTCCACTTCTTCAAGCAAGCATATGACCTCTCAAAACACATGACATATAGGGTGGAAAATGATTAGGTCAATAAATATCCAAACACTTCAAACATAAGGAAGGGAAAGAAATGTCAGTTCAGAGCAGCCGCCAAATCAGTTGGGAAAAAAAAAAAGTCAGGAAAATGTATGTTTATGTTTTTTACAGCTTGATAAATTGCTTTTTTAACATACAAATCAAAGCAATGTACAAAAAATATATAAAAGCTAAAAAAAAAAAACAGTGAAAAGAACACCAATAATAAAAAAGGAAAGAATCCATTCATACCAGAGGACAATCAACCAAAAACAAACAACTCCTACTGCTGCATATCCATCTGGTGTGACTGCTCCGTACCACAGAGACACATTATGACATTGAACTGCCAGGTTTTAAGAACCATTTTAACTTCAACTGTCTTACATTTCTGGATTGTTTAAAAGTTTCCTTGAATATCCTGATCATAAGGTGAAGAAGGGATAGTAGAAATTAGTAGTTATGCATGGATAAACTGGATAGGTGATATGATCTTTATCTGGTGTCATTTTCTATGTTTCTATGCTGCAATGTTCTGGTCCCATGGAGGGTCTGCCTTGGTCTGCTCTGTGGTGTCTGAGCTGATGTCTATGTGAATTGGTTCTGGTCTTTAATACCTGGCTGTCTCTCTAATGCACCACCATTCATCATATTTTGGCAGTGAATAATATATTTTGCATTAGAAGAAAAGCTTGAGTAGGATTCCCTTATGCTGAATGTCTTTCCCGTGGGGGCAGCTGTGGGGGTCCTGTGATATGTGCTGCCACAGTTTGCAGCAAGGGTATATTACATTCTCCTCTTCCTAACAGGAACTAAGACCGACATATGGAAAATGATAAGGAAAAAAGCAGAGATGCTAAACAAATATTTAATTCACAATTCACAGCAAGAAACCCTGAACAAGAACCACAGATAACTAGAAAAAAAAAAAGACATATTGTATCTCCCTTCAGTCATCTGTTCTCCATGCTGAACAGCCCAAACCTCTTTAGCCTTTCCTCATATGAGATTTATTCCATCCCCTGAATCATTTCAGCCAACCCTCTTTGACCCTTTTCTAACTCCACTGTCTTTTTTTGCAATGTGACTCCCAAGTTTACGATTGTAAAGAGACTAAAATGTTATGACACTTTACTGACTGTTTTGCAACCTGTGTGTGCTGTGGTAGGACGAAACTGTTAATATGTTGCAAAAATGAAAATGCAGTCTACATACTACAATAATCCACAAGAGAAATCAAACTTTAATGAGTGGGAAGATTCTGAACAGCACAGTTCAATTTGAAATGCTTCAGTTACAACTATATCATTGCAAGAGTTTTATCAGGCATGACTCTTTTTAATTTATTTATTTATTTATTTATTTTTGCATTTGTATATTATGACTATGATAGAGTCAAACAAGTAAATCTAGAAACCTTAAAGTTTTCTTCTTTTCTGTTTTTTTTTTCTTTTTGAGGCTACAGTATCTTCCCAGAACCTGTATGAGGATAACTGGAATGAACAACAATGTTATTTAAGAAATCACCCCAAATTTAGATTATACAAAAACAGAAAAACAATAAACATAAAACGTTAAGGGCATAGCCGGCTTCACCACTGGACCAAGTCAGGCTCTGGCCCAGGGCGCTGGCGATTAAGGGCACCAAAATATGCAGCCTCTGACTGTTAAGTTTTCTCTCCCCCCCCCCCCCACACCATTACCAGGTCCAGTCTCTCCCCTTCTTTCTTCCCCACCCTCACCCCCCTCCCCACACTGGTCCAACACTGCTCCCTCACATCTTTCACTCCCCCACAGTCCTGTAAAGTTTACTTCAGTCACCGACAGCAGCAACAGCAGCACAATAGGTCAGCCTCTGGGTCTTCCATCTGCTGCGTTCTTCCTTCTCTGATGCAATTTCCTGCAGGCAGGACATGGCAGAGAGAAGACGCTGGGGTTGGCCAAAGGCAGCCTATCATGCTTCTGCTGCCGCTGCCACCATAAACTTTACAGGACTGTGGGGAACTGAGAGAAGTAAGGGAGCAGTGCCGGACCCCCCCCCCTGAACAGAGGCGTGGGAAAGAGAGATTGGACCAGGGGGAGGAGGGAAGAAAGAGGGAGGAGGTGCTGGAAGCATTGGGATAGGGGGGCTGCCACACCACCCAAAGTGAGTTGGTTCAGGGTGACACTATTTATTTATTTTTTATTTTTCAAGGCTTGATATACTGCTTTATGCCAAAACATGGCTTCAAAGCAGTTTGCAATAAAACACTGATATGTTGCTGGAGAAAGGGAAAGTGAAGGTAAGGGTGAGCAGGGTGAGGTGAGCTTTCAGAGAGGACTTGAATTTGGTGTAGGAGAATTCTGACCTAAGGTGGGTGGGTAGGACATTCCATAGTCTGGGACCAACATAACTGATGCACGTGTGGATTCAAATCTGATGACAGAGAGAGGGGGAAGTTGAAGCAGACCAGCATTTGTGGAGCAGAGCGAGCCCTCTAACATTTTGCAATAACAACCTTGAACCTGCACTGAATTAGTTAAAATTTTGCATGTACAAAGTGACATCTATATGCGTCACCAACGCCAAATTACATAGGAATTCCTCATTTGTGCACGATTGTTCACAAAATCATCCATGCAGACGCCCCAACCTATATGCTAAACCTCGTGGACTTGCCGCCCAGAAATGCCAAAAGATCATCGCACAAATTTCTGAATCTACACTTCCCCAACTGCAAAGGACTAAAATACAAGCTGATGCATGCAACTACCTTCTCTTACATGAGCACACAGTTGTGGAATGCATTACCTACTACCTTGAAAACCATCGAAGAAATAACCAACTTTCGAAAATCTCTGAAGAAACATCTCTTCAACAAGGCTTACAAAGAAAACCCATAACCTACTAAATCACCTCGCCAACTCGCCCAGCTACGACAGTCTAATTTCTTTATTTATCCACCTAAACCTTTTCTTCTTTCCCTATTTAACACATTTACATCACTAATCATATCTAATATCCTGGAATGGCAAAACCATAACAAGACTCTGTAAGCCACATTGAGCCTACAAATGGGTGGGAAAATGTGGGATACAAATGCAATAAATAAATAAATAAATCCTGTTTAAGAGATTTTTAATTTTTACAAACTGCTGTCACAAATCTCAGTTTCTGACATGACTTAATTACTTACTTACTCAGTGACATCATCCGTGATGTCATTGCACATTGATAAACAAACAATGTTGTCAAAAGAAGATCAAGTTTTAATTAAAATACTCAGCTGAAAAAGAATACGGCACAAAAAGATCAGATTTAAATATTCAGACTGTTCAGGTTGGCAGTAACTGTGTTAGAAACTCTTAACTTTTGGGTAGTGTTATTTAAAATTTGACATTGCAGTAATGTTAAGGTGGATTTCTATGAAACCACACAACATTGTTTGAAATATATGTCACTTTGTGCACGTAAAATGTAATTAATTTGGTGCAAGTTTGCGGTTGTTATTGCAAAATGTTTAGGAGGCTCATTGTTTTCTGGACACAGTGTATGTATCTGCACTTGGCCCCTCGGCTACACGGTAAACTGTATTGTAGAAAAGCATTAGTATCATATCTGCTGTATTTGAATGTTCTAATGTGTGCTTATTTAGGTGTTTCATCAGTATTATGCTGACATTGTATTATATCTCTGTTATTTGAATTTCAGTGCTGTTAAAAGTGTATATTTTTATACTGTTTCATGGTAGTCCTATTATTAGGTTTTAATTTGTTTCTATTTGATCATTTTTACTATTGTTATGCTGTGAAAAAAAATTGTAAGGTTGATGTTAAACTGTACCTGCTGTACACCGCCTTGGGTGAATCTCATCTTAAAGGAGGTTAATTAAAGATGCCATTATAGAATTGTCACTGATAGGCAGATGCTCAAAACTCCGGTGCTGTACTGAACAGCGCCGGAGAAATACAGCCAGATCAGGGCAGAAGAACAACTTCCTAATGCTCAACACTAATAAGATGCAAATATAGACACACTCATAGCACTGAGCATTAGGGAGTTGTTTAGAAGTTAGAGGCAGGATGGTGCCTGGCGCATGTGCTCAAGAGTTGTGCGTTAAGCACAGCTCTTGTGTGCATGCCCAGAACGCCAGAGGAGGGAAGAGGGAAGGAGGAGGAAGAAGCGCCGGATGCTGGCATCCCATCAATAAGAAGAGGATGGGAGGGAGAGCAACCCAACCCAGGCACAGAAGCCAGCAATGGCAGCCCCTCCGCCGCCCCCTGCCTTCGCCTCTCTCTTCCCGGCTGCTCAGGCTTCGAAGCCATGCCATATGCCAATGCAGGCACTGAAAATAATCACAGCTTTATGACCCACATTATGGACACCCTGGGGGACAGGCAAATTACCAGTCCCTCCATTCCTTCACCTCAACTGCTCTCACAGAAGGTTTATAGACAGGTGGGCACAACCCATGAGTATACTGCTAATCGTCTTGCTTCTTCTTCCTCTAAGCACCCTAACATCAACTCCGAGCTGACGTAAGATTTTCAGTGGCAAGACTGCCCTTGTTTGGCGCACTGTCCACTGAGTATTGGAGAGGAATAGGGAGAGACTGGATTAGCATGCATTTACATGTTCATTGCACTGGGAGTCGGTTCACGTGATTGTCGGTTCTCAGCATTCTGCAATAGCAAATGCGGGCATTAATCCGGGCGCTTTTGAGCATCGGGGCCTTAGCATATGGCATTGAGATGCCTAAATTGTGAAGCCCATCTAGAATTGCCCTTCTTGTATTTTCTTGTCCATGCTGGGCTTACGATCTAAGGGCTTGATATTCAAAAAAGCTGAGCTCATAAGTTTATGATCCTAAATTATGCTCCTGTTTTCAGACACATTTATAAAAATAAACTTTTCAGCTGAAATTTCATCTTAATTTAGAAGCTTAAAAGTTATACTTATAAATCCAGGCCTGCCATTCGTTTGAACCTAATTTACGAGCATAATACTGAAAATCAGTGCTAAACGCCTAATTCTTCCCTTCCCTAAATCCACCCCTGTTGACACCCACATTTTATGCTCCTAAATTTAGTTTAGTGAAATTTTGAGTAAATGTTCAAAGTGCCAATTTAGGAGAATAGCTTTCAAAGGGGCACTTTTTTACTAAGCTGTGGTAAGAAGTGGCCTTAGCGAGCCTCTATGCAGGTTTTCTCCACACACGTTAAGCTTAAGGCCTTGTTTACTGCAGACGTAAAACTGGCCTTTCTGTATTTTTTTGTATTAATGGCCATGTACCACCTGTTTTGTAGGTGCTACAGGCTCAGGTGCTATTATGTGCTAATGTAGTTGCACTAATTGATTAGCGTAGGGAAGCCCACTCTCTGCCCCCACAAACCCCCTCAAAAATAATTTTTTTAGTGTGCAGTTAGCATGTGAAGATTTGGCAGTTACAAAAGGATACCTGAGTGCATCCCATGGTACGCCATTTTAAGCTGCGTTAGGAGCATACATAGCTTAGTAAAAGGGCCTCAAAGTTAAGAGCATAAATCCTCTGAAGATCAGGCCCTAACTGCTGTTTTTTTTAGCTGCTGAGCTAACTACTAGGCTACTTGCTATGTTGAACTATGGATAACCAGTCCCCACTCTAAATCCCATTGTCTGCCTAGGAGACATGGCGGGGCGTTTTCAATATGAGGTTTAAATCCAATTGAAAACGTCCAAAAATAAAGTAGTGAAAATAACCATTTTCAAACCAGAACAAAAAAACAATTTAATTTTTTTTCTTTGAAAATTACCATTTCCTAGATGTTGTTGTGCTTAGTACATCTATCTTTTTGGACCATTCCCCCCCCCCCCCCCCAAAAAAAAGTCAAAGTAAAAAAACGCACAAAATCAAGCCATTGGAACGTAGAAAGAGCCAGCTTTCCTAGTAGACTGGCCACACAAGCATGCCAGCAAAGTAGTGGGGCACACTAGAGAATACTGCAGTGGACTTCACATAAAAGGTCCTAGGTACACGTCTCACCATTACCCCTATATATTGTATGGTGAGCCCTTCAAAACCCATGAAAAACCTTCTGTACCCAACTATACACCACTATAATAGCCCTTATGGCTGCAGGTGTCAATTATATGTGGGTACAGTAGCTTTTGGGGGAGGATTTGGGGGAAGTTGACACTTTCCACCACAAGGGCAAGTCACTTAACCCTCCATTGCCCCATGTAAGCTGCATTGAGCCTGCCATGAGTGGGATAGTGCAGGGTACAAATGTAACAACAACAAAAAAAAAAAGTGTAATGGTTAGAGTGGATTATGGGCCTGGGTCTACAGTGCATTGCACCGACCACTAAGCTATTCCAGGAACCTGTTTGCTGTTCTAATAGAATTGGCCATAACATCTGAAACTATCATAGAAGCTGATATGAACTGTTTCATTCACATCTTTGGGAGGTGGGTCAGTGACCACTGGGGGAGTAAGGGGGGGGGTCATGCCTCAGTCTCTTCAGTGGTCATCTGGTCATTTAGACTTATTCATTAATAAAACAGGTCTAGACTAAAACGTCCAACTTATAACCCTGGAAGTTTTTGTTTTGTTCCATTATGGCAGAAAAGTGTTAGGAATGCCCTGATCTCACCATTAACACAACCCTGAAATGCCCTCTTGTGATTTGAACGCACTTCTGATGGACTTCATTGAAATTTTTCTAAAAATTGGTTTTGAAAATACCAATTTGGATGTTTTCATGTGAAAAAACCTCACCAACTCACCTAATTATTACAGTCCACCTTATATCCTACCTAACACCTTCCTTCTCTCTTCCCTCACCTAATCTTCGCTGTACATGACTAATTGTGTCTGATATAATGGAATGATTATGTCATAACCAAACTCTGTAAGCCACATTGAGCCTGCAAATAAGTGGGGAAATGTGGGATACAAATGCAATAAATAAATAAATAAATAAAAATAAAATAAATGCAGATTTATGCCATTTTTTGGATGTTTTTCTCTTATGAAAATGAGCCCCTTAGGCACTCATTTTCGAAGCAAATGGATATCTTGAAATGGCCAAAAAATGTCTATCTGCCAAAAACATCAAAATTGCAATTTTTGAAAGGCAGAATTTGAACATTTTACCAGAGGCATTCCTAGGTCAGTAGCCACCTGGAACGGATTGCCGCTGCACACCCCCCTCCCAGCGCATCACCACCCCTGATGCATCACCCCCCCCCCAGCGCATCACCTCCACCCCCTGGTGCATCATCTCCACCCCCCACCCCCGGTGCATCACCTCTAGGCGGCTCCACCCCCCTCTGGCACATCACCTCCTGGGGGTGCAGGGAGCAGCCGCATGGCTGTCAGCTCCGCCGGTTCCCTGCCCTGGAACAGGAAGTAACATCAGAGGGGGAACTGGCAGAGCCAACAGCCACACAACTGTTCCCTGCACCCCCTTACAGTGTGCACCCAGGGTGGACCACTCCCACTGCCCTGCCCTTGGTTCGCCACTGCATTTTACACACTAGTTTATCCAAATAGCAAGGGGGTGTGTTGGAGGCATGTTTTGGATGCGACTAGGGAGGGCCCAAAATTAGGACATCTTTCAGCAATAATGGAATGGGAAGAATCATTGAAGGCAAAAAAAGAGGGACATTTTTATCTAGACCTGTTTCAATCATGTTCAGGGTACAAAAGGTGCCCTGATTGAGCAGCTGACCACTAGAAGGATGAAGGCATGACCCCTCCTTAATCTCCCACTTCCACCCCCCTAAGAATAGAAAGTCACAGTGGATACCAGGCTGTATGACAGCTTCAGTTATTATGGTCATTCCTAACAGAGCAGCAAGCTAGTGCATTGGAGCCGACTCTGTGGGTGCTGTGGGTGCTTGAGCACCCCCAATATTGAGAAAAATTCCTTGTTTGTGTTCAGGGAAGGGTCATTTCTATTGGGCTTAGCACCCCCAATAATTTTGAAAAGTTGGCTCCTAAGAGCTAGTGTAAGGAGTAGCCTAGTAGTCAGTGTAGTGTACTTTGAACAATGGGACCCAAGTTGAACTTCCACTTTAACTCTCTTATTTCTGTACAAATATGTGAGTCAGGGGTGTAGCTAGGTGGGGCCAAGGGGGCATGGGCCCCTGCAGATTTAGCCCTGGCCCCCTGCTTTCACCCCACCGCCGCTGACCCTCCCCCGCCACATTCGACCCCCCCCCCCCGCGCCACTGCCAACCCTCCCCCGCCGCTGCTGTCAGGTACCTTTGCTGGCGGGTCCCCAACCCCCACCAGCTGAAGTCCTCTTCAGCGCCGGTCTCCGAGTCCGGCGCGTTGCTGATCTGGATTCTGTTTCTGTGAGTTCTGACGTCCTGACGGGAGGACGTCAGAACTCACAGAAACAGCAAAGGTACCTGGCGGGGGAAGGTTGGCAGCGGCAGGAGGGGGGGGGGTCAAAAGGGACGGGGAGGGGCAGTGGCACTGGGGGGGGGGGTCAAAAGTGGTGGGAGGCCTAAAATGTGCCCCCTCACCTCGGGCTCTGGACCCCCCTCCCGCTGAAGTCTGGCTACGCCCCTGATGTGAGTCCTCCTGGAACATAGCAATACCTACCGTACCTGAATTTACAGTGGGGGAAATAAGTATTTGATCCCTTGCTGATTTTGTAAGTTTGCCCACTGACAAAGACATGAGCAGCCCATAATTGAAGGGTAGGTTATTGGTAACAGTGAGAGATAGCACATCACAAATTAAATCCGGAAAATCACATTGTGGAAAGTATATGAATTTATTTGCATTCTGCAGAGGGAAATAAGTATTTGATCCCCCACCAACCAGTAAGAGATCTGGCCCCTACAGACCAGGTAGATGCTCCAAATCAACTCGTTACCTGCATGACAGACAGCTGTCGGCAATGGTCACCTGTATGAAAGACACCTGTCCACAGACTCAGTGAATCAGTCAGACTCTAACCTCTACAAAATGGCCAAGAGCAAGGAGCTGTCTAAGGATGTCAGGGACAAGATCATACACCTGCACAAGGCTGGAATGGGCTACAAAACCATCAGTAAGACGCTGGGCGAGAAGGAGACAACTGTTGGTGCCATAGTAAGAAAATGGAAGAAGTACAAAATGACTGTCAATCGACAAAGATCTGGGGCTCCACGCAAAATCTCACCTCGTGGGGTATCCTTGATCATGAGGAAGGTTAGAAATCAGCCTACAACTACAAGGGGGGAACTTGTCAATGATCTCAAAGCAGCTGGGACCACTGTCACCACGAAAACCATTGGTAACACATTACGACATAACGGATTGCAATCCTGCAGTGCCCGCAAGGTCCCCCTGCTCCGGAAGGCACATGTGACGGCCCGTCTGAAGTTTGCCAGTGAACACCTGGATGATGCCGAGAGTGATTGGGAGAAGGTGCTGTGGTCAGATGAGACAAAAATTGAGCTCTTTGGCATGAACTCAACTCGCCGTGTTTGGAGGAAGAGAAATGCTGCCTATGACCCAAAGAACACCGTCCCCACTGTCAAGCATGGAGGTGGAAATGTTATGTTTTGGGGGTGTTTCTCTGCTAAGGGCACAGGACTACTTCACCGCATCAATGGGAGAATGGATGGGGCCATGTACCGTACAATTCTGAGTGACAACCTCCTTCCCTCCGCCAGGGCCTTAAAAATGGGTCGTGGCTGGGTCTTCCAGCACGACAATGACCCAAAACATACAGCCAAGGCAACAAAGGAGTGGCTCAGGAAGAAGCACATTAGGGTCATGGAGTGGCCTAGCCAGTCACCAGACCTTAATCCCATTGAAAACTTATGGAGGGAGCTGAAGATGCGAGTTGCCAAGCGACAGCCCAGAACTCTTAATGATTTAGAGATGATCTGCAAAGAGGAGTGGACCAAAATTCCTCCTGACATGTGTGCAAACCTCATCATCAACTACAGAAGACGTCTGACCGCTGTGCTTGCCAACAAGGGTTTTGCCACCAAGTATTAGGTCTTGTTTGCCAGAGGGATTAAATACTTATTTCCCTCTGCAGAATGCAAATAAATTCATATACTTTCCACAATGTGATTTTCCGGATTTAATTTGTGATGTGCTATCTCTCACTGTTACCAATAACCTACCCTTCAATTATGGGCTGCTCATGTCTTTGTCAGTGGGCAAACTTACAAAATCAGCAAGGGATCAAATACTTATTTCCCCCACTGTATAAGACACCTGCAAACGTGATGACTATACTAATGGTGTACCTTTAGGCACAAAAGGTTTTTATCTGATCCAAGATGGCTCAGAATAACATATAATGGAATTAAGTTGGGATTTGTACCTGGGTCCCGTTGTTTAAAGCCCACTGCACTAACAGAACTAATCATGTTAGTTTTCTTTGTTGATTCACTGTACATGTGTAAGCAGACTTCTGTTGTTTGTAATGTTGCTACTGGTTTATTTATTTATTTTATTTATTTATTTGTTGCATTTGTATCCCACCTTATCCCACCTCTTTGCAGGCTCAAAGTGGCTTACAATACATCATGAGTAGTGGAAGAATGTTAGTAATAAACATTTAGTATTGCATGTTCTTGGTCAGCATGACGAGAAAAGTGAAGTAGTAATATACAAGCAACTTTTAGGAGACAGTTCTAAAATTAAATGGGCGAGTTGTGCATATTCACTTGGGTTGATCTTTTTGGTATGCTCTTTCAAAGAGATGGGTCTTCAGTAGTGCGCGGAAGTTCGCTATTTCTTATATCGATTTCAAGTTGCTCGGCAGTGCATTCCATGACTGTGTGCTCAAGTAGGTAAAGTTTGACACATGCATTAATTTGTATTTAATTCCCTTGCAACTGGGGAAGTGCAGATCAAGGAATTTGCGGGATGATCTTTTGGCATTCTTAGGTGGTAGGAACTATTAGGTCAGACATGTAAGCTGGTGCGTCTCCATGGATAATTTTGTGAACTAATGAACATATGAACTAGTGAACATATTTTGAACGTGATGCGTTCCTTAAGTGGGAGCCAGTGTAATTTTTCTCGTAAGGGCTTTGCACTTTCAAATTTTGGTTTGCCAAATATGAGTCTAGCTGCAGTGTCCTGGGCTGTCTGGAGTTTCTTGATTATTTGTTCTTTGCAACCGGCATATAGTGCGTTGCAGTAGTCTAGATGACTGAGCAGTAATGATTGTACCAAGTTTCGGAATACACTCCTTGGGAAGAAAGGTCTTATTCTTTTTAATTTCCACATTGAGTGAAACATCTTCTTGGCTGCCCCTCTGCTCTGCAGGGATGTCTGTGTGACCATTTATTTTGTTTTTGTTTTTTTTTTTACAAATGATGCCAAACAGATGTTTTGCACCTTCTTTTTTGGCATTTATGTTTTGGATGTTTCATTTTGGGAAACGGATGTTCATTCTGAATGTTTTCAGCATAAGAATGTCCTTCTCATGTATTTTCAAACAGGAAATCACAACATTTTTCCTGTTCAAAAATGGCTTGAGATGGACGGGTTGTTTTTTTTTTGTTTGTTTGTTTTAACTTTATGAACAGGACATCCCAATTCTGACTTAGATGTTCTCTTGAAAACACTGTATCCCCAGTCGAAATGGAATAATCTCCAGATAGTTTCTTTATGGAACCTATTTTATAACAGAAGTTGCAGCTCTTCTTCCTGTACTGTTCAGGCAGGAAGCACCTGGCAGCTTATTTGGATGAAAGGTGTTAGAACTGTAATTGAAATCATGTAGTTGCATTTTCTTTAGGGCGGCTTCTCATTGAATTTCCTATTCCTCAGCCTGGTTCCTTTTATCTGCTTGTCAGGCTGAAATGAGGGTAGCTCCTTTTAAATGTAGATTTGGTTATGATCATGTGAATGAGAACAAAGAACCAAGCTAGAAGGAATTAACTTCCTAAGTAGTGGGTACAGCTCAATGGTGGAGAGCATGTGCCTGAAGCATAAGGGGGTCACCAGTTGAAATTACCCCCCCCCCCCTCAAAAGCAGAATGGAATGGGCTGAAAATTGTCATGGGGGGGGGGGGGGGGAAACAGTTAAAGACACGAGTTTTTAAAAATGGGACAAATAGTACTGGGAGTTTCAGAGAAATAAGACATCCAAAGAAATGTTCCAATGCATTTCCATGGGAGAAGGAGTTCCAATTTCTGTAGAACAGAAAAATTAGCAGATTAGGATGACACTTGGACATCTGGGAAAACAGTAAAAAGACACACTGAGTTCAAAAATACACCAAATAGAATTAGGGGTTCAGGGAAATGAGTCCCCCAAAGTATGGCCCAATGCATTTCTATATGAAAAGAAGTTCCATCTTCTGTAGCATTGAAATGGAGAGTGAAAGGTAGCAGTTTGAGAACAGGACAAAGCAGTTTAAGAGGTGAAATTCCCTACTCTTCCAAATCTCAAACTGCCAGTTTCCCCCCTCACACAAACTTCTCCATTCCTAATCTACCCCCTGAAACTGCTCCACATGCAAAAGCTACTTCTGCCACTGCAAAACCACCCTGCATATTGCCCCCCCACACTCAAAAAATATCCCCTGCAACTGCCCCACCACCCTGTAAATGTCCAACCTCCCGCAAACTGTGCCACTCCAAAAATAACTCCCCCAAATGTCCCACCACCCTGTAAACTGCCCTATCCTCAAAAGCTGTCCCCCAACAATTACTCCTTCACCCCACAAACTGCCCCAGCCCACAAAAACTAACTCCTGCTAGAAATCCACTCCAAAACACTATCCTACTCACAACTGATACAACACCCCAGAAACTGCTCCATACCCCCAAAACCAACCCTTGCAACTGCCCCACTATCTCACAAATTCCTAACTCCCAACAGTAGTCCCTACAGCTACCCCTACATGCTGTGGGCAGGGCCAGATTAAACCATTGGTAAACTTTGTACATACTTTGTATCCACATATTTAGGTGGGGGCTGTATGATGTGCTCAGGACTTGAAGGCTAAGACTGCCAGCTGTCTGGCTTTTTTCAGAAGTATTTTACATTGAGGGCCAGAAGATAAAAAGATAGGTAATATACCTGGACATTTTTCTGAGTTTAAAACTTCTCTGGTCAATATTCAGCTAGCAGCAGTTAGTAAGTATTTAAACACTAGCCACTGCTGGCAAAATTAGGCCCCAATGATCAATGCTGGGCCACGTCTGGGCATCAGCATTGAACATCTGGGTCTGACTAGACTGTTAGGCTGACGACTCTTATAAAGGTTTCAGCTGATACTCAATTGGGACCTGCATAAGACGCTTATGTGGGTCTCGGCTTAATATCGGCCAGACCTGCAAAAGGGCATCAGGTCAAGTCTAAAACCTCCTCCCCTGATTTGATCTCCCCTCCCTTCCAACACCCCTGAGAAAACATCTGGTCCCCCAACAAGGATCCCCCTGCCCAGTGGCGTTCCTGGGGGGCTGGCACCCGGGGCGGATCGCCGATGTGCCCCGCCCCCCGGGTGCAGCGTCCCCCGCCCGATGCAGCGCGGACCCCCCCCCCCGGCGAAAGGACCCCCCGCGAAGGAACCCCCCCCCCGCAGCCGGGTGCACACCGCTGGGGGGGGGGGGTGCCGCGCGCCTGCCATCTGTTGTTCCATGCTTCTTCTCTGCCCCGGAACAGGAAGTAACCTGTTCCGGGGCAGAGAAGCAGCATGGACCAACGGAGGACAGACGCGGGCGGCACTCCCCCAGCGGCGTGCACCCGGGGTGGACCGCCCCCACCGCCCCCCCCTAGGAACGCCACTGCCCCTGTCCAATCCCTGATAGTCTAGCAAAGAAAGGGCAGGAGCTATGCCCACTTGCTCCTGCTCATTGTGGCTCCTACTTCAAAATGGCTACCACAACCTCTAATGGTAGTCTAGTGGTACTACTGGCACTGTCTGGTTAAGTGCTGCTGAATATCAGTAGCCTTAAGCTCCTACTCGCTTAAACTGTTTTGAATATTGAGCCCTCTATCTGTAGTTCTCTAATTCCCAACGGAGGCAGAGGACTGGAAGGTAGCTCTAATCACTGGAAAAGAAGACATTTCTGTATTGTAGAAGGGAAGTTCCTTATGGGAAAGGGGGCAATAAATAAACCCCCTCCAAAAAATGTCCTAGTATACTTCTATGGAAAGAGCAGTTTCAACCAGTGGCGTAGCAAGGGCGAGGCGGTGGGGGCGGTCCGCCCCGGGTGCCAGCGGGTGGGGGGTGCTCCGTCGAGAGCCAACAGCTCTCGTCTTCTGCCACCACCCTGCTTTTTTTTTTTTTTAAACCATGCAGCCAGCGACGCAGGCAGCGCTTCGCGTCTGCCCTGCATGCTGTGAAGGCAGAAAATTGTCTCGCTGGCGTCGGGCCTTCCCTCGCTGTGTCCTGCCCCCTTCTGAGGTAACTTCCTATTTCCTTGAGGGCGGGACACAGCGAGGGAAGGCCCGACGCCAGTGAGATGATTTTCTGCCATCACAGCACGCACGGCAGACGGGAAGTGCTGCCTGAGTCACTGGCTGCATGGATTAAAAAAAAAGGCAGGGTGGTGGCAGAAGACGAGAGTTGTTGGCTCTTGACGGAGGGGGGGGCTCAGATGGGAGAGGGGGAGCTCACAGGGGAGAAGGGGATTGGGGTGGGGGAGCTCAGAGGGGTTCTCAGAAGGGAGAAGGGGATTGGGGTGCTCAGAGGGGAGAAGGGGATTGGGGAGCTCAGAGGGGTGCTCAGAGGGGAGAAGGGGATTGGGGAGTTTAGAGGGGAGAACAGGACTGGGGAGGGGAGTGCTAAGATGGGAGAAGGGGTCTGAAGCTGGAACTGGGGTCTGACAAGGGGGCAGGATGGAAAATGGGTCCATGCCTGGGGCAGGTGGGAGAATGGGTCTGGGGCTGAAAAGGGGGGATGCAAGGCTGTGGTGGATGAAGGGGGCTGGAACTGGGGGCTGAAAAGGAGGGTAGTTGGGATAAGGGGGCTAGTACTGGAACTGGGGGCTGAAAAGCGGCAGGGGCTGAAACTGTGGGGACTGGGGGCTTTAAAGGGGACAGGGAGAACTGGTTGGGGCTGTAGCTCGGGACTGGTGAGAGAAAAGGGAGAACTGGCTGGTGGCTGAAAAGAGGGGGCAGAGAGAGAGGGGACGGACCCTGGATGGAAGGGGGAAGCGTGAGGGAGGGCAGACCCTGGATGGATGGGAGAGGGAGGCCCACGGATTTAAGGGGCAGAGAGAAAGGGCAGATGTTGATGGAAGGGGGAGAGAGAGATGGCAGACTCGGCCAGATGGTGGATGGAAGGGGCAGAAATAGAGGGCAGATGTGGATGGAAGGGAGAGAGAGGGCAGACAGTGGCTGGAAGGGACATTAGAGAGGGCAAACACTGGATGGTAGAGAGAGAGAGAGAGAGAGAGAGAGAACGAAGACAGATGCTGGATGGAAGGAAGACAGTGAAAATAAGATGAGGAAAGCAGAAACCAGAGACAACAAACTGTAAATAAAATATATATTTTTATTTTTTTTGCTTTAGGATATAGTATTGTAGGTGTGTTAATAAATGTTTACAAATAGAACATGTAAATAAGGTAATCTTTTGATTGGACTAATTTTAATACATTTTGACTTAACTTTCAGAGAACAAAACCCCCTTCCTCAACTCAGGCTAGGATACTGTAACAGCACTATACTGTATTGACCTGAGGAAGGAGATTTTGGCCTCTGGAAGCTAAATGTATTAGTCCAATAAAATGGTATTATTTTATTTTCTGTATTTGTTTTATTTCTATTTGTTAATTTGTAAAGTGGTGATTGGTATTTGTTAGTTTTTTCAAATGTACATCTGCTGTCTTTATATTTTGCACAGTACTAGGGGACATTTTCTGTTTCTGTGGTGTTGCATTATATGCAGAGTCTGGCATCGGGGGTTCAGTTTAATTTTTGTCTAAATATAAAGTTTATGATTACTTATTCTGTAGTGGATTAGGGTGTATCTGTGTTTGTGAAAAAGACATGGCTTTCTGTTGGCATTGACTGTGCAGGATCAACGATCTGTACTATTCTGTCTGGTTTCGTTTTACAATAGGTGAATTGATGTTCTAGTGCTCACTGTAGTGTTTAAGATGCTTTCCTTTTCCTTGTGTAACTCATAGAAATTACTGCTTATGGTATGGTAGAATTGCTCTATAGGTCAGGGGCGTAGCCACGGGTGGGCCTGAACGGGCCCAGGCCCACCCATTTTCCTTCCAGGCCCGCCCATCCTTTGCATGCTGTCGCTGCCCTTTTGTCCCGTGGAGGCAGCGTTCAGCGTTTCCTTCCTGCCCTGTCTTCTCCCCAGGCTCTGCTGCATCGTCCCTGCAAGTGGAATCGTTTTCCTTTTCGGCCGTCACGCTGCGCTGCCATACACACAGGCAGCTTCGCTCCTCCCCCGCCGCGTCCATTCTGGCCCTCTCTGATGCACTTCCTGTTAAGGCCGGATGAACGCGGTGGGGGAGGAGCGAAGCTGCCTGTGTGTATGGCAGCGCAGCGCGACGGCCGAAAAGGAAAACGATTCCACTTGCAGGGACGATGCAGCAGAGCCTGGGGAGAAGACAGGGCAGCAGGAAGGAAACGCTGAACGCTGCCTCCGCGGGACAAAAGGGCTGCGACAGCGCGGGAAGGATGTGGATTCGCGGGCCTGGGGGGAAAGTGGCTGAGCTGCTGGGACATAGGAGGAAGGGACTTGAGGGAAGGAAGAGAGAGCTACTGGGACATGGGAGGGAGAGGAAGAAGGGACTGGAGGGAAGGGAGAAGCTGCTGGGACATGGGAGGGAGAGGAAGAAGGGACTGGAGGGAAGGGAGAAGCTGCTGGGACATGGGAGGGAGAGGAAGAAGGGACTGGAGGGAAGGGAGAGCTGCTGGGACATGGGAGGGACTGGCGGGAAGGGAGAGAGCTACTGGACATGGGAGGGAGAGGAGGAAGGGACTAGAGGGAAGGGAGAGAGCTGCTGGACATGGGATGGAGAGGAGGAGGGGATTGGATAGAAGGGAGAGAGCTGCTGGACATAGGAGGGAGAGGAGGAAGGGGCTGGAGAGCTGCTGGACAAGGAAGGAAGAGGAAGAAGGGACTAGAGGGAAGAGAGCTGCTGGACATGGGAGGATAGGGAGAGAAAGAGGGGAGATGGATGAAAGGATGCAGAGAGAAAGAGGAGAAACTAGAAGGATGTGGAGAGAGGGAGGAGACTGAACAGAAAAGGGTAGAGAGATAGACACTGGATAGAAGGAGAGGGGAGATAAAGACACTAGATGGAAGGATCAGGAGAGAGGGTAGATGAGTGGAAGGATAAGGAGAGAAAGAGGGAAGACACTGGATGGAAGGGTAGGGAGAAAAAGGAGACGCTGGATGCAAAAGAAAGAGGGGAGACACTGGAAGGATGGAGAGAGAAAGAGGGGAGCTGCTGGATGGAAAGAGGGAGAGGACAGAGTAGGGAAAGACTGGAGAATAAGAGGAAGGGGCATGTGGCGAACAAGGGTGAGGGGTTTGATATGGTTTAGTTCCTATTGGTCTGAGTACGAATAATGTATTTGGTGGGAGAATTCTTTTTCTCCAGTGTCTGTGGAATCCCACAGGGATCAGTTTTGCCCCCATTTTTCTTACATTTATATTTGACATTGTTTACTAAGGTAATTTGAAGAGTTTAATCTGAAATTCAATTTCTTTGCAGATAACATCCAGCTTAAGTACCCAAAGGGTATGTTGCCCCCTGACAGTTTACATAGGCGACCGCCGTTGCATTTTTCGAAAGAACTCGAACTGGGCAACCGCGGAGAAGAGACAGAAACTCCCAAAGGGCCAGACGACTCGCCCATAACTCCATGATGCCTCCATCAAAGTCCAAATGCCCTGGGCTGTCTGTTGCAGGCAATGAGCCCCCCAGCTAGACAGTGACGCATCCGTGGTCACTATCTTCTAGTCCGGGGTTGCCAGAGGAATGCCCGACACTAGATTCTTTTGAATTAACCACCAGTGCATGATTGTGTGAAGACGGGCCAAACATGGCACCCGAACCTCTTAATCCTCCGAGAGCGGATACCAACAGCTCAGAAGGTGCCACTGGAGGGGACACATTTATTTTATTTTTGTTACATTTGTACCCCGCGCTTTCCCACTCATGGCAGGCTCAATGCGGCTAACATATTGTATATAGGTACTTATTTGTACCTGGGGCAATGGAGGGTTAAGTGACTTGCCCAGAGTCACAAGGAGCTGCCTGTTCCAGAAGTGGGAATCGAACTCAGTTCCTCAGTTCCCCAGGACCAAAGTCCACCACCCTAACCACTAGGCTACTCCTCCACTCATGTGAGCTCTGGCCCACTTTACCACGTCAAAGGTGGAGGCCATGGAACCTAGAACTTGTACATAGTCCCAAGCCTGCGGGTTCGGAGTTTGAAACAGCGCTCAAAACTGAGCCTGTAACCGCTGTGCTCGAGCTGAAGGAAGAGAAACTATCCCTTTCGGGTAGCGAAGCACACCCCCATGTATTCCAGCGTTTGGGAAGGCGTTAGGCTGCACTTCGGGAAGCTGATCACCCAACCAAGCGACTGAAGCAACCCGACCACTTTGTCGGTTGCCAGCCAACTCTCCTCGAAAGAAGATGCCCGCACAAGCCAGTCATCTAGCTAGGGATGGACCTGAATCCCTTCCTTCCTGAGATAGGCTGCCACTACTACCAGGACCTTGGAAAAGGTCCGAGGCGCTGTGGCTAGGCCGAAGGGCATCGCTTTGAATTGAAAATGAAGACCGAGCACTGCAAAGCGAAGAAAGCAACTGTGGGGAGGCCAGATTGGAATGTGTAAATAGGCCTCTTTGAGATCGAGAGAGGTCAAAAACTCCCCTGGCTGTACCACTGCGATCACCGATTGGAGGATTTCCATGCAGAAAAGCCGAACCCGTAAGGACCTGCTGACACAATTCAGATCTAAGACGGGTCGCCAAGAACTGCCCTTTTTTGGCACCACAAAATAAATGGAGTATCAACACCACCCTCTTTCTGCTGGGGGTACGGGCTGGACGGCACCCAGCCGTTGTAAGTTGAGGAGGGTGTGTCGAACGGCCCACACCTTGGCGGGACATTTGCAAGGAGATTCCAGAAAAGAGTCTATCGGACGAGCCAATTCTAACTTGTAGCCATCTCTGATAACCTCCAAGACCCATTTGTCAGATGTTACCCTGGTCCACTCCACCAGGAATAGGAACCGGCTGGATATGGACCAGGGCCCCATCATTGGGCGGACCTGACTGCAGGCTGGTTTCTGTTACTGGAAAGGAAGGCCCGCCTTTCACCTCGAAAGGGCTGAGGCCTCTGAGAAGACCTTGCTCTCTGAAAAGAGTCCCCGCGACCTGGACGGTAACGCCGTGTATCCCTAAACTTAGGTCTAGGTCCCACCGATCGTACAAACTTGGACCTGTCCTCCGGGAGGTGCTGGCCCTTAGAGTCACCGAGGTCCTTCATAATCTGTTCTAAGTCTGTCCCAAACAAAAGCTTTCCCCTAAAAGGAAGCCTTGCTAAACGTGACTTAGAGGCCACGTCTGCAGCCCAATGCTGCAACCACAGCCAGCGATGCGTGGTGACCGCTAGAGAAACCTCCTTCACCGAAGCCCTCAAAAGATCATAAAGAAGATCCACAAAGAAGGCTAAACCGGACTCCAAGGCCGGCAAAACAGCCATGAGATCTTCAGGAGAGGAGGCTTTCTGTACCCACGATAAGCATGCCCGAGCCGCATAGGAGCCACAAACTGAGGCCTGCAGGGAAAGGACCGCTACTTCAAAGGACAGCTTCAAGCATGCTCTCCAGCCCCCACACCGGGAGCAGCGCTTAGCCGCCTCAGAAGGCACTGACATGCTCCACAAACGCCTGTCCCAAAACTGACTCGGCAGAACGTCTGGTTCCTCCGTATGACTAAACAAAAACAAAGTCTCTTACCTTTTTTTTTTAGTCAGAAGAGAAAGGAAACACCCGATCAGGCCTACAGCTCTGGGCGATGGAGGAAAGGTAGGGGGAGACCGGGATGGACCTGGCACCACCAGGTGTACACCACAAGCTGCAAACAGCCACTCAACCCCTGTCTGTGCTAAACTAGGCCCAAAGAACACCAGTAGCCAGATCAAACCAGAGCTGCACAGAGATGTCCCTCCACCTGCTAGATAGAGAGAATACTGAAGCTGGCTGCACAGGTCCACATATAGCAAACCTCGAAGGTTCTCTCTATCTCCACCTGCTGGTACAGGGTCACAATCCACAAGTCTCTGGACTGATCTGTGGGACGCCATGGAATACTGCATTTTCTTACAAAATTTCTCTGGATCACCCAAAATCGCTTACCTTGAAGACTGTCAGGCAACATCAAATCTAGGCCTAGCTCTAGTGCCTCAGATGTATCTGCTAAAGTATAGAAGCATCAGCTCAACATTAAACAGACTGCAAGTTTCAATGGAGAACTTTGGTGGCAGATTTCAGTCTTTTCGGGAACTACATTATGTTGTGACTAAGGATATTATTAATTTAAGGAATAAAATTGAGGCCAGTGGTGTTCCTAGGGGGGCGGACACCCGGGGCGGCGCCCCGCCCCCCGGGTGCAGCACCCTCCCCTGATGCAGCGCGGACCCCCCCTGGTTGCAGCACCCCCCCCAATGCAGCGCGGACCCCCCCCGGGTGCACGCCGCTGGGGGGGTGCCGCAGCGCGCGCCTGCTCAGAGTTCCCTGACTTCGCGCGTTCGCTGGAGCTCCCTCTGACCCGGAACAGGAAGTAACCTGTTCAAGGGCAGGGGGAGCTGCAGCGAACACGCAAAGTCAGCGAACTCAGAGCAGGCGCACGCCGCGGCACCCCCCAGCAGCGTGCACCCGGGGCGAACCGCCCCCCTCTTGGTACGCCACTGATTGAGGCATTAGAGAATTTTACAAGAAAGCATAACTATGACCTAAATTTTCCAAAGTTGTCTCTTGTATCTCTTCATGAGATGTTTAAAAAGCATTTGTCTGAAATTTCAAAGGTCCATGAGGATCATTTCCCCCTGTTCTACAATTTACTGTTTGCCTGTTGAGAGGTTTGGTGAATCCCAGCAAGATTCAAAGAAACAATGGAGGTCTTAAAATTTTACCTCTTTCTTGAATAAACCAAAAAAAGGAGACAAACCACCCTACATGAAGAGCAAAGTCCAGCTGAATAGGGATGGACCACAAGTTTCCAATAAAGGAGAAAAGAGGCACTTGAGGTAACATGTCATAGTAACATAGTAACATGGTAAATAACAGCAGATAAAGACCTATACGGTCCATCCATTCTGCCCAACAATATAAACACATTATACATGGTATGCGATACTATATATATATATACCTGAGTTTGATTTGTCCTTGCTATTTTCAGGGCACAGACCATAGAAGTCTGCCAAGTACTGTTCTTGCACTAAAATTTCTGAAATTAACGTCGAAGCCACTTAAAATTTACACTGCAGCCCATCCATATCTATTCATTCATGATCAGGGCACAGACCATAGAAGTCTGACCAGCACTGGTTTTGCTTCCCAGTTACCAGTGCTGCCACCCAATCTCCACTAAAATTCCATGGATCCAATCCTTCTAAACAGGCTTCCTTTGTGTTTATCCCATGCATATTTGAATTCCGGTACCGTTTTCATCTCCACCACCTCTCATGGGAGGGCATTCTATGTAATCACCATTACTCCTGAGTCTGCCCCCCCCCCCCCCCTTCAACCTCAATTCATGTTCCCTAGTTCCTGTCTCTGGAAAAGGTTTGTTTGCAGATTAATACCTTTCAATTTAATCAAATCCAATAAATATGGCAATATCCACTAGTGGACATAAAATGTACAATGAGTCAAAATGGTGTCTCCAACTGCTGTATCAAATCCACCAGAGACTAGCACAATCAAGCAAATGGAGTAATGGACCTCACATGAACCTGTGTTTCGGCACGAGTGCCTACCTCAGAGGTCACACTGTCTGATGAATGCAGTATTTGGGTATAAAGTACGGGAGAGAGGGGATATGATAGAGACATTTAAATACCTGAGTGGTGTTAATGTACAGGAGGTCAGCCTTTTTCAAATGATGGAAACCTCTGGCACGAGAAGGCATAAGATGAAGAGGAAACAAATCTGAGGAGACACTCTTTCACAGAAAAGGTGGTGGATGCATGGAATGGCCTCCTGGTAGAGGTCATGGAGACGAAGATTGTGTCAGAGTTCAAGAAGGCGTAGGACAGACATGTGGGATATATTAGGAAAAGGAGTTAGTGGTTACAGAGGATGGGCAGACTAGATGGGTCATACGGCCCTTATCTGCCATCATATTTTTCATATTTTTTTTAATTTTTTATTAAATTTTAATAAAAGGGGTAGGAAATACAAATTACAAGAAATAATCAGTTAATCACACCAAAGAATATCAGTGGACAGGTAACATTTATAGAGACAGCAGTAAGCACCAAAAAACAATCTGGTTGCACTGTTAGCACACGCATGGATTTTTGGATCATATTGCTCACTACAGTATATAAACTTGGACAGATTTAAAGTTAACATCCACTAAAATCCGAGAAACTTCTTGGCAGCGTAAAAACAAAACACACTACTACCACTACTACACAAATTTAACCACCACAACTACACGAGTACGACGTGGTGGAGGAACCATACCACGTGACACATGTGACGCAATATCCTGCCTTCGGCCCGCCCCGCCTGTTTAGGTTTTCTTCTCTGATTGAGTCACCTGACAGGAAGAATGGCATCTTAGCAACAAGCCGCCAACCAGCGGATCTTTGTATCCCGGCATCCTTTGCTTTCTTCTTTCTCTTTCCGGGAACAGAAATGTCTAAGAGAGGTACTGGGTTGCGGTTGCGGGCTGGAATCCGTTGCCATCCTCCGTCCTGGTATCTGTGCTGGAGCTCACGCGGGGCGAGAGCGTCTCACGGCTACTAGTGGCAAGGCTGAGGCTGCGAGCGGAATGTGAGAAGATTGCGGGGAGGGGGATAGCTTGGCCTTGCCGACGGCATGCCGCCATGTTGGACAGGATCCTGCGGTGTTGTGCCCTGTTCTGACTTTCCCTGTCGTTCTCCTCTATTCCAGGACGTGGTGGTTCATCGGGCGCGAAGTTCCGCATCTCCCTGGGTCTCCCCGTGGGGGCGGTTATTAATTGCGCAGATAATACGGGTAAGTAGGGGAGGGGAATCCTATTAAGTGATGCTTAGTACATATTGAGGTTTTATATGCCACACTTGTCCCTTCCTTAGTCTGTTTTAAGCCTCCCACTGCGTTCTCTGCTACTTTTCTGCATCATTCCGATGAGCTTCAGCCGCGTTCCCCTTTATCTCTGGCAATCAGACAGGCTTACTTTTGCCCTTTTCGGCGTGGCAGTACTAGTTTAAGCAAAACTCACTGGAGGGCCTAGTCTATTTGTCGGGGTATGCTTGCAACTCTTAAGGTTGCCCCCTCCCCTTGGGAAACCGTGTGAGGTTGCCGTACATCAACACGATCAGTTCTTAGGCCCAGTACTGATTCTCAAGTGCTTGTTGAAGAGAAGGCATGGCAAATTCCCCAGAATACGGCGTGGGAGGCCTGATTAGTACTAATTACGTTGTAGAGCCTTTGTTTTAAAGGGGTTGAAAATGCTATCATAAACCTGCTGGTCAGAGACACTATATTAGGATCTCTGGGCTGAGTTAGTGAAAAAGGATCACATATCAAACATAAATGGGAAGAGGCGTACTCACTCGCAAATGCGCAGTAGAGACCCTGTCTGTCCTGCCCCCGCGTCAATACGTGATGATGGGGGTGTGACAGAGAGGGAACCTGTGCACCTGTGAGTGAGGGAACCACCGTCGCCACCGTTCCCCCCCCCCCCCCCAGGGTTGCCGCCATCGCTCCCCCCACCTACCCGGAGTCGTCGCCGCCACCCACCCTCCACCCGGCCCGGGTACCTGGCTTCACTATTCAAACCGCCGGAACGCAGCACACAGCTCATCTGAGCTGCCATTGGCCTTCCTTGCCTGCCTGTGTCCCGCCCTCGCCGACATTACGTCACACGAGGGCGGAACACACGCAGAGAAGAAGGAAGGCCGACGGCAGCTCAGATGAACTGTGTGCTGCGTTCCGGCGGTTTGAATAGTGAAGCCAGGTACCCGGCCCTGGTGGAGGGGCGGCGACCTATCCGGGGGGGGGGGGGCCTTTCAACCCCCCCCCCCCCCCCCTTTACTAGCCTGTTTTTACGGACTCAACGGCTAGTTTGATATATACTGCCTTTGTGTGGTACAGCCAAAGTGGTTTACATATTATTATATATAAATACTTTGGCCTAAGTGTGCGCAACACGCCTCTAAGATAGCTCGAGTCACGTTAAGTTTTTCAAATACCTTTTACAAACTGGAAAGTGGTCTGCATATTCTCACATATTTTACAAATAAAAATAAATAGCACATTGTCCCCCAATTTTTCCACATTAGCATTTAGGTCCAAATCCAGGGTAAACTAAGGAACAGGCCCATAAGTTCTGATTGTTTCATCACAGTTGAAAGCATAGTTATGTAATCATGTTTCTAAGTATTTTTAAAATTTCACTTAGGTTATCTGCAGTAGTTTGAGGGGATGATAATTGTACAGCGGTCTGTAGTATAGCCTTTAAATTGTTAGAACGATTGCAAGATAAAGTGGAAAACTAGCAATATGTGTTAATTAAAATTAAATAAATAATGGTTAGGTTTGAACTGGATCTTTCTCAGGTGCCAAGAACTTGTATATTATCTCTGTGAAGGGCATCAAAGGACGCTTGAACAGACTTCCAGCTGCTGGTGTGGGTGACATGGTTATGGCCACAGTGAAGAAAGGCAAGCCTGAGCTCCGGAAAAAAGGTGAGTGGGAGTAGTCCAGACTGTAGTGACTGTACTAGCATTGGTGCTGTGTCCAGTTACATGAAATGCATCCCTTCTAAAAAGCACTTGCTTGGTCTGTGTACAGTGGCCCAGTAAGCTGTCGTGGAAGGGTATAGGAATCCCGCCGCTTTGGGTGAGGTTGCAGCTGTGAGTGCTGTTAATCTCAATCTGTGGCGTTACAGTCCTAGCAGAACTCTGTGCTCAGATGGCCAGAATATCGCTTGTTTTAAAGTAGGGGGGGGGTCTTCATCTTGGGGTAATGTCTCTAAATTGAATAATTTTTTGCACATACTATGATAGAAATAGACCTCACTATCTGACGTAGTATGTTGAAGGTTATCTAAAATCTCTGATTTGCTGATCTGTATTCTTGTACCACATTTTCTTAGTCTGATTGCATGTTTTAGCATGTGTGTGCTAAAATCAGTGGCATAAAGGATCTTTTTTTGTTTCTGGTTCATAGCTGTTCTTCTGTGGCGCATAGGCTGCTGTTGCTGCTTTCTGGCTGTTCCTGATATCACCAGTCCTTGGAGATATGCTGTGTCCCCACTAACTTTGATGCCAACATTTGATAGAGTGGATGGTGACATGGCATGTCTCCTGTGCAGGCATAGTGAAGGTCTTCAGCTGCGTCTGCTACTGTAGATGAGCTCTGGGCCCAGTTGCAGATCTGTCCACTGCAGCAGTACAGGGGAACCAGGGAAGTAAAAGGTGAAATGGCAGACTGGGGAGAAAGGGAAATGGGTTGCTGGACTATAGTATGGGTAGGAAAGGGCCAGAGAGATTGGAGGGCTGTATTGGGGAAGAAGAATAGTGGGATGAGATGGAAGATGAAGGAAAAAAGGGTCAGGGAGATGTAGTGTAGCATAGCATGCCACACCCACAGTCGGCATGTATCTGAATTTTAGTGAAACGGTATATGCTGACATGGAAATGTTACTGAACTTTTTTCACTTGATGAAAAATGTTTGCTTATATTTCAAGAAACCATTAGTGTTGGATGCTTTTAAAAACTTTCTTATATTCGATGCTTGCTATATTGTTTCTATTTTTAACTGCTAGTAATAATTATCTTTGGTTCCATATGCTTCTCTTTTACTGCCATTTTGTTCAACTACCTTCAAAAAAGACAATCATTGATCATATATCCCTATTTGTGATTTTCAGTTTGTCAAATGTTGTTGGTAGAGGTATTTCAATTTTTTTTTTAATTAAACCCATTCTCGTAACAATGTAGGTCCAATTATGCAACTATGCGTACACATTTCATATATTTGAATGCCTCCTTCCTCCCCTATCCTCTTAGGGCTTCTAATCTGTAGTGGACCTGGTTTCTTATGACTCCCTGGATGTTTGAACTACCACCCCCCCCCCCCCCCCCCCCCCCCCCCCCCAAAAAAAAAAAATGTTATTCTCAGCAAGGGATTATCTAATAATCTCCTAGGCTAACACATTCCACTTCCTTCTCCTCTTATAACACCAAGGTATTAAGAATCAAACTTGCTCATGGAGGCAGAATCTTCAGAGTCCTCCATACCATTAGGAAGCATGTTTTCTGTCTAGGAGTCATTGAAGTCCTCTCCCTTTCCCACACTGAGCTAGTGAAAAGTATTCCTCTTTCTCTGAAAGGGGGGGGGGGGGCTTCTTCTACCATCCAGTGACTCAGAACATATTTCTCGCCAATTACTGTGCTCCCTTCCCTCTTACCCTTTTAACAATATTCCCCTCGGGTTGAGAATAACGTGTTAGCCCAATATGGAGCTTAAGAAACACATCAGTATATTTGTATTCTTCGAGGACAAGCAAGCCAATAATTCTCACATGTAGGTGACATGTCCTGCGTCACCTGGTTCAGAACTTGAAAAAAGGTTTGTATAGCTTTTAAGAACACGCACAGTGCACCCAATGCGCCTGCATAAGTACCTTCCCACCCGCCGTGAGAGCACAGGACCTCCAGTTCTCTTTTTTTTTTTTTTTTTTTTTTTTTCCGGTGAGCAGAGGATGCCATTTTAGACGCTCCTAGCAGCTCAGTTCTAGAGTCTTTTTTTTTTTTTTTTTTTCTCTGTGCTTGTTTTGTGCCTTCCTGTCTCTGCTCCTTTATTTTTTTTTGCCTTGTTTTATAATTCTCTTTTTAAGTTTCCTTTATCTTTACCTTTATCAGTAGGCTGCACATAGGCCTGAGCTCCAGTCGTGCTTG
Source organism: Microcaecilia unicolor (assembly GCF_901765095.1). NCBI lineage: Eukaryota > Metazoa > Chordata > Amphibia > Gymnophiona > Siphonopidae > Microcaecilia > Microcaecilia unicolor. The sequence goes on along the minus strand of NC_044042.1, from coordinate 68,166,464 downwards.
TCCCTATTAATTTCTGGTGCTTCCCCCATTTTTTCTGCACCATCCAGTCTTTTGATTTAGCCATAGCTGTTTTTTCTTCCATAAGAAAATAAGAATATTATACTGGGTCAGACCAATGGTCCATCTACCCAGTATCCTGCTTCCAACAATGACCAAGTCACAAGTAGTTAGCAGAAACCCAGTTAGTAACAACATTCCATGCTACCAACTCCGGACCAAGCAGTGGCTTCCCCCATGTCCATCTCAACAGACTATGGACTTTTCCTACAGGATCTTGTTCAAACCTTAGCTATTTGCCAAGTGAATAAGTGTCCTGTGGTCTTGTTTGTGTACTAATTGAAACGGTGAAACATTGATTCACTTTTACCCATTCTACACCACTCAGGATTTCTTTGAGGTTGTATTGTAATTCATATTGAAAGATGAGATATAAAGCCAAGTAGAGAAATTTTCATGTGAAAACTGTTAAATGCATAGCCCGTTTAAGCAGCTATGCCGTGTTGCAGCCTGTATTTCTACCGGGGTTTGACGAGGCATTGGTATACTGCTTCAGTGTATTGATTGGGCTGACCTGTTGCATGTGTTCTGGCCTGCCTATTGTGTTCCTGAAGCTGAAACCACAAGGTCATTAGTGTGTCTATATATTTTTAAAGTTGGTGTTAAACATTTTAATAGAAAATGTGTACAGTCCATTTATAACTATTGTGTAGCAGTAACTGCTCTGCTGGAAGGTCAGAGGAAATGCTGGAGTGGCTTTTCAGAACCGGGGCCTGAAAATGTTTATTTGCAATCGCTTGTGAGGAGAGATACTGACTGGGTGCCTTTTTTTTTTCCTCCTCTTATGAACAGTACATCCAGCAGTGGTAATACGACAGCGGAAGTCATATCGGAGAAAAGATGGAGTGTTCTTATACTTTGAGGACAATGCAGGGGTCATTGTGAATAACAAAGGTGAAATGAAAGGTATGGGATCCATTTTCAAGAACTGCATACTGCCAAATACAATCTTCTTTTCTTTTTTTGTTTCTATTTGTTAACAAATGTGATTTCTGGTTAAAAAAAATCCTGAATATAGAAAATGTTTGTGTCTAGTGGGAACATATTACTAGTATTCTTCCCCCCCCCCCCCCCCTCTCAAAAAAACAAATGTCTACCTCCATAACCACCAAGATTCAAGGATCATATAGGCAGTCAGGCCCAGATACACAAAACCAACGAGCCAGCAACTTGGTTTTTATACCGGTTCTAGATGGTTTAGTGAGCAAGGAGTAAAACAAGACATGCACAAAAGGGTTCTCAGAGCTCTTTTCTTATCAAAGTAACAGCTAACGAAAACGGAATGCAAGGCTATTATAATGAGCTAATTACTATACAAATGTGCGTGCAAGGTGATGTACAGCCGTTTTCTGACCTGATACACAAAAGCAGTCCCTAACTTTACCGTGGAAAAGTTAACGGGAAGTCTGGAGCTGTCTGTCTTGACAGGTCCAGACCTGTTAAATTTAAGTGAGCTTCACACAACACGATATCAGGGCAGAGAATGCTGTAGGCAAATGCAGGGACTGCTTTTAACCAGAACACAAAAAAAGTGTGACACATCCAGTCTGAAAGGAAAGGCTGTAGGGAGCTGGTAAGTCCCTGTGATGGGAGGAAAGGATTCTGCTTCAGCTGTTCGGGGCCAGGAGAGCTGCAGTAGTTATTGTGCTGCTGCTGTCCTGTCCTGCACCCTGGTAAGGAAGCTGGGGTGGCAAAGGAGAGGAGAGAACCCCAGAGCCCATGAGCGAGAACCTGGAGGGTGGATGGCTGCTCTTCCTGAGGGCTGCAGGTGTTCCGCTGTCTCCCTCCTCCCGCCTTTTGCACTGAAGAGAGTGGCAGATTGCTAATTCCAGGCTCTTGGCACCAGCAGACTGCCCCCTCCCCCAAGCAGGAGAGTGCAGGCTCCTGGCTTTTTTTTTTTTTTTTGTGGGTGGGGGAAGCTGTACCAGCTCTGAGAGCCATCTGTAGCATGCACAGAGCAGCCACTCTTAGGAAATGCAGGGAAGTAGCCAGCAGCCCATGGGAGGGGGCTCTGGGGCCACCTGTTCCTTTTTGCTCCATGACTCAATTCCCCCCCCCCCTCCTCAATTGAAATTGTTACCTTTGCTGGCGGGGGATGCCCAAGCCCCACCAGCCAAAATAGTTCCATGGCCAAAACCTCCCCTGGTATAAGGAAGTTGGCTGCATGCTTTCTAACCACTGAAGCCAGCAATCCTTGCACATGCTCGGTTCATTCACGCAAACTGAGCACGTGTGGCGTGCTGGCATCGACTGCTAGAATGCATTCTGCCAACTTCCTTATACCAGGAGAGGTTCTAGCTTTGGAACTATTTGGCCGTCGGTGCTTGAGTATCCCCACTAGCCATTCAGGGTACTGCAGTTGGGCTGGGCTGGGCCGGGCCCAAAGTGGAGGGTTCAAGGCCCCCCTTCAAGGCTGAACCTGCAGAATTGTGGCTTCCCCCCCCCAACACACACACAGGCTTTCTCTTTTATGATGTTATCAATAGAAATCAAACAAAATAAAACATGGAAAAGAAAATAAGATGATACCTTTTTTATTGGACATAACTTAATACATTTCTTGATTAGCTTTCGAAGGTTGCCCTTCTTCGTCAGTTCGGAAATAAGCAAATGTGCTAGCTGACAGTGTATATACAGTGGGGGAAATAAGTATTTGATCCCTTGCTGATTTTGTAAGTTTGCCCACTGACAAAGACATGAGCAGCCCATAATTGAAGGGTAGGTTATTGGTAACAGTGAGAGATAGCACATCACAAATTAAATCCGGAAAATCACATTGTGGAAAGTATATGAATTTATTTGCATTCTGCAGAGGGAAATAAGTATTTAATCCCTCTGGCAAACAAGACCTAATACTTGGTGGCAAAACCCTTGTTGGCAAGCACAGCGGTCAGACGTCTTCTGTAGTTGATGATGAGGTTTGCACACATGTCAGGAGGAATTTTGGTCCACTCCTCTTTGCAGATCATCTCTAAATCATTAAGAGTTCTGGGCTGTCGCTTGGCAACTCGCAGCTTCAGCTCCCTCCATAAGTTTTCAATGGGATTAAGGTCTGGTGACTGGCTAGGCCACTCCATGACCCTAATGTGCTTCTTCCTGAGCCACTCCTTTGTTGCCTTGGCTGTATGTTTTGGGTCATTGTCGTGCTGGAAGACCCAGCCACGACCCATTTTTAAGGCCCTGGCGGAGGGAAGGAGGTTGTCACTCAGAATTGTACGGTACATGGCCCCATCCATTCTCCCATTGATGCGGTGAAGTAGTCCTGTGCCCTTAGCAGAGAAACACCCCCAAAACATAACATTTCCACCTCCATGCTTGACAGTGGGGACGGTGTTCTTTGGGTCATAGGCAGCATTTCTCTTCCTCCAAACACGGCGAGTTGAGTTCATGCCAAAGAGCTCAATTTTTGTCTCATCTGACCACAGCACCTTCTCCCAATCACTCTCGGCATCATCCAGGTGTTCACTGGCAAACTTCAGACGGGCCGTCACATGTGCCTTCCGGAGCAGGGGGACCTTGCGGGCACTGCAGGATTGCAATCCGTTATGTCGTAATGTGTTACCAATGGTTTTCGTGGTGACAGTGGTCCCAGCTGCCTTGAGATCATTGACAAGTTCCCCCCTTGTAGTTGTAGGCTGATTTCTAACCTTCCTCATGATCAAGGATACCCCACGAGGTGAGATTTTGCGTGGAGCCCCAGATCTTTGTCGATTGACAGTCATTTTGTACTTCTTCCATTTTCTTACTATGGCACCAACAGTTGTCTCCTTCTCGCCCAGCGTCTTACTGATGGTTTTGTAGCCCATTCCAGCCTTGTGCAGGTGTATGATCTTGTCCCTGACATCCTTAGACAGCTCCTTGCTCTTGGCCATTTTGTAGAGGTTAGAGTCTGACTGATTCACTGAGTCTGTGGACAGGTGTCTTTCATACAGGTGACCATTGCCGACAGCTGTCTGTCATGCAGGTAACGAGTTGATTTGGAGCATCTACCTGGTCTGTAGGGGCCAGATCTCTTACTGGTTGGTGGGGGATCAAATACTTATTTCCCTCTGCAGAATGCAAATAAATTCATATACTTTCCACAATGTGATTTTCCGGATTTAATTTGTGATGTGCTATCTCTCACTGTTACCAATAACCTACCCTTCAATTATGGGCTGCTCATGTCTTTGTCAGTGGGCAAACTTACAAAATCAGCAAGGGATCAAATACTTATTTCCCCCACTGTAAGTGAAAACCTTCAAGCATTACTATGACAGTCTGACAGGGTGGGAGGATGGGGGTGGGTCGGAGGTATGCATGGGGACATCAAAGCATATCATTGATATTCTAACAGGATGGGTGTGGATAGGTGAGGGGTGGGGTAAACCACTCCAGGTCCTTTTTAGGGTAGAATGTAATAGAGGTTTTATTCAGGTGTCAAACAGCGTGTATGTCTCCTTCATAAGAGAGATGCACAGGGACAGAAATCTTAACTCGTCCCCGCTGTGAGTATTTCCTCCACCCGCACCCTGCCACACAGTCACCTTGAAACCTTCCCCCACCCCTCCAAGAAGGCCAGATTCTATAAGCAGTGGAAAATACTGGTAAAAGTAACATGCATTTTCTCCCGTACTCTGCTAAATACAAAATGTAAAAATATGTACATTAAAAAAAAAAAAGGAAACATCCATGAACAGTATGTCCTCCTCTCCTGTCCATCCCTTTCTATCCCATATGCTCTCCCATTATGTTCTATTTTCCCCTTTTTCCTCCCTGCACCCACACTCCATCCACCCTTTTTACAGCCCCTTCCTACCCATGGCTCCATCCATCCACCTCTCCTCTGAGTCAGGGTACCCTCCCCAAACGCCTCTTTAGGGCACAAAAATTTCCCGCCCGCTGCCGCTGATCCACTTGCCGCCGCCGCTTCATTAAAATGACTGCCAAGATGTCAAGCAGTGGCCTCACAACACTTCCACAGAAATCTTGTGAGGCTGCTTGAAGTTGTGGCAGCGGGCAAGAAAGAGTGGGGATCTTTCCTGCCCTGAAGAGGCCACTAGACCACCAGGGTGCATTGAGGTACGTTCAGGGAGGGTACCCAGAGGCTTGGGGGTGGGAGAGGAGGGAAGGCTTGCCTGTACTTCCATGGGAATCCTGTAGGACCTGGGTCCATGCCCCTGGTCCCACATGTTTCCCCACTAACCCCGTTCCCATGCAGCTCTCTACTTCATAATCCTAGAAGGAAATTTACTGAACTAGATTAGATGCACATACATTGTCAGCCTATTTTTTTGTTTTAAATCACAGATGCTTCTGTTAGTGGGCTCTGTAGATGTAACTTGGCATGTAGCAATGTACATCACTGGCACCTGTGTAACTTTCACTCTGTTTCCCCAGGCTCTGCGATCACAGGCCCTGTGGCAAAGGAATGTGCAGACTTGTGGCCCAGGATTGCGTCCAATGCTGGCAGCATCGCCTAATCCGTTTCTGCCATTTGCAAAAACAAAAATAAATTTTATTCTACAAAAATCTGCTTTGCTTCATTTCTGGGTGAGCGATGGGGAAGGGAAACTGCTTGCTTAAATGTTTGAACAGGAATGGGGGAGATAACATGTACTCTTCCAGATTGTACTGGTTTCTAATTACTCTTCGGATCCAAGAGAGGAGAGCCCCTGCCATTGTACCTCCTGCTTAGCTGACTTCAGAAGACTTGTCTTATTTCCAACACTGGGTTCTAGTTCTGGAGTTTGTGTAGTGAAAGAGGAGAGTAAGAGATGGTTCTTGAGGTCAGGGGTGACTGCTGCACTATTAAGCTTCTTTATTAAGAGTTTGTTAGGAAAAGGTTTTGTGTACCATTCTTTGCAGAGGCTACACCAAAAATAGGTTATGCAGTTTCAGAGCTCAGTCTCCACCTAAACTGTAGATGGGGGGGGGGGGGGGGGTCTGTTTGTTTTACCAAACTCCCTGGGCTGCAGACTTAGGTTTGACTCCTTCTAGGTGGTTTGATTTGCTGCCTTTAGAGATGAGCTCATTTTGTGGGTTATAACCCTGTGTCTGAGGATTTTGTAATATAAAGATGCTTAGATTCTCTGAATCATGAACTAAAATTCATTCTACTCTCAGCTGGTAGAGATCTATCACGGAGGGTTGGGCCCAGGTTTGCTGAACCTGAAGGGGGAGGATAGTCAGTACCTGTTTTTGCTGCTGCCCCTACTGACAGGAGTTGGTGTCAGCTTTGCTCTGTTGCACCTTACTGTTGTAATAATGCAGCTGTTTGGGCAGGGGCTGAACACCTCCCTCTACTCCCATTTCCTACCCCCAGCATGGCACGCAGGCCCTCTACCTGGAACTGTTTCCCAATACGACCAGATGCAAGGCTGCGGCGACTGGAGCAGAATTTCATACTAGATGGTGTGGCTGCTGAGAAGCAGCAGCAAGTCTGTGACCGTCTTCAGCCCAAGCTCTGGACAATCATCCCAACATACAATCCTCAGAGAGACCCACATGCGGCGGCCTATTATGCCAACCCCCGTGTGCAAGCCCTGCTACGGAAGACAGGCCAGGTAAGGAAAGAGTGACTTAGTATTAGGAATTTCCTGAGCCAGGTATGTGCATGAGGATGTTGTGATGTGCCACTGCTCTTCCACTTATGATCAAGAGCTGTCTTCAACCCTTATTCTTTTGTGCTCAGGAGGGTTAGAGTGATCTTAGCAACAGCGAATGTGGACTGTAGGAGTAAGATGGTGGTAGTGCATAGTAGAAAGTATTGCAGCAATACCAAGAAGTGTATAACATTAAGTGTAAGGGACATGAATTTGATATACTGCCAGAGCAGTTTTATATATTTATATACAGATACTTTGTCCCTAGTGGGTTTGAAGTTTTTATAACGTTTTCCTTTGTTACATATCAAAATAATTATATCTTTAATGAACTCAAACATTTTTTTTAATTTTTGGTTTCAAAGGAAGACTTGAAAGTAAAGACATGACAACCTATGGAGGGATTGGGGACCACTGTTAACTGGCTACAGTCTTTCTTTTTATAAGGTGTCTTCTAATACAATTATTTTTCCACTATTTTTTTTCTAGATATCTTGGTCCTAACTTAGTGGAAGTAAGACTAAGGAATATTTTCATGATGTTAATTTTCTTTTTGTGTATAATATCTGGTTAAATTTCTTTAGTTGCATTTTTTTTTTGTGATTGTAATATTTGAAATGTTAAGATGGCTATATTACAGGACCATGAGGGCAGGAAAATCAAGTGATATCAAGACTGCTGAACTGGCATCGTAGCCTAGCGGCAAGCTTTTACACCTGTATGTTCAGGCCTCTTTCAGAAGAAAATTCACTTCATGCTTCTTTAAAAGGCATAGTTGTGGGTGACCCACCAGGCTATCACATATTTGATTCAGCTGTGGCCAAGGAGCTTCTGGGGCTGCTGAATCACAATGAGACCCAAAATGGAGGTCCAGCTTGAAAGATAATATTGAGATGGATATTCTGGATCCACTTGCCTGTACTGAAGTTCAATGGCCTGGAACCAAACAATTTTTATTTGGCTAATGTATTAAAGTTTTTGTTGTTGGCTCCCGGGTTTAGGGGAAGCTAAGTATACGTATAGAAGCTATGTATGCAAGACTAAAGGCTGCTGGAATCCTGAATTTTGACGACAGCGCTTTGCTCATCAAGAGACACAAGTATGGATATGAGTTTCTTCTTAGGGCAAAGTTGGGTATTTGTTTTTGTTCATGCATGCTGTAGTCACACCACTTCTCAAAAAAACCATCACTAGACCCTACCTGTCTTTCCAACTACTGCCCCATCTCCCTTCTATCCTTCCTTTCCAAGATACTTGAACACGCCATTCACAGCCGCTGCCTTGATTTTCTCTCATGCCATCCTCGATGCGCTTCAATCCGGTTTTCGCCCTCTACACTCGACAGAAAGGGCACTCACTAAAGTCTGTAATGACCTGTTCCTTGCCAAATCCAAAGGTCACTACTCCATCCTCCTCGACCTATCCGCCTCTTTTGACACTGTCAATTATAACTTACTTCTTGCTGCACTATCCTCATTTGGGTTCCAGGGCTCTGTCCTCTCCTGGTTCTCCTCTTATCTCTCCCACTGTACCTTCAGAGTACATTCTCATGGATCTTCCTCAACCCCCACCCCGCTCACTGTTGGAGTTCCTCAGGGATCTGTCCTTGGACCCCTTCTTTTTTCAATCTACACCCCTTCCCTGGGCTCGCTGATCTCATCTCATGGTTTCCAATACCATCTTTATGCTGACGACACCCAGTTTTACCTCTCCACGCCAGAAATCACTGTGGATGTCCAACCACCACCTGAAACTGAACATGGCCAAGACCGAGCTCATTGTCTTTCCACCCAAACCCACTTCTCTCCCTCCCTCCACTCTCTATTTCAGTCGACAACACCCTCATCCTCCCCGTCTCATCTTCCCGCAACCTTGGAGTCATCTTTGACTCCTCCCTCTCCTCTGCCCATATCGAGCAGACAGCCAAGACCTGTCACGTCTTTCTCTATAACATCAGCAAAATTTGCCCCTTCCTCTCCGAGCACACCACTCTCTCATCACCTCTCGCCTTGACTACTGCAACCTACTCCTCACTGGCTTCTCACTTAGCCATCTATCCCCCCTTCAATCCGTTCAGAACTCTGTTGCCCGTCTTATCTTCCGCCTAGACTGATATGCTCATATCACCCCTCTCCTCAAGTCACTTCACTGGCTTCCGATCAGGTACCGCATACAGTTCAAGCTTCTACAAATGCACTCAATTTGCAGCCCCTCATTACCTCTCTACCCTTATCTCCCCTTATGCTCCTACCCGTAACCTCCACTCAGGACAATCCCTCCTCTCAGTACCCTTCTCCACCACCGCCTCCAGGCTCCGCCCTTTCTGCTTCGCCTCACTCTATGCTTGGAATAAACTCCCTGAGCCCATATGCCAAGCCCCCTCCCTGCCCATCTTCAAATCCTTGCTCAAAGCCCACCTCTTCAATGTTGCTTTCGGCACCTAACCATTGTACCTCTATCCAGGAAATCTAGACTGCCCCCAATTTGATTGACTGCACTTTTTGTTCTTTAGATTGTAAGCTTCTTTGAGCAGGGGCTGTCCTTCTTTGTTAGATTGTACAGCGCTGCGTAACCCTGGTAGCGCTTTAGAAATGTTAAATAGTATAGTAGTAGAATGTTTAACTTCAGAAGTTAAGATATTTTCTGTACCTTGCATGAACATGTTTTGTGCTGCTCGAGAAATGGACAGTGCCTTTCTAGGCAACTGCCTAGTTAGCCCAAATTTGTTTACATTGTTTTCCCTTTCACCATATATGTGATAAGAAACTGGGACCATTATCTGAATGACCCCCCCTTTCTCAATTTGTTTTAGGTTAATTGAAATGAATTTTCCCCTAACTTGAGTTCTTTGTGTCCTTTATTATTTTAGCAACACGATAGATGTTTCTACCTAGCATATTTACAGTTTAGATGTTAGTTGTGAACAGCTAGAATATTAAACTTTTCTCCCACTCTGTGTCCTTTCTGTGCCTTGTTTTGTATCAGTGGAGAAACAGTGCACCTTCCTTTATATGGTGCCCTAATCTTATTTGTTATGCAAGCTCTTAATTAGGAACTTTAGTTTCACTAAATTGCACTGTTCAAAAGTTATTTTATTCTGTATTAAATATAAGTAGAACTGTGTAAAGCATATGGCCCTACTGTGTTTAATTGCAGTATTGTTTTGAATCAGCGCTGCATTACCCTGGTAGCGCTTTAGAAATGTTAAATAGTAGTAGTTTTTTTTTTTTTTTTAAATTCACATGTAGGACCTGCAGCAGTTCATGCAGCTCAACTAACAAAGTGGAACCTTGGCTTCCAGTAATAAGAGACCTATTTCCTTAAATGTATGCCGGATCAATTCAGTATTTTTCTTTTACTAATGGGAATAGGTGGCATAGACAAAATAGATAATGCCTATGGAGGTTTTGTTGCTTATATCTGAGAGTAGTTTGTATTGAATGTGATAGGAAGCATACTAGGAAACATGTCAGGTGGTCGACATTTGAACATTGTGACAGGACGGTGTCTTTTAAGCCTATAAAACTGCCATTATTCTTGAAGGGCATTTCTCTAGTTTGTCCAGCAGGTGGTGCATGTTATATTTTAAGCTGTTATAAAAAAAAACTGACCTTAAGTTCTTTTAGTTAGCACACAGATAAAGGAAATGCCTGTAGTGATGTAACCCGCTATTTTTGAAAATTGTTGTTCTGGGCTCTGATTGGCCCAGGAGCTTATTTCACTTGGATTGTACTGGCTTTTGCTCCAGTTTCAGCCCAGGAGACGAGAGAGAGCTCTTCCTGAAGCCGTTTAAAACAGTTATATTTGATAACTAGTGAGTAGCTCTGTGCCTGATATTCCCAGGTACTTTCTAGAAAGTAAACAAATGTTTAGTTAGTGTTATAATTGATCCATATTTCAGTTACCTGTAATTCTTTGCTGATTGCACATTTTCTATCCACTGTTCAATATTTTTATGAGAATAAACAATTGTTTGCCCTGCTTGTCTGGATTGATGGAGAATCCTGATGGTTTGTGTATTGAGGCTGTGAGTGCTTTCTGCGTACTCTGAGATCACTGGGAGTGTGGTCCCAGTAACCTAGAAATCATGGGATAATTTGAGAGTGGGAGATTCAGAGGCCGTGGGAGGAGGGTGCTAGTATAGGGCACAAGTGGCAGGTGGACCTGAGCTGTGCAGGGAATAGATCCTCTGAGTGGCCATAGGGTAACCTCGGGTGGGTGGCTAGGTGTTTTGTTACAAACATGTTCTTGTACAACACGCACTGTTTGAATTTAAGTGTTTCCTTATAATTCTGTGTGCATTGTACACAAATATTGAGCTTTAGTGGATGTGGAAAATAGGTATGATGTTGGGCAATACTGAAGTGGTGGAGCTGTGTTTATGACCCCACAAAGGTCTATCTGAAGCAACTATTCCTCTGTGTGATCATACGAATTTTTATATGCATAAAAGTTTGGTAAAGTGCAGTAGCATTTCAAAGTGTCCCAGCTCAGGAGGGTGAGCTCTTGCCCTGCAGCCCAGTTGACGCTACCTGGCCAATCCAGGGGTTAGCTAGGCCCCAACTGGCAGTAGGCGAATCACCCAGGCTAGGCACAGAACAGAGTTGTCACGGAAGACAAGACTGGAACTGAAGGCAGGGCAGGAACAAGGCTAGAACATGGAGCAGGACTAGATCAGTCACAGGCAGGAATAGGAGAGAAACTGGAACAAGGCTGCAGCACACACTAGACAACTCTAGGAGACCTGTTGCAAAGGCACTGGCTAGGAAACAAGAACTTCCTTAAATACCAGCCAGTGCCCTCTTGCAGAGACATAAAGGAAGTGCTGAGTTTCCAGCCAGTAAACAGATCCTTAGCACGAACTGCTGCTGGAGACCACAGAGAACACGTGTGGGGTGTGACAGTACCCCCTCCCCTGACCTGTGCGTTTGGGTCTGAGGGAATAAAGATGTTGACAATGTCTTATAAGTGCAGGGGCATGAACACTGATAGTGGGTTTCCTCATATCTGGCCATCTAGAATTTCCTGAGTATCCTGTGGTCTTTGTTGCATGTCTCTTGTAAGGCCCACTTCCTTGATCACTTGGGGTCTGGAGTTCTCTCCGAAGGTACAATGACATGGAGACAGCAAGAATCTTTGCAGGGTCCAAATTGGGTCAGGATTCCAAGATGGCAGACTTGCCCTGGGGTGAATCCATCTTGGGCTGAGGTTGAACAGAAATTATGCAAGAGCGGGAACAGGTTGATCTCAGGCTAGAGTGTCTCTGGAGCACCAATCAATTCAAGGTTCATGTTTCTGCAGCCTCAAAATGGCCTGATGGCCAGGGAGTAGATGAAACTCTATCATCTCTTGATGCTGAGAACCCACCCGAAGAGAAATTGGCTGAGTAATAGTCTGCAGACGCCCTGGCAATGGGTCTCTGTAGACTGAGGAAATACAAATGAGTTCTCTTGAGATTCACAGAAATGTCATACTGGCATATCAGCTGTTCATCCACAAAGTTATTTTTGGTGCCAGAATCAATGAGAGCTTGGACTATGATCTGTTTATTGTCCCATAGAAGGGTGACAGGGAGAGTATAGGAGGAGGTTGGAACAACTCAGGAAGGACCTAGGAACATTTCCCGGTTTCCTGGGACATCACTTAGCATAAGTACATAAGTATTGCCACACTAGGACAGACCAAAGCTCCATCAAGCCCAGTATCCTGTTTCCAACAGTGGCCAATCCAGATCACAAGTACGTGGCAAGATCCCAGAAAAGCTCAATACATTTTATAATGCTTATCCCAGAAATAAACAGTGGATTTTCCCAAGTCAATAATGGTATATGGACTTTTCCTTTAAGAAGCTGTCCACACCCTTTTTAAACCCCACTAAGCTAACCACCTTTACCACATTTTCTAGCAACAAATTCCAGAGTTTAATTACACAGAGTGAAGACAAACTTTATCCAATTCATATTAAATTTTACTACTTTGTAGCTTCATTGCATGCCCCCCTTGTCCTAGTATTTTTGGAACAAGTAAACAAATGATTCACGTCTACCTGTTTCTCTCCACTCATTATTTTATAGACCTCTATCATATCTCCCCTCAGGTGTCTCCTCCAAGCACAATATTCACGGTGCGGTCACACCATGGACCGATGCAAAGGCATTATAACGTTCTCACTTTAGTTTTCCATTCCTTTCCTAATACCTAACGTTCTATTTGCTTAGCCGCCGCAGCAGCACACTGAGCAGAGCATTTCAATGTATCATCAACGACGCCGAGATCCCTTTCTTGGTAGGTGACTCCTAACGTGGAACCTTGCATTACGTAGCTATAGTTCGGGTTCCTCTTTCCAACATGCATCACTTTGCACTTGCTCACGTTAAACATAATCTGCCATTTAGACTCCCAGTCTGGTAAGGTCCTCTTGTAATTTTTCACAATCCTCTCGCGATTTAACAACTTTGAATAACTTTGTGTCAGCAAATTTAATTACCTCACTAGTTACTCCCGTCTCTAAATCATTTATAAATATGTTAAAAAGTACAGGTCCCAGCACAGACCCCTGAGGAACTCCACTATCTACCCTTCTTCTTTGAGAATAGACCATTTAACCCTACTCTCTGTTTTCTGTCCTTTGACCAGTTTTTAATCCATAATAGGACACTACCTCCTATCCCATGATTCTCTAATTTCCTCTGGAGTCTTTCATGAGGTACTTTGTCAAACGCCTTTTGAAAATCCAGATACACAATATCAACCAGCTCACCTTTATCCACATGTTCACCCCTTCAAAGAAATGTAATAGATTGGTGTTGGCTTTGTCTCATTAATCCATGCTTTTGAATATGCTGTGTAATTTTGTTCTTTATAATAGTCTCTACCATTTTGCCCGGCACCAACGTCAGGCTCACTGGTCTATAATGTCCCAGATCCCCTATGGAACCATTGTTAAATATCGGCGTTACATGGACTACCCTCCAATCTTTCGGTACCACGCTAGATTTTAAAGATAATTTACAAATTACTAACAATAATTCCACCAGTTCATTTTTCAATTCTATCAGTACTCTGGGATGAACACCATCCGGTCCAGGAGATTTGCTACTTTTCAATTTGTCAAATTGCCTCATTACATCCTCTAGGTTTATAGAGATTTAATTCAGTTTCTCCAACTCTTCAGCTTCAAATACCATTTCTGGCACCGGTATCGCTCCCAAATCTTCCTCTGTGAAGACCGGAGCAAAGAATTCATTTAATCTCGCTGCTATGGCTTTGTCTTCCCTGATTGACCCTTTTACCCCTCGTCATCTAGCGGTTCTTTTGCTGGCTTCTTGCTTTTAATGTACCTTAAAAAATTCTTACTATCAGGCTTATTTTCGAAAGAAAAGGGCGCCCATCTTTCGACACAAATGGCAAGATGGGCGTCCTCCCAGGGTTGCCCCAAATTGGCATAATCGAAGGCGATTTTGGGCATCCTCAACTACTTTCCGTCGCGGGGACTACCAAAGTTGGAAGCATAGCGAAGGCAGGACTGGGGCGTGCCTTACACATGGGCGTCCTTGACTGATAATGGACAAAAGAAGGGTGTCCCTGACGAACACTTGGACGACTTTACCTGGTCCTTTTTTTCTTACGACCAAACCACAAAAATGTGCCCTAAATGACCAGATGACCACCCCTTACTCCCCCAGTGGTCACTAACCCCTCCCACCCTCAAAAAAAAATTTTTAAACATTTTTTCCAGCCTCTATGCCAGCCTCAAATATTATACCCAGTTCCATGACAGCAGTATGCAGGTCCTTGGAGCAGTTTTAGTGGGTGCAGTGCACTTCAGGCAGGCGGACCCAGGCCCATCCCCCCCCCTACCTATTACACGTGGTGGTAAATGTGAGCAAAACCCACTGTACCCACATCTAGGTGCCCCCTTCACCCATAAGGGCTATGGTAGTGGTATACAGTTGTGGGGAGGGGGTTTTGGGGGGGTTCAGCACCCAAGGTAAGGGAGCTATGCACTTGGGAGCAATTTATGAAGTCCAACTGCAGTGCCCCTAGGGTGCCTGGTTGGTGTCTTGGCATGTCAGGGGGACCAGTGCACTACGAATGCTGGCTCCTCCCACGACCAACTGGCTGGATTTGGTATTATCGAAACAAAAGATGGACGCCCATCTTGTTTCAATAATACAGGTTCCCTGCCCCTTCGCCGGGACGTCCTCAGGAAAACTTGGGCACCCCTTTCAATTATGCCTCTCTATGTTTGTGCCTCCAACGCAATCTTTTTTTCAAAGTCCCTCTTCCTCCAGGGTGGTGGCTGTGAGTCCGTGGGACCCTGAAACTGGGGCATCGACCACGTACAGCGGCATGTACTACAAAGAACAGGTGAAGGGTGTCACACAAAGTTTTTCATAAGTGAAGCGTATACTGTGTTGTGATATGGGGGAATGTGTTCTCTCTCTTTTTTTTTTTTTTTTTACAGGTGGAGGGGGTGCAGTAATTTTGCTGGGTTAGCTATCCATTGGGAAGTAAGGGGGAACTGGGAGTGGGGTTAACTTGACAAGGGACGAACAATGGCAGCCAGGTATGTAGATCAGGGACAGTTGTTATACCTGTTTTTTTCTATCTAGGCATTGGAGAAGTTGGGTAGAGTTTGTTTTTTTTTTTTTGGGGGGGGGGGGGGGGCTTACAGGATTATACTTTTAGAGCTTTCCATGGGTGGTCAATAATTTGGGGAGAGGCAAGCAGAGCTCTGAAGTCTCAATGCGTATTTGAGATAAAGGTGTATTGGAGTATTGTGTTCAGTTTTGGACGCCGTATCTTGCTAAGGATGTAAAAGAATTGAAGCGGTGCAAAGAAAAGCTACAAAATGGTTATGGGATTTGCGTTACAAGACGTATGAGGAGAGATTTGTTGACCTTGAACGTGTACCCTGGAGGAAAGGAGAAACGGGTGATATGATACAGATGTTCAAATATTTGAAAGGTATTAATCCGCAAATGAACCTTTTCCGGAGATGGGAAGTGGTAGAACTAGAGGACATGAAATGAGGTTGAAAGGGGGGGCAGACTCAAGAAAAATGTCAGGAAGTATTTTTTCATGGAGAGAGTGGTGGATACTTGGAATGCCCTCTTGTGGGAGGTGGTAGAGATGAAACGGTAACGGATTTAAAAATGTGTGGGATAAACATAAAGGAATTCAGTTCAGAAGGAATGGATCCTCGGAAGCTTAGCGGAGATTGGGTGGCAGCACCGGTGGTGGGTGGCGGGGTTAGTGCTGGGCAGACTTCTATGGTCTGTGCCCTGAAAATGGCAGATACAAATCAAGGTCAGGTATACACATAAAGTAGCACATGTGAGTTTATCTTGTTGGGCAGACTGGATGGACTGTACAGGCATCTCTGCCGTCATCTACTATGTTACTATCCAGCTCATTTTCGAAAGTGATCGCCGGCCATCTTCCGACACAAATTGGGAGATGGCCGCCGATCTCGCAAAAGAGGCCAAATCGGTATAATCGAAAGCCGCTATTTTGACACCATCGCCGCTTTCCCGTCACAGAGCCGGCAAAAGTTCAAGGGGGCATGTTGGCAGCAACACGAAGGCGGGTACATGGGCGGGATTACAAAATGGCTGGCTTTAGCCCATAATGGAAAAAAAAAATCCGGCGATGAAGACCATTTGGTCGCCTTTACTTGGTCTCTTTTTTTTCAGGTCCAAGCTTCAAAAAGGTGGCTGAACTGACAACATGACCACCGGAAGGAATCGGGGATGACCTCCCTGTACTCCCCAGTGGTCACCAACCCCTTCCCAGCATAGAAAACAGGTTACAAATACTTTTTTGCCAGCCTCAAAAGCCGTACCCACCTCCATGACAGCAGAATGTGTTCTGTCCTCCGACAGCCTTTGCCTGCTTGTGATGTGGCTCTGGGGTGAGTGTGGCACCTTTTCTGTTATTTGCACTGCAGAGTCACATCAGCAATGCATTGTGGTGGGTTATAGGTATTGGTAGTTGGTAGGCTCTGCTTTTTCCCCCTGCTTACTGGGTCAGAGTGTGCCCTGTTTTGTTTCCTGTTGTAGTCCATGCGGTTAGTGGCCATTTTGGTAAGACAGTTTTAGATCCCTTTCCTGTGTTATCCACGTCAGAGAACGTAGTTCTTACCTTGAATGGTGCTGAAGAGGGCATTGTACACCATTGTGCCAGCTCTAATCTACTGCTAATCTTAGTACCAGGGGTCTCTTTGCCAGTGGGCACAACCTCTGATCTGCAGTTAACTGTGAGGTAAACGTGCTTATTTCAAATAAAGGACTTTTTCAAAGAGATTAGTCTTAGGTGTCAACTAGTGTGCCAAAGTTATACAGCAGCAATAAGTCCTAGAGGCTTTATGCAGGTCCCAGGAGCAGTTTTAGTGGGTGCAGTACATTTGTGGGTAGTGGGTTTTGGGGGGGGGGGTTTGGGGGGCTCAGCTCCCAAAGTAAGGGAGCTATGCGCGTGGGAGCTTTTCTGAAGTCCACTGCAGTGACCCCTAGGGAGCCCGGTTGGTGTCCTGGCATGTCAGGGGGGCCAGTGCACTAAAAATGCTGGCTCCTCCGACGACCAAATGCCTGAATTTGGCTGGGGTTTGAGATGACCGACATAACTTTCCATTATCGCTAAAAACGAAGCCGGTCATCTCAAACCCCGGCGAAATCCAATGCATTTGGCTGGCCAGAACCGTATTATCGAAACAAAAGATGGCCGGCCATCTTTTTCGAAAATACGGGTCTGGCCAGCTGTTTGCGGTGCCGCCAAAATACATCACCGGCCATGTATTTCGCCGGCGCTGTTCAATTATTCCCCTCTGTGTACGGATGAGGGATTTACATTTGTTAGGAACTGGGTAACATTTGGGAAAGGGAAGCCTGTTTCCAAAAGGATGGACTCCACCGTAACTGGGATGGAACCAGGCTGCTGGCACACGTTTAAAAAGGAGAAAGGGCAACTTTTAAACTAAAATGGGGGGGGGGAGTGATAGCCACCCAGGAGTGCATGTTCAGTGTCGAGTATTCTTCAAATATACTATTGAAACAGGATCCTTAGCGAATCCAATAGAAAGGTTTCAATAATGGTGAAAGAAAGCCAGGTGTGTTTAATGGGAGAACAGAGTAAAGGATGCAAATATCCTCATCAGCTTCTAAGTAGCTTGTAGATGCTAGTGTCATATACAAAGGCTAGAAGCCTAAAAAATAAGACGGGGAGAGTTGGAGTATATAGCACTAAATGAAGAGATAACTATAATAGGCATCTCAGAGACCTGGTGGAAGGAGGACAATCAATGAGATATTGTGTTACCAGGGTACAAATTATCGCAATGGTAGAGTGGATCAAATTGGAGGGAGGGTTGCGTTATATGTTAAAAAGGGAACTGAGTCAAACAAAATTAACATTCTACATGAAACAGATAGCAGTGTAGAATCCTTATGGATAGAAATTTCATATGTGAAGGGAAGGAGTATACTGGTAGGGCCGCACTATCATCCTGCAGGACAGAATGAACAGACAGATTAAGAACTGTTTATAGAAATGTAAAAACCTGGCAAATTGGGCAACAGTATAATAATGGGTGATTTCAATTACCAACACATAAACAATTCTACCTCGTGCACAATTAGTTTGGGGGCAACTATGGCAGGCACACCATAAAAAAGTGGAGAAAAAAAGACTTCAGAACAATCGGATCCACCTCGTTCTTAAAGGACACACCTTAAATATAATGAGGGAACCGTTACAATCATGTGTCTTCACAAAAAAACTCCACATAACTTTCATATGAGCACTGCTCATATGTGATTTCAATTACCCCAATATTGACTGGATAAATGTTTAACACACGAGCATTAGAGAGGTAAAATTCCTAGATGTAATAAATGACTGCTTTTTGGAAGCAACTGGTCAGAAACTGACAACAGGGGGAGCTATTTTAGTTCGTTGGGAATGCAGGGCATAGTATGAGAGGTAATGGTGTTGGGTCCAGTGGGAAACAGTGTTTCATAACATGATCAAATTGAGCTGATATCTGGAGTGAAGTCACTAAAGAAATCTACTATAACAGCATTTATTTATAAAAGGGTGACTATGATAACATGAGGAAAATAGTTAAAAAGAAGCTAAAAGGATCAGTTGCAAAGGTTAGGATTTAAATCAGGCATAGACGTTGTTTAAAAATACCATCGTGCAAGCCCAGTCCAGACATATTAACAAAGTGGAAAGAAGAGCAAATAGCAGCCAGCACAGGTAAAGGTGAAATGAAGAGCTATTGGAGCCAAAAGAACATCCTTAAAGAATGGGAAAAGGATCCAAATGAAGAAAACAAGAAGCAACACAAGCACTGTCAGACTAGATGCAAAGCATTGATAAGGCCACAGAGACAAAAACTCATAGTAACAACTCTTCAGGTACATCAGAAGCAGAAAGCCTGTGAAGGAATCTGGGGACCGTTAGATCACGAAGGAGGAAAAGAGGCACTCGGGAGGAACAGACCATAGCAGAGAGATTAATTCTTATTTTGGTCTTTATGGAAGAAGCTGTAAGAGATCTACCTGTACCAGAAATGGTTTTCAAGGGTGACAATGTGGAGGAACTGAAAGAAATCTCGGTGAATCTGGAAGATGTATTGAACCCAAATCAACAAATTAAAGAGTGATAAATCACCTGAACCAGATGGTATACACCCCAGAATACTGAAATAACTCATACAGGGAATTGCTGTCGCATTCTCAAGGGCCTTGGCATTCTGTCAGGCTTCTTCCCCGGAAGCACTGGGTTTGTGAGCCCTTGGACCACTACGTGGAGCGGCAGTGGCAGGCAAGATCACCTTCAAAGCAGAGACGAGGCAAGGCTGGACTGGAACCCCGGACTGGAGTTCTGCACAGGAATACACAGGGCTGGAACGCACCGGATGGGTGCGCAAGGACTGGTACACACTGGAGTGGAGCCCACTGGACTGGAACCCACGGTACCGGAACCTGCTGGACAGGAACACACTGGACCTAGGCTTCACCTACGCTTAGCCACCGTTCCCTGAGGGTTGAGCCCTCAGGTTCGGGCAGCCGGCAGGGCTTACAGGAAAACCGGAACTGGAACTAGCAAGCAGGAACAACCGAATCAGGATACAGAAGTGCCCCCAGGCACCTAGGCGAAAGCAAAGGCAGACAGGGCTGGGAATGTCCGGGTTTCCGGCAATAGTCAGGTCTGGCCACAGGCAGAGAATATCCGGGTTCAGGCAGTAGTTGGGTCAGGCAACAGGCAGCAAGTATTGGGGTGGAGGGAGAGATGCCAGATCATGGGAGCATACTCTGAGGTTTGTTTGAAAGGGGTGCGTCAGAATGTGAGCATGTGACAGCAACCAATTTTTCTGTCACACACCTAATGTGCACCCCCTTTGCAAATAGTGTGCCCTCTTTGCCAAAGAGAGTGCACTGTTTCGGAAAGAGTATGCACACATGCCATTACACTGCTCCTGCTTGTGTGCACTATTTGCAAAGAAGGCACACTCTTTCTAAAACAATGTGTACTATTATTGACAAATGAAAAATAAAAACACAAAAATGTGGGTTTTCTTCTGTTTGTTTTATTTTTGTTAACTGCATGTGATGACATACCCTTTTTAGCCTTCTGCTTGTAGTTGACTCGTTCTGCTTGGCCACGGAGAAAGTGTAGTTACTTACTATAATGGGGGTTCTCCACTGACAGCATAAATCAGCCTCACAAATGCTCCTGCCTTCCTTTCCCACCTGAACCTGCCTACAGCTCAAGAGCTCACTGGATCATTAACAGATGGGCACACTGTAGAGAGGGGTGGCCAGCACATGCTTAAAAAGCACCTTGCCAGCTTTTTCTGAGCTCTAGATCAAATCCATCCATAGAGCTGTTAGTTGATGTTACCAGTATGTGACTGACTTACCCTGCTGTCCTCAGAGAACCTCCATTACAGGTAAGCAACTATGCATAAAGGATAGGAAATTGCTTTTGAGTTTAAAACCATGGTAACAGCTCCTAGTGATAAAAGGGTGGCAAAGTGAGACTTTTTTCCCTTCTCTTAACTACAGCACCAAGGCGGTACTTCTGTTGGCGGCTGGGTAGTGGATTACTTTTCTATATTTGGAGAGCCTCAAAAATATCTCAATAGGAAGGAAACTGGCAAGGTGCAGGTAAACACCCCTTTCACTGTATTTACTAGGCTGGGCGTAGCTTTGTGAATAGGTCAAGTTGTTATCTCTTCTTAAGGGACGTCCTGCAACTGGAAAAATATGGATTACTATCATTTAACTATAATCTAGCAGCAATACAATGGAAATAAGCGGTAATGAGAAATCCAAAGGGAATGCTAGAAGGCAACAAAAGGCCTTGGGTTAATAGGACCTTCTAATGATTTCCTAATCCTCCCTGTGCTGCAGTGCCTGCTCTGTACTGTGTCATGGCCATAGCCAGGAGTCCTTTTTAACTTAAAAGAGTTGGACACAATTCCAAAACTTTCTTTCACTGTGCTCTGTGTATTGTATTTTAATGAATTCATTTTTATTGGTGGTGCTGTTTTACTAATAAGGTCAGCTCAGTAGCTGTGATGGTCACTGCCATATATAGAAGTTAGGTTTAGTTACCATGCTAGGACAGGCCCTCCACTTATGGGTCAGCTAGTGCTGAGTATTTTGTGGAGGCAGAACTAGCAACCTTGGCTAGGGAGAATCAGTTGTATAATAGTAACATTCTACTGGCTGCATTTAGGATAGGGTGCACAAGTTCAGTCCTGGATGGCTATAAACAGGTCAGGTTTTGGGACTAATCCCTACTGAAAAAGTGCGATTCTGCGTGCATACTACCTCCACTGTTTGCAAATTGAACTTTATGTATATTTATTTAGAGAGAGCCTGAAAATTTGAATCTTTTTGTGACCCTTCAGGACTGAACTAATCTTGTTGGGCAGACTGAATGGACCGTTCAGGTCTTTATCTGACATCATTTACTATGTTATGTTACTTTGGAGTTGTGATCATATGTTCTGGGGAGGCCACTCTCTGGGCCCCACACTCAAGGATATCAGTGCAATGACTGAGTTTAAGCTATCTAAAATAAGGGAGGTAGGTGGGGGGCTACCTGCTAGCTGTGATCTCAGCCCTGGTTTTAATTGAACTGGAAACAAAAAGGGCGAGAAGTGAACTACCTTCTCAAAAACAAAGCCCAAATTCTTTTCTGTAGTGATGGTCTAGTAGATTCTCTAGATCATTTTCAGTCGAGCTGTCTCAAAATTAGAAAACGTTTCAGACTGACTAGAGCTTCAGTTTGTTTCACCACTTTCCCTATTATCTAAACTCTAGATCTTGTTCCAAGTTTTTGTTTTATCTTGGATTTCTGTTTTTTTGTTCTCCCTTGGGTATTAACACATTTCTTTACCTTAGCTCACTCCTTTTCCAGTAGTAACTTGAGTTATATTCAGATACACACAGTTAAGGGTAATGGGATTTGATATATTCCCTTTCTGTGGTACAATCAACACGATTTACAATTATTATATTGCAGGTACTTTCTCTGTCACTAGTGGTCTCCCAATCTAAGTAGGGGTTTCCCAAACCCTGGAAAATGTAAAATCTAAGGGGCCCATTCTACTAAAGGGGATTAAGCACAACATGTGAAAACAGGCTATTGTGCGACAATTATTAAGGGGTTTTGCAGTAGTTTTCCTGTTTCCATGTATTAAACCTTGCTGTACTGAATTTTTCAGTCAGGGGATGTAGCATGGGCAGAGAGTGACAGCCAGTTAGCATGTTACACTTACTGTGCACTAACTGGCTAATGCACCTAAATAGGAGGTGCGAAGTGCTTCTGTGTTAATATTGGGAAGTAAGTACCACACGTTAATCCTGCACTAAAACATAGTGGGAAAGCCCCTTCTTGATGCAGCCTTAGTTTTAGGCCTGCTGCATGTTAAAATTCTGCATTAAGTGCAAAATTTAACACATTTTAGTAAAAGTGCCCCTGTGCTTGTACTTGGGCAAGTCCCTTAATGTTCCATTGCCTCAAGATCACAAAGAGCAGCAGTAGGATTTAAGCCTGGTGCTCTAACCACTAGGCTACTGCACAACAGGGAAGAGTAGCCTAGTGTATCAGGGCTTTGAGATACAAAACCAGCCCTTCCAATTCCTTGCAAGGTTTAGTATAGGCAGACTCCTGTAGCAGGTTCTGAAGGGTCAGTCCATTAGACCCCCATCTAGGAGTGGTGATGAAAAGAGACGTTATCAATTCCCTATTTCTTACACAGGTCATTCGCCTGGACAAGTTTTTGGACACAACCTCTTTATGTCTGATGCACGGCCTATAACTGGATACAATGGACGCTTTGGATACAGGCGGACTGTCCCTGCTTTGCGGTGCAAGCCATCTGTGTTTGGGGTGGCCACACCTTTCTCATTGTACTGAGGAACACTGAACCATAGTCCCAGCATGCTGACCAAAACTGGGTAACACTGACCAACTACATAAAAGAGAAAGAAAATAAATTCAAGCCTGTTGAGTACACTTTCTAGTTATAGAGATGCTCATGGAATTTGTGTGTTTTATTTATTTACTAAGGAGTAGTTAAAAAACGCATACACGGTTGTGTTTTTCTAGCGTCTGTTGCTTATCATTCAGGTTGAGCTGTCAGACATCTGTCTCTGCCAGCTGGAAGAAAAGCCCTACCAGCTTCTGTCCCCTAAGCACCTTACCCTGTACCATCTACTTGTTAACCAGCCTGTCCTCCTAGACCTGTTATCCTACAGCTAAAATACTGATACAATCATTCCTTCAGCCACTTTAATTGCAAGGTGTGTTCCCATTGAGAAAGTAATTTTTGCTATATTAAGCTTACATTTCTGTGGTAATATATGCCCATAGTGAAAGCTTTCTGTAATCCTATCAAGGGTACAGTTCCTACTTAACAAATTCAGGGACCCATTTACAAAACTATGGTAAAAAGTGGCCTTTAGCATGCCCTTGTGCTGGGTTTTCCCATGTGCTAAGGCTATTTTTACTGCAGCCGTTAAAATGGCCTTTTCCCTTTTCATAATTTTTTTTTGTTAATGGCCAGGAGCTAACGTTGCCATTAGCGTGCAGCCATTAAAAAAAAAAAAGATAGTAGTGCATGTGCACTTACCATCATCCATTTTGCAGACAGTAAGGGCTCACGTGCCATTCCTGCGCTAATCTGCATGCAGTAATGTAGGTGCACTGATTAGAACAGAAATGCCCACTAAAAAAAAATTACAAATACTTTTTAGCACACAGTTAGCATATGCACATTTGGCACTTACTGCAGAATGGCTGAGCACATCCCACAGTTTGCCAATTTAAGCTGCATTAGGCACACTCAAAGATCGAAGAAGTAGGAAGCGACTAAGCTAGGACCTGCTGGTCTACCTAAGGTTCAGCAAGATTGATCTCTTCATCTGCAACATCAGCAGGTATAGCTCAGTGAAGATCATATGACTGCAAATCAAGAAGTCCTCCAACTTTATACATATTTTTATTAAAAACAAACAAACAATGTTGCATAAGGTTTCAGTTTACTTCTAAAAACAGCAAACCTTTTTAATGGAACTATCTAACATTAGCTTGGCCATCCAACCTCTCCATTCATTCATTTCAGTTTTTATATGCCGCTTAGTCATATGCGGTTTACAGTTTCATTATACAGGTAATGGATCTATCTCTAGTGGGCTCACAATCTAAGTGGTACATTGTACTACTGTTGTACCTGGGCAACGGAGGGTTAAGTGACTTGCCCAGGGTCACAAGGAGCTGCAGAGGGAATTGAACCTGGTGCCCTATGATCTCAAGCCACTGCCGACCATCAGGCAGCAGCAGGAATTAAATCCAGTTTCCAAGGTCTGCAACCCGCTGAACTAACCATTAGGCCACTCCTCCATTCCACATATGAAATGCCATTTTTTTCAAGTGCACATCATTTAGGGGTCCCTTAACCAAGCCGTGCTAAAAAGTGGTCAGTGTTGGTGTCAGTGTATGGGTTTTCCGCATGCTGCAGCCACTTTTAGGAAGGCGGTAAAATGGCCATCTGGCTATATATTTTTTAATGGTCATGCACCAATGTTCCCATTACCACATAGCCATTACTATGGGAGCCTTTACCGACACCTATTTAGGAGGCAGTAAGGGCTCCCATGGTAAAAGGGTAGTGCACAGTAATGTGCCCAGGCATGCCTACTCTCCACCCACGTGCATGCCTCCCACAATGGAAAATAAAAAATATTTTCCGGTGCGGGATTAGCACACAGTGAGTGGGAAACTACTGCAGGACACCTTAGCACATCCTGTGATAGTGTCCTTTTAGCGTGCAGTAGGCCCACATTAGGCCTACTGCACCTTAGTAAAAGGGCCCCTAAAAGAGCGGGAAAGTCGGTATAACACCAACTTCATCCTCCCTTTATACAAGGAAGCAAGGAACAACAGTGAGGTGTTTCAATTACAAATGAAGAGGTTGCTTCTTTAAATCCATGTGTCTCCTTTGTCTTTTTTTTTTTTTTTTTTAATTCTCCATGCATGCATATCATAGCAAAACTGGAATCTACATGATGGTTTGCCTCCTTTTTTTTTTTTTTCTCTGTTTGGAATAGTCTTCCACTCACTCTACATAGCAATCCGATCTCAAAAACGTTTATGTGTGAACAAAAATCCTGGTGTTTGGCCAGGGCATATGGAGAGGCACCTGATGACTTTAAAAATGGAGCTCTCCTAATTCATTGTTTACTCTTCTTTGCCTTGTCTTTCTGTCTTCTCTGTATGATTGTATGGTATACTATAGTTATTGTAGGTTCTTTTCTTTTTATTGTTGTTTTTAATTAGCCTGTACACCGCTTTGTTCATAGATTCTGAACAGTAATAAGTGTATTAAATTTGAGAGAATGAGACTGTACTTAACATAGCCTGGTTTACAAGTGAGGTTAATTTGTGCCATGATATGAGTAAAAAAAACCCCAGAAACAACCCCCCCCCCCCCCCCCAACAACCCATTTGGAGATGACTTCCCTAGTTTAAAAGAAAATTTGGCCAGAGTGGTTTACAATAGAAACCTGAAACAATTGTCACTGAATATCTTTGGGTCATATCCACGCATGCCTCTAGCCCCTCCAGACATGCAGACACATTTTGCTATACATTAACTTATATGACTAACGTTTATCTATTTAGCATGGCAGCAAATTTAAACAAAAGCACTTATAAGTGCTATTGAATATGAACCCCAATATTTTTACAAAAATAAAACACTGGCAATATCATTTATATGTAAGCACTGACTAACATTTCCGCTGGTCAAGACCCTTTGAAGAGTCCTGTTCCACTTTTCCTGCAAGGAATCACAATTGTCAGCGTTTTGTAAATCACTACTAAGCAAATTTCCTTACATTTCCACTTTACAGTGCATCTCCCTCATTCAATCATATGTTAAATGTGTGAACCAAAATTATCACTTCAACGTCTTTTTTTTTTTCTTTCACCTATTTCTTCTGTAATTTAGGCTTCAGTTCCAAATCAGAACAAGCACCTACTGGCTACAGTGCTAGAGAATGACACTGTGACAAAGTTTGTTCCCCGCCCCATGGGTTCTGTCTCCGTCCCCACCCCATCCCCGCCCGCCCCCAAAGATTCTGTCCCTGTCGGCTCTGTCCTCATCTGCAGAAGCCTTAACACATGATTTTATATTTAAATCTTTTTATTAATGTATAAAAGGAATAATATGCTGTGCAACTGTTGTGTACAAATTACAAAATAGAAAACAATAACTATGAGCAGCTATAATAATCCTTTTTCCCACCACCCCCTCTACCCTTCCAACCCCAACACTAGATGATTTCTACTACACCAAGGCATCCTAATTCACATTGTTAAAATGTCCAGGGGTATAAATATAACCCGTTCTATATGCCCTAGAATAGAAAAATATGCCCTATGAAGCACTGTTATGGTTTTTTAATCTGTGGATAAATAAGTCATCAACAATCTCAGGATCAATCTAGCTCTCCTGCCTTCCACAGTCCTTCCTGGAACAGAAGTTGTCTTCTTAGAAGATGTGCTTGTAGCAGGATGTACAGGATCTCCCATGCAAATGTTGCTAGTTGTGGCCAGTATGTTTTGCTTGTTTTTCCAAAAATCAAAATATCTTTGTAGGCATCACTCAAACATAAATAACAGTCCGGTTCATTAACAGGCTTCAAAGTAGAAAATGACAAGGGACAAACTTTGTCCCCTCTCTATCCTATCATGTCCCCGTCCCTGTGGTTATTACGGTTCCCCCGTCCACGTGTCATTCTCTATACAGTGCCATAAGCCTCATTCACTGCTACCTAGGGATTTTTCTTCTGTTCTTGTGGTCTGGAAATTAAGTGGTGGCTTATCAACTGCCTCAAAATCTTGTAAGATCATTTTTAGTGCTTAAAGAAGGTCAATCAGATTACATCAAGTGGGCACAATTCACCTGTTGGCTAACTGCCCAACCCTTAAACCTGCTCACTTCCACAGGTCTACTTTCTCCAGCTGGGCCTCAAAACAAGTAAAACTTCACCATTTAGCCATTGTGGTCTGCCATGTCCATATTCAGTGCAGAACGTTCTTGACCCATCCACTAGAATCAAACTTTATGAGGGGCCTCATGAACACTAAACACACTAAATCATGATCTCCTACCAGTCTGGGACCCGAATGTCATCATTACTCAACTCATGGACTCTCCCTCTGAGCCCCTCACACAACCTATCCTTAAGCATCTCACATGGAAAAATGTGTTTCCTGTTGTCATAACCACTGCAAGAAACGTAAAGGTGATCCAGGCCTTGCTGCATTATCCACCATACACTCAATTCTTTCCCAACAGAGTAGTCCTCTGAACCTATTCCAAATTCCTCCCCAAACTCATATCCCAGTTCCTTCGGAGTGGGAGGAGTAGCCTAGTGGTTTAGTGCAGTGGACTTTGATCCTGGGGAACTGAGTCAATTCCCACTGCAGCTCCTTGTGACTCTGGGCAAGTCACTTAACCCTCCATTGCCCCTGGTACAAAATAAGTACCTGACTATATGTAAACCGCTTGAATGTAGTTGCAAAAACCTCAGAAAGGCGGTATATCAAGTCACATTTCCCCCTATCCCCTTCTCAACTTGGGCTGGACTTGACCACGGCGGAAAAGGCCCTGCAGATGTACCCTGCTCTATTATCTCTAAGGCACAAGGGATTTGCATAAGACCTGTCAACTCTTTCTTAGTCATAACCCAAATAACCTGTGAATGTCCACTACCAGATGCACACTCCTCCTGCGTTTCAGATTGCATCAACTTCGGCTATTACCAATCTAACTACCATTCTCCCAGAAGACTCGGTGCCCACTAGCTTCACACAACAGCAACTTCCTTAGCTAACTTGGGAACATCCCTAGGGCTGCCACCTGTTAATTGGTGACTATCTTCACTAAACACTACTCTTTAAACTCATCAGCACAGGTCAGTGCTTTTGGACAGGTAATCTGTAATCTGTCGACATTACCTCTGCTGCTGGATTCTCTCTTCTTCAATCACCCTCTATTAGTCCCAGGATGCTGCCTGTTCCTCACAGCAACCCTCAGCTTGGGATTCACCATGTAGTGTGCTGCCATCTCTCCTGTTTGAGTATGGAGAAAGCAGAGTTGCTTGCCTATAATGCAATAACACTTTCCCTCCCCTTTGTCTTCCAAAAAAAAAAAAGAATTAATGAACAACTCAATACTAGCTAAGATATGGATGGGTGGGAGGTCCTACTGGGTGCAGAAACACCTGTGCATGCTCTGGGAAGCTTCAAACAGATTCTTTGAGCTACAGAACAGCTTCCTCATACTGGATCTATTGGATGCCTATGGAGAACCCCCATCGCAAGTAAACAATTCTGATGAGAAACAGCTGGTGGTGAGAAAAGAAGTGTGTGAAACAACTTTTGAAAATTAGCAGATGGAAAGAAAAGGGGGAAAAGCTACAGTATGGTTCCTTGTAGGTAGCCTACTTTACCTGTAGTCTAGGTAAAGGAGTTAGTGAAGATGGCTATAGATTTTTCCTGTTTGTAGTGTGTGAGAGGATAGACTCATCTGCATGTCCAAAGGTCCTTGCAGCATCTCTGGGTACATGGGGTGCAGGGTCATGGACTTGATGATACACTGCCTTTCTGGGGTACAACCAAAGCAGTTTACATGCAAATGTAATGTAAGCCACATTGAGCCTGCAAATAGGTGGGAAAATGTGGGATACAAATGCAACAAATAATAATAATAAATATATGCAGGTACTGTCTCTGTCCCTAGTAGGCTCACAATCTAAGATGCATCTACCAGTTTCCCAGAAGGCAAAAGGTCAAAAATGTGCACATATACGTGTGTTATATATATCAGTGATTCTCAAGCTGGTCCTGGAATACCCCTAACCATGTTGGTTTTCAGGATATCCATACCGAACAAACATAATACAGATTTGCATTCAGTGCCTTCACTGTATCCTTCGGACATCCCGAAAACCAGCCTGGCTAGGGGGCACTGTGACCGAAACACTGTTAGCTCATTGTACTGTACATAGGAGATTACTGACAGGTTTATCCGTGCAGCCACCTGGAAAGCAGAGAGCACATCACGCTGCCCGAAGTCAAGAACGAAGAAGCGGACAAACCTAAACTACACAATCTTCTATCAACACAGAGGCAGGAGCATGCGCAGGACGGGCTGTTGTGCGCTCAACTTGTGTTCCAAATCTTCATTCTTCCCCGGCTTTGATTCTATTTCTACTACGTCCTGCGCGCTGTTTGATGACGTAGCTCCCCACCGGAACGCGCGGGCGCTTACGGTCGTGGACTGGTCTGTTTGTGGTGGAGAATTCGCCGGTCTGGACTCCGGCTGCAATAGATTAGTTTTTCGCAAGCGAAGAGAGGAACCAACACTATGGGAGGAGGAGACCTGGTGAGGGATTAGGAGAGGGGACGTGTTGGCTTTCTCAGGTTCCCCGGGGACCCCCTCCTCTGACCCTGTGCTGTTTGTTTCCGTAGAACCTGAAGAAGAGCTGGCACCCACAGACGCTGCGCAATGTGGAGAAAGTGTGGAAGGCCGAGCAAAGGCATGAGGCCGAACGCAAGAAGATTGAAGAGCTGCAACGGGAACTGCGGGACGAGCGGGCCCGTGAGGAGATGCAGCGCTATGCGCAGGAAGCAGGCACTGTGCGGTAAGGGAGGCAGGGTAGGCCCGCAGGAGACCTTTCAGCCCAAGGCAGTAGGAAAAAAAAAACCCAGGAGACCCCCGAGGGGGAGGGGGGACGACAACAACGAGCCTATCTAGTCCATTTTATCAGCTTTAGCTAGGAGGTGGAGCTTGCTGTCGATTTAATACACCCAAAATAATAGCAAACGCTATTGAAACCAATAGCAAAAAATTAGAAATAATGGACTGCCCAAAGCATGATCCATCTGTAAAAGTTCTAAAGCTGTTCCAGTTGGATAGGTAGGTCTTAAAAGTTGGAGGACAAAAGATTTTTTTAAACTTATTTGACAGCTTTTTAATTTACTTGAAAGCTTCCCATATCTAGAAATTGCAGAGTCATGGAATCGGAGGTAGGGTATTATTATGGATTAAGAACTGGTTGAAAGATAGGAAGCAGAGAGTAGGATTGCGTGGCCAGTATTCTCAGTGGAGGAGGGTAGTTAGTGGGGCCCGCAGGGGTCTGTGCTGGGTCCGTTGCTTTTTAATGTATTTATAAATGACCTAGAGATGGGAATAACTAGTGAGGTAATTAAATTCGCCGATGACAACAAATTATTCAGGGTCGTCAAGTCGCAGGAGGAATGTGAACGATTACAGGAGGACCTTGCGAGACTGGGAGAATGGGCGTGCAAGTGGCAGATGAAGTTCAATGTTGACAAGTGCAAAGTGATGCATGTGGGTAAGAGGAACCCGAATTATAGCTACGTCTTGCAAGGTTCCGCGTTAGGAGTTACGGATCAAGAAAGGGATCTGGTGTCGTCGTCGATGATACGCTGAAACCTTCTGCTCAGTGTGCTGCTGCGGCTAGGGAAAGCGAATAGAATGTTGGGTGTTATTAGGAAGGGTATGGAGTCCAGGTGTGCGGATGTTATAATGCCGTTGTATCGCTCCATGGTGCGACCGCACCTGGCGTATTGTGTTCAGTACTGGTCTCCGTATCTCAAAAAGATATAGTAGAATTGGAAAAGGTTACAGCGAAGGGCGACCGAAATGATAGTGGGAATGGGACGACTTTCCTATGAAGAGAGGCTGAGAAGGCTAGGGCTTTCAGCTTGGAGAAGAGACGGCTGACGGGAGATATGATAGAAGTGTATAAAATAATGAGTGGAATGGATCGGGTGGATGTGAAGCGACTGTTCACGCTATCCAAAATACTAGGACTAGAGGGCATGAGTTGAAGCTACCGTGTGGTAATTTAAAACGAATCGGAGAAATTTTCTTCACCCAACGTGTAATTAGACTCTGGAATTCATTGCCGGAGAACGTGGTACGGGCGGTTAGCTTGACGGAGTTTAAAAAGGGGTTAGATAGATTCCTAAAGGACAAGTCCATAGACCGCTATTAAATGACTTGGAAAAATTCCGCATTTTTAGGTATAACTTGTCTGGAATGTTTTTACGTTTGGGGAGCGTGCCAGGTGCCCTTGACCTGGATTGGCCACTGTCGGTGACAGGATGCTGGGCTAGATGGACCTTTGGTCTTTCCCAGTATGCACTACTTATGTACTTATGTACTTATGTAGATATCATGAAATAAAAAATAGCATTAAAATTATTTGTAGTGGTAGAACCAGTTCTTATAAACTGTATTTTGTTCTCCTTTTTCGACACTGTTATATACAGTACAGATGGCCAAATTTCAGTATGGCTATTCTGTTTCCTGATGAGGAGCGGCCTAGTGGTTAGGGTGGGGACTTGGTCCTGAGGAACTGAGTTCAATTCCCACTTCAGGCACAGGCAGCTCCTTGTGACTCTGGGCAAGTCACTTAACACTCCATTGCCCCATGTATATTTAATTCTCTTTATTAGTATTTAATTTTTTACATTCATATACAAACATTATCGGAAATATTTGAAATTTAAACATAAGGAAAAAAAAGAAAAACAATTAAACATAGTAGATGACGGCAGAAAAAGACCTGCACGGTCCATCCAGTCTGCCCAAGAAGATAATTCATATGTGCTACTTTTTTTGTACTGTCCTCTTCAGTGCACAGACCGTATAAGCCTGGCCAGCCCTATCCCTGCCTCCCAACCACCAGCTCTGGCACAGACCCTTTAAGTCTGCCCAGCACTATCCCCGCCTCCCAACTACCAGTCCCCGGGCCCACCACCCAGCTCTGGCACAGACCGCATAAGTTTGCCCAGCACTATCCCTGCCTCCCACTGCCGGCTCTGGCACAGACCGTATAAGTCTGCCCAGCACTATCACCGCCGCCCAACCACCAGCCCCGGCACAGACCGTATAAGTCTGCCCAGCTCTAGTCCCGCCGCCCAACACACCAGCCCTAGCACAGACCGTATAAGTCTGCCCAGCACTAGCCCTGCCTCCTACCACCAGCTCTGCACCCATTCTAGGCTAAGCTCCTGAGTATCCCTTCCTTCTGCACAGGATTCCTTTATGTTTATCCCACGCATGTTTGAATTCCGTTACCGTTTTCATCTCCACCCCCTCCCGCGGGAGGGCATTCCAAGCATCCACCACCCTCTCCGTGAAAAAATACTTCCTGACATTCTTCTTGAGTCTGCCCCCTTCAATCTCAGTTCATGCCCTCTCGTTCTACCGCCTTCCCATCTCCGGAAAAGGTTTGTTTGCGGATTAATACCTCTTCAAATATTTGAACGTCTGTATCATATCACCCCTGTTTCTTCTTCCTCCAGGGTATACATGTTGGGTCCGCAAGTCTCTCCTCATACGTCTTGTAACGCAAATCCCATACCATCCTCGTAGCTTTCTTTGCACCGCTTCAATTCTTTTTACATCCTTAGCAAGATACGGCCTCCAAAACTGAACACAATACTCGCAGGTGGGGCCTCACCAACGACTTGTACAGGGGCATTCAACACCTCTTTTTCTTCTGCTTGTCACACCTCTCTCTACACAGCCTAGTAACCTTCTAGCCACGGCCACCGCCTTGTCACACTGTTTCATCGCCTTCAGATCCTCAGATACTATGACCCCAAGATCCCTCTCCCCATCCGTACCTAAGCCCGCTTCGGACTTCTCCAGTCGTTCACTAACCATCTCGTCATTGCTTCCAGGTTGCGGCGGGGTCGTGCCCCGTGAGGGAGGGCTAAGAGTCACTCCCTCACTACTGCTGTTCGCTGATGTCTGTGCGTTCTCCGAAGTAGACACTGCAACTACCGGCGCTCGGACTCCGCACGCCTCTAAGGTGAGCTGGAGTGTAGTGGGGGTCCCGAGGAGGCTGGGGCTACAACCTTTCCCTTTCTTTTCCCCATAGCTCACAAAAGCTCGCCAAGTGGATGCTCTATTCCACCAGAACAACACTTGGGTTTGCGGAGCACTCAGAGCACGCTTCTGCTCCAAAACGCCATCTTGGACCCCCATCTCACCCCATGTAAGCCGCATTGAGCCTGCCATGAGTGGGAAAGCACAGGGTACAAATGTAACAAAAATAAATAACTGTTGTTGTAATCTGCTTTGGGAAGCCTGTTGTTGTAAAGATGGAATATATTGAAATTAAATGGAAGTAAAATTAAACTCTCCTTTCATTGGGGCACATAAAATCACATCTTCATCTGTTTTGTAGAAGTTTACATTTTAGATACACAAATATTATTCTGTTTTAAACATGTTTCAGGGTCAAGTGGCTTTATAAGTCAACATAAAAATAAATATTTTGTTTCATGCAGATTTCTTTTGTTTAAACATAACTAAATGGGCTATAAGCCTCTAATGCAGTCCATTGGTTTTCTTATATTTTGTTCTTGTGATGACTTATACTGTGCCAAAACTGAAAACCCTTTGGTCAATAATAAAAGGAGCTCATTGTGAATACTATCCACCTTAAAAGTTTGTTTTGTGGCTGTACACGAGGAATTGTGATATTGAATAAATAAGTATATGTATTCTATAAATCAATGTAGAAAACAATTAGCACAAAATACATAGTTTATTACTGCTGTTTCTACCAGTGCAATAATTTTTAAGCCGTTTTATTGATATTCTATTTTATTTCATGATACATATCTAGATACAGAAAACTTTAAAATTTAAAAAAAAAAGTGTGAAAAAAATCTTATTCTCCACCTTTTAAGTTACTGCCTATCCAATTGGAACAGCTTTAGACGTTTTACAGATGGACCACACGTAGGCAGTCCGTTATTTCTAGTAACCTTTTGCTATTGTTTGTTCGCCTCTTCAAAAAAATGTAGTAGATTGGCGAGGCAAGATTTCCTTCACTAAATCCATGTTGACTTTGTCTCATTAATCCATGCTTTTGAATGTGCTCTGTAATTTTGTTCTTAATAATAGTCTCTACCATTTTGCGCAGTACCGACATCAGACTCACCGGTCTATAATTTCCCTGACCTCCTCTGGAACCTTTTAAAAAATCGGCATTACATTGGCCATCCTCCAATCTTCCGGTACCATGCTCAATTTTAAGGATAAATTGCATATTATGAACAATAGCTCCACAAGCTCATTTTTTCAGCTCTATCAGTACTCTGGGATGAATACCAACGGTCCAGGAGATTTGCTACTCTTCAGTTGTATAAATGCCCCATTACATACTCCAGGTTTACAGAGAATTCATTAAGTTTCTCCGACTCGTCATCTTTGAATACCATTTCCGATACCGGTATCCCAACCAATCTTCCTGGGTGAAGACCAAAGCAAAGAATAATTAATCTCTCCGCTACTGGCTTAACTTCCCCTGATCGCCCCTTTTATCCCTCGGTCATCTAGCTGTACAACCAATTCTTTTGCCGGCTTCCTGCTTTTCATATACCTAAAAAAACATTTTTCTTTGTGTTTTTGCCTCCAACGCAATCTTTTTTTTCCCTCTTAGCCTTCCTTATCAGCGCTTTGCACATTCCTTATGCTGTTTCTTATTATTTTCAGTCAGTTTCTTCTTCCATTTTCTGAAGGATTTTCTTTTAGCTCTAATAGCTTCCTTCACCTCACTTTTTAACCACTCCGGCTGTCGTTTGGTCTTCCGTCCTCCTTTTTTAATACGCGGAATATATTTGGCCTGGGCTTCCAGGATGGTGTGTTTGAACATCATCCATGCCTAATGTAAATTTTTGACCCTTGCAGTCGCTCCTCTTAAAAAAAGTTTTTTTTTTCACCGTTCTTCTCATTTTATCACAGTCTCCCTTTTTTAAAGTTAAACGCTAATGTATTTGATTTCCTATATATACTTCAAAGCTAATATCAAATCCGATTATATTATGATAATTGTTATCAAGCTGCCCCATCACCATTACCTCCCGCACCAGATCATGCGCTCCACTAAGGACTAGGTCTAGAATTTTTCCTTCTCATCAGCTCCTGTACCAGCTGCTCCATAAAACTGTCCTTGATTTCATCAAGGAATTTTACCTCCCTAGCTTGCCTAGCATAACATCTTCTCAATGTTACATTTGCCCAGTCAATATCGGGGTAATTGAAATCGCCCATTATTATTGTGTTGCCCAGTTTGTTTGCGTCCCTAATTTCCTTTAACATTTCTGCATCCGTCTGTTCATCCTGGCCAGGCAGACGGTAGTACACTCCTATCATTATCCTTTTCCCCTTTACACATGGAATTTCAATCCCCAGTGATTCCAAGAAGTGTTTTGTTTCCTGCAGAATTTTCAATCTATTTGATTCAAGGCTCTCGTTAATATACAATGCTACCCCTCCACCAATTCGATCCACCCTGTCACTACGATATAATTTGTACTCCGGTATGACAGTGTCCTACTGGTTATCCTCCTTCCACCAGGTCTCAGAGATGCCTATTATATCTAATTTTTCATTTAGTGCAATATATTCTAACTCTCCCATCTTATTTCTTAGGCTCCTGGCATTCGCATGTAGACATTTCAAACTATGTTTGTTCCTATTTACATGATGCATAGTACTTGACAGTATTAATTTGCAATCTTTTGTCTGATTTTTATTTTTATTTAAGGACACCTGATCTACGGTCTCTTTTGCAACCTCACTATCAGGATACCCTAGCTTTCCTGTTTTAGTGATATCTTTGAAAGATACCTTATCCCAAACCATGCGCTTTTAAGCGATTATCGGCCTTCCCCCAGTTTCTAGTTTAAAAGCTGCTCTATCTCCTTTTGAAATGCCGATGCCAGCAGCCTGGTCCCACCCTGGTTAAGGTGGAGCCCATCCTTTCGGAATAGGCTCCCCCTTCCCCAGAATGTTGCTCAGTTCCTAACAAATCTAAAACCCTCCTCCCTGCACCATCTTCTCATCCACGCATTAAGACTCTGGAGCTCTGCCTTTCTCTTGGGCCCTGCGCGTGGAACGGGTAGCATTTCAGAAAATGCTACCCTAGAGAATCTGGATTTGAGCTTTCTACCTAAGAGCCTAAATTTGGCTTCCAGAACCTCTCTCCCACATTTTCCTATGTCATTGGTACCCACATGTAGCAAGACAGCAGGGTCTTCCCCAGCACTATCTAAAATCCTATCTAGGTGATGCGTGAGGTCCGCCACCTTCGCACCAGGCAGGCAAGTCACCAGGCGATCCTCATGTCCACCAGCCACCCAGCTATCTATATGCCTAATGATCGAATCACCAACTACAACAGCTGTCCTAACCTTTCCCTCCCAGTCGGAGACATATCCTCCTGGTGGGCAGGTCCTGGCTACAGGAGTACTTCCTACTTCACCAGGGTGATGCTGTCCTTCTAGGAGACCTCCCTCCTCCAAGGTGGCAAAGGGGCTACCAGACTGGAGGTGGGACTTCTCTACAACATCCCTGTAGGTCTCCTCTATGTACCTCTCTGTCTCCCTCAGCTCCACCAAGTCTGCTACTCTAGCCTCAAGAGAACGGACATGTTCTCTGAGAGCAACACTAACCTACGATTCCTCCTTTAAACCCCAATCTTGTGTCTCATTAGTGGGTTTAGCCAAGTTAATGTGATTTCTGGAACTTTCAACATTATATACCCATAGGTGGGAGTTCTGTTAATTCATTTCTATCCTATTCTTCCACTAGAAGGGGAAAAAAAAGGTTGCAGCCACCCAAGGCTGCAGTGCTATTTAAACACATTGCCAGCATTAGTAAGCTAAAACTTTTAAAATAGGTACAGGTGAAAACAAGTTGTTGTCTTAAATATCAATAAAGAACTATTTGGGCCACCTGAGTAGCAGAATGCCTCACAGTATGCTTTGATTATGAGCCTACTGTATGAGACAATATCAAAAAGATTTGCTGAAATCCAAGTAAACCACATCTAATGCATGCTTATCCCAGGGTTTTCTACAATTCTATGAATGCTTTTATCACTTTTACCTCCAATGAAAGGTCAATCCATGCATCAATCACCCTTTCCATGAAAATATATTACTCAGTGTTACTCTGTAGTCTTCCCCTTGCATTCTTATCTTTTTTGGAATTGAACTCTGTCACCAGCTACCCAAGAAGCAACTGAACATATAACATACAAGTTTCAAGTTTATTGCAATAAAAGATGTTAAGGTGCTCATTTTCAAAGCACATAGAATGTGTTTCACTAGTATAGGCCTCTAGCACAAAAAATATCTTAGGAAGAAGGGGTCTCAACAGTTTAACAGTCAATGGAAAAAGCAACACAGAATGAAGATAACACTAAAAATGATTCAGTATATATGGTGATAATTTATCTGCAGAATAGGTACTTTTTTAACTAAGCCTAAACCCTTTTCTTCTTTTAGCTTTCAATTTGATAGGATTTTTCCCCCACTTTAGTTAAATATGACTTTCCTTCTTTTACCATATTAACACAAAAGCATTGAAACGGAAAAATTGGGAGCAAATGAAAACCACCAGGCCCACCTTGCCTTCTCCCTTTCCTTATGCGCTGTTAACACTACAGATCCTGCCTGATTTCTGAAATTCCATCTCACCACAGGTGGTCTTTGTGCCCGTCCTATACCTTTTTGAATTCCAGCACTGGGCTTGACCTCATCACTTCCATGTAACTGTCACTTTTGCAGTTACCCCTTGTAGTCTTCTGTAATGAGCCCCTCCTGGTAGAACTTTTTCCACTAAAAAATTATAGTAGAACAATTGGATTCTACTTCAGGTGGAACAATAGTCACGTGACATAATTACTTCTGTTTTTTCTTTTCTTTAGGAGTTCCAACAAAGACAAAAATATGAAATGCAGTAGCATCTCACTAAAAAGGAATTGGAGGAAGCACAGCATTAATGGAACTTGTCTACCTTGGCTTCAGCAGCAGATTCCTCTGGTGGAATCCCTGTCCCCCCTCCCCCGCATCTCTGTCTAACCGCAAGCATGAGCTGCTCGGCGCCAGAAGTTCAGATTGGTCCCACAATTTTTTTTTTTTTTAATATCTTGTTTATTGACAACTCAAATTATCCATAACATTAACAAAACAGTGAACAGGACCAATGCACCTTCTACGCTAATACAATCTCAATCTGCGGGTCCTTAAGAGTTTTATTCCTTTTTTTCTTTCCCCCCCCCCCTTCCCCCCCCCCCCCCCAAGTTCCCCCCCTCCCCACCACCCCACCTCCCTCCCTATTGCCCTTCAGGAGTTCAAGACTCTACTTCTCGCCACTGATGTCAATGTGTCCCAATATGGAGACCATATCCTGCAGTACATGTCTCCTTTTTCTGAAGATAGATCCGCCACAGATTTCCGTTCTAGTGAGCACATCTGAATCATCAACGACCGCCACTGGCTGACCGTGGGGCTCTCTGCCGATAACCATACCTTCAGGATGGCTTTCTTCCCCATTAGACAAGCTCTTTGCAGGAAGGCCCTCGCTCCTGCTGGCGCCTGTCCTTGAATAGAAAAGATATGGAAGAGTTGTCTTGGGGAATGGAACCATTTGATGTGCCACATTGCAGATACGTGTTCTGCTAGCTGCTTCCAAAATCTATGAATTTTTGGGCATGTCCAAAACATATGTCCCAAATTTGCATTAGCCATCTCACACTTTGGGCATGAATCCGTCTCCCTTAGCGTGGCCCTGTAGGCTCTATGCGGGGAGATATAAAGCCGAAGAATAAATTTATATTGTGTCTCCTGCCAGCTGACGTTTTCTGTTAGTTTGTAGTTCCTCTTTAAACAGGATTCCATCTGCTCCTGAGTGACATGAGTTCCCAGTTCTATACTCCATTGCTGTGCCAATTTGGTGTAGTCCTCTTGTTTGGAGTGTTCTCGTAGATGTGCATGAAAGTATGCCAGCGGAATTAGAGATTGGGCATCCAATCCAAGCATAGTATTGTAGTTTTCCCACGATTCCAGACTCAAGGCTTGCTTCGGCAGCGAGTGCACATAATGTTTTAGCTGTAAGTATGCGAAGGTATCCCTTCTTTCCAGCTTAAACTCTGTGCAAAGTTCTGAAAAGGGCTTTATCTCGCCTTGA
Source organism: Microcaecilia unicolor (assembly GCF_901765095.1). Lineage (NCBI taxonomy): Eukaryota > Metazoa > Chordata > Amphibia > Gymnophiona > Siphonopidae > Microcaecilia > Microcaecilia unicolor. Next base: position 68,127,206 of record NC_044042.1, on the reverse strand, counting down.
TCATCAACTACATGGTATACATATCTCACTCCCTTCCCTGCCCATGCCTGAAAGGTTCTGGAGGTACTTCCCACTGGAAATTCAGGATTACCTCGGATGGGGAGCAGGGGGGAAATACACCTGTTAAAGCCATAGTATTTACATAACCATTTCCATGTCAGTCTCAATGGCTGGAATATAGGGGACACTGGGCCCAACCTCAACACACCCCCCGCCGAAGCATGTAGCCAGCTCGCAAAGTGCCCTCCCCTAAACCATTGTGTTTCTACTTGTGTGTTGGAAAAGAACTGGGTAGACCTAAACCAGTCCGAGAGGTGGCGCATTCCACTTGCTACCGAGAGCAAGCGTAGATTCAATAGTCCCAACCCCCCCTTGTCCCTGGGAAGCATCGCTCTTTTTATGGACATGCGTGCTCGTTTACCCTGCCATAAGAAGTGGTTAAGTTGTTTCTGCAACCATCTCTCGTCCCCGGCTCGTAAGTACATGGGTATCATCTGGAATGTGTAAACCCAGGCCGGAAACAGAATCATGTTATAGAGGGCTACCCTCCCCATCAAGGACAAGGGAAGGCCTTGCCAATTGTGTAATGTTCTACCCATTTTGTCTTTCAAATGGTTCATATTAGATGAGTAAAGTGTGTCTAAATTTATTGGAATGCGCACCCCGAGATATGTCACCTCCTCCTGGGCCCATTGCAGTGGGAAGGGTCCCTGCCACTCTGTTCGTATCTCCACCCTTGAGGGAAGCGCCACCGATTTTTTGGAATTTAAAGTGAAACCGGAGTGAAACCCAAACTCATCTACGACTTCTAAGAGCCTAGTTAAAGATTCCTGTGGCCTGGTCAGAGTCAAAAACACGTCATCCGCAAATGCTAGTGCTTTTACCATTTGGCCCGGCAACTGAACCCCAACTACCTCTGGGTCAGCCTCAATCGTACATAGCAATGGCTCTAAATACAGTAGGAACAGCAGGGGTGAGAGAGGACAACCCTGTCTTGTGCCCGATTTTATTTCCAGCACTGATGACTTCATACCATTTACCAACACTCGGGCCGTTGGCGCCTCATAAAGTGTTTTAACTGCTTTTAAAAACCAATCCTCTATGCCCACATGTTCTAACACTTGATATAGGTAATTCCACCGCACCTTGTCAAATGCTTTTTCAGCATCCAAACTCGTTAACAAAAGTGGGGTCCTTGCTGATCTACATTGTGCAATGGTTAATAAGACTTTTCGCACGTTTAACACTGATTGTCTGCCTCTCACAAACCCCACTTGATGTTCTCTTATCAGGTATTGCATATGTGGTGCCATACGGTCTGCCAAAATTCTGGCCAATATTTTTAAATCCACATTAATAAGCGAAATTGGCCTATAGGATTCTACCCTATCTTCCGGTTTACCCGGCTTAGGGATCAAGGTTATCCATGCCTCATTTTCTCCTGGTGTTAAGTGACCTCTCCCAACCACTGCTTCATAATACTCTATTAATGGCGCACTAAACTGGCTTGGGAGTAGCTTGTAGTACTCTGCCGGGAATCCATCAGGGCCCGGTGCGGAGCTCAGCGGCAGAGTCTTAAGCACCTGCTGTATTTCACGGGCCTGCAGTGGACCAGAGAGCGCCGCCCGGACCGCCGATGGCAATTTGGGGAGACCTGAGTCTTCTATGTAGTCCCGTGCTACCGACTCTTCCTGGTCTCCTTCCCCTGCATACATTTTTGTAAAATATGAATGAAATGCTTCAACTATCTCCCCAGGACTATGTAGTCTGGAGCCCGATGGGGATGTAATCGATGTTATTAACCTTTTTGGTGTCTGTGAGTGTGCCACCCTAGCTAGCAGTTTCCCTGTTTTATTCCCAAAGCGACAAAAGTGTAACCCGCGCGCTAGCAAGCGTTTTTTAGTTTGTTCATGGATCAGGGAATTCAGTGCCACTGTAGTTGCTGTTAGGGCCTCCCTATGTTCTCTGGTTGGGTTCTTTAAGTATTTACCTTTTGCCAACTTTAGCTCCCTTTCAAGATTTATAATACCCGCTGAGATTCGTTTTTTCCTAGCACTCATGTATGCTATAATTTCCCCCCTCATTACAGCTTTTGAAGCTTCCCACAGTACTATCGGGGACTCACAGGAAGCAGCGTTTATTTCCCAGTAACTGTCCCATTTTTCTTTTATGTGTTTGCCAAATTGTTCCTCACTATATAAGTAGGACGGGAATCTCCATGTATAACCCGACTCCCCGCGGCCCTCCTGCGTCAGATCTATCCATATTAATGAGTGATCTGAGATCGCCAAGGGTCCCAGCTCTGCCTTTTCCACCTTAAAGAATATCGACTGGGCCACTAGAATGTAATCCAGCCGCGACCATGATTGGTGCACTTTGGACTGGTGTGTAAAGTCTTTCGTGGAGGGATGCAGGAGTCGCCAAGGGTCCACTAATGTTAGCGCTTTGCAGAGTTCTGGTAGGCAACTACTGACCCCCTGCCTATGCCCAACCCCAGTCCTATCTAATTGGACGTCCATGATGTTATTAAAGTCTCCTGCCCATATCCAGGGAACGTCTATGTGTTGCATACCTAGCGCTATTAATTTTTGGAAGAAGGAGGGGGAAGGGGAGTTAGGACCATATACATTACATAAGTAGTAGCTCTGTCCCTGGATGTTAAGTCTGAGCAGCAGGATCCTCCCCTCAGTGTCTTTGTATATTAGCTTAGCCGAGCACTGGAGGCCCTTTTTTATTAAAATTGCCACCCCACTCCGCTTGGTCTCTGCTGAAGCATAGTGACATTCCCCTACCCATTGTTGTTTCAGTTTTTCATGTTCCCCATCTGTCAATTTGGTCTCTTGAATGCAGGCAATGTCTGCTTTATGGTGCTTAAGGTGCCCTAATATCTTTGATCTCTTTATTGGGGATGTTATACCTGACACATTCCAGGAAATTATGCGAGTAGTGTATTTATGTATAGGTATTACCTATTGTCTCCATCCAAGTGTGCTCATGCATATAATTCCCCGGGAGCCCAGCCCTTCTCCCTGGGGATCTGTGTCCTCCTACGGTCTCCATGTCTTCCAATCCTTTCTCTATGGCAGTCCCTTTCTGTGGCTCCTGAAAGTCCCCTATCTCCCCCCTCCCTCTAATCCCCCTCTTCCTCAGCGACCCTCCAGACCGGTCAAGACGCGTGGGTTATGTCCTCCTACCAGCAGAGGGAGACTGAGAAAACACTAAGCTTTTGAAGCCTGTATATATAACCTGTGCAGAACCTCCACTAGCCAGTATTTTCTCAGTCTCAGCAGAGGTAGCAGTTGACAGCCTGTGCAGTCTCCAATAATCTGGTGAGGTAGTTTGTCATTGGGTCGTAGGATTTTTTCCTTCCAAACTTTATTCTGTTGCAGTACCCTGTACGTGTGTGTAAAAAAAAAAAAAAGTGCTTTGGGGCCCTGGGTCTGGTGGGGCCCAGTTTTTCCCCCTGGGGTGTTACACCTATGTTTGGGTCCCTCCCCCTGTGCTGCTCTCTATTTCTGTTTGCTTGGCAGTTTTGTGCCTCGGCTGCTTTCTCAGTATTGTAGCCTTGAGTGCCTTACAATTTCCAGATGCCAGAATTAGAGTACTGTGCCTTTAAGGTCAGTTATTCTATTTCATTTTGCTTGCCAGCTTTGTGCCTCGGCTGCTTTCTCAGTATTGTAGCCTTGAGTGCCTTACAATTTCCAGATGCCAGAATTAGAGTACTGTGCCTTTAAGGTCAGTTATTCTATTTCGTTTTGCTTGGCAGCTTTGTGCCTCGGCTGCTTTCTCAGTATTGTAGCCTTGAGTGCCTTACAATTTCCAGCTGCCAGAGTTGGAGTACTGTGCCTTTAAGGGCATTTATTTCTTTATTTTCAGCGGACCGAACGGGGGTTTCGATTCCTTGCTGGAACGAGAGAGCAGCGCTTTCTTCAGTGCTTTTGCAGTGTGAGGGAGTTTTTGGTTTGGCGCGTTGGCGGAACAGCTTTTCCCTTCCCTCGTGGTTTATGGCGGCCCAGCTCCTCCGATGTCGCGCGTGCTCGTGGCGAGGGGTAGAGGCGCCGGGTGCTCAGTGTAGCTTTGCGGTGCACCTATAAAGGTGGCTGCGGCACCCCCCGACTTGACGGCGGAGGGATCGATGGTGTCGGGAGTCTCCGGGTCAGCGGGAGCGTAGGCAGGGCCGCTGTCAGCGGGAACAGTTTCGGCGGGAACAGCCGCCATCTTGAGTCTGACGCGGCCCGTGGAGCCAGCTGTTTTTGGGCCTGCGGCCTCCGTTTTTGGCACAAAAGGGCCTAATGACGGTCCAGGAATGGTGGGCTTTCCTCCAGATTTTGTCTGGACGTGGTATCAGGCCTGGAGATCGGGACCCCCCCCCCCCTAATTGGAAGAGGGGGCTATTTCCGTCTTGGCTGAGAGACCACGGTTAGAGTGGTCAGAGGACAGGCAATGTTTTTCTCCTGTAGCTGCAGAAGCTGTGCTTAGTGATCTGGGGGAGTCAGATGGAATTGACGGCTCTCAGGAGCAGGATTGGTGGATTCCTGGAGAGGATCCTTCAATAGTGCGGATTTTCCATAGAGATGAGCTGTCGGAACTCATAGATCAGGTGTCGTCCACCCTTCAGTTTGGTCCTGAGGTGGCTTTGGGGGAAACTGTCCAGGATCCGTTGGTGAAGGGCATTCAGCGTCAGGCGTGATCCTTCCCTATGAACAAGGATCTCCGGGAGATGATTTGTCAGGAATGGGATTTGCCGTGTAAGGTGGCAAAGGCAATGGCGAGGCTTTATCCCCTCCCTCAGGACGATAGGGATTCCTTTAAGGCTCCCACGGTAGATGCAGTAGTGACGGCAGTAATTATAGCTACGGCTATCCCGGTTGATGGAGGAACGGCCCTCCGTGATCCTCAGGATAGGAAGTTGGGATCTTTTCTCAAGCGTAGTTTTGTTTTGTCGGCTCTAGCCCTGCAGGCCTCGGTTTGTGGGGGTCTGGTAGCTCGGGCATGTTTTCGTTGGGCCGAGAAGCTCCTGGATGATTCGATAGATGTTAGTTCTTCTGGGGGTCAGGAGTTAGCCGACTTGGACATGGGTTCATCCTTTTTGTCTGAGGCTTTTATGATTTGTTGCCTACCTCAGACAAAAAATATGGCTATGGTTGTGGGTCTCTGCCACTTAAGGGAGCTATGCTCTTTGAAGAAGATTTAGACAAGTTAGTGTGAGGTCTTAGTGATACCAAGGTTCTATGGCTTCCAGATTTTCGGTTCAAGGCAGGGGCCAGAACTAGTTCCTCTCGGGGACGGTTTAGGGAGGCTCAGCGGTATAGGCCGGGCAGATCGAGTGGGACCTACCCCTAGCTGTCTGTTTGTCTGTCCAATTTAGATTGTGAGCTCTGTTGAGCAGGGACTGTCTTTTCATGTTAATTTGGACAGCGCTGTATAAGTCTAGTAGTGCTATAGAAATGTTTAATAGTAGTAGGACCTCTAGGGGTCGGTTTTTTCCAGCGCGCACAGTTCTTTCGTGAGAATCGTCGCGGAGGGCGTGGCTTTTCCGTAGGAGGTTAGTATTCACGCCGCAATTCCCAATGAAGGTGTGCGGGCTCAGGCTCTGGTGCATGTTGGGGCTCGGCTGAGTCTGTTTTACCAGAGCTGGGCCCAAATCAGGTCAGATCAGTGGGTTCTCAAGGTGTTTCGAGGCGGATATGCGCTGTTCTCCCGAAGTGTTTCTGGAATCCCTCTGTCGGTCTTGGAGCAAGAGGGCAGCAGTGAGGGACACTCTGCGGTGGCTGCTCGCATTGGGAGCCGTGGTTCCTGTTCCTTCAGATCAGCAACGCTCAGGGTGCTATTTGATCTATTTTGTGGTCCACAAGAAAGAGGACACTTTTCGTCCCATTTTAGATCTCAAAAGGGTCAATGCGGCACTCAAGGTGCCCTCTTTCCGGATGGAGACGTTGCGGTCGGTCACTGGTGCGGTCCGGAAAGGAGAGTTTCTCACTTCCCTGGATTTGACGGAAGCTTATCTTCACTTTCCTTCGGGCAGCCTTTTGGTTCCAAGTTACAGGGTCCGATTTGTCGGTTCCTTGCAGAGAAGGCGCCGACGGCCCGTACTTATCGTCAGGTCCTGGGCCTGATGGCGGCGACCATAGAGGTAGTTCCGTGGGCCAGGGCGCACATGCGTCAGGTACAGTCAGCTCTGTTCAGTCGTTGGTCCCCTCTGTCGCAGGACTTGGAAATGTGTTGTCCGCTGTCGGTGGCCCCTCGTCTCAGTCTCCGCTGGTGGCTCAACCCGCGCAATTTGGGAACAGGAATGCCGTTGGAGTCCCCACAGGGGCTGGTAATGGTCACGGATGCCAGTCTGCAAGGTTGGGGGGCACATTGTCTCGGTCAGGTAGCTCAAGGCCGGTGGTCTCGGGCAGAAGCAGGGTGGTCCATCAACCGGCTGGAAACTCGGGCCATTCGGGTGGTGCTCCAGGCCTTGACGTCGGTGGTTCGCCACAAGGCAGTCCGAGTGCTCTGTGACAATGCCATGGCAGTAGCATATGTCAACCGTCAAGGGGGGACGAAGAGCCTTGGCGGCGCAGTTGAACTCATCTTCAGGCTCTCTTGGCAGCGCATGTGGCCAGGGTAGGTCACATAGATGCAGATTATCTCAGCAGGCACACTCTAGATCCCAGAGAGTGGTCTTTTCTTCGTTCAGTGTTCCAGTGAGTTGTGTCGGTCTGGGGACTTTCGGTGATCTTAGGGCAACGGCTCGCTATGCGCAAGTTCAGAGATTTTTTGTTTTTTCAGTCGCTGAAGAGACCCTTGAGCGGAGGGAATCGACGCTCTTCTGTTGCCTTGGCCTCGGGAGTGACTGTATGTGTTTCCTCCGTGGCTGTTAGTCGGTCGAGTAATATAGCGCATCGAACATCACTTCGGTCGGGTGATTCTGGTAGCTCCGGATTGGCAGCATCGACCATGGTACGGAGACCTGGTGCGGTTGGCAGGGGCGGCGGCCCTGCCTTTGTTGGGATCAGTTCTGTGTCAAAGCCCGATAATCATGCCGGATCCGGCTCGGTTTTCGCTTATGGCTTGGCTCTTGAGCGGCACAAGTTGAAGAAGAAGGGGCTTTCGTCCAGTGGCTTTGCTACGATGTTGAGTTGCCGTAGACGATCCACTTCCTTGGCGTATGTCCGGGTTTGGAGAATCTTTGAGCACTGGTGTGAAGACCATCGAGTTCGGCCGTTTCGCTCTTCGGTGGCGGAAGTTTTGGAATTTTTGCACGATGGTGTTGATAGGGGTCTGGCCTTGTCTACACTGAAGGTTCAGGTGGCAGCTTTGTCATGTTTTCGTGGGAAGCTTCAGTGAAAGTCCTTCGCGTCTGTGCCTGAGGTAGTGCGTTTTTTGAAGGGTGTTAAGTTGCTGCGTCCACCTCAGTGACGGATGGTGCCTCCGTGGGATTTGAAGCTAGTTTTGGATGCTTTGATCAGGCCTCCGTTTGTGCCGCTGGTATCGGCATCTTGTAAGGATTTATCTTTAAAGACGGTCTTGTTGGTGGCGATTACTTCAGCACGGAGTGTTTCAGAGCTTCAGGCTTTGTCTTGTAGGGAACCATTTTTGTCCTTTCTGAGGGAAAGGTTTCGTTGCGGACGGTGCTTTCCTTTTTTTTGCCCAAGGTGGTTTCCGAGTTCCATGTTAATCAGGTCATCTCTCTGCCAGTGTTGGGTGATATGGCTGGAGATTCGGAGCAGCGTGGTATTGCCAAGCTGGATGTCAGGAGAGTTTTGAGTTGTTATCTCTCTGGAACTCAGGACTTCAGAGCCTCTGACCGTTTGTTCGTTCTTCATGGTGGCCCAAAGAAGGGTGCAGCGGCTCCTAAGGTGACCATAGCACGGTGGTTGAAGGAGGCGGTTGCATCTGCTTACTTGGTGAAGGGTCCTGTGGTGCCTAGGGGCTGGTCTGCTCATTCCACTAGGGGAATGGCAGCCTCGTGGGCGGAGAATAGTATGATTTCTCTGTTAGATATTTGTTGGGCTGCGGTTTGGTTTTCATTGCATTCCTTTGTGAAGCATTATAGGATTCCTGTGCATGCAAAGGACGAGGTGCGCTTTGGGGTAGCAGTTTTGACCTCTGGCCTTAGTAGGTCCCTCCCGTAAGTTAGTTACTGCTCTGGTACGTCCCACGCGTCTTGACCGGTCTGGAGGGTCGCTGAGGAAGGTGAAATTAGATCTTACCTGCTAATTTTCTTTCCTCTAGACCCTCCAGACCGGTCAAGAGCCCGCCCTGTCTGTATTGGAGGCCAGGAGGTGTGTTTGTTGGATAATTCTTGGCTGCTGTAGATTGTTGTTTATCTAATTGCAGACTGTTTATTTCTGTTTTGTGATAGGAGTCCGGGACAGGTGGGGCTCTTCTTTGATAGTCCACCTGTAGAAGCCCAACTGTTTTATCAAAGGCAAAGGAACATGTTTCCGTAAGAGCAAGCGGAAGATGTTTCTTGTTTTTGCAGTTTACTGTGACCACGTACAGGGTTGCTAGTTGTTGTTAGTGTTTTTTGTTTCTCTGCTTTGTCAGGGTTATACTGGCTAGTGGAGGTTCTGCACAGGTTATATATACAGGCTTCAAAAGCTTAGTGTTTTCTCAGTCTCCCTCTGCTGGTAGGAGGACATAACCCACGCGTCTTGACCGGTCTGGAGGGTCTAGAGGAAAGAAAATTAGCAGGTAAGATCTAATTTCACCTTTCCACTCCCCCTACCCATCCCTCTCCTTCCCCTCCCCCTTCTTATCCCTTCCCCTTGCCCAGATACCAGAGCCCTCTCCCGCCCGGAGTGAGGTATGACTGGTAGGGTCAATGCACCAAGTGCCCCGGGGAACCCCATCCACTACTTCAAACTTTAACAATAAGAACTAATATACCTTCATGCCCATGAGACTATTGTCCAGTGGCGAACCCAGGCCTCCATCCCTGGCCTGCTCGCTCTGTTAATTTAGGGTTCAGGTGGTTCCAAGCTGTTTGTCCATGTCTCTGCCGCTGCTGCCTCCATGAATATCTGCCACCTGTTGTTGTATTGTACCCGCAGCGTGGCTGGGTATTGTAGGGTGAAGCGGATTTTCTTCTCAACCAGTTGAGAACAAATTTTTGAAAACTTGCGCCGCTTTGCTGCCAAGTCTGCAGAGTAGTCTTGAAAGATTCGAATTGGCTTCCCCTCAAACCGAGCGTCCTCTCTATTGGTCTTATAAAGCTGCAACAGTTGGGCTTTCTGCGAATACTTGTGGAACTTTGCAATTATCACCCTTGGCCTCTCCGCACTCGGTCTCGCTGGGCCCACTCTATGTACTCTGTCCATGCAGATTTTCCCACTGCTAGCCACCTCAGGATAACGTGCCACCAACCATGTCTCCAGCGTGGCTGCTAATGTTGCCTCCGAGACTGATTCTGGAAAGCCCACAAACTGTAAGTTCTCGCGCCTTGCTCTATTCTCCAGGTCCTCCAGCTTTCCATGCTGAGACTGGACCAGTGTTTCGAGGCGCTCTATTTTCTCATTTTGGGCCTGTATTGTGTCTTCAGTGTCCGAGACCCTAACCTCCAACTCGCCTGTACGGCGATGCAACTCTGCTGTGTTCTGTGCGATTCCCGCTATTTGTTCCGAGAGTTGCTGGAAACGTGGAGTCCCAGAGCACTGACTACTGCCTCTGTTATTTCGGCCAGGAACTCCGCAGAAGCTGTTCGAGGCGGAGGGCTGGGCGCCATTTTGTCCTCGCTGGGCTTGGCGCGGTCTGCTCCTTTGCGCGACACTTTTACCGACATTCGGGTCGTTGGGGCAGACAAATACTTGTCCATGCGATACTGCACACTTTCGCTCCTTTTCCCCTCCGCAGATAGTGTCGGGTTCAGGTTTCACGGGCGTTAAAGTGGATCGGGTTCCCTCGCGAGCTAACTTGCGTCCGCTGTTGTTCACAGCATCACGTGACCCCCTGGTCCCACAATTTTAAGTCTCATGAGACTTGGTACCATGACACTAACCTGAACTTCTTGCCTCATGGTTAGACAGAGTCGTAGAGGGGGAGCAGGGATCCTGCTAGAGGAATCTTTCCATGGAGCTGCTGCAGGCCACAAAAATGGAGTTGGCAGGCCAAGTTCTGGTCCACAGGTTGGACAAGCCTACTGTACAGATTCAAGCCACACCAGCTTAAGCACATTACACTATTCAACCTAGATGTTAACCAGCCAGGTGTCCTATTCACATGTTACCCCACAAATAAAATGATACATAACTTCTGTATTCCTACTGCAAGTCTTGCAGAGCTCCAACTTGATACTATTTATAGGCCCAATTCAGTTGGTGCACATAGTTACTATGTAAGCCAACAGAATCAGGCCTAAGGGTATCTTCAGGGGTGCTTGACAGCGTATTGAAGGGTGCTTAAGAGGAGCTGGATAAACTTGCAGAATCTCACTATAAATATTAGACAAGTCTTTAAGGTTATAAGACGTGTCAAGACAACGTTTTATAAATTATAGCATCCTATCTCTAAAAATGGGCAAGTAGATCACCTGGAAGTACTCATCAGTTCCTAATGGGGAGATACATTCTCTATTGCTGATCCCTAGAAGTAAGAGATAGTGAACCCAGTGTCTACAGTAATAATCCACCTGTTTTCCAGAATTTGTCCAAAATGTGATCAAACTCTGATGTATGACTGAGCGACAAAATTACTAGGCATCAGATTCCATAGTGTTATTGTGTGTTGATTGAAAACCGGTTCTTAATTTTGTTTTAAACTTGTAACCTGTCAGTTTCATGGTACCTTTTCTAGTTTTAGTACTGTTTTGAAGAGTAAATAATTGTATCCTATGAACTTGTTTCATGCTGTTTGTGATTTAATAATTCTCTATCACATACCCTCTAATTTTCTGAGAAACTTTTCGGATGCCTATTTGTTATAGAGAGAGCTTCTCTGCAGCATGTAATAAGAAGGCAGAGCACCAAATGTAAGAAAATGCAGCATAAGAAATGTAGACACACAGATCTCAGAAATGGACCATGTGGCCCACTTCCTCTCCCCATTAAATAATCTGCTGATTGTGCTGCTACAGAACTTACATGAGCCTGAATTTCCATCTCTATTTTACTGTGCTACTAATGTCCTTTTGTGTCTGTCCTGGCCATGCTTGAACTCTGTGAGCTGAGTTTGGTATTTGAATTAGGAAAAAAGAGGAGAAGTTGGACTGGATGTATCAGGGGCCCAGCAGTATGGTGGACAGGGAAGAATATCTCCTCGGACGACCTGTAGACAAGTTTGTCTTGGAAAAAATGGAAGACAAAGAGACTGGCCCTTCTGCTGAGACTGGTCTGCTACCTGGATCCATTTTTGCACCTTCGGGAGCTAATTTTGCTCTCGATATGGCCAGCAAAATTCGGGAAGACCCACTGTTCATGATAAGGTAATAAATCAAAAATAGGGGGAAGGTTTATCATATCATACTATAATACCTTTCATATCAGCTATATCTTGCATTGCTTTACAGCCACTTCTGGGGTGGAACTGAGCTAAAGGCAAGCAAGAATATCATTTTACAATAAGAGATTAACTTGGCATGGAGAGGCTGGGAGAGTATTCAGGGTATGGGTAGGTTGGAGGGAGGTTAATAATTTTATTGTTGCTCGTTGGACTTAGATTGAAAGGTGAGGACTTTGAGGAGGTGCTGGGAGGTAGAGGGCTATAGAGCTCAGGCCCTTTGTGGCAACTTTTTGTTATAGGAGAATGTGCTTCAGGCAGAGGTTGGTAATGTGATTGTGGGGGGGTAGCAGGGATGGGTAGGGGGGGTTTGCTGCTGATTTTCTTTAATATTAGGGTCTACGATCTGCTAGACACTTTTATACTTGTGCTGGGAGGGTGTGGGATTTGGGGGATGAGGGAAATGGTATCGGTGGGAGTATAAAGGTGTCATGTAATGTTTTCCACTTTGCAGGGTTGGATACGGACTTGCTTCTAATGTTGTTTATATTCAGCTTGTGTTTTTGTATCACTGTCATTTTGGTGTGCATTTGTACCATGATAATTTTTATTTAATAAATTGTTAAACATTTATTATTAATTGTTTTATGTTAAATTGTACAGCGCTGCGTAACCCTAGTAGCGCTTTAGAAATGTTAAGTAGTAGTAGTAGTTAAACATAACTTGGCATGAAGAGGGGGTTAAGTAAGGTTCATTAGTGAATGGTGGAGGTGGATTTAGAACCTGGTGTTCCAGGTTATACAGTTTTGGTCTAACCAGAAGTTGCTGCTGCTAGCTTGGCTTTATGTATATGTAGATTGGAAACTGCTGAATAATTCCAGCCATAATTTGTTCAGCCTTTGACATTGCTTTAGGGAACACTTATTCACTGACTGACTTCTGAATAATTTTTGTTTTATTATTATTTGTATGAAGTCTTTATTTCTTTGATAACATGACAAAAGCTTCAATATGCAATACATATGACATATGAAAATTTCAGTGATACAAACATATAACGTTTTTTAAACTTTTCTTGCCCACATTATCAACATCCATATGTGGACCTGAAGGAACTTCAAACTTTTTTGTAAGTTTTAACTAAAGAGTAATTCTCCTCCCCTCGCCTCCACCCCCCCCCCCTTTCAGTTAACAACACACGGTGCATTGGGGGCCTGGGATGAGTTGCAAAATCATACTATACAAACAATGTACAATTACCAAATACGTAATATAAAAAATACAAATAAAAACTTAGACAAATTCTTGACTACCACCCTAGTGGTACCTAGTGGCATAGACTGATATATATATATATATATATTTTGGTGATGGACCGAGGTTAACTATTCATTTATTTCAAACTTACTAAACTGCTTTAACTTACAGGCAGGGCAAAGCAGTTTACAGACTAAAATATAATAAAAAAAGGAACTACAATTCATCAATAGGAAAGAACACATGCACATAAAGAAATTACTAAAAAAAAAAACCAAACACCCACATTTTTGGAAAGTTGGTACCAAAACCAAGTCATCCCAGTACTAGATATTGGTGGTGATATAAGCCTGCTCAAATAGCCAGGTCTTTAGCAAAGATTTACATTTTTTCATAGAGAGCTCGCTGCACAGTGACAAAGGCATAGAATTCCATAAAAACAGAGCAACAAAGAAAAAAACACAATGCCTGGTGCTCTCCATGGGTATTAAGCAGTGCAGATGCTGACTACCTCTAGTTCCCCTTTCAGTGGCCCATGCCACCAACTGAAGTGGACCTGACTTCAAAATGATGGGGCCACAGGCCATCCAAGTCCACTCACGTCTATGCCCCTACTTCAGAGGCTTAAACAAAGAACCAAGCCTGAATATTTTCTTTTTTTTAAAGTTATCAAATTGTGTTCCTGACGAAGGATCAAAGATAGAATGAAATAGCCCAATTCCAGGTGCCCTGTAATCTACCCCATCAGGAACCAAACTGTGATGGCTTATTTTATATTAACTGTAAATCAAATCTTGTAATTGGTTCTTAGGTAATCCATATTACTAACTAATGAAATAGCCCATTGGATCTGTGTGAAAGTACGTGTGAGCTATATTGCCCTAATCTCTACCTATGGAGCTTTGTTGGGATGAATGACATGCTTGGTGCCTTGGCACAGTTCCAGACTGTGACATGGCTGGGAACAAGGAATCTGTGCTGAGGAAAGCTGATACAGCCTTAGATAGTTTAGAGAATGTCTTGAAATTGTAATTGGGCTAAAAGGGAGGGGATAATTGTAACAAAACAATGTTTTATTAGGAAAAGAGAAGAAGAGAAAAAAAAAGAAGTTTTGAAAAATCCCATGAAAATGAAGAAGATTCGAGAATTGGTGAGAGACCATCTTTCACTTTCCATGTAAAAGGCTGCTAAGTTTTGTAAAGTTTATCTCTCTTTAAATCTGTGGAAACAGACTGAAACATGTATCTCTTCCACTTGTATTGGACATGGAATTGGAGGTATATTTTTCTGTTTTATTTTAGCTGTAGGTATTGAAAGAAGAATTACTCCTCTCTGAGGTTTTCTTGACCCAATCGCATATGTACTACAATTAATGTTTAGCCCTGTACAAACTCCAGGTAACAGTTGTCTTCAGCCTGTCTATATAAGACAGTGGCAGTTATGCTGGGTATTGTTATGATCACAGATGAACACTACATTTGGCAGTTTAAGAGATTCTGGAATTTGTCTTTAGGTGGAAAAGCAAAATCCACAAATATTGTGCGAATATTGATAACAAAGTTCAAAGAACAGACTACGACAGTATGTACAAGATGTACTCATGTTCTACCTGAACAGGCATAGTAACAATATTGTGAAGACATCCAGCTTCCAAAAATCCAGATGACATGTAGGCCAGCCTAGCACATTACCTGCTTTGCCCTCGAGGGACAGATGACCAGTGCCAGAAGTATAAGGGTATAATGACACTAGAGCCAAGAAACTACAAAATGCTGGTTTCACATTTGAGAAGCAAGCCTCATAGAGCATTACCTGGCCAGTCACCAAAATCGTGGATTAAGTGATTTGCCTAAGAGTTACTTGCAGTATTCATGACAGCAAAATCTTTTTTTGTCTTACAATATTTCTGACTATCCCAAGCAAAATCTAGTACTGTCTGCACTTAAGTCACTGTAAATTACAATTTTTTATTTGTTTAGACTTTGTATCCCTGGTTTCCTTATTGGCATTGTTACATTCTCTTATTGCTATTTCTCTGAATTTCATCACACAACATATGGTTGCTGTGGGTGGAACGCAATGAGAGACTAGGTTACTGAGGGCATTTCTACAGTTTTGTTTATGCCTCTGACAGGGAAGGGGTCACAAACATAAGGACTTGAACTGCATAGACATACTTGGGTCAACTGCTCTTACACAGTGTGGTGACCTGTATTTAGTGAGATTATCAAAATTCAGCTCCTTTTTAGGAGTTTTCACTGTGATGTGCATAGATGTACAGAAACAAATGTAGCAGAATATAAGTATGAAAGAGCAACAGAAATAAATGTTTTTGCAAATCCAAAGTGTCTGCTTCCCTGAGAGACTGCTACAAATTGGTATCATTGATGATGAGCAGATTTATGCTGTCTCAGTGGGGCAGCAGGTTTGGGAGATAAGTGGAAGAGAGAACTAATTGTTCAGTTTTGAGCATTGTGTAGGGAAGAATACTGCAGCTACCCACTCCATTTACATTCTCTGACATTGCAGTTGCAGAGCAGCTTGGAGAAGAAAGAGAAAAAGAAGAAAAAAGATAAGAGAAAGAAGCACAAGAAACACAAACTTCAGAGTTCCAGTAGCGAGGAGGAGATTGACCATGAAAAGTAGGCATGAGAGTCATCTGCTTCACACCTCCCAATAGGAGCGTGCCAGTGAAAGCTGTGGCTTGTAATGATGAAGCGGTGGCCACCTGTACGGCATCTGCTTCCTGCTCAGCCATGCTGATGAGGCTAGGTTAGTGGTGTGGCTCCTCCTCAAACCTTTACCAACAAAATCTGTACTGTTTGATCATATTCTCAGAGTGCAGAGATGAGTCATAACTATTCAGATTAAACTTTGTGACGCCAACACCTGGCTTACAGTGGTTCCTTTCTTTTTATTATAACCAATCTGTTTAAACAAATTAAGGCATTCTGAGGATTTGAAATGCAGCAGTTCTATTGCATAGTTTTCCTCCAGGTGAAATCCATCCAAGGTGCAGAGCAGGCGGAATTGCTCTCTGTGTGTAGAGCACACAGTTAGACGTCTGAGCACAGTAAGGTTAAGTAACCTGCTAAATGCAAGCCAGTGAATGGGAATGGAACTTGAGACTCTGATTTATTTGCTGGAAGGTCTTGTGAAATCTAGGTATTTCTTTTCTTTTTAGACTGCAGAGAAAAAGGGAGCGCTCTTCTTTACCTCCTGTTCGTTCAAAGGTCCCAGGATATGGTTTGCAGGTAGGTGTGGGCACAGCTGACACTTCAGGGCCCTAGAGTGAGTTTACATTAGTGCAGACACAAGCTTCATTATCAAGCTGCGTGTATAAATGAATCCCTTGAATTATAGAATATATTCATTTGGACAAGCCAGTCTATTATCTCAGGTGTGTGTCAGGAGCTTTAGTGTGCTACAGGTGAATGCTGCGATTAATTGACTTTTCTTTCTGTTTTGATCATAGTTCCGAGCCTCTGAGCACAGCCAACAGTTCTCAGACTCTGCAGCCAGTGACCAAGGGAAAGCAGCTCAGAAACATAGAAACAGGTCTCGGTCCAGGAGCCTCTCCAAGTCTCCTCCTCATTATTCCCTGACTCAGGACAGGAGAGTAAGGTCCCGGTCTCCTCCAAGACACAGTAAACAGTGAGTAGAATAGAGAGCTGAACATGGGCCTTGAGGCCACATTAGATGTGAAGAGGAACCTTAGGACCTCAGACAGTTGGTCCCCATGGCTGGAAAGGAGAAGTTGGACAACAGATTACAATGAATGCATTTTTCCACTTTAGAACTGTGGCAGGCACAAGCTCAGATCGGTGGTTGTTGAACACAGGAAGAATATAACGGTTCCTGTGACCTTTAGCAGTCTTTTCCTGTTTTGCCTGCAGATGTCTCTGAGCTTACGCTGGGATTCCTGCACTGCCACAAGACCCTACCCTTTCAGTCTTCATCCATGGATGTACAAACAACTCTTCTCACAGGAAATCATCTATGCAGGGGGAAAAAAAAGACTGCAATAGAAAATAGCAAAACTAATTCTGTAGGGCAAAGCATTACTTTTCTGCTTCATTATTGACTTGGCTCCTTTTCTCATGGCTGTGATGCCTTCTCTAGTTTCCATTCTATTGGCCCACTGGGCCCAGCAGAGGCAAATATGGTTAAAAGAAAACAGAGAGTAGGTCAATATTCTCAATGGAGAAGGATAGATAGTGGGGTTCCTTGGGAGTCTGTGCTGAGACTGCTACTTTTTAACATTTATAAATGATCTAGAGATGGGAATAACTAGTGAGGTAGTTAAGCTTGTGATTACACAAAGTTGTTAAATCGGAAGAGTATTGTGTAAAATTGCAAGAGGACCTTACAAGACTGGGCATTCAAATGGCAGATGGCATTTAATGTGAGCAAGTGCAAAGTGATGCATGTGGGAAAGAGGAACCCGAATTATAGCTGCATTATGCAAGATTCTACATTAGGAGTCACTGACCAGGAAAGGGATCTAGGCATCGTCGTCACTGATACTTTGAAACCCTCTGCTTAGTGTTAGCAGTGGCTAAGGAAGTAAATAGAATGTTAGGTACTATTAGGAAAGGAATGGAAAGCAAAAATGAGAATGTTTGTTTATAATGCTTTTGTATCATTCCATGTTGTAACCGCTCCTCGAATACTGTGTGCAGTTCTCGTCACTGCATCGCAGAAAAGATATAGACTTACTGCCTGGCTGGACTCCCCATTCACATGACTGGCAGTTCTATTTCAGAACAGGAAGTGATGTTTGAGGGGGCATGACTAGAGAGTTCGTCCCTGTGGTAAGTTTAGCTTGTTTTGCCACTGCTATCTAGATATAGAAGGAGGGGAGGGCATGAAGGAGGGTAGAGGCTGGATAAAGGGGAGGGCGTGAGGAGAGCAGAGGCTGGATAAAGGGGAGGGCATGAAGGAGGCAGAGGTTAGATGGAAAGGGAGGTGTGAAGGAGGGCAGAGGCTGGATGGAAGGGGGGGGAGAGGAGACAGAGGCTGGATGGAAGGGGGGAGAGAGACAGAGGCTGGATGGAAGGGGGAGAGAAAAAGAGATGGAAAGCTGATGGTAGACCCAGTAAAAAGAGAGACACTGAAGACTGGATAGTAAGAAAGAAATATGGAAAGAGGTAGCAAAATAAATTAAAGAAAGCTGAAAGGAAAAGGAGAGAAAAAAATGACAAATGTACAGGAAATCATAGCAAGAGAGTTAAAAGAATTAAAGGCGGCATCCAAGTGAACTTATTCTTTTTACGGATCTGTGTGACCCTTGTTCTTTGTCATGGAAATAGTTTTAAAGATAATGAACAAATAAACCGCTCAGTATCAATATGAAATTGATCAAATTTACTTTGGGGTATAAATGATAACCCTTTTGATAATACTGACTGTTCTGACCTAGTTAATTCTTTAGATGACAAATTATAAATTGTCTCCTCCATTGGGCTTGTGATCGTGTTTGGGGGCGCATGCTCTGTGTCTCTCAATTTCTTCCCCTTACTCTTCTGCGACTCCCTCGTCCTCTTTCTAAAAAATCCTGTCTAGATTTATACTTGTCACCTGATCCTGATGAAGATGAGGAGGATTTATAGAAAGTCCCATCCATCTTCTTTTTCAGCCCTATCTTCCCTTTCTGTTAAATACATCCACTTATAGACTTTATTTGTTTTATAATTCTTTTTGTCTCTGGCAAATTTCTTATTGTGTGACTTGGCAGACTAGATGGACCGTGCAGGTCTTTTTCTGCCGTCATCTACTATGTTACTATGTTTGTGGAAGTTACTGCTATTATGGTATGACAGAATTGCTCTGTAGGTCCTGAGTGACATTTGTAGTGTTTTGTATTATTTTACAGTATGCCACAGCTTTCTCAGTAGTAGCTCAAGAAAAGTTGCATTCATGTACAATAGGTATTTCTTTGTCCCTAGAGGGCTTACAATTTAAAGTTTTATACCTGAGGCAGTGGATGACTGGGTGGTAGCCTCGTGATGGCGTTTTTCTCTGTTCAATACTTCTCTACACTTCTTTTATATATATCTCCTGTCCTCATCGTAGTTCCTTTCCTTTTGTTGTTTAAAAATACCATTGTTGAAGCCCAGATCAGATGTATTCCATGTATTAACAAAGGTGGAAAGAAGAGCAAACGACAGCCAGCATGGTTAAAAGGTGAAGTGAAAGTGGAGTGGAGGAGTGGCCTAGTGGTTAGGGCGGTGGACTTTGGTCCTGGGGAACTGAGGAACTGAGTTTGATTCCCACTTCAGGCACAGGCAGCTCCTTGTGACTCTGGGCAAGTCACTTAACCCTCCATTGCCCCATGTAAGCCGCATTGAGCCTGCCACGAGTGGGAAAGCGCGGGGTACAAATGTAACAACAAAAAAAAGAGGCTGTTAGAGCCAAAAGAACATTCTCCAAAGAATGGAAAAAGTATCCGAATGAAGAAAATAAGAAGCAACATAAGCACTGTCAAGCTAGATGCAAAGCACTGATTAAAAAAAAAAAAAAGCTAAAAGAGAATATGAAGAAACTTGCTGCAGAGACAAAAACTCATAGTGACACCTTTTTCAGGTACATCAGAAGCAGAAAGCCTGTGAGGGAATCTGTGGAACCATTAGATCGTGAAGAAGCAAAAGGGGTGCTCAGGGAGGTCAAGGCCGTAGTGGAGAGATTGATTTAATTCTCTACTTTGGTCTTTATAGAAGAAGAAGATGTATGAGGTCTACTTGTACCAGAAATGGTTTTCAAGGGTGACTATGTGGAGGAACTGAAAGAAATCTCAGTGAACCTGGAAGACATACTGAGCCAAATTGACAAGTTAGAGTAATAAATCATTCTGTTCCATTCCTGCATTTGTATCCTTCCTATTTCAATATAAGAATCAAAGTGGGTCAAAAAAGTGAAGCTTACTTATAACAAACTACTTATTGAAAAAAAATTATAAAAATCAGTCAAGATACTTATTGAAAAATAAGTCTTCAACGATTTATGGAATAACATGTAGTTAGGCATAGACCATATAAATACTGGAAGAATGTTTCACAACTTACTAGATAGCTAAATGAACTTTCATGAAATCTTTTAAGTAGCACATTCTTAACTGTAAGAGAGCCTAAACTTAATGTGGAACTAAATTGAGATGTAGATTTAAAAGAAGGAATGGATAATAATTGAATATGAGAACTTGGGCATAAGGGGTAAATAGTAAAAAAAAAAAAATTACATACAACTTTCAACTCCACACAAGCATCAACTGGTAACCAATGGAAATCTCTCAACAATGGTGCTCGATCAAACTTCTTGTCCCTAAGATCAGTTGCAGTCTATTTAAGCATACAAAACATTACCATAGTCCAATTGTGATAAAACTAATGCTTGAACTAAAACTCGAAAATGCTCAAGAAAAAATAAAGATCTAATAGCCCTAAGTTGATGTAACTTGAAATAGATCTTTTTACTCAGACTTCTTAATTGGTATTCCATTGTTAGCTGAGAATCTAATATAACACCCAAAACTCTTCCAGAAGTATCAAAACTTAATTGTTCTCCTGTCATTAAAGTAATAGCTTTGAGAAATCAGAAGCCTTACGCAGGAAGGAAGCTCAAGTGGGAGAGTGGCAAAGACAGCTTCCGTTGAAATGGGCAGAGGAATCCTTTTGATATCTAGGTGTGCGGTTAACTATGGATACTACCACACTGTATAGGATAAATGTTGAAAAGCTGTTACAGGATACCAAAAGCGTCCTGGAGAGATGGAACCACTTGCCTTTATCACTAATAGGCAGAATAAATCTCTTCAAAATGATCATATTCCCGAGATGGCTCTATATTTTGCAGGTGTTGCCAATACATATACTAGGTAAAGATTTACGGAAATTAAATAGGATGTGTCGGCAATTTGTGTGTGGGGGGCGGAAGTCTAAATTACGATTTGAATATTTATATGATGGATGGGCTCAGGGTGGGCTAGGCTTCCCCTGTATTAGGCGATACAATCAGGCGTGCCTTCTGAGGCATGTTAGGGATTGGATACTTAATACACATCAACACACGCCGACTAATTGGGAACGAGCGCTCTTTGGCCCATGGCATTTGAATTTTCTTCTGCAGGCAAAAACAGAGTTTGCCAACTACCTGTAGAGGAAGTATACTGTTGCAACCATTGCGACGTGTCTGGCAGTTCCTTATGCAAATCTGGAGACAAGACCCTAATATTAGCGACCAACTTCCAATACAGGGGAATGGGGATTTTCCCCCCGGGTTACAGAAAGGGATAATGGCTAGATGGTCGGAAATGGGGATCACTTTATTTGAACACTTAATGAATGAAGAGGGAAACCTGCATAGCTTTCAGGATTTGCAGCAGAGACAGGTATTAGCCCAGAAGGATTATTACACATACAGACAACTACATCATTACTGGCATAGTTTGGATCAGGCAGCTCTGGGCACAAAACTGGGTCAGAAGATACGTGAGTTCCTGGAAGGGGATGCATATGGACAGGTATCAATATCGAGCTTGCATAAAGCTCTAGTCCCACTCGGACCCCCCAGAACATATGAGAAGCTTAAAGACACATGGAGTAAAGAGTTGGGATATGAGCTGAAAGGAATAAATTTTGCGAAACTAATCAAAGATATACCTGGGCAGGTAGGGGGGGCCGAGCTGCAAGAGAGTCAATTCAGGGTTATTCATCGAGGCTATATAACACAATCCCAAGCTGTAAGGGCGGGATGGAGCTCTGATCCCCAATGCCTTAAATGCCATAGAGAGAGGAACACATTTTTGCATGCATTTTGGAGATGTGAGAGAATAAAAACATTTTGGAAAGCGATACAGGGGTACTTAGAACAAGTATTGGGGCAAAAGGTGCACCCCTCTTGGAGAGGAGTACTCTTGAACAAAAGCAATGCAAACGGGATATCGGATAAAAACTTGGAGGTATTTTTATGTAAGGCATTTGCAGTAGGCAAAAAATGCATATTGAGACATTGGATGCAGGTAGAGCCACCCTCTGTTTGGCTATGGAGGAATAAGCTACACGAACTAATGTTGTGGGAGGCAAGGGAGGCCTATGACCACTTGAGGAGAAGAAAGAAATTTCTTAATGTTTGGAATCTTTATTTGCAAAATATATCTCATAAAGCCAGAAGTGCTGTACTTAATAGGCTAGGAACGATATAATGAAGCTATAAGCCCCTCGTGTAAGTGAACTAAGGAATTGGATAAGGTTTGACAGAAATTGTCACTAAGAAGTATGAAGCTCAAATTCAGAGGTGGTTGTTTTTCTTTTTTCTGGGGGGGGGGGGGGGAGGGGGAGGGGGCAAATGTTAAAAAAGTGATGGGATAGACATGATGTAAGATATGTTGCTGTTATAGAAATGTCAGTAAGGATATAAATTGTAAGCATTTAATATGTCTGAATTGAAGTCTGTCCATCAATAAAAACCGTTTATACATAAAGTAATAGCTTTGGGGACATCTGATAAAGTTGGACTAAAATAAAATTCATTTTGTTTAAGCAGTATTTAGTTTCAATAAATTCTCAGCAGCCATCAATGAGTCCTTTCAATACAATCTGAAATTAACTTTCAACCCGCCTCATAGCCAGATATTTAGGGTGCTAAAATAAAAATATCATCTGCATAGGATGAAATATGAAATGCAGAAGACTGTGTAATGTTGAATTCAGAGAACTCATAAAAATATTAAACATTATTGGCAACAGGGATGATCCCTAAGGGACCCCACAACAATGAGACCAACATTTTGAAAACTTATCCAGCTTTTGAAATTATATCTTCTATTTTGTAAAAACAAAAACCCAAAAACATTTAGACCAATTCAGAACAACCCCAGCTAGACTTAGATCACTCAGTTGTTCCAACACCTGGACCAGATGGTATACACCCCAGGGTACTGAAAAACATGAAGCTGCTGATCTGCTGTTAGTGATCTGTAACTTGTCGTTCAATTGTCTGTAGTGCCTGAAGATTGGAGGGTCGCCAATGTAATGCCAATTTTTAAAAAGAGATCCAGGGGTGATTGTTTAATTGGACCTCTTTTAGACCCCTTCTTGACCCCTCTACACGGAGGGGTAAAGAGTGTTAGCTCATCCAAAAGGCTTTGAATTGTTTCCCTAACCTCCAGGGTTACCCCGTCCCATGGGGGTCTGTTCTGGGGAGGCATCAGCTGCCGCAATTCTAAACTAATTCCCATAACCACTGCTTTTTGCCTTTCTGGATCTAGGTGTATTCTGGGCCATTTATGTTCCCACATATATATATGGTTTAATCTACTCTTTGTACTTCAGTGAGTGTGGTTTATTAGTGTATAGTAGATAATAAGGAAAGAGTACATATAATACAATATGTAGGAATAAAGACAAGGATAGTTTTCAGGAATAAGATCTTATTTATTCTTACCAAGATAAAGTCTTCAGTTTAATACATACATCTGGGTTCAAATGCACAGAGCTCTGCCGTCAGTCAAGTGCTGTAGAAGCTTCTAACTTTTCTGTCTGAATGTTAACTCTTTTATAGGCACAGATCTCAATGGCAGTACCTATTTTTTTCATCTTATTGGCCAATATCTCTGTACCAATTTTTTTCCCTTTTCCGGCAGATGGTCATTTGTACTTTTTTGTAACATCTTGTACCAACTTCTTTCCTGTTCTAGTTATTTTGAAACATTTCTTTTTTTTTTTCCTTTCCGGCCAGGTGTCCATCTCTACCCAACTGTCTTTCCGGTAAACATCTCTTTCTTTTGCTATTTCAAACCTCGCATCATTTCCCTCACCCTGAACGTCTTGTTTTTATCTTATATAGAAACATCCAGTTTCACAATCTATTTTTATATAATCTTATGACCTGCGTGCCATGTTATAGAGATACAAGCTAGATTTTACAAACCATTTTTATCTATTATTCTATCATCATATATGCTATATTCAATTTGTAATTAGTTTCAGGTTTTATTAAGACTTCATCATATAGCCCTGCGTTTGCAGGTTCTCAACTGTCATGCCATTAGTGGGTTATCAGGCCTAGTCCAGGCTTCTCTGCTGACCTAAGTCCTGTAACCTGGCTTACCACCATTCCAGTGGATACTCAAGTTCCAATCCATATTAACATTCCCCTCTTCACCCTATCCCATAGGGTGACACCAGGGTTAACGTACCATGGTACCATCCATTCCAGAAGGTATCCTTGTAAAACTGTTGTTCTGCAGAGTCTATTCTAAAACCTGATATGGTCAAATTACTGATATTCAGATCATAACATAGGCACTACTTCAGTCATTTCTTTTATACCAATACTTTTGCTCAACCCATTAGTATGCAGGTTCTATTCTTACTCTTATATAGGTGTGTATATATATTCATAACAATCATTCATTCCTTTGGTTATATACTGATTATAGGTTATATATATATATATAGTTTTGCATTGATTATATAGTTATATTCTTTGTTTTTATTGCATTATTTCATAAAGCTTAACGTTCTATATTGTATCCCTGTGTGCTATATTTGATTATACAGTGGCAGACATTTCTACCATGTCTCTAGCATTTGCATAGCGATTGGTCCTTCTCAGAGGGAGATAGTCCAATGTGTTATCTCCTGTGGTGTTGGGAAGGAGATTTTCGTACAGGACATATTGTCCAGCTGTTGTCTTTTTCATTATTGCAGTTTCGATTAAGCGTTCTACTAAGCCTCTAGCACAAGGGATTATGCAACATCCTACTAATACAAAAATTGCTACCACTATGATTATGGTCGTGGCTGCTGAAATGATAAATGTTTTCCATTTACCAAAAGCTCTATCCATCCAACCTGTCCAGGATGTATCAACGCCAGAGTTTTCTGCCAATTCTTGTGACAGTGAGGTTAAGCCCTCCAAAGCTCTGGTGATTGATCCATCGGGAGCAGTGTTGTTGGGGATAAAGGTGCAACACTGTGTACCTATTTTCCGGCACACTCCGCCCTCTGACGCTAAAATCTGGTCAAGAACTAATCTATTTTCCAACGTCATCCTGCTGGTGGCGTCTAATTGTGTTGCAATTCCTTGAACTGCATCTCTAGTGTAGTTCACAAATCTCTGCTGGTTGTAATATATATAGTTGATCCAGTCTAAATTCTTATTTATAGTAGCCCACCAAAAGAAAGCTGATTCAAAACCTGCAGCTATTTGGTTTCTGGCTTTGAACTCATCCGGAACCCCTCTTGGAACTCCAATTGCATCTATATAGACCCGATCATCAAAAGATCCAGGCATTGCATTTCTCTTCACTCGTGAGGAAGAGCTGCTATGAGGAGGGAGTAAAGATGCTATTACAATTGGAATTACCAATTTGACTAAAGCACATCTGCCTGTCCAACTTCTGTGAAGTGTATGGTGGATAGTACGGGTTCCACAATACCACCATATGTCTGCTCTAGCTTGTGAAAAGTCTGTGAGATTTAGATTTCGTAGAGTTCCTTTTTCTAGGGTTGTGTTACAATTGGTCAAATTTCCTAGAAACCGTGTATTTTTCACCCCATATCGTTCCAGACATGTATAATATCTGGTTGCAGGATCTGGGATCCTGAATGCTGGCGGGACCCTCATCCGAGGGGGTAGGTAGGGGTGGTGCTCGTCAAGATGCTGACAAGACTGATTGACTTCTTCTTTTACCTGCAATAACTCTAACATACACCAAAACCCATCTGGATCATTGCGGAGATCTAAAGGGAAAGGAACTACTGTTGGTTCTGCTCTTGCATGGGAACAAAAATAACAATTAGAGACATTCAAACTCTTTGTAGTATAATGCGCCCATTCGAGCCATAGGTTTGTCTCCCCAAATCCTGTTTCTAGTGCCACTAAATCTTTGGAATTATTAATCGGCACAATCTGGTAAGGAATCTTTACTTCTGGGATTTTAGTTGGCATCAAAGGATTCTTTTCTGGTTGGGCTGGGGGTGGAACAATCTTGAATTTTCCAACGGGGTCTCTACCTGAGGCATCAATTCCTAAGGAATAAGTTCTGTATGTAACAGCCGTTACTCCTCTGAAAGTGATAGCCACTTGATTACATTTGGTCATTGGACAGAGGCCATTCACTCGCAATTTCATGATAGAAATGCTCTTTTTGAGATCTGGAATCTCACTACCTGAGTAGGGAATCCATGAACCTGTGTACCACCATACTTGTGCCCAACTTCCGCAATTGGAGAAGGGACACAGGTATACCTCAAAAGCTGACAAATATTGCTGTACAGGATGTTCCCCACACATTGTGTAAGCACACACATCAAGGGTTATTGTGGTCGTGTCTTTTGTGGTGGGTAATGTTATTTCATAAGCGGTCGTAAATTGTTGCAGAAATTTTTCTAAATCCTGTGCTCCATGTACAATGGGCATGGTGAGCACACACAAGAAAAGGGCCAGGCACTTCATGTTGGTCGTTTTCATAATCAAACACTGTATCAAGATTGTACGAAGGGTAAATGACGGCTAATGATTAAGGTAAGCAACAAAATTATCCCTAGGGTCTTAGCAAGAGCTGCTATCACAACAATCAGTATTCCAAATATATCAAGGCTGGATATATCATTAGGCGTAACTTGAGTATGGGGGGTAAACTCTAATAGCCCCTCTTTCAATGGGATCGGGTACTTCGAAGAGACTATATATTTCCAAAGGTCCCAATCCAACCTCTCTGAGAAACAGAAAAGGTATCCAATCAGTGTCAATTACGGCGTATGTGAATAACCAAAAATCTACCACGTCACCAGTTTCTGGTCTTATTAGGAGATCGTCGGTCTGTTCCACTTGTAGACCCAAACTTCCTCCAAACAATACCAGAGTGTGAGTAACAGTTCGACTGGGGCCAAGTGTCCAATTCTCAAGTAAAGGTTCACACAGTGTCTGATATCGAGTGAGGGGATCCCAATTGGGATTGTCTTCTGGAGCGGGGTCCCAATGGGGAAATAATAATTCACGAGGATCCAGAAGGTATTCTGGGGGTACAGGGATTATCTGTTCACCTAAATTGAAAGGCGACAATGGTGGAGATTCTCTTCCACGGGACATATATTGGTAGCCCCTTTGGGATTCTGAGCTATCTGGGAGGACGAGTAGCTGGGACTCTGGTACCTGGAGAGGCTAAGGTAGTATTCGTGGAAGGAGGAATGTCACTAGTAGGAACCAGATGATAAGGAGGAGGGGTGGGTCGTAATCCAGGCAAGGTAATATTATCCTCAAAAGTAATGGTACGATTGGGGACAATATGGACCAAGATACTGATATTATTGGGAACACTTGTAGCATGAAAAACAGGAGAATTAGTGAGGACAGGAGTAGTCGCAGGGTTTTCAATAGGCACTGTAGGATTGCCAGTTGAAAAGTCTGTTGTGGCAGATGTGTCTGCCCAGGGGGTAGGATTACTGGTGGCAATGGGACTGATCTTTGTGATCGTTTGGAAGGATGTGTTTCTAAACAGGCGTGTGAATGTGGTGTTCTGTTGGGGCTCTGTGTAGGCTGCTGTAGTAGATGGGGGAGCAGTAGCAGTTGCAAGTACAGAAGTAGTTGCAAGTACTGCAGGGGTAGTTGCAAGTACTGAAGTAGTCGCAAGTACCGCTGGGGTAGTTGCAAGTACCGAAGTAGTTGCAAGTACCGTGGCGTTTCCAACGGGCAAAGTAACGTTGCCAGTGGGAAAGGCCGTGAGTGAGATCCAAAGATCTAAGAGGTTACTGTCAGCAGTATAGGTAAACAGGGTAGTGAAAAACAAAACCAAACCTATACAAAGTATGATCATGCACACAAGTCCAACAGCAAACAGTCGAGCAGATGGAAAGCAGAAGAAGAGGGTGTACTGATGTAACACCGTTACTGCTGCTGAAACAACACTGGTACGGGTGCTGTTGGCATCCGTATCATCTGGAACGGTGTCGTCTTCCAGAAAAGTGCCATCAAAGTCGTTGGACCAATGAGAATTGGTTTCAGATAACTGTTCTGAGTCACACTTATCAACAGGGTAAGGGTAAAGTTCAGTGTTCTGAGGATCTGGTTCCTTGATGTCGTCAGGGGCAGCAAGGTTCTCAGCAGTTGGTTCCCTGCGGAGAACTTTGCTAGCGGGGGAGGATGGTGGTATTAAAACTTTCACAGGAGTGGTTGGGAAAGGTGGTATTGGAATAGGAACTTTATGTAGAGAAATAGTCTGTAAGGGAATGAGTTCCTCTGGAGTGAACAGCGGCGGAACTACTTGTGGCATTTATCTGGCTTGATTCGGGAAATACAAATGTAGAATGTCAAGCAGCTCACCGATGTTGCTCTTCAATTTCTGTACTGTTGAAAAGTGAATAGAGCCAGGTTCACCCGGAGCTATTTCTTCCAAATCTGCTGCAAAGTTGCGGATTCTGATGAGGCGGATACGAAGATCAACGTAGGGAAGTGGGAATTCTGGAACACTGGAAGGTGGAGGTGAGGATGGCCACTCAAATGCAGGTTCGAGTACTGGTGGTTGTTCAGGTGGTGACTCTGGAGATTCAGGGATTGTTTGGATGATGATATCAGCAAGATCAAGGAGGTGCGATTCAGGAGATGGATGATCTTGGTTGATTAAGTGATTAAGTCTTTGATCGAGTTGATCAAGATGATTAAAGAGAGTCGGGTGTGGGGTCGGTGGTCTTGGGCTCAGTGGCGGTGGAGATGGGGTTCGTGGTCTCTCCAGTAGCTGCTGTGCTGGAAACATCAATGGAAACATCCAGGAGGCCTGATTCGGTATTCGGGTAGGCTCGTATATCTTTCAGATGGACCCAGGATGTGTGGTCCTCCAGCTTAGCAGCTGTTGCTGACAGAGCTTCTATCTTGAAAGGGCCAACGTAGATGGGATCTCGCCAGGTTTTGTGCGTGTAATAACGCCGATGCACTAGATCGCCCACTTTGTAAGGGGGGGATCTATTGGCATCACAATCCCCTCTTCTGTCCGAAATGGCCTGTGGAATTGAGGACAGAGAACTTACAATAGTCTGCAAGATATCCCAATATACTGAGTATTGATCGGGCACTTGAGTGTCTGGATTGCCAGGTAGGAGTCGCATCTGGCGACCTGTACATAATTGGAACGGCGTCAGCTTAAGGGAAGAGGATGGGGTGGCACGGAGAGATAATAGTGCCAAAGGGAGGGCATCAAGCCAATTCTTTATCCCATTTGCCATAAGCTGACGCAATTTTGTTTTAAGCAATCCATTGTATCTTTCAACCAAACCATTACTGGTGGGTTTGTAAACACAGACGGTTCTGTGAGTAATGCCAAGTGCAGGAAGGAGGTTCTGTAAAAGTTCATTCACAAAATGCGTACCATTATCTGTGGTAATTTTGGCAGGAATACCAAATCAAGGAATAATCTCATTACACAGTGACTGTGCCATCGTTTGTGCGGTTTCTCTAGAGCAAGGGAAAGCTTCCACCCACTTGGAGAAACCGTCCACGCAGACAAGCAGATACCGTTTACCACGAACAGGTGTCTGCATATCTGTGAAATCTATATACCAATGTTGGCCAGGTCCCTGGACAACAGGCAAATGACCTGAAGGAATGACAGGTCCTCGTTTAGGTGTGTACAGAAAACATTTGTAACAATTATGAACTACAGTGTGACACATGGGCATCATTTGGGGAGCCCATAATTTGGAAGATAGTTGATCATACAATGTATTAGCATTCAAATGCAAAGGGTAATGGAGTGCATGCAAGAGGAGAGAAAGAACATGCTGTGAAACACATAATTGACCGTTGGGGTGGGTCCAAATACCATTAGGGTTAAGAAAACAGCCTGCTTGTTTCCATAAGGTGATTTCTGCTTGTGTAAGTGAGGACGTAAGGGTAGAAGAGAAGTCGGAAGTTAGGGATTCAGAGATGACAGGAGGAGTAGGCTCGTTCTGAGGAAAATGTGGTGCTGGAGATAAGGGAGGGGTAATGATGGGAGGAGTAGGAAAAAGGGGAGGAGTACTTAGAGAGGAGGAATCAGATTGTGTGGAATCGGAAGGAGTTGAAGGAGGTGTGTCAAGAAGTGGTGCTTCGGACACAATGACCGGAAGTACCGCATCGGTAGCGGTTCCGGGAGGAGGACTGGAAAGGGAAGTGACCTCACGGGCTAGTTCATCAGCAGCATGGTTGCCGTTAATGGCAAAAGAAAAGACTGCCTCCTGATGTGCCTTTATCCAAGAGATACTGGTGCGGAGGCCTTTTTGATGGCGCTTCTCCAGCGCATCAAAAAGTGCAGTCCACAAAGGTAAGTGACTGAGAGGTTGCCCAGTAGAGGAAATCAGACCCCTCTGGTTCCATTTGCGAACATGGGAATGCAAGGAAGCAAAAACATAGTCCGAGTCGGTGACAATGCTCAAATCTGAGTGTAGTGCTTTAAACAATAAGACGTACAAAACCGCTGCAAGTTCTGCAGTTTGGGCTGTGAATGCATCCGGTAACCTGAATTGTACAGGATCCAGTATATCTTCTTCTGGTGTATAACGGAGGGCGGCAAAACCGGCAACTCCGTTTTGCTGAGAACCATCTGTAAACCAAACCTCACCACTCTGCAATATTTCTGAATGCAGATGGAGAGATGCGGGTACAGACAATTGGGTAGTGCACTCATGGGGAAAGATAGCATTCTGTGCTGTCTCTGTTACGGTGAGTAATGGATCTAGACGTTGAAGGTCAGTTAAAGTTAATGGGTGAATAGAGTGCACTACACTGAACAAAAGTACTTGATACTTTTGTTATCGGCAGACAGTCATGTGACTAATCTGTTTATCCAACAGATATTTAACATCATGGGACGTGTGGAGAATCACCGGAAGGTGAGGAATGTAGCTGTAAAGTTTGGTAACAGCCGTACTGGCGGCAACAAGACCTTTCTCACAAGTTGCAAAGGCTCTTTCAACGGGTGAAAAAGTTCCTGAAAGGTAACCACATGCAAGATCATCATGTTCTTGTGTGATTAGGCAAGACCAAGTATCCTCAGTATGCACAACCCAAAGGTGCACATCCTGAGAAACATCAATGGTTGCCAATGGTGAGGAAAGCATAACATCCTTTACAAGGGCCATAAGATCAGCTGTTTCCTGAGCTGTAAAGTGTAAGGGTTCATGTTTTACTTTTTGTTTACCTTGTAGCTTCATGTAAAATGGCTGAGTCCGGGCGGAATAATTGGGTATCCAAAGGCGACAGAAGTTTAGCATGCCAAGGACACCTCTGAGATCAGAAACTGTGGTGGGCATACGCAAAGAAGAAACGTGTTGTAGGGTATCGGGACCTAGGCCCTTCTGACGGGGGCCAATGTGATGGCCAAGGAAGGTAACATGTGTCTGAGCAACTTTTAATTTCTTTCTGTTAACTTTGTAGCCTTTCGTAGCAAGAAAGCCTAGAAAGTCACAGGTGACTTGAACACAAGTGTCAAAGTCAGGGCATGTGATAAGCATGTCATCCACATACTGAACAATAGAAGTATGTGGTGGGAGAACATACCTGTCATGTTTAAATTCATGTATGTGTTCTGCTAGAGTTTGGGAAAAGATGGTAGGACTGTCAGTGAATCCTTGGGGAAGGCGAGTCCACTGATATGTTGTGTTATTGAATTGGAAAGCCGTTAACGGGCGGCTTACAGGGTCAAGGGTGATGGAAAAGAAGGCGTTGGACAGATCAATGGTGGAATGATATGTCTGCAAGGAGATACTATTGAGGAGTGTAGTTGGGTTTTCCACGTTTGGAAATACCGCGTAAGTGAGGTCATTTAGCGCCCGTAAGTCTTGTACTATACGGAAGGCGCCAGGCTCTTTCTTTGGCACTGGGAATAATGGAGTATTGTATGGTGAATTACACTTTTCAATGATGCCTTGCTGTAATAAGGAATCAATTTGTTCTTGAGCTCCAGCAATAACTTCTGGTTTTAACGGGTACTGGGCAATTTTGGGGCCTTTGCAGCCAGGTAAAAGCTGGATGCGATGGGGAGGACCGGTAACCTCACCATAGGGTTTCTCCGGTGTCGCCCAAAGAAAACCTGGTAGGTCATTTAGTGCAATCTCTATTTGTTTTTCAACCATAGAGGTGACAGCCATCATGAGTGAGGTACTCTCATCAGGGGAAGAATCAAAATGAATTTCAAAGTGAAACAATGTCAATAGATCTCTCCCAAGTAAATTGACAGGGCATAATGGAGCATACAAAAAAGGAGCAGATAGTTGTTGATCCGCATATGTAATTGGCAGGGGCTCAAGCAGGGGTGTGTCCGTTGGGACACCATCAAATCCAGTGGTGGTAATGTTGTTAGGGGAAACTTTGAGGAGTTTCTGCAGTTTGTGCGGAACGTGAGCCAGCACAGAGCGAGAAGCACCTGTATCAATTAAGAAAGGGACAGGGACATCGCAGATGAGCAGGGTGATCATAGGATCATCCAATCCTGCAGCAGTGTGGACTACGCCTAGTCACTGTGGGCGACGTTGATCTGGGTTCCATAAAGGGAAGGACTGCCGTTCGTGTCGTTCTTGCCGGGCTATATGTCTAGGTCTATTTTGTAATGGTTGGGGACATTCACGTGCATAATGACCATATTCCTGACAGCGGAAGCACAGGACATCTGGAAAGCGATCAGGACTAGGTCGGGAACGGAAGTCTCTAGGTCGTCTATTATCATCAGGAGGGCCCCTTGGGGGACCTCTCTGGGGTTGGGAGCGACGGCCTCGCTCCTCAGGATAATCTGTTCTACGGTCGGGGCGGTAGGGCCGTGTGCCCTGGTTGCGGGTGTTATTGTCATATCGTTGATCGGCATACATGACGATAACGGGGGGAGAGGTCTCCGGGGTATTGGTATCAGTGTCAGAGCTCTTAGAGGCTCTTTTATCTTTGAGGTCTTCAGTCTGCAATACGTCTAGATTAGTACGTATTGTTTTGCGATTTTGCTCTTCATCTTGTTTGCTTTTAACAAGCCTTCTACAATGGTGAAGGATATGTTCGCGAATTTTAGGCCATTTTTCAAGTTGGAGACCCACTGTGTTCTCCAGCTTATTTCTAATCTCCGTAGGTAAGGTACCCTTAAGCAAATGGTAAAACACTGGGAGGGCATTATCGGAGTCAAATTTCTCCTCCGTCTCTTCCTTAAAAAGGTCTTGGAGCCTGAGTAAGTAAGCTTCAATAGGCTCTGAATCCATTTCCCATCTCTGAGAAGTGATAACTGAAAAATCTTTGAGGGCCGGATATATGGTCCGGATTTCCTGAAATACTTTGGTCTGAATCTCTGTTAAAGGGTTGCCATCATACTGGGTATCGGTTACAAATTTAGCATAGCCTGATTGAGTAAATATATCGGTAACGCTAGCGTGTGGGGTTCTGCCTAGAAGCGCTTTCATATCGCCGACTGACAGAGTGGTACCCAGGGTAATGTCTTGTAATTTCTTTAACCATCGGTTGCCTCCCATTGCAATATCTGGGAGTTGTAGTATGAGGCTATTTAATTCAACAGCTGAAAGTGGTGTGTACTCCGTATGAGGAACACCACCTGACATTTTATTTAGCAGGGGAAAGAGTTTTGCTTTCTCAAAGGGTTTAATCAATGAAGATGTAAGAAGATCGATTGATGCGGTTGGGGGAAATTGATTCTCGTACTTTTTCCAAACCTGAAGACCTTGGATTAGGTAGAGGGTTGTTTTCTGATCCCAATGGGGGTCAGGGTGGTCATAAATAAGATCTCTCACTAGTGAGAGTTTGTCAGACCGCAAGGATCCTTCACGTGGGAAGAGGGCAGACTGGGGCTGAAGCGCCTCAGACCATCCTGCAAGATTATCAATCCATGGTTGAACATAATACCATGAATTTTCATGTAATGCCACATATTGGGCAGGTGTGCTAGGCGGACCAGATAAGATAGGTTCTGTATTAATGTTCAAACCTGTAGTGTGACGGGGACTGTCAATGACTGCAAGGCAGCGGCTGGATCCCTCATCAGTAAGATAACTTTGAGGGTGACGCTGTCTGGTATGATGAGAAATAACATCATGTTGTTGGGGTATGTCGGATTTTAATGTAGCAGATGCAGCAGTATCCGGGAGTGCTGAAATGGACTTACGCAAGGAACGAAGTCCTTCTGAAACAAATGCGAGGTCATCTCCCATACTGGCCAATGTGATGCCATGTTGTGGCATACAACATGCCCCTGAAGGAATGGGAGTGTCAGGGGGACGGGTCTTGGGTAGTTCAAGGTGAAATGAATCTCCTTCCACTGAGGAGGAGAAACTTAGCACCGGGGGAGGTTCATTTCGAATATCCTGTAGGTCAGATTTAGTTGGGAGTTGTTGTTTTAAAACTTCCCATGCTTCTTCTAATGGGGAGGGTCTAACCTTTGGTCGCGCACCCAATTGATCCCATCTAGGAGGAGTAGAACACTCAGGTTCTAGAGTCGGCATGGAAGGGTTCACTGGAACTGGGGGCGCTTTAATGAAACCCCGATCATAGAGTTCCTGACAAATAGCCCGTGTCTGCGTAGCAGGACTACATGGAATGAAGCCCATCTGTCGTAACTGAGACAGGATAGGGTAATGCAGGGATGCGGGAGGCAAGGAACCAGTTTGGACGGAGGAGTCCAAATGTGGCGGCGGAGGTGATGTCTGAGTTGAATGTCCCATATATGGGTAGGTAGCCGTTTGAGTAGTCATGTGTGAGGTCAATCCTGATCCTGGCACAGGACAGGTGGAGGTCTGGGCAGCCGCATCAATCTGACTGATGTCTGGGTGATGGATAGTGACCGGAACCGATGGGTCCTGGACACAAGGGTAATGTTCAATAATGGGGGGGGGTATGTCAATCTCATAACCTCCAATAGTACGATAGACATGAGGTTGTGGAGTTAGCGTTTGGGTAGTTGCTTGCATCGTTGGGGCAGTTATAGCAGCGGGCGACTGAGTAACAGTCTGAGCCACTGGTATTGTTGCCGGGGTTACGGGCGGCTGAGTTGGTGCCGACCCTTGGGACATAGGGAGAGGGTTCTTTTGAGATGGAAGAGGAGATAGATCAACAACACCAGCAATGTGCACAGTGGTAGGTGGGTCAAATATCATAGGGGCAGGAGATACCACAGGCAGCGGGGGTGTCACCGTCTGCGATCCCTGAGAATTCTGCAGCTGAGGATTTGTGACAGGTTTATCACAATATCCTGGGGGTATTGGGGTATATCCCACTGCACATGGTAGCAGCTTGGTAGTGCTTGCGGCGGCAGCTGCGTCATAAGGCGGTGGGGCAGTAGGTGTTACTGGATCTTGGTAGGGGGCTTGGTCGCAATCGGACTTACCTAGAGCTCTATCATGCTGGTTTTGTGCAATAAGTATGAATTTATTAATGGCAGCTAAATGTTTATCCCTAGATTTTCCTGTTTTGTGGGACTCATTGTAGCAGACCAAAGCTTGGAGTTTGCCCTGATCAAATGAGCCCTTTGATGGCCATTCCAGTCCTTGATCCTTAGCGGACCAAGCAGTATGCCAGGTTTGACATAAACGGGTAAGTTCTTTTCTATCAGCGGGGAAAAAGTTAAGAACTCTTTCCAGGGGACTAGGGGACATAGTGGGATCTGAAATAGGGGGAAGACAATCCACATAGGAACTCATAGAAGAGTGTAATTAATATAATGCAATATCTATAAGTGAGATGGGTCAAGTCAAATTGCTAAGATCTAGAACAGGGGCAATTGAAGTATACAAACCAAAAACGTGCAGGGAAAAATTATCTAAACAAAAACATGCATCATGCGTATACAAAACACAGTTATACTCACGCGTCTTCAAGAGCGTCCCGGTGGCGGAACCTAGAACAGAAATTACTAATTGGCGGAAAGCTCAATGCTTTTGCCGCAGGTTACATGAACAGACAAATGAAAAGTCACAAAGGTGAACAGAGTGTTTAAGAGAATAGTGTCGGTGTGTATACTACTCTACCCCTAATTAATAAAAACTACTCTCCAGAGTGTGCTTCTAAAGACAGGAATAAATCTCGGTTTCTACTGTCTGCCAAGAATTATTCCGGTTACAATTGGCCATGAGCTCCAGCCCATGATAGAGCCCCCAAAAAGGGACATTGCAGACACTCCCAAAATGAACTCAAAAAACCCGCGAATAAGGTCTTCTGAGTTGAAGAGCAGCGGTCCACTGGATCTCCGCAGATTAGGAATCTTCTCTTTTACAACTAACCCTTCCAATGGACCTAAGGTTAGGAATTTTCTCTCTTACCACTAACCATCGTAAAACATTGAAAGGTTAGGAATGTTCACTGTTACAATTAACCGTGGCTAGGAATTTTCTCTCTTACCACTAGCCCTACTAAAACATTGAAAGACTAGGAATTTTCTCTGTTACCACTAGCCGCTCAAAAATATTTGAAGGCCCTAGTCAACTAGTCCAAACTCGCAACGAAAAGCGTCAGACGTCTCTATATTACTCCCACGCTCATCTGTACTAGGTAACTCATATGTGGGCAATAATGCCGAATCCGCAGGCCACTCCGAAAATGGAATGGAAGTCTGCTTTAAATCTAATAATTGAGATACCGTCATCCATTGAAGGATTTGTGGCCCTCAAATGGATGTAAGTCCCGGACATCGGTATCAAAACCAATGGTTATAACATGACACTAGTAGAGGAAATAATTAAGTTATAAAAAAAATAAGGAAAAGAAAAAAAGGAAGGGGAAAAAAAATAAAAATTTTTTTTTGCATGTTCCTAGAAAGAATCCCTGAAATCTAAGCCAGAGGTAGTAAGCAAAATTAGAGAAAGGGGAAAGGAGAAAAGGAGAGAAAAAAAATTTAAAAAAACTAAAAAAAAACACATGTACGCTCTTCGGGTAAGGAACATTCACTATACAGTATATAATAAGATTGCCACGCAACAAACAATGAAAGGGAAACTCTAAAGCAGTAGAGCGGAACAGCTGACAAGAAGGGAGGTAGGGCAAGCAGTGTGAAATCAATCATCCAAAACGAGCAGAGCAGAAAAAGTCTGAGAAATACTTTAGATTCACTGAAGGAACACTAAACAAGCAGCATAAAATTTTCCTGTATGGCTGACATCCTATGTATCGAGAATAAGTTTAAAGGTAAATATATAGACTGATTTTATTAAAGTAAAACGAGTTGTAGATTAGTGCTATGAAAATGTAAAGATCAAAAGTAAGCAGCGAACCATCGCTGCCATAATGAAAGTAAAACTTAAGAGTATTGGAGCACAGATGTTTTTGCAAGAAAGAGCTGGTGTCTATTAAGAATAAAGAACACCTCGCATACGGAGAAATATAGCAGGGAACCAGGTTAAATGCATGGCTTGGAAACAATTCTATATACCCATGTTCAGAGCATACTGGCACAATATGATAGTATTAAAAAAAAAAAAAAATAAGAGAAAAACAGCAGGTTCTTAACGGCAAAAGAAAACATGTGGTTAAATATGCCACGGGCATCCTGGAACGCTATCGGTTAGACGTTCTACAGGAAATAAAGGCATATCAATCATAGCAAGGAAAAAATGTGACAATCTTGAGGATTAGTAAGACATGTATCTCTACAGGGCAAAATAAATGTTACAAATCCAAAAAATAAACGAACACTATTACAGCTCAAAACTGAAATCATGAAGTATTAAAGCAAAATATTAACATAATGAGATGTGGGGGGGGGGGCCATGCAAATACACATAATAAAGTACATGTGCCATCAATTACCCATTATACTAAAAATAAATTAAAGAAGCATCATCGGGCATGCGAGAGGGAAACCAAGGCAGAGGAAAGAAGGAGAAAGCCGGTTTGGAAGGGATAGTACAGTAATTTTCTATTTGAAAGGGAAATACATTTTTAAAACTTTGTAAGCACGTGGTGGAACATGATAAGGTCCATCAGGCTGTCACTTACAGCGTACAAGGAAGGAAAAAAAACCTGTCTCGGGTTTAAATCAAGCCTCAGGAACGCAGTGTAAAAGCATGAAACTATCAGTCGGTCTATTGTGTTAGGGAAAATGAAATGAGATAGAAGGAAACGCCCACAAGTCAAAGCAGTGCGAGCAGAAACAGGTGCTTCCTACAGTTATGGCATACTGAGATGAGAAATAAGAAGAGCAGAGTAGTCTCACTGAAAAATGAGACGGAGTTAAGAGATGTATAGAAAGATGTAAAAGAGAGCGGAGACGCCCACGGACAACAAAGTGGAAAAGGGGAAATAAGAGTTACTACGCAGTTTTTATTAAAGACCAGGAAATGTGCATAACAGTTGAAGAGATTGCAACGAATCAATGATTGAAACTATAAATCTTTCACAAAAGGACTGCAATAGAGTTTCAAGCATGCATGAGGAGAAAATCAAAGCGGAGGTTACAGTGCAGCGTTAAGAAAATGAGCCGAAGTATTGTCACAGGGCAGAGAGGAATAGACAGGCTGAAGTGTGTAAGCAAGAAGAAGTGGGGGGTTGGAATGCATAGTGCAGACCAGAATGAATTGCGGGATGGAGAGATATAAGATTTTAGGGAGAAGAATGAACAGTTGAGCAACAGATAGGGATGGCAAAGAATTTAAGGAACATAGAGTTCACCATATACCGGATAGCAAAAAAAAAGATAAAGAGAGGACAGAAACTAAAGACACGAAATGTCAAGGCGTTAGGCTAAGAATAGCCTGCATAAGACCGCGTAATGACAATCGTGGTGAAATAAGAAAAAACAACCAGCATCTGCTAGGCTAGGTCGCCCTGCCCAGAACCGAGATGCCATTCATACCCATTCATACACCAAACACTCAAAAGTGACAGTATATAGGTGAGGAAGAAGAGAGGACATATAAGGTGGTTATCAGATGGACAGAATGACAAAAGGACAGGAACCGAAAAAACAATAGTGCCAGTCCAGCGCAGGAGAATAAGGCATGCAGGGAACAGGGGAAGAAGGCAGAAAAATAGAAGAATATTAGAGTGAGGGGTGAGGAAAAAAAAAGAGAACGGACAGAATAATAGTGCCCAATACCCCTCAAGTGGGCAATGTCCGTGAGAGGCAGAAGGAGAAAGAAGAAGACATTGAAAAGGGAAATATGAGAGAAAAAGAGAAAGTAAAATAAAGTGACAGAAAGAAAACAGTGAACATTGAACGCACAGATTAAGTATCCCCTCTTGCGTTCAAATGACGTACGAGGGGGGCTGCGAGAACGGTCAGCGATCGGCGGGTCACCACTGTTTAATTGGACCTCTTTTAGACCCCTTCTTGACCCCTCTACACGGAGGGGTAAAGAGTGTTAGCTCATCCAAAAGGCTTTGAATTGTTTCCCTAACCTCCAGGGTTACCCCGTCCCATGGGGGTCTGTTCTGGGGAGGCATCAGCTGCCGCAATTCTAAACTAATTCCCATAACCACTGCTTTTTGCCTTTCTGGATCTAGGTGTATTCTGGGCCATTTATGTTCCCACATATATATATGGTTTAATCTACTCTTTGTACTTCAGTGAGTGTGGTTTATTAGTGTACTAGTAAAAAAGGCCCGTTTCTGACACAAATGAAACGGGCGCTAGCAAGGTTTTCCTTGGAGTGTGTATGTTTGGGAGAGTGTATGTGAGAGTGAGTGTTTGAGAGTCAGAGTGAAAGTGTGAGTGTGTGAGAGAGAGAGTGACTCTGGGTGTGAGTGTGTTTGTGAGAGAGTGTGTGTGAGAATGAGAGTGTGTGCAAGTGTGTATGTGAGACACAGTGTGAGAGAGAGTGTGTGTGTGTGGGCAAGAGACAGAGTGTGTGTGAGACACAGATTCTCTGTGAGAGTGAGTGTATGACACCAAGCGAGTGTGTGAGTGACTGTGTGGCACATAGAGAGTGAATGTGATACTGTGTGAGACAGAGTGTGTGAGAGTGAGAGTCAGAAAGACATTGTATATGAGAGAGACAGTGTGAGCCGTGCCCTCCCAATCCATGGCCATCTGTCCCCTGCCCCCTCCATTCATCCTTTTCCAGCAATTCCCCTCTCCCTGAGTCCTGCCCTTCCAATCCATGCCCATCCATGCTCATCTGTCACCTGGCCCCTCCATTTTTCCCTGTCCAGCATTTTCCCTCTCTGCCTGAGGCCTGCTCTGCAATCTATATCCATCCATGCCCATCTGTCCCCTCCATTCATCCCTATCCAGCAATTCCCCTCTCCCTGAGTCCTGCCCTTCCAATCCATGCCCATCCATGCTCCTCTGTCACCTGGCCCCTCCATTTTTCCCTATCCAGCATTTCCCCTCTCTGCCTGAGGCCTGCTCTGCAATCCATATCCATCCATGCCCATCTGTCCCCTCCATTCATCCCTATCCAGCAATTCCCCTCTCCCTGAGTCCTGCCCTTCCAATCCATGCCCATCCATGCTCATCTGTCACCTGGCCCCTCCATTTTTCCCTATCCAGCATTTCCCCTCTCTGCCTGAGGCCTGCTCTGCAATCCATATCCATCCATGCCCATCTGTCCCCTCCATTCATCCCTATCCAGCAATTCCCCTCTCCCTGAGTCCTGCCCTTCCAATCCATGCCCATCCATGCTCATCTGTCACCTGGCCCTCCATTTTTCCCTATCCAGCATTTCCCCTCTCTGCCTGAGGCCTGCTCTGCAATCCATATCCATCCATGCCCATCTGTCCCCTCCATTCATCCCTATCCAGCAATTCCCCTCTCCCTGAGTCCTGCCCTTCCAATCCATGCCCATCCATGCTCATCTGTCACCTGGCCCCTCCATTTTTCCCTATCCAGCATTTCCCCTCTCTGCCTGAGGCCTGCTCTGCAATCCATATCCATCCATGCCCATCTGTCCCCTCCATTCATCCCTATCCAGCAATTCCCCTCTCCCTGAGTCCTGCCCTTCCAATCCATGCCCATCCATGCTCATCTGTCACCTGGCCCCTCCATTTTTCCCTATCCAGCAATTTCCCTCTCTCCCTGAGTCCTGCCCTCCCAATCCATGCCCATCCATGCTCCTCTGTCCCCTGCCCCCTCCATTCATCCATTTCCAGTAATTCCCCTCTCTCCCTGTGCCCTGCCCTCCTAATCCATACCCATCCATGCTCCTCTGTCCCCTGCCGCCTCCATTCATCCTTTTCCAGCAAGTCCCCTCTCGCCCTTCCATGACCCCCCCCCCTCGCATCCATGCTACTCTCTCTCCCATGTCCCAGCCTGGCCCGCCCTCTTCTCCCCCCCCCCCCCCCGTTCGCATCCATGCCTCCCCCCCCCCCACTTCGCATCCATGCATCCCTTTTTTTTTTTTTTTTTTCTTTTTAACTTTACCTCCGTGGCGGTTCGAGCAGCGAAGCGTCAGGGAAGGAGGCGGCGCTCCCGACGTCTAGCTTTCCCTTCGCTGTGTTCCGCCTTGTTTTGAAGGCGGAACACAGCGAAGGGAAGGCTAGACGTCGGGAGCGCCGCCTCCTTCCCTGACGCTTCGCTTCCGTATTTGTTTGTTTAGGCGCGAGGGCGGGGCAGAGACGGCTGGATGGCTTCACACCACGAACGCCACGAACCCCACGGTCCCCACGAACTCAGGGAGTGACGTCAGATGGCTTCAGAACGTTGTCCTCAGTAGAACGTTCACGGTGCGTTTTATTATATTAGATAGTAGATAATAAGGAAAGAGTACATATAATACAATATGTAGGAATAAAGACAAGGATAGTTTTCAGGAATAAGATCTTATTTATTCTTACCAAGATAAAGTCTTCAGTTTAATACATACATCTGGGTTCAAATGCACAGAGCTCTGCCGTCAGTCAAGTGCTGTAGAAGCTTCTAACTTTTCTGTCTGAATGTTAACTCTTTTATAGGCACAGATCTCAATGGCAGTACCTATTTTTTTCATCTTATTGGCCAATATCTCTGTACCAATTTTTTTCCCTTTTCCGGCAGATGGTCATTTGTACTTTTTTGTAACATCTTGTACCAACTTCTTTCCTGTTCTAGTTATTTTGAAACATTTCTTTTTTTTTTTCCTTTCCGGCCAGGTGTCCATCTCTACCCAACTGTCTTTTCCGGTAAACATCTCTTTCTTTTGCTATTTCAAAACCTCGCATCATTTCCCTCACCCTGAACGTCTTGTTTTTATCTTATATAGAAACATCCAGTTTCACAATCTATTTTTATATAATCTTATGACCTGCGTGCCATGTTATAGAGATACAAGCTAGATTTTACAAACCATTTTTATCTATTATTCTATCATCATATATGCTATATTCAATTTGTAATTAGTTTCAGGTTTTATTAAGACTTCATCATATAGCCCTGCGTTTGCAGGTTCTCAACTGTCATGCCATTAGTGGGTTATCAGGCCTAGTCCAGGCTTCTCTGCTGACCTAAGTCCTGTAACCTGGCTTACCACCATTCCAGTGGATACTCAAGTTCCAATCCATATTAACATGATCTAGGAAATTACAGACCAGTAAGCCTGAATTCAGTGCCGGGCAAAATAGTGAAAACTATTATAAAGAATAATATTACAGAACACAGAGACAAACACGGTTTATTGTTATCATCTGTATCTAATGTTTGGTAACTCAACAGCAAAGTAAAGGCTAGCAGAGCTGAAGCCTGGTGGCATTTGGCAACTTACCAAAAAACATTGGTAAATTATTTTACAGTTGCCAGTAACCTCAAGGTTTCTGACTGAGGGTCGAGTGTTAAAATACTTGCATATATGTGATCATCTCTGGGAAAAGGTAACTAAAGTAGCAGACCCAAAATGTTGAGAATGGCCAGTTTTTCATGTCATGGATCAATAAGCAGTCTGCAAAAGTTACTTGTTTGAAACTTCTGTATTTTTTTTTTCCACATTAAAAGATGGGGTTTGGACTGTATTGCAAATTGTTTGCTCTAACAGAATTCAATAAAGCCTCATTTTTTGTTTCTGGAGACTTTAGTCATCTTTTTTCAGAGATGGTCACATATTTCCAGAATATTGCAAATACTGTTCTGTTTAATATGTTGTACAGCATAGCATAGTAAGTGATGGCAGATAAAGACCTGAATATTCTGTACTTCTCATTCCGGAAATGGCGATCGCCACTATGGCATAATGTAAGCCACATTGAGCCTGCAAAGAGGTGGGAAAATGTGGGATACAAATGCAGAAAATAAATAAATTGTCCATCCAGTCTGCCCAATAGTCATATTCATTTCAATTCTAGATTAAATCAACAATGAACGTGATGTTATATACTTGGTCATGGTCTTTCTTTGTTGTTTGTAGCATTAATCTCTTTTTTTTGTTTTTTTTTGTTTGGGGGGGGGGGGGGAGTACATAATTTGCTGGAGTATATACTGTATACATAATACCATCAGTCACAAATGTACTGGGGGGAAGTAGCTGGTAGACAGTGAAGGGGTTGTTCCCTGCTGTGTTCAAAAGTGCCCCTACTGTGTTTTTTTTTTTAAATTTAGTAGTGGTCCCTCTAAGCTGCACTAAACATCTATAGCTGAGTAAAATTCAGAGTATCTATAAACATATAGTTAAACTGCAGGCAAACAAATAGGGAAATGATGCAAAGGGTGGCTCATGAAATTCTTCACAACCTGTCTCTGAGCGTGTGTGTGTGTATATATCAAGACATTAGTTAATATGCCTTGTCTGTTCTTTGTCCTTTTTCACTCAACACTGAGGTCACCTCTTCCCTTATGGCTTGGAGACTAAGTGGCAAAGGATAGACCATCTTCCTATTGTAGAAATGGTAAAAAAAAAAAAAAGTTCTACTAGTCTTCAGAAGACATGTAGCTCAGAAATCCTACCACTTAAGTGACTTTACTTCTTCAAGAAGGTGAAAGCCCATAAGCAAGGTCCACTCTCATGCTCCCGTCTCTGTCATCTATCTGAGTCAGGACCAACACATAAGCCTTGCCTACAAGATGCTTGTAATTTCTTCACTCAACTTTTAATTAAACTCTGGAATTCATTGCCAGAGAATGTGGTAAATGTGGTTAGCTTAGGGAGGTTTAAAATGGACTTGGGGAAAATCCACTTCTTATTTCTGGGATAAGCAGCATAAAATGTTTTGTACTTTTTTGGGATCTTGTCAGGTATTTGTGACCTGGATTGGCCACTGTTGGAAACAGGATGCAGGGCTTGATGGACCTTTTGGTCTGTCCTAGTATGGCAATACTTATGTACTTATGAGACAACGTAATCTAACAAATGTCCAAACAGGATTCCCAGAGGATTAAAATTAATTTGACATTCAACTAAGCACTCCAAACATTGGGAAATAGATCTTCAAAAAAGTTTGGGTCATGCTTTTTGGACTTAAAACAAAATCAAAGTGTTATGAACAGCATGACATTTAAGACATAAAGCGGAGTTGACTAGTTAACCTTATATTTATATTTGAGAAAAATATGCCTGGTATATATCCCAATTTTGGCACTCCTGCAAGTCCACACTATAACTTCTAAAGGTATCCTTTACAGAACTACCACAGAGGGCTCAAGTTTGTCAAGGGGATCACTTCATTTATTTTCAGTAAGCGCATTATCTCCACATTCTGAACAGAATAGAGCCTTCCGGTAGATTTGTGACATTTGTGTATGACACTTTTAACTACAAACAGTCCCTATGGACCATGTCTGTCAGCTTCATCAACCTTTAAATATGGCAGTTCCTCATGATTATGCTGATAGATGGGAGTTCTTATTTGCAAATATTGATAGCAACACTCAACGGTAGACCTTCGATAGGGAGGATACCTTGTGAAAGGGGTGAGACGGCCTGGTGCCTGTAGTGAGGGACACAGTTCCTTCTAACGCGTTTTTTATTCCACTTACAGGCATAACTCCAGTGTGGACAGGAGAGAGAAGGCCAGGCCTAAGAGCCCTTCTCCCAAGAAGGATGGATATCGCAGACAGCATGCTTCTGGCTATACTAGGTAGGATATAGTTGTTATGGCATTTATAAAATGATTCTGATTTAAAAAAAAAAAAAAAATTCACATTGTGACAGCTGGAGCTCTGTAAAAGAAAGTAAATACTGGATAATGTAGGGATAA
This sequence comes from Microcaecilia unicolor, assembly GCF_901765095.1. Lineage (NCBI taxonomy): Eukaryota > Metazoa > Chordata > Amphibia > Gymnophiona > Siphonopidae > Microcaecilia > Microcaecilia unicolor. The sequence continues at coordinate 68,082,482 of NC_044042.1, read as the reverse complement.
CCTGGGTTATCTGTCTGCTTTATGATGTGTTTTAAACAGGAAGTTATCGGTACAGGAGCTAGAGCGTAAACGGCAGGAGATGATGCAGGATGCCAAGTGGAGGGACGAGGAGCGGATAAACAACATCAGGAAATACAGACAGGAGGAGGAGGAGAAGGAGCGTGACAAGGAGAAGCGTGACTCCAGGACGGGGAAGTTTATACAGTAAGTTTTCTGGGAATCATGCTACATCCACTCAGTCAGGGTTTTAGATTATCCACAGTGAATGACATGATAGATTTGCATACAAATCTGTGTTATGTATATTGTGGGTTGTATTCTGAGGACTATGTTAGGATTATCGATGCTGTGGCTTTTGTTGAATGCTTTGTCCACAGTGCTGGATTCTGTGGTGTTAATTGACTGGTATTTTATCCACCCTCTGCTAATATTATGGCAGCTAAGCATTTATGTTGTGCTGTTTGTGAAATAGCCTCTTTGACAGTTTCCACGTATTTATACCTGGTCTGAGGCAGGCACAGCTTTTCCCACCCAAGTGAGCACAGATTTGGGCATATTTTATAGTGTACCTGTGTATCTTGAACTCTGCCCAACTTTTGACCCCTTGGAACACCTGTACTTACAGGGGTAATTTTTGTAAAGGTATTTTCAAATGTATGTGGCCTGTTTAATATTCTAACTGGTACAAAAGTGTGTTCAATGATATAATAGTGTGTACTATGCCCATAGGTGTGTTCAGGAGTGGAACTCAAGCAGGGTTCACAAGAATGTATGTAAATTATAAAGTAAGCTAATTTAGATGTGTACTTAAATGTCCATATCTAGATTTTTGTTTTAACACCTATAAGCAGGTGTAAATGTCCATACCTGCACTGCAGCTTCAATTTCCACCACTTACCCAGGCAGCTGTTTGTCTAGATAAAACAGCATCTTAAGTAGTTACCTAACTGCCCTCTTAAACTAGGTGCCCCGTTATAAAATTACTCTGCTGTCTAAAAGTACGTGTAGTGTGGTAGTAGCATGCCTATCCCTGGGCAATTTTATTAGTGCCTAATTTTGTACATAAAGTGCTGTTTTACCTGTTTAAAAAAAAAAGGGAGGGGGGGTTATAAAATTACACTCAAAAGTGGCTACTGGCAGCTAACTAGTACTTTTTTCTCCCTTTTCATAGTGACATGAAACTGGAGAGTGCAGCATCATCTTCCCTGGAAGATCGAGTGAAACGCAATATTCACAGCATCCAAAGGACATCATCAGCGCTTGAGAAAAGCTTCATGCAAAGATAGAGGAGGCTGCTATGGCAAGGGTCCTAGAATCCTATTGCTTTGGAGCAGGACCTTCCACCTGCAGAACCTTTGACTACAGACTTCACACTGTGTCTGCAGGAACAAATTATAATAATCTGCTCCACTAGTCCCAGTGCTAGCATATTTTATTTTTCTGTGGACCCATACAGTGTAAATGAACACACACTGTACATCAGTCTGCTGTTCCATGACTAATGGCTTCTTGTAACACAATTTACTCATGCAGGTCCTGTGCCAGTAGTCTATACGATGCTCTGCTCCATCATGCCTTCTCATTCATCAGCTGTTCCATGCCAGTTTTTTTTTTTAACTTTTTTTATTTAATAAGCCCCAAGCTTAGCACACAAGAGCTGGATTTAACACCTAACATCAACTTGGATCCTCTGCAAGAGTTGAGGCACTAGCCAGAAGCTTCTCTAACCTAAAGATCAACTTTCTTTGCCTGCCACAAAGGTCCAGTAGGGAGCCTAGATTTGATAATCATAAACATCTTTTTACTGCTGGAGGGCAAATGCCAAACATTCCACTCTACCACAGCTACCTACTGTTTCTACACAGCAATTGTGGACTTAGTTTTGAAAACTGGGTGACAGTAAAATGGGCTGTGTTTAGTAGCTAGGGCTTCAGTCTGACCCTCTCCTTGGGAAAGGTTTCTAGGTTCAGGTGTAGGTGATGTGGGTGCACCATACCCAAAGCTCTCCCAGGAAAGGTCAGTGGGCTGAATTTACAGATAAACACTGGTATCTTTATGTATGATGTAGCAACCTTAGAAACATTTCCACATAGCTATAACAAACTAAAAACTTGAGTTCTTTTCCAGATCCCACTCCAATCTTTCTCTCTCAAATTCAGTTACAACTCTTCGTTCCAATTAGTAATAGCAGTTGTTGGTGTGGTAAAGGAAGTATCCAACCCCTTCAGTAGTGCAAGTTGGCAAGACAGTTCTCTCTCACAAAGTACCTCCTTAAGGGCAGTAGGAGCTTGTAACATTCTCCCATTTAGACTCTGCTCCACCAGAGGTTCTCACAAATGAAGGCAGAAACTCCAACTAGCTTGAAGATCTGGTACAGGAGTTTACAAGATTCCTCAAACAACTTACCCATGAAGCACTACCCAACCTTATCTTCTAGCCAACCACATCTGCAGAAAAGGTACATACTGATAAGTAGGCATTATTTGCCAGCAGTGTAATTAGTGACAGCTTGATCCCCTTCAGTGTCCAAATATCATTTAACCTCTCCACAATTGCAATGAGTGGGAACGAATAGGGCCGGCTAATGTCTGTATTAGGCAATGCTGGGTCAGCTGTAATACTCTGGCTGACCCAGCCAGGATCATATATCTTTCAGTCTAGCTTGCCCAATACTATATAGCTTGGAATTTAGCAATACCACACCTTCCACCTCTTTCGGATTATATATAAAAGGGCTCATTTTCAAAGCAGTTAGACTTACAAAATTCCATAGGTTACTATGGACCTTTGGAAGTCTACGTGCTTTGAAAATATACCTCAACGTGTCCAAACTGTTTCTGGATGTCTGCTTATCCCAAAAGAATGACCTATACTGTTAATTAATTCAGCAAAAACACATGGGAACAGGGCATGGTAGGTGTTAAAACAAGTAGAGTAAATGTGGCAGAATAGTCATTTTCTGCTGAGTGCTGGTTTTATTCTTGTATCTATATAACCTTGTAAATACTTTTTTTTCTCTTACATGAAACTTTCATTAGGAATTTTTGATATTTCCAAAAGTGATGTTCATGTAAAGGGTCAACAAAGGAAAAAATAAATTACAGTGCATGTTTCCAGAAATAGGTGCAGCCATGGCACTTGGCACCATTTTGGCAATAATGACTCCATCAGTGAGTATGAATAAACTCTCACAGCAAGGAAGTTTCCCCACTTACTGAGAAACAAGATCTGCCACCAACCTCTTTGCCCTTTTTGAAGTTTCAAAATGGATGGAGTGTTCACTTATTCTACTTGAACAGGGTGTGCCTTTTAAGCTGGGCCAGTTTAAGAATAAAATCATGAAATGCAGCTGTGGCTTCCTAGCATTAACCTGTGCCAAGTAGCGGATGCTGACACTGCTGCAATTCTTCTATAGTGTCCTGCGGTGGTAAGCGGGTTTCTCATTCCTTTACAAAATATTAAATGCTTTTTGTGAGGTATTTTGTGTTTTATATTCTGGAGAAGATAAAGACAGCAATAACGGAAGATGTCAATGCTGTATTAAAATAAGCATCCCTTGTGAGGAAAGAGGAGTGAGGGATTATCCTGTCAGTGTTGTGTATATGTACATATTGATTAGGAGACTCTTTCAAAGCACATAGATTTACAAAGTTACATATGTTACTATGGGGCTTCATTTTCAAAAGAAGACAAACATCTAAAAAGTGGCATAAAGCAGCAATTTTTCTCACCAACACATCCAAATTGGTATTTTCAGAACCCATTTTGCAGATGTTTGTTTATGTCGTTTGTCTGCAATGTGGCCATATTTCAAGGGGGTGTGTCAGGTGTGCTAAGGGCAGCATTTGGGCTCGCCTAAGACTTGGATGTTTTTTTAGCCATAATGGAACACCACAAACAGCCAGGTCTAAAACTTTGGTCTAGATCTGTTTTAATAACGACTAAACCGTGACCAGCTAAACACTGAAGGAATAAAGGAATTACTCTCCCTTATTCCTCCAGTGTTCACTGACCCCCTCTCCCCCCAAAAAAAGAACAAAACAGTATATGCAAGCCATTATAGCAGCCTTGGATGTTATGACCAGTACCTGGAGAAGCCTAGTGATCGGTACAGTGCAAGGTGGAAAAGGGGACCCAGTCCTATAATTCACTTAACTGTTATATTTGTGGTGGAGTGTGTCAGCCCCCCAAAACTACTGTACCCATGTAAAGGTGGCACTTGCAGCCATAAGGGCTATTGTAGTGGTGTATAGTTGGGTACAGTAAGTTTTGGAGGGCTAACCATACAATATAAGGGGGTAAGGATGAGATGTGTACTTGGGAGCTGTCCACTGCAGTGCCCCCTAGGGTGCCCCACTGCTCTTCTCAGAGCTGGTCTTAGCAAGGGCAGGGCCCTGTGCAGACCAATTTGATGGGGCCCCGCCCCATTAACAAGATTATAACATTTTTAGAAATTTTTATTTATGAAATTTCAAATACAGATAAAGCAAAATTTGTATAGAAAAACTGATTGAAATAAGCACAATGCTATCATAGGAAACCTAATATTAAGCAATAACCCCCCCCCCCCCCCAAAAAAAAAAAAAAAAACATTATTCCGTTCAAGTACATAAGTACATAAGTAGTGCCATACTGGGAAAGACCAAAGGTCCATCTAGCCCAGCATCCTGTCACCGACAGTGGCCAATCCAGGTCAAGGGCACCTGGCACGCTCCCCAAACGTAAAAACATTCCAGACAAGTTATACCTAAAAATGCGGAATTTTTCCAAGTCCATTTAATAGCGGTCTATGGACTTGTCCTTTAGGAATCTATCTAACCCCTTTTTAAACTCCGTCAAGCTAACCGCCCGTACCACGTTCTCCGGCAACGAATTCCAGAGTCTAATTACACGTTGGGTGAAGAAACATTTTCTCCGATTCGTTTTAAATTTACCACACTGTAGCTTCAACTCATGCCCTCTAGTCCTAGTATTTTTGGATAGCGTGAACAGTCGCTTCACATCCACCCGATCCATTCCACTCATTATTTTATACACTTCTATCATATCTCCCCTCAGCCGTCTCTTCTCCAAGCTGAAAAGCCCTAGCCTTCTCAGCCTCTCTTCATAGGAAAGTCGTCCCATCCCCACTATCATTTTCGTCGCCCTTCGCTGTACCTTTTCCAATTCTATATCTTTTTTGAGATACGGAGACCAGTACATAAGTAGTGCCATACTGGGAAAGACCAAAGGTCCATCTAGCCCAGCATCCTGTCACCGACAGTGGCCAATCCAGGTAAAGGGCACCTGGCACGCTCCCCAAACGTAAAAACATTCCAGACAAGTTATACCTAAAAATGAGGAATTTTTCCAGTCCATTTAATAGCGGTCTATGGACTTGTCCTTTAGGAATCTATCTAACCCCTTTTTAAACTCCGTCAAGCTAACCGCCCGTACCACGTTCTCCGGCAATGAATTCCAGAGTCTAATTACACGTTGGGTGAAGAAAAATTTTCTCCGATTCGTTTTAAATTTACCACACTGTAGCTTCAACTCATGCCCTCTAGTCCTAGTATTTTTGGATAGCGTGAACAGTCGCTTCACATCCACCCGATCCATTCCACTCATTATTTTATACACTTCTATCATATCTCCCCTCAGCCGTCTCTTCTCCAAGCTGAAAAGCCCTAGCCTTCTCAGCCTCTCTTCATAGGAAAGTCGTCCCATCCCCACTATCATTTTCGTCGCCCTTCGCTGTACCTTTTCCAATTCTACTATATCTTTTTTGAGATACGGAGACCAGTACTGAACACAATACTCCAGGTGCGGTCGCACCATGGAGCGATACAACGGCATTATAACATCCGCACACCTGGACTCCATACCCTTCTTAATAACACCCAACATTCTATTCGCTTTCCTAGCCGCAGCAGCACACTGAGCAGAAGGTTTCAGCGTATCATCGACGACGACACCCAGATCCCTTTCTTGATCCGTAACTCCTAACGCGGAACCTTGCAAGACGTAGCTATAATTCGGGTTCCTCTTACCCACATGCATCACTTTGCACTTGTCAACATTGAACTTCATCTGCCACTTGCACGCCCATTCTCCCAGTCTCGCAAGGTCCTCCTGTAATCGTTCACATTCCTCCTGCGACTTGACGACCCTGAATAATTTTGTGTCATCGGCGAATTTAATTACCTCACTAGTTATTCCCATCTCTAGGTCATTTATAAATACATTAAAAAGCAACGGACCCAGCACAGACCCCTGCGGGACCCCACTAACTACCCTCCTCCACTGAGAATACTGGCCACGCAATCCTACTCTCTGCTTCCTATCTTTCAACCAGTTCTTAATCCATAATAATACCCTACCTCCGATTCCATGACTCTGCAATTTCTTCAGGAGTCTTTCGTGCGGCACTTTGTCAAACGCCTTCTGAAAATCCAGATATACAATATCAACCGGCTCCCCATTGTCCACATGTTTGCTTACCCCCTCAAAAAAATGCATTAGATTGGTGAGGCAAGACTTCCCTTCACTAAATCCGTGCTGACTTTGTCTCATCAGTCCATGTTTTTGTATATGCTCTGCAATTTTATTCTTAATAATAGCCTCCACCATCTTGCCCGGCACCGACGTCAGACTCACCGGTCTATAATTTCCCGGATCTCCTCTGGAACCTTTCTTAAAAATCGGAGTAACATTGGCTACCCTCCAGTCTTCCGGTATTACACTCGATTTTAGGGACAGATTGCATATTTCTAACAGTAGCTCCGCAAGTTCATTTTTTAGTTCTATTAATACTCTGGGATGAATACCATCAGGTCCCGGTGATTTACTACTCTTCAGCTTGCTGAACTGACCCATTACATCCTCCAAGGTTACAGAGAATTTGTTTAGTTTCTCCGACTCCCCCGCTTCAAATATTCTTTCCGGCACCGGTGTCCCCCCCAAATCCTCCTCGGTGAAGACCGAAGCAAAGAATTCATTTAATTTCTCCGCTACGGCTTTGTCCTCCTTGATCGCCCCTTTAACACCATTTTCGTCCAGCGGCCCAACCGACTCTTTGGCCGGTTTCCTGCTTTTAATGTATCTAAAAAAGTTTTTACTATGTATTTTTGCTTCCAACGCTAATTTCTTCTCAAAGTCCTTTTTTGCTGAACACAATACTCCAGGTGCGGTCGCACCATGGAGCGATACAACGGCATTATAACATCCGCACACCTGGACTCCATACCCTTCTTAATAACACCCAGGTATGTGGACAGAGTACTTTCAAATTCCCCTATTACTGTAACCTACCAGATCAAAGAGGCAACACCAGAGATTCCCAAATAGCCAAAAAAAGATGTCGAGTAAGTTCATAGGTTCCCACTAAAGACAAAACTAAAGCTATATATTCCAGTTCCACTCCAGTGATCCTGGAATTTTATTTGAAGATTGATCAACCAAATAAGATCCCTTATGACCCCTCTCCCCGACCCTCTTCATTTTGTGTGGTTGCTGACAGTGTTGATGTCTGTTGTGGGGTTCATTAAAAGTGATTCGGAGTTGGTCAGTAGAATAGGCGAGAAGAAAGATTTATACAAATCATGTCTAGACCTGCTTTCAACTCTTAAGCTAAGTGAAAGCTTTTTCTGAAAAAGTTTTTTTGCACAAAGTATGTTATAAAGCACTTGGAGGCATTTATTGCACTATATAAGACTAGTAAAAAAGGCCCGTTTCTGCCTTTGACTCCCCTCCCCTTACGGTTGTGTCCCTGGTGGTCTAGAGGTACCTGTTCGGTCGGGGCAGGAAAGAAAGACCCCCACTTTCCTGCCCGTAGTGGTGCTGGTAGGTGCCTTGCTGCATTGTGTGGGATTCTGCCTGTTGGTGTTTCAAAATGGCCACCGAGAGTTGAAGTCTCACGAGGCAGCTTCAACTCTCGGTGGCCATTTTGAATCGCCGAGAGCCGGACTCAGACATGATGCAGCCGGGCAGCTAGCAGCAGCGCTCCGGGCCAGGAAACCGGGGGTTCCTTCGTTCCTGGCCGTGTGAACAAGTACCGCTAGACCACCAGGGATAGTGGCATGAGGGGAGGTGACGGGGGAGGGAAGGTGATGAGGGGAAGAGTGTGCTACCGGGTGCGGGGCGGTACATTGAAAGGGGCAGTGCGATGGGGCAAAAGGGGGCGGGGTGATGGGCATGTCGTCGGCTGCAGGTATTTTTTTGAAGGGGAGGAGTAAGTTTCCCTACTGCTCCCCGTGCGTTGATTTGCCTCGCCCTCGACGTCATCATGTGTGACGCGAGGGCGGGGCATGCAGACATGGTGTGTGTTGTGGTTTCACCACCATGAAGTTACGAACCAGTGTGTGAGTGCCTGCAGTGACGTCAGTGTCCTCAGAACGTTGAGGTGTGTTTTATTATAGTAGATATGTGTTATGATGATATATCTGGACAGTCCATTGAAGACTTTTGAACCTTTGAATCAGTGATTGTCCCAAGAAAACATATGAGCACATTCCTACACATTGTTTTATGCATGGGGGAAATGTTATCAAAAGAAACTTGACAAAATACTAGGAGATCAAGCTGTGAATTTAATGTTTTGTAGGTAAACAAAAGAAATCTGCATGAAACAGTGTTTATTTTTATTTTGACTTACAAAACCAGTTCCCCTGAAACATTCAAAACATTTGTTTATCTAAAAGGTAAACGTCTACGAAACAGATGAAGATGTGATTCCATGTGCTCCAATGAAAAGAGAGTTTAATTCTACTTCCATTTAATTTCAATATATTCCAGCATCTTTATAACACCAGGCTCCCCATGGCAGATTACAACAACAGTTAAAATGAATCCATCAGGAAACAGGATATCCTCACTGAAATTTGTCCCATCTGTAGTGTATGTATGTATTTAGTTATTAGTGTAGAAAAATGAGCACAAAATACAGAGTTTAAAATTGCTGTTTCTACCAACTATAATAATTTAAGCTGTTTTAGTGATATTCAATTGTTATTTCATGATATTTATATCTACATATGGGAAGCTTTCAAATAAATTAAAAAGCTGTCCAATAAGTTAAAAAAAAAAATCTTTTGCTCACCACCTTTTAAGGCACTGCCTATCCAACTGAAACAGCTTTAGACTTATTACAGATAGACCAGCAATAGAGAACGACAACGTGGATGCAGCTGTTCGTAGGTTTGCTTGCATTGTTTTGAGTGTACTACAGATGATGGCTGCGCGGGGGAGTGGAAACAGAGATTAACCAAATTGGCTTCCTTGCTTACAGTGAACTAGATAGGCTCACTTCCACTCCTGTCTATTAAACCTCCTTGCTCTCCTCTCTCGCCACCCCCCCCACGTGTTCTTGTTGGTATCTCTCTTTCCTCCTCCCACCTCCCCCCAAGTTCTGTTGGTTTCTCACACCCACCTATCCTAGTGTTCCTGTTGGTATATTCCACTCCTCCTATCTCTCCCCCCCCCCCAATTTCTGTTGGTTTCTCACACCCATCATCTCACTTCTATCCTAGTGTTCCTGTTGGTATAGCCCACGCCTCCTATCCTTTCCCGCCCCCTCCCTCACTTTCATCTCTGTATCTCCCTGCCTTTCACCTCCTCACCCAACGTTGGGGTCTCACACTCTCCTCATCCTTACCCTGGTGTATTTGTAAGTGTATTCCACGTCTCCTTTTCATTTCCTCCCCTGTGGGCAGTTGGTATTTTCCGTTCTCCTCCCCTCGGCTACCGCCATCTTGGCGCGTCGGGAGCAGCGAGGCCGGGCGGGAGCCCTGGGCCGTGGCTCGGTGAAAGGTAGCGGTGCTGGTTGCGACTCCGTGTTCTGGTGTCGGTGTTGGAGTCCGGGCCTGGGATGGCCTCCAACTGCACGAGTTCGGCGGCGGTAGTGCTTAGTGCTAGCAAAACCAAAACCAAGAAGAAACATTTCGTCTGTCAGAAGGTTAAGCTCTTCCGGGCCAGCGAACCCCTGCTCAGCGTTCTCATGTGGGGGGTCAACCACACGGTAAGGGATTTTCTTTTCTTGTCATCTCTCCGCCTCCCTCAACCCAGCACCACTAAATCTCTTATGCCCAGGCGACATCCCCTTAATCTCTGTACTTGACAGCACCTCACTTCATCGCCATAACACATTTAACTTTGCACATCAGCTTACTGTACTTCATCCAGTGCTCTTCCCCGCCTCCCCTCCAGTAAATCACATATCATCACCCCACTTCATATTCCCTCACGACCCCCATATCCCATCATCACTGCCTTCTTATCAGCACCCTCACATCATTTCCTTCCATCACAGTCTCACTCTCCTCCATCCCAAGCTCAGCACCTCCAACATCGCTTTCTTCTTTTTTTTTTTTTTGTACTTGAAAGCTATATAGTGCCTTATATACAGCATCATACAAGTTTGCAACCAATCATGAATAATAAAATATAAATGATTAAGTACATAAACCAGTAATTACAAATGTAATAAATATGACAGCTGAAGCAGTGGGAAGAGCCTGACATCCATCCCCAGCACATGCCGACCTCTAACCCACATCACCTTTCCTCTGATAAGGATCAGTCATACAAGATTTGCTGCCTCACTTTTTCACACACTGACTCCTTCCTCCAGGGCTCAACATCCTTTAAACTCCTCTAACTTGTATCTTGACTTTATTTCCTCTTTCCCCCGCTTCTTCAACCCAATCAGAGGGTGATACAATAAAGTTCGGAAGGCTTAGCGCCAGTGGTGTAGCTATGGGTGGGCATCTGTGATGTGGCTGGCATGGATCCCAAGCCCCACCAACTGAAGATTCCTGACATCTCTCCCTCACCTTCCCTGCAGGTATTCTGGCATCTCTCAACTCCACTTCCCCTCCTCCTCACTGCTTGGACTGGCACAAGCAGTAGGTATGAGCTGCTGCTCACTGCTGGCAAAGCACTAAAGGGTTGAAAAGGTGCAGGGGGAAGGTGTAAAATTGAGAGATGATTTGTTGCTGGGGAATGGGTGATATGAGTCTCATGCCCACTGCTCGCCCACCCAGAATTGGATGTCTGGTTATGCTCCTGCCTAGTGCAGAGCTTTGTGTACGTTCTGTGCATGGTTTGCTGCATTATTATGGCCACCCACTGCAGATTGGAGTTTAGTGCACAAAAGAACTTGTCTGCAAAGACTTGCATAGACATTAGAATATAACTATTGAACTGGGATGCAGTGAAGTATACAGAAGACTGTAAGGCTGAGCACAGGTTTTTCCAAAGTTGGGGCTACAAGAAGGAGTAAAAGATCAGGTGTTTTTCTGTGGCTAGTGTTAGTAAGAATTTCATGTTTGTTTCTCATCTTTTGTTTGGTCATGAAGGACCCACAACTTTTCTCATGCTTTGCTGAGGGGGTTGGGTCAAGGAGAAGAAAAAAGGCAGGGAAATAAAGAGTTCAAATATTAATATTACTATTATTAACATTTATTTGTATTCCACATTATCTAAACATTCTAACCCCCCTGTTTACTAAGCCGCACGCTAATGCCGACACAGCCCATTCACTTTGAATGGGCTGTGTCAGCATCCCCGAACAGCTTAGTAAACAGGGGTCAACAGATAACAGTTAACAAACATAGGGGGTCTTTTACTAAGCTGGGCTAGCATTTTTAGCGTGTGTTAGCGACATCCATAGGAATATATGGGCATCTCTAGCGTTTGGCACACACTTATTTTTAGCATGCACCAAAAACACTAGCACAGCTTCGTAAAAGACCCCCATCAAGACAGACTTAACAAATCCATAAAAGACATTACATTGCCAAGTTCAGAATTAAGGGGGCGGTCATCAACTGTGAAATAAAAGGTAAAGCGCTCAACTGCAGAGATTTAAATAGTATGTCTATTATATTTGTGTACAGAATAGTTTTCCAGTTGTGTACATGCAGCTTGAAATGTGCAATATATTCATTCTGCTGCTAATGCACACTTGTAGCTGCATTTTTCCATGGTAACCAATGTGCTGTCTTGTGTTTGTACACAGTTTTTAAACATGTTAAATGTATACAGTTTGGTTATTGGGTGCAGATGTTTTAATGCATTCATCAGGAAACTTTGCCCTGAGCTTCAGCACACAGCTTTAATGCACGGCTTATTACATCAGCTCCTCAGTGTTCTGATCTGGGAGGCAACCATATAAGGGCCCAACATCCCACCACACCATTTCTTCCTCTGGGGTTCAGCAGCCCCATCCCATCTGGTATTCACTATTCCCAACCCCCTGCACCCTGGTGATGTGGCCACCTGCCTTCTTTCTTTTTATCCTGTGGGAGAGGGGAGGGTCAGCCACATAATGAGGGTTCCCCCCCCCCCCCCAATTCCTACTCCCTTACTTATTCAGCTCTTCTATCCCTTGGCCAGGGTCGAGGTAAGATAGAAGTGGTCAAGAGAGAGGCAATCTAAATGGTTAAGGGTCATACATTTATAATATATTGCTTTTCTGTGTGCATAACTAAAGTGGTCTACATATATTGCATACAGGTATTTCCTTTGTTCCTATTGGGCTCACAATCTAAATTGGATTTCTGCATCAGAACTCAGATGAGACTCAGGGATCACCAGAGGAAGGGGAATACGATAGAGGTATTTAAATAGCTGAAAGGTTTGTTTCTTGAGCAATTAAAAAAAGAAAGAGAAAATTCTAGAATTAGGATCACAATACATAGCTCCAAAGGGAATAGACTCAGGAACAATGTCAGTTAATATTTTGTTAATGAAAAGGGGGTGAATGTCTGGAATGGCCTCTCTTCTTGAATAGTAGGTAGACAGTATATAACCAACACAATTCAAAAACATACACGAAACAGCAGTTAACATCACAAAACAGTAAGGTGTGTGGGGGGGCAACATGGTTCAGTAATGGCAAATTAAAAAAAACATCAACCATCAGATCTACAAGAAAGCATTGGATGTCACATGCACAGAGTGGCATTGCCACTTTGAAACCAATGCATCTATTAGGAAACATTGTGGGTAACCTACATGGAGTGGCAACCCTAAAATCAGTCGATCTATGAGAAATCATCGGGGGTGGCATGCAGCGAGTGGCAGTTGGATCCCTAAAAGAAAATGGTGCTTTGTTTGAAGGGGGGGGGGGGGGGGGGATAAGAGGTCTGTCTGTTGGGGTTCATATGGAAATCTACCCAAAGTGGACAAAGTGCTTCTAGGCAGATTGGATGGACCACCTTGGTCTTTGTTGTAATTAATTATGTTATTTTGTCTTGCCATTGCCTATTACAAGTCTGCTGCTTGCATCTCTCCTGTTTTAATGAATTCCTGACTTATGGCTTTCTGTGCCTTCGTTCCCCCACCTTATGAATGACCTGTCTCTGTCCTTGCTGCTGTCCAGAGACTGGGGCCCAGTCAGATCTGTAGCCCTATTTTGGAGAACAGTACTGTTTGTTCTTTATAAACCCTCTGCATGGCTGTAACCTGCCATGATTATCTGTGCCAAGATGAAAAATCTTGATTTGTGGATCTGTTTCATGATAAGGTGGAAAGGCCTAGTGGTGATGCGGTAACACACACACATTTGTGCTTCATATACATATTTGGTAAGACTATGAAATCAGGTAATTTGTAATATGGGGTACCATATATGTATACGAGTGCTATATAAAATTCAGAGAAAATCGAGCTGTGGGTGAACAAACATTAGAATGCCCAACCTCACCTGTTCTTCTACAAAGCTGTTCTATGTTCTGAAATAAGCCTTAACAAATGTTCTTGATTAGGAGACCGCTCTTCACTGTTGTCTCCACCATAGTTGAGAAATGGTGGAAGAGATCTCCTGATGTCCTTGTGGGGCATGTTTTCCCATCCACTGCAAGCCACCTTAAAAAAATACATAACCAGCAGCCCACTTCCCATTCTTGCCTTCTGTCTCTCTCTCCACCCAGTTGTCACCCAGTCTCTCTTTTATCACATTCTTCTCCATCATTACCAAAAATAAGTTTGCAAAGCTTGTTAATCACATGGCACATGCATGAACAGTTACTAATTTTTTTTATGCTTGCCATTGGACAACTGGTTAACAAATCCCTCTAAGCTACTTGCCCCTGGACATTGTGCTACCCTTCCCCACAAGAGATTGTTTTCTCGGGCAGGCGAGAATCCATGGCAAGAAATGCAAGGATCTTCAGATTCCTCTTTTTAAGTTCTGAACAGCCTCCTGGAATCTGATTTCACTGCATGGTATCAATTCTTAACGATCTCTAGCATTGAAGCCTGAGAAAAACAGCAGTCCATGCTTTCAAAGTAACACCTTCATAGGCCAAGACTCAAGATCTTTAGTTTCTTCATTGAAAAAGAAATAAGTTCTCAAAATGTATCATCCTTTTACTGCTCATGCAGAGGGTGCAGGAACCTTGACCTGCTTATATTCAGGATCACTCAGTAAATGGGTGATTCTTTAATTTTGATTGCAAAGAACCATGTATCCGCTAAGTTTGGCTGAAGATATTTTCTGGAAGGCATATAAATATGTAGTCCCTCAGTTCAAAGGCTAGTTTTCTTTTGATATACAGGCATCTTATTCCAAGAATTAGACCCAGGTAATGGTATGGGCTTGACAATTTTAACATACGTTGCTAAAGTATTTCTGTCACGAAGCCTAGCCTTCTGCCTGGGGCTACCCCGTGGCCATTTAGAGGGTCTGTCACCTGTACCTGCGCTTGTGTTGTACACTAGCACTCTCTTCCCACCGACTGGGTCGCAACCGCCTCTGTGCAAGTCTCCCACTCTCAAATTATTCCCCAGTGATTTCTAGGAAACTGGGGCCACACTCCCAGTGGTCCCACAGTTCCCAGAAAGCATTCACAAACCACCAGGATTCTTGGTCAGTACAGACAAGCAAAGACAATAAACTAAACTATAAAATAGATGGAACAAAAACAGCACATAACAGGAAAATTAAATAGTTTAAACATTTTATCACTACCTGAATAGTGCCTGGGAAGTACAGGAAATATAGCTGCTCACAAGTTAAAGAATATAATTGATCACAGGGTCTCAGTAGAGAGGTCTCTCTCCCTCTACTTCCAAACTGAGACTGGCAAATTACCTCAAGTGGGAAAAGGAAAAAACTAAAACCCTGTCAGTTCTGGTACAGATTAAAAAAAAAAAAGCCATCTCCTGGCCAACTAGGAGAAATACATGTCATCAGTAAAACAATACTGTTCATAGGCTCAGAAACCCACTGTTTCGCCACACGTACCCTCTTTAAGAGACCTCAGACTGTGTCCTTTTCAGCTCGCTGGTTGGGTCTCGACAGTCCGGTGTCAGGGCGGTTCTGGCTCTTCCTTCCTGGAGAGTTCAATAGCATTTCCACGTTCACTGCCCTTCTGGTGCTGTATGGTGAGAAATGATTTGTGGATAAAGCTTTTTCCACACTCGCTGCATGTAAAATCTTTCACCCTGGAATGAATTTTCTGGTGTGCTACAAGATATCCTATGTTTGTGCAGCGCTGCGTACGCCTTGTAGAGCTATAGAAATGCTAAATAGTAGTAGTAGTATGACAGTAGCTTTTACCACACTCAGTACATGCTAATAGTTTTACTCCTTTATATTTTGTCTTGTGAAAAGTGAGGAGTATCTTCTGACAGAAGCTTTTACCACACTCAGTACATGTGAATGATTTTACCCCTGTGTGGATTCTCTGGTTCTTAGTTAGCTGTGACTTATGAATAAAGCTCTTTTTACATTCAGTGCATGTAAATGGTTTCATCCCTGAAGGGATTCTATGCTGCGTTGACAATAATTTCCAGCAGCTGAAACTTTTCTTACACTCCGTACTTGAAACTGGTCTCTCTTGGGTGAAATTTTGCATTTCTTGTGGAGCTTTCTTTCTGGTTGAAGCTACTGTCATAACCAGGGCATGAAGATATTCTCTCATCAATGTTTTTCTGATATTCTGTAATGTTTGTTTTATTGATATAGCTTCGCATATTCTATACTTTTGCATATTCCATACTTTTACATATTCCAGTTTCTTTATTATTTCCAGGGGCGTTCTCATACTTAGGGCATGTAAAATGTGACTCTACATGTTTCCTGTTTTCCTTGTAGTTCTCCCTTTTGACTGAAGGTTTTCCCACAGTCTGTACATTTAGATAGTCTCTCTTCATTGTTGGATCCCTCTGTGGGCTCACTATCCTGACACTCTTCTGGTGGGCTACACATAGCTAGCACCATGGCTGTGTGATCAGCATAGGCTTTTAACATATTTACATGAAAAATATGCTACTTTGTCTTGAGTCCATAGATATAACATAGTTTGTGTCATTTAGGCGCCTTATGACATTGTATGGTCCCGCCCAGTTTATATTCAGCAGACCGCCAAGACCTGTCGTTTCTTTCTTTACAACATCCATAAAATCCGCCCCTTTCTTTCCGAGCACTCTACCAAAACCCTCATCCACACCCTTGTCACATCTCGTTTAGACTACTGCAATCTGCTTCTTGCTGGCCTCCCACTTAGTCACCTCTCCCCTCTCCAGTCGGTTCAAAACTCTGCTGCCCGTCTCATCTTCCGCCAGGGTCGCTTTACTCATACTACCCCTCTCCTCAAGACCCTTCACTGGCTCCCTATCCGTTTTCGCATCCTGTTCAAACTTCTTCTACTAACCTATAAATGTATTCACTCTGCTGCTCCCCAGTATCTCTCCACACTCGTCCTTCCCTACACCCCTTCCCGTGCACTCCGCTCCATGGTTAAATCCTTCTTATCTGTTCCCTTCTCCACTACTGCCAACTCCAGACTTCGCGCCTTCTGTCTCGCTGCACCCTACGCCTGGAATAAACTTCCTGAGCCCCTACGTCTTGCCCCATCCTTGGCCACCTTTAAATCTAGACTGAAAACCCACCTCTTTAACATTGCTTTTGACTCGTAACCACTTGTAACCACTCGCCTCCACCTACCCTCCTCTCTTCCTTCCCGTTCACATTAATTGATTTGATTACTTTATTTATTTTTTGTCTATTAGATTGTAAGCTCTTTGAGCAGGGACTGTCTTTCTTCTATGTTTGTACAGCGCTGCGTATGCCTTGTAGCGCTATAGAAATGCTAAATAGTAGTAGTAGTAGTAGTACTGGGACTACTAGCCCTCATGAAACTCTATTTTGGGCTTCATGATCATACCAGGTCTTTTGCTTAGTCTGGACTGTCTGTAAATTATCTATGACAAAGTCCACAGGGTCTTCTAATTACACAAAAGCCTTTAACATATACTTTAATGTCCCATTAAATCTCTCCACCAACCATTACTTTCAGGGTGATATGGGATAGTATGTACAGATTTTACTCCATTGTGTCCACTGATTTTTGGATCAGCTCAGACATAAACTGTGTCCCTTTGAGAGTATTTCTCGCAGATATCCTGTCCTGGAAAATATTTCTAGCAGGGCAGTGGCAGTTTTCTCTGCTTCTATTGAGGATTAGGCTACCGCTTCAGGATATCTGGTAGCAGGGTCCACCACTGTCATTATAGCTATCCTCTCAAATGGCTCACTGATAATGGGTAAACATTTCAGGGGAGCTCGGGGATGATCTTGGGTCTTACCCACTCTTTGGCACACATCACAGATTCAACAGCAATCAGCTATGACTTGAAATACTCCTGATCAGTAGAAGTTCTGTGTCAATGTAGTGCGTGTTACCCCCTGATGTCCTGCTAATATAATGTCATGTGCAGTCTGTAGGAGGAGTTCCCTGTATGCTTTGGACACTATAAGCTGTTTGACTGCTTTTCAGGGCCTGTTAGGATCAATGAGATCAGTCTCTCTGTACAGCAAGCCCCCTTTCCATAGGATACGGTCTTTACAAGTTTGATTGGCTGTCCAGACCTCTGCCTCAGCGCTTTCCAGCTCAGGGTCAGAGTGTTGTGTTTCCTGAAAAGCATGTCTCTGTCCTATATCAGTATCCATATCTGGAAGGGTCTCTGGTGGTGACTCTGATAAATTAGGGTCAACAGTCTGATCAATAGGTGTCAGTTAAATCAGGCTGTTCCATACTCACAGCCTCGGTCATCTCAGGAAATGGTGCTGCTGGAAGCGCTGCCTCCTGCCACTTGGTTAGTTGGTTCCACCTGGGCTGGCTCAGGAACTGGAGAGGTGATCTCTGTTTCTTCTTGTTGGGCCACCTGGGCCTGACTATGGGTCATCATAGCGGAAATGCTGACTCCACTATCAAGGGTAATGTTCATTGAGCTCATGTCAGTCCTACACAGCATTGGTTCCGACATGTTTTTCATTATTCCTACTTCTCTGTATCTAGAATAGGTACACCAATCCAGGAATACTCGAGCAATGGATCCATTGGCTAACACTACCTCTGCAGTGTGCCCTTGAAGAATAGCATCTTCCGGCACTAGCTGTGGTCATAATAATCATGCTAGAGCCAGTGTCCACAAGCCCAGCCACCTGGGTGTGATTAACAGTTATTGGGGTGCTGTAGTGTGGTGGATACCTATCTGCTTTCTTTCTTTCTTGCGTGATAAATGACCAGTAACATTTTGTGCTGCAGCAACTGTGTGGGCCTCTTTTGTGGAAATGGAGCCACCCATGAAAGCTGCCAGCTTTGGTGCAGGAACTGAAATGCTTTTTAGTGCAGGCTTGTGATTATCTGGGCAATCTGCTGTGAAATGTCCAGTATGTCCACACTGGTGGTATGGACATTCATGCTTCAAGTCTTTAGGTTTTTGGGGAACACTGGAGGATTTTCTGACAGTGAGGTTACAGGGATATTTGGCTTAGGATCCTGGCTGCAGTTCATATGGATGACTTTTCTTTGCCAATCAGGGACGGTAAGCCACAAAATGTCAGCTAACTCAGTCGCTTTCTCTAGAGTTCGGGGCTGGTGATCTTGAACACGTTCTCTCACATCTGGACGACAACGCTGAAGAAACTGCTCCAGGACCATTAGGTTTTGGCAGTCCTCCAAGGTTTTAACCTCATCTCCATTGAGCCACTGCTGATGCTGGTATCTTAGTTGAATCTCAAACTTGTTGTGATTATCATCTGCCCCCTGTTACAAAGTCTGGAACTTTAGTCTATAGGACTCAGGGGTAATGGCATAATGGTGTGACAAAGCTTTGCATAGTTCCTCAAACTGAGAGCACTTCTTCATAGACAGTCGTTGGAATGCCTCAAATGCTCTACCAGTGAGCTTTCCTCCTAGATAGCACACCCAGTCTTTTCTGAGGAATCTCATTGAGGCGGCCAATTTTTTCAAAGGCAATTATATATCCATCAGTGTCACCTTGGGTATCATCAAAGTGTGCAAAACAGTTAGGCCTAATCTGGGCTGTGGATTTTACCTCCGGCCTTGGCATAGGGGATGGGCTGGAGCTTTGGATACACTCCTCACGTCACCATTGCTGTTCCCATTTCTCACGCTGCAGCTGCTGTTGGTCTAGCCGGTGTCATTCTGCCTTGTAGATCTTCTGGATTTTAGCTGGTGTGGCATCTGGCCCTGTCAACTCATGGGTCTCTGCCCACAAGGAGTCTAGTTTCCCCCGAGGAGAACTCTGCTCAGGCAGGTCATGCAGCTCCTTCTCGCTGAGGTCATCTGGTCGCTCTGGTGTTAGGTCAGGCATATCCGGTGTCTGACAGCCACTGTCGGTCACCATCAGCACACTGCTAATCTAACACTATCAAAAAAGAACTGAATGGGGAAGGGACCTTGTTACTGCTGTACTTGTTCACTATCTCTAGAGGTTACAGATTAAAAAAAAAAACAACCAAAAACTGACCCTCACCCTCATGGCCTGACAACACCACCACACGCACCAAAAAAGGACAAGTTCTGTCACGAAATGCCTAGCCACCCGTCTGGACCTACCCGCGGCCACTTAGAGGGTCTATCCCCTAGTACCCTCCTCCCACCGACTGGGTCCCAACCGCCTCTGGGCAAGTCTCCCACTCTCAAATTGTTTCTCGATGATTTCTAGAACATTGGGGCCATACTCTCAGGGTTCCCACATTTCCCAGAAAGCACCCACATACCCAAACCACAAACCATCAGGATTCATAGTCCAGACAAGCAGAAACAATAAACTAAAAAAGGTTTATTGTCATAAAAATATTGAACTATAAAACAGATGGAACAAAAATAGCACATAACAGTAACTGAAAAAGGATTAATTATTTTTATCACTATGTGAATAGTGCCTGGGAACTACAGGAAATATAGGTGCTCACAAGTTTAAAGAATATAGCTGATCACCAAATTTCAGTACAGAGTTCTTTCTCCCTCTACTTACAGAGGGTGGTGGTAATTGGAGCTTGCTCTGAAGAAAAGGAGGTCGTCAGTGGCGTACCGCAGGGATCGGTCCTAGGGCCAGCTCTTTTTAACATCTTTGTGAGCGATATTGCGGAAGGGCTGTCTGGTAAAGTTTGTCTCTTTGTGGATGATACTAAACTCTTCAATAGGGTGGACACCCTGGAGGGTGTGAATGACATGAAGAAGGACCTAGCGAAGCTAGAGGAATGGACCGATATTTGGCAACTAAGGTTTAATCCCAAAAAATGCAGGGTCATGCACTTGGGTCGCAAAACTCCGAGGGAACGGTACAGTATAGGGGGTGTAGTGCTTCAGTGTGCGAAGGAAGAGCGGGACTTGGGGGTGATTGTGTCTGACAACCTTAAAGCTTTCAAACAGGTAGAAAAAGCGACGGCCAAAGCCAGAAGGATGCTTGGGTGCATAAAGAGAGGCATGACCAGCAGGAAAAAGGAGGTGATAGTGCCGTTGTATAAGTCTCTGGTGAGACCTCATTTGGAGTACTGCATGTAGTTCTGGAGACTGCACCTACGGAAAGATATAAACAGGATGAAGTCAGTCCAGAGGGTGGCTACGAAATTAGTAAGCGGTCTTGAATGCAAAAATTATAGGGACAGGCTTATGAACCTGAACATGAATACGCTACTACTACTACTACTATTTAGCATTTCTATAGCGCTACAAGGCATACGCAGCGCTGCACAAACATAGAAGAAAGACAGTCCCTGCTCAAAGAGCTTACAATCTAGAAGAGAGGAGGGAGAGAGGAGACATGATAGAAACGTTTAAATATCTCAAGGGGAGATCACGTGACGCCATGGTACAGGGCAGACGCTGGTAAGCTCAGCTCTGTGCCCACTTAACCCAATAATCGGCTGAATTGGCGAGCCCACGGCGGAAAAAGACACAGCTTCGCATTCCTCAGCTGGGGGAATTGACTCGCGATCGGAAAGACCGAGAGAAGAAGCGGAATGGCGACAAAAACAGTCAGAAAGGAGCGAGATAAACTCAAGCAGGCTGACAACAAAATGGCCGACCAGCGTGATATCGGGGAGCTTACGGCAGGCTCTGTATGGATGACGGAGATCACTGCCGAGATCACAGCGGCGGTTGAGGCGGCCCTAGATAAAAAATTACAACAACTTTATGATAGAGTGGAAGAAGCTCACGAGCGCATCGATAGCATGAGTTTGGAGCTGGACGAAGGGCTGCAGCGAGTATCGGAGGTCGAGGAGGCAGCTGAGGCCCAGAAGGAGATCACCGCGAAAATGGAGAAAAGGGTGCAGAGCCTGGAGGCTAAGCTCGACGACTTAGAGAATCGCAGCAGGCGAAATAACTTGAGGATAGTCGGGCTCCCAGAGTCACTAATAGATAAAGAATTACCAACATTCTTGGAGGGGTGGCTGCCACAGTCCCTGCATATAGAGGATAAAATCCATAATTTCTGTGTGGAGAGGGCACATAGAGTGGGGCCCCTACGCCCATCAGAGACCAGGGCACGAGTGGTGATCTTGAAAATCCTCAATTTCCGACATAAGCAAGCTATATTGGAAGCGATACGAGGAGGGGGCACCCTGACTTATCAAAGTAAGAAAATCCTGTGCTTTCAGGATTATTCGCAACAGGTGCAAGCATTGAGAAAAACTTTTACGCCATTGTGCACGGACCTGTTCCAGAAAAAGATAAAGTTTGCACTTCTATATCCTGCAAGACTGCGTATCTCTATTAATGGAGTTACAAAATTTTTTGATAAAGTGGAGGCAGCGAGAGAACATGTGCAGCAACATGGGAATGCGTAGGATACGCCATGAAACTTTCTAGAAGGGAGATATTGAAAGTTGGGAAGAGTGAAGATCAGGTTGCAATAAAAGTGAACAGAGCCTTGGGAGACTGGTTTGCAGACATTTGGACTGCGCACCGGATGGTGGCTCATGGCTGAACGAGCATATGGGATAATACCAGGTTTTGAGGTTAAGATTTCAGTTATGTTTATAAATTGGAAGCAAGTACAGAACTATGATCCGGATTCCAGTATTCCCTTAGAGGAAAGGACAGATAAAATTGGATATAGTAACTGGGACAAGTTTGATCAGAGTATGGCAAATAAACTTGGAGAGACAGCCCCACAGACTGAAAATGTGCAGTTGAAGAGTGTAAGTAGATGAGCCGGATTGGAGTAGATCTCCGGAGTGAGCACGAGCCTGATCGAGATTATATGCAAACGTGAGAATCTGCAGTTGCACAGTGGACTCTCTGTAAGCTCATATGCAGAAGTCTCGAGGCTGTATGTATATATGGGATTATAAAAATGCCTAAAGTTTCTGTTGGGACTGTATTTGAAGGGGTTTATATAGTTAACTGTATCTGGAATAGGCTTCTGCCTCCCGAGAGGGAGACAGATAGCCAATGATCAGTATGATGGATAATATGAGGTAGATGAGCCTGTATAATATGCTGGGAATGAGAGGGGGAGCCGAAGGGTAGGGGGGATATGTTGATTGGGAGAGTGTGGGTGTTATATCGTGATCACCATTTGGAACGGGAGGGGGGGAAGGGGAGCTGGGAGGAGGGAGGGATTCGGGGGGATAGGGAGGAGAAGGTCTTGGGTAATTGAATCTCAACGGGCAATACAGTGTATACAAATGGAGGTGAGGGAGCGGATTAATGAGCATTTGTGGGGAAGAACAGCGGGAGCGGCGCTGCTGGGACGTCGGGCCTGCTGGGCACTAGACGTAGTATACTTGATAAGGCCAGCATCAATAGGTATAACGTAATGGGACTTAAAGTTTACTCCTGGAATGTGGGGGGTATATCTTCTCCTATAAAAAGAAAGAAAATACTTCATAGCCTCAAAAAGAAAGGGGCTGATGTAGCGCTCCTACAAGAAACACACTTAACGTCCCAGGAGCATGCAAAGCTTCAATCCTGGTGGGTGGGGACCATGCTAGAAGCCCAGCGGTGGGGAAAAAAGCAGGAGTGGCGATATTATTCCATAAATCTTTGCAGGTGGTGATAGAAAAATCATGTCTTGATGAGGAAGGGAGATATATACTGGCTCAGGTAAAGGTGAATGGTAGTTCATTTCTAATAGTGAATGTATATGCTCCTAACGTGTACAGTAAACAATTTTATCAGACCCTCATAAGTAAAATTCAGTGCTTTAATATACAGCATAAAATAATAGGGGGAGACTTCAATGTGGTAGCGGATCACAAGATGGATAGATCTCATACTAGTGCGGGCAAGGCTGTTGGAGCTAACAAAGGCATAAACCTGATATGTGGCGCATTGGGGGTGGTAGATGTGTGGAGGGTATTACATCCAAACCTTAAAGATTATACACATTATTCTAGAGCTCACAACACACAATCACGAATCGATTATTTGCTGATAGATGAAGAGAGTTTTGCAGAGATATTGGAGGCCGATATTGATCCGACGATAATATCGGATCATGCGGCTATATATATCAAATACAGGGATCAGCAGCTACAAAGCAAACAGTATCGCTGGATCTTCCCCCTGGATCTGTATTACGATCCAGAATTTTGGACATATATCAGGGGGAGATGGAAAGAATATACAATTCATAATGCCCCCCATGTAAACACACCGACCCTTTACTGGGAAGCGGGGAAGGTTGTATTAAGAGGTGAAATAATTGCGTTTAGTGCCAGGAAGAAGAAACAGAGAAATCAAGCAATCATAAGACTGGGGAAACAGTTAGTACATTTAAGAAGGGCATATGGGCAGCATTCTGGAGGTCGGGTCGGGGATCAACTCCTGGCCACACAAGCGTCCTTGAATGAGTTGTTGCATCAGAGAGCAAGTAAATCTGCTGTTTATTATAAATTTCAATTACATAAGTTCGGCAATAAGCCAGGGAAAATGATGGCAAGATTAGTGAAAAGAGCGAGGGGACAGAGAAGAGTGATGGCGATCAAGAATCAAGGGGGGGCACTAGTACACACCGATGCAGAGATTCAGAAAGTGTTTCATGATTATTATGAGAGGTTGTATGCAAAGAATGATGCTGATGATCTAGATCCAGATATGTATCTTGAGAATGTCACTCTGCCTAGAATTACGGAGCAACAGAGGATGGAGCTAAACAAACAGATAGAAGTGGATGAGGTGCTTAGAGAAATCAGAGGCAGTGCACTACATAAGGCAGCAGGGCCGGATGGCTTTAGGGCAGAGCTATATAAAATACTAGGGTTAGATATAGGAGAACCCCTTGTCAATGCTTTCAACACTTCGGTTGAATCGGGGGAGCTCCCGCAGTCCTTGCGTCTTGCGGATATTATGGTTTTTCTGAAACCAGAGAAGGATCCGATACTCCCCGATTCCTATAGACCAATATCTTTAATTAGCTACGAGGCGAAATTATTGGCGAAGATACTAGCATCGAGATTGGCCAGAGTGTTATCTAAGATAGTGGCAGCCCCTCAAGTCGGGTTTGTTCAGGGGAGACAGAGTGTGAAAAATATTAGACTGATTTTAGCCACAATGGACAGGATGCATAGGGAAGGAGGGGATTCATTATTGATTAGTTTCGATGCCGAAAAGGCATTCGATAGGGTTGAGTGGGAATTTCTATTTGCCTCACTGCGAGCGTATGGATTTGAGGGATATTTCACTCAAGCGATATCAATATTGTATAAGAATCCGGCGGCGAGAGTGTTGGTTAATGGATCGTACTCTCAAAGTTTTGTGATTAATCGAGGAACTAGACAGGGATGCCCCCTGTCCCCATTACTTTTTGCCATTACATTGGATCCCTTGATTCGGGAAATTTTGGGGAACCCAGAGATTGAAGGAGTGAAATTGGGTAGTAGGGAATTTAAGATCTCGGCCTTTGCCGATGATCTTTTGGTTCATCTGGCTCGACCTGAGCAGTCGCTGACGGTGTTGATGGAGGTTTTTGCCGAATATGGGGCATTTTCAGGATTCAAATTGAACACCCAGAAGTCGGAGGGATTGCCCACCTCTAATATAGTAAGAGAGCAATGGAGAGGAGAGTTCCCGTTGAGATGGGCGGATAATGAGTTTAAATATCTGGGTATCATTCTAACAGGGGATTTGAGTCGATTATATAGAAGGAATGTGGATGAACTGTTACATCATACGAAACACCAGTTGACTTTGTGGGAGGGGTTGCCTCTATCGTTGAGTGGTAGGGTAGGGCTGTTTGCCATGACGATTTTTCCAAAATGGCTATATGTTCTGCGACAGCTGCCAATTTTGTTACTAACAAAAGATCTTAAGAAACTCCGTAGGATGGTGTCCCGGTTCTGCTGGGGAGGGAAGAAGGCTAAAGTTAAGTTGGAATTTTTGTATGGGAGAAGAGCAGAGGGGGGCCTCGGATTGCCAGACATTAAACAATATAACTGGGCCTGTTTGTCGAGACATTTGGCAGACTGGATATTAGAAACAGAGGAGTATACAGCATGGAGCTATGAGAAAGAATTGTTCAGGCCATATCATCCGTATTATATGCTGCATGCTAAGAGTGAAGTGCTCTCTAAGGGGTGGAGCCAGCACGTATTATTACAACCCATGAGACGCACATGGCAGTATATATTGCAACGTTTGAATAAGAATCCATATAGTACGGATATGCTTCCGTTAGCGGGGAATGCGGACTTTGGGCAAGGGGGGAACCAAAAGAGGTTAATGAGTTGGGCACGGGAAGGAGTAGTGTTGGTGGCGGATGTGATACAGGATTCGGGAGAGATAATCACTCGGGAGGCCCTAGTAGATATGGTGGGAACTGAACATGTGAGTTGGTATGACTATCTTCAGCTCCATAGCTATATATCGCACTTGCAAAGGAACAAGTATGATAGAGGGATATATGACTTATTGTCGAATTTATTCTTGCCTCCGGGCAGAGAGCAGACCTCGGTGTCTGTGCTTTATAGACAACTGGGTATGGTAATGGTGCAGCGAGATTACGAAGAGGTGGCCAGGAGGTGGTCAGCAGATGTGAGGGTGGAGATTAGGAGCGGTGACATTGCCCAGTTTCTGAAGGAGATTGCATACAAGGTGACCAGTGCTAGACACAGGGAGATACAATTTAGGATAATCTTGAGAGGGTATTTCTCCCCCATACAGGCATACTATACTGGAAATATACAAGAGCCTAAGTGTATTAAATGTAATTTTCAGAGAGCGTCCCTATATCATATGCTATGGGAATGTCCTGAAATTAGGAAGTTTTGGGGTAAGATTATGGAATTCTGTGAGTCCCTGTTATATAAAAAGATAAGTTTGCTGCCACGAAGCATAGTGCTAGGACTAGGTGGGAGTGGGAAAGACTTGAGACCTATGGAGAGATTATTCCTATATAAGGCTATTGTGATTGGGAAACAAAGCATATTGCAACATTGGACCCAGGACGTGGGGCCCTCATATTGGCTATGGAGAAATATGTTACATTCACTGGTGACAATGGAGGCACGAAGTGTGCACAATAGTCCAAAAAGTAGACGCCGCTTTTGGGAGGTCTGGGAACCTTACGTGCAGGCGATCTCGGGTAGAGCTCGTAGCTTATTGGTCAACTCACTCACATGATAGGTTAGAGCCGGTTGAGGGGAGGTAAACGTAATAAAGATATCTGGGTGGGAGGGTAGGAAGGGGTAGGGAGGACTGGGGAAGGGGGGGGAGGGATGGGGGGGGGGGGGGAAAGGGGGGGGGAATAAAGGTTAATATGGTTTGCATACAATGGTGGTTAGCATTCTGGAATGCTTTTGGAGTATCTGCCATGATAATGTAAATGTGTTATTTAAGGTTTAATGTTTGTATGATCTTTAATACAAATGATTAAATATGGAAGGAGGTACTATAGACACGGGGCTATCAGACACAAGGCCCTTTGCCCTTCGCAATGTATTGATTTGATTTGTCATGGAGATTTTGTCATAGATTTTTCGATGTATTAGAAATGTTCCTTCTATGTTCACTTTGTAAAACTTAATAAACAGATTTAAATAAATATCTCAAGGGTATTTATGTACAGGAAGAGAGCCTTTTTCAAATGAAGGAGAGCTCTGGAATGAGGGGGCATATGACAAAGTTAATAGGGAATAGGCTTAGGAGTAACCTAAGGAAGTATTATTTCATAGAAAGGGTGGTGGAGGCATGGAATGGCCTCCCGGTGGAGGTTGTGGAGTCGAGGACTGTTTCAGAATTTAAAAAGGCATGGGATAAGCATGTGGGATCATTTAGGAACAGGAAGAATTAGGGGTACCAGAGGATGGGCAGACTGGATGGGTCATATGACCTTTATCTGCTGTCATGTTTCTAATTCCAAACTGAGACTGACAAATTAATTACAGTTAGACGGGAAAAAGAAAATATCACTTCTGGTACAGCTTAAAAAAAAAAATACACAATCGCCATCTGCTGGTCAACCAGTAGAAACACATATCAGCAACACAACCAGGAGAAATACATGTCATCAGTAAAACAATACAGTTCATAGGCTCAGAAACCCACTGTTTCGTCACAATTACATTTATCAGTTAAGATTTAAAAAAAAGAGGGAGATAATTTAAAAAATACCAGTATCAACCTCGCGTTTCAAGTTTATTACCGCTTGATATACTGCCAAATTGAAAAATGTTATACATTTTATAAATGTAGGCTGGGATTTTCTCTTTGGAGAAGGAAGAGATAATCGGTTATGTGTGGTTGTCATCCATAAGGACATCAATTCAGATCTGCCCCTTCGTAGCCTGGAAGAGCTTTCTGGGCATTCTCTGGTGCAAGCTCCATTTACCACCACCCTCTGTCTCCTACCATTCAACCAATTTTTTACCCAATCAGTTACTCTAGGTCCCACACCGAGGGTACTCAATTTATCAGTCGCCTGTGCAAAACCGTGTCCAAGGCTTTGCTGAAATCCAAGTATACCACATCAAGCGCCCATCTCACATCCAACTGTTTGGTCACCCAGTCAAAGAAGACAGATTCGTCTGACACGACCTGCCACTAGTGAAGCCATGCTGCCTCAGGTCCCGCGTTCCATATAGTTCAAGAAATGTCACAATCCTCTTCTTTAGAAGCGTTTCCATTAGCTTACTCACCACTGAGGTCAGACTGACATGTCTGTAATTCCCTACCTCCTCCTTACTTCCACTCTTGTGCAAAGGAACCACATCCGCCCTTCTCCAGTCCACCGGGACCACTCCAGTTTCTAAGGAAGCATTGAAGAGGTCAGCGGAGCCGACAGAACTTCTCTGAGTTCCTTAAGCACCCTCAGGTGTATCCCATCAGGCCCCATCGCTCTGTCTACTTTTAGTTTGGCAAGCCCCTCACGAACACAGTCCTCCGTAAACGGGTCTTGGTCTACCATACATCCATCCCCTTTGCTTTCTGCAGCCCTGCCCCCGGTTTTTCATTCGTGAACACAGAGCTTCCTGCGTTGCTGCTGCTCCTCATAGCTTGAACAAATTCAACTGTAAGGTAAGAGGGATTGTGTGGTTAATGTATCCTGCTGTTACAGGTAAGTAATCTTGCTGTATATTCTACACTGAGATTTTATTCCATCTCTTGTTGGTATTTATGATTGGTATAATTATCTTTTACCATTGCAGCTGTATTAATATTAACATAATTTGTTGCTGTGGTAAAAAAAAAAAATAATTATGGTGGTAATCTTCTGCATGCCATTACCAAATCTTTTAGTGATGTACTGCTACCCTTATGCAGGTGGGTAAAAAGCTAGGTTTGACTGCCGAGCAAATTTTACACTGTATTAAGACAGTCCTCACAAATTGGAAGAATTCTTCCAGCGCAGGCTGCTGAGTGCGCTATGTGCTCACCACACCTATTGCTCCTTGCACCTCAGGAGCTAATTGTCAAAAGCCATAGTTGATCTGTGGCTGATCGTGTCAACTGCAGTGCAGTGGAGGAGTAGCCAAATGGTTGGAGCAGCAGGGTGAGAACTGGGGAAGCCAAAATGTAAATACCATTTCCTTCCACTGATGCTTGTTGCTTTGAGCAAGTCACTTTGCTCTGCTTTTGGCTCAAGTACAAAACTTAGATGGTAAACCCTCTGAGGCAAGGAAATACTGTACCTGAGTGTAACTCACTTTGAATCTAGGATTTGGAAATGTGAAACTGATTAGCACCGCCAGCAGTAAATGTGTATCCTAGAGTTCTGAAACTTGTGGGGTTTTTTTTTTTTTTGTTACATTTGTACCCCGTGCTTTCCCACTCATGGCAGGCTCAATGCGGCTTACATGGGGCAATGGAGGGTTAAGTGACTTGCCCAGAGTCACAAGGCGCTGCCTGTGCCTGAAGTGGGAATCGAACTCAGTTCCCCAGGACCAAAGTCCACCACCCTAACCACTAGGCCACTCCTCAATTTGGATTTCTGTATAGCTTGAGCACTTATCACAGATCCTGTCAAATTTTGTAGTTCCTTTCCTACGTTGAAATTTTGTTTTTTAGTCTGTACGCTTAGATCTGCGAGTTAGTCCAGGCGCTATAGTAAGTCCTAATAAACCATAGGTTGAGGGTTTCCTGTCCCCTGCTGCCCTCTACTATGATTGAACACACAAGTAAGTGCCTTGAAAGTCAAGCTATCAATCTCTGGTTTACCTAGGGCTGAAAGTTGATGCAGCATCTTTGTTCAGCAAAATGACTAAAAGACTAGTTCCGCCCCCCACCAAACTTCCACATTATTCTGTAGTAGCCACAGGAACTGTTTACATAGTAACATAGTAAGTGATGGCACATAAAGACCTGAACTGTCCATCCAGTCTGCCCATTAGTCACATTTGTTATCAATTCAAGATTAAATCAGCAATGATTGTGAGATTATATACTTGGCCATGGTCTTTCTTTAGTGTTTCTGGGACATAGACTGTAGAAGTCATATTGAAAATGCCTCTCCATATGTCCCTGTAATGTCTATTGTCAGGGGACATTTTGGTTAGAATTTCCATTTTAAAATATCCCTTTCTGTAATTTACACCTAAGCACTGGGCTGTGATACTAAGGTATTTAATTATTGTTCTGTTTGAGGATTCTATTTTATTTCCTGTTTTGTATACTGCCAACTCTTCCAAAGGATTCAAAGCTGTTAAAAAGATATTACCTTCTTAATTAAGAGGTACCTATTTACAAATATAACAAATCATAATATAGTCCGAAACGGGTCATCGAAAAATCCTTAGCTGTCAATAAAATTCTTTTAACTAACAATGTCTTCAAAGCTTTTCTAAATTATAAATAAGAAAGTAAAACCTTAATTCTCCGAGGACAAGCAGGCTGCTTGTTCTCACTGATGGGTGACGTCCACGGCAGCCCCTCCAATCGGAAACTTCACTAGCAAAGTCCTTTGCTAGCCCTCGCGCGCCCGCGCGCACCGCGCATGCGCGGCCGTCTTCCCGCCCGAAACCGGCTCGAGCCGGCCAGTCTTCTTTTGTCCGCACTCGGTATGGTCGTGTTTTCGCCGTGTCGAGCCCCGGAAAGTCGACCTCGCGCGTCCAATTTGTTTGAACGTGTTTTTTTCCTTCGGGAAAGCTTTGTCCTAGTCGGGAAGTGCTCCGGAAACCCCCCGCCGGGTTTCGTGTAAATCCTCCCCGTACTTCCAGCTTTTTTGCCCCGGTAAGTTTTCTTTCGTCGTCGGGGTAGGCCTCTTTTCGGCCTCGGTCGAGATTTTTTCTCCCTCTAAATTTGGTGCTTCAAATTTCGCCATTTCGGCTTTTGATTTCGCCGGCGTGATTTTTCCGCCCATGACATCGAAGCCTTCCAGCGGCTTCAAGAAGTGCACCCAGTGCGCCCGGGTTATCTCGCTCACTGATCGACACTCGTCGTGTCTTCAGTGTCTGGGGGCCGAGCACCGCCCTCAGAACTGCAGTCTGTGTTCCCTGCTTCAAAGGCGGACTCAGGTAGCGAGACTAGCCCAGTGGAACGTGTTGTTCTCGGGCTCTTCGTCGGCATCGGCACCGGGATCTTCGAGTGCATCGACGTCGTCAGCGTCCAGACCATCTTCCTCGGCCGCCCCTGCATCGAGTGCATCGAGGCATCGGGCCTCTGCATCGGCGCCGAGACATCGGATAGCTGCATCGACGTCGGTGGTACCAGGACCTCGTCTGCTGATGTCGTCGGACGGTGGTGCATCGGGTGGAGTGCAGGTGAGGGCTGTCCATTCCCCTGCTGGTGGCGGTGAGCCCTCGGGTGGGTCTCCGCCTACCCTGAGGGCTCCTGCGGTACAGCCCCCCCCGAGATCGACCTTCTTCAGTCTCGGCCCCGAGGAAGCGACGAGTGGATTCGACGTCCTCCTCGTCGGTGCCGGGGAGCTCCGGTGACATGCTTCGGAAGAAATCGAAGAAGCATCGACACCGGTCTCCTCCCCGTGTCGGCACCGAGAGCTCTGGGTCGCCGAGGGATTCGGCACCCAGCAGGCATCGGCACCGAGAGGACCGCTCACCCTCTGTTCAGGAGGTGTCGATGCGCTCCGCTCTGGACAGCCCGGAACAGCCTCCACGCCCGGAACAGGTACTGACGTCGACGCCTGCATCGACCTCTCAGCCTTTCTCTGCAGCCGCTCTAAACGAGAGCCTCCGGGCCGTTCTCCCAGAGATTCTGGGAGAGCTGTTGCGCCCTACCCCTCCGGTACCGGCGGTGCTTGCGCCACCGGTACCGTCGAGCGTGGCGCCGGCTGGCCCATCGCCCAGGTTGAGGTCCCCGACGTCGGTACCGCGTGCGGTACCGACCGCGGCCACCTCCCAGGAAGGCTCCCCGACTACGTCGGCGGAGGGAGCTTCGCCGATGCGGGCGAGGGAGTCTACCTCTCGACGCCCCCATCGTGGACGGGGTTCCACGGAGTCGAGCAGGGCGAGGTTGCAGACACAGGTCCGTGAACTTGTGTCTGACACCGAGGGTGAGGCCTCGTGGGAGGAAGAGGAAGATCCCAGATATTTCTCTGACGAGGAGTCTGGGGGTCTTCCGTCTGATCCCACTCCCTCTCCTGAGAGACAGCTTTCTCCTCCCGAGAGTCTGTCTTTTGCCTCCTTTGTCCGGGAGATGTCTACGGCCATCCCCTTCCCGGTGGTTGTGGAGGACGAGCCCAGGGCTGAAATGTTTGAGCTCCTGGACTATCCTTCTCCACCTAAGGAAGCGTCCACTGTTCCCTTGCACCATGTCCTGAAGAAGACATTGCTTGCGAACTGGACCAAACCATTAACTAATCCCCACATTCCCAAGAAGATCGAGTCCCAGTACCGGATCCATGGGGACCCAGAGCTGATGCGCACTCAGTTGCCTCATGACTCTGGAGTTGTGGATTTGGCCCTAAAGAAGGCTAAGAGTTCTAGGGAACATGCTTCGGCGCCCCCGGGCAAGGACGCTAGAACCTTAGACTCCTTTGGGAGGAAGGCCTACCATTCCTCTATGCTCGTGTCCAAGATCCAGTCTTACCAGCTCTACACGAGCATACACATGCGGAATAATGTGCGGCAGTTGGCGGGCTTGGTTGATGCTCTTCCCCCTGAGCAAGCCAAGCCTTTTCAGGAGGTGGTCAGGCAGCTGAAGGCGTGCAGAAAATTCCTGGCCAGAGGAGTTTATGACACTTTTGATGTTGCGTCCAGGGCCGCTGCTCAAGGTGTGGTGATGCGCAGGCTCTCATGGCTGCGTGCCGCCGACCTGGAGAATAGAATCCAGCAGCGGATTACGGACTTGCCTTGCCGTGCGGATAACATTTTTGGCGAAAAAGTCGAGCAGGTGGTAGAGTCTCTCCACCAGCGGGACACCGCATTCGACAAGTTCGCCCGCCGGCAGCCTTCAGCTTCTACCTCTACAGGTAGACGATTTTTCGGGGGAAGGAAGACTGTTCCCTATACTTCTGGCAAGCGTAGGTACAATCCTCCTTCCCGACAGCCTGCGGCCCAGGCTAAGCCCCAGCGCGCTCGCTCTCGTCAGCAGCGTGCGAATCAGCAAGGCCCCGCGGCTCCCCAGCAAAAGCAAGGGGCGAGCTTTTGACTGGCTCCAGCAGAGCATAGCCGACATCCAAGTGTCAGTGCCGGGCGACCTGCCTGTCGGAGGGAGGTTGAAAGCTTTTCACCAAAGGTGGCCTCTTATAACCTCCGATCAGTGGGTTCTCCAAATAGTCCGGCAAGGATACACCCTCAATTTGGCCTCTCAACCTCCAAATTGTCCACCGGGAGCTCAGTCCTACAGCTTCCAGCACAAGCAGGTACTTGCAGAGGAACTCTCCGCCCTTCTCAGCGCCAATGCGGTCGAGCCCGTGCCATCCGGGCAAGAAGGGCTGGGGTTCTATTCCAGGTACTTCCTTGTGGAAAAGAAAACAGGGGGGATGCGTCCCATCCTAGACCTAAGGGCCCTGAACAAATATCTCGTAAAAGAAAAGTTCAGGATGCTTTCCCTGGGCACCCTTCTCCCCATGATTCAGCAAAACGATTGGCTATGCTCTCTGGACTTGAAGGATGCCTACACACACATCCCGATACTGCCAGCTCACAGACAGTATCTGCGATTTCAGCTGGGCGCACGCCACTTCCAGTACTGTGTGCTACCCTTTGGGCTCGCCTCTGCGCCCAGGGTGTTCACAAAGTGCCTAGCTGTGGTAGCAGCGGCGCTTCGCAGGCTGGGGGTGCACGTGTTCCCATATCTCGACGATTGGCTGGTGAAGAACACATCCGAGGCAGGAGCCCTGCAGTCCATGCAGATGACTATTCGCCTCCTGGAGCTACTGGGGTTTGTGATAAATTACCCAAAGTCCCATCTTCTCCCAGTGCAGAAACTCGAATTCATCGGAGCCCTGCTGGATTCTCGGACGGCTCGCGCCTATCTCCCAGAGG
The DNA here is from genome assembly GCF_901765095.1 of Microcaecilia unicolor. Taxonomy (NCBI): domain Eukaryota; kingdom Metazoa; phylum Chordata; class Amphibia; order Gymnophiona; family Siphonopidae; genus Microcaecilia; species Microcaecilia unicolor. The sequence continues at coordinate 68,048,359 of NC_044042.1, read as the reverse complement.
CGAGGGCCAACAACTTGTTGTCCCTCGTCTCGCGGGTGCGAGCGTCCCAGCAGATCACAGCTCGGCAGATGTTGAGATTGCTGGGCCACATGGCTTCCACAGTTCATGTGACTCCCATGGCCCGCCTTCACATGAGATCTGCTCAATGGACCCTAGCCTCCCAGTGGTATCAGGCCGCCGGGGGTCTAGAGGACGTGATCCACCTGTCCACTAGTTTTCTCGAATCCCTGTATTGGTGGACGATTTGCTCCAATTTGACTCTGGGACGTCCCTTCCAAATTCCTCAGCCTCAAAAAGTGCTGACCACGGATGCGTCTCTCCTGGGATGGGGAGCTCATGTCGATGGGCTTCACACCCAAGGAAGGTGGTCCCTCCAAGAAAGCGATCTACAGATCAATCTTCTGGAGTTGCGAGCGATCTGGAACGCTCTGAAGGCTTTCAGAGATCGGCTGTCCCACCAAATTATCCAAATTCAGACAGACAATCAGGTTGCCATGTACTATGTCAACAAGCAGGGGGGCACCGGATCTCGCCCCCTGTGTCAGGAAGCCGTCAGCATGTGGCTCTGGGCTCGCCGTCAAGGCATGGTGCTCCAAGCCACATATCTGGCAGGCGTAAACAACAGTCTGGCCGACAGGTTGAGCAGGATTATGCAACCTCACGAGTGGTCGCTCAATTCCCGTGTGGTGCGACAGATCTTCCAGGCGTGGGGCACCCCCCTGGTGGATCTCTTCGCATCTCGAGTGAACCACAAAGTCCCTCAGTTCTGTTCCAGGCTTCAGGCCCACGGCAGACTGGCGTCGGATGCCTTCCTCCTGGATTGGGGGGAAGGTCTGCTGTATGCTTATCCTCCCATTCCTCTGGTGGGGAAGACTTTGTTGAAACTCAAGCAAGACCGAGGCACCATGATTCTGATTGCTCCCTTTTGGCCGCGTCAGATCTGGTTCCCTCTTCTTCTGGAGTTATCCTCCGAAGAACCGTGGAGATTGGAGTGTTTTCCGACCCTCATCACGCAGGACGAAGGGGCTCTGCTGCATCCCAACCTCCGGTCCCTGGCTCTCACGGCCTGGATGTTGAGGGCGTAGACTTTGCCTCTTTGGGTCTGCCAGAGGGTGTCTCCCGCATCTTGCTTGCTTCCAGGAAAGACTCCACTAAGAGAAGTTACTTCTTTCTTTGGAGGAGGTTTGCCGTCTGGTGTGACAGCAAGGCCCTAGACCCTCGCTCTTGTCCTACACAGACCCTGCTTGAATACCTTCTCCACTTGTCTGAGTCTGGTCTGAAGACCAACTCCGTAAGGGTTCACCTTAGTGCAATCAGTGCATACCATTACCAAGTGGAAGGTAAGCCGATCTCAGGACAGCCTTTAGTTGTTCGCTTCATGAGAGGTTTGCTTTTGTCAAAGCCCCCTGTCAAGCCTCCTACAGTGTCATGGGATCTCAATGTCGTTCTCACCCAGCTGATGAAACCTCCTTTCGAGCCACTGAATTCCTGCCATCCGAAGTACTTGACCTGGAAGGTCATTTTCTTGGTGGCAGTTACCTCGGCTCGTAGAGTCAGTGAGCTTCAGGCCCTGGTAGCCCAGGCCCCTTACACCAAATTTCATCACAACAGAGTAGTCCTCCGCACTCACCCTAAGTTTCTGCCAAAGGTTGTGTCGGAGTTCCATCTGAACCAGTCAATTGTCTTGCCAACATTCTTTCCCCGTCCTCATTCCTGCCCTGCTGAACGTCAGCTGCACACTTTGGACTGCAAGAGAGCATTGGCCTTCTATCTGGAGCGGACACAGCCCCACAGACAGTCCGCCCAATTGTTTGTTTCTTTTGATCCCAACAAGAGGGGAGTGGCTGTAGGGAAACGCACCATATCCAATTGGCTAGCAGATTGCATTTCCTTCACTTACGCCCAGGCTGGGCTGGCTCTTGAGGGTCATGTCACGGCTCATAATGTTAGAGCCATGGCAGCGTCGGTAGCCCACTTGAAGTCAGCCACCATGGAGGAAATTTGCAAAGCTGCGACGTGGTCATCTGTCCACACATTCACATCTCATTACTGCCTGCAGCAGGATACCCGACGTGACAGTCGGTTCGGGCAGTCAGTTCTTCAGAACCTGTTTGGGCTTTAGGATCCAACTCCACCCCCCGAGGGCCCTGTTTGTTCTGTTCCAGGCTACACTCTCAGTTAGTTGGTAAATTTTTTAGGTCAATCTCAGTTATGTCCTCGCCGTTGCGAGGCCCAATTGACCAATGTTGTTGTTTTGAGTGAGCCTGGGGGCTAGGGATACCCCATCAGTGAGAACAAGCAGCCTGCTTGTCCTCGGAGAAAGCGAATGCTACATACCTGTAGAAGGTATTCTCCGAGGACAGCAGGCTGATTGTTCTCACAAACCCGCCCGCCTCCCCTTTGGAGTTGTGTCTTCCCTTGAAGTGTATTGTCTTGCTACATACTGGACTGGCCGGCTCGAGCCGGTTTCGGGCGGGAAGACGGCCGCGCATGCGCGGTGCGCGCGGGCGCGCGAGGGCTAGCAAAGGACTTTGCTAGTGAAGTTTCCGATTGGAGGGGCTGCCGTGGACGTCACCCATCAGTGAGAACAATCAGCCTGCTGTCCTCGGAGAATACCTTCTACAGGTATGTAGCATTCGCTTCTCCTATGAAAGTCCATTCCAAATTCTGGTAGCTTGAAATAGGAATATGTTCACGTGTGCCACAGTCTTGAGTGCAGTATAGTTTTGTCACTTAGATCCTTTGTGGAATATCAGTAGGAGGTTTTATAGATTGGTTGGTACTTGGTAGTAACTCACTGTAACATGAGTAATACAGAGCAATGAAACTTTGTCATCTGTTTTTTTCTGAATAAAAACCTCAAGATGAGAATGTACTAAAAAAGAAATCACTTTATTCATGGACAGAGTAAGATGCAAAAAGAAGCACAAAGGGCTTTCAGGAATGGAACCAGTACACTTTATTAATGACCCAACATGGGCTGTGTTTCGGCATAAATCAACGCCTGCTTCAGGGGTCAATCAAGCAACATTAAATACTAGAAAAATTGCTCATAATATAGTGGTTCATCAGAGCGAAAATCTGAAAAATGTGAAGAAGGATGCCAAGAAATTGCACTAGAGACCCATTTTGTTTTCGGATTTTCACTGTGACAAACTACTATATTGTGAGCAACATTTCTAGTATTTAACATTGCTTGAATGACGCCTGAGCAGGTTTTGATTTACGCCGAAACAAGGCCCGTGTCGGGTCATTTAATAAAATTTACTGGTTCCATTCTTGAGCACCTTTTATGCTTCTTTCTGGACTGTGCTGTGTACTTTGACCCTCTCCATTGTATGTTGTAGAGTAAGATGCAAAACATAAAACAGCAAATAAAACTGAATAATAGAAAAGATCAAATTGTTGTTTTTGTATTTTAATAGGTAGGTCCCATATAATCAGGCAATACAAGCAGGCAAGGAACAGAAGAGGAGACAGGCAGTATAAATAAGTAAATGAAAAAGCTGGAAAGACCAATAAGTGTCACTAAATGAACCTTTCTAGGTAGCTATCTTTCCATAGATGGAAAGCAGTAGTGAGGCTGTTCCTTTTTCTGATCATTCTTGTGATATTCTAGACCATGAATACCGTATTTTTCGGACTATAATACGCACTTTTCCCAAAAAAATGTGGGAGGAAAATTGGGGGTGCGTCTTATAGTCTGAACGTAGAGAAATTAGACTTCCGGGATCCCCAGCCCACCCTCCCTCCGAGTTCCGAGATCCCCTTCCCTCCCTCTGAGTTCTAAGTAATTTTACCTAGTCGGGGCAGCAGCAGAATCGAAAACCATGCAGCCTCGGCACGTCACTCTTCCCTGTTCTGTTTTTCTCAGCTCTGGGCGGGACCAGAGCTGAGAAAAACAGAACAGGGAAGAGTGACGTGCCGAGGCTGCATGGTTTTCGATTCTGCTGCTGCCCCGACTAGGTAAAATTACTTAGAACTCAGAGGGAGGGAAGGGGAACTCGGGAGGGCGGGCGGGAGGGAAGGGGATCTTGGAACTCCGGCGGGCGGGAGGGAAGGGGATCTCTGAGAGAGGGCGGGCGATCTCGGAGGGAGAGCAGGCTGGGGATCCCGGAACTCGGGAGGGAGGGAGTGAGAAGGACAGATGGACCCTGGAAACGGGAGATATTCGGACGGACCCTGGAAACGGGAGTCATTCGGACAAGTCGCACCGGAGCACCTAGGTTGTAGAGGAGGAAAAAGGTGCGTCTTATAGTCCAAAATATTTTTTTTTCCTATTTCCCTCCTCTAAAACCTAGGTGCGTCTTATGGTCCGGTGCATCTTATAGTCCGAAAAATACGGTAATTCCTTATCTGAGTGTGAGGATTGCATAGGAATACTAGACAGCAGATCTTAAGTGTATAAGTGATGAGGGTGGATTAACAGGTGGATTTTTCTCTGGAAATTGAGTAGTTGAAAGTCCTTGGCCTTGCCCAGGGTGAGCTGATACCCATTCTACTAGAGTTGCTGATACCCATTCTACTTGAGTTGCTCATGTTAACTATAAAGCAGTATGTAATTGGTGTGGTGTGTTTTCTTTCTTTCAGATTAATGAGCTGAGTAATGTTCCTGTACCTGTCATGTTAATGCCTGATGACTTTAAAGCTTATAGTAAGATTAAAGTGGACAATCATCTTTTCAACAAGTAAGTGGATGTACTCTTTCCTCAGCAAATAGTTTAGAAGTGAACTGCTTTCTGTAGTCAGAACCACGTTCTTTCAGGATTTTGCTCGTCTAAGAATAGAAAAACCACTGCCACTTTTAAATATAAATGACTCTCAGCAGATTTGTAAGCTGATAAGCAACATAGGATTCTGTAAAGATGGGCATTAAGTTGTGATATTAAATGATACGAGATTATCTGGCCTTTTAAGCCGTTCTAATATGGTCACATGCCCTGAGCAGATCATCAGTGCGATTGTGTGACAGTATATTTTGCATAGCTGCAGATTGACCCTCATGGTGAGATTCCAGTTAATTTTACAAATTGTATGAACGCTGTTCATATCCCAGGCTGATATGTTGCCATTTCTGGTGTTCTAGGGAAAATCTGCCTAGCCGATTTAAGTTCAAGGAATATTGTCCAATGGTGTTTCGAAATCTACGGGAGAGGTTTGGGATCGATGATCAGGATTACCAGGTAATAAAAACTTTCCAAGTCTCCTTTGAACAGCTTCAGATGGTTGCCGTTGGTGGTTGAGAGGGAATGAGAAGCGCTGCAAATGTTTGGAGAATATTTCAGTATCAAAGGTTTTCATATGAGACATTGATATTATTTTAGAATACCGTTTTGGAAGATCAGATAAAGATATTCCATGCATTAAAAAAAAAAAAGGTTAAAGGAAGACTATTGTAGTTTAACGTGAAGTGAAAGATGCAACTGATGCCAAAATGGTATCTTTCAAAAAATGGAAAGCCAGACCCAAATGAAAATAGGTAGGCCAAGAGAGGTTTTTAAAAGAAGCTTGCTGTAGAGGCAGAACTACTGAAAACGTTTTCAAGTACATTGAAAGCAAAGAGCCTGTGATGGTAGTCAGTTGGACTGTTAGATATCCTCTCTGAGTGCTCCTTTTATTCCTTGGTGAAGGTAAATAGAAGAATGAAATGATTTGCCTCCATGTTTACTTAGGAGGATATTCGGGTAATATACCATTGGAAAATTTTTTTTTTTTTGTGGTGATGATTTGGAGCGACTAAAACTAATTACTATAAATCTAGAAGATGTAATGGCTCTGGGATGAGTCGGGGAAACTATACAATGGTACACCTGATGTCAGTGCCCAACAAGATAGTGGAAGTTATTCTAGAAAACCAAAATTACTGGCCATATTGATAAATGCAGCTTAGTAGGAATGAGTCAGCCTAGTGAAATCTTGATTATTATTTTTTTTAAGTGTAAGTAAAACAAGTGAGACAGTTGATACATAGCCCCCTTTTAGACAGGTCATAGAAGTAGGAATTGAGATGTGCAGGTCACTCTCAAGTTTCACCAGTTTTTTAGAACAGAATCTTCCGACATAGAGCCTGTCCTAAAATACAGAAAAAATGGATGTTTATGTGCCAGGTGCATGGAGGATCATGTGCATGCAGTATAAACATTTTAATGATCAATCAGACTCGACCACAATATTTGATATAAATGTTACTTAAAATCAAGAGAGTGGCCGTAAATAGTGTGGCTACAACTGTCTTATTCTTATGGAGGAAAAAGCCTCTGTATTCCCAATCCAGAAAACATTATATTCTGATTTTATGGGATGGAATCTTCATCGGCTGAAAAAAAAACCCTCCTTTTATACAAACTACGATATAACTTTTAATCTGTTGTATTGTGTTCACTTCTGGTCGCCATATCTCAAAGATATAGTGGAATTAGAAAAGGTGCAGAGAAGGGCGACGAAAATGATAAAGGGGATGGGACAACTTCCCTGTGAGGAAAGGCTAAAGCGGCTAGGGCTCTTCAGCTTGGAGAAAAGGCAGCTGAGGGGAGATATGATAGAGGTCTATAAAATAATGAGTGGAGTTGAACGGGTAGATGTGAAGCGTCTGTTCACGCTTTCCAAAAATACTAGGACTAGGGGGCATGCGATGAAGCTACAATGTAGTAAATTTAAAATGAATCTGAGAAACTTTTTCTTCACTCAACGTGTAATTAAACCCTGGAATTCGTTGCCAGAGAATGTGGTAAAGGCGGTTAGCTTAGCGGAGTTTAAAAAAGGTTTGGACTGCTTCCTAACTGAAAAGTCCATAGACGTTATTAAATGGACTTGGGGAAAATCCACTATTTCTGGGATAAGCAGTATAATGGGATCTTGCCAGGTATTTGTGATCTGGATTGGCCACTGTTGGAAACAGGATGCTGGGCTTGATGGACCTTTGGTCTTTCTCAGTATGGCAATACTTATATGTACTTATCTTAATGTTGCAGTATTGCTCTCAATGGGGTCCTGTTTCGCTGTCTTGGGCTTTTTCAAGGAAAGCGACCTCGTACTGCATGTGCTGATATCTGTAATTCAAAACATTAATACGCCACTGAAAAAATACCATCCTCCGATAATCTACACTATAATCCTCTATGGGTTCACACTTGTTGGCACGATATATAATATTGTTGACGCATCTGGGCCATGTCCCTAGTGCTGCAACTACGACCTTCCAAACTTTTCTCTCAGCGTGATTTCTCATTATTTCGCAAGTTGTTTTAAAATGTCGCCCGCTTTTTAATGACGCTCAATAGTGCCCTTAACTTGTTATTGGTTGAAAAATTTAAAGGGCTCTTAATAGAGGACTTCTTTAAAGAACCCGCATTACAGAAATATTGCCCACTGGATCGTAGTGTTCAAACCATTGTGTTCTAATGATTTAAGTCTGAAGATCCATCGCTGTTCTGCTTGGAGGAGGTGTCTTGCTCTGTTACCTCCTATTTTATTCTCTTTTATCTGATCAATTACAAAACAGCGGAATTGTACAAATTCGTGTTTTGTGATGTTACAGTGTGCTACTAGGGGGGATTATTATGTTCTAATAATCTAATGTGTAATTGTCTTGTGATTTTCCCTATGTATATCTTATAACAGGGGCACTGCAGCACATAAATCACATAATCCGAACGACAGTTCGTGTGTGAATTGATATTTTTTAGAATCTACCGGATTGGTAAATTCACTACATTCGGTAGTGATGCTGCAAGTGCTGCAGCCACCACACTTAAAATGGCCCCTCAATCCTTCCATCCTAGATCTTACTGTCAAACTTGCTGAACTTAATTTTTCTTTGAGATTCCTCCCTCTTGAATAAGCGCAAAACACTGTTTGCGAACAAAGGATGGGATTGTATTATATCCCAATTTTTTCTTACAACATTGCCTATTTATTCAGCTCCCCTCATGAATTTCAAAATGAATATCTCAAAAGCTTCGTTATTTGTGACTTCAGAACTATTGTCCAACAGTAGATAACCTCGTTCACAACCCCTCCACCTACCGCAGTCTCACTACTTCTCATCCTTTGAAGCCCATTCCATCCGGCTATTCTACCCGCTACCACTCAGAGTGGCAGTCATTTACCGCCCCCCTGATAAATCCTTCCCTTCCTTCCTTACCGACTTTGATGCTTGCCTCTCCGTCTTTCTTGACCCCTCATCTCCGTCCCTCATTCTCGGAGACTTTAACGTACATGCTGATGACCTATCCGACCCCCATGCTTCTAAGTTCCTCACCCTAACATCCTCCTTCAACCTCCAGCTGTGCTCCACCACCCCTACTCACCGTGACGGCCATTGTCTTGACCTCGTCCTCTCCTCCTCCGGCTCACCCTCCAATTTCCACGTCTCAGCTCTTCCTCTCTCCGACCATCACCTGATCACATTCACACTTCTTCACCCCCCCCTCCACCCCGTCCAACTTTAACCACCACCTCCAGGAACCTCCAGGCTATTGACCCCTCCACCTTATCATCTACTATCTCTAATCTCCTCCCCTCCATCACGTCCTCCGAAACTGTCGACAAAGCGGTCTCCGCTTACAATACCGCTCTCTCCTCTGCTTTGGACACCCTCGCACCATCCATCTCCCGTCCCACAAAGCGCACTAATCCCCAGCCCTGGCTGACTCCTTGCATCCGTTACCTTCGCTCCTGCACCCGATCTGCTGAGCGCCTCTGGAGGAAATCTCATACCCTTTCAGACTTCCTCCACTACAAATTCATGCTATCCTCCCTCCACTCCTCCCTATTCCGTGCAAAACAGGACTATTACACCCAATTGACCAATTCTCTCAGCTCCAACCCTCGTCGTCTCTTCACCACCCTTAACTCCCTCCTAAAAGTGCCCCCCGCTCCTACTCCCCCTTCTCTCTCTCCTCAATCACTGGCCGACTATTTCCGCGACAAAGTGCAAAAGATCAACCTTGAGTTCACGACCAAGCCACCACCTCCTCTTCACCCTTTAACCCTCTCCCTCAACCAACCTACCCAGGCCTCTTTCTCCTCTTTTCCTGAGATCACCGAGGATGAAACTTCCCGCCTTCTTTCCTCCTCGAAATGCACCACCTGTTCCTCTGATCCCATCCCCACCAACCTACTCAACACCATCTCCCATACTGTCACCCCCTCCATCTGTCGCATCCTCAACCTCTCTCTCTCCACTGCAACTGTCCCTGACACCTTCAAGCACGCCGTTGTCACACCTCTCCTCAAAAAACCTTCACTTGACCCTACCTGCCCCTCCAACTACCGCCCCATCTCTCTTTTACCCTTCCTTTCCAAAATACTTGAGCGCGCAGTTCACAGCCGCTGCCTTGATTTTCTCTCCTCTCATGCCATCCTCGATCCACTTCAATCCGGTTTTCACCCTCTGCACTCGACAGAAAGGGCACTCTCTAAAGTTTGCAATGACCTGCTCCTGGCCAAATCCAGAGGTCATCCTCATCCTCGATCTTTCCGCCGCGTTTGACACTGTCAATCATGATTTACTTCTTGCCACGCTGTCCTCTTTTGGGTTCCAAGGCCCTGTCCTCTCCTGGTTCTCCTCTTATCTCTCCCACCGCACCTTCAGGGTACACTCCCATGGATCTTCCTCCACTCCCATCCCACTGTTGGAGTTCCCCAGGGACCTGTCCTTGGACCCCTTCTCTTCTCAATCTACACCTCTTCCCTGGGCTCGCTGATCTCGTCTCATGGTTTTCAGTATCATCTTTATGCTGATGACACCCAGCTATACCTCTCCACACCTGACATCACCGTGGAGACCCAGGCCAAGGTATCGGCCTGTTTATCCGACATTGCGGCTTGGATATCCAACCGCCACCGGAAGCTGAACATGTCCAAGACCGAGCTCCTCGTCTTTCCTCCTAAACCCACTTCTCCTCTTCCTCCACGCTCTATCTCAGTTGATAACACCCTCATCCTCCCCGTCCCATCTGCCCGCAACCTCGGAGTCATCTTCGACTCCTCCCTCTCCTTCTCTGCGCATATCCAACAGACTGCCAAGACCTGTCGCTTCTTCTTCTTCAACATCAGCAAAATTCGCCCTTTCCTCTCTGAGCACACCACCAGAACTCTCGTCCATGCTCTCATTACCTCTCGCCTTGATTACTGCAACTTACTCCTCACCGGCCTCCCACTCAGCCATCTATCCTCCCTTCAATCCGTTCAGAACGCTGCTGCACGTCTTATATTCCGCCAAAACCGATATACTGATATCACCCCTCTCCTCAAATCACTTCATTGGCTTCCGATCAGATATCACATACAATTCAAGCTCCTCCTCCTTACCTACAAATGCACTCAGTCTGCGGCTCCTCACTACCTCTCCACCCTCATCTCCCCCTATGTTCCCGCCCGTAACCTCCACTCACAGGACAAAGCCCTCAGTACCCTTCTCCACCACTGCCAACTCCAGGCTCCGCTCATTCTGCCTTGCCTCACCCTATGCCTGGAACAATCTTCCTTTACCCATAAGCCATGCCCCCTCCCTACCCATCTTCAAATCTCTGCTTAAAACTCATCTCTTCAATGCTGCCTTCGGCGCCTAACCGCTCGAGAAATATAGAATGCCCCAATCTATCCACCCTATCAGATTAACTGTTCACTCGTCCTCTAGATTGTACACTTGTCTTTAGATTGTTCTCTTGTCTTTTAGATTGTAAGCTCTTTGAGCAGGGACTGTCCTTCTATGTTTAAATTGTACAGCGCTGCGTAACCCTAGTAGCGCTTTAGAAATGTTAGTTAGTAGTAGTAGTTCACCATGTTTTGCTCTGACGTAAGCTTTTTCGACAATTCCAGCAGGATAACCTCTGTCCTCCAGATTCTGAGCAAGCTTTTTTGCTTGCACCTTAAAATTTTCTTTACTTGTGCAGTTTCTTCTATACCGTAAAAATTGGGAATATGGGAGACTTTTTTTTTAAATTTTCAGATGACAACTATGATATTGTAATAATGTGTTTCTATTTGTTGTTTTTTTTTTTAAAAACAGTAGTTTTCCAACTGTTACCCATTTTATGTATGTTTACATCCAAAAAATGAATGTTGTCCCTTGAGCTTTAAAAGGTGAACGCTTATGCTGTTGAGCCAACTAACAAATTGGGTTAGGCTAGTATCATCCCCTTTCCAAATGAGAAATACATCATCAATATATCTTAACAAAACCTACATTATATTACTGCAATACCGTATTATCAACATTCTACTGAAAAATTAATACATCAAAAAATGACCTAACATCATTCGCAGTTGCCCAGAAGAGCTTACATAAAGCCAAGTTTTCAAGGATTTGTAAAACTGCAGATAAATGTCCATACTTCTAATTTCCTCTGGCAATTGATTTCACTGGTAAGAGTCAGAATAACAAAAGGCCCGATTCATATTTATTTATTAGGATTTATTTACCACCTTTTTGAAGGAATTCACTGAAGGTGGTATACAGCAAGAATAAGTCAAACATAAGCAATAGAGAATTACAGCAGTAAAAATATTCAAACAGCAATACAAAGTATGGCATAGAATGCTACGTTACAATGTCAACACAATACGTAATAAAACAGTTTCATAGACAGCCTAGAGTATAAGCAAATTTGATATTTCAGCTGCTTTTGATGCAGTCAACACGGTCCTGTTGTTGGATAGTTAATGATAACTTAGAGATAAAGGCGGAAGTTCCAGCAAGGTTCACTGTGAGGACTGAAATTGCCTTTTAGGATCATATCTTTTGACCACGACAGAAAGATACCCAGGAACCCCCATTCAAAAAGCTTTAAATAACAAACAATTTTAAAACTTGTTATTCCATTTACTGGTAGCCAGTGAAGCCCAGCCTGTCTTCAGAGTTCACACACTTCCGACAGATCATTTTATCCAGAACTTGATGGGCTGTCATCATTCTTTTCTCTCCCATCTACATGCATTGGTCCAGGACTTTGTTCTTTCATTACTTCTTACAGCTTCATTTCTGACTAGCCTTCAGTGTATATGGCTAGAGCTGTGGTCGCTTTTCATGGTCCTGATGATGGCTTTGTCAGCCCCTATGGTGCTTCCATAGGGGATACTTTCTCTTAGCTTCAGGATCTAAGCTTAATGCTGCAGTTTGCACCTTTCTTTCTCTGGTTCTCTAGTGTATTTTGTTCCACCCTAATTGGGACACTGCTTTGCTACATCCCATTCGTATGGACTGATCTGGTATGGATGAAAAGGAAGGAAAACCTCTTAACAGATAATTTTGTTTCGTTCAGTCCTACCAGACCAGTCCAGAAACCTTCCCTTTCTGATTTTGCTTGTCTGTTATATTTCCTCTTAAATGTAATTGCCTCTACTTTCATTTCCTCAATATGGATGTCACACATGTTACACTTCTGGCTCAGTGAAATAGAAACAGAAAAATGTAGTCGGATAAAAACCATATGGCTTATCCAGTCTGCCCATCCCATGCCAACTAATCTCCGTGTCACTCCCTTAGAGATCCTATGTACTTGTCCCAAGCTCTCTTGAATTCAGATACTGTTTTCATCTCCATCACTTTCACTGGGAGGTTGTTCCACAAATTTACCACCCTTTCCATGAAGAAATATTTCCTCAGGTTACTAGGGAATGGGAATGGGTCTTGATATACTACCTTTCCGTGGTTACAATCAAAGTGGTTTACGTATTATATACAGGTACTTACTTTGTACCTGGGGCAAAGGAGAATTACATGACTTACTCAGAGTTGCAAGGAGCTGCAGTGGGAATTGAACCCAGTTCCCCAGGTTCTCAGGCCACTGCACTAACTAGGCAGCTACTTCACTCCACTCTGAGTAGCCCCTTTCACCTTCATCCTATGCCCCCTCGTTTCAGAGCTTCCTTTCAATTGACTCGTCTCTTGTGCATTTATGCCACATAAGTATTTAAATGTCTCTTTCATATCTCCCCTCTCCCACCTTTCTTCCAAAGCATACATATTGATCCTTACTCAGGGATAGGAGTTTAGTTAATTTAATCCCTCCTGGATCCTTCTTTCCCTCACGCTTTTTCTGGAGGTCTACAATGCAGGCTTGGGCTTCCTGAAGCTCTTTTAGTCTTCTCTGCCCATCCTGAAAGAAGACATCTACCGCTAGGGATAACCCTGCACTTCTCCTCCAGGGCCTCCTTGCCTCTTTCTGCCCTTTCTAGGGTTTCCTTAGCCCGCTGTCTCTCTACAGCCCCCTCAGCTGCCATCTGGGCTTGAACCTGTTGCAACTCCTTTATCTGAGTTTCCAACTCGAGGTTCCTCTGGGTTAGGTATCCTACCCTTCCCTGGGCTTCCTGCATCTCCCTGAATACCCCATCTATCCTTTGGGTGTATACCTTGTGCAGGTTTTCTATGTAGATCACCTTCTCATTAAGCTCCCTCAGGCCCCTGGCCTCCGCTTGGGCCTGCTGCCAGGTCTCGGTTAACTGAGCCACAGCTTTATCATACCCCTGCTGCACTTCTCTCAGCTGGCTTTCCTGTTGGCCCTGTAATTCCCCCAGCCAAGCCTTTACCTGGGTCAAACTCCCCCTCAGCTCTCCTATAGCTGTTTTCTGTAGTTTACCCATCTCCTTAATGCCTTCCTGCCTCTTGGCCACCCCCACTTCCTTCTGCTTCACCTCCTGCTTGGCTTCTTCTAATTCTGCCTTTACAGAGGTGACAAGCTTATTTTCCCTTTGCTTCTGGAGTAGAGTCAAGGCTTGCTGTTCCCTTATACTTTCCCTTAGGGCCTCCTGCTCTTTATGCCACTCCTGGCGAGCATTCTGGAACTCAGCTTTAACTAGGGATACCCTCTGTTCCTGGTCCAGTTGCAACTTGTCTGTGAGGTCCCTTATCTCTTGCTCATGTGTGGACTGCAGCTTTGCTAATCGGGTCTCATTTAAGACTTGAGTCTCTTTCAGGGTAGCTGTAAGATGGGCTACTTCTGCTTCCCTTTCCGCCCTTAGCTTACATTCTGTGAGCAGCTCCGCCCTAACCGTGGCTAGCACTGCCTCACAGCCTTCCTTCTGCTTAGAGGGACTCTGCCTGTTTGGCCTCCAAGGCATGCACTGAAGCAGCCATTTCTCTCCTACATGCTGACTCGAATAGGACCCATTTCTGTTCAGTCTCCCTAAGACTATTCTCCATTACCTCCTGACTTGTCACTTTTATCTTATCCTTGTGTCCTTCTGTCTGTCCTTCCCTTATCCTTATTGATCCTGTCTGTTTGTCCTGATTTAGATTGTAAGCTCTTTTGAGCAGGGACTGTCTTTCTTCATGTTCAATTGTAAAGCGCTGCGTACGACTGGTAGCGCTATAGAAGTGATTTATAGTAGTAGTCTACATACGCTTTATGACTAAGACCACTGACCATTTTAGTAGCCACCCCCTGCAACGACTGACTCCATCCTGCTTATATCTTTTTGAAGATGCGGTCTCACTAAAGTCTTACATAGGGGCGTAATCAACGCCTTTTTTTTTTTTCCTACTGGCTATTCTTCTCCCTATGCACCCAAGCATGCTTTTAGCTTTCACTGTCCCCTTTTCTACCCATTTGGCCACCTTAAGATCATCACAGGCATGAATGTTGTTTAAAATACCATCTTGGAAGCCCAGACCAGATGTACTACATGTATTTACAAAGGTGGAAAGAAGAGCAAATGACAGCCAGCATGGTAAAAAGGTGAAGTGAAAGAGGCTGTGAGCCCAAAAAAATCCTTCAAAGAATGAAAAAAAGGACCTGAATGAAGAAAATAAGCAACCTAAGTGCTGGCAAGTTAGATGCAAAGCGTTGGTAAAGAAGGCTAAAAGAGACTATGAAGAGAAATTTGCCTCAGAGATGACAATTCACAGTAACAACTTTTTTAGGTACATCAGAAGTAGAAAGCCTGTGAGGGAATCTGTGGGACCTTTAGATCACGAAGGAGCAAAAGGGGCACTCAGAGAGGACAAGGCTGTAGCAGAGAGTCTGAATGAATTCTTTGCTTTGGTCTTTACGGAAGTAGATGCAAGAGATCTACCTGTACCAGAAATGGTTTTCTAGGGTGACGAACTGAAATGTCAGTGAACCAGGCAGATATACTGAGCCAAATTGACAATTAAAGAGTAGTAAGTCACCTGTACCAGATGGCATGCACCCAAGGGTACTAAAAGAACTCAAACATGAAATTGCTGATCTGTTGTTTAGTGATCTGTAACTTGTCCTTTAAAATTGTCTGTGGTACCTGAAGATTGGAAGGTGGCCAATGTAACACTGATTTTTAAAAAGGTTTCTAGGGGTGATCTGGGAAATTACAGACTGGTAAGCCTGATTTCAGTGCCAGATAAAATAGTGGAAACTATTATAAATAAACAACTTATGGAGCATATGGTTTAATGGGACAGAGTCAGTATGGATTCAACCAAGGGAAGCCTTGCCTCACCAATTTGTTTCATTTCTTTGATGGCGTGAATAAATGTGGATAAAGTTGAGCGGTTGATGTAGTGTATCTAGATTTTCAGAAAGCTTTTGACAAAGTTCCTCATGAGACACTCCTGAGAATTTTATGGATAGAAAACAAGAGGGTAGGGTTGAAAGGCCATTTCTCTCAATGGAGGAGGTGAACAGTGGAGTGCTACAGGGATCTGTACTGGGACCGGTGCTATTTTTGTGTAAACAATTTTATTGAACAAAGATACAGTAAAGCAAATACACATGCGAGGTGTTCAGTGTTTTTTATAAAATCTGTTCTCATCCTAAATACCCCCGCCCGCCTGCCCATCCTCTCCTGGTAAATAAGTTGTATTAAACAAATATGAAAGAAAAAATATAGCTCTACAACTATTGACCTACTAATTCAAGCGTATAACTTTTCCCAAACTAATTCACCCCCCTGTCCCTCAACTATCACAAAATCAAATTATGATCAAGGTCTGGCATGCTTGGACTCAGCACTCCAGATGATCCTCAAACAAACCAGAAACCTATAATTCTACCCCCCTCCCTCCTCTCTATTATAGGAAACTAACTGATGTATACAAACATCAGTATTCTGGTTGACTTTTGCAGTTCTCAAGCTTTCTAAGTGACACACCTGCTCCCCCCCCCCCCCCCCCCCCAAAAAAAAAAAAAAGAAAATACTTGGACATCAAGTCTACTAATCTGTGGCATGTGCTGTACGAGAACCCCCCCCCCCCCCCCCCCCATATTGCCCAAAATAGGAGACAAAAACAAAGAAAGCAGTGCATTGGACTCTAGGCTCTATGAGATAAAAATTGAAGATACGCATCCCAAATTGCCAGAAGTAGCTTTTTCTGCTTAAGAGAATATTCAGCGTGCTTCTTCTTAAACAGCATCAATACTTCAAGCACTGAACATAGGACATTAACTGTTAACATATTCCTTAATGGGGTCCCATGTGAGGTATATCCTGCTTTTATTAGGCCATGCTGGTTAATGTTTGCCTTATAAAGGAATATCTTACAGACAGTATTCCACCAAAAGAAAATGTTAGTCACCAGATTTTCATGTCTTCAGTATTGCATGTATAACCAGTGCTGTCAGAATAAATATCTGTTTTAATTTTGTCTTCAGATAGCAAATGGTTAGTATTAAAGACATTAAAGAACACTCCCTGGTATGTGAGTAGTTGCTGGAATTTAAGGACTTCCTGTTTCTTACTCTATACTTGTGTCCAAAGAGATGCATATTTGAACAGTGGAAGAACATATGATCGCACATTTGAACAGTGGAAGAACATATCGCACTTGCCTTTTGCATCATTACACTGCCAGCATTTTGTAGAGTTAGTAGGAACCCATCAGCTTAATGACTTGTACCAATGAGAGGCTTCATACCACAAAGCTGATGTCTGTGAAAACAAAACTAATTATACTAGGCTGTTCATTAGTCCATTGCCGTTTCTGGGCCCCAGTGCTCAAAACTCCAGCGTAAGCACACATTGGTGTCTGTTTTCTGCAGCCTAAATATAAGCATTTTTAATTATTTTTAGCTTGGATGCTTATATTTTCATTCTGGAGCAACACATTATTAAATCACCAAATGGGGGATGACAATGGTCTTTGATCTGTCTCTAGCTCTAGGGACATTCCTGCATGGTCTGAAATCAGTATACCTTCTGTATCTGCTGTTCTGACCTTAAATACTAGACTCTTAGATAATTAAAAGTAGTTAATCCTTGAAAATGAGTTGGTAATAGAAGGTATATTCCTGATCAGTAGGGTGTTTTAATTTCCAAAAGCCCACTAGTACCCCTTCAGACATCAGATGTTCAAGCCTTGTGTTCCTCTGTTCCGTCTTCCTCATTTTGTGACAATCTAAGATCTGGTCTATTATATTGTTGAAATCCCTTGCTAAGATAATCAATGTGTTCTTGCACTCCAGTAGTTTTGTATGCAGTTCTTTAAAGAACTCTGTACCATTGAAGGGATATAGATTGTAAGTTTAGAGTGGCCAGCAAGAATCCCTAATCTAAGTCATTTTCCCTGACCATCAGACTTCTGTGATTCCACTAGAGCAGTGATGGCGAACCTTTCAGAGACCGAGTGCCCAAACAGCAACCCAAAATCAAATTATTTATCGCAAAGTGCCAGTACTCATTATGGGGGGTCACCACATATGACTCCACCCCTATGATAGCCACACCCCTTACACCAGCCATGGTGCGTATAAACAGACATCATTGAAAATATTATACTAGTATAGGAGAAAAAAATAACATGATTTTCTTCCATTATAAATCATTTCTGTAAGCTGTTACAGCTCCAGTATACCCAGTGCAAAATAAGACAGCAGATGTAAATTCTCAAATTCGACATATTCCAAACACTAAAATGAAAATAAAATGATTTTTCCTACCTTTGTTGTCTGGTGATTTGGTTTTTCTATCCATATTGGTTCTAGTCGCTGATTCTGCTGCTCTCTATGTGTTCTCTTAACTCCGTTTCCAGGGCTTCCTTTCCATTTATTTCTTTACTTTCCTCTTTTCTTCATTTCTTGCCCTCCATCCATGTCCAGCAACCATCCTCTCCCCTCGAGCCACAAATGTCCAGCCTCCCTCAGTAGCAGGCCTCCCTCCTCCCTCCCACCCACCCAGCATCAGGCCCCTCTCCCACCCAGCAGCACCCAGCACCAGGCCTGCCTGCCTCCCGCCCTCCCTCCAACCAAACAAGCAGCCATCAACCCGCCCGCCCGTTCTCCCTCCCAGCACCAGGAACCCCCCCCCCTTCTCCTCTTAAATTTTAAAAGCGTTCATTCAGGCGGCGTGCATCGGCAGCGAAGCCCGTGTTCTTCGCTCGGCGCGCCTTCCTTTCTGTCTCTCTGTTCCGCCTATGGGTGGGACCAGAGCTTGAGAGACAGAAAGGAAGGCGTGCCGAGCGAAGAACACGCGCTTCGCTGCCGATGCACGCCACCTGAATGAACTCCGAGGAGGTACGCTTTTAAAATTTAAGAGGAGAAGGGGGGGTTCCTGGTGCTGGGAGGGAGGGAGGGAGGACGGGTTGATGGCTGCTTGTTTGGTTGGAGGGAGGGCGGGAGGCAGGCCTGGTGCTGGGAGGGAGAGTGGGCGGACCAGTGATGGCACGCGTGCCAAGGGAGAGGGCTCTGCGTGCCCTCTCTGGCACGCGTGCCATAGGTTCGCCATCACTGCACTAGAGTATGTGCATTCCTGATAACAGGTATTGCAACACCTCCCTTCTTATGTAAGGCTGGTGAATACATATTTTATCCAGTCTCTTAGTTTCTCAGATTCTGAGGCTGATGTGCATCTCTTGTAGTAGACACAGGCCTGCTTTCTTTTTTTTTTAAAGCCCAAAACTGTTTTCCATTTTATGGGGTGGTTAACCTGTTTACATTCAATGAATATAACTTAAGCTTATGTATTATTTCCCAGGTTAAATGTCTCACGGTCTATCATAACCCTGTACAACCAATGATGAGTCCTATGCTCTGTGTTCTGTACCTAGTTCTCTTTTCCCGACCCTCTGTGTTCACCTTAAACCGTCCCCACCATTCCTCCCACACTCTTGGGCAGTTCTACTACTACTAATCATTTCTATAGTGCTACTAGATGTACGCAGCACTGTACGTATTATATGCAGGTATTTTCTCTTTCCCTAGAGGGCTCACAATCTAAGTTTTTGCACCTGGGGCAATGGAAGGTTAAGTAACTTGCCCAAGGTCACAAGGAGCTGCAGTGGGAATTGAACCCAGGTTACCAGGATCAAAGCCTGCTGCACTAACCATTAGGCTACTCTGCAGCATTGTTGATGCTGAACCCAGAGCATCCCCCCCCCCCCCCCCCCCCCACCCCGGGTTATTACTTTTTCATTATCATCTCTTTCCCTCCATTGAAAAGCATAATAAAACAGCATATTATTTAATAGGTAACATTAACACAAATATAAAAACTGTTGATGGCGTCTTAACCCTCTCCTGTAAACCAAATGACAGCTCTCTGTAAGAGAACCCCACTCATGTGCTGCACTGTCTGAGCATACTTTGCAAAGCTCAGGTTGTAGATTTCTGGCACTTTTTAATGAATTCTTTCAGCGCTTCCGGTTCCTCATGTTACTGTGTCTTCTTGTGATAAGTGATTGCTGGGTAAAATAATCCATGTTGCTCTCCTAACTGCTTCAAATGCAGGCGTAGCACCAGAAGCTGCTTCTGTTGGAGCGCAGTTTGTTTTGCAAAATCTGGCAAGATGGTAATCCTGGCACCATTCCATGTAATCTCTACTTTTGGATGTAGTCTTCTTCATTATTTCATAGCTTGCTGATATCTTAGCACCTTGAGTATAAATGGTCTGGCTCACCTCATACCACCATCCTGTGCTGCAGCAGATGATGGGCCCACTTGATTTTTGAAGGGCTGTTGAAAGGTGATATCTAGTAATTTTGGCAGAAAATCCTCCATAAATGCCGTAGGTTTCTGATCCTCGGCTCCCTTTGGGAGTCCGAGTATTCTAATGTTACTGTAGCTTCTGTTCACTTCCAGGTCACGCCACTGTATTCACTCCTGCCCACCATTCACATGCTTTATCGAGACAGCGATTCTAGCTGTGTTGTGCATTTATTGCACATTTTCATCTGACCCGCTAAGTTCATCACCTTGCAACGTGGTGAAATTATGCATGCTTTCTTGGATCAGCTTTTATGTTGGAGAGTTCGGCCATTACAGACTCGACAAGCTCCTGAAGCTCTGTGGGCGGCCCTCTTGACCGGCGTCAGGAGATCCAGTTTCAGTCTCTTTTCTCCTCCTAAAGGGACAAAGGCTATTTCAGTTCTGTTTTGCTTGGTTCCTGACAGCCTTTCTGAATTCAGCACTGACAGTTTGTTTCCAAGATCAGTAGTTGGAACTTCAGAGGGTATGTATAATAATTTGGGGAGGGAGAGCTATGGATCTAGGCAGCCATCCTTGTTTTGGTGCAGGCTCTGCCCTCAATCCTGGAAAATCTTAATTGGAGATCCTTTGTAACTCAATGAGTCTTTTTGTTTTATAATTTTGAAGAATCTCCACTTTATATAATTTATGTAGCTATGCTATCACACGTGGCCGATGTGATCCTTCCTGTGTGTGCCACCAGTTAGATGTGCTGTTTCTAAACATAAGGGTTCCATCTCATCCTTCATCGGTAATGCACTTGCAAGCAGTTGCTCAAGAATAAAGAGGCCTGCCACTATTCAGGTATTACTAAGAACTGCAAGTTACTACGCCTTGATCTGTTTTTGAGGTCTTCTGATTTCTCAAGACCTCATACATGCAATGTATCTTCTATGGTGGAGACACACTGCTCAAGCTCTCCAGTGCTTCTTGTTTCGGCCAGCAATATTTACAAATGTCATCTGTCCCGACAGCTTGTCTATCTGAGGTTCTAAAGCCTTAACTGTTGCCTTGGTTAGTTGCTCGATATGCATCTCAGTAAGCAGTAATGTAGCAGATACTGTACCTTCCGCCATCTTGTCAGAACCACTCTTCCCTCTGTCTTTATCTTTTTTAGGCACTTTGCAAGATATAATTTCTTCTATTTTTGTGATATATTTGTCCATAAACAAGTGCACAGCACAGTTTAGTGAATGATTTGCGTAAATACTGGGTTTAGCCATTAGGATGTCCAGATGCATGTCTGCTCCTGTTCACAGCATCATGTGACCTCCTTTAGTTGGTTTATATAAAGAGAATATTCTTGGCACCCGAACTCTGTGGAGAGGCAGCGGTTATGATGGTTATCTGAGGCGGCTTAAAGGGGCACCCTCTTGAAGGGATGGGAAAAGGCACCACCATTGAAGGGACTGCTTGAGTGCTGGTGGAACACGAATCCAGTGCTTGAGGACTTGGGTTTTTTGTTCCAATGACACTTCAGATATCATTGAACCAGGTGCATGTGAAGTCTGGTGTCAGTTACTAGATACATGATGGCTGCTATGTGGGTAAATTTCTCTTATCTGTACCCTTCTACTCCACTGCGAACTCTAGACTCCGTTCCTTTTATCTTGCTGCACCATATGCGTGGAATATACTTCCTGAATCAGTGCATCAAGCTCCAGCTCTGACCATCTTCAAATCTAGGCGAAAAGTCCACGTTTTTCAGGCTGCTTTTAACTCCAAACTCCTATTCACTTGTTCAGTACCCATGTCTGTTATATAATTCCCACCTTAAGTAATTCTCTTATTTATCCTATTTCTCTGTCTTGATTAGATTGTAAGCTCTATCAAGCAGGGACTGCCTCTTACATGTTCAGTGTACAGCGTTGCATACGTCTAGTAGCGCTATAGAAATAAATAGTAGTAATAACTGCCTTGGTGCAGAGAGATAGGATTCACTAGTGTGAGGATGTCCTATCACTGGTTGTGTGACAGAAAGCTGTTGCAGATGTGTCCAGATGTGCTCCTCTGAATAGCAACGATTGCATTCGTATAAGGTTGGATTGTTGAATTTGATTAGGAAGCCTAAACTTTGCAGGGTGTGCAAAGTAGCTTTCACAGTGAGTTGTAGATACCTCTGGAGTGGATCAAAAAGAGCCAGTCATCTAGGTATGGGTACACAGTGTCCCTGCTTTCTTTCTTTTTTTTTTTTTTAGAAATCTTTTTATTAACTTTTTACTTTACATACATCCCATATAGCTAAACACATTTATCACACAACTTTCTCATATATGAGTCCCCAACCTCCCTCCACCCCCCTTCCCCCCCTAGGCATCTCAGGTATACATCCAACTCCCCCTACAACAGAGTATCCTCGCTATACATATGTCACCCCGTTAATCCTCGCCATTCCACATAGGAGGACCATGTTTTTGCAAATCTCACCATGCCCCCTCGCCTTAGGGCTATAAGTTTGTCCATCAAACAACAATAGTCCACTTTAGTCAGTACTTGATCCACGGTGGGAGTCGCCGATTGCTTCCAGTATCTTACAATTAGAATCCTGGCTGCAGTTACAATGTATGATAGGGGCCCATGACATAAGCCACGTCCCTCCCTTAGCGGAATGTTCAGCAACCACAGCCCAGGAGTTAGTACAACCTCAGCTCCCAGGCTATTCTTCAGTCTCATCTGTAAATCTTGCCAGAACTGCTGTATCCTTGGACAGTCCCACCATATATGCCAAAACGTTCCTTCCGCCCCACAATTACGCCAGCAACTTGCCCTTCCCGTTTTAAACATACGGAGCAGTCTACTGGGAGTCATATACCATTGATACAGCATTTTATATCCATTTTCCAATAAGGGGGTAGCCACAGAAAATGACAATAGTCATTTAAATATCCTTTTCCAAGTTTCTGGTTCATATGTAGAACCCAATAGGGACTCCCATTTATTAATACACATTTTTAATGGTTGGGACTTATGAAGTAAAGCTCTATAAATTCGGGAAATCCCTCCTTTACCTTCCTCAGACCTCATTGCCATTTCAATCTCCGTGGCCACCAGAGACAGATCTTCTCTGGCTTTCTTCTGCACAAAGTCTCTGATCTGCATATAATGAAACCTGTCTCTGTCCCCCAAGTCAAATTCCTCTTTTAAAGTTTCAAACGAATGGCATTTCCCGTCCTCCCATATCTGACCCAACAGTCGCAGAGAAGCCGCTGACCAGTGCCCATACACCCCTTCTCTCCTCCCCGGGACAAAATCTGTAGCATATATTATGGGCGTAGTCAGATGATATTTACGCCCCGGGAACCATGTTGCTCTATAATAAAGCCCCAAATTCGGTACCCCCATACCCCCATACCCCCATCCTTTCTTAATTGATATAGTATTCTACGATTCACTCGGGGTGGCCTCTTGCGCCAAATAAAGGCGAACATTTTCTTATTAAGTGTGTGAAAGAAGTTATGTGGCACAGAGACAGGCACCGCCATAAATAAGTAAAGCAACTTGGGAAGCAATGTCATCTTTACCGCTGCTATTCTGCCCATCCATGACATTTGCAGCCCCCCCGCCCCCCATCTCTCTAATTCTTGCAGAAGCTCCCGCAGTTTAGGGACAAAGTTCTCTTGGTATAAATCCCCCGTATCTGGTGTTAAATTAACCCCCAAATATCTAATAAATTTAGGAGACCATTGAAAAGGGAATAGCGATTGTATTTCCTCTTGTAACCCTGCAGAGCATTGTATTGGCATGAGTTCTGATTTTTGAGTGTTAATCTTGAGACCTGTGATTTGTCCATACCCCTGAAGTATCGTCATCACTGCTCTCAGCGAGGATTCAGGTTGTGAAAGTGTAAGCAGGACATCATCAGCATAAAGCATAATTTTAGTTTCTTGCCGCCCTATTCGAATGCCCTGCACCTCTGGATCTTGTCTAACCAAGATTGCCATTGGCTCCATGGCTAATGCGAACAGTAGTGGGGACAAGGCACACCCCTGCCTAGTACCTCTAAACAACTCAAAGGAATCCGTGTATGTACCATTAATTCGTAACTGAGACATAGGGTGGCGATAGAGCGCCATGACCCAACATAGGTATTGCCCACTAATGCCCACTTTCTTCAGCAGTGCAAACAAATAGGGCCATAGCACTCTATCAAATGCCTTCTCAGCGTCCAGTGAGAGAAAGATTGCCGGCTGTCCCACCTGTTTGATTCTGTCCAATATATATTGTGCTCGTCTCGTGTTGTCAAAGGTTTGCCTATTTGCTATGAATCCTGCTTGGTCTTCATGGACCAAGCGTGGCAACACCCTTTGCAACCGGTCAGCCAGAATTGTAGTTAGAATTTTATAATCGGTTCCCAATAGGGATATAGGCCGATATGAGCCGCAGCTTTGTGGGTCTTTATGCGGCTTAAGGAGTAACACCACGGTGGCTAAACGCCACGACCGTGGTAGCACAGAGTCAAGCTGAATATCATTGAACACTTTGAGCAGGATGGGTGCTAAGATAGAATTAAAGCATTTATAAAATCTATTACTATACCCATCTGCACCCGGAGCTTTTCCCCTGGGTAGACCTTTGATGGCTAGGGTCACTTCCTCTAATGTTATGGGTGCAGATAGCAGTTCTTGCTCTGCCCCTCTCAGGCTAGGGATGTCTACCGTGTCCAAAAAATTCTGTATAGTTTCCTCTGCCACCTGCCCCTCGGGTAGATAAAGCCTCTGATAATACTCAACAAATATTCTCTGAATCTCTTCTACTTGATCCCAGCTCTGCCCATCCTCCGTTCTCACTTTACCGATGTCATTACGTCCCCTAAGCTGTTGTAATTTGTAGGCTAATAATTTACTCGCTTTATTATTAAACTCATAGTATTCCTGTTGTGTCTGCTGCATTTGTTCCTTAATGATTTTTTTATGTTTAAACGATTTTTATTGATATTGCAGCAGAAATAAACAGTATCCTACAGGGCTCTGCATATAACATACATCAAACCTTGATATAACTATACAACAGTTTGCTAGCTAATATGCAGCATTTTTGAATTTTGTATATCAACAAGGAGAAGCCCCGTAATAAAGTCCCTCCCTCCCTCTCCCAACCCCCAACCCACCCTTTATCTTCCCCCCTCCCCCCCCCCCCAAACTTAACCTACACTCCCCCCCTCCCTCCCTGATCCCAACCTGAAGGATCTTACCAATTCAACATAGGAAGTTCACCTTGCATTTAGAAGTAAGCTCCGGCCTCTAGGGTTTAAGATGCGTAAATAGGGACCCCAAATGGCCAGAAACGTGCTTTCTCTGCGAGTATCTAATCTCGCCAGCCTCCCAGGAAATTAGCTGATGCAACTGGTTCTTCCAATGCCAGTATGCTGGGGGGTCTTTTACCGTCCAGTACTGTAAAATACATTTCCTAGCCAGTAAGCACATCTTCCATATCATCAAGCTGATCAATCCATAGACTGGTGGGTTGTGTCCATCTACCAGCAGGTGGAGATAGAGAGCAAACTTTTGCCTCCCTATATGTGGTCATGTGCTGCCGGAAACTCCCCAGTATGTTCTCTATCTCAGCAGGTGGTGGTCACACACAGCAGCAGCTCTGGCTAGGCCTCCAAGCCTAATCCTTAGGTTTTGTTGAGGCCTGGGGTTGAGGGCTCTTTTGAGCAAGTGCAAACCTGGTGGTGCCAGGTCCCTCCTTTTCTCCCCCCTCCCGCTGGCTCCGTTTAAAAAAAAAAAATAATAATAATAATATTTTTAAACGTCTTTAAAGGCGTTTAATTCGACGTTTCTTTAAACGTTCATTGCAGCTACTCACTGGGACACCAGTTCGTTACAGCTCGGAGCGGCAAGCAGGTAATTTTACCTTTTTATAGCGGGCAGGGGGTTCCCCGATTCTTCTCCTCGTGGCAATGGCGTCGGAGGGCGAGGGCGCAAAGGGTCGCTCCCCGGATCGCTGGAGCGCTTCTAGAGGGGATGCGGGGGTTTTACAACCTGATTCGCCCTTGATGGGTGATAGTTTAGTGACCGATGAATGTCCCGGTCGTTCCTCCGGCGTGGCGGTTTTTTCCCGCCATAAACGCCCATCCCCCGCTCCTCGCCTCCGCCATCTTGGCCGGCCACGCGGCTCGGACGGCTTCTTCGGGGCCGCCCTTGAGGTTGGAGACATTAATGCCATGAACGCCCTTAATTTGGGCGACGGCACAAAAGCGGCTAAAGTTAAGCGCCGTTCTTCCCGCGCGGCTCCTTCACGGAGTTTCGCGCCGGACGCCATTTTGGATGCGCAGCATGTCTCTCCCCCGCTATTGCGAGCGCCGGTTGAGAGTGCGTCTAGGGCTGTTGCCCAGGCTGCGGAAGTGCACAGTCTGGGGGGTTTCTCCCCCGAGTTTGTTTTGCTGCTGCATCAGGCTTTCCTCATGCAAAACGCTGCCCCTGCTCCCTCTTCTGATAAAGAGGTTGAGGTTCCCAGAGGTAAACGCCCTCGGGTTGATTTCCAGGCCTTGGAGGACTTTGTCTCCTCCGATGTAGATGAGGGCAGCGTGTCTGAGGTCTCCCAACGATCCTTTGCGGATTCCTTGGAGGAGATAGATCCCCGCTCGGATGGAGCGGATGACCCCTCTGCAGCGCGGCTTTTTAGCCCAGAGGATTTGCCCAACCTGTTGTTACAGGCCATGGACACTTTGAAGATTTCCTCTCCGGAGGACGTCTCTCCCTCAGCCCCTGTTGGCTCTGCCATTATGCTGGGGACGAAGCGCCCGCCTAGAACCTTCCACGTGCATGATGCCATGCACACCTTAATTGCGGCTCAATGGGATGTCCCGGTAACGAGCCTTAAAGTGGCTAGGGCTATGTCCCGCCTCTATCCTTTGGCTGTGAGTGAACGTGAGGCCTATCTGTGGCCTACCGTGGATTCTTTAATCACTGCGGTGACTAAGAAAACGGCGTTGCCGGTGGAAGGTGGCACGGCCCTAAAGGACGCCCAAGACAGAAGATTGGAGGCGGCCTTAAGGTCGTCCTTGGAGGCAGCTGCTTTAAGTTTGCAGGCCTCAGTTTGCGGCTCCTATGTGGCCAGGGCGTGCCGGACTATGGTGCAGCGGGCTTCCCCCTCGGATCATTCCTTGAGGGCTGATTGGCCGGCCCTGGAATCGGGCTTAGCCTATTTGGCAGTCTTGCTGTATGATGTCTGGAGAGCCTCAGCTAAAGGCATGGCTCAGACAGTCTCTGCGCGGCGGTGGCTTTGGCTGAAACATTGGTCTGCTGACCACGCCTCTAAATCCCGCCTGGCTAGATTGCCTTTTAAAGGCAAGCTGCTCTTTGGGGTCGAGCTGGACAAAATCGTGACCGATCTCGGCACGTCTAAGGGCAAGAAATTACCAGAGGTCAGGGCTCGGGTTAGTACTCGTCCCGATACCTCCATACCGCCCGGGCAAGTCGGGTTCCTCTGCCCCCTCTTCCTTCAAGAGGAATTTCTCCCCCAAGCAGCATTCCTTTCGCAGAGACCGCCGTCCCGGAGGTGCTCCCTCCGGTCCTCCCCCAGGGTCTCGTACCCAATGACGGGGCCTTGGTCCACGCCCCAGTGCAGATTGGAGGACGGCTGTCCTCGTTTCTGGGCGAGTGGACCACTATAACTTCAGACGCGTGGGTGCTGGAAGTCATCAGAGACGGCTACAAGCTAGAGTTCTGCCAACCCTTAAGAGACGGGTTTGTACTCTCTCCCTGCAAGTCTCCGGTCAAGCTGTGGTAGTGCAGCAGACCTTGGACAACCTGATCCGCCTGGGTGCGGTCGTTCCGGTGCCAAAAAATCAGATTGGCAAGGGACGTTACTCCATTTACTTTGTGGTTCCAAGAAAGGAGGTTCTGTCCGGCCTATCCTCGACCTCAAAGGGGTCAATCGGGCCTGGAAAGTGAGGCACTTTCGCATGGAGACTCTCCGCTTTGTTATAGCGGCAGTGAAGGCAGGAGAGTTCTTGGCTTCCTTTGACATCAAGGAAGCGTACCTGCATATTCCCATCTGGCCTCCTCTCCAACGCTTTCTGCGTTTTACAGTCCTGAGACGACACTTCCAGTTCAGAGCCCTCCCTTTCGGGTTGGCTACTGCTCCGCGGACCTTTTCCAAAGTAATGGGGGTCATAGCGGCCTTCCTGCTAAAGGAAGGAGTACAAGTCCATCCTTATCTGGACGACTGGTTGATCTGAGCCCCCTCTTATGCAGAGTGCGGCAAAGCTATGGACCGGGTAGTTGCTCTTTTGAGCTCCCTGGGATGGATCATCAACTGGAAGAAGAGCCAGCTGCGCCCGGCTCAGTCCCTGGTGTATCTGGGAGTTCGATTCGACACCCAAGTGGGCAGAGTGTTCCTGCCAGACAATCGGATTGTCAAGCTTCAGGCTCAGGTGGACTAGTTCCTAGTAGCCTCTCCTATTCGGGCTTGGGACTACGTGCAGCTGTTGGGCTCTATGACGGCCACGATGGAAGTAGTGCCCTGGGCCAGGGCTCATATGAGACCACTACAGCTATCTCTGCTGCTGCGCTGGACTCCGATGTCGGAGGATTATGCTGTGCGCCTTCCCGTGGACCCAGCAGTGCGCAAGGCGCTGAGCTGGTGGACGCAGACAGACAAGTTGTCTGCAGGATTGCCTCTGGTGACTCCGGAGTGGATTGTCGTCACGACAGACGCCTCTTTGATGGGTTGGGAAGGACAGCGCAGGGGCTCTAGTCTCCTGCAGAGGCAAGTGGTCTATCAACCTCCTGGAACTCAGAGCCATTCGCTTGGTGTTATTGGAGTTCATCCCGGTACTCGTGTTGAAGCCTGTACGGGTCCTGTCGGACAATGCCACGGCTGTGGCCTATATCAACCGCCAGGGAGGTACCAGAGCGCCCCTCTAGCCAAGGAGGCTATGAGTCTTTGCCAGTGGGCGGAAGCGAACCTGGAGCAGCTTTCAGCGGCCCACATTGCCGGAGTCATGAATGTCAAGGCGGACTTTCTCAGTCGCCATACCTTGGAGCCCGGAGAGTGGCAACTATCTGCTCAGGCGTTCTTGGACATCACGAAGCGCTGGGGCCAGCCGAGCCTAGATCTGATGGCGTCATCGGCCAATGGCCAAGTGCCGCGCTTTTTCAGCAGAGGACGGGACCCTCGATCCCTGGGAGTAGATGCTCTTCTCCAGCAGTGGCCGACACAAGAGCTCCTCTATGTGTTCCCGCCCTGGCCCATGTTGGGCAGGGTGCTAGACCGGGTGGCAAAGCATCCCGGCAGGGTAATCCTGGTGGGTCCGGATTGGCCCAGACGTCCCTGGTATGCGGACTTGTTCAGGCTCTCAGTCGACGATCCTCTGCGGCTGTCAGTGGAGCAGGGCCTGTTACATCAGGGTCCCGTGGTGATGGAGGATCCCTCTCCCTTTGGTCTTACGGCCTGGCTATTGAGCGGCAGCGTCTGAGGAAGAAGGGCTTCTCAGACAAGGTCATCGCCACTATGCTGAGAGCGAGGAAGCGCTCTACTTCTACTGCTTACGCCAGGGTTTGGCGTATCTTTGCAGCATGGTATGAAGCAGGCTCACTTTCTCCCTTCACGGCTCCAATTTCTTCAGTGTTGGCGTTTCTGCAAGAAGGTCTGGGGAAAGGCCTGTCGCTCAGTTCCCTTAAAGTCCAGGTAGCGGCTCTGGCTTGCTTCAGGGGCCGCCTGAAGGGTGCTTCCCTGGCTTCGCAGCCAGATGTGGTGCGCTTTCTCAAGGGAGTTAATCACCTGCGCCCTCCTCTGCACTCAGTGGTGCCTGCGTGGAATCTCAACCTGGTGCTAAGAGCATTGCAGAAGCCGCCTTTGGAACCCTTGTCGAGGGCATCTCTGAAAGACCTGACGTTGAAAGCAGTCTTTTTGGTGGCTATCACTTCAGACAGAAGAGTTTCCGAGCTCCAGGCGCTCTCATGTCGAGAGCCTTTTCTGCAGTGCACTGAGGCAGGAGTGACTATTCGCACAGTGCCTTCCTTCCTGCCCAAGATTGGTTCTCGCTTCCATGTGAATCAGCAGCTCTGTCTCCCTTCCTTTCGTAGGGAGGACTACCCAGAGGAGTACTCCGCTCTTGAATATCTGGATGTGAGACGAGTCATCATCAGATACTTGGAAGTGACCAATGATTTCCGGAAATCGGATCATCTGTTTGTCCTGTTTGCAGGTCCTCGTAAGGGTCTGCAGGCTGCTAAGCCTACAGTGGCAAGATGGGTCCAGGAAGCCATTGCAGCGGCTTATGTGGCCGCGGGGAAGGTGCCGCCTATCCAGCTGAAGGCTCACTCCACGAGAGCTCAGGCGGCCTCGATGGCAGAGGCCGGATCCATCTCCTTGGAAGAGATATGCAAGGCGGCAACGTGGGCTTCGGCTCATACATTCTCCAAGCATTACCGTTTGACTGTGGCTGCACGGGCGGAGGCCCGGTTTGGAGCTTCAGTGTTGAGGTCAGGGATTTCTATGTCCCGCCCTGGGTGAGTACTGCTTCGGTACATCCCACCAGTCTATGGATTGATCAGCTTGATGATATGGAAGGTAAAATTATGTATAATCATACCTGATAATTTTCTTTCCATTAATCATAGCTGATCAATCCATAGCCCCTCCCAGATATCTGTACTGTTTATATTCTGGTTGAATTTTAGGTTCAAGTTTAGCCTTCAGTTACTTCAGGAGGACTTCGTGTTCAAGTTCTTCTTTCACTTGGATTATTCAAGAGTTGAGACGACTTTGTGTTACAGTGAGCTGCTGCATTCCTCTCCCCTCCGTTTTACGGGGCTGGATTGAGACATAAATTCTGCCGGCACTCCCTCCCGCTTCGTGCGGCTGTAGGGCAGCTTTGTACCCCTCCCGCTTCGGCGGTGTTAGGGTCAGTCAGCTCCTCCCGCGGTTGCGGTTGCAGGATAAGCCAGATCCCCCCGCATCGGCGGGTGTGGTGTCCCTCCCCCGCTCCGCGGGGATGAGCTGGACGGATTCCCCTCCCCCACTTGTGTGGGGATGAGCTGGGTTAATTCCCCTCCCCCGTTTCGGCGGTGGTGAGCTGGGCAGAGTGTCCCTTCGTGGGTGTAATTCTCTAAGTGCTGAGTCCTGCGGATGGAGCTTTGATATCGACATACTGAGGAGTTTCCGGCAGCACATGACCACATATAGGGAGGCAAAAGTTTGCTCTCTATCTCCACCTGCTGGTAGATGGACACAACCCACCAGTCTATGGATTGATCAGCTATGATTAATGGAAAGAAAATTATCAGGTATGATTATACATAATTTTACCTTACGAAGTAACAGTATTTCAAAACGATTCTGCCCTCGAAAGGAATCTGGAAGATCTAAGATTAATTGTTCAACTGTTCCCCGGGCCTTAATACCCAATCTCCTTTCCCAAAAGCCACGAACCTGAGTCCAAAATCTTTTCACTAGGGGGCAGCTCCAAAACATATGTAGTAATGTACCTGGACTCGTTCCGCATTTGAGACAATTTGGACTACGATCCCCTCCCATGTGTGCTAATTGTGTCGCTGCCACATACCCTCTGTGGATACATCGATATGCACATTCTCTCAAACGAGCATCTGTTACCAACAGGGGTATGCGCGCCACTACCCTCGGCACATCCCATGTCACCAATTCAAAGCCCAATTCTCTTTCCCACGCTCGTCTCAGCGGCCCATAATCTCTAGGGGGTTGCCATCTAGTTAATGCCTTACAAAGCAAGGAGACAGTAATTTCGCCCTCGCCCAATGAGTGAAAAAAATCTCGTAACTTACCCCCCACTTGCCCGGTCAAAGAGGCTTCCGGCAATGACGCCACATAATGTTGTATTTGCCTTATAGCAAATCTGTTGCCCCAAGAATCCCCCACCCTGCTCAACAAGTCTCCAGCTGATAGGGGCCGCCCATCTCCATCCAGCAGATCAGCCAAGCATATAATTCCTCGACTCGCCCAGTCAACAAAATATCGACTCGACATCCCAGGTAAGAACTCACAGTTCCCACATATTGTAAGCTGGTCTGACACTGTTGGGTCTCCCCCTAGCTGGCGCACAAGTTTCCTCCACACCTCTCTTAGCGGACGCACCAACACGCTCTTACGTAATCCCTCTGGTATGTTACCTATTTTGTGATGTAGCAATGAGAAAAGTCGATAAGGTTCCAAATATGCCGTTTCCAATTCAATAGGGGTGTAACGTTGAGTCTCTAGAAACCAGTCTCCCAAATGACGTAACTGGCATGCCTGATTATATAGCGCTAAGTCCGGCATTCCCACCCCACCTTGTCTCCAGTTACCGACCAAGCAAGAAAACCGAACTCTTGGTTTCCTACCCTTCCAACAAAACTTAGATGCTAGTGCATAAAAGCTCTGTAGGTCCTTCCGACATAACCAGATTGGTATTGCCTGCAAGACATAAAGCCACTTAGGGAACAGTACCATCTTTATCAGATTAATTCTACCCAACAACGATAGCGGTAAATCCATCCAGCCTTGTAGCACATTCCGGGTCTCCTTCAGCAGCCAAGTAGTATTGAGATCATATAAACGAGAGGTGTCCATAGGCAGCAGAAATCCTAAGTATTTAAAAGAGTTTTGCGCCTGTCTCAGAGGAAATTCGCCCCTCCATTCTCTCCATATCTCCTCTGAGGAGGCTAGGGCTTCCGACTTCTCACAATTCAACCGAAACCCCGCGTAGTCTCCATATTCTGAAAAGATTTCTAGCAGTGCCTCCAACGAATCCTGCGGATTCGTCAGATGAACCAAAATATCATCGGCGAACGCAGCCACCTTAAACACCTCCCTCCCTATCCTCGTGCCAACTATAGCCGGCTGCTCCATTATATCTCTCAATAAAGGGTCTAGCGTTAGCACGAACAATAGAGGTGATAGAGGGCAGCCCTGTCGCGTTCCCCTGCCTATGTCAAAGTCTGATGTTACAAGCCCATTAACCGAGATGCGGGCCCTCGGGTTCGAATATAATGCTTTTATCCCTGAGAAAAATCTACCCGAAAATCCATATTTCCGAAGGACCGCATATAAGAAGTCCCAGTGAACCCGATCAAAAGCTTTTTCCGCATCAAAGCTTATTAGTAAAGATTTTTTATTCCCTCTACTGCTAGCTTCTAAAGAGGTCAGGACTTTACGGATGCTTTTAGCAATTGTTCGACCCTTTACAAACCCTGCTTGGGAATCATGTATTAATTTTGGTAAAATTTTTGCTAGTCTATTTGCCATGATCTTAGCCAACAGCTTAACCTCAAAATTTAAGAGCGAAATCGGCCGATATGATGCTGCCGATTCTGGGTCTTTCCCTTTCTTAGGGATTACAATAATACATGCGGTGTTTAAATCAGAGGGCACCTGCTCCTGCTCTACCAAGGTATTGAACATTAAGGTTAAGGGCTCTATTATCTCTTCCCCCATTAGTTTGTAAAATTCCGCTCTATAACCGTCCACCCCGGGAGCTTTAAACAATTGACTTTGATTAATGGCCAACGACACCTCCTCTGTCATAATTGGGTTATTAAGCCTCTGCTCATCTTGCGTAGATAGACTTGGTAACTTTAACTGTTCCAAATATGAGTCTCCCGACAGACCTTCATCCGGTGGGCTCTCATATAACCTTCTATAATAGTTATAAAGAATCTCGCTAATTCCTTGATCTGTGGAAATTCGTCTATCATGCTCGTTTTTCATGATTAATATCCTAGTTTTCCCTTGCTTGGCCGCAATTAGCCGTGCCATCAAACGCCCCCCTTTGTTGCCATACTTATAAAGCTGATATTTATAATAATTTTGAGCTTTCACAGCTTTTTGGTGAAGGAGTTCATTTAACGCTGTCTGCAAGGATAGTAAATGTTGTTTACTCTCTAGGGAGGGTTGCCGACCATATCTCCTCCTCGCCTTGCACACTAATTGGCTCAATCGCAGTATTTCCTGAAGCCGGGCTTTACGTTTATGGGCCATATAGCTTATTATTTCACCCCGAAACACCGCTTTAGCCGTCTCCCAGTAGAGGATTGGGCGCTCAGCATGCGGCTCATTATGTATCTTATAATCTCTCCAGCTGCGAAGCATAGAGGCCTTAAAAGCTGGGTCTCGATAGAGCTCCACAGGGAATGTCCATCTGCCATTTCCTCCCTGTAGCTGCTTAGGCAACCAGCGCATTTCCACCCATGCATGATCTGAGATTACGGTGGCACCTATAACAGCACCTGACACTGATCCAAAAAGCTGCTCCGAAATCAACAAATAGTCAATTCTTGCTTGCGTGCCATGCGCTCTAGACAGATGTGTGTAGTCCCTCCCTTGCGGATCGAGAGTCCTCCAAACATCCACCAGCCCTAGCTGTCGACAGAGATTGGGCAGCCCCCGATTCTCCTGTCCAGGAACATGCCTCCGGGGCCCAGTACAATCCATCAAAGGGTCCATTACTGTATTGAAATCCCCTCCTAGTATTATGGGTAGAGGATGCTGTCGTAGCAATTTTATTGTAATCATCTTGTAAAACCTCTTATCATATTGGTTTGGGGCATATATATTCCCAAACAGCACTGGCTGACGGTTTATAGTAACCTCACAGACCAAAAATCTCCCACCCGGGTCAGTGTATCTAATATCCAATTTATCTACAATCCCCTTTCTAAACAGGATGGCAACCCCTCCTTTCTTCCCCCGAGCCGCTGCAGAGACGCACTCCCCCACCCACCAAGTGCGCAACTTCGCATGTTCTACTTCTGATAAGTGGGTTTCTTGCAATAGGGCTATATCTACTTTGTGCCGTTGTAAGTGTTGTAAGATTTTGAAGCGTTTAATGGGGGATGTAATCCCTCCTACATTCCATGTAACAACCTTCAGGGGACCTCACTTCTATTTGATACCATTCTTTGCGGTTTATACCATTCTTGCTTTGAAGAGGGGCGTCCCAGCCACCACCCCCCTCCTTTTTCCAATGTGCTCCATATACTTCCCTTCCAAACTTTTATGGGATGTATCCTCCAGGCTTCTGCGTCTCTCTTCCCCCTAACCCCCCCCCCCCCCTCAGCCCAACAACCCCCCTCCCCCCCAACTAACCCTAACCCCCCTTGAAAATTCCCCCAGCCCCAAAATGGGACCATCACGTTTAACGTCCCTTACCCCCCCACCCTCTTGTAAACCAACCCCCCTCAAATCTTTATAACCACAACATAAAATTATTGCAGATTGCATCAAAACCTCTGCACATTAGCGATTTATACACATCAACATCAACATTTCCACCATTAAGTCCTTCACCTTCCTTCACTGTTTTGCTGAGCTGTAACCATCTCCTCCAGAATCCTTGGAAATCCGGCAGCCCAGCCAAGTATGTGTTTCCAGCTGACCTCAAACAATTTGAACAGTAGGTGTCCCCACGGATCCCCAAGGAGACACCTTATATGCTCAGCTGCCTCGTCTCCATACCAGTTCCCACAGTTAACAGGCACACTCCACCACTGAGACAATTAACAGTGATCCGGAATCTTAAATTAGCAATTTGTAATCCATGTTTGCTAGGGCTACAGAGCCATCTTCATCACATCCACCATATTCCACACCACATGTCCTTCTTGCGGTCAGCGCTCCTCAACGGATCTCAGAAAGGCCTGCGCTTTTTCCACAGAGGTGTAGATTGTTGTCTCCGCCTGATAAGTGACCCGCAGTTTCGCAGGATATTGCAAGGCAAATCGGATCTTCCTTTCAAATAATTTCGTGCAAATCGGGGAGAACTTCCTCCTTTGCATCGCTACTGCCGCCGAGTAATCCTGGAAACATAAAACTTTCTTGTTCTCGTAGCGCAGTTCTTGATCTTTCCTTAGAGCCTGCAGTATAGCCTCTTTATATGCAGAGTTTAGTAGTCGATATATCACCACTCGTGGCTTCGCGTTATCTGATTGCCTGGGTCCCACCCGGTGCGCCCTTTCCACCCGGAGGGTTCCCAGGTCTGTAGGCAGTTGTAGCTGTTCTGATAGCCAGGATTCTAGGAAGACTCTCAAGTTAGTAGTTTCTAACGCCTCCGGCAGCCCCACGAATCTCAAATTATTTCTACGAGATCTATTTTCAAGATCCTCTAACTTCTCTTCATAGGCCTCTAATTGGGTTTTCAGTTTCACGTTTTCCTCCTCCATTTTCAAATCTTTGTCCTCCAGGGCCCCCGGGCGTTGCTGGAACTCCGCCAAATCTTTATTAAGTTGCCCCAAGTTTTCCTGGACCAGATCTAATTTGTTATCGATAGGTCCCAGGCGCCTATCCAGCAGCGGCTCCATGGCGCTCGTCACCTCCGCTACCACCTCCGCCACCCACGCCGAGCTCACCGTGTGCACGGGCGGGCTCGGCGGGGCCGCCATTTTGTCCTCGCCACCTCGCGTCTTGTCTTTGGCGCTACGGACACTTTTCGCTGCCATAATGAATGTTTGAATCGCTCAAATGCTGCACCTTGACTTCCGATTCTGAATCTGCAAAGTTTGGGGGTTCGCTGCCGATTAATTCACCCGATTTTGAGGGCTTAGCGGGTAAGCTGGCAGGAGCGGGAGATTCAGCAACCGCTCCTGATCATGACGTCACGTCCCTTAATGATTTTAAGTTCCAAATCCAATAGGTGAACTCTGGACCTATGTAGTTCCTCTTGCTGCCTGGTCGTGGCCTGACCTTGTTTAACTAAGGTTTCTAGATGTTGTATTGTTTGTCTATAAGCTGTTTCTTTCTCCCTATGGTCTTTCCCTAAATATGCTTGCAATGCTATTACTTTCCCTCTAATCACCGCCTTTAAGCTTTCCCAAAGTATCTCTGGTGTAATTCCCGGTGTGTCATTAAACTGTAAAAACTCCCCAATTTCTTTTCCAATTCTTTGTACATTTTGTGGGTCATCCAATAACCCATCAGGGAATTGCCAATTTCTGGATCTTGTACTCCTTGGGAATCCCCTCAGGGCTATAGCTATCGGAGCATGATCCGACCAGGTCCGCGTGTAAATCTCTGTAGATTCTGCCTGGGTAACTATGCCTGCACTTCCCATCCACATATCTATTCTCGAATATGTATCATGTGGAGCAGAATAGCACGTGTAGTCTCTCTCGCCCATGTGCATTACCCGCCAAATGTCCACCAGCCCCCAGTGATTCAGGAATTGGAGTAGTTTATCTCGCTCTGGCTGAGCATATCCAGCCACTCCAGTCGAGTTATCCAACGCGGGCTCTATGGTCAGATTGAAATCTCCACCTATCAATATCTCTCCCCGTACACAGCGCCCGAGCTGATTGCCAAGAGCAGCATAGAAATCTCCCTGGGATTGATTGGGGGCATATATATTAACTAGGGTATAAGACTGCCCCCCAATGGACAATACCACTATCACAAATCTACCCCAGGATCCCTTTTTACCTCCTGTATTACCCCGCTATGGCTTTGCCTAAAAAGGATCCCCACTCCTGCTGTTTTATTTTGTTGTCGATTCGAAGCTAAATATTGGTGTGGCTATCCCTGATTATATAATAAGTGTTCATGTCTGGGCAGCAGATGTGTCTCTTGTACAAACAGTAAATCCGCTCCCACTCTCTTTGCCTCCCTGAATAACCTCTTACGTTTTATGGGGGTATTAAGGCCCCTTGCATTGAGGGACAAACAGGTTAGTTCTATCATGGGGGTTTACAATCAACCTTCCTATGCAGCTTCCTGAGCCTCTGCCTCCAACACCTATATAAAAGAGGAAACCCCTTCTGAGATACCCTTTTTCCCCACTCCCCCCACATCCCCCCTCCTCCCCCCCTATCTAACTGATGGGTCAACTTTATCCCACCTCTGTGGATAGAGAACGGTGACCAACCACATGCCAACCAATGCACACAGCTTCCCCATATATTCATATATAACCATATTCCCTTCGCATCCTTACCCACCCGCTCCAAAACAACTTCCAATTCTTATATATTACCACTGCATCAGTCCCAATATTCAAGTCATACTGTTCTGCGAGGGTGCCAGTTTCTTGTCTGATTGCTGTCTAGTGAGGCGCCCTTTGCCTCTCGCCACTCTTGTCCAGCGCTGTCGGGCCGGCCGAGATGTCAAATCCAGACTGCTGTGTTCTTCAGTACCCCCCACTGGGGCCTCCACCTCCGGCCATGTGGCGCGTGCTTCCTCCATATTTAAAATCCGGTTCCATTTTCCTTCTTGATTGTAGGCCAGGGCGAATGGATGCTGTCATCTGTATACGATTCCTTTGTCCCGCAGGTATCTGGTGAAATTCTTCATCTCTGTTCTTCGTTTTAGTGTGGCCGGGGCCAGATCTTGATAGAGTTCAATAGAGAACGTATCCCATTGCAGAGCTTCCTTCTTGCGCGCTTTGCGGAATATCGCTTCTTTTACCTTATAATCTGAGAAGCAGGCAATAATGTCTCTTGGTGTATTGGCTCTTATTCTCGCCATTACTCTATGAGCCCGAGCCACTTTAATTGATTCAGGGACCACTTCTTGTCCGTCCTCAGACAGCAACATGCTCGCGATTTGCTGCGTGACCTTTTCACAGTCCAGATATTCTGCTTGTTCTGGAACCCCTCGAATGCGGATGTTCGATTTCCTTCCCCGATTTTCTAGATCTTCAATCTTTTCCTCCAGCGATCTACATATCGCTTGCTGTTCTTTCAGTGTCTGTTCTACCGTGTTCATGGCCTCCTGTTGGCCCTCCACGTGTTCATCCAGATCTTCCACCCGTCGGCCCAGCTCTGTAACCTCTCCGCGGAGGTCCGCTGCTAAAGTAGCAAAATCCTCACGAACTCCTTTTATATCGGAGCGGATCACATCCAGGAGAGCCCAAAAGTCTTTGGCAGATAGTTCTCTTTCCTCAGTATTCTCACCGGGTGGAGCAGAGTCCCCGACGGTAGCTGTTTTTCCCCGCTCTTCAACCGGCGCCATCTTGTCCGCGCTCTGATGCGGTACATATGTAAAGTCTTTTTGCGACTTGCGGGACCCTGCCGCTTCTCTTCCAGACATCTCTGCCCGCAGTAGGTCTTCCGCTACAATTATTTGAGTTTTCTTCTCGTTTTATTCGTTTCCAGCGGTTATATATGATGAAGCTTCTAGGCTGGCATGCGGAGCTATTCTCTCACACCGCCATTGCTCAGCGTGACGTCACCCCTCTCGTGTGTCCCTGCTTTCTGAGGTGTGCCACAACTACAGCAAGGCACTTGGTGAACACTCTGGTTGCCAACAATGGGGCCAAATGGCAACACCTTGTACTAATAGTATTGATTCATAAATTTGAATCTGGGCAACTTCCAGTGCTTGGGATGGCTAGGGAACTGGGTGCAAGTGTCTCTGGAGGCCCAGGGAGTCTAGACAATCGCTGGGTTCAAGAAGTGGAAGAATAGTAGTGAGAGTAGTCATTTGGAACTTTTGTTTCTTGAGGTGATTATTGAGAGATCAAAGATTGAGAATGGGATGGAGGACCCCCATCTTTTTTGGAATGAGGAGGAAGTTGGAGTAAAACCCTGCTGCTTTCTGATGGAAGGGTACTTCTGTACAGCAGTGCTATGCAGGAGGGTAGTGCGCTCTGCAGCCAGTATGGGAATGTGCTGAGGAGGGGGTCTTTGAGAGTGGTGGAGACAGTTGAGGAGCAGTTGATAGCTGAAGTTGTTGGTACCCCATAAGATGATACCTAGGACCCACTGTTCTAATGATATTGCTAGCCAGGCTGGAACAAAGTGATTGAGCTTCCCCACTACAGGCAATGTGTCAGAAACTAGGGTTGGTCTTGAGGGTGGAAGTTAATGTATTGTTTGCATTTTTTTGGCATCTGCTTTTCAGCATACGGCTGGTAGCCTTGCCATTGTTGGGCTGGTCTAGTATAAGGTATAAACGTCTTCAAGGATAGAACCGGTTGAACTGTTGATAAGGTTTCTGATAAGTGGTGGTAGAGGTTTGTGTATCAAGTGTGTTGTTCTGGAGGCTGGGTGGATAGCTCATGCATAGTGGAGCAATTGTCTTTAATTTGAGTTACAATATCATCGACTTTCTTTTCAAAGAGGCTGTCACCGAGACAGGGAGCATCAGTTGGTCAATCACTTAACTGGTTCCTGAGGTCAGAAGCTTTGAGCCATGCTGAGGTGTCGTCATCGTAGATGGAAGGCATATAAGATAAGTAGAATCCTGTAAGGCCATTTGGAGTTGTGAAATGTTTTCTATATGATCAGGAGCTGTGGAGGCTTTGGCTTCCTCTAGCTGTTGCAGAATGGAGTGTTGATTAATGCAGGATTGTGGTGAGCCTTTGTTTTGAAGGTGAGCATGACTCCCTGGTAGATCTTTCTGCCAATAGTCTAATAATCTGGGTCTCCTGCCTGGAGGGACATTGAACTACTGTGTCTTTTTATTAATTTACCAAAATAGCAAACAGACTGTACCATCAGGAAAAGAACTACTGTGTCATTTTGTTTGTTGACTTTGAGACCATGGAGTGATGGGAAATATGAGAACGGTCATGGCATGGAGTTTTCTGCACCTTTGTATTTGAGGTCAAGATACCTAGAGGCGGGCAGAATCAAATAGGGCGTTTGCCAGTTGGTGAGCTGGAGATGCAAAATTGAAGTTCTGAGAGGGCAAGGACTTCTTTGTTGGGTGCCCTGCAGGATTTAAGAATGGTGAGGAAGTCTCTTGTTCCTGGTTTCCAGATTGGAGTTAAGACCCCGTAAGTTAGAGTTTTTGCAACAAGCAAAGATACAAGTAGCCCTCTGTTTACGTAGGTGCTAGCTGATTAGCTGATGGACTGGTAGGCATTGCTTCCAGAGTGGGAGTATTCTGTTTATCAGATTGAAGTGTCCTCCTTAGGATCAAAATATATGGACTCTGGGTAAACTGAGGGGTAGGGCTCCCACTGGGTCTGAGAGATTAGGGGGGGGGGGAAGTTACCCTAGATAGATCATAAGTACATAAGCACTGCCACGCTGGGAAAAGACCAAAGGTCCATCAAGCCCAGCACTCCATCTCTGACAGCGGCTAATCCAGGCCCCATGAACCTGGCAAAATCCCAAAATTTAATAACGATCAATGGACTTTTCCTTCAGGAATCTGTCCAGACTCCCTTTAAACTCAGCAAGGCCAGCTGCCGTCACTACCTTCTCCAGCAATGAGTTCCAGAGTCTAACCACGCACTGAGTAAAGAAAAACTTTCTCCAATTTGTTTTAAACCTACCACATTCTAATTTCATCTTGTGTCCCCTAGTTCTATTATTGATAGAAAGCGTAAACAAACGCTTCACATCTGTCCGCTCTACCCCACTCAAAATTTTGTAGACCTCTATCATATCACCCCTCAGCCGCCTTTTCTCCAGGCTAAAGAGTCCTAGCCTTCTTAACCTCTCCTCATAAGGTAGTCGTCCCATCCCTTTTATGGAACCCGGGAGGATGCTGGGGTGTGCATTGACTGAGAGGAAAGGTGTCCTACCAATGTTTATGGCATGGTGTGGAGCCACTGGTGAGGCCACGAAGGAGGGAATGTTGTGGCCATGAGGAGGGGGTTTTGTCGGGTGGTGGTGGGTGAGAGATGGAAGCTTGGGACTACTGGAGTAATGCTGTGCTGTCCTATCCTGTATGAACAGGATGCCTGTTCTTGTGACAGGGGAAGAGGAACCTCTGGAGTGAGGAAAGGCATGGAGGAGGAGAGGCACACCTTGACGAGAGGGACTTCGTCCCAGGGGGGATGTGGGGGAGGATGAAAGAGGGCATTTGCTCTTCAGAGTGAATAGGTGGTGTGAGGCTCAGGAGGCTGTCTGATCAGTGTGTTTTGAGGGGGTTTTTTTTTTTTTTTTTTTTTAACTGCCTTACCTGTAGTGCAGTCAGTGGTCTTTGCACCTTGACTGGACAGGGAATGAGTTGAGGCCGGGCCTTTAGCACCTCTGGTTGAAGATGCCTCACCACTTTTTGTCAGTGCTGGTTGTGGGAGGTGTGGTGCTCGCCTTATGTACCACATGGCTGCCAATGGTCTCTGGCACTTAGTGTTGACAGCAACAGTGTGGGGATGAAGCAACAGTCAGAAACCTGTTGGCCATGCCACCCCCATGAAGAGCTGCAGGCCACCAACACGGGTACTGCATGTGGGAGGGTGGGGGGAGCTGTTGAATACAGTCCTGTTGCTCACCTCCCCCAGCAGTGCTGAGACTGGGGGGGGGGGGGGGGGGGGGGGGGGTGGAGGTTGAATGCGATATGGACGGAGCTGTGGAGGCTATTGGCAGCCATGTGGTAGGAGCCAAGGCGGTTGAGATTCAAAAAGATTATTAGAGTTCTGTGAGATATAGCAGGTTGATTCTTTGTCTGGGAGCTGCTTTGAAGTAAACATTTAAAGGAGAGAGGAGAGCTGTGGGAGTGAAAGAAGCTGAGGAGATAGGAGGAAATGCACCAAGCACGGGAACTCCTGCACATGCCCAGTAAGCTGAAAGGCTTACTTAGGTAGAAGAGAGCACTGGAACACAGGCTTATTGTCCCTGTATATCTCCTGCTTGTTTCTGGAGAATTAGTTCTTGTAGACCAACTTAGATTGTAAGCCCTTCGGGGAAAGGAAAATATTTATTGTATCTGAATGTTACTTGCCTTTAACTACTGGGAAAGGTTTGAGGTAAATCCAAATCCCTTTTCCTTTTATTTGGTGTGTTAGACATTCTTGGCCATTAAGTCCTTTGAATACAGTGTGATGTGTTTTCTTGCCTGATGGGATAACATAGCACTTAATTCTCCTCCTGTCTACTTTCTGGAGCCTCAGGGTAGAAGAAAATCCCTGCTGTCAGGCTTTCTTTCCTCAATCTTTTCCTCCATTTTTTTGTTCCCCCAGAATTCTCTGACACGGAGTGCTCCTGTGAATAGTGAAACTCAAGGTCGCTTTGGTTCTCGTTTCCTTACAACCTACGACAGGAGATTTGTCATTAAGACAATAACAAGTGAAGACGTAGCTGAGATGCATAATATTTTAAAGAAATACCACCAGGTAGGTACAGTGGGTCCAGTATTCTAAAATGGAAAGAATAACACAGGCTCGAGGGAGGGAGGACTGTCCTCTGGTTGGGCACTGCTGCTGGAGTCACTGGGGGTCAGATCACTTTTGGATGTGATATACTTTGACCTCCGTTTTCAGACATGGGATGAAGATTTTATTGAACGTTTGGTGGCACATGGTGTGTTTGGATAAATAAAGGGAGGGAATTTTAAAAAGCTGGTCGTCCAGAGGACTATTGAAGCTTTTGGCACCACCTTTCTCCTGCTCTGCCCTATTTCTTGTTGTTCTGTTATTCAGAACCCTTCTCCCAGTTCTGCCAGTGCACTTTCTTCTGCTCCTGTGTCATACCCTTCTATTCTGGTACTGAAAACCTTCCAACTCCTGCCCTGCAGTTTCCCCTGCTTCTAGTATGCACAGCTTTGCCAGTATGCCTCATCCCTGCCATTCCAGTACTAGTAGCCCTCATCACATTATCCCTGTTTCAGGCACTAGTTTTGAACTTTCTTCTTTGCATTTTAGTTTATTGTGGAATGCCATGGGAGCACATTGCTTCCTCAGTTTCTGGGGATGTATCGCCTCACTGTGGATGGTGTAGAAACATACATGGTCGTGACCAGGAATGTGTTTAGCCACAGACTCACTGTGCACCGGAAGTATGACCTGAAGGTAAGGAACAGCTTCAGCATCAGAATCTAGCCTGCCCCTCATACTTGCATTTCTAATGCTAGAAGCAGTTAATTGAGTGTTTAATTAGCCCAGCTGTGTATGTCAGCCAATAAATAAATCTGTACAAGTGACTCAAGGAAACAATTAATTGTCAAGCTAGTGTTTTAATAATGACAGGGCTGCTCCTGACTTTCCCCATAATCCCTCCTCCAGCTCTTGAAGAGCTGATGATGTCATAGGAAATCTTTGGGTTTGAATGTGTTAAAGGTTCCTCTCTTTCTGCTGGTGAACATCTCTCAAAGTCACATCTGTTGTGGTGTTACATCCTTCTGGAAGGGGCGGGGGCTTGACCAGGTTGCTATAAAGGCCCTTGAATATCTATGGAGGAGAGGAACAGAAACCTTACGGGCAATTTCACCTTTGTTTTCTCAGGGCTCAACAGTATCGAGGGAAGCAAGCGACAAAGAAAAGGTTGGTGCAGCTTGGGTTGTGACATTTCCCTGTGTCTGAGTGTTTCAGAATCGCACTGCCTTGTCTTTTCATTCTTGCTGATTCTGAAGTGGTAAATGCAGTGAGCATTTGTGGTTGTGTGCAGTGGTGTTTCCCCAACCCTTTCCTGGAGAAACACCTAGGCAGTGATACTTTTAGGATTGCCACAATGAGTGTTCATAAAAGATTTGTCTACTGTGGGTCTCTAAAGTATATGAATTTCTCATTTCATTGTGATAACCTGAACATCTTACTAAAAGGTGTGCCTCCAGGTCTGGGTTGGGAAACACTGGTGTAGGTGATTGTAGGAAATGAATATGAGAATGGGAGGTGGGGGGGGGGGTGTGCTTTACTTAATATATATTATCAAAGGAACAGATTCTATAGCACAGGGTCTTGTCACAGTTTGGGAACCAGAGTGTGTGTGTGGTAGTGGTGAGGGGGGGTCATAGAAACATTGCTGATCCCTCTTCTTCTGGACTTTGACTATGGGCTGTACCCAGTAGTGGCAGTCAACATGGGACCTGTGAGCCAGTGAATATTCACATTCTCTGGCCCCTCCTCGTGTTAATGGTATTGGGGATTGTGAGCACAAACTGACACACAGAGTCCTGTGGTGACTACTCTTACTTGTTGCCTTTATGCTTTGGATAATTGGAGGGGGGTGGAAGTGGATAAGAGAAAGGAGGGAAGTGGAGGTCTGTCTTTTTCATAATCTGAGATAATGAGAATTTTTTTTAGTGTTAATATGGGTGATGTCATCCATGTCGCCCAATGCATAACACTTTTACAGCATATTATATTTTAGGAGTA
Source organism: Microcaecilia unicolor (assembly GCF_901765095.1). Classification (NCBI taxonomy): domain Eukaryota; kingdom Metazoa; phylum Chordata; class Amphibia; order Gymnophiona; family Siphonopidae; genus Microcaecilia; species Microcaecilia unicolor. Next base: position 68,003,545 of record NC_044042.1, on the reverse strand, counting down.
CCCGCCAGCATCCCCACTGCGCATGCGCGAGTGCCTTCCTGCCTATTGCGAGAGCATGGGACCAGCAGTCTCTCTTCATCCACCATGAGAAGAGAACATGCTGTTTGCAGCTCCTCACAGCATCTGGTGCACTGCTGCTTTTTGAGCTTGTTTTGGACTTTCTCTTTGGGTGCTTTTTGCCCAGTTTTGTTTTCCTCCTTTTGTGGGAGCTTTTTCTTTCCTCCCTTTACAGTCTTACAGCTGGGTGGCTGGTGGGTGTGAAGATCACTTGGTCACTTGCTTGCCTGGTGCAAAGGTGCAAGACCTCATGCATCACCTAGATACGATTTCAGAGGGTGCTGGGGAGGGGCCTGCTGTCTTGGTACATGTGGGTACCAGTGACGTAGGAAAATGTGGGAGGGAGGTTCCAGAAGCCAAATTTAGGCTCTTAAGTAGAAAGCTGAAATCCAGATCCTTCAGGATAGCATTTTCAGAAATGCTCCCTGTTCCATTCACAGGACCCAAGAGGCAGGCAGAGCTCCTCGGTCTCAGTGCATGGTTGAGATGATAGCACAAGGATGAGGGGTTTAGATTTGTTAGGAACTGGACAATGTTCTAGGGAAGGGGGAGCCTGTTCCAAAAGGATGGACTCCACCTTAACCGGGATGGAACCAGGCTGCTGGTGCTAACTTCTAAAAAGGAGATAAAGCAGCTTTTAATCTAAAATGGGGGAAGGGGGGAAGCTGACAGTCACCCAGGAGCGCGTGGTTTGGTGTGGAGTATCCTTGAAGGATACTATTGAAACAGGACATTTAGGGAATCCCAATAGAGAGGTTTCAATAATGGTGAAAGAAAGCCAGGAGTGTTTAACAGGAGAACAGAGTAAAGGATGCAAGTTATCCCCTTCAACTTCAGAGCAGCTTGTAGATGCTAGGAAAAAAACATGTATGCAAATGGTAAAAGCCTAAAAAATAAGATGGGAGAGTTGGAGTATATAGCACTAAATGAAGAGGTAACTATTTTAGGGAGAAAATCCTATCACTTTGTGACTTGCTGCCCTTGAACGCCTCTAGCATTGATGAATTTCTCTCCAACCTTGCGCCTCCTCTTGACCATAGTCCAGCTGACCGCTTTTGGACAACCTTTGCCCAGGTCTCCACTGAGAAGGTCTGTTTTGCCATCTGCAAATTTTCTAAAACGCACTGCAAGCTGGACAGCTGTCCAAACTACCTGATACAGTCGGTGCTAGAGTATTTTACTGACAACTTCACCTCATATCTGAACTTCATGCTCCAACAAGGGCGCTTCCCCATAAATCACGGTAGCATTCTCCTTATGCCAATCTCTAAGGACCCGAAGGCCCTGCCTAGCATCATATCTTAACTACCGCCCTGTTGCCACTATCCCGCTACTAGTCAAGTCTATAGAGAGCTTGATCAACTCACAGCTCACTGATTATATGGATAAATTCTCTATTCTCCATGCCTCCCAATCCGGGTTCTGGTCTCACCACAGTACCGAGACAGTACTGGTCACACTCCTTTCCAACTTTAAGAAGGAAATATCACTTGGGAAAAACATCTTGCTGTTGCAATTTGATCTGTCCAGTGCATTCGACATGGTGGACCACAACCTCCTTCTGTCTTTACTATGTGAATTCGGCGTTGGTGGTTATGTCTTGGAATGGTTTAGAGAATTTCTCTCATGTTGATCCTATCAGGTCAAAGTCCATTCTGCTATTTCACCACCTTGGAGATCCCCCTGTGGAGTTCCTCAGGGCTCCCCCCTGTCACCTACCCTATTTAATATCATGATGTCGCCACATGCCACGGCCCTTTCCAGCCATGGCCTGCACCCGTACATATATGCAGATGATGTAACTATTTGCATTCCCTTCCGCTCTTCTTTATCTGAAATCACTGATGCAATACAGAATGGTTTTGCCGTCATGGCCAATTGGGCAAACGAATTTAAGTTCAAGCTAAATCAGGAAAAAACCCAATGCATCATTCTCTCCTCACAATTCAATAAATCTATCCCAGGCACAATTTCTACGCTGCACTACTCCCTCCCTATTGCAGATAAGTTGAAGCTCCCTGGCATCATTCTGGATTTGCACCTGACCCTCGATCTTCAGGTCTCAGCTCTTCTGAAACGAATGTTCCTCTCCATGCGGTCACTAAGACGTATCAAGCAATTCCTTTCATTCAACCTATTCCGGTCTCTAATCCATTCCCTTGTTTTGAGCCATTTTGACTACTGTAATGGGATTTACACCGGATGCAAAGAACAAACCCTAAAGAAGCTCCAAACGGCACAAAACACAGCAGCGAGATTACTGTTTGGTAAATCTCGGTTTGAAGCAGCGAAACCTCTAAGAGAGAAGCTCCACTGGCTACCGATCAAAGAGCATATCAAATTTAAAGTCTGTGCTCTAACCCACAAGATCGTTTACGGGAATGCTCCAGTTTATATATTCAGCCTGATTGACCTCCCTCCAAGAAACTCCAAGAAGCCGTCCCGTACTTACCTACATCTCCACTATCCTAACTGCAAGAATGTACGGTACAAATTGCTCTTCGCCTCCTCTTTTTGCTTTATGAGTCCACGATACTGGAATGCTCTGCCATCCGCATTGAGGGAAACTACCGACCACGCCCTGTTTAAGAAACTCCTCAGGACTCATCTATGTGATAAAACCTACTCAGCTGTTCCTTCTACTCAGCTGTTCCTTAACTTCCTGCCGTCCCTCCTTGGCTTCCTCTGTTGTTCCCCCCCCCCCCCCCCCTCCCCAAGATGTGCCTTCTTTTTTGTTCCGCCCTTGCATTTGTTTGATGTTCATTCTTTATAAATTGTTAGCCACATAGAGCCTGCTATGTTGGGAATATGTGGGATATAAATGTTCTAAATAAATAAATAATAGGCATCTCATAGACATGGTGGAAGGAGGACAATCAATGGGACATTGTGTTATCAGGGTACAAATTATATTGCAGTGATAGAGTGGATCAAATTGGAGGGGAGGGGTTGTGCTATATGTTAGAGGGAAGAGTCAAACAAAATAAATATTCTACGTGAAACAGATAGTAGCATAGAATCTTTGTGGATAGAAATTCCGCGTGTGGGAGAGAGAGTATACTGGTAGGGCTGTACTACTTTCCGCCAGGACAGAACAAATAGATGAACAAATGTTTACAGAAATTAGGAAATCTGGCAAGTTGGGCAACATTATAATAATGGGTGATTATACCATCTGGTTTTTCTCTCCCTGACGCAGCCAAATATTGGTGAAACATGGCTATGTCGGGCGACAGCATTTGAATCCTGGGAGCTTTTATGAATCAATAGACTGGTTTCTTATAATAATGGGTGATTTCAGTTACTCCAATATTGACTAGATAACTGCTACATCAGGAAGCACTAGGGAGGCAAAATTCTTAGATGTAATAAATGACTGCTTCTTGGAGCAGCTAGTCCAACAACAGGCTAGAAGGGGAGCTATTGTAGATCTTGTCCTTTGTGGAATACAGGACATGATATGAGAGAGAACGGTGTTAGATCCGCTGGGAAACAGTGTTCATAACATGATCAAATTTGAGCTACTATCTGGAGTGAAGTCGTTAAAGAAATCTACTGTAGCAGCATTTAATTTTTGAAAGGGTGACTATGGCAAAATGAGGAAAATGGTTAAAAAGAAGCTGAAAGGGTTAGGACTTTAAATCAGGTATGGATATAGTTTTAAGATACCATCATGGAATCCCAGATTTAGATGTATTCCATGTATTATCAATGGTGGAAAGAAGAGCAAATGACAGGCAGCATGGTTGAAAGGTGAAGTGAAAGAGGCTATTTGAAAAAAAAAGAACTTCCTTCAAAGAATGGAAAAAGGATCCAAATGAAGAAAAATAAGAAGCAACATAAGCAGTGTCTAGCTAGATACAAAGCACTGAAAAAGAAGGCTAAAAGAGAATATGAAGAAAAACTTGCTGTGGAGACAAAAGCTCATAGTAACACCTTTTTTGGACACATCAGAAGCAGAAAGCCTGTGAGGGAATCCGTGGGACCATTAGATCATGAAGGAGCAAAAAGGGTACTTGGGGGAGGACAAGGCCATAGCAAAGAAACTGAATGAGTTCTTTGCTTCAGTTTTTACAGAAAAAGCTATGAGATCTACATGTTCCAGAAATGGGTTTCAAGGGTGACAATACAGAGGAAATGAAGGAATCTCAGTGAACCTGGAAGACATACTGATCTCGACAAGTTAGTGTGATAAATCACCTGGACCAGGTGGCATACACCCCAGGGTACTGAAAGAACTCAAACATGAAATTACTGATATGTTAGTGATCTGTAACCTGGCATTAAAATTGTCCATAGTACCTGAAGATTGGAGGGTGGCCAATGTACCCCTGATTTTTAAAAAGGGTTCCAGGGGTGATCTGGAAAATTAAAGACCGGTAAGCCTGACGTCAGTTCCAGGGAAAATAGTGAAAACTGTTATAAAGAATAAAGTTACAGAACACGTAGACAAATATGGTTTAATGGGACAGAGTCAGCATGGATTCAGCCAAGGGAAGTCTTGCCTCGCTGATTTGCTTCATTTCTTTGAATGCACAAATAAACATGGATAAAGGTGAGCCGGTTGATGTAGTGTATGTGGATTTTCAGAAATGTTTTGACAAAGTTCCTCATGAGAGACTCCTGAGAAAGTTTAAAAGTGATGGGATAGGAGGCAATGTCCTTCTGTGGATTAGGAATAGGTTATTGAACAGAAAACTGAGGTAGGGTTAAATGGCCATTTTTCTTAATGGAGGAGGGTGAATAGTTGAGTGCCATGGGGATCTGTACTGGAACCACTGCTATTTAACAGATTTATAAATGGTCAGGAAAACGGAACGTTAGCAGATGACACAAAACTATTCAAAGTTGTCAAAATACATGTGGATTGTGAAAAATTGCAGGAAGACCTTAGGAAACTGGAAGACTGGGCATCCAAATGGCAGATGAAATTTAATGTGGACAAATGCAAAGTGATGCACGTTGGGAAGAATAATCCGAATCATAGTTATCTGATGCTAGGGTCCACCTTAGGAGTCAGCACTCAAGAAAAAGATTTAGCTGACATTGTAGACAATACGCTGAAATATTTTGCCCAGTGCATGGTGGTAGCCTAAAAAGCCAACAGGATGCTAGGAATTATTAGGAAAGGGTATGATAATTAAGACTAAGAATATTATAATGCCTCTGTATCGCTTCATGGTGCGACCTCACCTTGAGTATTGCGCTCAATTCTGGTCGCCGTATCTTAAAAAAGGTATATCAGAAAAGATTCAAAGAAGAGCAACCAAAATAATAAAGGGGGTGGAACTCCTTCCATATGAGGAAAGGCTAAAAAAGGTTAGGGCTCTTCAGCTTAGAAAAGAGACGGCTGAGGGGGGATGTGATTGAGGTCTATAAAATCTTGAGTGGTGTAGAATGGGTAGACGTGAATAGATTTTTCATTCTTTCAAAAAGAACGATGACCAGTGGACACTCAATGAAATTACATGGAAATACTTTTAAAACAAATAGGAGAAAATATTTTTCATTCAAAGAATAGCTAAGCTCTGGAACTGGCCTGAAGATGTGGTAACAGCAGTTAGCATATCTGAATTTAAAAAAGGTTTGGACCAGTTCCTGGAGGAAAGGTGCATAGTCTGTTATTGAGATGGACATGGAGGAAGCCACTGCTTTCCCTGGGATTGGTAACATGGAATGTTGCTACTAATTGAGTTTCTGCCAGGTACTTGTGACCTGGATTGGCCACTGTTGGAAGCTGGATACTGGGCTAGATATACCTTGGTCTGACTTAGTATGGCTATTCTTATGTTCACTTTTAAGTTTTATTCTTTTTCCGTTCTCACAAGGCCTGCTTAGGCCTGAGCTTTGGTTGGGATTTTTCCTTTCATGTTTACTTGGTGATTTGTCCCTGTTTACTATCACCAGAGTCATTTGATTTGGCCACAGCTGTTTTTCCTTCCATGTCATTGAAGGTTCCCAGTGGCTTCAAGCACTGTGCTTGGTGCAATCAGACCATTTCTAGAACTGATACCCATTCCTAGTGTCTCCAGTGTTTGAAGCCAGAACATAACCCTTTCAGCTGTCTTCTTTGCCTGGTGTGCAGAAAAGGACATAGCTGTCCATAGAGGCTCAGAGAAACAATTTTGGAGCCAGGTCCAAATCGTCAACATTGGCATTGACATCGGCGCTTGCTCCGGCAGTGGGTGCATTGATCCCCATGGCTGCTAGACTCATGTCCAACACTTGGAATGTACGTGCATCATGCAAGTGTCCACCTGCTTGACGCCGTCCTCTGTGCAGGGCCCCAGGACTGGTCATGACCTGACCTAGCAACAAGGAGGTGTGAGAATTTGATGTCCTTTTCAGCACCAAGGGATGTCAATGCTCGGCATTGGATGAAGATCAAGAAGCACATGCATTGATCCCCTTGATGCATGGTGCTGGGGGCACTGAGGGATCCGGTCCCCTGGGAGTGCTCCCCCTCCATTGAAGAGGTGCAGATGCTGGGAACACCATGTAGCTGGAACCAGGTACCTGAATCAACACCAGCAGTTCAGCATCCTGTCTTTGAATCATTGTCCCCAGCCTTTCCCGATGTTAAACCCTGCATTGGCAGCACAGACCACCAAATTGCCCTCCGAGAGCATCTTGTGTTGGCTCTCGGCACAGGGGAGGTACTTGCAGAGGAACTCTGTGCCCCTCAAAAGACCCACATGGTCGAGCCCTTTCCACCAGGGGAAGAAGGGAAGGGATTCTATTCCAGATACTTCCTTGTCCCAAAGAAAACAGGAGGGTGTGTCCTATCCTAGACCTAAGGGCCCTGAACAAATTCCTGGTCAAAGAAAAGTTCAGGATGGTTTTCCTGGGCACGCTTCTCCCAATAATTCAGGAAAAAGATTGGCTATTCTCTCTGAACTTAGGATTCCTACACTCACATTCCGATACTTCCAGGCCACAGGAAGTATCTCAGATTTTGGGTGGGAACAAGTCACTTCCAGTACCACGTGTTGCTGTTTGGCTTCACTTCAGCTCCTAGAGTTTTCACCAAGTGCCTAGCGGTAGTCACAGTGTCACTACGCAGACTGGAAGTCCATGTGTTTCCATACTTGACAATTAACTGTTGAAGAGCATGTTGAAGGACAGAGGTCAATTTGAACCAGTTTGACTGTGAGACTACCATTCTAAATTTCTCAGCCTTAGAAAGTGCTGATGATGGATGTATGCTGCCTGGGGTAGGGAGCTCATGTGGATGAGCTTCACACCCAAGGTGCTTGGTCAGCTCAGGAATCGGATCTTCAAATCAACCTCCTGGAGCTTCGGGCAATGTGGAATGCTCTAAAGGCTTTCAGAGATCGGCTGTTCAATCAAATCATACTCATTCAATTGGACAATCAGGTTGCAATGTATTACACCAACATTAGGGGGATATCAGATCATTCCCTCTGTGTCAGGAGGCTATTCAGATGTGATACTGGGCTTTCCAGCACAGGATAGTTCTCAGGTCCACATACCTGATGGGCAAATCCAATACCTTGGCCTACAGACTGAGCAGATTCATGCAACTACACGAGTGGTCACTCAGTTTGAGTGCTACCTGTGAGATCTTCTGAGCATGGGGCACCCCCTCAGTACTGTTCCGTGGTCGGGGCACACAACAGACTAGCATCGGATGCCTTCCTTCTTCATTGGAAGAATGGTCGTCTGAATGTATATTCTCCTATACCTCTTGTGGGGAAGACCTTTCTGAAACTTAAGCAAGACCACAGAACCATGTTTCTGATTGCCCCCTATTGGCCCAGGCAGATCTGGTTCCCTCTTCATCTGGAGTTATCCTCCAAAAAACCTTGGAGATTGGGGGGGGGGGTGCTGACTCTCGTCACGCAGAACAAAGGATCTTTTCTACCTCCCAACCTCCATTCCATGGCTCTCACAGCCTGGATGTTGAGAGCTTAGTATTAGCTTCCTTGCATCTTCTGGAGGGTGTCTCCAGGGTCTTGCTGGCTTCCAAGAAAGATTGCACCAATAGGTGCTCCTCATTCAAATGGAGGAGGTTTACTGGTGTGAGGGCAGGGCCCTAGATCCTGTTCTTGCCCTACACAGATCTTTCTTGAATACATTCTACACCTCTCTGAGTCTCTTAAGGACCTATCCTGTAAGGGTGCATCTTGGTTCAATTAGTGCTTACCATCACCTTGTAGAGAGTAATCCCATCTCTGGAAAGTCTCTACTTGTTCGCTTCATGAGAGGTTTGCTATTGTCAAAGCTCCCTGTGAAACCTCCACCTGTGTCATGGGACTTCAATGTCATCCTCGCCCAGCTGATGAAAGATCCTTTTGAGCCGCTGGATTCCTGTGATCTATAGTACTTAACCCGGAAGGTCATATTCTTGGTGGTTGTTACTTCAGCTCGCAGGGTGAACCTTGATGACATCACCCACATGTGAGAATGAATGGTCTGCAGTCTTTGGAGAATATATGGTACAGGTAAGTATCCCTGCTTTATAGTGCGATGGATTAAGGATGTCATTGAAACAGTATACAACATCTGTGAAAAAGTGATGCCAGTGGGCCTCAAGGCTCATTCCACCAAAAGGATAGGTGGTTTTCTGAGCAGAGGCCTGGTCAGTCGCACCTGTAAAGTGGTGGTATGTTCATCACTGCATTCCTGGATACAATTCTTCTTCCTTATATAACACACATGATTCAAACAAGTCTTCAATTGGATGAAATACCTAAAGTATGGACAAAAGTGATTATCCTTTCTAGACTAAAGGACACATCAGATGACACCTTATCAGCTTCAAATTACTGCCCAATGGTTAATCTGCCTTTCATAGACAAATTAACAGAATATGCAGTGTCTCAACAACTTAATAATTTATTGGACAAAATGCACATCCTCCATCGTAATCAGTTTGGGTTTCGCAAGGGCATTAGTACTAAAACCACACTTTTAGCCCTATTTACCTGCATTCAGTCTTCATTGATTAAAATAAAATTGTTCTATTTTCTTTAAATCTTTCCGCTGCATTTGATGTTATTGATCACACACTTGTTCTTTCTTAACTTTCTTCCATAGGATTCTCAGGGATAGTTCTCTCATGCTTTAGTTTATATCTTACAAAAACAGGAGTATTCTGTAAAATTGGCGTCTTCCCACTTGGCTTCTTACGTCTTCAGCTGTTGATTTCCTCAAGGTAATCTATTAGCTCCAACTCTATTTTAACATATTCATGGTACCATTACTCAGCTTCATTGATGGTTGATAGGTCATAAAATGAAATTAAACCCAGATAAACCAAAGGTATCTTGTTCAATTAAAAAAAAAAGTACCATTTTACCGCCTAAGTTACAGATGTCTACTTCTATCATTGGGTTACATCCCTAAAAATTTTAGGAATAATCTTAGACAGTGATGTATTTTTTAAGGGCCATATTTCATCTATCTCCAAGAAATGCTTCTATAAGTTGCATATGATGCGTTCAGTTCGATCTTTGTTCTCTGTTGAAACCTTGCAGTCAAAGACCCCTGCTATGGTTATCACCAGTATTGATTACTGTAATTTGCAACTCTTAGAAAAATACTTCTTATAAAACTTACAAAAGGCATAAGAAAATGGGACCATGTAACTCCGTTCTTCATAGAAGAACACTGGCTTCCTGTTAAATACAGAATCCAGTTTAAAATACTAATCTTGGTATATAGAATTAAATATCTCATACCATACACACCTTCTAGAAGCTTACATTCTTCAAATCAAAACTTACAATACCTTCCTTTCATATTATTCATTTACAGTCCATTCAAGATTTTATTTTTAATGTGATAGGCCCTACACTCTGGAACCACCTACCCCAATACCTAAGATCAGGACCAAGTTATCAACACTGTTTAAATCTAAAATGAAGACCTGCTGACTTTCAGTTTAGACTTCGATAGTGGAGCGTAAATTGGATGGTAAACGGCAACTGGTCCTGGCCTAGGATTGAACAAATGTGGCTGTACCCTTAATCTCTATGAATAATTTTGTGACCTCTTTTCTGTTAATATGTCTTGTAGACTTTTATGTGAACTGTTATGTCAGATATGCCTGATAACGATTTATCAAGTTAGAAATAAACTGTAAACATAAAAAAATTGATGTTTTGACAAGGAGTGATGTGGCCTTTGGCCAGTAGAATATTGCTTTGGTATATCCCATTAGTCTGGGCTGGTCCAGCTGGACAATAAGGAAGGTGAAATTTATTCATACCTGTTAATTTCCTTTCCTTGAGTCCTGCAGGAGCAGTCCAGGGCCTGCCTTGGAACACTGTGTTGTACAGGATATCTTTCAGGCTTAACCTGCTCTATTTATGTTGTGTGTATATAGTTTATTGGAAGTAGTATGCTCATGTTTTATGTTGTAGTGGTTTTGATGGGGTTAAGGTGGTGTGTGGCAAGGTGGACCTAATCCTGCTTTGGCAGTGGTATACTGGAGAATTCAGGCTGCACAAGCCCTTATACCAGTGATGTCACTGGTTTAGTTCATAATCTCTACCACCATCTGCTGGTAGGGGGACTCAACCCTTTGGTTTGGTTTGTACTGGACTCGTCTAGCAGGACTGAAGGAAAGAAAATTAACAGGTTTGAATAAATGTCACCTTTCTTTTGCAGGCCAAGGATCTGCCCACGTTCAAAGACAATGATTTTCTGAATGAAGGTCAGAGGCTGCATGTTGGGGAGGAGAACAAAAAGATGTTCCTGGAGAAGCTCAAACGAGATGTGGAGGTGAGTGGTTACTTTTAACCTTTGTCTAAATGTTCAGGATTCTCCTGCATACTAGGACCATCTCTCAAAATCCCTGGTTTTTGCCAGGAGATGTCCTCTGTATCCTCGGCTCAGTGAATTTCTAGAGCTTTTTTGTTCTTTGTTTTGCAAGGATACATGAGAAAACATCTAACAGTCGTCATTAGCTCTTACTGCAGAGGGCATGCAGTGCCTGCTTTCCCAGCCCCCAGAGACCCCACATTTGTGACTCATGCAGGCTTAATCCAAGGCTTTATAAAGAAGGTGAGAACCTTTTGCTCCTGTCCCATGACATTCCCAGGCTGAACTCCAAAAACAACATGGAACAAGCCACTACTGCTGCACTGTCCCTAAGGATGTTCAACCCTTCATATCTTCATGATGTCACTTTGACTTTGTTAGAATGGATGTATTCAGTTTTCTTTATAACCCGTCACAAAATCCAGTAAACATGTGTGGTCTTCTGGCTGGTGAATGCTATATGATACCCATTTTACTGGGCAGTCTAGAGGAGGCAGATATTTCAGCAGACGATCAGGGGTGTAGCCTATTGTTTGTTAACATCTTTTTTTAAAGACATATCCGAATGCAGTGCTGATCCTTTCTGTTGAAACTTTCTAGTTCTTATGGCAACTGAAGATCATGGACTACAGCCTGCTGGTAGGGATCCATGACGTAGACCGTGCAGAGCAGGAGGAGATGGAGGTGGAGGATCGGACTGAGGAGGATGAGTGCGAGGATGGCATTGGCGGGAACCCCATTTGTTCCTATGGGACTCCACCTGACAGCCCCGGCAACCTCCTAAACTTTCCCCGCTTTTTTGGGCCAGGAGAATTTGACCCTTCAGTGGATGTGTATGCCATGAGAAGCCATGACAGTGAGTACCAGTGCAAGCAGGTCTCTGGATTGCCCTGATAGTGCTCAGCTTCCAGGCTGTAAAATTTCTACATCCTTCTAAATATCTCATTTCAGACCAATATTGTTGGAGGGACTGAGTACATGTGATATTACACCCCATTATGCACACAATAAAATACTCACTGGAACAGCCAGTTAGTTTTGCCATGTCAGCTGTGTAAGTACTGCCCCATGTGTATAGAGCAAACAGTGCCCAAGTTAGTGCAATTCATCATCATCAGCTGTGCTGCTGTTTCTATTCCATAGCAGTGATAAGGTTTCAGGCATTGTGGGACAGTGTACTGCAGAAACCTTTTGTAAGTGTACACTGCTTATAAAACAGCTCTAATTTTAAAAAGAATTTCCCCCTTCAGTGCTCACTGAAGTCCTATACCTCTCATATTGTGGTGTCTTGTGAAGCATGGGAAGAGCACTAACCAGCAGAGGTGGGGCGTCCCTGCCTAGTGTCACTGAAATTCAATGTTTGTTTCTCAGATGCTCCAAAGAAGGAAGTTTATTTCATGGCCATTATAGACATCCTGACACCGTATGATGCAAAGAAGAAAGCTGCACATGCTGCCAAAACAGTAAAGCATGGGGTAAGCAGATTCTGGGCTTCCCTTAGGCTGTTCCTAAGCAGGGATGTGGAGAGATTTTGGCCACCTTTTCCCCTTGGGTCCCTCTTAAAATATGGGGTAAGCTTGACTGGGAATCTTGTCTTTCTAGGTTTTGCAGATTTGCTGGCCTGTATTTGACATGTATTTGTCTTGTGCCTTCCAGGCAGGTGCAGAAATTTCCACCGTGAATCCAGAACAGTACTCAAAACGCTTCATTGAATTCATGTCTAACATCATCACGTAGTCCTCCTTTCTCCCTCCCTCAGGAAGGTATCCCCAGAGACTGTGTGATTGCAGACTGCAGTGCATCCATGGCACTGAGAGGTGCTGCATTGGATGCTTGTGCACATTGGATATGCCATTGTGTAAACTGCAGGGTGCTTGTATTACATGTTACTTGATTACCCCTGATGACGGACGTCTGTTACAGAAATGCCATCATGTGCATTTAAGGACTTTTTTTTTTTAATCTCATTGCTTTAGCACTGCTATTTATAACATTTTTTTGTGCTTACGTTGAAAACCAGTTTATGGAAAAACCATGAAGAATTGCCTTTGGGTCCTTTTTATTGTGGTGGGGGATTCTTTAAAAGGCAAAGCCTGTTCTGTAAGACACAACCCTGCTGGAGACTTCAGGTGGTAATGAGTGAAATGTCTACTCCTTCCACTTTGAGGATATGGATTGTTCTCAATTAATTTATTCTTAGAAGATGGTTTCTGAAGCTGAGCAAGGCATTTGCCAGGCTGGCACTTGCTGAACAATTTTTTTTCTAATGTGAGTTTATCTTTTGGATGTGTTCACCAATAAGGGAAAGTAGAAACTTGTTTTTTTTATAACTGCATGCTTGTGAATCATTGGTAATGCAGAGATCCTGTGAGAAAGCATAAAAAAAAAGAGAGGGAAGTCAGTGGCTAGGTCAGCTAACCCATAGGAAAAGCCTCTGGGACAACATTATTACCATAGGGCAGGGACTCGGGGGTAACTGAGGAGAAAGTGCTGGAAATTTCCATTGCCGGCAGTTGAGTGTATCTATGATGATTGGTAATGAGTTCCCCAGTCATGCACTGCTTGGAGAATGTCTTGGTTTGTCTTGTCCAATTTTTCTGAACTGGCTCTTTGTATACAGCAGTTCTACGATGTGGTAACACTGAACCAGGCCTCCAAAGTTAGGTCCTGGTAACAGACAGCTATAGATTTAATTTCTATTTTCAATACTGTAATAACAAGAGTGTTACATCGGTTAAGCTAATATGAAACTAGTAGTTAAGGCAGATACAGGATGTTCTTTCTGATTACCAGCACCATGTTCTCTAGGGGCTGTAAGAAGTGCACCATTTCTGAATTTGTGTATGTTTTATAACACAGCTCCTTTTGTGGGGTACCACACACACTTTTCAGTGCAGTGTGGTATAGATTAGATGGTTTAAATATTGCGCTCAATGGCCTAAAGTCTGTCCATAATCCAGATAAATTCAGCAGATGCATTTTATTTGACTAGAATCTCTCTTCTCCCAACTGCCTGGTTTCCTCTCATGATCTATGTGGTGTTTAGATCAGGACGTTTTGCACATCCCTTCTTAAAGGTGTCGTAACTGCCAGGAAAATATGGCGCTTAAAACAGCTAAGCCTCACCCCTTTGCTTCCATTTCTTAGACAGGGTTTTCATCACTTCATAGTGTTTCGTGGTCCCTACCTATTAGGAAGTAGATATTACTGAGATGGTTTTAATCTTGTCATTGCTGCTCTGCCTGTTAATCACAGGTGCCTTCTTGTGTATGTCACTATATTTTATTCTGGAGATTCTGCCTTCTCAAAGGAGTAGAAGGATTATGCTGGTTCGATATAGTACTACTAGGGGAATTCTGCACAGAATCCCCCTGTCCTGAGGCTGAAATCATCCCACACTCACCTTTTTCTCTCCTTGGCTCTCTCACTACCTGCAGTTATCTCCTCACTCCCCCTCTCTAACTCCCAGTAAGACCTCTAATTTTGTCTGTGCCCAAGATTTTCCCCATACACATCCCACCTTCTTTCTCCCCCAGATGCACAACCCCTCCCCCCCACCAATCCCATGGTACACTCCTGAGTAATCTCCCTTTCCCAGCACTTCTCTTGTTGTGCAGTTGGGATTGGGAGAAAAGACGGACAAGGCTAACGGAGGAGGAGGTGAATGGTTGCATATCAGCTCACATCCTCCTCCGCCATACTAGGCCTGACTACTTATTTGAACCATACTACTGTACTGCAGTTCAAACAAGCAGTTGGGCCTAGGGCAGCAGAGGAGGAGGGAGGCAGAAGGGAAATGGAGGACAGCCACAGTGTAGGTGCCTGTGCAGAATTTCCCTAGGAGAAGTGTGAACTCTGCTGGTGGGCTTAAAGGTGAATAACATTTTGTCATCCTTAATGTGATTTCTTTTAGGTGAGAATAATACTTTTGAACTGAACTGCAGAAGTATTGCTTAAGAGATCCTGACTAATAGGTCAGGACTGGTTGGGATAGACATGGCTGTTTCTTCTCCCTGAGATCCATCCCAGTGTCTACTTTCGATAGGAATAGCAATCAGTTAAACATAATGGCAGGGGAAGGGAAGCTGTGCTTTGTTTCACTCCATGTTTATAAGTTTGAGCTGTCAGAACTTATTCCATTGCCTGCAGTTCTGTTTCAAAGTAAATGTCACAGCAAGATCTGAGCCAAATTTATTATCAAATCAAAAACTTGCATTGAATTATTAAGTTCTTGTTCAAGGCACTATCTGAAAACATGGAGCCTGTGTGCTTCTTTGTTTCCTGTTCTCAAGAGTATTTATACCTTAGACCTGCTGCCTCCCCTTTATGTGAGGTTGCCATATTATGTGTAAAAAAAAAATGCAGTTTAATCTTTTTTAATGTATTATGCCATATATAACTTGTTTAACAAAAGCATTTTTGTATATTGTTTACATTTGAAGTAGCATTATGTTTTTAAAATGCTAATTTTGGCTAGGCAGGCTTTTTTTTTTTTTTTTGCATAGTTAAATAGCTGAAAGGTGAAATGCAAATGATTTTTTTTTTGTTTGTTTTTAAATGGATTCTGTGTTTTTCTTTTGTGTTTTTGTCCTCTGGATCTCAGTCCTCTTTACTCTTGAAGTATTTAAAAAAGATTAATCATGGTTTATACAGTTGCTTCTGAACTTAATTTGCTGATTATTTTGTTATGAAACTGGGTCTGGTCATGGTTTGAATATAAATGAATCTACCCTGGAGGCTTCCTTCCTACTGAAATGCATTTGCAATACAAATAGAAAACTTGTCTGCCCTTAGGGTTGGAAATGAACACAGAATGTGCTTTCTTGATTGTTTTAATGCTGACCACCACCACACCTCACAGCTGATTCAGCACGAGTACCATGCCTCTTATCCCCCTTTTCCAGTGGTGTTGGAAGTGTATATATTAGAAGAAAAATATTTCTTGCCTGCTTTTTTTCTTTCCTTAAGGCCTACCAGACCAGGCCAGAAACTGCAGGTTATGCCTGTTGACCAGCAGATGGAGACAGAAGAAAATGTTCTGAGTGATTTGCCCAATAACAGCACTGTGGATGCTTACCTTTTCAGTATTTTGAATAACTAAGCAATAAAATAGTGATAATTGCTTATTCTTCACCCGTTTTTCTCTAGACTGAAAAGTTTCCAAAACATTTTGTCTAAAGAAAAAAAAACATAAAAATGAAAATTAGCAGGTAAGAAGTAATTTTACCTTCATTAACATCCTCCCCAGACTAGTCCAGAAGCTGTGGTATGTAGCAAAGCATTCCTTAAGATGGGAGGGACTCTGTAGCTGTTGTCCTTAAAACATTTAGCTTTAAAGGAAGCTTCCTGTCTTGCTGTTCTGTCTAGGCTATAATGCTTCCTAAGTGTAGCAAGGACTAAGTTGTAGCTCTGCATATAGCAATTGGGGTTACTGCACAAACCTCTGCACATGAGATTGCTAAGCCTCTAGTAAAATGAGCTTTCAAACTAAATGGGGATTGCTTACTCAAAAGAACGTAGGCAGGGACACTCGGAACATCTAACCAACAGGAAATAAGAAAAGTAGGTTTAGCAGCTTCTAAAGCTATCACGTGCAAAAAAACACCAACAATCGATCTTCTTTGGACATCAAGCAATTGTAAAGCTCTGAATTCTTCTCCATAGTTCTCTCTCCTAAAGGAGGAAAGAACAATCATCTGATTGTCATGCAAGTGAGAGGCTACTTTTGGAAGGAAGGAACTGCCTTAATAGAAACTTTGGCTTCTGACAAGAGGAAAGCATGGAACTCTGCAGGAGAATGCTTGTAACTCTGAGCCAGAATTATACTAGAATCAAAACCGTTTTCCAGGTGTAACTCTGAGCCAAAATTATACTAGAATCAAAACCGTTTTCCAGGTGTAACTCTGAGCCAAAATTATACTAGAATCAAAACCGTTTTCCAGGTGAGGTCTTTAAGCATAGCTTTCATGAGAGGTTCAGAGGCTAACAGTCTGAGAACTAAATTGAGATTTCACATTGGACAAGAAGACCTTACAGGAGGCTTAAGCTGATTTACACCATTTAGGAAATGAACTGCATCTGGATAAGCTGCTAAAGGGGATATTTGCAAATGTCCTCTAAAACAGGCAAGAGTCACCTACTTGCATTTTTAAGGAAACCAGAACCAAACCTTTCTGTGGCTAACTATGGCTGAAGAAAGAGAACTTGCACAGCCTGTACATCGATTCAATCTATGCCAGACCCTGTATACACAACTAAAATGCATCTTTTCTAGACAGCAGAAATATAGACATTACTTCTTCCAAATAGCACAGCTGCTCAAGAGCTAGGCAGTAAGTAGAGGAGTGGAGGAGTAGCCTAATGGTTAGTGCAGTGGCCTGAGAACCTGGGAAACCAGGTTCTATTCACACTGCAGCTCCTTATCACTGGGCCAGTTAACCCTCCATTTCTTTAGGTACAAAATAAGTATCTGTATGTAATATGTAAACTACTTTAATTGTATTCACAGAAAAGCGATATATAAAATATCAGCCCCTTCAAGACAGAAGAAGGATCCTCCATAATTTCTAGATCCTGAACCAGAAACCCCTTCTCCTGAGGTAGCCTCAAAGGCTGGTCAATCACTACCTGTCCATGAACCAAGGCCTCGTGGGCCACTTGAGTACTACCAGAATGACTGATTGGAATGGGACACAATCTTCTGTAGAAACCAGCCCAGTATTGGGAGTGGAGGAAAGACATACAATAAACGCTTTTGTGCCCAAGGTTGAATTAGAGCATCCAGACACTCTGATCAGTGCTTTCTCATTCAAATGAAGAAGCGAGGAATCTTCACATTGGGCTTTGAGTCCATAAGATCCAGAACAGTATTAGATCCTGAACCAGAAACCCCTTTTCTTTGAGGTAGCCTTAGAGGCTGGTCAATCTGTACCTGTCCGTGAACCAAGGCGTCCAGAATGACTGACTGGAATGGGACACAATCTTCTGTAGAAACCTTCCTAGCATTGGGAGTGGAGAAAAGACATACAATAAATGCTTCTTTGGCCAAGGTTGAATTAGAGCATCCAGACACTCTGATCAGTGCACTCTCCTTCAAATGAAGAAGCAAGGAACTTTCACATTGGGCTTTGAGTCCATAAGATCCAGAACAGGCAAGCTTCAGTGGTTCCTTATGCAATCCAATACGTCCCATGAAAGTTCCCACTCTTCTGGATCAAGGGAGTTCCTGCTAAGAATATCTGCATGGATGTTCTGAATTCCTGCAGTGTATGCAGCCAAGAGAGCTGACAAGTATTTTTCTGTCCAACCTGTTGATATAAGCCATTGTTCTCACATTTTCCTGAAAAAAAAACCCACTGGTTTGGGGTACAAAAAATTCTAAAAGGCACACTTTGCTAAACCCTACCAATCTCGGAGCTAGGCAGTTGATTGACCAGGTCATCTCAGACATAGTCCATATCCCTCATACTATCTGACCTGGCAGTGTTCTCATCCGCAGAGAGGCTGGCATCCATAGTCAACACCACCCAGTTGGAAACATATAAACTCACTCCCTGCCACCAGACATACAAGTTCTTGCCCATGGAGCTACATTTACAGTTGTTGCCGTCAAAAAAGGGATGAATGCTGTATTGGTTTTTGTTTTTATATTTGATGTAGGATTTGTAATGTTATTATTTTGGTTGTTTTTAATATCCTGTGTTATGTACTTATTATTATGAATGTTCAGTTGTTCCCTGCCTAGTTAATAGGCAGGTTATAAATAAACCAAGAACGCATAAGAAGTCCTAAGCTTGAGAGGAGAAGCTCAAAGGAGACTTGAATCGGTCTGGAGTTTTAGCATTCTTTGAGGCAGATAAACCTTTCCTAGCTTCTTATTGGAGGGCATTTCCTAGGTATTCTGTTGACAAAGAAAGAAATAGTTTGCTCTTGGAAGAATTTACTACCCAATCTCAAATGAACCAGTCATCTAAACAGGAATAAACTCTGCCTGTTTTTGTTGGAAGGCTGCTACAAGTACCATCACTTTTAGAAAATGTTCTAGGGGTAGTAGTAAGACCAAAAGGCAAGGCTTTGAACTGGAATGTTTTTCCAAGTATTACAAACATCAAATGTTTTATGTGGAGGATAAATGGAAATATGGAGATAAGTTGCTTTGAGATCCAACGCTGTCAAAATTCTCTCTTTCCTTAGGGTCCTTACCAGACCAGCCCAGAACTTGTGTGTTGTGCCCATCGACCAGCAGATGGAGACAGAGAAATCATATAGTTCCATGTGATTCACCCTTTAAGGGCACCATGCAGGCACCTGTGTTTAGTATTTTTGTGTCTCCAGTAGCAAGTGCTGGTTCACCATACATGCCCTGGGCTCTTGTCTTGTAGGCTCCTGAACAGTCAAGCTATAATTTCAATTTTGCATATTGAAGGACTGGAAGAAAGAAAACTGCTTCAGAAATACTTGGATAGGTTGAAGTGCTTCTTTGCCATATGCAAGAGATTGTCCGAGGCAGGCTTCTGGACCAATTTAAGGGCTGGGTCCTAATTGAACATGGGGAGCATGTTTCTGGAAATTCTGAGAACTGAGTTCAATTCCCACTTCAGGCACAGGCAGCTCCTTGTGACTCTGGGCAAGTTACTTAACCCTCCATTGCCCCATGTAAGCCACATTGAGCCTGCCATGAGTGGGAAAGCACGGGGTACAAATGTAACAAAAATAAAATAAAAAATATGAGAAATGGGAAAACTGACATCTGAGTAGACTCTTCCTTGCGACATGTCAGAAGACTATTCAATTTCTTGCTTTTTTTTGGATGGAGTGCTGCTGTGTCTAACTGCTACCCTGCTTGCAGCTCTATGGTATCAAGCTGTTATTTTTTATTTTTTTTTTTTTTAAGTCAAACTTAGCTGGGTTTCATGTGAAATGGCAAGCCCGAACTACACCACTGCACACTGCCCTTATTCTACCTATGGCTGGGGAAAGCAATGTTTTAAATTCCTTTTAGGAATATAGTAAGTTGTGGTTCAATAGCAAGCAGTTATAGATGAATTGAATTTTCTTCATGGTCTCACACTTGAGCACTTCATTTGTGATGCAAATGGGTGCCATTTTAGCTGCTTAGATCCCGAAAGAAACATCTTAATCTGATAGAAAGCACAGTTTGCAAAGGAGTTATATTTTTTCATGTCAATTGGGTTAACCCCCCCCCCCCCCCAAAAAAAAAGGGGGGGGGGGGAAGGCTCATATCTCTTTTTCATTCTGCTGAACCTGGATTAAGTTAAGCTGTTTGCATCTATATTTGACCTCCCCTTTTTATTTTCCTTACTCTTCATTCAGAGTGGGAGGAGTTGCTTCTCTGATGATGTCCCAGTTGTGCAGCTGTGTGATTTACCTTTGGTGGGCTTTTGAGATAAGAGAATCTCTCTGCTCTACACAAATTATTGTTTTCCATTTCTTGTTGTGTGGGAACGTCTCATTCTTAGATGCTAACTTTATTTCAAGATTCTATAGCCGCATCTTATTTCTATTACGTTTACTTTTCACTTTGTCTTTCTGGTTTGCAGTAAGGGTATCTCTTTCCAGGGGCAAGTTTCAAATCATCCTTTGAATAGTTAAGCATTTGAAAAAAAAATCATTTATCTCTCTCGCTTTTTTATAGCAAGGGAGGGGGGCCGTTAAGAAAAATGCTATTCATAGAAGGTAGTTTATAGAACTCCATCTCTCTGCTGCTACATTGTAGTTACTGGTGGATACTTACAGGGAAGTTACATTTGTGTATATAGTTCTGAGGAATACCTCCCACTTTGTCTCTTCTCTACTTTATATAGTAGTGAACCCTTGCTTTAGGGCAGATGTTTTAACCTGTGTAAAATTTACTTATGCTCAGTTGCTAGGGTTACAAAAGAGCTGGGCCCTTTCTCGCTTAAGGTCCAGTTGGCAGCTGTTCATCTGTGAGGCCACTCTATCTCGCGCCATCTGGATGTTTCCAGCGTCCTCCAGGGCATGTCATCTACAGCCGCCATTTGGCCAATTGTTCCTCCTTGGGCCCTCAACCTCGTGTTGTCCGCATCACTATGTCACCCTTTTGAGCCTCTCCAGCCAGCGACCTTGAAAGACCTGTCACTTAGGGTTTTGGTTGCTATTACGTCGACAAGGCAAGTCTTGGAGCTTCAGGTTCTCTCGTAAGGAGCCCTTTCTCCTTTTCTTGAGGAGCGGGTTGTCCTGCGTTCAGTTCCTTCGTTCTTGCCAAAGGTGGTCTCACTGTTTCCAGGCCCTCTTGCTGCTAGTGTTCTCCAGGCAGGAAGCCAGGGAAGATATCTCCTGACTGAATGTGCGCAGAGTGCTTTGCTGCTATTTGCACAGGACAGCGGAGTTTCAGTGTTCAGATCATCTCTTTGTGCTTTTCACGAGTCATAGGCAGGGTAAGGCTACCATCGCTTGGTAGATTAATTACTACTACTTATCATTTCTATAGCACTACTAAATGTATGCAGCGCTGTACACTGGACATAGAGACAGTCCGTGCTCGACAGAGCTTACAATCTAATTAGGACAGACAAACGGAGTTAAGGGAATTACTAAGGTGGGAATGATAAAACATGGGTACTGAACAAGTGAGTAAGGGTTAGGAGTTAAAAGCCAGCTTTTAGCCTAGATTTGAAGAAGGTCAGAGATGGAGCTTGACATACCGAGTCAGGAAGTCTAATCAAGGCATATGGTGCCTATTTGCTCAGGGGGGTGCAGTGCTCCTCAGGATCTCTGTGTGCATTCTATGTGGGCTCAGGCGACTGCCTGGACAGAGAATGCTGATTTCTGTCACAGACATTGGCAGGGCAGCTACTTGGTCGTCTCTGCATGCTTTTGTCAAGCACTGCCATATAGATGTTCAGAGTAGGAGGGAGACTGGAGTTGGGGTTGGCTATGTCCCACCCTCAGTGAATACTACTCTGGTACTTCCCACTTGAAGGGCATGGTCTGGACACTAAGGAGAAATTAGGGCTTACTGATAATTTAGTCATTCCAGACCATGCCTGTTGCCCTCCCTTGCTGTGTAGTTGCTGTTTGTTGTCCATTTCCACGGTGGGGTTTCAACACTGGAGGATCTGTTATGAGGTGGAAGCCGGCTGGCTTCTTGTGTGTTGGTCCAGTATCTCTGACCAGCGTGAATAAACTGAAATTGTAGCCCCCCCCCCCCCCCCCCCCCCCCAAGACATTGAAAAGGATGACAGATATGCCCTGGTTGTTCTGGTGCCCTGTGGGATTTTATAGAGGAAGCTTTTGTTCCATGTTTTTCTCCTGTTGCTTTGGCAATAGAAATTGTGAGGTGTGCAGGGCTTCACAGCACCAAGTTACACACTTCACAGTTTGTCTCCTTAGCTTCTGCTAGGACAACGTATACTCACTGATAGGGCATGGTCTGGAGCGACTAAAGGAAAGTAAGGCCTAATTTCTCTATTTAGCAGCACTGAGCCGGTTAAGTACCACCAACTATTAGCAGCTAGGCCCGACCAAGTTATTTAACTGGTCAGCAGCCAGCTAACTCACTCTGAATATTGAGCCTCAAGGGGCCAATATTCAAATGGGTTTAACTGGCAGAAGAGGTCACCAATATTCAGCAGCACTACTTGTTATCACAGCTGGCTGGCTATTCCCTAACTAGCTAGGTTAGGGTGGTCTGAGGGCAAAGCTTGGGCAGGGCCATTACTTAGCCAGTTACTGGTGATATGCAGTCCATTAACTAGCTAAGTCAGTGCATAAAGGTTAGACAAAAAGACTGTCATAACATTATGTGCAGAGTTAACCATCTGGTTAACTTCTAGATGACTACACATGCCTGAATATTTGGTGGTAGGATCCACACGTGCCCCAGCACTGAATAGCTGGGGTTAGTTCAGCCTGTGGCTATGAGTGGCTTACAAGCCACTTAACTACCACAGGCTAAATGTTCCCACCTGTTTATCTTTTTTTGCAGCACTTCTCTCTGATCTTTTTATCATTTTTCCTTAACTATCGCCTAGTTTGTGGGATTTTAATTTGCTATATTAGATTTTTCATCCTCTTTCGTATTTCAAACACATTGATCTTGCAGTAGTCTCGATTATCCAACACAGACGGGACCGACGAGTGCTTGGATAATCAAAGTCAGGTAATACAGAAAAAGTGGATTAGAGAAAAAGAGGAAGCAGTAATAAGAGTTTACAAACAGCTCAAGAACCTTACTTAACCATGCTGCCTTTTAACTAAATAACACTGGGACAGAGAAACTGGCACGCATCTTATTAACAATGCTGTGACATTACCATTTGCTTCATTTTAGTGTTATCACTTTTGCTGACATTTCTACTTTATGGTGGTGGTGCTTAGTTGGAGATTATGGTTTTTCCCTTAGGAGCAGTATGGTATTTTCTTTGGGGAGGGGGGGGAGGTGGAAGCCTTTTGATTTCTGTAGTGTTTCCGATTTGTCATTTGTTCTGGTCCTCCATCTCTTCATAAGACAGGTCTTGTCTATGTACTTCCTCTGGAGCCACTGTTTGCCTTCTGTTCTTGAAAAGTTCCTTTTGTTTTCTATTCTATAGGAATTTGCTGTATGCTTTCCTTGGGGAGCTTCCTGATCTCTGTTTACAGAGATTCTGCTTTAGCTGTTAATAGGACCTCCCTCTTACAAGAGGTCAACGGTGCTGTATTTAGCTCCTACCTTTCTAGGGTAAGGTCTGCTCTTTGTTTTCAGAGTTGTATCTGTCTCTCTTCTTTTGTATGATTTCCCATGTTCAGGACTGCTTTACTTCCTCCAGGTTCTGGACTGGACTGCATTTATGTCCCATATGATCTAAGAATTAAAAAATATTTAGCCTGCCTATTTTCTTTCCTGAAGCTTATCCTAATACATCTCTGGTTATTCAGCTAGTCTACTGTTTCAGCAGGTATAAATTTTAGTTTTCACTTGGTTTATTTTCTAGTGATTGGCAATGGTCAAATTATTACTTTCTTACTTTTACTACATTGTCTTCACTTATGTTGCACTTCCATAATTATTAATTATAAGATGCTAGCTTCGCTTCTCTAATCATCTCTAGTTGCTAACACTACATGTTCCAATGCTTGAGTTGCTTGTTGTCCTTATCATATTTAAACAAACAGGTTCAATTTCAACAATGATGTTAACAGAAGATATGTCAATCAAATGTTTATTACTATAGCACTTGAACTAATTAAAAACTCTTGCTAAACCATGGCCATTAGACTATAATGGCCTAAAAGAAACTACATACTTTATCACAGCACTGTTAATAATCAAAGAATTGCACCAACTGGTGCAATATGATTCCTCTGCTACACTCACAGATTTTCCTAAAATATGAAAGGGTTAGAGCCGAATTTCCACTTGAGGGCCAAAATTGGGTGACAGGAAGAAGTAGAGGTAGATGGAATATCTTCTCTTCCCGCATTTGGAATGGAACAGAAGAGGGGATTGGAGGGTAGCTACTTTGTTCAGTCTCTGTACCATACTCCAGCAAAAGTATGTGAGAAGGTGGAGAAAACTCTTAATTTGTAAACTTAGCTGATGCTATCCAACACTCACTGGTCAGATGTGATTTGGGTCTACTCCTTAATGAGCATAGCCAAATGTCTAGATTGCTTTTGAGCATGCTCAGTATCAAGCATAGTGACCTGGTCTATAAACATCTCATATTGCAGCACCTAGCTCAATCAAAGAACATCTTGATTAAGACTGGTTTATCTTCAGGCAGTCTTGAGGTTGATTCTGCCTAAATCCTTTAATAACTTCTTCAAGGTCTTCACCAAACAGTACTTTTTTTTTCTCCTAAAGCTCAGCCTGTTGCTTTTAGTTTTCAAAGCTGAATCCCCTAACCAATTTTTTAAAGAATATAAATATGTTGAATTAAATTGTCTAGCAGAAAATGACAAAAAACCTTGCTCCTTGCAAATCTGTGAATTAAGTCAGACAGAACACTGCAACATAAACTACACCAGCCTCTTAACAAGCTGAGTAAGGCAGTCTGTGATGTTCCTCTTGAGAAACTCCTTTTACTCATTGTAGACATGCCCTAGACACATGTGAGCACTACAAGGGCAGCTTGACTCTTAAATCTGAGACAAAACCGAGCTTCTCATTTTCCCCCCCAAACCCACCTCCCCGCTCCCCCCGTTTTCTATTTCTGTTGATGGCTCTCTCATTCTCCCTGTCTCTTCAGCTCGAAACCTTGGGGTCATCTTTGACTCTTCTCTCTCCTTCTCTGCTCATATCCAGCAGATTGCCAAGACCTGTCGTTTCTTTCTTTACAACATCCATAAAATCCGCCCCTTTCTTTCCGAGCACTCTACCAAAACCCTCATCCACACCCTTGTCACCTCTCGTTTAGACTACTGCAATCTGCTTCTTGCTGGCCTCCCACTTAGTCACCTCTCCCCTCTCCAGTCGGTTCAAAACTCTGCTGCCCGTCTCGTCTTCCGCCAGGGTCGCTTTACTCATACTACCCCTCTCCGCAAGACCCTTCACTGGCTCCCTATCCGTTTTCACATCCTGTTCAAACTTCATCTACTAACCTATAAATGTACTCACTCTGCTGCTCCCCAGTATCTCTCCACACTCGTCCATCCCTACACCCCTTCCCGTGCACTCCGCTCCATGGATAAATCCTTCTTATCTGTTCCCTTCTCCACTACTGCCAACTCCAGACTTCGCGCCTTCTGTCTCGCTGCACCCTACGCCTGGAATAAACTTCCTGAGCCCCTACGTCTTGCCCCATCCTTGGCCACCTTTAAATCTAGACTGAAAGCCCACCTCTTTAACATTGCTTTTGACTTGTAACCACTCACCTCCACCTACCCTCCTCTCTTCCTTCCCGTTCACATTAATTGATTTGATTACTTTATTTATTTTTTGTCTATTAGATTGTAAGCTCTTTGAGCAGGGACTGTCTTTCTTCTATGTTTGTGCAGCGCTGCGTATGCCTTGTAGCGCTATAGAAATGCTAAATAGTAGTAGTATTTAAGCCTTTGTTCAAAAATGGATTCCAAATAACTATCTCACACCTTCTGAAGAGCTGATTGCTGAGGAAATAACTATCTCACACTTTCTGAAGAGCTGAATCTTCTTCGCTAGACTAGTAGCAGCAGCATGTTATGCAGTTTTGATGTAGTTTCCAGTAGTAAAGGATTAAAAAAAAAAAAAAAAGCTTTGCCATGGTGCTGCCTAATTTCAAACCTGCCTGCTGGACTAAGAATTTTAGTTAAAAAAAAATTATAATAATGGCTGCCACTGAAGAGAACAAAGTGGGCAGAGGAAACGATAAGGAGGGAGTAAGAAATGGAACAATTTTTATTTTTGCCCCATGAAGAAATGAAGTTGCCCAAATTTCTTAGGCAGCCTTTCGTTTTGCAGCTCCACTGTGAATGGATGTACCATCTGCTGGAGACAGAAAGCTACTGAGGTGCTAAGGATGTATGATGCCCTTATTCTGCAAATCACTCAGAACCTTTTTTTTTTTTTCTGGTGCCAGCTACTAGGCAACAGGCATAACCCACAGCTTCTAGATTAGTCAGGTAAGGAAGTGAGTAGTACCTGCTTCATGGCCTGCATTTGTCCCTACTGATGCTTTAGAAGCAGGTGTTTCCTTTTTTGCATCCCATAACTGTAATGAACCTTACCCTTAAGGTATGTTGTGTATGATCTCATTCTCTCAACTGCCTGTAGTACTTGTACCATATTACACAACCTTCTGGAATTCATAGGTAACCTATTAAGGAGAAATTTATTTATTAGATCTTACCTGCTAATTTTCCTTTTTTAGTCCCTCCAGAAGGGCATAGATGAATTGTTATGCATGCCTACCAGCAGGTGGAGATGGAGAACCACTGACTTACTTACTTACCTAGAAGTAGGCTGAGCAGTCCCTCCTACAAGGCAGTCTGTGGACTAGCGAAGCAGAAAAATACCCAGATTCCCCCCCCCCCCCCCCCAGGCACCGCACTGTCCTGAAGCTAAACCAGATGCCACTGCTTGAAACAAAAAAACAAACCACAATCCTTCCCTGGACAAGCACGAAAAAAAAAAAGCATACAGTCTATTACCCACTGTGTTTTGGAGTGTGTGTGTGTGGGGGGGGAGGTTCTTCCCTAAAGCAGGAAAGCCAAACAAGACAGGCCTCACAGCCTCCACCTTTGAAGTCTACAAGAGCCTGAGTGGTATGGAACAAGTAGAAGTAAATCGATTTTTTTTTTTTAACTCATTCCAAAAATACAAAGCCTAGGGAACACTTGAGGAAGTTAGGTAAAACAAATAAAATGCTATCACTCAACAAATAGTCAAAGCTCTAGCACTCTGCCAGAAGATGCAACCGGTTAGCATAGCTGGGTTTAAAAAAAATGGTTTGGACTACTATTGAGACAGACATGGGAAAGCACCTGTGATTTGTAGTATGGAATGTTGCCATGATTTGTGGGTTTCTGCCAAGTACTGGTGACCTGGCTTGGCCACTGTTTGGAAAACAGGATACATGGCTAGATGGACCATTAGTCTGACCCAGTATGGCTACTCTTATGTACCACAGAAGCAACCAAAGCCCCATCAGCAGACAGCCAAGGGAAGGCCCTGTGGCAGTTTGCAGGGACAAAAAAAAGAAAATTAGCAGGTAAGATCTAATCTCTCATTCTATAGCATCCCTGCAGCTCAGCACAGACAAATGGAAAATACCAAAGCCTACGAGCTCCACCTGTAACAGCCTGATGGGCCCTGAACGTCCACCCACTAGTGGCGCGTAAAAGAATGCAGAGAAGACCAAACCGCTGCCTTACAAATTGCCACTGGTGGAACGAGAGAACATTAAGCCACCTGCCCTGTAGCAGAGTGTACCTCAAGTCCAACTGGAATCAGCCTCTTTTTTCCATAAATAAGCAGACACCACCTCCTTAATCCACCTAGCAATTGTGGTCTTATAAGCCACCTCCCCCTTCTGATGACCTGGCAGCAAAACAAAGTTGGGCCGACCACCAAAACCCCTGGGTCCACTGAACATACACACACCGTGCTCTGCAGACATCCAACTTGTACAATTTGAGCTGCTCCTCAGTACCATCATACAAACCCAGGACAAGCAAGGAAATGGGACTGATCACATAAAAAGAGGAGACTATCTTGGGAAGGAAGGGACCAGACACAGAACCACCCATTCCCTCAAAAACATGAGAAAAGGGGGGCTTACACAAAAACGCTTGTAACTCTGAAATGTGACAAGCCAAAGTAATAGGCACCAAGAAGACAGTCTTCAAGGTAAGATCTTTGAGCATGCAAGTCATCAAAGGCTCAAATGCCTACTAAGGCTGAGATTACACGAGGTAACCAATGGCTGGACCGGAGAGCAAAGAAGAAAAACCGCCTGCAAGAAATTAACATCATCAGAATGGGATGACAAATGCATACTTACCCTGAACTGAGCCCCGGAAAACCAACAAGGCTGCCACCTGCACCCACAAAGAAGCCAGGGCCAGGCCCTATTGTGCAACAAGTCCACATGCTGAGGCAAGGATGCCTGCAAAGGAGAAACAAGTCTATCCTCACACCATGCCTCAAAGACATGCCAAACTCAAATATACATCAGTAATGTAGCTGGCAGACAAACTGCCTACAAGAAATGAATGACATCCGAATGGGATGACAAGCACACACTTAACCCTGAACCGAGCCCTGTAAAACCAACAAGGCCTGCACCTGCAAAGGGGCCAGGCCCTTGTCCAGCCCATCCTGCAAAGAGTCCAAAAGCTGAGGCAAGGATGCCCACAAAGAAGAAAGAAGCCTATCCTCACGTGACACCTCAAAGACACGCCAAACTCAAATATACACCAGTAGTGTAGCCCCTTTCCAGGAGCCCGGAAGAGTAGGAATCACATGCCTGGAATAACCCTTTTTTCATAGCGCCTCTCAAGAGCCAAGCCATAAGACAAAACAGAGCTGGATTGAGCATCCAAACAGGCTCCTGGGACAGAAGAGGATTTGTCAACCTGGAAACTAACCAGATCGCCTTACCGTGGCCTACGAGGCCAATCTGGAGCCACCAAGATCACTTTTCTGGCATGCCAGCTGATCTGCTGAAGAACCTGGCTGACCAGGGGCCACAGCAGAAACAATATAGGAGCCCCAACACCAGCCACTTCTGAACCATGGCATCCAAACCCTCACAGGAAATCCTTGCGCCAACTGAAGAACAGCAACGCCTTGGTGGTGCAACTGCTGGCCATAAAGTCTATGCTCTGAGTACCCCATCTATCTACAATCAGCCTGAAGGAATCTGCCCCCAGCCTCTCCTTTCCAACAGCCAAGAGATGGTGGTTGAGAAAATTGGCCTGAACGTTGTCCACACCAGCTACATGTGCTGCGGACAAAACCAAGTGATGAATCTCTGCCCAGTTCTGCAAAAGAACGACCTCTTAGGCTACCAAAAGGCTCTTGGTCCCCCCTAGATAATTGACATGTGCTACCACCATTGCGTTGTTCATCAGAACCCGCACCACCTTCCCTTGAAGAAGTTTGAGAGAAACCATCAAGGGCAGGCAAAGCGCCCTGGTTTCTAACTGGTTGATTGACCAATGAACCTCCTTGGAAGACCAACCAACCCAGACAACCAGACTGGCATCTGTCATTACCACCATCCATTGCAGAGGCTCCAATACTATGGCTGGGAAAGACTGACCACAACCACAGGCTGTGGCGCATCAGTGCACGGAGAGACAGAGGAGCCTCCATTACATGAACCTGAGGGAGACCATTTGGAAAGAAGCAACCCTTGCAGTGGCTGCATATTAGCTGTGCCCCATTGCATCACCTCCACACTCACTGCCATGGAAGCCAACAGTTGCAGATAATACTGGGCCAAGGGGCAATATAACTCCAACAGAGCTCGTCTGCCCCTGCAGCTACTGTATGCACACCTCTAAGCAAAATAGCTGTTCCAACTGAGAGTTGAATCAAACCCCCAGCTAATCCAACTGTTGAGAGGGCGCCAAATGACTCTTGGCCATGACGACTACCCAGCCCAGAGACTGAACTAGCTGGATCAGGCGTGCAGTGGCCATCATACTCTCCACCTGAATCAGTCAATCCAGATATGGATGGACTAAGATACCCTCCTTGCTGCTGCCACAACCATCACCTTGGATCACAAGGAGCTGCAGTGGGAATCGAACCCACTGTAGCTCATTATGACTGTGGTCAAGTCACTTAACCCTCCATTGCCCCAGGTACAAAATAAGTACCTTTATATATGTAAACCGCTTTGCATGTAGTTGCAAAATACCACAGAAAGGCGGTAGAGCAAATAAGACATCAGAGAGAAAGGAAGAACCCATCTTGATCTTTGGCAACTCCTGGTCCACCAGAGCCAAATCAGAGTCCCTGTCCAAAACATGCTTGGGACCACCAGCTCACCACAAATCGCCCCCTGAACCACCATGGCCCTAACTTCAAAATTGTTTCAACAGCAGCTTCAACCTGCGATCCTGTGGATCCTTGAGAGCCGAACCACTATCAACTGAACAGTATGCTTCGTGGTGACCTCGGAAACCACTGCATCAACAACAGGATGCTGTAAGGACTCCTTATCTGCCTTCACAATGGGATACAGGCGCATCATAGACCGCACCACCTGGATATCCTGGTGCATTAGAAAAAAACCATGAAGATTTCTGGATGCCCTCCAGCAGTGGGTTCACAACCCTTGCAATCTCCTTGGACTCCTCCTCAAAACGTAAAGCTGAGGAGACCTGTGCAATGAGCTCCTGAAGCTTACTCTTATGGAAATCTTTACCATGGAGGAATCTTCCCCTGGAGGGAGCTCCTCTGTCCAGGCATCCTGATTCCCAGGATCCGAGCCAGCCAAGAATCCCCCCAGCATCCCCCTCTGAAAAAAAGAGATTCCATGCCCTCTATCTTTCCTATGCCAAGAAAACCTCTGGCACTTGGAGGGGGGGGGGAGGCCACAGAAGAAGGAAGAACTGCCCCAGCAGCAGGAGCTCCCTGGCCTTCAGACACTGGAGTCTGACATTTGAAGAAGAAAAGCCCGATACCGCTAAAATAAAAATCAGGGGAAAATTCCACCTAGAGGCTGAACCCAAACCTTGATGGGGGTGGAAGTGGATCCGAACGAGGCTCCTGGACCACGGCCGAAGTCTCAGGCTCCGTCTGCAAAATGGTGGTTCCCTCCAAAAGCGGAATCATGGACATGCTAGACTCACCCGCACTTTGACCCAGAAGCATTTCTCTGCACCATCCATCGCCAGTCCCTGCTCTCCACTGTTGGCAGACCAACACATGCCAGACAAAACTGGCAAACACCTGCAGCATCCACAAACTGCAGCACTTCAGACATTCCCTGCTCAGGCCGAGAGAAGGGGTGAGGCCACAGCCCAACAAAGCAAGAAGGCAGCAGGACACTGCTGCTCAAGGTCCCACCCCTAGGGCATCCCAAGGCTGAAAGGCCCAACAGCGCGGCAAAGACTCTCCCCCATGCTGCTTTAAGTAGTTATTAGAAAACTTTCAATTTTTGCTGGGCAGACCCCACTGGCTCTCTAGGGAGGCTGTCTTGGTTTTTGTTTTGTTTGAACAGCGCACAGCTGCTGAGGCACCTCTAAAAAGGTGGGGAGGTGAGGGGGAGGGACCCAGCTTTAGCATCCTTGAGACACCCAACGGGCCTTAGTCTCATTCCGGCACAAATGCTCTGAGAGACAGGACAGAGGAAACACTGGGGAACACACTCCTTACACAAGGATCCACTAACAGCCTCTTTCTAAATAGTTGTGTTTTAGGTTTTTTTTGTTGAAGGACTGCACAGACTTACCACCTGCTGGAGCCTTGAGAACAGACTGGTGCTAGGGGCACTGCATACTAGCCCATTTCTAGGTAACTAGTCTCCACCTGCTGGTAAGTGTGCATAACCATTCGTCTGTACCAGTCTGGAGGAACACCATAGGTGGTGTACTTAGTAAATAATTCTGAATCATTTTCTGTGTGTGCTGTAGGGTGCTAGTTCAGCACCTGTGTTTGTCTGCTGCCGCTGTACCTCATACAACTACCGTTTTGGGTAAATAATGCTTATCTATTCCATAGTGGGCTCCAAGGGCTGAGGCTAGTTAGTCTTCCCCCACCCTCACCCCTGTCATCAGGGCCATGACCCACCTACAATCATACTGCCACCACAGCTAGTTGGCTTTTCAGGATATCCACAGTGACTGGGCACAAGGGATGAAGATATATGTACAGATCTCTCATATCATGAAAACCACAAGCAGTCCAGTTTTGGAGAGTTCAGACTGAATTATAAGAGCTGCTCTTTAAAATATAAAGTTTTGAAAAGGCAAGCAGCTGCTTTAGCAAACTTCAGGTGTGTTATTAGCCACTGCTGGATGAGGGTAATACAGGTACAGAATATTAGTTGTTTTACAAGCCAGTTGCTATCTTATGATCTTGCATACATAAAACTTTTATAAACTAGTAAAATGTTGGAGCCATGACCAATACCTGGTCTTGGATAGCCTGTAACTCACATAGGTTATTTTAATACATGTTCATTTTGCCTCAGGGCAAGGAAAAGCTGTATGTTCAATGTTTTAATCAGTGCAGGGGACAAGTTACTCATGTAACAGAGCCTCTGCTTTCTTTCCTCCCTAGTTTGGTACTCCTGACAGCCATACTATTTATTTTATCTGTAAAGAAAAAAAAAAGTTTGCAAGCAATGCAAAGCACTACCACAGAGCTAGGTACAAAACACATTTTCTATAAGATATCACAGTAACCAGCGTGATGATACAGGAAGGCTTTCACAATTTTATTTAGAAAACAACAATGCAAGAGAATTAATCCATGCGGGCTTTCAGCAGCTTGGTGGTAATTTTGTCCTTTTCACTGCAAGAGAAAATTTTTTTTTTTTTAATTAAACTGTTATATTAGAAATACCCACTCAAAGTACATGCGAGACCAGTGGTCTGCCATGTACCCCGTGTCTCTTTCAAAATCCCCCCCCCCCCCCCCAAAGGAAAAACCCTTGGCCTGTAGACATACTTGTACATGTTTAGAAAAACATCCAAACCTGAAGAGAGGACTAAAATAGGCACAGCTGACAAAAAAAGCTAAATTGTTCAAATTGAAGGACCTCCAAACCAACTCACAGCAATATAGCACTACTATATTTAATGGCCCATACTTTTTTTTTTATATATATTGGAAATAAAATTAGGTAAAGTGTGTGACTGATTATATGTATGGAGCAAATAAGAATAAAAAGCATGGGTGTGGGTATACAACCCATGAGCTTTTAGATATCACAGTAGTAAAGTCTATGCTTACAGTAGGTTTTTACTCTGTGGTGAGGCTATTTAGCCTCCTTTTTTTTCATTCTCCAAGGGCATTTGCTTGGAGCTTGCAAGCTCCTTGGAGAGATTTTGAAAAGGACACAAGAGTAGCTGACAGACCACTGGTCTCGCATACATTCTTTTGTAAGTGGATGGGGAGAATCAAGGTAGGTGGTTCTGTAGTCCTTTCAAATTCATATAATTCAGACTGTGTTTTGACTTGTGGAGAAGCTATCTAGTCCCCTTTTCCTCTACTGGTACTACAGTTTTGTACAAGTAAATATTTCCGAATGAAATTCACCTTGTACATACTGAAATAGTGCACACTTACCTACAAAGAAGGGTACTATGTGCAAGTTACTTTTATAGAGCTAAATATACATTTACCTGTGTTTAAAACTTTGACTTTGTGTATTTGTGTCTTTTCCTTGTGAGATATACTGTAGGCCGCAAGGCCTACTGTCAGTTTCTTCTCACCTGTGCCCTCTCTTTAGCCTTGGTCTACCTTTTTCCATGTTTAGAGGCCATTGAACGCCTTTTTAAATATACGTGGAGAGGCAGCCAATGCTACAGCATGCTGTTGCTCAGCTTTGTCTTCAGGCCCTGACCTACTAGTTAAACCAGTGCTCTAGATCTTACTCAGTAGCTACACAATCACTTGGTCATTTCTTTCCAGATCTCAACTGTTTTCCTCTAACAGCATCTGCTTTCAGTGGGCCTGATCCTGCCCAGTTATCACACCGGCCTCTAATTTTGTATGGCATGGTAGCTAAGCTAGCCACTGGTCTGATCCCATTTAAAAATCACAGAGAGGCGTATTTTCAAAGCACTTAGCCTTCCAAAGTTCCATAGGTTACTTGAATCTCTTCTTTTCTTCTAAAAGACCATCTACTACTTAACAGCCTCTAACCCTTTTTTCCCCTTAGTTTAGAAGAAAAATAAGTGACCACATAGGGAAATGTTTCAGACTCCAAAGCTCATATTATACTCTTAATTAGTGATGTTAATATATTGTACACTAGTAAAAAAAAAAAAAAGGCCCATTTCTGACACAAATGAAACAGGCGCTAGCAAGGTTTTCCTTGGAGTGTGTATGTTTGAGAGAGTGTATGTGAGTGACTGTGAGAGAGAGTGAATGTGCGAGTGTGTGTGTGAGAGAGAGCGAGAGAGACTGGGTGCGAGTGTGTCTGTGAGAGAGAGAGTGTGTGTGTGCGAGAATGAGTGTGAGAGAGAGTGTGTTTCACACAGATACAGTGTGTGCGAGAGACAGAGTGTGTGTGAGACAGACTCTGTGAGACTGAGTGTATGAGACCAAGAGAGTGTGTGAGTGACTGTGTGACACAGAGAGTGAATGTGAAACAGTGTGAGACGTGTGTGAGTGACTGTGTGACACAGAGAGTGAATGTGAAACAGTGTGAGACAGACTCTGTGAGACTGAGTGTATGAGACCAAGAGAGTGTGTGAGTGAATGTGAAACAGTGTGAGACGTGTGTGAGAGAGAAAGACTGACTGTGAGAGTGAGTGTGTGACAGATACCTCCCCTCCCTCCCTCCCTCCCTCTCTCTCTCTGGTGTCTGAGCGTTACTGTGCAGGACACTGAGCTCTGGCTGTGCTTCAAGGAACTGACCAATCCTATTTAATAGAATGCACCTCCAACATTCTGAAGCCGAGAAATCTCGTGTGGTTGGTCACTTCTGCTTGTGACGAACCCGGAAGTACATGTCAATTCAGGAGATGGATACAGAAAGCAGGAATGCCTCAGCCATGCAGTCAACTTCAGAATGTTGGAGGTGCGTTTTATTATATAGGATGTAAAATGTCAGTTCTCAGAGGTCAGTGTATTCTCACAACTGGGGTGATGTCATCCGACAGAGCCCAGTGTGGACAATGGCTTGCAAAATTGTAGCAGCATCCCACCATGCATGAGCTGGTGCCTTCCTCAGTATTAATTTTTTTCACAGAGCAGGAAGGACCATTTGTGTTCTTCTGTGGGTGTGTATTTTCTCTCTTGGTTGCAGTGTCTTCCCATACGGATATTTTCTCTCTCTTTTTCAATTTTCCTTAAAGTTGCCCTTTAATTTTTGTACTTTTTCAGCTCTTAAAGTTTCCTTTCATTTTCACAGGTTGCTTAGGCCCATTTAGGTCACAGCACCGACCTCAATTTGAACACTGCTCCTCTTTACTGTTTACAATTTAGTTTAATTTGGCCGCAATTCTTTTCTCTATGTCCCAGAAGATCCCCAGTGGCTTCAAAAGGTGTGCCCAATATAATTGGGCGATTTCCGTGACCGACCTGCAATCCTAGTACATCAGATGCCATGACGTTAACTTTTGTTTTCTGTTTAAAAATGAAGTTGAAGACACACAGGGCACAGCAGGTCCAACAGGCAAGACTTAGTACAATGGCATCAACAAGGTCTCCCCCTCTCGACATCAGGCACCGAGAGGAGACCCCAAAACTGCTCAGCATCGGACCCGACACAGACAGTATATACAGATTCCAAATTGGGACCACCACCAGTATCGTGTCTCGCATCAACTACCAGGGTATTCACCAAGTAATCTAGTGGTAGTTGCAGGGTACTTATGCAGACTGGGAATGTAGATGGCTGGTCAAGAGCACACTGCAGGACGAAGCAACAGAGTTAATGTGCCTAACTATTCAGGTGCTGGAATTACTATGGTTAAAAACTACCCTAAGTCCCACCTTCTCCTGGTTCAGTTGATTGGAGTATCCTGCTTGATACACTGCAGGCTCAGGCTTTTCTCCCACAAGTGAGAGCAGAGACCTTAACACTGACCTCACAGGTCTGGAAGCAACAACCAGGTCACAGCTTGGCAAATGTTGAGACTAATGGACCAACAGTGGATCCTAGCTTCCCTATGGTCTCAAGTGGCTGGAAATCTAACAGATTCCACCAGAATTGACCCATGCCCTTCTCAGACCCATCCAATTTGACTGTGGGACTACTGTTCCAATTTCCACCTCCTCAGACAGTGCCAATGACAGATGCATTCAACCTAGTGGGCTTCACACCTAAGGGACTTGGTCAGCTCAGCAAACAGATCTCCATAATCAACCTCCTTGAGCTGAGGGGCATTTAGAATGTTCTAAAGGCTTTCAGACGCTGGCTACAGAATCAGATTAATAATATTTTTTTACTTAAATGTTTATTCATTTTTCAACCATGTAACAATGAGAAAGAAACAAATGACTGCCATCAAACATGCTGTAGTCTAGTAGAAAGTCCTACCCCCCCCCCCCCCCCCCCCCCCCGCCAATACAGGTTCTTCAAATAGCAGAGAAAAGGGTACCAGCTCATAGTTGAGATCCAACCGGAACCAAATTATTCTTATTCTAACAGACAACCAAGTTGCATTGTTCTATGTGAACAAGCAGAGGGGTACAGGCTCCTTACCCTTGTGTCAGGAAGCAGTGGGGGTCCTCTAAAGCCACATGCCTACCAAGAAAGGACAACTGCCTAGTAGATAGACTGAGCAGGGTTTTGCAACTGCATAAGTGGTCTCAACACAAACTGCTTGAATACCTCCTGCACCCTCTCCTAGTCTGGTTTGAAAACCAACTGTTTAAGGATTCATGTAAGTGCAATTAGTGGTCAGCAGTGTGTAGCCCATCTCTCTACAGCCTCTAATTGTTCTCTTCATGAGAGGCCTGCTGTTGACAAGCCCCCTCTCAAACCGCCAACTGTGTCATGGGATCTCACCATTGTCCTCAGCCAGCTGATGAAAGTGCTTTTCGAGCCACTTGATTCCTGTCATCTGAAGTATTTGATCTGAAAAGTTGTGTTTTTGGGGGCAGACACTTCAGCCTCTAGTAGCTGATCCACCTTACACTAAATTTCACCACAATACAGTAGTAGTTTTCCACACACACCCCAAGTTCCATCCTAAGGTACTGTCAGAGTTCCATCTTAACCAGTCCATTGTTCTGCCAACACTTTCCAAAAACGCATGCCCATCTTGGTATGTGTACTGCATACCTCAGACTGCAAGTGAGCCTTAGCCTTCTATCTGGAGTGGACTAAAGCCCATAGACGGTCCACCCAGCTTTCTTTCTTTTGATCCAAACCTGATGAGGGTAGCTATTGGCAAATGCAAAATTTCTAATTGGCTCGCAGATCACATATCCTTTACTGATTCTAGAGGGTCATGGCAAGGTTGACGTCAGAATCATTGCTACGTCAGTAACCCATTCAAGTCAGCCTCCATAGAAGAGATTTGCAAAGCTGCGATGTAGCTGTCCATATATTCAAATCTCATTATTGCCTTGAGCAGGACATCTAACGTGTCTGACTGCTCAGGAAGGCAGTCCTGAAGAATTTGTTCGGTGCTTAGAATCCAACTCCACCCCGTAGGCCTAGGTTTCTTTAGTTGCAGGCTGCACCTTCACCAATTAGTATGTCACTAGTTTCAGGTTAATTGACATTTTGAGTCCTTATTGTCCTAGTGTTGTTTTTGATGAGCCTGGTAGCTAGGGATTACCAGCAGTGAGAAGACAACAGCTTGCTTGCCCGCCCTCGGAGAAAGCAAGGTTACTAACCTGTTGCAGATGTTCTCAGAGGACAGCAGGCCAAGTATACTCACATCCCCTTCGAGTTGTTTTCTTAAGCTTTTGTAAAATGACTGAGGAAGCCACGCTCATGTGTTGGCCAGAAAGGCACCAAGAATGTGTGGTGGGACACTGCTAGAAAGTTCTAACAATCTCGCTAATCAGCATCCCCACCACGTTCTGTTGGATGATGTCATCCCAGCTGTAAGATTACTTGGCCTGCTGTCCTTGGAGAACACCTGCTGCAGGTGAGTAACCATGCTGCTCGTCTTGCACATAGCCAAGTAGAGGCACTTGGGATCAATGGCCAGATCATGCACTTTCTAACTCAGCTAGGACTGGGTCTTAAGCACTGTGCAATGGTAACATGTAATGGGTGGATTTAGGACAGCATCCTGAGGCATGGTCACCAGCCAAAGGCTATCACTACACTGACTAAAGTAATGCAAGGGAGTGAAGGCTTGTGTAGCCATTTACTCCTGCAAAGAAGGATAAAAACTGCTAGATCAGCCGTCATGAAGGTTTCCAGACAGGGCTTTTTGCTAGTTCACTACAGCTAGTCTGCTATAAGAAGGTACCTTCAGAATGTCTTATTCTAGAAGTACATTCTTACAACCTCACATACACACAGACATTTGATATTCCTTAATGGATGTGGGCAACCAGATGACTGAAATACTTACATGACATGTACAATTACACCCATGCCAGACATGGCATCTCTATCCACTGCATTCAGCATTGCTTGCGAAATGGTCTCAAATAGGTCATCAGGATCCTGGAGACAAGGAACAGAATGTCATGTACCTCTTAGCAGTAAACTCCCAGTCCTGCGCACCCCACTCATAGTAGCATAGTAGATGACGGTAGAAAAAGACCTGTACCATCCATCTAGTCTGTCCAACAAGATGAATGCATAGCATACGGCAGGAGTACTCAAAAATGTCCTAGGGGTCCAAAGGCCAGGTGGGTTTTTCAGGATATCCCTAATGCCTATGCATATAGTACTAATCGAGTAAACTTTCCAAACTGAGCATACAATTTTATCAATTACATCTAATGCCAGTCAAAAAAAAACTACACAAATTGTTAACTTTACTATAACTTTTTTTTTTTTACTGAAATTTTTATACAAACCACTATCATATGGAAATACTTCCTGTTATTGCTACCTAGGTACAAATAAATCTATCTAAACCCATTATAAATCAATCATACAACCTTTCATACTTTATGGTTTAACTTTTTTATTGATGTCACATCCACAACATTTAAGCATCAATTACAATCACCAAAATGTTATCTCTAAAGTCAATAGGAAAACCTTTGTTAAAGTAACATCAAACTTTTACATAGTCTTTTCATCCCTCCCTTTTCCCCCCCCCACCCCCCCCCCCATCCACCCTCCCTATGATCTATCTAAAGGCATCAATGGAGTCTCCAGGTTCTCAATCATAGTTTGTTAAGGATGAGACTTCTTCCTCTTTGCGCGAGTTTAGCTATAAAGGGACTCCACGTCTTTAAAAAATGTGATTTCCACTTAAAGGAACCCCTGGCCTCTTGCGCCTCCCAAGTCATCAGTTGATGTACTTGATTGCGCCAGTGCCAAAATTCAGGTCTATCCGGAACAGTCCATTTTTGCAAAATACATTTACGTGCTAGTAAACAAAGCTTTCTACACAGCAGGACTTCCTCCGCCCTTAGCCCCCTGAAAGAGCCAGGACAGTCCAACAACAACTGTTGAGGTGTGCCCTGTACCATTCCTGACAGCATCAAGGAAAGAAAGGCCACCACCCGTTTCCAAAAACATCTTATAATACCACATTCCCATAAACCATGGTATAGTGTATTATCAGCTAGATTACATTTCATACAGGTTGGCGAACCAATTCCTCCCGCTCTAAACAATTGTACTTGTGAGAAATATGCCCTGTGGATGATTCGATATGCACATTCTCTGTATCCCGCCCCACTAATTATTTGCGGAATACCTTTAAGGTGTGCTATAATATCCCAGGAGGCGAGATCACATCCCACATCCAGTTCCCATCTCCGTCTGAGCTGTGTCAAATCCCTGGCTGGTGCCAAGGACCATATTTTCTTCTGGAGGCCCGAGATTGAAGGATCCTCCTCAGCGGCCTCCTCAAACAGTGTCTGAATCTTCTCCCCCAATTTATAATTCAGGGACACCCTGTCTAAGGATTGTAAATAGTGCTTCAATTGACAGTAGGCAAAAGTGTCTCCCCAGTCTAATGACTCATTAGGGATCAGCTGTTCCAGTGGTCTAATCACACCAGTCTGATCTACCACAACCCCCAAATTATGAAGTCCCCGTCTCACCCAATGTTGGAATACTGGATTCGCAATTCCAGGTAAAAAGTGCGGATTCCCCAGTATAGTTAGCAATTCTGTCATGTGGGTCTCCACCTAATAATTTCCCCAAAAATCTCTAGGCCCCCTGTAAAGATCCTAATAGTATCGAACCTCTCATTCTTTGTGGCAAAGAAGATCTATACAACCATTCATACTTTAATGGAGCACTTAACACTGCTATATTCACTTTCTAAGCAACTAAAGACACAGAAAACGCTATAACGTTCCTTCTCAAACAGATATCGTAAATAAGTTCACATGACCACAGCACTTATTCAGCAAAGCAATGCTTCTTATCTTTTAGTTAAAAGTCCAGTATTTGTAATTCACAAGTCTTATCTTCAAATAGTGTCAGCTTGTAAACTCCTTAAGTCCCCGCTGGCTGCTTGGCTGAGAACGCCAAAGGGAGAATCACACAGCGTCTTCACAGTACCTTCACTTACAATGCAAATAGAGATACTGATGTGTTAAAACATTCCTGAATTAGTTCTCAAAGCCACAGCACATATTATGCAAGGCAATGCTTCTTGAGTAGGTAGTCCAGCATTTGAAATCCACAAACTATCTTTAAGCAGTGTCGATTTATAAGCTCCTTAAATTC
Source organism: Microcaecilia unicolor (assembly GCF_901765095.1). Lineage (NCBI taxonomy): Eukaryota > Metazoa > Chordata > Amphibia > Gymnophiona > Siphonopidae > Microcaecilia > Microcaecilia unicolor. The sequence goes on along the minus strand of NC_044042.1, from coordinate 67,962,800 downwards.
CCACTGGCCGCATGGCTGATAACTACGCCAGAAGGGGCAATTGCACAATGTCTTCTTTTTTTTTTTTTTTTCTGTGTGTTTAGTTGCTTAGAAAGTGAATATAGCAGTGTTAAGTGCTCCATTAAAGTATGAATGGTTGTATGATTGATTTATAATGGGTTTAGATAGATTTATTTGTACCTAGGTAGCAATAACAGGAAGCATTTCCATATGATAGTGGTTTGTATACAAATTTCAGTTAAAAAAAAAAAAGTTATAGTAATGCCTATGCATGAGAGAGATTTACATGCCTGTCATCTCCATTATATGCAAACCGCAGGCATATTCATTAGGGTATCTTGAAAACACACCTGGCCTGTACACCCTCTTCAAGTACCCCTGGCATATGATATGGTATGATGTGATGTTACATATGCATACTTGGTCTAGATTTGTCCCTGCCATTTTCAGGACACAGACCATAGAAGTCTGGCTAGCCCTAGTCTTGTCCCCAACTACTGGAGCTGCCACTGAAGCCCCACTTCAGCCCATCTAACCATGACTAGGGCACGGATTAGGTGTGCACAAGGACATAATCTGGTCTCCATCCCCAGTCAATTCTATTCTGTTTCCACCCCATCATATTGATAAATGTCCCAACAACCCCAGTCAACTCTTTTCCATCCCTATTGGTATTGTCCCTGCCCCTGTTTTCTTTACCATCTCTGTACCTAACCCACATGTAAAAGATTCAAGCAAAACATAAAATGCATCCTATACTTGTTAAAATTTAACACAGAATAGGCACAGCTTTGTTAAATATGCAATAAAAACATTTTTTAACATGGACTTTGAGAAAAAAACAATTTCAAAACTATGCAAAAATGATAGACCCTATACAGAGCCAGAGTTCAGTTTCATTTTACATCCCTTGATTGTTAATCCTGAAACTGAAAAGAACATTCTGATGATGTGCTGGTGACAGGAGTTCCAAGAAGGGAGCAGGCAACATATCAGTTTCAGCTACACATGGGACCTCTGTTGCCAGCAGGAATTAAGAATCTACCAGAGTTACTTGTCCGAGCTCGATATGTATATATCCACTTTGATCAAAGAAGCTGTTTCGTAGCTCTTGAATAAGTTAGATTTTCCTCCAAGTCTCATTTTGGACATGCAAAATAAAGTGCAGAAACAGGAAGCACAACCTATTGCCAGACCGGTGCCAAGAGGTTGATTGTGACCAGGTACTGTTCAGCAAGGCCACAGCTATCTATGAGGCTGGATATCAAGTCTTGCTAGTTTTAGTGGCTGTTGAGACTATAAGCTTGGTGGTAAAACACTGAGAAGAGAAAGCCAGGAAAGAGGGGGGGGGGGGGGGGGGGGGGGGGGAAGAGGGTGGGACTCAGAAGGTTTGAGGAGGGGGAGAAAATGTTTTGAAATGTTAAGAGCCAATTAGTTATATCTGTTGTATTAAGTTGGAGAGTCAGAAACATATACTGTGATTGTAAGGTTATGGTTAATAAAAACTTATAAATTTTAAAAAACAAAACAAAAGAAGAGCAAGCCAGGATGTTAGATTTTAAAGTATGGGATTTTGTTCAAGAAAGTCCAAATTGGGAGAGAACCAGTTTTTCCAGGATTTTAGAGAAGGGGCGATTGAGGCAATTGAGGAACCGAGAAGCGGTTTCTTAAGCAGTGGCCAGACAAGGGCATACTTTCCAGGGGGGGGGGGGGGGGGGGGGGGGGGGGGGGGAGAGGCCCTGGGTGAAGCTGCGCTTTAAGGTGGGAAGAAAAAGGAAAAGGAGGGAACAAGGCAGCTAACTAGATGGGCAGGCCAGGTATCAAGAGGTGAGGAGGGGTTGAGAGACTTGACGGTAAGGAGTACAGATTATTTATTACATTTGTATCCCACATTTTCCCACCTATTTGTAGGCTCAATGTGGCTTACATAGTACTGGAGAGGCCTTTGCAGGCTCTGGTGTGAACAAATACAGGGTGTTGTGATAAGATCAAGTTCATGTGGCACAGCCACATTAGGGAATCGGAGAACGGAAGAGTTGTGTTATGTCCATTACATGCTTTAGTTTGGTTGTGTTGCAGAGATCAGGCATTTAAGTTGGATCGGTAGGGTATGCCTTTTTAAACAGGTTGGTTTTTAGTGATTTCCGGAAGTTTAGGTGGTCATACGTCGTTTTCAAGGCTTTTGGTAATGCGTCCACAGTTGTGTGCTTATGTAGGAAAAACTAGACGCGTAAGTTGTTTTGTATTTAACTCCTTTGCAGCTTGGGTAGTGCAGATTTAGATAAGACCGTGTTGATTTGGATGTATTTCTAATTGGTAAGTCGATCAACTCTGTTATGTAACTCAGGGCTTCTCCATAGACGATTTTGTGAACCAGGGTACAGATTTTGAAGGCTTATCTGTGTCGAGGTGTGGGGGGGGGGGGGGGGGGGGCTGTAATGTGCTCCACAGTCACAGGTACCTGAAGACTCCCAGAAAAATGACTCTCAGAGTGGTGTGCTGTGTTTACTGAAACCTTTTTGGTGGAGGAGGGGTGCCAGATCTGCAGCTGGTCCAGTGGAGAAATTCAGAGCATGTATTCCCTGTGTGGGAATACATGCACATGATCTGAGAGCTTCAAAAAGATTTCCTGAGTTATAAAGAGTACTGCATGTGGGATCTGCCCTAGAAGAATGTTCATCAAGTGCGCCTGTGTGTCCCCTATTTGTCAAAGAAATCCTTTTCTTAACATGAAAAAAAAATGGAGCACCCAATAGGATTCTCCCCAAAATTCAAGTGTAGCCCTTCTCCACTCACCATATCTGGCTCCCAGAGGGACTCACACATGCCATACATTTGCTCCGAGCACGTTCCACTCACAACAAAGTCTTCTGTAACCATAGGACAGCCTATCAGATCCAACGAGCATATGAAAGGTTCATAAGTATGGGGATGGAGTCCAGCAATAACAGGTTCAATGTAATAAGGACCAAACCTGTGAAAAGCAGAAATGCAGTTTATATGGCAAGGCTTCCCAAACTAGTTCTGGGGACCCACACCCAGTTAGGTTCTCAAGATATCAGCAATGAATACATATAAGCAACTTTACATTCACTGCAGGTTCAGTATACAAATCTTATGTGGATGCCATGAGAATCTGTAGCAGAAGAAATTAATTGTAGCAATGCCAAGTCTCTGCAGAGGTCTAAATGAGAACTAAACTCACCTCCAAGAATGTGGAGGGTACAATGCTGAAAGTTCACATAAGGGGATAGGATTTGAGATACCGCCTTTCTGTGGTTACAATCAACACAGTTTACATCTATACTATACTTATTTTGTAGCTGGGGCAATGAAAGATTAAGTAACTGTGGAAATCAAACCTGAGGTTAATACCCTTGCATCCCCCCCCCCCCCAAATGTTGCAGGGGCTAATGCTGATTCTCTCCCACTGCCAATATGATTTCTTTACCCAGTGGGCCCACCTAAGAGAAGTCAGGCTAGCTCTGCCCAAACAGCAGACACTTTCTTATGCCCTCTACCAGTCACCTGTCTGCTAGAGGTGACCAGTGTCCCCATCTACCAGTTTTTATTGTCATCCATCATTCATGTTCTATATAATGCAGCATGCGAAACCTACCGTCTCTCATACAACAGGTTGGACACCATACTCATGAAAGTCTGGGGTTTGATCTGCCGACCTTCCCTCAATTCATAAAGATTCAATCGAAACTTCAGCCTCTGGGCACTAAAAGTCACAGAGAACAGTTTTGGTTTGTTTATACACACACACATATATAAACTGGAAGAATCTGATAAGCCACTGCTTCACTCAGGCTAATCTAAATATTTATTTGAATGTCACAATAACTCTAGTATCTGTTCTACATTTTACTTCTCTTTCCATGACCCATCAAGCCTGTTCCTCCACTTGGCCTCTGTGTGCTTATTCCTAGAGAACTTTAAACATAACTTCAGCAATAGCTGCTGCTCAAGAACAGTAATCAGCAAAAGTTAGTGCAGTGTTAACACACTTTCCTGTGCAGACTGATTCTTCTAGATGTACTGCAGTCCAATAGCTGGATGGGCTAAGGGAAGTACTGAGCAGAAAAGGGCTCAGTGTACATAGAAGAATTTGGATTTAGCTCACACCTTTTATGTAGTTGTAGAACTAGCAATAGTAACTCAGGGCAAGTTGCATTCAGGTACAGCAAGCATTTCCTTGTCCCCAGTTGGCTTACAAGCTAAGTTTGTACCTGAGCCATTGGAGGGTTAAGTAACTTGCCCAAGACCACAAGAAAATATTAGTGAGATTTGAACCTGGCTTCCCTGGTTCTTGGCCCACTGCTCTGGAATATGTATGAAATCTGGTTAAAATTTAAAAAAAAGATGATACACAGTGGGGAGAAGCTGGAGTTTATATATGAGAATTTATGTGCATATCCCCCAAAGTGATTGAGAACCAGGGAGGAAAACAACCAGTTCATGCCTGCCATCCATGTTCCCAGGCATTGTTCCTCAATAACCCAACCATGCTAAGAAAGGCAATACTTCTGGCCCTGCTGTACTCTCTCATACACTTATGCATTCGGTTGTCTTTTTTGACAAGATTCTGAAAAAAAAAATTGATTACTTTCACTTGGTCTCCTCTTCCTTCTCCCACAACTGAACAGAATAGAAGGCAGTAGCATATAGTAGTCTTCATGGTAAACTGAATATCAATATATATATATATACGTAAAGCTAGAAGTGCACTTACACTGTCTGAACATCTGTAGCCAGCCCTGCCAGGCCGATAAATAACCGCTCTCCCATGGGGAAAATCTTCTGGAAATCTGTGGTCACCATCTGAGCCTGGACTCCTAAACGTCGGTCTGCAGCAATGGCAACACAATTTTTGCCCCTCATGGCCATTACAGCCCCGCCATTATAGGACATAATAGACTGGAAACACACACCAAGTACAGGTCAATAAAGGCACTTCATTTAATAAAAACACACATTTTGGAGCAGCTATACATTCCACACCCCCCCCCCCCCCCCATATCAGCTGCTGCCACCGCCTCCTCTAACAGCTTTCTTTGGCAATTGGAATTGTGCGGTGCAGGAGTGGTCTTGCGAGACTATGAGACCCCATGCAATTCCAACTGCAAATGGAAGCTAGTATTGGAGGAAGCAGCAGCAGATAAAGGCTTCTTGCAACATCTGCCATTTGGTGATGGGAGGAGAAAAGAAGGGTCATCATTGTGCCTGGAGGAAGGACAGATGAATGCCTCTGGAAGGAAGCAAGGTCCATGATGACAAACGCCATGAAAGGTGAAATTTTCAAGATTAGGTGGCTGTGGTTTCAACAGAATGTATAGACAACCAGGAAAGTTTTCCATACTTAAAATCATGCTTCTAATCTTGGGTCAGAAACCTCCTGCAGCAGAAAATGTTTATCTGAATTTAGTGAACCTATCACTATCTTTCAAAATGGTGAATGAGATAACATGACTTTTTTTTTTAATCCATCTTCTAGAGAGTCTACATGGGATTGATTCAGTGAGAAGAAACAAACGCCACAATTCAGTCTAAAACTATTAAAAAGCAGAAGTGCAATTTCCCTCTCCCACCAATACCACTATTGGCAGGAATTGTTTCCTTCCAGCCACTAAGGAGGCTCATTTTCAGATCACATGTATGTATTGGATAAGAGGTTTGCAAGCTGCATCTGGCAAATGTATTGATGAGACCAGAGCATAAGAAAATAAGTTAAGCCATCTTGGACACACCAAGCTTTATCAAACCTAGTATCCTGTCCTAAACAGTAGCCAGTATGGATCAAAATAATCAGAAGATTCCTTAAAAAAAAAAAAAAAAAGTGTATGTTTCTTATAGCTCATTTCCTGGGATAAACAATGGCTGGTAACAATTTTTTATGAACTTTCTGCAGCTTTATAAACTTCAATCATATCCTTCTGTCTCTTTTTCAAAACTGAGCCCTAATCTGTTAAAACTTAGTTTATCCAATAATGTAATTCACAATCACAAACTACAAATAAATCAGATAAATTAAAACAAATTCATAAAATCAATAAAGTCTTCAACTGCTTCCTAAACATGCTCAAATTTGATTCTAACAAAAAAGCTGATGGCAATTTATTGCAAAGGTATGGATCCTGATATATATGACCAACACTACATATACTGTAAATGTATTACAGACAGTGACAGCAAAATCAAAATAACCTTGCTGTCAAGCAGAGACATAATCCAATAAAAGGGCCATAACAAACAGGCACAAATCTGTGCAATACTTTAAAACTGTTGGAATGTAATTGTATTTTACATGCATTGCCTGTCACCTATTATTTCTCTGTGATAACTCTGTGACCTCTGATGTGAATTACTTAGAGAGGTCACACTGCTATGCAACTTCCTGTGGGGATTAGACACAGCAGATGGAGCACATGGAGCTCATGATCTCTCCTAACCTGAGAGAATCTATGGTGGTGTGAGCATCCATTACCATCTAAGCACATGGAAGGAGCTGATAATACAAATGTATAGTAATATGTATATATAAGTCTGTCTGATTATAATCTAACTACAAACTGTGAGTAAACAGATGTTTTGTTACTTCAACTTTAAAGTGACTCAGCAGTGAATTATTCAGGGGTGAATGAGAGAGAGATGAAGAAAGAAATTAACATTTCTAAAGCTGAAGCTGTGTGTACTAAAATCTGCTAATTATTTACTACAAATAATCCAACAAAAGGGTTATGGGCCCAGGGTCCAGGAATTGAAAAAGAAGAGAAATATTACCAGGCAGAAAAAAAGGCCACATTTTTCTCTTAAGTTTTAAAGGAAAGATTCAGTCTGTCTCTCTCTCCCCCCACACAGCAGACAGAAGGCTAAGAAAATGGCTGAGGGAAGAAATTCACCATTTTTCTATTCTCTCAAGGTGCCTAGATTAACTGAGTTTAATTATCGGCAGTGGGAATTAAGATTCATATGTCTCCTTCGAGCAAAAAGATTAAATATATGCTTAGACCAAGACAGAATAGCTGAAAATATGGCTGAATGGGACAATGCAAACTATTATGTGAAGTGCATGCTTTTGGAAGCTCTCTCAGAGAAACAAGCCATATTAGTGGAGGGAAAAGATACACCAAAGGACATTTTATATAAACTGAGAACTATGTATGCAACTACATATGCAAAGCAGCAACCAATTTGGTTAGCAGAGTTGAATGAAACCAAATTAAGGGATAAAAGTAAATGTAATGATCACATTATGCATCTTATGTCTTCATTTCAAAAGCTAGAACTTTCTGGAATTCCCATGTGTGATGCATTGAAAAGAGCATTTCTTTTTACCTCACTATCAAAGAAGTTTGATGTTTTTAGGTCTGTAAATGAGGCCATTGAAGGGCAATCTTTTGAACAGGCAACATCAAAACTAAGGCAGGAATGCATAATAAATGATTCTGAGGAGATGTGTTCTCAAAGCAAGTCAGAGAGAAATGAAACAAATTTCTTGGCAAAGAACAGAGGAAGGCGGAGCTATGGGAAAACTCCACCCAAGGGCAAGCTGATTTGCTACTCATGTGGAAAGGAGGGACATGTATCTAAATGGTGTAAGGAAACACAAAACACTCCCTCTAGCTCACCTAAGCCAATGGAACTAAAGAATTTTCAAACCAGGAAATGTATGAAGGACAAAGATAAACACAAGGGCTTTCTAATGGCAGAAAAATCTTTGACTATGGTAAATAATAATTCAAATGAAAGTACTTGGATTTTGGATTCAGGGAGCACATGCCATTTAACCAATTGTAAGGATTTCTTTCAGGAAAGGTGTCCAGAGGAAGGTATTCTTAAAACTGCAAACGCAGGGACTGCTAAGATCCAAGCAAAAGGTATTGGATTCTTAAAATGCAAAGTGTCTAATGAAGTTAAAGAAATTCCTGTAAGTGATGTCTTGTATATTCCCCAAGCAGTTTGCAATATGCTTAGTGTATCTACATTAGATAAGAAGGGATTTGTGATTCATTTTGAAAACAGTAAGTGCACAATCTCTAAAAATGATGAAGTGTATGCTGAAGCTTTTATGCATAATGATGTTTATAAGCTGAACATTTCAGGTGAAGCCTCACATATGGCGCAAGTAAGGAAGAATGATGGTAAATGTAGTCTGGAAATCTGGCACCGCCGCCTGGGACATCGTGATTTTAAGGTGATCCAGGATCTTTACAGTAAGCAACTAGCCACCGGCATTCAGATAAGTGCAGATGCTGGTAAAATGGAGAAATGCATAGACTGTGTTACTCAAAAAGGTGTGAGACCCTCATTTCCTGCATACACAGGAAATAGGAGTAATAAAGTACTGGACTTAATATACAGTGACTTATGTGGACCGTTTAATATCCCATCATTGGGAAATAACAGATTTGTGCTAATATTCTTGGATGATTTCTCTAGATACTGTGTGGCCTATTTGCTGAAAGAAAAAAGTCAAGTCACAGACATGCTGAAGAAATACGTAGCCATGGTGAGCAATAAATTTGAAAGAAAACCAAAGGTTCTTCAGACCGACAATGGTGGTGAGTTCACTTCACACAGCATGCGCACATTTCTAGAACAAGAAGGCATTCAGCATATCACAACAGTAGCATATACACCAGAGCAAAATTCTGTTGCAGAGAGAAAATTTAGGTCACTTGTGGAAATGACCAGATGTATGCTGTCAGATAGCAATCTCCCTAAAAGACTATGGGGGGAAGCCATTCTCACAGCAGTGTACCTACAAAACAGAATGCCAACTAAAGGCGCTGAGCGCACACCACATGAGACATGGCATGGTAGGAAGCCAAACCTGTCACACATAAGAACATTTGGAAGTACAGCATATGCTCATGTACCAAAGCAAAGAAGGCATAAGCTGGATTCCACAACAGAAAGGGGCATTTTAGTTGGCTATGCTCCAGGACACAAAGGATATAGAATTTTGAATCTGAAAACTGGCATTGTTGGCATAAGACATGTTACATGTTTTGATGAAAACAAAAGGGTTGATAAAGGCTGGATTATCCCAGATGAGCCTTATCATCCAGAATATGAAACTAGAACCATAATAGACATGCCAGTGTATATAAATGCCATACCAAGGCAGATGTCTGAAAGCAACTCACCTGTATCTAACGAGGAACAGGCAGAGGAAGCAGACATAGAAAGAATCATTGAAGAAGACAGTACAGTTGGAGAAGGGGAATCAATTGGAGAAGGACTCTCAGATTTAGAGGATGCGGAAAGGTCAGACCAACCTGTTGTCAGACGCTCATCCAGGGAAAACAAAGGTGTTCCACCCCCAAGACTGTCTTACCTAACAAAGTCAGCAGAAGCTCAAGAGCCCTTAACATGGGATGAGATTGAGAAAATGCCAGCAGAAGAAGCTGCTGAATGGCATAAAGCTGCACAAGAAGAAATTGATGCATTGGATAAAAATAATACTTGGATTCTTACAAAATTACCTCCTGGCAAGAAAGCTATAGGATGCAAATGGGTATTCAAGTTAAAAAGGAATGCACAAGGAAAAGTGGAAAGGTATAAAGCCAGATTAGTGGCAAAGGGATATCTTCAAAATTATGGAGAAGATTTTGATGAAGTGTTTGCACCTGTAGTGAAACACACGACAATAAGAACACTTCTGAGCATTGCAGTCTCAAAAGGCATGCAAGTCAAACACATTGATGTGAAAACAGCGTTTCTTCATGGAGAAATAACTGAAGACTTGTACATGGAACAACCAACAGGTTTCATAAATACAAAACAAAGACAGCTAGTGTGTAAATTAAACAAAGGTCTTTATGGATTAAAGCAAAGTGCAGAATGTTGGGATGATAAATTGCATGAAATATTGACAAATTTAGGATTTAAGCAAGGTGAAGCAGATAAATGTTTGTACACTAGGTGCACAAATGGACAATATGCATACATTTTAGCTTTTGTTGATGATCTGCTCATTGCAAGCAAAAGTGAGCAAGAGTACAAGGACATTGTAAAATATTTAAACCAGAATGTTGAGATAAAAGAACTTGGTAATGTGTCATACTATCTTGGTATAGAAATTGAGAAACAAAATGATGGTTCTTATCTTCTAAGCCAGAAGCAGAAAATAAATGAGCTTATTGAAAGTTTAGGTATGCAAGATGCCCAAGTTGTAAGCACTCCCATGATCACTGATTTTCTGAAGGATGAAACAGTAAGAGAACCTTTACCAGATAACATCCAATATAGATCAGCCATAGGTAAGCTTTTATATCTAGCTACCACATACAGGGCTGATATAGCAAATGCAGTAGGAATTTTGAGCAGAAGGGTCAGCTCACCTACCAAATCAGATTGGACTGCAGTTAAAAGGATGGTAAGGTATTTAAAGGGTACCATTGATTGTAAATTAAAGATTTCAGCCAATAGTAATCCAAAACTAATATGTTACTGTGATTCAGATTGGGCAGGGGATCATTCTGATTATAAATCCACAAGTGGATATGTGTTTATGTATGGAAATGTACAAATTTCATGGGCCAGTCATAAACAAAGTATTGTGAGTTTGTCTTCTACAGAAGCTGAATACGTGGCCGTATCGGAAGCGTGCAGAGAACTGATGTGGATTGAAAAACTTTTGCTGGATTTTGGAATAGCTGAAAAGAGACCAATCCAGATAATGGAAGATAATCAGAGCTGCATCCGACTGTCACAGAATGACAAGGTTCAGTCACGCACCAAGCACATCGCAACGAAATACCACAACGTGCGAGAGTTGGCGAAAGAAGGGGTCATCAGTCTACACTATTGTCACACCAGTGAGATGACAGCTGACATCATGACCAAACCGTTACCCAGAGAACATTTTGTGAATCTGCGTATAAAGCTTGGACTTTGTATGAATAAATAATTGCATGACAGTTATGCATGAGAAGGGGTTTGTTGGAATGTAATTGTATTTTACATGCATTGCCTGTCACCTATTATTTCTCTGTGATTACTCTGTGACCTCTGATGTGAATTACTTAGAGAGGTCACACTGCTATGCAACTTCCTGTGGGGATTAGACACAGCAGATGGAGCACATGGAGCTCATGATCTCTCCTAACCTGAGAGAATCTATGGTGGTGTGAGCATCCATTACCATCTAAGCACATGGAAGGAGCTGATAATACAAATGTATAGTAATATGTATATATAAGTCTGTCTGATTATAATCTAACTACAAACTGTGAGTAAACAGATGTTTTGTTACTTCAACTTTAAAGTGACTCAGCAGTGAATTATTCAGGGGTGAATGAGAGAGAGATGAAGAAAGAAATTAACATTTCTAAAGCTGAAGCTGTGTGTACTAAAATCTGCTAATTATTTACTACAAATAATCCAACAAAAACAACTTACTAAAAGCTTTAACCAATGTAATTCTATTAGCAAAAGAATTACATTGTCTCTCCTACTTGCTCCTATCAAAATTTTAACTGTAATATTTTGTACAATTTGTAGGTGACCCAACTGGTACTTCATAAGCCCCCGCAACACAAAAAATTACAACAGTCTCCTTTTGGCAAAGCTAGAAAATAAGAAATAGATCTTAAGCTTTGTGCTGGAAAGTAAATGCATAACCATCAAAGTAAGCAAGGACTCCAAGAGACCCCATCACTGCTGAAACTTGAGCGTGAAAACAATGTGGACTGATCAAATACAAAGCCTAAACAATGCACAGATTTCAAAACTATGATTCCCACCAGATAAAACAACAGGAAGCAACAACTGCCTCTTCCCACAGGATGGCTGCTGTGCGCATGCTCAGAGCAGTGCTAGTATACGACTTTCATATACGCATGGAAGCTACGTGTATAAACACTGGTGTAGCTTTTTTTTTTTCTCAAAATTGCTGCTGGATGTGCTCAGCAGTATGCTTCCAGGTCTGGAGCAGCGGCTGATGGGCGGACTGTTGGGGCTCGCGTTTTCCCTGCCTCCCCACCAACAGGAGAGCAGCAGATAGGCGATATTGTTAAACCAGACAATGTGAAAATTCTCTGGTAGTCCTTTGGCAGGAACAAAGCCAAGTAAAGGTGTTTGCTTGCTAAACCGGCTAGAACCAGTGTAAAAACCAGGCTCCTGGGTCATTAAGTTTTGTGCATCCAGCAGTTAGTCTGTGTGCCATTAAGGGAGCCTTGTTCAGGATTTACCAAGAGAACACCTTTACTTGGATTTGTGCCTGCCAGAGAGCTAGCAGATAATTTTCACATTGTCTGGTTTAACAATATCACCTATCTGCTGAATTTTATCTCCATCTATCTTTAAAAAATACCCCCCCAAAAATTCCCCTCTTTTCACTTGCAGGGGTGCTAACCTCTAACTTACTATATTTATTTGTCTTCAACCTAACCTTATAGTCCCACCTCACCCACAGGTTAACTCTCTCTATATAGTAACATCCAGAGACAAATATCTTTTTGCCAATTTGTGTCTTCAATAAAAAATATTAAACTATAAAAACAACACAATAATTAAAAATGTAATTATTCACTGGCTTGGTTCTTCAATTACAGTGAGTCCCTGGGCTTAATGTGTGTGTGTTCCTGTGGTAGTCTGCCAACTTGTGTCTTCAATAAAAAATATTCAACTATAAATACAATAATAATTAAAAATGTAATTATTGAACTTTAAATACAATCTTAATACTCATTTGTTAAATGATAAAATATATATCCTTAAAAAGCTGATGGTGTGTCACAAGATGAAAAAGATTAAAAAACACTGGTCTATTTCATTTTCTCAGGCCTCTCTCATTAGGGACTTTGAGGCATATTTTCAAAGCACTTAGCCTTCCAAAGTTCTATAGGTTTCTATGGAACTTTGGAAGGCTAAGTGCTTTGAAAATATTTTGTCAAATACCTTCAAAAATCTAAATATACTATATTAAGTTGTCACACCTCAATCCAGGTCAAAATCAATAAATTTATAAGGCAAGCAGGCCAAGCCCTATCACTGACGCACCAAAATAAGTACCTGAATATACTATGTAAACCGCTTTGAATGTTGTTACAATAACCACAGAAAGGCGGTATATCAAGTCCCATTTCCCTTTTTTCTGCACACTGCCCTGCTTTTCAACCCTTACTGGATTATGCAAATAAAGCCCCACAACGGAGTCCCTCACATGGTTTCCATCCCCTCAGTCTTTTCATTACTGAACCCCATTGCTGACTCATTGCCATGCTCCCTAATTTTGTATTTTGTTCTATCTTTATTGGAATACTTGCTACAACACAAAATACAATAATTGGTTTTTTTTTAATTTAGGAACAATTTCATTTGTTTAAAGTGACACGCAGTTATATTTATCATCAATCTGAACTACAAATTCATTGGACTAACCCTGTCAGGTTAATCTGGCTGCAGTTGGCAACACACACACACATTCATTCACTCTGAAAAGCATTTGTGAATTGAAAGTTGGTGGGGTGTTAACAGGGACGGTGTAAAAGCCGGATACAGCGGGATCCTCAGGTAGTACTTAGATCCGGAGGATCCCGAGGATCCCGCAGATCTGGCTTTTACACCGTCCCGGTGTTAACAGCTCGCTGACTTTTACCTAGATCCTATATATCAAGGGCCTAGATTAAATCTTCAAGCGTGACCGACAGAACACGCCAAAAGTAGAGGAATGGGAGTGATCAACTTTAACAGGGAAAGGGTGAAGGGAGCAGAAACAAGAGCACCCTCTTCCCCATCTTCTCCTGAACCCTGCACTTCCCCTCCCAGCTCACCATGTTGAATCCTGATTTTACACCCTCTCAACGTCTCTCTCTCAGAAGAAACAAAATGAAACCGCTCGAAAAGATTCTGAACACGCCTCCACCTCTTCCGCCGCCTCTTCTTCTCCGAGCTCTGATTACAGAACAAGTAAAGATCAGACTTCCGTCACTACTACGAACCCCTCTAGCTGCCAATCATAGAGCATCATATTTAAAACTATACCGGAAGAGCGTTCCCATAAAAAATGAAAAGTCACAGTAGCCGCTGTAGGTGCATGATGGGATTGTGGAGGCCTCAGAGAGAGTTCATGGTTTCAGCCAAGAAGGTTGAAGAAAATAGGAGACAGACGGGGTGTTCCTATCTAGTTCATTATACGGGTTTGAAGCCAGTAGGCGGAGCCTGCCGCTGTTTTAGTTCACCCTTGGGCCTTAACAATAACAAACGCTATTGAACACAATAGCAAAAGTTTATTAGAAATAATGGACTGCTTATACGTGGTCCATCTGTACAAAGTCTAACCATGAGCCAGTTGGATAGGCAGTGCTTTAAAAGGTGGAGGACAAAATATATTTTTTCTTTTTTTACTTATTTGATAGCTTTTATATAGATACAAATATTGTGAAATAAAATTTGAATATCACTAAAACAGCGTAAAAAATTATTGTAGCTTGTAGAAACAGCAGTTATAAACTCTGTATTTTGTGCTGATTTTACTACACTGTTCTATACAAATTCAGGTGGCCAAATTTCAGTGAGGATATCCTATTTCCTGATTGGTTCATCTTAAATGTTGTTTTTAATATATTTATAAATGATTTAGAGATGGGAGTAACTAGCGAGGTAATTAAATTTGCTGATGACACAAAGTTATTCAAAGTCATTAAATCACGACAGGATTGTGAAAAATTACAAGAGGACCTTACGAGACTGGGCGGCTAAATGGCAGATGATGTTTAATGTGAGCAAGTGCAAGGTGATGCATGTGGGGAAAAAAGAACCCGAATTATTGCTACGTCATGCAAGGTTCCACGTTAGGAGTTACGGACCAAGAAAGGGATCTGGGTGTCGTCATTGATAACACACTGAAACCTTCTGCTCAGTGTGCTGCTGCGGCTAAGAAAGCGAATAGAATGTTGGGTATTATTAGGAAAGGTATGGAAAACAGGTGTGAGGATGTTATAATGCTGTTGTATCGCTCCATGGTGCGACCGCACCTTGAGTATTGTGTTCAATTCTGGTCGCCGCATCTCAAGAAAGATATAGTAGAATTGGAAAAGGTGCAGCGAAGGGCGACTAAAATGATAGCGGGGATGGGACGACTTCCCTATGAAGAAAGACTAAGGAGGCTAGGGCTATACAGCTTGGAGAAGAGATGGCTGAGGGGAGACATGATAGAGGTATATAAAATAATGAGTGGAGTGGAACAGGTGGATGTGAAGCTTCTGTTCACGCTTTCCAAAAATACTAGGACTAGGGGGCATGCGATGAAACTACAGTGTAGTAAATTTAAAACAAATCGGAGAAAATTTTTCTTCACCCAACGTGTAATTAAACTCTGGAATTCGTTGCTGGAGAAAGTGGTGAAGGCGGTTAGCTTAGCAGAGTTTAAAAAGGGGTTGGACGGTTTCCTAAAGGACAAGTCCATAAACCGCTACTAAACGGACTTGGAAAAATCCAAAATTCCAGGAATAACATGTATAGAATGTTTGTACGTTTGGGAAGCTTGCCAGGTGCCCTTGGCCTGGATTGGCCGCTGTCGTGGACAGGATGCTGGGCTCGATGGACCCTTGGTCTTTTCCCAGTATGGCATTACTTATGTACTTATGTTTGTAATCTGCATTGGGAAGCCTTGTGTTATAAAGATGGAATAGACTGCAATTAAATGGAAGTACAATTAAACTCCTTTCATCAGGGCACATGGAATTACATCTTCACCTCATCTGTTATGTTGAACTTTACATTTTGGATACACAAATGGATTCTGTTTTTAGGCATGTTTCAGGGACAAGTGGTTTTGTAAGTCAAAATAAAAATACATATTTTGTTTCATTCAGAGCTCTTTTGTTTAACCATAACTAACGGGCTTATTTTCAAAAGTGATCGCCGGCCATCTTCCGATATAAATCGGGAGGTGGCTGGCGATCTCTCAAAAGCGGCGAAATCGGTATAATCGAAAGCTGCTTTTTTTACACCATCGCCACTTTCCTGTTGCCGAGCCAGCAAAAGTTCAAGGGGGCGTGTTGGCGGCATAGCAAAGGCGGGACATGGGCGGGCATGGGCGTGGCTACCAGATGGCCGGCTTCAGTGCATAATGGAAAAAACAAAAGTGGCGTTAATCAGTATTTCACCGGTTTTACTTGGTCCTTTTATTTTCACGACCAAGCCTCAAAAAGGTGCCCCAACTCATCAGATGACCACCGGAGGGAATGGGGGATGACCTCCCCATACTCCCCCAGTGGTCACCAACCCCCTCCCACACTAAAAACATAAAAAACTTTATTTGCCAGCCTGTATGCCAGCCTCAAATGTCATACCCAGCTCCCTGACAGCAGTATGCAGGTCCCTGGAACAGTTTTTGTTGGTTGCAGTGGACTTCAGGCAGGCGGACCCAGGCCCATCCCACCTACCTGTTACACTTGTGGTGGTAAGTGTTGAGCCCTCCAAACCCCCTCCCCCAAACCCACTGTACCAATATATAGGTGCCCCCCTTCACCCATAAGGGCTATGGTAGTGGTGTAGAGTTGTGGGGAGTGGGTTTTGGGGGGATTTGGGGGGCTCAGCACCCAAGGTAAGGGAGCTATGCACCTGGGAGCTATTTGTATATATATTTTTTATTTTTAGAAGTGCCCCCTAGGGTGCCCAGTTGGTGTCCTGGCATATCAGGGGGACCAGTGCACTACAAATGCTGGCTCCTCCCACGAGCAAATGCCTTGGATTTAGCTGGGGTTGAGATGGCCGCTTTTAGTTTCCATTATCGCTGAAAAACAAAACCGGCCATCACAAACCCAGCATACTCTGGCATTTGGCCAGGCCAAACCGTGTTATCGAAAGAAAAGATGGCCGGCCATCTTTTTCGATAATACGGTTCCAGCCAGCTGTTTGTGGCACCGCCAAAATAGATCGCCGGCAATCTATTTCGCCAGCGCCGTTTGATTATTCCCCTCTACTACTACTTATCATTTCTATAGCGCTACAAGGCATATGCAGCGCTGTACATCATACACAAAAGACAGTCCCTGCTCAAAGAGCTTACAATCTAGATAAGACCCCTCTAAATGGACTATAAGCCCCTAAAGCAGTCCATTGGTTTTCTTATATTTTGTTCTTGTGATGACTTATACTGCGTCAGAACTGAAAATGTGTCTCTCTTCTATTTGGTCAATAATAAAAGGACCATCCACCCTAAAAGGTTGTTTTCTGTCTGTACATGAAGAATTGTGATAGTGAATAAATAAGTGTATGTTTGTGTCCCTAGTCATGCATCCAAAGGTTATCCTTTCAAGAAAGCCAGTTAATCGTTTAATTTCTTAGTAGAACATTACCACAGAGGTATGGTATGGTCGCATTTTCAATATGGTAATACTAGGGCCCAGCTAAGGAACAGGTTATTTAGTTAGCGTTCACTGGACCAAACTTGCTTTCATTGTGCCATCACCATTCAGCTGAATAGGCAGTGTCTTAAAAGGTGGAGGATAAAGGATTTTTAAAAACATTTATATTACACATTATCCCAAGCAAACTTGGGTTCAATGTGGCTTACATTTGAAAATACAGTGAGACAGAATAATAGAATTCAGTTATATCACAACAGCGAGTAGAATCTTTTTTGAGCGGTTTCATTTTGTTTCTTCTGAGAAACATTGAGGGTGTAAAATCAGGATTCAACATGGTGAGCTGGAGGGGAGGTGCAGGGTTCATGAGAAGATGGGGAAGAGGGTGCTCTTGTTTCTGCACCCTTCACCCTTACCCTGTTAAAGTTGATCACCCCCATTCCTCTACTTTTGGCGTGTTCTGTCGGCCACACTTAAAGATTTAATCTAGGCCCTTGATATATAGGATCTAGGTAAAAGTAAGCGAGCTGTTAACACCTCCTCCTCCCGCAAACTTTCAATTCATAAATGCTTTTTAGAGTGAATGAATGTGTGTGTTGCCAACATTTAACAAAGTTGAGATTAGCATATATACCTAACTGGGCATTTAAAAGTATGTCCTTTAATGATGCCTCATGTTCAGAAATCATACCCATAAGTATAGACAGTTATTAAAATATTATCACATACATACACCAGAACAGGCATCCATGCACACATTGCAAAAGTAAACAACGACTTATACAGAGTATATCCAAAACTTCATTTTTATTTCCTCATTTCCATCTTCCAAAATTATAGACAGCAGATGTACAAATCAGTAGGACCCAAAACAGTCCAAAACAAGTGAAGTCAGAAACAACAAAGTTTATACCTAATTGTTTAACCATCCTTAGGATTCACCTTTGGGTTTAAAAAGCAAAACCATGTGCACTTCAGGACTGGATAAATTAATTAAAACAAAGTTTAAAGCAAATGATCTTAATATATAATATTTGGTAGCAATAATAAAACAGTGATGGTGTGATGGTGCCTCACACGGGGCACCAATTGTTGAATTCTTTCAACAAATCCCAATAAAGTTATAAGTCCCAATAAAGATATATACAGAGAAACAAAAATTAGAGAAACAAAAATTGTTACCTCACCACCTTAAAACTCAAGCGGACCATGCCCTTTTTAAGAAGTTGTTAAAGACATTCCTCTTTGCTAAGACTTACCCCTCAACTTGTCATGTCGATTAATGTATCCCTTGCCCCCTACCCTACATAGTTCACGCTGTTAGATGCTTGCCTAACCTTTCAGTTTGTATTCTTATTTAACTTTCTGTAAGCCACATTGCGCCTGCATGAGTGGGAAAATGTGGGATATAAGCAACAAATAAATAAATAAATAAATAAATATTCACATAGCAAGCAGCCTGAGCCAACAAATTCAGCGGAGAGATTACATTAACTCTTTGCTTTGGTCTTCACCGAGGAAGATTTGGGAGAGATACCAGTGCCAGAAATGGTATTCAATGCTAACGAGTCAAAGAAACTGAATCAAATCTCTGTAAACCTGGATGATGTAATGGGGCAATTTGACAACTTGAAGAGTATCAAATCGCCTGGACCAAATGGTATACGCCCCAGAATATTGATAGAATTTAACTTTCAGAACTATTGTTAGCAATATGTAATTTATCTTTTAAATCAAGCATAGTCCTGGAAGATTGGAGGGTGGCCAATATAATGTCGATGTTTAAAAAGGGTTCTAGAGGTGATCTGGGAAATTATAGACCGGTGAGCCTGACATCGATGCTAGGCAAAATGGTACAGACTATTATAAAGAACAAAATTACGGAGCATATACATAAGTATGGATTAATGAGACAATGCCAACCTGGATTTAGTAAAGGGAAATCTTGCCTCACCAATCTACTGCATTTCTTTGAAGGGATGAACAAACATGTGGATAAAGGTGAGCCAGTCAATATTGTGTATCTGGATTTTCAAAAGGCATTTGACAAAGTACTTCATGAAAGGCTCCAGAGGAAATTGGATAGTCAAGGGATAGGAGGATGTGTTTTATTGTGGATTAAAAACTGGTTAAAAGATAGAAAACAGAGAGTAGGGTTAAATGGTCAGTATTCTCAATGGAGAAGGGTTGATAGTAGAGTTCTGCAGGGGTCTGTGCTGGGACCGCTGCTTTTTAACATATTTATAAATGATCTAGATATGGGAATAACTAGTGAGGTAATTACATTTGTTTATGACACAAAGTTATTCAAAGTTGTTAAATCGCAAGAGGATTGTGAAAAATTGTACGAGGACTTTACGGGACTGGGAGACTGAGAATCCAAATAGCAGATGACATTCAATCTGAGCAAGTGCAAAGTGATGCATGTGGGAAAGAGGATCCTGAACTATAGCTATATGATGCAAGGTTCTACATTAGGAGGCACCGACCAATAAAAGGATCTAGGTGTCATCGTTGACGATACGTTGAAACCCTCTGCTCAGTGTGCAGTGGCAGCAAGAAAGCAAATAGAATGTTAATTATTATTAGGAAAGGAATGGAAAACAAAAATGAGGGTTATAATGCCTTTGTATCACTACATGGTGCGACTGTACCTTGAATACTGTAGAATTGTGAGCACAGATATATATTATGGAATGGGTTAAAAGGCCAGAGATTGAGAAGTCTGTATGACTCTGGAATCTATCAGAGATTGATGAGCTTGCATGATCTCTGGTATTTATGATACCCTTACGAGCAAGGGAGGCCTTGGAAAAGAGGATAGTGTAAACAGCAAAAGAATGTTGCCCAAGCAGCCTAAGAGAACCAGACGCTGGGAATCAGATAATATTTTTTATTTATTTATTTATTGCATTTGTATCCCACATTTTCCCACCTTTTTGCAGGCTCAATGTGGCTTACAATATATCATGAATAATGGAGATATGTAAGAAATAAACATTTAGTATTATAGAAGGATCTTGGGTAACATGATAATGTTAAAGGACAGTTTGCAGAAAAAGAGTCAAGTAAATCATTGTCTGAAAGAAACGATATAAGCTGCCATTTCAGAAGAGTATTTCAGAGAAGCAGTTTCAGTGAACAGCTTTTAATGTTACTGAATTGATCTCTCATGAGAAACTATTGTATTTGTATTGGTAAGTGAATAAAATATACTTTCTCATAGGCACTTAGCATTGGTTTCTTTTACCCCTCCCAGTTGAGAATGGCTGGTTCTTGCTAATTTGGGAAGGAATACAAGCAGCCTAAAAACAATACTGTGTGAAATTCTGGTCACAGTATCTCAAAAAAGATATTGTGAAATTAGAAAAGGTACAGAGAAGGGTGTTGAAAATGATAAGGGGATGGGATGACTTCCCTATGAGGAAAAGGTTAAGCGACTAGGGATCTTCAGCTTGGAGAAAAGACGGGTGAGGGGAGATTTGATAGAGGTCTATAAAATACTGAGTGGAGTGGAATGGGTAGATGTGAATCGCTTGTTTACTTTTTCCAAAAATACTAGGACTAGGGGCACTCAATGAAGCTACAAAGTAGTACATTTAAAACAAATTGGATAAAATATTTCTTCTCTCTATGTTTAATTAAACTCTGGAATTAATTGTCAGAGAATGTGGTAAAAGCAGTTAGCTTGGTGGGTTTAAGAAATGTTTGGATATCTTCCTAAAGGAAAAATCCATAAGCCACTATTAAGATGGACTTGGGAAAATCCACTGCTTATTTCTAGGATAAGCAGCATACAATATATTGTACTGTTTTGGGATCATGCTGGGTACTTGTGACCTGAATTGGCCACTGTTGGAATCAGAATTCTGGGCTTGATGGACCTTCGATCTGTCCCAGTATGGCAATTCTTATGTTCTTATTTATTTTAATGCTTCCCATATGTAGATATATATCAATAAAATTTAAAATCACTAAAACAGCATTATAAATTATTGTAGCTGCTAGAAACAGCAGTAATAAGCTCTGTACTTTGCGCTATCTTTTTGGGACATTTGTACCACAAGGAAAAAAAATGACTACGGCTTAGTAAAAGACCCCCTTAGATAGGTGTCACTTAGAAATTTACCAAAACTGTTGTTGTTGGAGGGGGGGGGGGGGGGGGGGGGGTTCAGTTTCAAAACTATCTAAATGTTTTTTGCCAAAATCGAAAATGGATCTGGAAATCATTGCCTGGTTTTAGCCAAAACCAAAAATGATTGTTTGGTTGTGTGAATGTGAACCAACTAAACCTGCTGGGGATTGTCAGAGTTTGCAGCCCACAGCCCTCAGCTAAATGCATAGGAGATTATTGCCCTCCGGTCCCAAGAACTGCAGGCACAGGCTGACAACTTAGCCATTTTAACAAGGACTTCTCAACAAGTCTTGCATGTATGTTCCCAAGTCAGTGCACATGTAGTTACACTATCTTCTGAGAAAGGAACTTTGTGAGAAAGTGTGAAAACATTGATATTACCAGCTTTTTATGCTTACCAAACTATGTGCGAATAACAAGAAAAAGCAGTACTGGGATGCTTCCTATTTTGTTTTTAGTTATAAAACTGATTAAGGACAAACAGTGATATAGCTACTTCTTTCTAACATAAGACTAAATGAGACTAGACCCTGGTGTAATTGCAGGTGTTATAACAGCCTGATGCACAATCCACAATAAAAAAAAAAGCAGATTGATGTTACCGGATATGAGGCCTGTGTGCTCTGAAAATTTACAGTCAAGAGTACACTCTTAATGTCTCAATGTATTTTCTAATATGTAAAATCTAGCATCTGCATGCCACAAGTTTGACAAATGTTCTGCATCTTCATCATACCCAAATTCTTTAGAATCATCCAAATAGCATCCAAGTCAGAATTAATATAAGAATTTAAATAATGAAAGACTATATTCTACCTCCAAGCACAATAGCCACCGCACTAACAGACCACAGCTAATGAAAACTGAAACTAAAAGCCACAGTGCTTTGCCCCAAACTCAGAATAACAGCTGACATCATAATTCCATAGAGAGGCTAATTCCTAAGGAGCTTATCTCAAATTTTCAGACTTAAATTCCTGCATAACTTTTGTATCAAAAGCATTCATTTGGAGCAGTGGCGTACCAAGGGGGGGGGGCAGTGGAGGCGGTCTGCCCTGGGTGCACGCCGCTGGGGGGGTGCCACGCGCCTGTCGGCTCTTCATTTTCATGCTCCCTTTGCCCCGGAACAGGTTACTTCCTGTTCCGGGGCAGAGGGAGCATGAAAACGAAGAGCTGTCAGGCGCGTGGCACCCCCCCCCCAGCGGCGTGCACCCCGGGGGGTTCTTTCGCCGGGGGATTGGGGGTTCTTTCGCCGGGGGGGGCGCCGCGCTGTGCCGGGGGGGGGGGGCGCTGCACCCGGGGGGCGGGGCGCATCGGCGATCTGCCCCGGGTGTCAGCCCCCCTAGGAACGCCACTGATTTGGAGCACTCTATTTACCATATAACCTACTATGCAAGATCACAACTGCATTACTAGCAATTAAGTTACAAAAATAAATAAATAAATAATGCAAATAGTAGCTCCCCACCCCCGCCCCAGGACTATTTTACAATCCCTGGTGGTCTAGTGGTGTATTCAGAGCAGGAGCAAGACTGCCACTTGAGGTTGTGGCAGCCATACTGAGAGCAGAGCCAGCATGGGCAAGAGTGCCTGGGGATCACATCAGCCCCAACTATACCCCTAAACCACCAGGGATTATAAAATAGGCCTGGGTGGAGGCCTGTGGGTGGGGGGAGGCACTCGGGGGGGGGGGGGGTGCAGGAGGAGAGGCAACTTCTGTTTGGGGGGGAGGGAGGGAAACAAAATGGGACAAAGCACAAATTTTTGGCTTTCACTGAAAACATGTGGTTATTTTTGGCTGAAATCAAAAACATAGCCATAAATTAAAATAACCTTTCATCCAAAACCAAAACTAGACAGAAAAAAGATTTTGAACTGGTTTCAACGACATAACCGATAACTGAAATTCGGTTAGCCTCTAATGAGTAGGTCAGTTCTTTTCCACAGTGACAGAAGTAAATGTCATAGCTATGTCAAATAGTACTTTTAAAGACATTTTGAGTTAAAATTGAGATAGGTCATTAAGGGGTCCTTTTATTAAGCTGCATTAAGCACTTAACACAACAAAAATAGCAACACAGGATGCGCTAAAGTGTTCCACATTAGTTCTGGCTTGTGCACACACTAAGCACACAGTCATTTTTTTTTTTGGGGGGGGGAGGGCATTCCTGTGCTAACCAGTTAGCACATCTATATTACCGCATGCTAACTGGTTAGCGCATAGTTATCGCAGGAGCCCTCACCGCCTCCTAAATAGGTAGCAATAAGTGCTCCTATGGTATTTTTTTTTTAATTGGCCACACACTAGCATATGGCTTTATACTGAGAAAATAGAAACTAGCCCTTTTTCATGTCTGCAGTAAAAATGCTCTTAGTGTTCAAGAAAGACCCATGTAAGAGAGAGTGCTAAGGCCATTTCATACTACAGCTTAATAAAAGGACCCCTAAGTGTCATTGATGTAGGATTGCCAAAAAACCCTTAAGATAGTGGGTGGCAGTGGTGTAGCAAGGGCGGGGCGGTCCGCCCCGGGTGTCACCAGAAAGGGGGGTGCCGCCGCTCCCGCTGCTCTTCATCCTGGCACCCCCCCCCCCCCCCGCACCAGCCCTATAAAAATAAATTGCCGACGCGATAGCGAGCGCAGCACCTCGTGTGCAAGTAAAAGAAGCAGATCCGATCATCTCATTGGGCCTTCCCTCACTGTTCCGCCCTCCTCTGACGCAACTTCCTATTTCCTCTAGGGCGGGACAGTGAAGGAAGGCCCAATGAGATGATCGGATCCGCTTCTTTTACTTGCACACGAGGTGCTGCACTCGCTATCGCATCGGCAATTTATTTTTAAAGACCGGGTGGCAGGGAGAAGACGAGGCAGGGTGAGGGTGGGGGACAGATGGGGTGAAGGTGGGGGGTACTCGGATAGCAGAAGGGACTGGGTGGGAGACAGATGGGGTGAGGGTGGGGGGCACTTGGATAGCAGAAGGGACTGGGTGGGAGACAGATGGGGTGAGGGGGACTCGGATGGGCAGAAGGGACTGGGTGGGAGACAGATGGGGTGAGGGTGGGGGGGCACTTGGATAGCAGAAGGGACTGGGTGGGAGACAGATGGGGTGAAGGTGGGGGGGACTCGGATAGCAGAAGGGACTGGGTGGGAGACAGATGGGGTGAGGGGGACTCGGATGGGCAGAAGGGACTGGGTGGGAGACAGATGGGGTGAGGGTGGGGGGCACTTTGATAGCAGAAGGGACTGGGTGGGAGACAGATGGGGTGAGGGGGACTCAGATGGGCAGAAGGGACTGGGTGGGAGACAGATGGGGTGAGGGTGGGGGGCACTTGGATAGCAGAAGGGACTGGGTGGGAGACAGATGGGGGTGAGGGTGGGGGGCACTTGGATAGCAGAAGGGACTGGGTGGGAGACAGATGGGGTGAGGGGGACTCGGATGGGCAGAAGGGACTGGGTGGGAGACAGATGGGAGAAGGGGCATGGAGCTGGAACTGGGGTCTGAAAAGTGAGCAGGAGGGAGAATGGGGTCATGCCTGGGGCAGGGGTGGATGGGAGAATCAATGGATCTGGAACCATGGGCAGCAGCAGGTGGGAACTGGGAGCCGAAAAGAGGGGGCAGTGAGAGAGGGGGGATAGATCCTGGATGGAATGGGGAGTGAGAGGGAGGGCAGACCCTGAATGGATGGGAGGGGGAAAGAGAGAGGGCAAATGGTGAATCGAAGGAGCAGAGAGAAAGGGCAGACAGTGGATAGAAGGGAGTGAAAGAGCAGACAGTGGATGGAAGGGGGCAGAGATAGAGGGCAAATGCTAGAGGGAAAGGAGAGAGAGAGGGCAGATGGTGGATGGAAGGGGGAGAGAGAGATGGCAGACTGGGGCAGATGGTGGATGGAAGGGGCAGAAATAGAGGACAGATGTGGATGGAAGGGACATTAGAGAGGGCATACACTGGATGGCAGAGAGAGAGCGAAGACAGATGCTGGATGGAAGGAAGACGGTGAAAAGAAGATGAGGAAAGCAGAAACCAAAGACAACAAACTGTAAATATATATTTTTATTATTTTGCTTTAGGATATAGTATTTTAGCTGTGTTAATAAATGTTTATAAATAGAACATGTAAATAAGGTAATCTTTTTATTGGACTAATTTTAATACATTTTGACTTAACTTTCAGAGAACAAAACCCCCTTCCTCAGATCAGGATAGGATACTGTAACAGCACTATACTGTATTGACCTGAGGAAGGAGATTTTGGCCTCTGGAAGCTAAATGTATTAGTCCAATAAAATGGTATTATTTTATTTTCTGTATTTGTTTTATTTCTATTTGTTAATTTGTAAAGTGGTGATTGGTATTTGTTAGTTTTTTCAAATTTACATCTGCTGTCTTTATATTTTGCACAGTACTAGGAGACATTTTCTGTTTCTGTGGTGTTGCATTGTATGCAGAGTCTGGCATCGGGGGTTCAGTTTAATTTTTGTGTAAATAGAAAGTTTATGATTACTTATTCTATAGTGGATTAGGGTGTATCTGTGTTTGTGAAAAAGACATGGCTTTCAGTTGGCATTGACTGTGCAGGATCGACGATCTGTACTATTTTGTCTGGTTTCGTTTTACAATAGGTGAATTGATGTTCTAGTGCTCACTGTAGTGCTTAAAATGCTTTCCTTTTCCTTGTGTGACTCGTAGAAACGACTGCTTATGGTATGGTAAAATTGCTCTATAGGTCGTGAGTGTTTTGTATTCTCGGTATGCCTAGTACTGGATTTGGGGGGGGGGGGGTGTTAAAAAATGACTGGCCCCGGGTGTCAACTACCCTAGCTACGCCACTGGTGGGTAGCCATCGCAAATCTTCTTTGGAAACTTTGCCTGTTCATTTCTGTTAAGTACTATCAAATTGTCCCTTATTTTCAGTCATGGAGTTGACACCCCATATTGCAGTGTAATTAGGCAATTTTTTTTTCATGTGTGACATACTCTTCAAATGCAGGAGAGTTAGCCTCCCTCTCTATGAATATAAGAAAAGCCATGCTGAGTCAAGACCAAGGTCCACCAAACAAAGCATCGTGTCTCGGATACTGGCCAGTCCTAGTCATGAACACCCGACAGCGCCCAAATAGTTAGTTCAACTGCCCAATATTTAGCTGCTGCAGTCAAAGTTTTTAAAAATGCCAACTGTAGCAATTAAAGATCATCCAGATACTCGGTGCAGGTATCTGGATTGCAGCTGGTGCTGAATATCTAGTAGAGTTGGCAAATGCCATCACTATCTAGATCAGGGGTGTCCAACCTCAGTCCTCGAGGCCACAGGCCAGTTGGGTTTTCAGGATTTCCATAATTAATATGCATCAGATCTAATTACATACACTGCCTCCATTGTATGCAAATAGATCTCATGTATATTCATTGTGGGAATTTTGAAAACCTGACCTAGTGAGGGCCGAGGTTGGACACCCCTGATCTAAATAGCGGTGATGCTGAGACATCTATCCAGATAAAGTTAAGACAACATCTTTGTCTGACCTAATTTATCTGCATAGGTGTCAGGAGAGCAGGCTGAACATCACAACTGTCCACATATGTTACAGCTCCACCTTCTTTATCCAGATAGTGCTGGGGCAGTGTGTGAGCACAGTGTCAAGGCAGTTTGTAAGGATATTCAGTGACATTGTTCAGATAGTACCACTAAATATTAATGGATAGCAGCTGCTAATGTACAGTGGGGGAAATAAGTATTTGATCCCTTGCTGATTTTGTAAGTTTGCCCACTGACAAAGACATGAGCAGCCCATAATTGAAGGGTAGGTTATTGGTAACAGTGAGAGATAGCACATCACAAATTAAATCCGGAAAATCACATTGTGGAAAGTATATGAATTTATTTGCATTCTGCAGAGGGAAATAAGTATTTAATCCCTCTGGCAAACAAGACCTAATACTTGGTGGCAAAACCCTTGTTGGCAAGCACAGCGGTCAGACGTCTTCTGTAGTTGATGATGAGGTTTGCACACATGTCAGGAGGAATTTTGGTCCACTCCTCTTTGCAGATCATCTCTAAATCATTAAGAGTTCTGGGCTGTCGCTTGGCAACTCGCATCTTCAACTCCCTCCATAAGTTTTCAATGGGATTAAGGTCTGGTGACTGGCTAGGCCACTCCATGACCCTAATGTGCTTCTTCCTGAGCCACTCCTTTGTTGCCTTGGCTGTATGTTTTGGGTCATTGTCGTGCTGGAAGACCCAGCCACGACCCATTTTTAAGGCCCTGGCGGAGGGAAGGAGGTTGTCACTCAGAATTGTACGGTACATGGCCCCATCCATTCTCCCATTGATGCGGTGAAGTAGTCCTGTGCCCTTAGCAGAGAAACACCCCCAAAACATAACATTTCCACCTCCATGCTTGACAGTGGGGACGGTGTTCTTTGGGTCATAGGCAGCATTTCTCTTCCTCCAAACACGGCGAGTTGAGTTCATGCCAAAGAGCTCAATTTTTGTCTCATCTGACCACAGCACCTTCTCCCAATCACTCTCGGCATCATCCAGGTGTTCACTGGCAAACTTCAGACGGGCCGTCACATGTGCCTTCCGGAGCAGGGGGACCTTGCGGGCACTGCAGGATTGCAATCCGTTATGTCGTAATGTGTTACCAATGGTTTTCGTGGTGACAGTGGTCCCAGCTGCCTTGAGATCATTGACAAGTTCCCCCCTTGTAGTTGTAGGCTGATTTCTAACCTTCCTCATGATCAAGGATACCCCACGAGGTGAGATTTTGCGTGGAGCCCCAGATCTTTGTCGATTGACAGTCATTTTGTACTTCTTCCATTTTCTTACTATGGCACCAACAGTTGTCTCCTTCTCGCCCAGCGTCTTACTGATGGTTTTGTAGCCCATTCCAGCCTTGTGCAGGTGTATGATCTTGTCCCTGACATCCTTAGACAGCTCCTTGCTCTTGGCCATTTTGTAGAGGTTAGAGTCTGACTGATTCACTGAGTCTGTGGACAGGTGTCTTTCATACAGGTGACCATTGCCGACAGCTGTCTGTCATGCAGGTAACGAGTTGATTTGGAGCATCTACCTGGTCTGTAGGGGCCAGATCTCTTACTGGTTGGTGGGGGATCAAATACTTATTTCCCTCTGCAGAATGCAAATAAATTCATATACTTTCCACAATGTGATTTTCCGGATTTAATTTGTGATGTGCTATCTCTCACTGTTACCAATAACCTACCCTTCAATTATGGGCTGCTCATGTCTTTGTCAGTGGGCAAACTTACAAAATCAGCAAGGGATCAAATACTTATTTCCCCCACTGTAAATATCTGGATAATGGCTGCCATTATTTTGGATATTTGCTTGTGGATATCGGCCCCAAATTTCTACATGAAAGTGTTCTGCTTGCTGACAGTTAATGACATTGAAGGCTATGGTACAAGCAAGCAAAGATATCACCCTTAAGATCTGAAATTAAAGGACAGGTAGAAGGAACAGGTAAACACAATTTCCATGTTCTTGCTTTCCGCTCCAGCTTCCTCTCATATAATGGAAAGGAGATTGGGAGATGCCTAGCAATTAGGGATGGTGTCATAGTTGAAATTTCAATGTTCTTGGATACTCTGCTGTTGGAACATATCTTTTACCAACAGTCAGTTGTTTTTCTGATTTAAAAACAGTTATCTCTGCACAAACCCACATGAATTTCCGGGTTTAATGCTGGCGGTAGTCAGCAAAGCACTGATCACCGCCGGCTGAATATCAGAGCCAGAGAATATTATGATGAAAGTTGTAATTGATTTTAAGCAGAGGCTTTGATTTTAGGAAAGGAGGAGAACCCTTTGCTTCTTAATCTTCTTGCTCTGGAGTCTAAATGACTGAACATCAGATCACAGATTCCTTGGGAGTGACTCTTCTCCAAAGTCCATGGAAGTCTGCTATAACTTCTAATTAGCTAAAAAAATAAGATACATCTTATATACAGAAGTATTTGTGAATTATTATTTTCTTTCTTACTTTAACATCATTAACTAAATCATCCTTAAAGAAACAAAACACTATGCTTGTCATGAAATCCCTAGCCACCTGCCTGGGGCTACCCCACAGCCACTTAGAGGGTCTATCCCTAGCACAGCTCAGGTCTGCCTACACCTGCTGCTTGTGCTCTACACTAGCACCCTCCTCCCACCGACTGGGTCCCAACCGCCTCTAGGCAAGTCTCCCGCTCTCAAATTATCCCCAGTGATTTCTAGGTTACCGGACGCCAGTGGCGTTCCTACAGGGGCTGACACCCGGGGCGGATCGCCGATGCGCCCCGCCCCCCCAAGTGAAAAAAAAACCCAATCCCATGGCGAACCCCCCCCCCCCCCGGGTACACACCGCTGGGGAGGGTGCCGCGTGCCTGCCGGCTCTTTGTTTTCATGCTCCCTCTGCCCCGGAACAGGAAGTAACCTGTTCCGGGGCAGAGGGAGCATAAAAATGAAGAGCTGACAGGCGCGCGGCACCCCCCCAGCGGCGTGCACCCGGGGCGGACCGCCCCCACCCCCCCCTTGGTACGCCACTGCCGGACGCCACACAGTGGTCCCACAGTTCCCAGAAAGCACTCACAGTACCAACACACAAACCACCAGAAATTTTAGTCAGTCCAGACAAGCAGAGGAGATAAACTGGAAAATGCTTATTGTCAGGAAAAAATTAGAACAATTAATAGAAAAGGTGCAATCATCAAACAGTAACAAGTAACTGAAATATGGATCAATTATAAAACTAACTAGACATTTGTATACTATTTAAATAGTACCTGGGGAGATCAGGACATATAGCTGCTCACAAGATCAAACATAACTTTCCACAGGGCCTCAGCAAAGAGATCCTTCTCTCTTTTCTCCCTGGCTAAGACTGGAGCAAAAGCCAGTACATTCTAAACAAAATTGAGTTCCTGAGCCAATCAGAGCCCAGAACAACAAGTTTTAAAAATAGCTGGCTACATCACTCCAGTTTACCTCTTATCTGTGCTAACTGTAGAAGACACGGTCCAGGTGTTTGTAACAGCTTTAAACATGCACTACCTGCTGGCCAAACTAGAGAAACACAGTTCAAGAAATAATACAACTTATAGGCTTAAAACCCACTGTTTTGTCATAATGCTACATTCCAAAATCCAGGCAAAAGTTACAATTCTTCATTTAAAAGGACCCCACTGTCTATTCGGAGATACCAGTAATCCATTAACTGTTGCATATTGAAAGCCAACTCTAACTGGATGGCAAGCCTGATCTATGACTTTTAAATGGCCTGGGAATACTTTGGCAGTAATATGCACATCCCACTCAGGATAGGAAATCTCAGTCAGTTCTCAATAGTGATATCTACTGGCCAAGCTCAGGATGCACATCTGTGAGGTTCTGCACTTGAGGGACTTATGGTCTATGACCCTGGCTGAAGGCTGCCACTATGATGGCTGAGCTAGATGGGTTTGGGAGGGAGAAATAGGGGAACTCTCCTCAGGTGCTTGCAAGTGAAGCCTTATGGTGCCATAGCTGGATGATGAAAAAAAATCTGGGAAACCAAAAATAAAGGAACACACACACACACATGGTAAATGATTGCAGATAAAGACTTGCATGGTCCACCCTGTCTGCCCAACAAGGTAAGAGACTTTATTCCACATTCACTAATCAGTCTCTGATAACTGCCTACGGTGCACTTGCAATTATTCCTCATTCTACTCGCTCCTCTGTGTAGATTTGTAGATTTAGGCAATATCCCCCAGATTCTATAAACAACAACTAAAGTTGCATATGCAAATCAACACGCGTAGCTGATTTGTGTATGCAACTTAATTGTTTAACAAGTTAATCGGCGCCAATAATTGGCTATTAACAAGCAATTATCAGCAATAATTGGCACTAATTAGAATTTACACATGCAACTTTCTAAGTGTATTCTGTAAAATGGTGCACGTCAATTCTAATTGGTGGATCACAAAAGGGGGCATGGCCATGAGAAGGCCATGGGCGAGCCATAGGCATTCCTGAAAATTACTCATACTGTTAGAAAATATGCCTGATCTGCGTCTAAATAAATCATGGACATTTACACCAGGTTTTAGTTGGCATAAATAGCTGCACCTAAATTTTAATCATGAGACGGCCGCTACACATATTCTATAAACTGCGTCTAACTTTAGGCAAGCTGTGTTTTTTTGGTCAGCACCGACGTTTTTGGTGCCATATGTAGAATGTGGCCCTTTATGTGCCACGACTAGACTGTAACTCTTTAATATCTGATTGTTAATCTACTATTATGTTCTACTATTATCATGTTACCCAAGATCTTTCTGTAATACCAAATGTATATTTTCTTATGTATTTCCACTATTCATGATATATTGTAAGCCACATTGAGCCTGCAAAGAGGTGGGAAAATGTGGGATACAAATGCAATAAATAAATAAATAACTCTATAAAGTAGGGCCTGTCTTTATATGTCTGGTAGCAGTATAGAAAATATGGAGTATAAATTGGACCCCACATATTTTACCTGATTGCACAGGTATATGGGGAGCTAGATAGGCCTGTGTCACTGAATGGATGGGTAGGTGGTCAGTTCCCCAGCAGTTCCTTCCCCAGGCAGGAGTGGGAGCCTTTTGTGGGCTGAAGCAGGCTGTTGCCATGACGCCCCTCCTCATTCTGCCTGGACAAGGCCTTTGTTTACAGCAGGGCTCCCCTTGTCCAGATGACATATGTTCAATCTGTCTGCTTCTCTTTCTTAAACCAAAGATTTATTGATCAGGCTGCAGACATGAGGCAGTAATAAAATAAACCACTGAAAATCAAGGCTCAGCGGGGGCCAGTAGGGGAAGACAGCCCCCCCCCTCAACTGAAATTCAGCAAAGGTGAAGAGAGGAGGGGAGAGAAGGGGTTACCTTAATTCAGACTGTTTCAGAAGACAGAATCTCTGGCACAGTAAAGGCTGTCAAACTGGGCTCTGTGTTCTCTGGCCACAGCAATGGACTCTACTCCAAATCTCACATCCTCAAATGGACTATTGCCATTTTGCTAACATTGCTCTATCTAATGAGGCACCTGGACCAGACTGTCTGTTTTTGAAGACAGCAGGGAAATGGAGGTGCTTTTATCTAATATCTTGCCCATCTACCAAAAGAATCACAATTTAAAGATAATAGAAAGCATGTTTTCTGCTAATAAAAATCTAATTATTTTTGTTAATAACATACATACTGAAAGGTATGAGAGAAATCCAAATAAAGAAATAAATGTAAAAATGTCTAAGGTCTGGACAATTGTTTGTGAAAGCTCTGTACACAGAGGTTTCAGGTTTTCAAAGGATACACTATCCTGCTTATAATCGAACGAGAAAAACGCCCAAGTTCCGACCTAAATCGGGAGATGGACGTTTATCTCACAAAACCGAATAAAGCGGTATAATCGAAAGCCGATTTTTGGACGTTTTCAACTGCACTCCGTCGTGGATGCGGACAAAGTTTATGGGGGCGTGTCAGAGGTGTGGCGAAGGCGGAACTGGGGCGTGGTTATCTGCCGAACAAAGATGGGCACATTTCACTGATAATGGGAAAAAAGTATGCGTTTTTAGCTAGAATTTAGGACACTTTTCCTGGACCCTGTTTTTTCACGAATAAGGCCCCAAAAAGTGCCCTAAATGACCAGATGACCACTGGAGGGAATCGGGGATGACCTCCCCTGACTCCCCCAGTGGTCACTAACCCCCTCCCACCACAAAAAAAATGATGTTTCACAAATTTTTATTTTCACCCTCAAATGTCATACCCAGCTCCCTGGCAGCAGTATGCAGGTCACTGGAGGAGTTGTTAGGGGGTGCAGTGGACTTCAGGCAGGTGGACCCAGGCCCATCCCCCCTACCTGTTACAATTGTGCTGCTTAATGCTTATTAGTCGTCCAACCCCCCCAAACCCACTGTACCCACATGTAGGTGCCCCCCTTCACCCCTTAGGGCTATAGTAATGGTGTAGACTTGTGGGCAGTGGGTTTTGAGGGGGATTTGGGGGGCTCAACACACAAGGGAAGGGTGCTATGCACCTGGGAGCTCTTTTACCTGTTTTGTTGGTTTTGTAAAAGTGCCCCCTAGGGTGCCCGGTTGATGTCCTGGCATGTGATGGGGACCAGTACACTACGAATCCTGGCCCCTCCCACGAATAAATGTCTTGGATTTATTCGTTTTTGAGCTGGGCGCTTTCATTTTCCATTATCGCTGAAAAACAAAAACGCCCAGCTCACACATTGTTGAATAAAACATGGGCGTCTATTTTTTTCGAAAATATGGTTCGGTCCGCCCCTTCACGGACCCGTTCTCGGAGATAAACGCCCATGGAGATAGGCGTTTTCGTTCAATTATGCCCCTCTATATGTACAGGTTGGGATCTGAACTTACTACATTACAAACTTTGAATGTTTTGAATCTGTTTGATAATGCATGTAGCTAATAATAAAAACATTTTAAAAATCTCCTTAAGGGTATCCCTCAGTAGATACCAGCCAAAAGCCTTTTCTTGGGATTGGAGTTAGTGATTTACCTAGAGGTTATTAAAGGTCAGACCTAATAAATGAGAATCTATTTTAATCCTGAGCATTAAGTCAGTGTTTTTGACTTGTTTTGGTTTAATAATGTTTCACAATTGTTTTATCTAGTTCTATTCTACTACTACTATAAATCACTTCTATAGCGCTACCAGTTGTACGCAGCGCTTTACAATTGAACATGAAGAAAGACAGTCCCTGCTAAAAAGAGCTTACAATCTAAATCAGGACAAACAGACAGGATCAATAAGGATAAGGGAAGGACAGACAGAAGGACAGAAGGATAAGATAAAAGTGACAAGTCAGGAGTTGAAAGCAGCATCAAACAGGTAGGCCTTTAGCCCGGATTTGAAGGCAGCCAGGGATGGAGCTAGACGTAATGGCTCAGGAAGCCTATTCCAGGCATAAGGTGTGGCGAGATAGAAGGATCACTCACATTAAAAGCCTGTTTAAATATTTTCACAAATCTGTTGATCAGTTGTGGATCCCTAGATACTCATCTATATCTTAATGAACAAATGTCTCCCCTGCCTCTCCTAGGAGTACCATTACAACTGTAATTTGTTCAGTTCTATGAATGGGGAGTTTCTTTATGGTCAGGTTTTGGTGGTTGATTTTTCCATTATTATATATAGTTTTTCTTATCTTTTTTCAAGATCTTTCAAAAGGTGTCTTGGAAATATGAGCTGTAAATGCTTAAGAGACATATCATTAAGCAAAAATGAATACAATTTGAAACATGCATCTGGTACCATGAGTGATAGCTTTTGTGAAGGTGTGTGTATGAGATCTATATACAAAAAGTCACCTGAATGTTGATAAAGTAGAAGGCTAAAGCCAAATGGCAGGCTGAATTGCCCAGGATTATCTATCTGTCCATCCTGCGCCCCTGTCCTTTCTCTGTCTCTGGTTCCACTCTCTTTGATAATCTCTACCAGCAGATACATTACCACCTTTAGTAAGAGCTTAATACCTATTT
Organism: Microcaecilia unicolor; assembly: GCF_901765095.1. NCBI lineage: Eukaryota > Metazoa > Chordata > Amphibia > Gymnophiona > Siphonopidae > Microcaecilia > Microcaecilia unicolor. The sequence continues at coordinate 67,927,795 of NC_044042.1, read as the reverse complement.
TTTTTTTTTTTACTAGGTAGTAAGGATGGAATTGGTCACCAAGATGTAAATTTGACAGATTTTTTTTTAGTCATCTTCATTATATCTTATAACTCTAGTGATGTTTGCATATCTTATAAATCTAGTGATGTTTGCTTTAGAGATGGACAGAGATTCGTTCCTAAAATTATATTTCCACTATATGGATCAAGATTTCCTGGGTTCCAAGATTAAGATTTTTCCTGATCTATCGAGGAATACTCAGAGGTGTCACAAAGAATTCTTGGCCCTACAGGCTCTGGGGATGAGTTTTCTGCTTCGCTTTCCATGTACTTGTATTTCCTTTCAGAATAATTTTTATGTTTTTAGTGATCCCGGGCAACTACTAGAATTTGTGGTTTTTAAGGAAGAGTTGGAAGTACAGACTTGACTTTCCTGTAGCTGAATTAGGAGCATTGCTAAACGCTGGCTGTGGCATTTCTTTTTACTTTGACATCTTCTCATTATTGTTAATTTCCTTTTAGTAATGATTTCTATATGTTGGCTCCTGTTAACTGGAATTGTGGACGTATGGGATTGTAAGTTTCTTTTATATTTGTCTTTTTATGGGAAATTTCTTTATCTCTTCAGTTTCATTCATGTGATATGATCGTATCATTTGAAATATTAAGACAATATTTAGCCCTTTCCATCCCCATCTTAACATTACAGAAAATTCTCTACTTTATCCATTTTGAACAATAAAGCCTTGCACCTTCCTAGAGAGAGTCACTGCTAAAAATGTATTTTTAATTGCCTATTCTGCTGTTTGTACAGCTTTTATTGTAAAATTAGAACATTAAAAGTGTGTGTCCATATTACATGCAACTATTTAAACTGGTATAGTATATGCACTTCCAAATTCCAGTTCTTGAAGTAATTATATAGACATGCAATTTAAACTTATGAATGTCTTGAAGAAATGATAAGGACAGCAATTATATAGGAAGACTTCAATAGCATTGATGATGTGTGGGTGTATGAGGTGTATGTATTCTGTGGATGAAAGTGGTATATAATTACTCATTGGGTGTGCATGAGGTGTATTTTCTATAGGTGTATAAATCTATGGCATGTTATGGGTGTAGAAAGGGCCTTGGTATTATTACCATTAATCTGGATTCTAGAAGTATTAGTTGAGTCTCTTGATCACATTGGCTGATTTCTGTAGAGTGATTAATTCAGCTGCAATCAAGCATTCATCTGCATCTGCTAAGCAGGGCCTGACCAATCAATGGCTGAAATTCTCAAGGGGGCAGTAGCTATTAGGGGAGAAATTTGGTTTATAATTGCCCCCTGATCCTTGGAAATTGCTCTGAAAAGATGTTTTCGGCTGTTCTCCTTTATGTCTTTCATTTCACCCTCAGCGAAAACCATGAGCCTGGGAAAGGGAAGCGCTGCCAGGGCTTTGGACTGGAGAGGTTTAGGCAGGTATTAAAATGTGTTATTTATGAACAGTCCCATAGCCTTCTACTTGGATACATTTAAAGATCTACACTTTGTGCGGATATGAACTGTCTGTGTCCGGATAAGAAAATAGTGTGACGATTCATATGGGGACTTTACCGTGACAAACATAGCTGAAATTCAAATAAATACACCACAGAACAAAGAAAGACACTCAATAAATTCACCGATAGATAAGATTGGGGGGGGGGGAGGGGGGAAGATCGCAAGGTTTTCTATTGTATAGCCTCAAGAAGTACTGATGTTGAAACGTCGAATTCAGTTAAAATGATAGTTCAAATAAAGTTTAAAGTTTTGTAGACAGGTATGTCTTGGTTTAAACTAAGTATGAAGGGCCTGACGAAAAATCACAGCAGAGAGAGCAAGATACCGGACTATCCTATGACTTAACTGTAATATTCTTCTGTCACTCTGCTTGTATTTTCCTGGTTCTATTTTTACAAGGGACTTAACTCTCCTTGTCCTTTGAATTGTAATGTTGAGAATATTAAGGGGATTTAAAGACAATAAGGAAGTGAAAGGAGGTGCAGGGACAGAGATGCAGAAAGAAAGGCGTTTGATATCATGTGCTAAGGATTTTCCCATAGATACAAAACAGCAGAATCCCTTCGGTACATTGGCTCTTAACGCTTTTATTATTATTATTATTATTTGTAATAAATGAAGTTTACAGTTCACCGGGTAAAATCGATAGTGCCAGTTTCAGGGTTGCTTGTATTTCGGTGCAGATTTCTATCATATGAGTATATACAAAAAAAAAAAAAAAAACCCACACACATCCATCTATACTCAAAATTATATCACAAATGGGGCCCGATGTGCTAAATTTTTGTCCATAGGTTAAAAAAAATGGAAGAAACCCTTAAATAGACAACTCCCCCCCCCCCCCCGCGAAGCAGTAAGAGAAAGGGATAGATAGTGCCTGGGGAGTATTCTGGGGGAACCTTGTTCTCAAAAGCAAGAAGGAAGCTGCAGGATGACTGAAAGAAGACAAAGGGGAAGGATGGGACGTGTATAGGGAGGGAGGGAGAAAGGAAAAGCCCAGCACCTACAGAAACGGAGAGGGGGGGGGGTTCTAGCAGCAAAAGAAGGGGAGAGGGTAGCGGTTCTTTAGATCCCTGTTTTGGAAACATCTTTTCTAGAGACACCCCTGTAAAACGTGTGTCTTTGTCAGAGGTATTAGCCTCCTCCAGCAGCTTCAGGGTGGCTCATTCTTCGGGTTGCTGGGAAATGCCCTGACATTTTCCTGTACTCTACATGATTTGAACGTAGATAGAGCTTAATAACTCAAATGTGCTTTGAAACCCCGTGCAAGCTGATTTTTTTTTTAATGTTCTTTGATGGTTCAATATCGTTTTCATTAAATCTGCTTGACGAGGAGTCCAAGGATAATTCCTCTCTCTCTCTGTAAATTAATCTGTCAGTTATAGGCAGGCCGTGGCAGTGTAAAACCCCACAGCTATAAAATCTGGAAGACTACAATTAAAACAATATATATATTTTTTTAACAAAGCTGATATAATATTGTGTCGTATCAAACGAAGATGCAGCCCAATGCAGAACAGAGCCAAGCGCTCAGGCTTCTTGCTTTCATGTTTACCTGCTCCTCTTTAGACTAGAGAGACCACCGCAAATGTTCTGTGTGTGCGTGTGAATAAATGATATATATACAGACAGAAAGATGCATATAGATTAGTGTAGTTTGGATACATACTTATTGATCATTGCTAGTAGATTAATCGATGAAAATGTGAATACTAGATGCAGTATTATAGGTGTGTTCCAATTCAAGTATTTATCTGAGCCTCTTTTGCGACAAGGGTCGAAATAAGGCTCTAGAAAAAGAGGAGACTAATCTCTGAGAAGATGAGGTTTGTTTGATTGGAAGAGCAAAACCATGGAACTGCTGCAGCTCAGGCTAGAGCAGATTTCAGGATAACTGGTTGTCTTTTAGTTAATGGCCTTGTATTCTGTATACTCGGTGCTATATCTCACCCCTATCAATGCTGGATACAACTGTCTTCTGAATGAAGGGTCTTGTACAGAAATAAGACGCTATGAAAGGAAAGTCTCTTTTATGCGTGTATTTCATGGAGGACTGACTTGTTTTATTGCTTTTGACTCCGGTTTCTTTTTCTGAAATCACAATCCTGACGTTTAAAGCCTGACAGTCAATCAGAGACCAGTAAAATCCTACAGTAACAGGGAAAAAGTCTTGAAGAGAAGTCCTGCAAGAGATTGATTTACAAGAACATCCTACCAATACATGCCCCAGTTCAGAACCCCACCTGGGGCTGAAGCGCTTCCCCCACCCCAAAAAAAAAAAAATCATTAAGCCCTACGTGTGGTTAAAACCAATCCGAATCAGCAGGAAACAGATTTTAAAGAGTCGAGGCAGCGACCGAAGTGCAGGAAAAACTGGACTAGCCAGCCCAAGCCTCTTCTGGTTTATGTTTGCTGTTTGCAGTTGTTTTCAAAGAAATAGTTTTGATTGTTTGGGGCACATCTAGTTAAATCAATGGCAGTCCAGAAATAATGTGGCTACTCTTTAATAATATACTAGGATTCTTCTGAAGATGTACCTTACCCCAGTCAGTCTCCCCTCTCTTCACGTCCTTATAAAAGGGACTTCTACAATCATACCCTTGGGGGTGTCAGATCAGCTTTAGCCTCCAGTCTTACGACACAGGATAATTACATATATAACATTGTTGATCATGGGAGTTGCTCAATATCCCTTTCCCCTTTCAGCAAATATTTTTCTTGGGGAAGAAATCAGTACAAGTAGTTACGGTCAGAACTGGCCCAATCTTTCATGGGGTTCTGCAGAACTCAGAAGGCTCATCTGCCCTGTTCTGGCAGTACTTACAAGGGCATTTCTGCTCCATCTCTATGGTTCCAGCTCTTGTCCTCCCTAAAAACAGGAGATGGTCATACACGGACAAAGACGCTCCAATCTTTTGTAATTATTCTCCCCTTCATAACATTAAGTGGGTTCGTTTAATAATATACAGTGCTACAATTTTTGTCTCCATATCACATCCTAGAAAAAAAAAACGTGTCCGGGACAAATCTGTATCCCTTCTGTACTGAGTTTAATGGGGAGAGGAATTATGTATTGGGATGTGGGAACCGGATAGAACTATTTTAGCGTCTGCCTTTCATTTGAGTTATGGACGTATATCACAGCCGGTGGTTTGCAGCTTTTCAAATGACATATGCAGCTCCACTTGCAGGTTCTTTTTCTACGTTCGACCAGATTTTGTTTTGTAAGTAAGAACCCTGTAATGCTAATGGTGAAGGATCTTCGGAACTTTCTGTCCTAGAATTGATTATCCTCTTTTCTTTTATAGACCGAGATGCCAAACTTTGAGAGCAAATACTGCATTTCATGATCTGCCTTTACATTTATTGACACAAATCATTCAAGCTAGCGCATGCAGGGTCTGGGAGGACCTGGCTGTCAACTGATGAGCCGTAGCGAGACCTTGTGGCATTGTGGAAAAGGACGAGCTATTTTAAGAGCCATTGCTCTGAAAGTCCTCTTCAGTCTGAAAAGGTGTCCCGCTTTTTATCTAGAGCTGAAATAACCCCGTTTTGATGATTGAATTAATTAAATGCATGGCATTGTCTTTCCTTGACAGACTTGATAAAATTCAATAGAGAATTAGGAAGGAAATATGACTATACCGTGCAAATATATGATTATAAGAATGTAAATTCAGTGAAGCGAAGCATCTTTACTCTCTATTCAGATTGCACTGTGGTTTTTTTTCGCCGAGTAGCTAAAGAAAATGGGCCGACTGTTTATTTTTCTTTGCATATATTTTTCCCTTCCATCAGTTCTTTGTTGTCGTAGTTCGCTCTGGATTTGCCCGTAACTGTCCCTGTGATTTTTGCACTGTTACTTCTCAAGTTCTGCTTCGTTACAAGATGGAGGAAGACGCACCAGTCCGAAGTGTTTCCCACGAGTCCTACCCAGCAGCGCTCAAACTTCCGAAGCCACACTGAAGTGTGAAAAAGGAAAGACTTGTTTCTCTCCCTCCCTTTCCCCGTCCTACGATGCTTTCTGTAGCCTGGCTACTTTCAATGGTCTAGATCACCTGCGATGGAGAGCAAGTAGAACAGTGCCGGAGTCTGCCTCCTCTTCCCGACAAGATCATTTGCTGCTTGAAAATCAGGCTTTTAAAGCAAGCTTAAATTGGAAGCTAGAAAGAAGAGGCAAAAGCTTCAGTCCTCCTGGGGAGTGTCCTCCGGCCTGCTGGGGCTAGGTTTTAGGAGACTTATGATGTTGCAGGCTAACATCTGGAAATCTAGCCATGTATCTGTCAGTGTTAGCTATATGGGTGGACGTGATTATTCCTTGCAGGAGGAGGTGAAGCATTTTGTTTAATTTCTTTTAATATTTCTGTTGTCTGATAGTACAGTTTTATCTTTAGATTGGTATAGGAGACAAGCGATCGAAAATGTCCTTTCTATACACTTTCGGCCATTTCACAGTCTATTTTATTGATTTTGTTGTTCTAACTCAAAGGAAGTTCTGTAAATTAAAGTATTAAAGCAAAAGGCAGGGGTTCGAACTGTTGGAGGAGTTAATGTCCTGAGATCACCGTCTGCCAGCTCTAGAACTGAAAAGCTCAATATAGCCGGGAGCTCTGGAGCTTTCTGCTCCAGTGCTAAAATGGAATTTCCTTATCACTCTAAAGAAATACTTTAAAATTCTCTCTCTCTGGCGAGGTATTGGTGATGATAGTTCATCAGAAACTGCTGGGGCGTTCGCTCTTGGAGAAACCTAAAACAACAAAACAAATAGGAAGAATGAGGAAATGAAACAATGAGAAACCTGAAGGGTGATGTCATTACTCACAAGCTCTAGACTCCTCTACCTCAACCACCTTCTAGAGCAGAAGTAACCCGGCAACTCCTTCTCCATAACGTTAAAAGCTACGCATCAGACATATAGAAAACAATACTATACTGCTTCTTAAAAAAAAAAGTGAAGGAAAATATAATTCATAGAAAATGTTTTATAAGTCATACCATGATCTGTTTTTGCCAACAAAAAAGGGGGTGTTTATTAATGTTTTCCCTGTACTTTTGATTTCATGTCTTGCGTGTACAACAGGTATTAGACGTCCCCTCTCTTAATTTCTGACAAACGCCATGGCTGCATTTCCTCGACGGCTGGAAGGACCCTGCATCAAATGTGGGGAAGGGTCTTTCCCTGCAAACAGAAAAGGGCGGCTACTCTAGCGGTTACTTACCAGCAGTGCCTCTTAAAACTGCACATTTTCTTTCACAGGAATCAAATTGTTTACAAAATAAAAAAAAAATCTTTAAAAATATGTATTCACGCGCCGTGACATGAGCTGACACCTCCGAATTTTAAGAGGTTTTTCAGTTTCACCTTAATCTGCTCCAGGGTTTTGCTATTGCTCTAACACCCCCCCCCCCAAAAAAAAAAAACAAAAAAAAAAACCGTGTAGGTGTGTATATGTGTGTGCATAGGTTATTCACTGGAAAGAAGAAAATAAACGAGACAGAAACGCTGTAGTTTTCAAATAGATGATGAAAAGTCGTCTTCTCTCTTGGAACTCCTACCACCAAAAATGAAATGGCAAAAAACCCAAGAAACGGATCTAAACTGATTTCTGCACCTTGTCCTCCTCCTTGGTTGTAACTGTATGAACCTAGCACTACGTGCTCATCCCGACCTGATCGCAAGAATAGAAAACAGTGGTCCTATAACAGTTCATGTGCCCTTCGTTTTGTCTTTATTGAGATCATGTATTATATTGTTAAGACTTTAGCTCATTCTGTGTGTTTTATAGGAAGGAAGGCTGTTGCTTTACAAATTACAGAACACTGAAAATGCCACTTGCGCACCGGAAAATTCAGTGTAAAGGGGACATGGAAGTGAAGAAGTGAGAAAAAGGTATTTAGTCGTTCTCGTGAAATAAAAAATGTCCTTCCATAAGCTTTATCTTTGGAAAAGGACAGGCTGCCTCCCACATCTGTAGTGTGTGGAAGAAGAGAAGCTTTAAACAGGTCCATAGTACGTAGAAGCAAAGAGAAAAGGTGTGAGGACATTCTCCTAAAACTAGACACAAAGGTTTGCCAAAATTCTTGAATGGTTTCATCCCCTTTTGCAGCTGCAGAAACAGATTTATTACAATAGATTTATGTTTTCCATATTTCGTTGAACTCCGATGGGATAAAACGTTGTCGCAGTTTAACGATGCAGTGTTTAAATTGAAGAGTAATTTCGTAAACAGAGATTTTTTTTCTGACCCTATGATCGTTTCGTTTGTGCTCTTCCTTGTCGGTGAACGTCTGAACCGCATTCACTCCCTTTTATAGTTCTGGGACACAATTCTTTGCCCTGTGGCTTTTTCGCTCGGGCACTGAAGTTTGGGGGCTGCGCTTCAGTTTTGCGGGTGACTCCTTTTCTAGATATCTCAGCAGAGCTGACACACAAAGCCTGTGCAGCAGCAGCACTGGGGGTGTTTCTTTTGGTTCACGTATCGTTTATGAAGGAATCACATTTCAAGTATTTTTTCCCCTTTTCCCTCTCTTTTCCCATCTTTCCTTCTATTTTCCCCTTCCCCCTCCCCCTCTTTCCCCTCCCCCAGACTCCCTGAAGGCCGCGGGTCACGTGCTCATCAACGGGGCGGGGCTTGCTCTTGTCTGGAAAAAAAAAAGCCATATTGTGCCTTCCCCGATCCAGGAGACAGAAACCCAGGAACAGGAACCAGGAACCGGGGAGAGAAACAGGACCAGGTGCAACTGGAAAGGGAGACGGGAGAGAAGCGGGAACAGCGCAGGACCTGGATGTAGAGTCCGGCCTGGAACGGGGCCAGAACGGTGGAGATCCCGGGAGCGGGCGGGATCAGATCCTCCCTGGCAGCTGCGGCCCCCGCCGCCTTTCAGCCTCAGGACGGATTTTGCGGTTCCCACCCCAGGTGAGCAAGAGCTCGGGGGAAGGGGCTGGAATGAACAGTTCGGAGGTGGCTTCATATGTCCCCTTTTGGAGCTGGGGGGGGGGGAAGGGTGTCTCCCTAGCCCTCCCTTCCTATGACAGCGATCTCTCTTCTCTTCCCAAATTTTTACTGTTCTCTTTCCCATATATTTACTCTTCCCCCTTCCTATATGATAGCGATCTCTTTTCTTACCAAATCTTTATTCCTTCTTACGGCTGTAGGTCTCGCTCTCATTTTTTCCCCTATATTCTCAAGTCTTCCCTCCCCCCCCCCCAAAAAAAAAAAAAGCTGGAATTCTCTCCTCCTTTTTCCAGAGCTGGAAGATCTATCTCCCAACTCCCGGAGCTGGGGTCCCTTCTTTCTCTCTTGGGTAGATCCAGGCTGTGCTGTTTGCTGCCCTCTGGGGATGGGGAGGTGGGAAATATATGATGGGTAGCCTCTGTTTCTGGGTTGAGTTTTTGTTTTGCTTTTCTGTAATAAATGTTTCACAAAATGGCCGATACTGTGTTACTGCTCTACTTTTCTAGCTGCTGCTTTCCTCTGAAGGCTTTGCTGGGTAGGTAGGGATAGAGGCCTCTTCTTCACGGAGGAGTGCCCAGAGGTCAAGCTGGAAAGGCTGGAGCTAGAGCTGCATCTGCCTCCCCAGGGCTGGAGGAGGAGCAATGAGTGTATGTGGAGAGGCTGTGAGATTTCTGGTGGTCCATGTGTGGATGGATAGCAGAGCCATTAACACCTGTGTTTGGGGTTATGCATGCCTATACGAGGGCACTGGCCCCCTGTGTCTTACATGGAGGCCTTATGTGGGGTCTAAGGAGGCCATGCCTCTAGAGTATGGGATTCTGTGAGTGCCGCCCCCCATGGGCACCTTGCCTTTAATGGCTGTCCATAAGTATGTTGGGGACCATTTGACTATCTGGAGGTCTGTATGCAGAGAGAGGGGGCAGTTTCTTGGGTGTATTAAAAGCAATGAGTTCCATTTCCCTCAGACTTTCATGCACTTTTTGCTGTATTGGTGATGTCAAGGCGACCAGAGGAGTTGATGCATGTTAATTTACTGGAGATTGGATGCTATGTAGATTTGTAGTAGATGCTAACGAATCGATGCAATTTGTAAGAAGGAAGTTATCAATAGCCGAGGTCAGTGGGTGCCAGGGGCATCCTACAGGGAGCTGCCATCCCTGAATATAGGAGGAATTACCTGGTGTAACATTAACTGTAAGGAGGGGCTCTCCGTAGCGATTTAACCGTGAATTGCAAGAGTCTATATAATAGTCATCTTCAGACGCTTGGCCTCCTGGTGATTCAACACCAGATCGTTAATTGCAATTAAAACATCTCTTGTGGATTTAGCAGAAACAATGTGATTATGATAATTTTAAGCCTAGAAAAAAAAAGTTGTCTTCTTTTTTTTACCCAGCCCTGATCCCTCTAGGGAGCCAGTTAAGCACTCTCACCTAACAGATATAACATACAGCAAAACCCTGCCTGCTCTGGTTTCTTTTTGTGGATTATAAATGCATGGCTATTTTAGATCTGAACTTTCCCTGTAATTCTACCTTCTTTCTCCTCAAAGTAACACTGTGCTCATACTGAGATTTTTCAGTTATGACCTAACATTTAGTGGCTGCACTGCTTATCTGCAAAATCGATTGAAAGGCTTAAAAAAAAAAAAGCTATGTGGGCTTTATTTAAAAAAGAAGTGGTCCCAAGAAGCTAAGAGACTGGGACTGGGTTAATTGATACAAAATACACTGATGATTTTCTATGGGGGGTGGAAGGAGGCAGGTGGCAGTGACACACCCTTGTCTTTGGAATACATTATTTACCTGATACAAATGATTAGTTTCATGATTAAAGAGAACAGAGTATTCATTAGTTCAGGTCACTGCTAAACCAGAGTTGCTCAAGAGAGAGAAGGTGCAGAATATATTGTACCTGGTAGGGTGGCTAGAAAGAAGGTACAGATTGTTGTTGGTACCTTGGAGATATGGGTAGAGAGAAGATGCAGTTTGTTGTTACTGTAGGTTGAAGGAACCTATAGGTGTTGCCTTTCTATCAACCTTGACCTGAAAGAGTCCTCATGACAGTCCAGTAATCTTAACGCTTTGTCTAGCTTTCAAAAAGTCCAGAAAATGTCGCCCAATAGCTGAAAACAAAGGAGGCCCCTCTATTTATTCTGCTGCAGTAAAGAGATCACATGCCTTCAAATGTAATCCTGAATGTCTTTTTTTTTTTTTTAATGTGCACCACTGAGTGTCCCACACTGTGGAGGCTTTTTATGTGTGTATGGATAGTATGGGAATAAGCTCTACCATGCTGCCCGACATGAACATGCAGCAGCTAGAAGGAGGCTTGCAGTCTTGTTCACTTTGGCTCCATTCCCAAATATTGCTGGATAAGGAAGGGAAAGTAAACCTTTCTGCATGTGCAAAGGTGATGAGTCGGGCAAAATAATAAAAATACTTAGCAATTAAGAAAAAATATCCCCCCCTCCCACACACAGACACATAATGTATTTTTTTCTTATTTATTTATTTCTCAAACCATATATATATGCCAATATTTCAGACAGACTGCCTATCCAAATTCAAATTATTTCTTAAAACAATTCAAAAGCAAAATAAAATGGCAGGCACAACATATACTCCCCAGGATAACTACATTCAGCTCCAGACCTCCTGCACCTTGGAAGGCCATCACAACCCTACCACCTAACTCACTGAACAAGAAAGTAGCCATGTCTTTATTCCTAAAGGTCCAGTAGCTTTCCTCCAACATGATGTCCACTGATGAGTTCCTGTGAGGAATCTCATGGTAGAGGTATATGCCAGGACAGAAAAGTTAGGGGTGTTTATTTTCAAAATTATATTCCATGACTGGCAATATCTATCTATCTATCTACACACACACTTAAATGTTTTTTCTTTTTTGTTACATTTGTACCCCGCGCTTTCCCACTCATGGCAGGCTCAATGCGGCTTACATGGGGCAATGGAGGGTTAAGTGACTTGCCCAGAGTCACAAGGAGCTGCCTGTGCCTGAAGTGGGAATTGAACTCAGTTCCTCAGGACCAAAGTCCACCACCAGGCCACTCCTCCACTCCTGTAGGTAAAGGTGAAAGTGGTGTGTGTGTGTGTGTTTATCATTTATTTATTATTTATTTATTTAACACATTTATACCCCACATTTTCCCACTAGGTGCAGGCTCTATCATATGCCTGTGTAAGTGCATGTAGAAATGAATAATATAATAGATGCAGGCACACAAATCTATTTCTTCTTATGTGCTTCTGTTTGAAAGGGCAGTTAAAATAAATATTACTTTAAAAAAAATTCCTGTTATAAATATGCTTATTTTTAGAATGTTTTCCTATTATATTTTCATTTTATTTGCTAATTTGTTTTTGCCTGTAAGTCAGAAATAGTCTTCCCCTGTACAGTTTTATACACATAAAATGAAATGGCTGACCAGACAGTGGAACCAGAGATCATTAGAACCCCACATATTTAATTTCCTATAAAGCATATTATCTACACACACTCCAGTAAAATACAATATTGCAAACCCTCAATTATTGTCCTGTTTCTTCTTTAAAAAATATTACATGAATTATCAGATAGCTTATAATGAATACGGATTTCTGGTGAATTAATCTATTAAAAAATAATCAACAGAACATTTTATAATTCAATAGTGGAGATGGCATTACCTAAAGTAGCTTGTTTTGGGCATGAAGAAAGTCGCTCTACCACTGTAGTTTTCTGTAGAGCTGTGGAGACGGTATGTTCCATAGTTTGTTTAGAACTTTTAACACAAAGCCTTTTACTAGGTTGCTGAGGGAGATAAAATTATTGAGCAATAATACATAGGAAAATATGTAACTTCTTGAATATAATCATTTTCAAGATCTCATGGTATTTTAACGGCACTGTTCTGATGTCCAAAATAGAGCTGGACATACTAGAGCCTCGATGTAAACTATAAAAGACCACAGTAGGAAAAAGCCAGCTCGGAGCAGCTTTCAGCACTGAAGAGCTGGTTCACGGGTCACCGGGGACAGATCCTAGGGGCAAAGAGCTCTCCCATTTCCAGCTCTGATCTTGTCCGGGGGTCTTGGAGCTTCCAGCACGTTCCCTTTACATCTGAAAACCATTTAGACTGGAGTTGAACGGCCAGTTTCCCCTGATGCCAAGACTCCTACAAAATCTAATTATCCCTTGACAGATGAGAATAGAGTTGGGGCAAGTTGAGCAACGGCTGGCTATAGAATTTCCATTGTTATTGTTTATTTGTTGTACTATTATAATTACAAAAATCTCAATACAACTTAAGAAACTTTAGTTTCAAAAGTGGAAGTAACAAACTGTACGAGGTTTTCAGATGCACGTTCCCAGCATTGTTGAGACAAACTGGCTGTCCGGGTGTTTATTTTATGCTCAAACACCGTTCTTTTTCTTTCTTTCTTTGTGATTCTTCCACATGGAACAGATTTTTGCATCTTTTGCAGTTGGTGGTTTTGTTTTTGATCATCAACTGGGCACTTCGGCTACAAAATGCGGTGATATGTAGCGTATCCCCTGTGAGCTCAATTCCAGGTAGCTTTGCTATTTAATAATCAGGATGTCTGAGATGTACCGGCTATGATATCTTTTATCGAATTTATAAAAGCAAATGAACTTCACAGAGCAGGCAGATCCTTTCTTCAGTTGGTTTAACGAAAAATATCGCAACCTGAAAAGAATCACATTTTTTTTCCAGGATCCAGCGAATCTCTGCATTTCCCATCCAGGCTATGTGAAGCGTAGTAAGTTCAAAATGAGACATTTATCTCAGCCAGATATTAGATGTCAGAAGCCTTTAGCTTCTGTAATTATATCAGTTCTTTGCATCTTTTGCACGATCTTGTGACCGCAGCACAACCTTTTATAGCAGTGATATTGAGTTTGGTCTAGTAGATGGGTATGACTTGCCCACATTTCTGCTGCCAGGCGCGGTCAGTCAGCTATTAGGCTGTATCTGAGGATTGTGGTCTGATTTGCTGTGCTTATAAATCCATCTGTTCCCATAACTGGAACAGACTTTCTGGTTTTAACCGCAAAATTAATTTCGTCTTTAATCTGCCCTGTGCTCCTCTGCTGCTGAGTCTGAGAACTCTTACTGTTTTCTTCAACGGCGAGACGACATCATTCACATTTATGAACTCGAACTGATGTACTTTAGTTTTAGAAAGATCACACTGGACGGCCGGGCTCGGTGCCTGCCTGCCTGGGCTTTCGGTTATGAAGGCGTTTATTTCCCCATAGAAACGGAACGAAAGAGACGCCTTTCGTCGAATTTACACCGCATACGCCTTGGATTTCAGGGTCCGGCCGGGGATTAAGGTTACGGGGTTGAATGTACTGCATAGAGACAACATTTCCCAGTTGTTAAAGAAGAGGTACCAGTTTAGTTCTAGGAATTAGTGACTATAGAAGGATAGTACCCAGCATCGTAGTGGAGTGGTGGTACTAAAATAAGCAGTGGATCCCAGCCCAATACTGTGCCCAGTTGTTGGATCAGGAAGGCTCTTTACGTTGTATTCTTTTCTGACATGCGTTACTCCATGTAAATTAACAACAATTTTTAATAGCGTCCTTCATAAAAAGAGCAACCTAGTTATTATTATTATTCTTTGTTTACTGGCCTTGATATGCGGGAAATGTAGTGTTGTTTATATATCTAAAAAAAATCAATTGGGGGGACGACGACAGCAGTGATTGCTTGAGGGACGGATCCCAGTATAGCGTAGTGGGGAGTAGTGATTGGATAAGAGAAAGATCACCAGCAATCTCCGGGGGGGGGGGGGGGGGGGGGGGGGGGAGGCAATGAGTTTCAGGTGCATTCTGGCTCCGGCAAGGATAGCTTTTAATGTTTACTAATAGTGTTGGCACTTTGCCAGCTGAATTTCATGCTGGTAACTATGGAGACCAGAAGGGACCCTATCAGCTGCCAGAACGTCATGTGCAGTTTAAATTGTGAGGTGTCAGTGCCAGAGGGAGGCTCTCTGCTATAGGAGGAGGAGGAAGAAGAAAGCAGCAGTCAAAGGGGCTGGGGGCACCTCACTCATCAAAACTTTCCCTATTAAAAAAATGGACAAGTATTTTAATTGCAAAGTTTTAATAGTTATTCACCAGTTTTATTTTTTACAAAAGACTAATTTAGAGTTGGAGTGGTTAACTGATAAAGAGTTGTGGATTTAGCCATTAACATTTTACACCTGTCAATTCCATTTTTTGGAAGCATACAGTAGTTGCTTCTCTATCACCACTTCTAGCAGATATAAAATGCAAGCAGAAAGGCTGATTCCCAGTTCTCCCTCATTTGCTCTAATAGTTAAAAATAATATTCAGAACATTTGCTAACTGTTGGAGGGTGCTAGAGAAATCATAACATGGGCAACAGCAACTGCTTCTCCTCCCAATGTTCACTCCCCCCCCCCCCCCCGACTCTTTATGACATCTTACCCACAAAGTTAGTTCAACCAGTTTGAATTCAAAGTAAGTACTAAGTAGATTTATCTATCAACCCTATAATGAAATAAAATAAACACTTATGTGGAGGTTAACAGACCACAGCTTTGTTTATTGTCAGTAAGCTTCCATCAACACCCAAGCTATCATAGAGAATTAATAATCAATTTTAACAGAACTCGAACCAACCAAAATGTGGTACCCACCTTGTCAGCTAGGTAGTTTGCCACTGGCCTCATGGCTGCTGCACACCATCCCGCCATTCCCAGCTGGGGTTTAAGGAATCCAGCAATGATAACAGGTCAGATGACCCAAGCATTACACCATAATTCTCACCGCCGGGTGAAAATTAAGGAGTGCAATTTGTAAACAGACAGCCCAAAATTAGTCCAAACTATCCTGACATCCTAGGTCTCAGAAGCAGATAGTCCATCTTTCCTTTCTTAAGAGCATGAACATTTTTGCCATATGCAACACATTTTAATTAAGATCCTGTGTTTTGAAACTCAAGGGCATTTTTTAGATAGAATTTCATGCTTTTTATTTTACTTGGGGATTGAAACATTGTCTGGTCATATTTAAAAGCTGAGCTATACCTATTTCATAGCAGCCAGCTTTTCCAAACTCAGCATATGTGACCACTCCCTGCACACAGTGAAGGAATTTGCTCAGTCTTAGGGGCACTCAAGCACTCATTACATTCCACAGAGCTGCCACCTATTCCTGACTCAATAGAAAATGCAGGGTTAGTAATTATAATATCTAGAGAAGCAATAAATCAGCTGCTAGATTATGTTTCATACCTTCTCCATCAGAGACAGCAATAATCCCCTTGGATACTGGTAAAATTCCTTCCTTGGTTTTGAACACTACAAATAAACACTTCAGTTATAACAGTACGGGATTATTTAATGGGCAAAAATTCACCTCTGGTCTAATTGCTGCTTTGTTTTGCCTTTTGGGCACATAGCCAGTGCTAAGTCTGACAATCTCTATGGAAACCTAAAGAACAGGCTGCAAATGGCTTTAACTACTAAAAGAAATTGCCCATATTAAAAATATAAATACAGAGGAGACGAGGAATGCAGACAGCTGGCACGATTCCCATTTTGATTGGAAATGTTAGACTGTTCCAAGCTGTATAACTCGGCCTAGGTCTGGAGGGACAGTGGGTTGAAAGAAGAACACAATTGGGGGTGGGATAGGAGTGGGGATGCTTACTTAGTAATTCTCTGCAAAGTGGCCCCCTCCTGAAGTTTAGAGATGTGCCTGCTTTGCTCATTTGTCACTTTTCTGGCTGCTAAATTGTGTGTTCCCTTCTGCCTTGGCTTCTATGCTGCCTATTACAGTATTGTTTGTATCTTACTGACATATATCATATTTCTGTTATATGATTGTTCCACAGTGCTACTAAATGTGTATATTTCTGATGTTAGTCCTATTAGTTTTCAAGTTGCCATTTCCAAGTTTTACCTCATTGATTGTATTTATGCTTATATTTGGTCATTTTACTATCGTTATCCTGGTAACAAAATTGTAAGTTTTTTTTTAACTATACCTGTTTGTGCCTTGGGTGAATCTCTTCATAAAGGCAGTTAATAAATCAAAACAAACAAGTCCATCACTTTCTATCTATTGCCTAATCAGGCACAGATCTAAGGACATTTGGGGACAGTAATTGAGTATTTCTTCCATTATTTCATGGTTTGTTTTGGCTCTTGCAAATGCATCTGCTTCCAATTGAATATATTCATAACTTTCATGTTTATTAATTTTTTTGGACTGCTTGCCTTGCTTAAAACAAGCTGTCCAAAGTGTGTACATCACTCATGTTGCTTGCATGTCCAGTAAGCCCTGTCTCTGTTCTCCCTGTTTTTGAAGGTGTGAAAGGTAGAACAAACATAAGGACATAACATAAGCCATTCTGAGTCAGTCAAAGATCATTGGCGCTGGCATCCTGTTTTCCCCAGCAGATTCCAAGAAAAAAGGTTACCCTTGGAATGGGCTTGTCCGCATCTTGTTGTCTGCTTTTTTCCAAGTTACTTAGGGCCTTCTCTGAACATCTAGTATGGGACCGGTTTCTCCTAGATTAATAACAAAAATCCCATCACATTCACTGGAGAAAATAGTGCCTAAGTACCACAGAGCCTTCATAAATCAGCCCCTGTGGTGCTCTTTTTGAAGCAGATGGACATCTCAAAATGGCCATAAAAATGTCCATTGGCCAAAAACATCCAAATTTTAATTTTCAAAATATAGAATTTGGACATTTACACTGCAGTTTGCTCAAATAGAAAGGAGGCATTGGGGGGGGGGGGGGGGGGGAGTGTTTTGGGTGGGAATAGGGGAGACGCAAAATTAGGATGTCTATCAGCAATAATGGAACAGGAACAAATGGCCAAGTCTAAAAAGAAGGACATTTTTATCTAGATCTGTGTGATAACATGAGTGAGGATTGAGGGTGGGCATTCAGATTATACAGCCAAACAAGGTTACAAAAGTAAAGCAAAACTCTTTATTAACTCAAAAGGTTGAGGCCTATTAGAGAGATCTGTTTTGTTTTACTTTTGAGGTGGATTATTGCATGATTTTTGCACTTTTTATAGGGCATGTGTGGAGACTCTATGATGGGTATGCAGGCATGAATACTTGTCTTTGGAGGCTATTATCAGAGTAGCCCCCAGCGGATTTAGTGATGCCTTGAGCATCATCCCTGTGGTGGAAGGAGACAGTTGGACAACTGAGCATTCCCATTCATTTATTTAATTTCTTATTAGCTTTTTGATAATTTTTTAAGTTTTTTTTCTAGTATTTAATATTTTTCCTTCTAAAAATATTGCATTTTGTAGTGGGAACTCTCAAGAAGAGCAGTTAAATTATTTAAGGGAGGGGTAACTTCTCTAATCCATTACTTTGTGCATTATTTTGTCCTTTATTATTATCTTCCCTGTTTATGGGCTCTTAATCCTGGAGCTTTTTTGAAGAAAAAGACGGTAAATAATAAACTTTCTTCAATGGTGGAATATGATCCAAGGAATGCTTTAACATTTCCATCAAGTATTTTTTTTAAAGGCATTGACTGGGATCACACCAAACAATTTGGGAAAAATTAACAAGCAGAAAATTTAACCTATGATTGAAATTCTCAAAATGTTCCAATTTCTTACGTATAATCATATTTGTCCTTAACCAAGGTAGCAATCAATTCCTGATCAGATTAACTTGCTGCATCTGTAGAGAACAGTCCATCTTAAACATCTCCACACTGCTTGACAGAGTATCAATCTTACTCACAAGCACTGATAATTCAGCTGTAGTCTTGGACACTGAGGCCTCCATTTTCACCAGTACCCTCCAAATGCCCTCAAGCCTTACTCCACTCAGTGCTACAGCTGACAGCGCCTTCAATAAATGGACCCTCGGCAGCACTGGAAATCCGAAGAAGGGCTTCCCTCTGATGGTGCCCAACAATGCCTTCCATAATCCCTTCCATAATGCCTTCCACACCACTGCAGCCTTTCCTTTCACTTCTCCTGGACAGGGGGGTGGCTTGCAGATCAGAGGAGACAAAGATAGATCTAGGCCCAAACTTTCCAGCGCTCCTCTGCTGGAAAGAACCAAAGGCTCTCTAACTCTGGCAGAGGCAGAATTACTGGTTGCATACCTCTCAATGGACTGTTGCACAGGAGTGGATGTACAGCTGGCAGATGTACCCAACTTCACCACTCCTTTTCACTTGGTAGGAGGCACAACAGGAACAAAGGAGAGTGGAGGAGTGGCCTAGTGGTTAGGGTGGTGGACTTTGGTCCTGGGGAACTGAGGAACTGAGTTCGATTCCCACTTCAGGCACAGGCAGCTCCTTGTGACTCTAGGCAAGTCACTTAACCCTCCATTGCCCCATGTAAGCCGCATTGAGCCTGCCATGAGTGGGAAAGCGCGGGGTACAAATGTAACAAAAAAAAAAAACAAGACAGAGATTCAGACCCTCTGAGACATAGGAGCCAACTTTTCAAAATTATTGGGGGTACTAAGCCCAATGGAAATAACCCCTACCTGGACACATACAAGGAATTTTCTCAACATTGGGGGTGCTCAAGCACCCACAGCACCCACAGTCAGCTCCTATGCTCTGAGAGGCAATTCATGTGGCCATTTTGAATCCTCTCCAGGACATCCCAATACAGACTTGGGCATTGTCGAAAATGCCCCTTCATGTGTACTGCACTGGTCTTTGATGATAAATATATGTTTAATTTAATTCAATATAACTTTTTAAATGTTGTCAATCCTCACCAATGGCTTGCTAAAGGCAGATTACATTGGTAGGGGGGGGGGGGGAGTTATAAGATGCGGTAAAAGGCAGGATTTTACTGCACCGTAATTTACCATGATAGTCATTAACCTGTAGTATCGCAGGTTGCTAACTCTTGTGGTAAATGAATAATACAGCTTGTGAACCACCTTGCAAGCAACATTATTCAACTTGAACCCATGCTGTTGGGCCATCTCTTAAAGAGGCTAGCATCTCTATCTAGAAGAGGTGGCTAAAGCATCCCCAAGCCATGTTCCTCTAAAGCTCTCACTAAATCAAGCCCCCCCTGAAAGTGAATCCCTCAACTGCCTCCACCCACCCTGAAGGGCTCCCTATTGGTAAGGCCATCCTGAAAGTCTCCTCACTGCCATTGGAAGCCCCCCTCCCCCGAGGTCTTCTACCCTTGCAAAGGCCCCCCTTTGGCCTACCATTGTAGAATACCTGGTGGCTAGTGGTTTGGGCAGCAGCAATCCTCAGTTGGTCTTGTCCTCACCAGCACCATCATTCAAAATGGTGCTGGCAATGCCTAGCAGTAGTCTTGCCTTTATATGGAAATCTGACCCCTAGCGATAGCACTGCAAGACTACTGCTAGGGGTTGCCATGCCCTTTTGGATGATGGTGCTAGTGAGGGCAGGAGCTACTGGGGATCATAAGGGAATCCACAACAGTAGGCTTGGGGGGGCCCTTCAAGAGGGTGAGGGCCTTGGGGGGGCTTCCGGTAGGGGTTAGAAGACTTCAGGGGGGGCACTTTACTGATAGGGGGCTTGAATTGGGGGACCCTAGGGCTTACAGATTAGGGCGCTCTAGCAACCTCTTCTAGATAGTGATGCCAGCCCCTTTAAGAGACAGCCTGGCAGCATCTGGTCGCTGGGGTTATTTTACTGGCTATACTTCAGCTAGTAGTGTGCACCCAGTACACAACACATGCTGAAGTATAGTATTTATATAGTACCATTTGCATGTTTTGCATCTCATTAGTGCCTTTTAAGTAAAATTAAGGAGCAAATAACACAGGTTATTGCCGTAATGCAGCTTGATAACTTCCCCCCTTAGTTTATAAACTGCTTTGTTATATGTGTCAGGAAAAACAGTATAGCAAATTCAGTAAACCATCAACCATAAAAATATAATGGTGCAAATATTCAAACCAATTTTATAAAATCTGTAATTTACAAAACAAGGGGCCAATGCAGAAAGCCATGGGTAGACTGCTCACAGATGTTGGCTTCTACTGTGAGTGGAATACTTGCGTATGCCTTGTAGCGCTATAGAAATGATAAATAGTAGTAGTAGTATAAAGAAAGCTAAGTCTATGCAAATTTTATGAACGCAGAGCTTGCGGGCAACATGGGGGGGGGGGGGGGGGGAGCCTGCCAGATGCATGTGTTCTCAAAGGTTTTGTGGTATGTGCAGCTTATTCTGCATATCTGTGTGTTTGTATAAATATCAGCCTCACAAAAATTTCTAGCACATAAAAATTTTGTGCAGTTCATATTTATGCACAGAAAAATAGGCACCAACGTGTGCTGATATTTTCAGTGATTCCTGCTGCAGGTGTTTCATGATTTTTGTTGCTGTTCTTTTTTTTATATTGCAGCAAGAAAATAAGTTGACAGAGCAATGGAATTAAGAACACATGAAATTAGGGCTCAAATCCCATTATCCCTCCCCCTTTTTGTGTTTTCCTCGTCTTGTGATCTTGAGTATCCGAGATGGGTTACGAAAGATTGTTGTGCCATCATTGGTACATATTTACTATGCAGAAACAAGGGCTATTGCTTTTTCCATAAAAGGGCCAATTTTATGGAATAACTAGTAAACAAAGGCCCTTTACTGAGCGCAATGAAACGGGCGCTAGCAAGGGTTTCATGGCTGCATGGCTCATCGCTGTTTTACCTGCTTCGTGGCGTGCACCGCTGCTGTTTCCGTTGTAGCTCTGTGTGGGTGGCGGTTTTCGTGCCCCGCCCTCGACGTCATCGCATTTTGACGCGAGGGCGGAGCAGAGCTACAGTGTGGAAATCCGGAGTTTGTGGCCTGAGTAGATCGTTGGAGGTGAGAATCTGCTCCGCCCTCAACGTCATAACGTTTGACGCGAGGGCGGGGCCCAGAGACTGTGATTTTCGTGGCTTCAGAGCTTCGAACATACGAACCTTGGCTTCAGTGACGTCAGCAGACAATAGAACATTGAGGGTGAGTTTTATATATATAGATTTACCTGGTTATTTAAGGCTGAGTACCTTTTTACAACAATTTAAAGAGCATTGAAAACATTTTTTTTTTTTTTTTTTAATTTCTATTTATTAATTTCAAATATACATTCATATAAAATAAATGCAGAAAATCAGGAAATACAAAATAAAAAAAAGAACATAATGACATACACCCTGGCTATCGTTACCGTAGTCAAGGGTAAATAGCAATGTTATAGTTACTTAGACCACAATAATATTTGATCAAGATATAAGGTAATTAATCACAAAGGCAAAAAGAAAGAAAGTACAATAAGAGGATAAGAGCTAGATCACTGTCTGCGGTTTTAGCTAACTTCGGTTGCTGTCAAAGCAGATTCGCCGCCGCTTTCTTTTGCTATTATGAACTGCTTTAACTTTTCTGGGTCAAAGAATACATAATAAACCATTCTTAAAGAAATAAGGCATCTACATGCAAATTTTAACTTAAAAGTTCCACCTAATGCGAGAATCCGGGGCCTAAGTCCCAGAAATTCCCTTCTTCTTCTCTGAGTAGATTTACTGATATCAGGAAAAACTTGTATCTTTGAGCCCAGAAACAGAAGAGACATAAATTTGAAATATAATCTAAGTATATTATTTCTATCTGTTTCAAAGGCAAAGGTTGCAAGGAGAGTCGTGCGTTCTGTAATGGTTTCTAAGGACGTTTCAGCATTGAAAACATTTTTGTTCTCAGGCTTTCTCTAAGAGTAGTTTGATGATATGGACCTTTATTTTATACTTATATTGGTTACATAAGTATTGCTATACTGGGACAGACCAAAGGTCCATCAAGCCCAGCATCCTGTTTCCAACAGTGGCTAATCCAGGTCAAAAATACCTGGCAAGATCCCCCAAAAAGTACAAAACATTTTATGCTGCTTATCCCAGAAATAAGCAGTGGTTTTTCCCCAAGTCCATTTTAATAATGGTCTATGGACTTTTCCTTTAGGAAGCTGTCCAAACCTTTTTTAAACCCCACTAAGCTTATGTAAGTATAGATGGAGAAAGAAGAGATCCCAAGACAGAGCCCTGAGGTACACCAACTGATAGTGGGATAGAAGTGGAGGAGGATCCACCAGAGCATACACTAAAAGTGTGATGGGAGAGATAAGAAGAAAACCAGGCAAGAACAGAGCCCTGAAATCCAAGTGAGGACAGCATATCAAGGAGTAGGCGATGATCAACAGTGTCAAAAGCAGCAGATAGATCAAGAATGATGAGGATAGAATAGAGAACGCTGGATCTGGCCAGGAACAATACTTTACCAAGGGCTGTTTCAGTTGAATGAAGAGGGCGAAATCCAGATTGAAGCGGATCAAGAATAGCTTGATTTGAAAGAAAGTCAAGACAATGGCAATGAACAGCACGTTCAAGCAGCTTGGCTAGGAAAGGGAGGAGGGAGATGAGGCGATAGTGGAAGGAGAGGTAGGGTCTGATGAAGATTTTTTGAGGAGTGGAGTAACAATGGCATGTTTGAAGGCAACAGGAACAGTTGCAGTGGAAAATGAAAAATTGAGGACATGATCAATAGAAGGGATATAGAAGGAGAGATAGTGCTGAGTAGATGGGTTGGAATAGGATCAGAGGAACAGGTAGTCAGTTTGGAGAAGGAAAGAAAATGTGCAGTTTCCTCTTCAGTGATTTCATAAAAGAAAGAAAAGGAGGCAGGGGTTGAAGGAGGGTTGACAGAATGGACTAGGGGAAGGAAAGGTGGAGATGACTTGGTTGAGAACTCAAGGTTAATCTTGTGAACCTTATCATGAAAGTAGTCAGCCAGAGTCTGGGGAGAAAGTGAAGGGGGGTTGGAGGCAAAGGCACTTTGAGGAGAGAGTTCAGTGTGGCAAAGAGACATCAAGGGTTTGAGCCACCAAGAGAGTTTGTCAAGTGGATATAGTAGTCCTGTTTGGCAAGTGAAAGAGCAGACTGAAAGGAGGTCAGCAAGAATTTGAAATGTACGAAGTCAGCATGGGCACAGAATTTCAGCCAATGACATTCAGCAGAACGGGCAAAGGAATGCAGGTAGAGGATTCTAGAGGTCAGCCAATGCTGGGGTTTGGTACACCTTACAGAACAGGGAATGGAAGGCGCGAGAATATGCAGAGCAGTGGAGAGAATAGTATTATAGAAAGAGACAGCCTCATTGACAGACTTGGATAACATGGTGGTTGAGAAGAGGGTTGAAACACAGGTGGAGAGAGTGCAAGAATCAATAGCCTGAAGATTCCTAAATGTATTGGTGGAGATTGGACAGGACTGGGGGTAGAGTGTTTAAGTGTGAATGTTATCAGATGATGGTCAGTGAGGAAAAGAAATGAGGTGCAGAAACTGGAGAGTGAGCAGTCAGAAAAGAGGACAATATCAAGACAGTGGCCATTCTGGTGAGCAGGAGTAGTGGAGCACAGTTGAAAATTGAAAGAGGATGTTAAAGCGAGAAACTGAGAAGCATAAGAGTCATAGGGATCATTAGCATGAATGTTAAAATCCCCAAGAATGAGGGAAGGAGATGAAGGTTAAAGAAAGAAGGAAAGCCAGGAGTCAAAGTCAGTAATAAAAGGAAGAAAGGGACTTATCAGGGAGTCGATAAATGACTGCTACTCAGACGTAGAGGAGTGAATAGATGGATGGAGTGGACTTTGAAAGAAGGAAAGCAGTGAGACTGAGGTGGAAGAAGAGGTTGAAATCTACAAGAGGGTGAGAGTAGTAGCCCAACCCCACCTCTGCGGCCAACCGAGCGAGGAGTATGGGAGAAAAGGTAACTTCCATAACACAGGGTGGCAGCTGAAGCAGAATCTTCAGGGCAAAGCCAAATCTCATGCAAGCAGATGAAGAGTATGAGCGATAAAGAGGTCATGGATATAGGAAAGTTTGTTGGAGATAGAGTGGGCATTCCACAGAGCACATGAGAAAGACAGAGAAGATTACATTGGAGACATCATGATATGACCTGCACAAATAGGATGAGAGCTGATGTGGAGGACCAGGATTGGGATTGATATCCCCAGCAGAGAGCAGGAGAAGGAGTAAGAGTGTGGAGAAGAGTAGGAGAGGCATGATGACTGCAGTGAAGATGAGATGCACTGAGATAGAACAAAGATGGTTGAATCAAAGGAAGGAAATGCTGAAGCTTGAGAGCTGAGAAGAAGGGAGAAGATAAAAAGGATGGTGAGATGATGAGAGCAGAAGGTGGGCAATGAGATTCTGAGGTATGCAGTGGTTTCAGATGGAGAAAGAGAATAAGAAGGGACAGCACCAAGAAGAGAAATTGTACTGGAGTCATTGGGAATAGCAGAGAGAAAACACAAACATCTGGAGGGAGCGCTGGGCACCTGGATCGAAGGCCCTGGATGGATCTAGGTGGACCTGGGAGTAACCCCGGAGAAGGTTGTGAGGATATGCAGATGGCCTGTAGGTTGGTAAACAGCTGCTACTGAGCAGTACTCCACTGGAGGGATTGATGGGGTGCCCCTTAAACTGGCAAGGGAAACTGGTGTCTATGATAGTGGTCTATGGTTTCAAAGATAATTGGTTATGTGCTTGCATATAACCTCGTTATGTTACCATAGTGCAATATAACCAGGTATGTGCTGGCTCTGAACCCATCAATATTGTATACATTTATTTTTCTAAAAAAGATGTTTATGTTGCTCACACCTGTCACATAAACATCCATTTCTCTTGTGTTTTAGAACAGGCTCTACAGTGGCAAGTTCTGTTCTAAAATTATTGGTGAAATTTGAGATGCATTGACCTTCATGTCTCAATTCCTATTTCTATGACCCATCAAAACTAGGGCTAAATGTGACGTCCAAGATCACAAGGAACATTAGTCACTCCATTCCATATCTTCCATTGCCTCAGATACTCATTTAGAGGCTGAAATTCAAAGGTTTATGTTCCTAATCTTGAGTTAAACTCCTAAATTGGCTTCATTGACAATTTACTAAGGCTGAATGCCTAAAGTCATGCTTCTAGTTTCAATAGGCTTCTAAATTTAGAAGCCTAAAATGTGTGTGGCAACAGGTGGATTTAGAGTGGGGAAAAATTTGCAAGCTTAGCACTGATTTCAGCACTAGACACCTGAGTTAGGGGTCCTTTTACTAAGGTGCGCCATTTTGGGCTTGAGACCTTACCGCTAGCCACTGACTTGGAGGTAAGGTCTCATGCGTTAACTGTGTGATAATCATCTATGCACATAGAATGACAATTACTGCCCATTTTTTGCCGCGTGCCAGAAAATAAAAAATATTTTGTCGCGCGTAGCAGACATGCATCAAAAATGAAATTACCGCAAGGGCCACGCGGTAACCAGGCGGTAACTCCAAATTGATGCGCATTGGGCATGCACAGGTGCCTACGCAGCTTAGTAAAAGGGCCCCTTAAGCCCCTAAATCTAGGCAAATGAATGTCAGGCCTAAATGTAGGAGTATAACTTATAAACTCCTAATTTTAGATGACCTTCCATCTGCAAACTTGGGGGGGGGGGTCTTTTACTAAAGATTAGCTTGAGCTATATGCAGCAGGGCCCATAGGAATAAAATGGGACCTGCTGCAGATAACTCGAGCTAACCTTTAGTAAAAGACCCCCCCCCCCCAAGTTTGCAGATGGAAGGTCATCTATATGTGGCTGAAAATAGGGGAAAGATTTAGTTCCTTAACGTAGGAACCTAAATTTAAGTGCTCAGCTTGTATTGGATATCGGACCCCTTAAATTATAAGATCTTTATAGTAGGGACTTATTGCACCTGAACACTTCTAATGCTGTAAAGCCACCCTGAACATTATTTGGGAAAGATGGATTAAAAATTATTTAGAAATTTGCCCTGAGTGCTTACATGAAGATGCAGATTCTTGGAGATGATTTATAGGATTCAGGATTTTGAGATGTTTGCATCTTTTAGGTCAATGAAACTGTATGGCTCATTGGTATATAATAGGTCTTTTGCATGTGACTCTTGGAAGCTGTAAGTGATGGTAACTGCATCTGTTGATTTTCACAGAATGGCTAGGCAGTGCTGCTACCTAAATAAAGCCACTGAAAACTTCTGTAGATGCTCCAGCACTGTCTGGATAGTGCTGGGGGGTGGTCTGGAGTACAGCTGGACGTTAACTGGAAACTGGCAATATTCTGCACTGTTATTAGGATAATTCAGGATAGCAAAAAGCTGTCCTAACTTATCCAGATAACCGTGAAGTCTGTCTGCTACACCTGGATGCAGGGCCGTGCCTAGGGTCTCTGGCGCCCCCCTGCAGACTATCAGTTGGCGCCCCCCCTGCAGACTATCAGTTGGCGGCGGCGGCCCCCCCCCCCCCCCCCGTGAAAATGATCGCTCACCACTTGCCACACTGACAGGAATTGTCAGCAATATTCTTAGAAACAAACTGCTATACATTGCAAAATAAGATAGCAGATGTAAATTTTCAAAGTGGACATATTCCAAACACTAAAATGAAAATAAAATGATTTTTTTCTACCTTTGTTGTCTGGTGACTTTCTTTTTCTGATCATGCTGGCCCAGTATCTGATTCTGCTGCTATCTGTCCTCTTAACTCTGTTTCCAGGGCTTCCTTTCCATTTATTTCTTTCCTTTCCTCCTTTCTTCTTCATTTCTGGTCCTCAGCTTCTACCTATTTTCTTCATCCATGTGCAGTTTATCTCCTCTCTTCCTTTTCCCTCATTTCATCTCCTTCATCTCTCTTCCCTCCCTCTATGTCCAGCAATTTCTCCTCTCTCCCTGAGCCCTGCCTTCCCATCCATGCTCCTCTGTCCCCTGCCTCCTCCATTCATCCTATTCCAGCAATTCCCCTCTCTCCCTGAGCCCTGCCCTCCCAATCCATGCCCATCCATGCTTCTCTGTCCCCTGCCCCTCCATTCATCCTTTTCCAGCAATTCTCTTCTCTCCCTGAGCCCTGCCCTCCCAATCCTTGCTCCTCTGTCCCCTGCCCCCTCCATTCATCCATATCCAGCAATTCCCCTCTCTCCCTGAGCCCTGCCCTCCCAATCCATGCCCATCCATGCTCCTCTGTCCCCTGCCCCCTCCATTCATCCTTTTCCAGCAATTCCCCTCTCTCCCTGAGCCCTGCCCTCCCAATCCATGCCCATCCATGCTTCTCTGTCCCCTGCCCCTCCATTCATCCTTTTCCAGCAATTCCCCTCTCTCCCTGAGCCCTGCCCTCCCAATCCATGCCCATCCATGCTCCTCTGTCCCCTGCCCCCTCCATTCATCCCTATCCAGCAATTCCCCTCTCTCCATGAGCCCTGCCCTCCCAATCCATGCCCATCCATGCTCCTCTGTCCCCTGCCCCCTCCATTCATCCTTTTCCAGCAATTCCCCTCTCTCCCTTCCATGACCCCCCCCCCCTCGCATCCATGCTCCTCTTGCTCCCATGTCCCAGTTGGCCTGGCCTGGCCTGCCCTCTTCTCCCCTCTCCCTTCGCATCCATGCTCTCGTCTCTCCCCTGCCCTCCTGCTCCCATTGTTCAACTTCCTGCCCTCTTCTCTCCCCCCAACATCCCTTTTCTTTTTTTTTCTTTTTAAATTTACCTCCGTGGCGGTTCCGGCAGCGCAGCGTCAGTGAAGGAGGCGGTGCTGCGCTCCTGACGTCTCTAGCCTTCCCTTCGCTGTGTTCCGCCTTCTTCTGAGAAGGGAAGGCTAGAGATGTCGGGAGCGCAGCGCCGCCTCCTTCACTGACGCTGCGCTGCCGGAACCATCACGGAGGTAAATTTAAAAAGAAAAAAAAAGAAAAGGGATGTTGGGGGGGGGGGGGGGAGAAGAGGGCGGGCAGTCAAACAATGGGAGCGGGAGTATGCAGAGGGGAGCGCCCCCTGCCATGCTTACCTCGCTTACCGTGTTGGCACGGCCCTGCCTGGATGTTCAGTACCAATATTTGGCTAGCAGCCAGCATAGACTATTTGGATATAGTTTCAGATGCTGTGGCTGGTGTTTAAATCAGACACCAATTGTGGCGTCTGAATATTGACCCATACCTCTTTCTGTGGAATAGCAAGCAGCCTATTGTGAATCTGGTGAAGGATAAAATGCATCAAAAGAGTGTAAAACAGAGTCTCTTGCACTCAAATGCTCATTCCAATGGATTTAAATATTTGTCCTGCTTAATCATAGTGGGTATCCTGAAAACTGTGGGGGTACTATGGAATGATGGTGTCGCAAATGCATTCCGACAAGATCAAACTATAATCATTCTGAACCAGTCACATTAATAAGTAGAAATTCAAATATATAGAGAAGGCAAGTAACTGGTAAGACTATACGAACCTAATGTGCTGTGCTGGGTCAAACCAAAGGTCCAAGAACCCAGCACTAACAGATCTCAATCAGTAAATTAATTCTTTGCAGCTTATTCTCAGGGATACATGATGGCTTTTCCAAGTCTGGCTGGCTAATGATAATTTATGGACTTTTCATCTAGGAACTTATCCAAACCTCTTGTAAACTCAGCTATGCTAGATGCCTGGACAACATCTCCTAGCAACAAATTCCACAGTTTGATTGGAGAATGTTCAAACAATCTGTTTTCTTCTGCTACCTGTTAGTTTCATTGAGTGTCCCCTAGTTTCACTGCTATTTGAAAGAGTTAAATAAAAATTCTTTATAAGCCTGTTCCATCCCATTTATGATTTTATAAACTTCTATCAAATCCCCTTTCAGTTGTCTCTTTTCCAAGTTGAATAGCCATAATTTGCTCAGCCTCTCTTCATAAGGGAGCCTTTGCATCCGCTTTATCCTTTTTGAGATGAAGTGACCAAACTGTATGTAAACACACAAGGCGCTGTTGTACCATGGAACCATACAAATGTCTTTGATGTTTCCCATTTTACTTTCTATTCTTTTCCAAATAATTTCTAACATTCTTTTTGCTTTGTGACTGTTGCTATATGCAGAGATGAGGATTTTTACATATGGTTCATAATGACTTCAAGATTCTTTAACTGGTTGATGAATCTTATTTCAGAACCTACTGTATATACTGATAACAGATTGACACACTTACTAAAACTTGAGTATGATATTGTGGCTTCTTATATAAATAGGTATATGTGGAGGGGCATTTTCAATATGATGTCCAAATGGCGAAAAAAAATGTTTATTGGAAAACATGTGAACAACCAAGTCCATAATGGAAAAGGTAAATAAACATTTTCCAATATAGCAAAGATACTTACCTGTAGCAGGTATTATCTGAGGACAGCAGGCCAGCCATTCTCACATGTGGGTGACATCCATGTCACCTGGTGCAGAATACTTTCACGGTGTGTATAGCTTTAAGAGCATACGCCAGCATCCCCACTGCACATGTGCGGGTGCCTTCCTGCTCACCGCGAGATCGTGGGACCAGCAGTACAGTATATTTGCTATACAAAAACAACTCCAAGGGGAGGTGGGAGGGAATGTGAGAATGACTGGCCTGCTGTCCTTGGAGAATGCCTGCTACAGGTAAGTATCTTCGCTTTCTCTGAGGACAAACAGGCCATGACATACTTGCATGTGGGAATCCCTAGCTACCAGGCTCACCGAAAACAGCAACAGTAGGACAACTGAAACTTGCAATGGCAAGTTCAAAATAGTAATGAACCTGAAACTATATGCATACTGAGTAAGGGTGCAGCCTGGAACAGAACAAAATGGGCCTAGGAGGGTGCAGTTGGATTCTAGACTCTAAACAAATTCTGCAAAACTATGTCCAAACTTACTATTGCGTCAGGTACCTTGCTCAAAGCAATATTGAGATGTGAATGTGTGGACCGAAGACCACGTTGTAGCCTTGCAAATCTCTTCTGCAGAGGCTGATCTCAAGTGGGCTACCAATGTAGCTATGGCTCTGACATTTTGAGACTTGACATAGCCCTCAAGAGTCAGCCCAGTTGGGCGTAAGTGAAAGAAATGCAATCTGCCAGCCAATTGGAGATTGTTCGTTTCCTGATGGTGACCCCCCATCTTGTTGGGATCAGAACAAACAAAAAGCTGGGTGAACCAGCTGTAGGGCCTAGTCTGCTCCAAGTAAAAGGCTAATGCTCGCTTACAGTCCAAGATGTGCAGTACACTTTCACCGGGATAAGTATGAGGTTTGGGAAAGAATGTTGGAAAATGATCAACTGGTTCAGATGTAACTCCGATGCAACCTTAGGCAGGAACTTAGGGTGTGTGTGGAGAACTACTCTGCTATGATGAAATTTGGTATAAGGTGAATCCACTAAGAGGACATGAAGTTTACTGACCGTGCAAGCTAAAGTAACACCACCAAAAACAAGACCTTCCAGATCAGAAGAGTCAATGGCTCAAAAGGAGCTTTCATCAGCTGGGTGAGGATGACGTTGAGGTCCTATGATACAGGCAGAGATTTGATATGGGGCTTTGTCAACAGCAAACCTCTCATAAAGTGAACAACTAGAGGCTATCCACAGATGGGCTTACCTTCTACACAGTGATCATAAGTACTAATTGCACTGAGGTGAATCCTTATGGAGTTGGTCTTAACACCAGGCTCAGAGAGGTGTAGAAGGTACTCAAGCAGGGTCTGTGTAGGGCAAGAAAGAGGATCTAGGGCCTTGCCTTCACATCAGATGGCAAACCTTCTCCATTTGAAAGAATAACACCTCTTAGTGGAATCTTTCTGAAGACACTCTCAGAAAGATACAAGGAAGCAAATTCTAAGCTCTCAACATCTAGGCTGTGAGAACCAGGGACTGGAGGTTGGGATGTAGAAGAGATCCCTCATTCTGTGTTATGAGGGTCAGAAAACAAGGTTCTTCGGAGGATAACTCCAGAAGAGGAAACCAGATCTGCCTGGGCCAATAAGGGGCGATGAGAATCATGGATTCATGGTTTTGCTTGAGTTTCAGCAAAGTCTTTCACACAAGAGGAATGGGGGGATATGCATACAGAAGACCGTTCCCCCAATGGAGGAGAAGGCATCTGATGCTAGTCTATTGTGTGCCCTGAACCTGAAACAGTACTGAGGGACCTTGTGATTGAATGGTGTGGTAATGAGATCCACCAAGGGGGTGCCCCACACTCAGAAGATCTCATGGGCAACACACATGCTGAGTGACCACTCATATGGTTGCATGACCATGCTCAGTCTGTCGGCCAGCATCTTGGATTTTCCCGTGAGGTATGTGGCCCTGAGAACTGTTCTGGACAGCCCGTTGCCACATCCGGATGGCTTCCTGACACAGAGGGTATGATCCAGTACCTCTCTGCTTGTTGGTGTAATACATTGCAACCTGATTGCCTGTTTCAATGAGTACAATTTGGTTGAACAGTCGATCTCTGAAAGCCTTTAGAGAATTCCAGATTGCTCTTAGCTCCAGAAGGCTGATCTGAAGATCTGTTTCCTGGGCTGACGAAGCACCATGAGTGTGAAGCCCATCTAAATGAGCTTCCCACCCCAGGTGATATGCATCTGTTGTTAGCACCTTCTGGAGCTGAGGAATTTGGAATGGAAGTACAGTACCATGGTCAAATTGGATTGAATTGTCCACCAGAAGACGGACTGAACCAACTCTGGCATTACCCAGATGATATCTGCTAGGTTCCCAGAGGCCTGACACCACTGGCAACCTAGGGTCTACTGGGCTGTTCTCATGTGACAACGTGTCAAAGGAGTGACATGCACAGTGGAGGCCATGTGGCCTAGTAACCTCAACATCTGCCAAGCTGTGACCTGCTGGCTAGCTAAAACCTGCATGGCGAATGCGACTACAGCGTCCGCCCTCGGCACAGGGAGAAAAGTTCAAACCTGCTGCATGTCTAGTAAGGCTCCAATGAATTCCAATTGCTGAACCAGGAGCAGATGGGATTTGAGGTAGTTTAAAATTAACCCTAGTAGCTCCAGCACCTGAATAGTTCTCTGCATAGACTCCTGAGCACTGTCCTTCAATGTGCTCTTCACCAGCCAGTTGTCCAGGTAGGGAAACACATGGACTCCCAAGTCTGCATAGAGATGCTGCAACTATCGCTAGACACTTGGTGAAAATCCTGGGAGCTGACACAAGGCCAAACAGCAACACTACTACTGAAAGAAATGTGTTCCCACCCAAAATCTGAGATACTTCCTGTGGCTTGGAAGTTTTGGGATGTGAGTGCAGGCATCCTTTAAGTTTTGGGATGTGAGTGCAGGCATCCTTTAAGCTGAGAGCATAGACAATCTTTTTCCTGAATCATTGGGTGAGGGGTGCCCAGGGAAACCATCCTGAACTTTTCTTTGACCAGGAATTTGTTCAGGGCCCCCAGGATGGGATGGGACGCTTCCCCCTGTTTTCATTGGAACAAGGAAGTACCTGGAATAGAATCCCTTCCCTTCTTCGCCTGGTGGAATGGGCTTGACTGTGTGGGCCTTTAGAAGGGATGGACAATTTGAAGAACCCACTGATTGGAGGTTACAAGGAGTCAATTTTCTTGGAAAAAACTCAGTCTCTCTTCTACCAGTAGGTCATCCACAATGGTCACTGTTATGGTGGCTGTGCACTGCTAAAGCCAGTCAAAATCTTGTTTCCTGTTTTGAGTGGGGAGCTGGACTGGTCTTAGGTACAAGCTGTTGACGAGAACGAGCTCACTGGGTCTGGGCTTGCTGAAGAGGGCGAGAAGTAGTGAATCTATGCCTCAGAGTAGTAGGGACCTCTCTTAGACTTGCCCGAAAACCTCCTGGATGACGAGGTGCTGAAAGGGTCTAGCAGGAGAGAATATCGTTGGAATCAGTACATTTCTTCTCCACCTTCTCTCTGAAAAGATTATCCTCCCGACACTTGGCCATCTGCCAATCTTTGCTGGACTGCTGGGTCCAAGTCAGAGATATGCAGCCATGAGAGTCTGAGCATCAATATACTCTGGGCAGACCATCCTGGATGTCACATCAAAAGTATCATAAGTGCCCCTGGCCAGAAACTTATGAAACGTCTTCTGCTGCTTGGCCAGCTGGTGAAGAGATTCGGCCTGCTCTGGTGGGAGAGATTTTGCCCTGGAGTCCTGCAGAGCTTGCCTGTTCCTCACTATTGAAAATGTGATATTAAAACAGCACCTCCCATTGGTAGGACCATAGGACTCCCACTCAGCTTAGAGCAGTGGTTTCCAAAACTGGTCCTGGAGGCACCCCAGCCAGTCAGGTTTTCAGGATACCCACAATGAATATTAACGAGAGATTTGAATGTAGTGGAGGTAGTAAATGCAAATCTCTTATGAATATTCATTGTGGGTATCCTGAAAACCTGACTGGCTAGGGTGCCTATCCATTATTGCAAAAAAACACCCATCATATAATGCCGCCCTTCTCACGCCCATGACACCCGCCTGAAATGCCCCTTCTGAAAATGTTTTGTTTTCGGCAAATACTGGACTTAAAAACTTTTTTTTGGTATGTTTGATTATATGGTTTAAACATTTTTGTGTGAGAAACACATTTATCTGCCACTTAGACCATTTTAAAATCTTGCTACGTGTCACGTGTGTCAGAGGCACAATAGCAATGTACTTTGGAATCTACTCTTAGACGTTCTATGGCTAAGATCAAAATAATGTGGGATCTCCACTGTGCCAACAAAGGAGCATCTGAAGGGAACCAATTTAACAAAATAGTCTTACAGGCTGGCAGGGTGGTACTTCTAAAATTTTTCTAAATCTCTTTGGATACACCTGAGGTGTAACACAATGATCAAATAAAAGATCTGGGATGGGTTGTAATGAGGAAACATGTTGGTATTAGATTGTAAGCTCTTTGAGCAGGGACTGTCTTTCTTCTATGTTTGTGCAGCGCTGCCTACGCCTTGTAGCGCTATAGAAATGCTAAATAGTAGTAGTAGTTGGTATACCATTCTCCAAAAATAAGAAACCAGAGATCATGACCAAGCCACATGACCCAATGTTGTTCTGGCCTGCTGGCATTTAAAACAATCATCAGTTGACCTCAACAAGGTATTTGTCAGATATTTTTATACTGCATTTATATTTAACTTCATAATATTGGAGTGCTTATTTTGTTATGTTTCTTTATGGTCTTGTATCTTCTTGTTTAGCTTTATAGATTGCTTTGAGCTGCTGGTTTGGGAAGTAGCAAATTTAAATAAGAAATATTGCTACTTTATCTGCAATGACAACAGGGTGAGACAGGGATGTGTGCTCAGGGATGTGTGTATATGACATCCCTGTGCTGAATACGACTCAGGGTTGTGCTGTCTTATTGCCCTCTTCTGTACCAACTGTGACTTGGGGCTGTGTTCCCGTTACAGTCAGTACAGAATAAAGGCGTGAATAAACATGGGGATAAAGTCTGGTTGATGTAGTGTATCTAGATTTCAGAAAGCTTTTGATGAAGATCTGCATGAGAGACTCCTGAGAAAATTAAAGAGTCATGGGATAGGAGGCAAGGTTCTGTTGTGGATTCGGCTTTGGTTATTCAACAGAAAACAGAGGGTAGGATTAAATGGTCATTTCTCTCAATGGAGGAGGGTGAACAGTGGAGTGCAGCAGGGATCTGTATTGCGACCGGTGCTATTTAACATATTTATAAATCACATGGAAATTGGAACGACTAGTGAGGTGATTAAATTTGCCAATGACACAAAACTATTCAAGGTTGTTAAAACACGTGCGGACTGTGAAATATTGCAGGAAGACCGTAGGAAATTGGAAGACTGGGCATCCAAATGGCATATGAAATTTAATGTGGGCAAATGCAAGGTGATGCACATTGGAAAGAATAATCCAAATCATAGTTACCTGATGCTAGGGTCCACCTTGTGGGTTAGCACTCAAGAAAAGATCTAGGTGTCATTGTAGATAATACGCTGAAATCTTCTGGTGGCGGCGGCCAAAAAAGCAAACAGGATGCTAGAAATTATTAGCAAAGGGATGGTGAATACAACTGAAAATACTATAATGCCTCTGTATCGCTTCATGACCATATCTTAAAAAAAGATATAGTGGAATTAGAAAAGGTTCAAAGAAGAGCGACCAAAATAATAAAGGGGATGTAACTCCTCTCTTACGAGGAAAGGCTAAAGAGGTTAGGGCTCTTCAGCTTGGAAAAGAGATGGATGGGGGGAGATACGACTGAGGTCTACAAAATCCTGAGTGGTGTAGAACGAGTAGAAGTAAATTGATTTTTTTTTTACTTGTTCCAGAAGTACAAAGACTAGGGGACACTCAAGGAAGTTACATGGAAATATTTTAAAACAAATAAGAAATATTTTTTCATTCAATGAATAGTTAAGCTCTGGAACTCTTTGCCAGAGGATGTGGTAACAGCAGTTAGCATATCTGGGTTTAAAAAAAATTTGGACAAGTTCCTGGAGGAAACGTCCATAGTCTGTTACTGAGACAGACATGGGGAAGCAACTGCTTGCCCTGGGATTTGTAGCATGGAAAGCGAAAATACTTAACTGTAGCAGGTATTCTCCAAGGACAGCAGGCTTCATATTCTCACAAGTGGGTGACACTGATCCGCTTCGCCCAGTTCGGCATTTTTCCAAAGCTAAAAATAGAGCTTTGTGGAGCGCGACCTGTGCTCCACTGTGCATGCGCAAGTGCCTTCCTGCCCATCGTGCGAACGTGGTCTCCTCAGTTTAATACTAAAACAAAAATAATAAAGTAAAAATAACCAGAGACAACTCCAAGGGGAAGCCCGCTGTCCTCGGAGAATACTTGCTATAGGTAGGTATCCTCGCTTTCTCAGAGGACAAGCAGTCTTCTATCTTCTCACAAGTGGGAAATCCCTAGCATTCAGGCTCACCCAAAACAACAAACATTGGCCAATTGGGCCTCGCAATGGCAAGGACATAACACAGATTAACTATATGCAATCTGAATGAGGGTGCAGCCTGGAACAGAATAAAATGGGCCTAGGAGGGTGGAGTTGGATTCTAGACCCCAAACAGATTCTGCAACACTGACTGCCTGAACCAACTGTCGTGTCAGGTACCCTGCTCTAGAGACAAGCTCTGGGGACATTTGAATGACATCTTGCAGACTTCTCATGGCTTACTACCATTGAGAAGCCAGGGTCCATTGAGCTGATCTCATGTGAAGATGTGTCATGGGTGTAATGTACACTGTGGAAGCCATGTGGCCCAACCTCCTCAACGTCTGCCGAGCTGTGACCTGCTGAGAGGCACGAACCCTGGACACTAATGAGACAAGATAGTAGGCTTGAACCCTCTGTGTGTTGAGCCGGGCTCCTATAAACTCCAATCACTGGACAAGGTGCAAATGGGAGTTAGGGTAATTTAAAACGAACCCTAGTAGCTCGAGCACCCAAATAGTCATCTGCATGGACTCCCGAGCACCGTCCTCTGAGGTGCTCTTCACCAGCCAATCATCGAGATATGGAAACACATGGACTCCCAGTCTGCGTAGCATTGCTGCATCTACCGCTAGACATTTGGTGAAGACCCTGAAAGCTGATGCAAGGCCAAAAGGCAACATGCGGCACTGTTAATGATGTGTTCCCAGTTGAAATCGAAGATACTTCGGATGAGCTAGAAGTATTGGGATGTGAGTATATGCGTTCTTAAGTCCAGAGAGCATAGCCAATCATTTTTCTGAATCATTGGGAGAAGGGTGCAGAGGGAAACCTTCCTGAATTTTTCTCGGACTAGAAATTTGTTCATGGCCCTTAGGTCTAGGATGGGATGCATCCCCCCCTGTCGTCTTCTGCACAAGGAAGTACCTGGAATAGAATCCCTTCCTTTCTTCCCTTGGTGGAACGGGTTCGATCGCATGGGCATTTAAAAGTGCATAGAGTTCCTCTGCAAGTACCTGCCTGTGCTGAGAGCTGAAAGAATGAACTCTCAGTGGACAATTTGAGGGTTTGGAGAGCCAATTGAAGGTGTATCTGAGACGGACTATTTAAAGAACCCACCAGTCAGAGGTTATCAGAGGCCACATTTGGTGAAATAATTTAGCCTCCCCCAGACCGGTAAGTCATCCAGGATGGACACTTTTACTGCGGCTATGCTCTGCTGAAGCTAGTCAAAAGCTCGTCCCTTACTTTGACTGGGGAGCAGCAGGGGTCTTAGGCATATGTTGTTGACGTGTACGAGTGCACTGGGGCTGAGTTGGTTGACAAGCTGAAAGAGTGTACCTATGCCTAGAATAGTAGTAGGGACTGCTTTGTGACTTTCCAAAAACTTTCTTAGATGAGGAGGTGGATGCAGAAGGTACCCGGCAGGAGAGAGAAGAGATGGTATCAGTGTGTTTCTTGATTTGGTCTGCAACCTCCTCAACCTTCTGTCCAAACAGATTATCCCCCCGGCAAAGAGCATCCGCCAACCTCTGCTGAACAGAATGTTCCAAGTCAGAAGCACGCAGCCATGAGAGTTTGCGCATTGCTATACTTTGAGCAGAGATCCTGGATGCCACATCAAAAGTGTCATAAGTGCCCCTGGACAAGAACTTTTAACACGCCTTCTGCTGCTTGACCAACTGGCAAAAAGGCTCGGCCTGATCTGGAGGGGAGCACGTCCACCAAGTCTGAAAGTTGTTGCACCGAGTTTCACAAGCAAACACTTGTGAAGAGCTGATAAGAAATTATACAAGAGATTAGCATTGAAGCCTGGTACATCTTCCTCCCCCAAAAATCCAGGGGTCTAGCTTCTCTGCCTGGGGGCGCTGAGGCATAGTCTCTAGTACTCCTGGCTCGTTTGAGAGTGGACTCCTCCACCAAGGAATTGTGAGGCAACTGAGGCCTAACAAACCCAGGTTCACTGTGGATCCGATACTGGGTGTCAATCCTTTTGGGCACAACATGGACCGAGAGAGGGGATGCCCAGTTCCTGATGAGGACTTCTTTGAGTACCTTGTGGAGAGGGGCAGTCACAGCCTCCGTAGGAGGAGATGTGTAGTCTAGGACCTTGAGCATCTTGGCCCTGGGCTCATCCTCCACTTCTTAAGGAAATGGAATGGCATCAGCCATTTCCTAAACAAAAGATGGGAATGAAGGCTGTCTGGTGAAATTGTTTCCTTTCAGGTGGTGGGGAGGGTCCAGAGGGAATACTATAGGACTCATCTGAGGAAAAGTACCTGGGATCTTCCTCTGAATCTGATGAGTGCTCCTCCTCTGTGTTAGACAGTATCTCCTTATGGGATCTCTGAGACCGAACCCGCCTTGATACCAAGGAACCATGCCCTTGAGAGCGGCATTGAGAAGCCATCTCCCGTCTCGGCTCTGGAGAAGCTTCCTCCATTGATGTTGAGGGAGTTACTGGCTTGGAGACTGCAAGTGGCGCCGGAGGCTGCATTGCAAGTTGAGGGCCAGGCGGGGCCGCAGCGGGAGATATGGCAGGCGCAAGCACCCCCAATACTGAAGCACACTGCTGCATAAGGCCATCCAGCAGCTCTGGGAGCAAGGCCTGGATGTGCTTATCAAGGGCCGACACCGGGAAAAGCTGAGGCACTGGTTGAGGCGCAGGTTGCAGAACTGGGGTTGATGTGGGAACAGGATCTTGGCTACTTGGAGACAGGTGCATTGGCACCTCCTGAATGGAGAGACAGCGATCCTCCCAGCTCAGACGCTTCTTGGGTGCCAAATCCTTTGACACCCCGGAGCTCCCGGCACCATCTGTTGAGGGTGACCAATGACGATGCTTCTTGGCCTTCGCCCAAAGCATGTCACCAAGGCTCCTCTGTGCCGACGAGGATGACGTTGAATCCTCCCATCACCTCGGGGTTGGGTCCGATGATGGATGGTCCTGAGGGCTGCACAGCAGGAGTCCTCGAGACAGGTGGGGACCCACTTGATGCCTCACTCCCAGTGTTTAAGAGTCTCAAAGCAGCCATGCTTACCGATGCTCCTGATGCCGGTGCGATGCTCAATGCCGACGCCTCCGACCTCTATGCCGATTCTGACATTGAGGAACCAGACCTGTCTCCAAAACTCTTCTCTTGTTGAGCCTCTCAGGAAACCTGGGTCCTCTTCTTCATGCGAAGACAGGGAACACAGTTAGCAGGGCTATAGTCGGGCCCAAGACACTGCAGACACTAAGAATGGGTGTCTTTTCCCAAGATCGTCAGATTGCACCGGGTACAGAGCTTGAAGCCACTGGAGGTCTTCGTGGACATGGATGGGCTAATCGACCAAATTAAACGATTCGATGGAGCCTAAAACTGGGGCAAGGCACAGAAAAGGGAGAAAACCCGACCAAAGTCAGGGCCTAAAAACAGCCCAATGATGACGGAAAAAGAAAACAAACCCGGGCAAAACAAAACTAGGAAAATAAAGGATGGGTTTGAAAAAAGGGCCCAAATAAAAAAGCCACAAGAAACCGAGAAAAATCAGCCGGAAGGCACTGAAAAGCTCTCAAGACAGGGCAAGTGAGGAGAGATCAAAAAACGCGCACCTTCTCCTCATGTGGAAAAAAAGAGAACTGAGGAGACCGCGTTCACGCAACAGGTGGGAAGGCACGTTT
Organism: Microcaecilia unicolor; assembly: GCF_901765095.1. Classification (NCBI taxonomy): domain Eukaryota; kingdom Metazoa; phylum Chordata; class Amphibia; order Gymnophiona; family Siphonopidae; genus Microcaecilia; species Microcaecilia unicolor. Next base: position 67,887,862 of record NC_044042.1, on the reverse strand, counting down.
GGCTCACACTCCACAAAGCTCTATTTTTAGCTTTGGAAAAATGCCGGACCGGGCAGCATGGATTGGCGTCACCCACTTGTGAGAAGATAGAAGCCTACTTGTCCTCGAAGAATGTTGCTACTAATTGGGTTTTCTGCCAGGTACTTGTGACCTGGCTTGGCCACTGTTGGAAGCAGGATACTGGGCTAGGTGGACCATTGGTCTGACCCAGCTACTCTTATGTTCTTATGTACTGTCCCCTCCATGCTGAATGTAATTTGAGACCATGCTGTCTTACTGATCCCTCCTATACTGAATGTGTTTTGGGGCTGTGCTCTCTTACTGTCCCCTCCTGTGCTGAGTGTGATCTGGGCTGTGCTTTTGGGACCCTGCTTCAGGGGCGTAGCCACGGGTGGGCCTGGGCCCACCCACTTTGGGCTCAGGCCCACTCAGCAACAGTGCAATTCAGCCAACGAAAAAGCACGAGTTCAGCTCCCTCCTCCCAGCCACCCGCCGGTGTGCCGCAGGTTTTGTTCCCTCCCGGCCTGCTCCCTCCCCTTCCATCCCCGTCGGACGTCTGCAGCGGAGCCACACACTGCCACCGCTACACAACTGCTTCCTTCCGGCCGGCCTCACCTTTTCCGATAGTCTTTCTGAAGAGGCGGGGCCGGGGCCGTCCGCACGCTGCTATGAGTGCTTCCTCTGCGCTGGCCCCGCCTCTTCAGAAAGAGTATCGGAAAAGGTGAGGCCAGCCGGAAGGAAGCAGTTGTGTAGTGGCAGCGTGCGACTCCGCTGCAGACGTCTGGCGGGGATGGAAGGGGAGGGAGGGCCTGCGGCATGCCGGCGGGTGCTTGGAGGTGGGAGAGAACGACGATGATGGCGAAAAGGTGCAGCTGCAGCATGTCAGCAGGTGGCTGGGGGGGAGAGGGGAAAAAGGTGCAGCATGCTGGCTGGCAGGTGGCTTGAGGGGTCAGGGAGAGAGGGATTGACAGGAGCACTGTTGGGATGAGGGAGTGAGACAGGGTAGTGCTAGGTGGGGTGGAGGAATGGAGAGATGCTGCAAGGGGAAAGAGAGGGAGAATTGTTGGATATGGGTGGGGTGGGGTGGGATGGGATGGGGAAAGGCTGCATAGGAGTGGTAAAGGGCCAGAGAGAAAAAAAAGTGTTGGACATGGAAGTGGAAAGAAAGGAGGGAGAGATGAGATGGGGAAATGTTGAACATGGCATTGAGGTGAGGGGAAGGAAGGATGGAGAGATGCTGTGTGGGGGGGGGGGGGGGGGGGGGGGGAAGAGATGTTAGACCAGGGTTCAAGGCATGGAGAGGGAGAAAAGTTGGACATGAAGGTAGAGGAGAGGAAAGGAGAGATGCACGAGCGGGGGAGGGGAGAAAGAGGGAAGATGGATCCAGGGAGAGAAGATGGACAATGGATGGTAGGGAAGAGAAAGGGAAAAATGCTGAACAATGGGGGAGGGGAGAGAGATGGGACAGGAAGATGCTGGTGGTGGGAGGTAAAAGGAATAGGGAGATATCAGGCTAGAGGGTGAGGATGGGAGAAAGAGGGAACAAATGCTGGGCTGGAAGGGTGGAGGGAGGGAGACACTGGGAATGGTGGAAAGCATGGAGAAGAGGCCCAAGGAGTGGAGATGGCAAGGAAATAAATGAGAGAACAGTGATTACAGGGGTAGAAATATGGTAATGATGCATAGATTGAAGATGGAAAGGAATGATAGGCTGGGAAGGAGAGAGATGGGGAATGGGAGAGCTAGTGGGTGAAATGAAATGGATAAGTGATAGATATCTGAAAAGTAAAAAGAAGGAAAAGATTTAGAAAGTGGATGAAATTTGAGTGTACAGAGGCAGAAAAGAAAGAAAGGAAAGAGCTAAAATGGAAAGATCAATATTTCAGAGGCAGGTGTAGTGAGGAAATGAAATGGCAGGAGAAAAAAGACAAATGGTCAGCCGCTTGAAGAATTAGCAGAAGACAGGAAAGCGGGAAAGAGAAATTGGAACCAACATGATGGAAAAATAAAATGTCCAGACAATAAAGGTAGAAAAATCATTTTATTTTGAATGTTTTAAATGGAATATGTTAGCTTTGGGAAATGTGCATAGTGGATGTCTTTTTATTGTGTTAAGTAGAAAAGGAAATGCGCTTTTTTTTTCTCCAGTGTTGCAGTGCATGCTGAGGGTTCCCAGTTCAATTTTGTCTACATATTTTTATTTCTAATTTGTGATCCCTTGTTCTGTAATTTGTGACGGTCTGTCAGTGTGACTGTAATGGCAGGTGAAGAGATTGAAGAGGAGAGGGAATTGGGGGAGGGGCTTCTTTATTTTCTGCCCTGGTCACCAGCATGGTTAACAGCAGCCCTGAACCTTGCTCTGGCTAGTGGGGATCCCCAAGCCTTGTCAGCTGGGGATCTCTTCTGGGGCTGGCTGGAGCTGCCTTCCGCCGAGCTTTGCAGATGGGGGCAGCATCCTGGAGCCACTGACAACTAAGCATGTATGGGGTGCTGGCATCAGTGGCTCGAGGAGTTGCTACTGCCTGCTGGGCTTGGCGGGGAGGAGTTCTGGCCATCTCTGGTGGAGGTCCCCAGCTGATGGAGACTGGGGATCCTCATCAGCTAAAGTATTTATATTTTGAGTTGGGAAGTGCTGGGGGAGAGGGGGGAGAGAGAAAATTTTGTGCCTACCCACTTTGTGCTCAGGCCCACCCAAAATTGGTTGTCTGGCTACACCACTGCCGTGCTCCCTTACTGATTCCTCCTGTGCTGAATGTAATTTAGGTCTGTGATCTCTTACTGTTCCCTCCTGTGCCGACTATGATTTGAAGTTCTGCTCTCTTACTGTCTCCTCCTTTGTTGAATGTGATTTAGGACTATGCTGTCTTACTGATCCCTCTTGTGATGTGACTTGGGCTCTGCTCTCTTACTTTCTCCTCCTGTGCTGAATGTGGCTTGGAGCTGTACTCATACTTATACTCATGTAATTTGTTTTTTGTTTGTTTAAAGGTTCCCGACTCAGCCTGTGACAATGCAGAGAAGTAGGAGGATAAAAATCACAGAGCTGAATCCCCATCTAATGTGCGCCTTGTGTGGAGGATATTTCATTGATGCTACCACTATTGTGGAGTGTCTACATTCCTGTAAGTATATTAGAGATGAGGGGATTCAATGAAATAAGTTAGCTTCTTTCCTTCCTACAATATGATGTGCTCTTTTATGAATTGCTCTGATGAATCTTTAATTCTTTGCACAGTAAAGTTTTAGTTATTTTTGTGAGGGAAAGGGATTTTGATTTCTGTACAAGTCTATGCATCATTAATCATTTACAGGGGTCTTGTAGATATGCTCTGCTACAAAACTATTGTAGATTCTATTTCTGCAATATAAAGATGGTGGGCTGGGACCACAGTGCATTTATTTATTTACTTACAGTATTTTCTTGACTGCCCTTAGTCACAACAACAATAAGGTGGCTTGCAATGCTAACCTAAAAAGATGAGGACAAATTAGAAACACCAAGATAGAAAAGCTGTGCATATCTACATGCAATACCTTGATCATATTTCGGAGCTCATATGCCTTTTGGGAGAATTTTGCGGCTTGTCGCCTCTTTCTCCCCACCCTTGACTCTCATCCAGAAAATCTGTGTGTGCAAAAAAACTGATGTTTGTTGGAATGAATGTGAAGATTGTTAATTTGAAGATGAAAGGTGATTTGTGTGCTTTATCTGAATTTCTCAGTAATTAAATCATTGGGTATCCACAAATATATGATGAGGCCCAAGTTGTCTCACACTCATATGTGACCATCTCTGGGAAAAGATGACTAAAGTCACCAGAAACAAAAAATGAGGTTTTAATGAATTATGTTAGAGCAAACAATTTGTAATAGAACAGTTTAAACCCTTATCCTTTTACATTAAAAAAATAAAAAAGTTACAGAAGTTCAAACATAACTTTTTCAGATTGCTTTTGGACCCATGACATGAAAAATCAGCCATTCTCAACATTTTGGATCAGCTACTGTAGTCACCTTTTCCCAGAGATAGTCACATATGATAATGGAATTATCCACAGTGCCATTTCACAGAGAAATTCAGGGGTGCAGTCAGACACCCAATTTTGGGTGGGCCTGAGACCCCCGCCTGGCAGCTCTCCCTCCCCTCCCCCGCTGGTGTTCTGGGATCTCTCAACTCGACCCCCAACCCCTCCATACCTTTTAAATCTTTTAGTTATTGGCCGGCAGCAAGCAGCGACTCATACCCACTGCTCACGCCGGCCCTAAGCCTTCCCTCCGACACCACTTCCTGTTTCTGCATAGGCAGAACCACGTCACAGGAAAGGATCGGGGCTGGCGCAAGCAGTGAGTTTGAGTCACTACTTGCTGCTGGCCAAGAACTGAAAGATTTAAAAAGGTAAGGAGGGGATGGGGACAGAGAGACCCTGGGATGGTTGCAGAGTTGGGGAGGGGAGAGAGAGAGGGCAGGAATCTTCAGCTGGTGGGGATGGGAGCCCTGCCAGACACACCAGATATACACCCAGGCCCACCTGTGGCTCACATTGCAAATTCTTGTCTTTTTTCAGATGGCATTAAGATCCATGACAGAGTAGACAACAGAGAGAGACAAGATAGAATGAGGGATGATTAAGAAAGCTTGAGAAATAGTCACATGCTTTGTAGCTAAGTTTTCATGCATGTAATAATGTAGAAATCCAATGAGATGAGATGCTAATGTGCATTGACCAAGAGAGAGACCTCAGGGTGATTTAAAAAAAATATAGGAAGGGGAGGGGGAAGTGACGTCACCAGGCAAGATGGCCGCCTAGTCCCGAAGCTCCGCCATCCAGCGCCTATAAAAAGCTTTTAAAAGTAATAAAAAGTGGACCTCGGTCGACAATAACGCTGGAAAAGGCTGCCGGATGATCCCCTAGACTCTCAGCTGCAATGAGTAAAACTCCCGCGACGCGGAAAAAGGAGAGCGAGCGGTCCGAAAAAAGCATGGCGGGAAAGACCGCCAAACGCAATGAATCGCCGGAACGGGCCACTCCATCTGACTCTGATTCAGCTCTGTCTGCCTCCGAACATCGCAACCCGCCTCCCAAAAGAGGTATCTCGAGCGAACTGCGTACATTTTTATTTAACATTCAAGAGGAGATAAAACAATCGAAGGAGGAAATCCTCGAACGAATGGACACGCTGAGCACAGATCTTCGCGAATTGGGGGGCAGGGTGGAAGAGGCAGAACTCAAGCTGGAAGAGCAGACAGAGACACTAACTAAACATACTGATCAGCTGCAAGATCTTGAAAAGAAAAATATGGAACTTGCCTATAAACTGGATGACTTGGAGAACAGGGGACGCCGCAATAACCTCAGATTTCGCGGCGTTCCAGAAGGAGGCGACACGGAGGATATAATGGTGATAGTGCAAACAATGTGTGCCACGCTGTTGGGCCATGAGGCGGGGGCCACGCCGGTGGAATTAGATAGAGCACACAGAGCACTGGGGCCCCGAAGAGAACAGCAGGTGCGAGACATCATAGTGCGCTTTCATAAATTTGAAGTCAAAGAGCAGGTCATGGTGAGTGCGAGGCGGGCTCAGAACTTTGAATATGGAGGAGCTAAGATACTGGTGTACCAAGACCTCTCACTATACACTTTGCAACAGCGACGCCAAATGAGGCCTGCACTGGATGTCCTACTTAAAAACAAGCAGCAGTACAGATGGGGTTTTCCCTTCTCCCTGAATTTTGCGCTGAAAGGTAGTAAATACAGAGTGCGCTCGCTACAAGAAGCTTGGGAAGCACTGCATGCTGCGGAATTCGTGAGCACAACAGTCCCGCCGGGGGAATTAGCAACAACAACACGAGCTAAACTCCAAGGCTGGCAGCGAGCAGTAGGAAATGTGAGACGAGGCAAGTCCAAGAGATGAGAGACCCGGCCTACATCCAAAGTAAGAGAGAAGCTGGAAACAATTGAGTTCTGGACATAAAAGTGGACTCTTACAGGTTATGTCAATTGAACTAAACTTGGACTGAGGTTGATAATTTATTCACTTCAGAGCTTTGGGGAGTGGATTGAGAGAGGAGAGAATGAGCTAAATGCAAACTGTACGAGAAGTGAGCAGATTTGGTAATGTATAAAAATAATAATCGGGAGGGTTACAAAGAATGTTGGGAGGGGGGAAATGGTATTGAAAAGAGATAAAAGAAGGAAGAGAAATGTGAAAGGCGTGGGAGGGTGGGAAGAGGGGCTGGGACGTCTTGGAAAGGGTGCTTCACTTCCTAGTATCCCATTCAGAGGACTAGATCCTCTGGTTGGTGTAATATGGGGGGGATGACGGAGGGGAACCTGGGGGGGGGAAGGGGTGGGGGGAAAGGGGAAAGACTGTTAAACTATGATGAAGTAATTGAGGGTCACAAAGGTACAAGTAAGAGGGCCAGGGAGTGCTATTGGCTTATACTTAAATAATAGAACATAATGGGTCATGATTTGAAGTTTATAATGTAAAAGGATTGAATATGCCACAGAAGAGACAGAAACTGTATAGAGAATTACATCAGTTACAACCAAAAATAGTATTTTTGCAAGAGACACACTTGCGGCGTAAGCATGAGCATCTTCTACGATGCCCAGGTTACTCAGGAGTGTACTGCGCATCCTCTGAAACCACAAAAAAGGGAGGGGTGGCGATACTGATACACTCCTCCATACCGGTGCAGGTTAAACAGATTAAACGGGACCCGAGGGGCCGCTTTATTTATCTTTACATGACATTGAACCAGACAGACATCACATTAGCGTCGATATATGCCCCTAATAGTGGACAGGTGGAATTTTTCACAAGGGTTCGTAATTCCTTGATTGCCTTTGTCAGGGGATCCCTAATAATGGGAGGGGACTTCAATGCAGTGATGAACCCGGGGATAGACCGAACGGGGGTAACAAGGTCTGAGGGGAAAAAGGAGGCTCAGGCACTAGGGTCATTGGTTTATTCCTTAGGGGTCCTGGACCTGTGGAGGTTGACACATCGGACAGATAGGGATTATACATTTTATTCGCTGGTACATGAGTCATACTCTAGAATTGACTATATCTTTGTGGACGCTGCATTGTTAGAAAGGGGACCAAATGCTGGGATTGGAAGTGTGACACTGTCAGATCACTCCCCAGTGTGGGTAACTCTGCCAAATATACAGGCTGGTCAACAAGATAAGAGATGGACCCTAAATACTAGCATTTTGCAAGAGGGTGATGTGCTGGTGGGGTACAAAAAAATGCTACAAGAATACCTAAAACTAAATGTGGATACTGGCCCAGCATTACATGTTGTTTGGGACACCCTGAAGGCAGTGTCTAGGGGTTATTTTCTACAACAGGCAAGCAAACGCTCAAAGGCGAGGAAGGCACTGATAACAACCTGCCTTGGCAAAATACAACAACTGGAGAAGCAACATAAAATGAATAGATCACAGCAGGTGTGGCAGGAGTTGTGTATAGCAAGGATGAGGCTGGATGCCATATACTCAGAGCATTTAGAGGTCTTAAGGGCTAGGCAGGGGATGCGCTCTTATGAGTTCACTAACAAAGCAGGGCGACTACTGGCTACAAAAATACGCAGGCAGAGAGTAGATCGGCTTATACATCAGGTTCGGGATGAGGGTGGTAGCTTGCTGAATCAAAATGAGCAAATACGCCAAAGATTTGGGGAGTATTATCAAGCGCTTTATAAACAGGAAATCAATCCGACACCCGACGCGATAGATGAATTTCTGCAGGAATGCGAGCTTCCCAACTTGGCTAGACAGCATAGGGACCTGTTGGAAAAGCAGGTTACCCCACAGGAAATACAGGAGGCGATAAGTAGCTTGCCATCTTACAAGTCCCCAGGGTTAGATGGTCTCCCTAATGAATTTTATAAGCAGTTTGCCCCCGAGTTAGCGCCGTTGCTCGCGGATCTGTTCAATCAGGTAGAGGAGGGGGAGGTTCTGCCGTTGACTATGAGAGATGCTTGGATAGCGGTGATACCCAAGCCAGAAAAAGATCACACCGAGTGTGGCTCCTACAGGCCCATATCGGTACTCAATGCCGATGTTAAGATACTGGCTAAGGTACTTGCCAACAGGCTGGCGCCTATACTCCCGACCCTTGTGCACCCGGACCAAGTGGGCTTTGTGGCCCATCGAAAGGCGATGGACAATATCAGACGTACGGTAGATTTAATGCACTTGGCAAAGAGGAATCAGAGGCCCTTGTGTCTCTTGAGTTTAGATGCAGAGAAAGCTTTCGATCGCGTTCATTGGTCCTTCATGTACAGAGTCCTGGAGGTAATGGGTTTCGGTGCGAAGTTTATAGGCTGGATACGGGCGTTTTATACCTCGCCAAAAGCATGTGTTAAACTTAATGAAAATTATTCTGGGCTGTTCACATTGCATAGAGGAACGAGACAGGGCTGTCCCCTGTCTCCTCTCCTATTTGCTATGGTTATGGAACCCTTTGCAGCACGGATACGACAAGATCCGGAGTTCGTAGGGGCCCGGGTAGCAGACAGAACGCATAAACTGGCGCTCTACGCGGACGATTTTTTGTTATATGCGACACGACCCCTGACTACATTCCCTCGACTTATTCAACTTATAGACGAGTACTCAGTAGTCTTGGGATTCAAAGTGAATATGGCAAAGTCCGAAGCCTTGAATGTAACTATAGATGAGGAAACGGTAACAGAGCTGAAGTCATCATTCCCATTTAGGTGGGCCCGGGGACAGATTAGATACTTAGGGGTTAAATTGACAGTACCACTGTCAGAGCTTTTCTCGGCAAACTATAAGGGACTGATAAAGACAATTGCAGAGGATATGGAGAGATGGGGAGGACTAGAGGTATCCTGGTTTGGACGTATAGCTATTATTAAGATGAATGTCCTACCTCGCCTCCTGTATTTATTCCAAGTGCTGCCTGTGAAGGCGCCCAGGCGATTTCTCGCGTCCTTACAAGATCGTATTGTGCGTTTCGTCTGGGCAGGAAAGCATCCCAGATTGTCGCGAACCTTGTTATATCAAGAGAAGAGGAGAGGAGGATTGGGAGTCCCAAACCTTCATTGGTATTACAGGGCAGCTCAGGGAAAGGCAGCTATGGAATGGTATCAAGACTATCCTGATAGACAGTGGGTCCACTTAGAACAGCACTCTCTTGGAGAGACGCCATTGGGGGCACTTATGTGGTTGCCAAGGTCTTTTCGCAAACTGCAAGAAGGCGTATGCCCCTCAGTGGAAGTTACTCTATACTATTGGGACAAATTATTTCCAGAGGGCAGATGTGTGCTGTCCCGAATGACACCAATAGCTTATAACCCTTTGTTCCTGCCGGGGAACACTACGGGTGTCTTCACCCGTATGCGGAGGGAGTGCGAAGGTGGGGTCAATTGTATGACAATAACAATACTGTACTAACTTTTGCGGCACTGAAGACGGAGTTCCCGGTGGTGGAGGGTGAAGAGTTTGCATACTGTCAATTGTCACATTTCCTACACAATGCAGCGACCAGAAAGGTCATCCAGCGGAAATCACTCCCCCTCGAAGAAATATGTGAAAAGTTAATTGGATCCCGGGGGCTTTTTGGGAAAATATATACAGTGGGGGAAATAAGTATTTGATCCCTTGCTGATTTTGTAAGTTTGCCCACTGACAAAGACATGAGCAGCCCATAATTGAAGGGTAGGTTATTGGTAACAGTGAGAGATAGCACATCACAAATTAAATCCGGAAAATCACATTGTGGAAAGTATATGAATTTATTTGCATTCTGCAGAGGGAAATAAGTATTTAATCCCTCTGGCAAACAAGACCTAATACTTGGTGGCAAAACCCTTGTTGGCAAGCACAGCGGTCAGACGTCTTCTGTAGTTGATGATGAGGTTTGTACACATGTCAGGAGGAATTTTGGTCCACTCCTCTTTGCAGATCATCTCTAAATCATTAAGAGTTCTGGGCTGTCGCTTGGCAACTCGCAGCTTCAGCTCCCTCCATAAGTTTTCAATGGGATTAAGGTCTGGTGACTGGCTAGGCCACTCCATGACCCTAATGTGCTTCTTCCTGAGCCACTCCTTTGTTGCCTTGGCTGTATGTTTTGGGTCATTGTCGTGCTGGAAGACCCAGCCACGACCCATTTTTAAGGCCCTGGCGGAGGGAAGGAGGTTGTCACTCAGAATTGTACGGTACATGGCCCCATCCATTCTCCCATTGATGCGGTGAAGTAGTCCTGTGCCCTTAGCAGAGAAACACCCCCAAAACATAACATTTCTACCTCCATGCTTGACAGTGGGGACGGTGTTCTTTGGGTCATAGGCAGCATTTCTCTTCCTCTAAACACGGCGAGTTGAGTTCATGCCAAAGAGCTCAATTTTTGTCTCATCTGACCACAGCACCTTCTCCCAATCACTCTCGGCATCATCCAGGTGTTCACTGGCAAACTTCAGACGGGCCGTCACATGTGCCTTCCGGAGCAGGGGGACCTTGCGGGCACTGCAGGATTGCAATCCGTTATGTCATAATGTGTTACCAATGGTTTTCGTGGTGACAGTGGTTCCAGCTGCCTTGAGATCATTGACAAGTTCCCCCCTTGTAGTTGTAGGCTGATTTCTAACCTTCCTCATGATCAAGGATACCCCACGAGGTGAGATTTTGCATGGAGCCCCATATCTTTGTCGATTGACAGTCATTTTGTACTTCTTCCATTTTCTTACTATGGCACCAACAGTTGTCTCCTTCTCGCCCAGCGTCTTACTGATGGTTTTGTAGCTCATTCCAGCCTTGTGCAGGTGTATGATCTTGTCCCTGACATCCTTAGACAGCTCCTTGCTCTTGGCCATTTTGTAGAGGTTAGAGTCTGACTGATTCACTGAGTCTGTGGACAGGTGTCTTTCATACAGGTGACCATTGCCGACAGCTGTCTGTCATGCAGGTAACGAGTTGATTTGGAGCATCTACCTGGTCTGTAGGGGCCAGATCTCTTACTGGTTGGTGGGGGATCAAATACTTATTTCCCTCTGCAGAATGCAAATAAATTCATATACTTTCCACAATGTGATTTTCCGGATTTAATTTGTGATGTGCTATCTCTCACTGTTACCAATAACCTACCCTTCAATTATGGGCTGCTCATGTCTTTGTCAGTGGGCAAACTTACAAAATCAGCAAGGGATCAAATACTTATTTCCCCCACTGTAGATGTGTCGCGGCACAGGCTCCAGGACATAGTAGCCATAGGCGGGCGTGGGAAAAAGAGTTGGGTAGGACCATAGAGGAAGTAGAATAGGAGAGTATAGAAAAAAGGGTGACGGGTGTCTCTATACATGTACCGCTCAAAGAAAACGCAGTAAAGGTCTTATATAGGTGGTACCTTACCCCGGATCGACTTCAGCGAATATACCCGACGACTACGGGACTGTGCTGGAGGGGATGCGGCCTAAGGGGAACCATGGGGCACATATGGTGGCGTTGCCTTAAAGTTAAGGCATTCTGGAAGGCAGTGCAAGATAGGCTCCAGAGCTGGCTGGGATGTTTGATACCTTGGGTCCCTGAGGTGTTTCTTTTCTCTGCACCGGTGAGAGGACTGACATCTTGTAAACAGCAGTTGCTGCTACAGGTGACAGCAGTAGCCAGAGTGACAATAGCGTTGCACTGGAAACAAAAAACAGTCCCCCCAATTACAAGATGGCAAAAGAAATTAAAGTATGTGTGTGAAATGGAAAGGCTCATAGCCGCACGAAAACACCGGACAAGTCAGTGGCACTCAACATGGCAGTTCTTTGTAAATGCAGTTAACTAGGGGAAGAAAAAAAAAAAAAGAGAGAACGTAGTTTATGAGTGTGAAGGACCAGAAATAGCACTGGGGGAAGGGGGAGGGGGGGGAGGGTTTAGGGGGGGGTGGAACTGGAGGGGGGAAGAGGGGAGGTCGATAGGTAGGAAATGGGAGGTCACTTACAGTGGGGGAAATAAGTATTTGATCCCTTGCTGATTTTGTAAGTTTGCCCACTGACAAAGACATGAGCAGCCCATAATTGAAGGGTAGGTTATTGGTAACAGTGAGAGATAGCACATCACAAATTAAATCCGGAAAATCACATTGTGGAAAGTATATGAATTTATTTGCATTCTGCAGAGGGAAATAAGTATTTGATCCCCCACCAACCAGTAAGAGATCTGGCCCCTACAGACCAGGTAGATGCTCCAAATCAACTCGTTACCTGCATGACAGACAGCTGTCGGCAATGGTCACCTGTATGAAAGACACCTGTCCACAGACTCAGTGAATCAGTCAGACTCTAACCTCTACAAAATGGCCAAGAGCAAGGAGCTGTCTAAGGATGTCAGGGACAAGATCATACACCTGCACAAGGCTGGAATGGGCTACAAAACCATCAGTAAGACGCTGGGCGAGAAGGAGACAACTGTTGGTGCCATAGTAAGAAAATGGAGGAAGTACAAAATGACTGTCAATCGACAAAGATCTGGGGCTCCACGCAAAATCTCACCTCGTGGGGTATCCTTGATCATGAGGAAGGTTAGAAATCAGCCTACAACTACAAGGGGGGAACTTGTCAATGATCTCAAGGCAGCTGGGACCACTGTCACCACGAAAACCATTGGTAACACATTACGACATAACGGATTGCAATCCTGCAGTGCCCGCAAGGTCCCCCTGCTCTGGAAGGCACATGTGACGGCCCGTCTGAAGTTTGCCAGTGAACACCTGGATGATGCCGAGAGTGATTGGGAGAAGGTGCTGTGGTCAGATGAGACAAAAATTGAGCTCTTTGGCATGAACTCAACTCGCCGTGTTTGGAGGAAGAGAAATGCTGCCTATGACCCAAAGAACACCGTCCCCACTGTCAAGCATGGAGGTGGAAATGTTATGTTTTGGGGGTGTTTCTCTGCTAAGGGCACAGGACTACTTCACCGCATCAATGGGAGAATGGATGGGGCCATGTACCGTACAATTCTGAGTGACAACCTCCTTCCCTCCGCCAGGGCCTTAAAAATGGGTCGTGGCTGGGTCTTCCAGCACGACAATGACCCAAAACATACAGCCAAGGCAACAAAGGAGTGGCTCAGGAAGAAGCACATTAGGGTCATGGAGTGGCCTAGCCAGTCACCAGACCTTAATCCCATTGAAAACTTATGGAGGGAGCTGAAGCTGCGAGTTGCCAAGCGACAGCCCAGAACTCTTAATGATTTAGAGATGATCTGCAAAGAGGAGTGGACCAAAATTCCTCCTGACATGTGTGCAAACCTCATCATCAACTACAGAAGACGTCTGACCGCTGTGCTTGCCAACAAGGGTTTTGCCACCAAGTATTAGGTCTTGTTTGCCAGAGGGATTAAATACTTATTTCCCTCTGCAGAATGCAAATAAATTCATATACTTTCCACAATGTGATTTTCCGGATTTAATTTGTGATGTGCTATCTCTCACTGTTACCAATAACCTACCCTTCAATTATGGGCTGCTCATGTCTTTGTCAGTGGGCAAACTTACAAAATCAGCAAGGGATCAAATACTTATTTCCCCCACTGTATAAAACACAATTAAAAAGTTGAAGTATATTTTGTATTTGATTATGCATGGCAAACTTAAATGTGTATTCTTTGTTATGTATCTGGCACATAGCTATGTGCAAAATTGTATTGTGAATGTGTTAGTTACGCTATGTTCAGAATTAATAATGTTCAATAAAGACTTCTAAAAATTAAAAAAAAATATATATATAGCAAGACAAGTACAACAAAGTGGTGACCAGAGCTTCAGGAATGCTAGGGAAAGGCATAACCAATAGAAAAAAAGGACATGATGATGTCTTTGTGTAAGACATTGGTGAGACCTCATCTATAATTCTGTGCTTTGTCCTGGAGGCTGTATCTCTGCATGAATACAGGCAGGGTGGAGGAAGTTCAGAGACAGGCTCATTTGAGATGAGACTTGAGGACATAAATATGTATACTCCGGAGAACAATAAATACAGGGGATATGATAGAAACCTTGATATACGCAAAAGGTATAAACAGTACAAGAAGCAATTCTTTTTCATTTGAAAGAATGCTCTAGATGAATAAGATGTCACTGCATAAGACTCTAAGGGGGCAATTGTATAAAGGTCACCTAAATTTGGGTGTTAAAATGCAGGACGCTGAGCACAAATTCTATGATGGCACCTGGGCACTCAGATTCCATTATAGAATAGAGCGTAAGTTGGCATTTGCCTGACATTTATGTTTATTATGTATTTGATAGCCCATCAATTCTGATACAGGTCTCAGTGGTTTACAATCCAAGAAAAGAAATTATAAAGGAAAGGAACATCACAATAAACAGAGTAGGCTTATTACACAGCATACATACCAAAACTAACATTAAAACTGAAGCTAAAACTAAATCCTATTTTCTCATCTCAGTTGCTGAGGTGTCGCAGGTCCACCTGTGGTCAAATTTAATTGAATACTGAATGGCAATTCGAAGAAGTGAGCTTTGAGGAAGAATTTGAATTTGGGAAAAGATAATTCAGACCTTAGATAAAGGGGCAAATTTATCCAGAGAAAGAGTGCTAAAAAAAAAATAAGCTGAATGACAGGTAGACTCATAATGGGCGTTTTTAGGTGACGGGAGAACCAAATGATAGGCATCTAGGGAACACAGCGAACCCGAGGAAACATAGAGAATTGTGACAGAAGAGAGATATAGAGGGGAACCTAAGTGTAACGATTTGTGAGCCAGACACAGAACCTTAAACCAACATCTATAACGGACAGTGGGGAGTGGGGAGGCCTGATCCCAACGTTTAGAGTGACATAGAAAGCGAGCAGCAGAGTTATGAAGAATTTGGAGATGGCAAAAAATAGGAATCAAACAAAATAAAACATGGAAAAGAAAATAAGATGATACCTTTTTTATTGGACATAACTTAATACATTTCTTGTATTAAGTTATGTCCAATAAAAAAGGTATCGTCTTATTTTCTTTTCCATGTTTTATTTTGTTTGATTTCTATTGATAACCTTAAGAGTGGACTAACACGGCTACCACACACCTCTAAAATATAGGAAGGAATCCCACAGTAAGCAGTGTTACCATAATCTATATGGATAATAACAAAAGTGTGAATGAGTGTGTGAAGAGCAGGGAAATCAAAATACTTTCTGATCAGATTCGTTGAAGCCAGAAGAAACCTTGGAATGTAAAACTGCTCCAAGATAATGAAAAGTGTTCATAAGGGTGACCGAGATGTTTAAAAGGTTGAGTGGGATGGATGAGGCAGTAAGTAGGCCAGTCACCCAACATGCCGTTGTCTTAGAGGGATTAAGGACCAACTTATAATGACACAGCCAGTTTGACAGGGCATGAAGACAAGATTGCAAACATGATAGATCTGGGGTCGAGGGCAAGACTGGGAAAATCAAGAGGATGTTGTCCATATACATAAAAAATGTGATGTTCTGGTCCTGGATAAGAAGGGCCAAACGACTAAGGAAAGTATTGCATAAAATGATTAAGAGTGGGGAAAGCATAGAGTCCTGGGAAACATCAGAATGCAAAGGTCTAGGAGTGGAGGTAGAGGATGCAGTAAAAACCGAGAAACTTCTATCAGAGAGAAAAGAAAAGAACCAATTAAGAACAGTACCTGAAATGCCAAATTAATGACGAGACAAAAGAAGAGAGTGATCCTCTAAGTCGAAAGCCGCAGAGAGGTCGAGAGACACAAGAAGGACACCCATCCTAGATTCAAAGAATGAATGGAATTCACTATTCAAAGCTGTCACTGTGGTTTCAGTGCTTTGCATTGCACAAAATCCTATTTGTCTTGGATGAAGAACAATCCGTAGACTGGAGCAACTGATCAAAAACAACTTTTTCTGTAATTTTGGAGAGAACATTAAGGTTGGAGATAGTTCAGTAATGTTCAAGGAGTTAAGGATCTAGAATTTTTAAGAATAGGTTTAACAACTGCCTTTTTCCACAGTGATGGGTCTAGACCAGAGGAAAGACTAAGGTTAACCATATGCAAGATCAGTGGAAGAAGCCCGTGCCTATTGATCTTAATCCAAGAAGAGGGAAAAGGGTCTAGTAGTGAAGTGGTGAGGCACATTGATGATATTACATTAGACAACTGTGTGAGAGATGGATGAGAAAATGAAAACGAATGCTATCACTTACACTATATAAAAGGCAGGCTTATATGTTAGTGCGTAAATGCTGCACTTTGACACGTAACTTATAGTAGTCTATAAATTACACGTGTAAGTGTTGGATTTGCCTGTGTTGCGCAGGTTATGTTTTAAGCTTGTAGAACACTGCTTAGTGCCCAACCGGCATTTATGCACATGAATGTTACATTCACACATGGAAGTGCTAAATATTCTATAATCTTAGCCTGCAAATGGTGTTTACATTTAGGTGTTAAGACTATAGAATTAGGGCAGGGGTTCTCAATCCAATCCTTGGGATACACCTAGCCAGTCAGGTTTTCAGGTTACCCACAATGACTATGTATTAGATAGATGTACATGCCCTACATCCATGGTATGCAAATTTATCTCATGCATATTCATTGTGGGTATCCTGAAAACTTGACTAGCTAGGTGTGTCCCGAGGACTGGGTTGAGAACCCCTGAATTATGGGGTTAGGTGGTAGGCATAGGAGGAACATCAGGATATTTCTGTAGGGGAGAAGGGGGGGGGGGGGGAGCAAAAATAAACAAAATTCAAGAATGCCTTGGATAAGTACTGATGATCCTACTAGCAAAAAAGGCTGGGGCTGTGACACTGCTTCAGGAAGTATACTAGGCAGAGGCTGGATGGACCTTGTAATCCTTATTGATTTTCTTCATAACAGTTTCTCAGCTTTGACTTAATTGTACTGACAACTGTAGGGGATTGGTCCTATTATGACAGATTGATTTCCTGGCATAAGGCACCTTATTTGAAGAATTTTAAGTCGGGAAATCTGGCCAGTCCTGCCTTCAACTGACTGTAATGGACCTTGCTTGATATGCTCACTTATGTGCCTATGAATATTTAGTGGTCCATTATTAGGGGTAGCAAGCATGTTAATTTTAATGCTGGCATCAGCTCTTAAGTTAATACTTATATTGTCACTTTGATATCATAAGGCCACTGCACCAACACTATACATTTAGGGCCTGATATTCAAAGGATTTACGCTCCTAAACTGGCTTCTTTGAACATTCGAGGGCTGTGTGCCTACATTTATACTCAAACGTTTACTGAATTCCTAAATTTAGGAGCATTAAAATTAGGTGGCTACATGGGTGATTTAGGGTGGGGAATAAGATTATAGACTTAGAACTGATTTTCAGCACTAGGCTCACAAGTTTAGGCAAATGAATGGCAGGCCTAAATTTATAAGTTTAACTTTTAAGCTCCTAAAGTAAGATGAATTTTCAGCTGAAAACAGGGTATAAACTTAGGAGCTCAATTTTTTTTAAATATTGGCCTTTTAGTTTAAACCTACATATCTAAATGTATAACTGAAAATCCCTGCTATCAAGATCATTTGAAAGTCCACCCTGGCTCTGCCCCAAATATGGATAGCATTGGGCTGTGATGGATTTTTATCCTTACACTATCCATATAGCAGCAGAAAACCCATTAACAAGTTATATGTTCAAACAGTGCTCAGTGAACATATAACTTCCTTTTAATATTGGTCCTCTAGTAAATATTACCCTCCTGCCCCTCTCTTCTCAGACACAACCACACTGCAGGTACTTTCATACTTCTTACATTTAAATCACTAGCTGTGGGAGTTGTGTTGCCTTGTTTTATAACACAGCTTTTTTTTCTTCTCTCAGTTTGTAAGACCTGTATAGTCCCCTACTTGGAAGCCAACAAGTTCTGCCCTATGTGTGATGCCCAAGTTCACAAAACCAGACCCCTTCTCAGTATCAGGTCAGTTGCGGCTCTGCCCATCATCCTTTTTTTACCCTTTTAAAGCTAAGGAAAAAATCACCAAGAAAGTGAAATATGCCTTTGTTATACTGATGCAAACAAGGATCAAGGTACATTTTGGCTTTAAAAGAAACAACCAACAAGAAGACCCAGGCCCATTGAAAGGTGATTTCTGTTTCATGGGCTGCGTCTCAATTGGTACAAAACAAACATAAAATTCTGTTAACAGCGCCAGACTGAATATAGAGTATTAATTTCTGCTGATGATGATCGAACACCTATGAAAAAGCACTCCAAATGACACAAATATATAACAAAGTAGATAAAAAATAAAGATCAATTGCAGATGCTTAAGATTATTTGTATCTTGTATGAGAATGAAAAACTTTCAGGACCCTGCTGGGCTCCTTGAAAGAGTTTTTATTTTTTCTTGCATTGTTCTTAATTATGGACTATTCCTTTCTTTCAGATCAGACAAAACCTTACAGGATATTGTATATAAACTAGTGCCAGGACTTTTTAAAGGTACATAAGCTACATCCCCCCTACACAGTTCCTACTCATTTCTTTGTCAGAGTCCTCTTTCAATTCTGCTTAGACTGGATTTTTTTTTTTTTTTTGGTCAGATGAAATGAAAAGGAGACACAAGTTCTACTCAGCTTACCCGCTGCCAGATGGTAGGTGTCTGTAGGATACTTTTCATGTTACCTTTTTCATTCACTATTTTGATTGAAAATGTTGTTCCTGTTTCTCACCTTGTGATGTTTTGACTTGTTCTTCAGTGCTTGGTGACCCCACTGACTCCCGTGGGGATCTGACAGATCAGGAGAAGGTCATGCTCAAGGATGATGACATAGTCAGTTTATCCATAGAGTTCTATGAAGGAACCAGGCAAGTCTTGTTATGTGTTAGGTATAGCCAAGCCTCTTTAACCTTTTCATGCAAGATGTGATTATTTTCTAAGAACAAAACATTGACAATAAAAGTGGGAGTTTTAAATCTCAAATGCAAAGGTTGGAAAAGTATTTTCTTGTAACAGAGACAGGTGACATAAAAGGCCACTTTTACCTACGGGCAAAAGTGGCAGCTTAACAGGGGGCCCATAAGTAAAAGTGGTCCTGCGCATAGGGCCCACTCTGGTCCAGCATCTCTCTTCCCTTCCCCTGGTAGAGCTGCTTCCCAGGGATAAAAAGTGTGGAGCTGCCATTGATCCATGCTACTGATGGCTCTTCCAGGCCCACCTTTCTGACATGAATTCCTGTTTCTGAGCGCAGGAGTGGCAAAGCCAACAGCTGCCCCATGGATGATTAATGTGGCCCTGGTTACTTATGGCATCAAGAAATGGTCTCCGTATTGGCTATTGCTGAAATGTTTAGTTGTAGATATAACACATGAACAAAGTCTTCTAAAAATCCTTTGAGATATGCCAGACTTACATTCTTATTTGTGTTTGTTTTCTGAAGTCTTATTCCTGGCCCTTCCTCAGTGATAACTATTTGTTAAATAAGTCTGCTTTCTCTTATTTGTTTTAAATTAGCTACCTGTTTGTTTTATGGAATGGCCCTAGACTCCTCCATATTAATCTGTTTCACACCATTCATGATTTTATAGACATCTTCTTGATTGTTTATGAGATTATTGATTTTACTACCTTCTGTGGTACAGCCCAAAGCAGTTTACATCTTTAGCATCTTATCTATGTTAGCTGAATATCCTAATGTATGCTTATTAGGTGTATCATTAGTATTATGCTAACATTGTATTATATCTCTGGTATTTGAATTCCAGTGCTGTTAAATGTGTATATTTTTGATACTGTTTCATGGTATTTCTATTATTAGGTTTCAATGTACTGATTTCAAGTTTACCTCATTTATTGTATTTAGTTTATTCTTGGTTATTTTATGTTATGCTATTAACAAAATTCTAAGTTTTATGTTAAACTGTACCTGCTTTACACCGCCTTCGGTGAATCTCTTCATAAAGGCAGAAATTGATTTCATTTGTGATTTCTGATGGGTCATGTTTGAACGGAATGTAGATCGTAACGTCATTAGCATAGATGTAGGGATTAAGGCCTTGGATAGTGATTTGGCTAGAGGTGTCATCATTAGGTTGAAAAGGGTCAGTGAAACCGGTGATCCTTGGGGTACGTTTCCATGGTGATGATGTATTCGAGTTTGCAATCACTTGGTATGTTCTTTTGTACATCTATAAAATGGGCATTCTCAAGGGTGGAATTTGAAGTTTGCACATACACTTTGAAAAGTGGAAAGTAACATAGTAAAGGTCAGATCTTCACGGTCCATCTAGTCTGCCCAACAAGGTGGGCATGTTTGAGGATTTCGGTAGATAAGGTGCAACCAGCTTAAAAATCTACCTTGGAAACCAAAGTTGTCCAATACTGAGAACATAAATGATCACTGGACGCGGTCAGACGTCTTCTTAGTGTCTAGTCATAACAGCAACATGGGCACCCTCTCTTCATGTACACAATAAACTATACGTAAGGCCTTTCTAATATTATCAGTAGTTTGTCGGCCCCTGATAAAACCTGCTTGGTCCTCATGAATTAGAGTAGGCAATACCCGCTGCATGCGTGCTGCCAAAATCTTGGTAAATAATTTGTAATCTGTATTAAGCAGTGATATGGGTCAATAGGAACCACAGCTCTGAGGATCTTTCCTGGGTTTTAGCAACAATGTAATTATTGCCAGTCGCCACGTTTCAGGCCATTCCATTGTACTATCAAAGGAATTAAACAGATCTACCAACAAAGGAGCCAAAATCTCTCGGATTTGTTGGTGAATCCGTCTGGGACTGGAATGTTCCATTGCGCAGCTCACCAATGGCCCCATTTAACTTCTTCAAGTTCTATGGGTTTGGATAGGGTATCACTTGTTGTCAACAGTAATTGTGGAAGTGCTAATTGCCAAAATATCCCTCTCTAGTTGGGAATAGGTAAATTCCTTAGTCAAATTATCCAATGATCTGTTCAGGGTGAGATTAAAGTCTTCCCCTCAATAGCAATGTACCCTCTGCATGCTTTAATAGAACCTGATGTAACCTATCTAAATAGGCTTTGTAGTCTACTTGTGGTGCATAGACATTCACTATCGTATATATAGCATTATCTATAAGCAACACTAACAACAAATATTGCCCTCCTGGATCCCTAATTACATTATGAATTTGCCATGTTTTAGTCTCTCCAAGGGCTATCAACACTCCCTTAATCTTCATCTGGAAGGTATTTGACGCATAAAATATTTTTGAGTATTTCTTATGCCTACAAAATCGCTCATGCTCTGGTCTCAGGTGCGTCTCCTGGATTAATGCAATATCCACTCTTAATCTAGTTAGTTCCTGAAAAAGCATTCCTCATTTTCTTGGGGAATTTAGTCCCCGCACATTAAAAGTTAGTAAGGTACACCCCATGTTCTGTATAGCACCTCACTTGCACTATAGGCGAGGACCCGTGCCTTATTCCCATTCCCCTCCCCATGCCATATCTGATTGCCCCCATAACCACCAAATCTCCCCCTCCCCTCTCCCTCCCAAGCTTATACTTTATCTCCTCCATTTAGGAGCAAATCGTAACTTCAGAGGAAGAGTGCTCACTACTGCAATCATAAACATTCAAGCAAAATTTGTACACAGTAATCTACTTATGTATAACAAGATTATGAACTCATATTCAATTAGCCTCCCTCAGTCCCACTTCTTCATTTAACAGTAGTATATACTTTCCCATCTATACAGTCAGGTCTTCATGTAGGCTGTGGTGACAGGTGGCTGTCAGATTGTTGCTGTTGGAAGCGCTTATTTCCATTTGCCACCCGTTGCCACTTCGGTTGCCCATACTGTCACAGTGATGATCAGTTTGGTTGACTAGAGGACCCTATAGGTTGACCTTATGGTAAAATCTACTTGGCTTCAGCAACAGACTGAACTTGATGTATTTTGCCATCCTTATAAAACACCAAAGCAAAGGGATGCCACCACTTATAGCATATATTGTGCTCTTGCAGAAATGCTGTAAGAGGACGTAATTCCGATCATCTTTGGAGCATTGCCGCAGCCAAATCTTGGTAGACTTCAACACAACAAAATTTCTCCAATTGACGAGCGGCACGCAGCACTCGCTCTTTAAGTTGATAATCATAAAAGCACGCAATAATATAATATCCTTCAGATTTTATTTCTAGTAGAGCCCAGCGCTCTATGAACTCTTTCCAGTTTCACCGTGGCAGGATTAAGCTTTGCCTTATTATCTGATAAGAGCGAGCTCACTATTTGCTGGACCACTGCTTCACTGTCTGTATATACTGGCGTCTCCGGTATGCCCCAGAAGCGTAAGCTGTGGCGCCTACTTCTGTTTTCCAAGTCCTCCAATTTATCTTGAAATAGTTGATTTTGTAGCTGTTTCCCTTGCATATTTTTGTCCAGCATCTCAATACTAACTGCATACTCATCCAGTCACAATTTTGCTTCCTTGAGCCTGTGGCTCAGTTCACTAATGTCTCCACATAAATCCGCGCTCCCAATATGGTTAGTTCTGTTCGCATTGCCTTGAAATCCATTTTTATTTCCTGAAGCCACATGTAAATTTCGGTCAAAGGTTGTATTTCTGCTTCACCATTCTGTATGCCCTCCTCAGGGCCTCTAGAGGGTTGCTCAACAGATTGAGGCCTATCCGCTCCGCCGACCTCTATGGTCTGACTTGCCATGCGGAGCCCCTTTGATAAACCGCTGTAAGCAAACCTTGTCAAGTCAATAGCCCATTGTCCCTGGGACATCACCATCTGCTTCTCCTCCACAAATAGTGGTAGGGCAGCCACTTATATAGTAAGATGGCTCTGGATTACTCTGTAGTTGTCATTTTTCTGCAATAGCTTGCACGGAGCTAAGCCTTCATGCAGCCATTCCGTGTGATGTCACTTCTCCGTCTTTCTCACCTTCTTCTGAACTGCCTCATCTTTTGATATTCTTAGTGAGAAACGTGTATTTACACCTGCTCTAAAATAGCCAAAATTCTTGTGCTGACATCGTTGGTTGCACAAGTAAGCTGCGATTTGAAAAAGGAAAGTACTTTCCCTTCTAAAATTGTTGCTTTTTACTAGTCGTAACCACATATGCGGCCAGTTCTAAAATTACCCCCTAAGTCTCTTCATTATAAGAAAGCCTGGACACATTCTTTTTTTTTATTCATGGAGGAAACTTTGTGATAACGAGGGAGGCTGCTTATATTTCAAGGATCAGAGGATTCACATGCCCGTTTCAGTGTGCCTCTTGCTGATTTACAAGAAGAGGTAGCTTGTTTTATTGGTGTGTAGGATCTAGCTAGACTCCCTGTGTCCAGACATGCAGTATCCAATTAGATAGAATGCCAGGCCATCTTAATCGTTTCTTTTTTTTTTTTTTTCACAGGGAAGAAAACAAAGAATCCATTGAAAATGGAGAAATGAAGAAGGAAAAGGTGAGGGTAAAAGTGATGAGAAGAGCCATGGACAAAGTTTCTCTAGTGTGTAGTATGGGGCTTTCTGTCCACCTTTGTGATCTACAGTTACTGGAGTTTTCAAGATATTCACAAATAGTATGCATGAGATAAATTTGTATACATTGGAGACCTAGAATATGGCAAATTTTCTCTCTTGCTCATGCAGAGACTGATGTAATGACAAATATGAGAACAGTGCACTATGTTTCAATGCTTTCTCAAAAATCTTTTACTCTTGATGCAGTAAACTAATGGCATGCAAATTACTATGGCATTTAAAAGTATACACTGAGAAAAAAACCCAGCACACGTTCTCATGGTAATTTTCAGTTTGTTGCCCTGGGAGTAAGTTCTCTGAGCGTCAATGCGTGAATGGGGCTTGGATCTTTCTTTCTGTGTTTGTACAGCGCTGCGTACACTTTGTAGCGCTCTAGAAATGTTAAATAGTAGTAGTAGTAGTAGGATCACAGACAGGAAAGTGAGACATTGGAGGGGAAACAAAACAAACCCTGCATCCCACTCCACATACAAGGTGGCCCAGTGGGCCCCAGACGTCTCTGGCCCCATCCATGAGGCTATCTGATTCAGGGCACCCTGGGTAAGGGAGGCCCTGAACCAGAGAGCCTCCATCCTTCTGGACCAGAACCCCTCCAGACCAGTCAGGTCCAAGAAGATATAAATTTGCATCCTTCTCTTCCTGATATCTTGGAAAAGGGCAGCACCTGACCCCTAACAGCACATTCTAATGCACAGCTAGGAGTTAGTTTGCCAAATAAAATTGTTTTATTTGACAGACTGATCCCTAATGATGTGCCATCAAGCACCATTTGGGGTCAGGCACTCCTTTTTCCAAGATGGCTGCTGCTGGATGCTTCTCCAGACTAGGTAAGTATTATTGGTCCAGGAGGATTCAGCAGCAAGAAGGCTCCCTGGTCAAGCACCTTTCTGACTTGGGGTGCCTGGACCAGATAGCCTTAGGGTTGGGGTGGTTACTAGGCCCCCTTGGGCTACAAGTCCTCTGAAGTGTTGCACTTCTCTTCAGATGACCTTGCCATTCCTGTGTAGGATCTTTACTTCTTCATGAAACTAAAGTAAAGATTCTGTGCTAAAGGGAAAGTAAAAAACCATGCCAAAATTCTGTGTGTTTTTTTTTACACTGAGAACAAATCCTGATTTGGCAGGGTTTCAAGCCATTTGCTCACTGACCATCCTGCCCTTTAGTGCAATGGTTTTACTGCCCATTTTTTTCTGCATTAAAACCTGTACTGTATCGGGATTAAGATTAGTGTGGCAAATCAAAAGTAAACCATTGCCCTAGAAAATAATATGGTTTAGTATGCTGGCCCATCGTGGATATCCTAAAAATTCCAGCAGGCTCCGAGATCACCAGGATAGGCTGGGGAAGTCTTAGTAGAGATCTTGTGAAGTGCCACTTTTTAGTTCAGGTTTCCACATGGAAAAGACCAACTTTCTGGTGCAGACATTTACAGAAAAGAGGTCATCGGGAGTGGTTCCTGGAGCCCTGAAGCCCCCATATATTAGGGTAGTATGGGAGATATGGAACTCTGTGTACTGAAATACTAGTTTTTGGCATGTCTACAACAAATGAGGAGATGATTTCTTCCAGACTAGAGCATCTATATGTGAAGGATCTTAGACTGATACAGGCATGTACTGGGAGATTCAGTGTTTTAGGAAGGATGCCTCTCTCTCCATTTTAGATTGTTTGTAGGACATAGCACTATGTTATATGCTCTGCTTGCTTTGTTTTTACAATTAATACATTCATTTCATGTCTTTTCATAGAAGAATGGTGTAAGGTTCCTTCGATGTCCTGCTGCCATGACCATAATGCATTTAGCTAAATTTCTGCACAATAAGATGGATGTCCCCAATAAATACAAAGTAAGTGTGTAGGGGTTTTGTCTGCAAGGCAAATGCTCGACACCTTTTCAAATCTTTTTCATCCTTCATAGCTTTACTTTGGTATATTTCCATATGCACTCCACTGCCACATGATCCTTGTTCTTGGTATCTAGAGATAGTAATATCATAAATCACTCTCAGTTCAAACTCTTTATTTCACTTATAAGGCTCTGGTATGTTGGGTGGAAGTGAATATTAGACCTTCCCTCCCAGATCAAAAAAACATCCTCTGTAGAAGTCTCTGGTGAAACCTCATTTAGAGTACTGTGTACAATTCTGGAGACCGCATCTTCAAAAAGATATAAACTGGTTGGCTACTAAAATGGTCAGTAGTCTTTGTTATAAAGTATATGGGTACAGACAGTAAACGGCTTTGTTTGTACCAGAGAAACGCAGTATATCAAATCAATGATCTTTTACCTTTTACTTAAAGATCTCAATAAGTATACTTTGGAAGAAAAAGGGGGGGAGGGGAGAGGGAAGATACGTTTAAATACTTCTGTGGAAAGAGCATAGGATGGCATGAGAGAGCATAGGACGAAGGTGAAAGGGGACAGACTAAGGCATAACCTAAGGAAATACTTCTTCATGGCAAGCATGGTGAATTCATGGGACAGACTCGCGGTGGGGGTGGGGGTGGGGGTGGAGACAAACACCATATATGAATTCAAAAAGCTTAGAAGTACATAGGATCTCTAAGGGCAAGGAATGGATAATAGATGGTATGGATGGGCAGACTGGATAGGCCATATGGTCTTAATCTGCCTTCATTTTTCTATGCATGTTTGGTAGTGTTTAGAACAGGACCATTATGTTTAAGAAAAATCTGTACAAGGAAAAATTAGTTAATTACTTGATAATTTTCTTTCCTTTAGTCCAGCAGGTGGAGATAGAGAACTCAGAGTTGTGCCTCACAAGCTCCTGCACTTAGCAACCAAGCCAGTATTTGATAACAAAGCACTAAAAGAGAGTGACTTCCAGAGAAATAACTCCAGCTTCTAGATAGAAAAAGAACTATGAAATAAAGGGCAAAACTCGTGCCTTAGAAATAAATACAAATGCCTGAAATTACATAGAACTCGGAAAAACTAAAACCATCACAGATGGGTGGGCTCTGGACTGATCCTTTGGGTCTAAAGGAAAGAAAATTATCAGTTAATTAACTAATTTTTCTATTACATCTCAAGGATCAGTCCAGACAAATGGGATGTACAAAAGCAATCCTTAAGAGGGGAGGGACTGTGATATTCCTGCAGCGAGAACTGTGGCCCAAAGGAAACATCTGCTCAAGCACATACATCCAAACGGTAATGCTTAACAAAGGATTGAGAAGAAGACCATGCCACTGACCAACAGATCTCTCCCAACGAAATTGCCCTAGACTCTGCCAAAGAAGTTGCCAAAGACTTGGTAGAATGAGCCTTGACATGCATGGGTGCAGATTTACCCCTCAGAACATAACCCAAAAAAATAGCCTCCTTAAGCCATTGAGCCACTGTTACTTTGGAGGCAGCAAAACCCTTCCGGGATCCCGCAAAGAGGACAAAAAGATGCCTGAAAATCATTTGTAGCAGTAAGATAGTGTATAAGGATGTGCTTTACATTCAACAGTTGCAGAGAATAGACCTCCCTGGAACAAGAAGCAAGAAACACAGTCTGGTTGACGTGAAAAGGAGATACAATCTTTGGCAAAAAGGATGGCTCTGTCTGTATGGAAACTCCTGAGTCAGAAAAGAAGAGAAAGGGATCCCTGCAAGAGAGAGCTTGAAGCTCTGAAACTCTATGTGCTGTCGAAATTGCAACTAGAAATACTGCCTTTAAAGTAAGATCTTTGATAGTTGCTGAACAAAGGGGCTCAAAGAGGGCCGACTGAAGAGCCTTAAGAACCACTTGAATACTCCACTGAGGACAAATATTGTGGAGAAGAGGACGCAGATGAGTGACTCCCTTGAGGAATTTTTTATTTTTTCTTACATTTGTACCCCGCGCTTTCCCACTCATAGCAGGTTCAATGCGGCTTACATATTATATACAGGTACTTATTTGTACCTGGGGCAATGGAGGGTTAAGTGACTTGCCCAGAGCCACAAGGAGCTGCCTGTGCCTGAAGTGGGAATCGAACCCAGTTCCCCAGGACCAAAGTCCACCACTCTAACCACTAGGCCACTCCTCCGCCCACATTATATAAGGATGAGCAGCCAATGAGGCATTCTGTATCTTGCCTGTATGACATACCAATGCTGCCACCTGAACCGTGAGCGAATTGAGAGCCAAGTCTGTTCTGAATCCCTCCTGAAGGAAGGATAAAATTTGAGACAAGGAAGCACAAAATGGAGAAACATCATTTTGTGCAGACCAGCTCTCAAACGTTCTCTACACTCTAGCATAAGTAGTAGTAGTGGACCGCTTTTGGGTTTGCAGCAAAGTAGTAATAACATCATCCATATAACCCTTTTTCCTCAATTGCGCCCTCTTAAGAGCCAGACCGTAAGACCAAATTGGGAGGGATACTCCATAAGTACTGGACCTTGGTGCAATAAGCCTGTCTGTGGAAGCAGAGTCAACTGAGGAGCAATTTGAAGACAGATGAGGTTTGCATATCAAGGACATCTGGGCCAGTCCAGAGCTACAAGAACAACCTTATTGGGATGACGCGCAATCCTGTGCAATGTCCTTCCCACGAGAGGCCATGGAGGAAACACGTAAAGGAGAATGTCCAACGGCCAAGGCTGTATCAGTGCATCCATTCCTAGGGAGTCTTTCTCCCAATCAGAAAGCACCATTGTGTGGAAATGAGGCAAAATGCAGTCTTTGACAGTTACCACTCCCACAGGTCCAGAGACACACTGCTGAGGAAATCTGCTTGTGAGATCAGTGAACCCGCTATGTGAGATGCTGAAATCAATCGGAATGTTCAATTTCACTCGCTGAAAAACAAGATGCGCCTCCTGGGCTAGTGGTACACTCTTGTGCCTCCTTGTCTGTTGATGTAAGACATGGCTGTAACATTGTCTGCGAGCACGTGCACCGGTCTCATACAATGAAGAGGCGCAAAAGCTAGTAGAGCTTTCTGGACAGCTCGGCTTCCACGGCACCAGCTGGTCGTAAATCCCCGAGACGAGACCACCGGTTCAACAGGGACAACTGTAGGGGCTGCATGTGGAACTTCACCCAAGGCAGAACATCCAAAGTTGCCGCCATAGAACCGAGAACCTGAGAATAATCCCACACCGTGGGCAGGGCAGAGAGAGAAGCCTGAGGATTTGCTGTTTGAGCTTGACCTGATGAAACTGAGGCAGGAAAACCTTCCCCAATTGGGTATTGAAGCACACTCCCAGAAATTCCAGGGTCTGGGTGAGGGTGAGATGACTCTTGCTCTAATTCACCACCCAACCCAGTGCAGAAAGAAGAGACAGGACTGTCTGTGTACTGCAAAGGCTCTCTTGATAAGAAGGTGCCCAAATTAGCCAATCGTCCAGGTAAGGATGTATATGGGTCTCTTGTCGGCAGAGAGGCTGCCGCCTCCGCCGCCGCCACCACCACCACCACCCCCACCATAACTTTTGAAAATGTGTGAGGTGCAGTGGCAAGGCCAAAAGGCATGGCCTTGAACTGAAAATGATCTCCTAGGATTGCAAACTGGAGACATTTTCTGTGAGGAGGCCAAAATGGGATATGAAAATAAGCCTCCTTGAGGTCCAATGAGGTGAGAAACCTGTCTGACTGGACCGAGCCTATGACAGAATGAAGAGTTTCCTTGTGGAAATGCAGCACTCTGAGAGACTTATTCAACCATTTGAGATCCAGAACCGGGTGAAGAGAGTCTTCTTTCTTTGGGATGACAAAATAGATGGCATATCGACCCATGCCCCTCTCTGCCGGAGGAATGAGCTGAATGGCCCCCAGTTGCCTTAAAGAGACTAAAGGTAGTTAGCATGAAAAGATCTGTGAGTGGTTTTGAAAATTCTAGCTTGTAGCCAGGGAGAATGATATCGAGGACCCACTGGTCTGCAGTAATGGTGGTCCACTCCTTGTGAAAGCAGGAAAGATGCCCACCTATGTCAACATACAAGGAGTGAACCTCAACCCCGTCATTGCGAGGGCTGCAAAGAAGAGGTTCTTGAGGAAGTGGAAAAGGGCTTCTTGCCTCTTCAAAAGAAAGACCAAGTCTGAGGAAAGTGAGGTTTTTGAGTGGAAGCACTAGCCTTCTCTAGTCTATACCTCCACGCTTCTTGAAAACGAGACTTAGCACCCTGGAGATGAGGCTTAGGCTTGTCCTCAGGTAGCCACTGGACCATGGAATCTCCCAGGTCTTTAACAATCTTTTCTAAATCCACACCAAAGAGTAGTTTCCCCCCAAAAGGGCAACTTCACCAGACAAGATTTGGATACCATAGCCAGTGTCGTGCCAAGGCCACACTCTTAGCTGATGCTCAGAGAATATCTTAAAGAGCATCTGACAAACAGAACAACTCTGCCTCTAGGGTAGGGAGAAAGTCTGGAGGTGAGTCCAATGTGGACAATTGTTGAATCCATGATAAAGAAGCCCTGTGTATAAAAGAAGAGGAAATTGCTGCCTGAGAATTTAATGCAGCTAGTTGAAAGGCAAGTTTCAAGGAAGCCTCAAGCTTGCGGTCATGCATATCCTTTAATGCAGTGCTGCCTTCAACAGGGACAAAGGTACGTTTAGTAACCACCATAATAAGGGCATCCACCTTAGGCAGAGCAACTGCTGTAAATCAGACGGCAGTAGGGAATATAATTTGGACAAAGTGCAAGCCACCCAGAGGCTCCTGCATAG
Organism: Microcaecilia unicolor; assembly: GCF_901765095.1. NCBI lineage: Eukaryota > Metazoa > Chordata > Amphibia > Gymnophiona > Siphonopidae > Microcaecilia > Microcaecilia unicolor. The sequence goes on along the minus strand of NC_044042.1, from coordinate 67,857,690 downwards.
CCTCATGAATATGGAAAGATACAGGAGGTCTCTTCAGTGGCGTAGGAAGGGGGGGCGGTCCGCCCCGGGTGCACGCCGCTGGGGGGTTTCGGCTCCGCACTGGTGCACTGCCCTCTCTGCCCCGGAACAGGTTACTTCCTGTTCCGGGACAGAGAGAGCAGTGAACCAGCGCAGAGCCGACACACCCCAGCAACGTGCAGTCGGCCCTCCCGCCCGTCCCTCGCCGCAGGTATGCGCTCTGGGGGGGGGGGGGAGGTATGCGCTCCGGGGGGGGGGGGTGCGCTCCAGCGGGAGGAGGGTGCGCCATGCTGCACCCGGGGGGGGGGGGGGGGGGTGTGCAGCGGCGACCCGGCCCGGGTGTCAGCTCCCCTCGCTACGGCTCTGGGTCTCTTAGTACCAGACATAATAGATGGAGCAAGACCAGAGATTTAAAGCCTCCATAGATTTTGTGATCAACAGAGACAGCCTAGCTACAGTACGGTCATCACCCCTGTCTGCCTCTGAAATGTTCAAGTTGGAGCCATCAGCAGAACTAGGACAGTCAGAATACACAGACAAAACCTCCTGAGTCTTGAGGAGGAACATTCTTCAAACCCTGCAAAATGGAAAGTTTTCATTTCTTCGGAAGCTGCTTCTCAAAAGCAATGTGAGGGGAAGAAGGAGAAGCAGCTTCAGATTACTTTAATAAAAAGGCCTGATATAATAAAAGTACAAATTCAGGCGAAAACGGCAGGGCAGAGACTTCTACTCCCACAAAACCAACATCCCGAGACATGGCAGCAGGTGAGAAACCCGCTGACAAAATGACTGCCAAAGCCATGCTGAGCGGAGGAGCCAAACCACCATCGGAGCGGGGCTAGATTGGAGACGGAGTACTGACAGCCAAAGTAGGCAAAAGCAGCATGTCCACAGAAGTAAAACAAAGCATGCAGAAACTGGTAGCTAAGAGCTTATCCCCACAGCACACATAAGACTTAATAGGCCATAGAGAATAATAAATATACTCACAGAAAACAGCCAGTTTTGTGACCTCTAAGGCACTGAAGCCCCACAATCTTCCCACAGTACAAGCGCTCTCAAAAAGAACCGCAGTGGCTGCTTTTTTTTTTTTTTTTTTTGAGAGGCAGGAGAAAAAGAGAAGGGAAGACTGAGATAAAGAGGTAGAAAGTGGCAACAGGGGAGCAGGGAGGGACCTAGACCACTAGGTTTTGCACCTGAGGCACAGGATATTCTCAACCCCCAAACTCAACTGAACCCGCCAGAGGACAGGAGGCCACACAGAAGTCACCACAGCGCACAGGAGCTGCTATTCCGCCTGCTGGAGATAGAGCATACTGGCTTGGTTGCTAAGCGCAGGAGCTTATGAGGCACAACTCATTAGAGAGTTCTCTATCTCCACCTGCTAGCGGATGGTCACAACCCATTTGTCTGGTCTGATCCTTGGGACATAATGGAATTCTCCATTCTATACCATCCATGCTTCCTTTAACATTTATCCAATCTGTGCAACCAATTTGCAAACAAGAAAGATGTTTCATGAAAGGTAGTTTGACTGACAGTTTTGAATATTCCTGCAGGTGGAGATCTTGTATGATGATGAGCTCTTAAAAGAGTATTACACCCTCTTGGATATTACCTATATTTACCCCTGGAGAAGGGTACGTGGAAATTTACTGAAGCATTTTTCTTAACCAGAAGAAGGTATCCTGCTTATCACTGTATTGTACATGTCTGTATGTGAAGCAGGAGTTCCCATAATTTAATGTTCAATCAAAAAGGCAGTAACATATTCATTTCTTACATGTTGAAGAGCAGCTTAAGGGCTGGAGTGGATACAGTGGCGTACCAAGGGGGGGGGGGGGGGTGGTCCGCCCCGGGTGCACGCCGCTGGGGGGGTGCTGCGCGCCAGTCAGCGTAGTTCGTTTCCATGCTCCCTCTGCCCCGGAACAGGTTACTTCCTGTTCCGGGGCAGAGGGAGCATGGAAAGAACGACGCTGACCGGCATGCGGCACCCCCCCCCAGCGGCGTGCACCCGGGGGGGAGGGTTTTTTTTCGCCGAGGTGGGGGGGTGTCCTTTCGCCAGGGGGGGCGCTGCACGGGAGGGGGGCGGGGCACATCGGCGATCCGCCCCGGGTGTCAGTGCCCCTAGGAACGCCACTGAGTGGATACTCTGCTATAAGTACTGCATCCATAGATAAAGTACAGAAATGTGTTTAAAGGAGAAATTAGGTCTTGCCTGATAATTTTTTTTCCATTAGTCCTTCCTTCTCACTATTCCAGAACCTGTGGGATAGTTGTATCCATTAAGCAGCCAGTGGAGATAGCGAACTATAAGCACAACAACCTTAAACAACTCGCTAACCTAACACTAACCAGACGAGCAAGCATGTGTGGACCTTTCTCACCTCTGGACAACTTGTAGAGAACAAGAGATATGCAGGAAGCACCATGCAATATGACAAGTCATTAACCCATGACTTCACACTGACTAAATATTTCAAGATTTTCCTTGACTAAATCCATATTGGCTTTGTCTCATTAATCAATGCTGTAATTTTGTTCTTTATAATAATCTCTACCATTTTGCCTGCCACCAACTTCAGGCTCACCGGTCTATAATTTCACGGATCACCTATGGAACCCTTTTTAAAAAATTGGCATTACATCAGCCACCCTCCAATCTTCCGGTACCATGCTTGATTTTAAAGATAAATTACATATTACTAACAATAGTTCTGCAAATTCATTTTTCAATTCTATCAGTACTCTGGGATGTATACCATCCAGTCCAAGGAAATTGCTACTCTTCAGTTTGTCAGATTGCCTCATTACATCTTCCAGGGTTACATAGATGTGATTCAGTTTCTCTGACTCATCAGCACTGAATAGCATTTCTGGCATTGGTAACTCTCCTACATCTTCCTCAGTGAAGACCGAAGCAAAGAATTCATTTAGTCTCTCCGCTATGGCCTTGTCTTCCCTCAATGCCCCTTTTACCCCTCGGTAATCTAGAAGTCCAACTGATTCTTTTGCCAGCTTCATGCTTCTAATATACCTAAAAAAGTTTTTACTATATGTTTTTGCCTCCAACGCAATCTTCTTTTCAAAGTCTCTCTTTGCCTTCCTTATCAGCACTTTGTATTAGACTTGCCATTCCTTATGCAGTTTGCAATTATTTTCAGTCAAATCCTTCTTCCATTTTCTGAAGGATTTTCTTTTAGCTCTAATAGCTTCCTTCACCTCACTTTTTAACCATGCCAGCTGTCGTTCGGCCTTCCTTCCTCCTTTTTTAATACATGGGACTATATCTGACCTGGGATTCCAGGGTGATATTTTTGAACAACATCCATGCCTGATGTAAATTTTTGACCTTTGCAGCTGCTCCTCTAAGATTTTTTTTTTTTACCATTCTTCTCATTTTATTATAGTCACTCACAAATATATTGAATAGAATTGGCCCCAGCACCAATCCTTGAGGCACTTCATTACTCACCTTTCCTTCCTCAGAGTGAGTTCCATTAACCACCACCCTCTGGCATCTGTCTATCAACCAGTTCCTAATCCAGTTCACCACTTTGGGTTCTAACTTCAGCCTGTCAAGTTTATTCAAGAGCCTGTTATGAGGAACCTGCCAAAGGCTTTGCTGAAATCTAAGTAGATTACATCTAGTGATCGTCCTCGATCCGATTCTCTGGTCACCCAATCAAAGAATTCAATCAGATTCATTTGGCACGATTTACCTTTGGTAAAACCATGTTGTCTCGAATCTTGTAACCTATTGGATTCCAGGAAATTCACTATTTTTTCAGCATCACTTCCATTACTTTTCCAATAACCGAAGTGAGGCTTACCAGCCTGTAGTTTCCAGATTCTACTGTTACCACCTTTGTGAAAAGGGACCACATCCGCTCTTCTCCAATCCCAATGAAGCTCCCTCATCTCCAAGGATTTATTAAACAAATCTTTAAGAGGACCCGCCAGAACCTGAGCTCCCTCAATATTCTGGGATGGATACCATTTAGTCCCACGGTTTTGTCCACCTTCAAATTTTCAAGTTGTTCATTTAGAACTTTCTTCTGTGAGCGGTGCTATATCCGCTCCACTCTCATAAGTATCTTTGCCAATCAACTGTGGTCCTTCTCCAGGATTTTCTTCCGTGAACACAGAACAGAAGTATTTGTTTAGCACGTCTGCTTTTTTTTTCTCCTCATAATTCTCCACATAGCGGTTCACAGCATCTTTCCATTTTTAGTCTTCTTCCTTTCACTAATATACCTTAAAAAATTCTTGTCACCCCTCCTTACATTTCTAGCCATTTGTTCTTCCGTATGTGCTTTTGCCAGACTTATCTCTCTTGGACTCTTTCAATTTCATCTGGTATTCCTTTCTTTATTCCTCTTCTTGAGTTTTTCTATATTTCATGAACGCCAACGTTAGCCTTTATTTTCTCAGCCACTTGCTTGGAGAAGCATATTGGTTTCCTTTTTCTCTAGCTTTTATTTACTCTCCTTAAATAAAGATTAATAGCCATATTTTTAGCTCCTTTCAGCCTGAACCACTGCCTTTCCACGTCTCGTATGTCCTCCCAGCCCATCAGCTCTTTCTTCAGGTATTCCTCCATTTTGCTGAAGTCAGCATGTTTGATATCCAGGACTTTTTGAGTGGCAGCCCTCCACTTTAGCTATTATGGGCACCCATTTGGACATTAGACACACTTTCCCCGTTTGTGAGAACCAGATCCAGCGTCACTCCTCTCGTGGGTTCTGTCACCATTTGTCTGAGCAGAGCACTTTGTAAGGTGTCCACAATCTCTCTACTTCTTTCCGATTCCGCAGATGGAACTTTCCAATCCGCATCCGGCAGGTTGAAATCTCCTAGCAACAGCACCTTCAGCAACCTCAACCACCTTGGTTCCCTTTCGACATGGAGACTGCAAGAAGAGAGAAGCTACTAGGTGGGAGAACTCCAATTTGTAACTTTCTGTAAGAATATCCAGAACCCTCTGGTTTGAGGTGATTTTGGCCCACTTCTCCCAAAACTCCTGAAGACGTCCTCCCACCGAAGGAAGAGTGGACCAGCCTCACATTATTGCGAAGCTCTGGAGACATTGGATGCTCTAGCTAACAGAAGAGGACTTCCTGTCCACACGAAAGGAAGACTGGCGTGCCTGAAAGCAGGATTTCTGACCATACTGCTGACGACCAGGCCGGTATCATCTGCTGTATCAAAATCGATAGCCTCCTGAAGATGAACAACCAGAGGCTTCCCCCAGTTCTTACACCAAATTACTGAGATCTTCTCCAAATAACCACTTGCCTTGAAAGGGCAGTTTAACTAGACTTGACTTTCACGCTGCATCCGTTGCCCAATGATGCAACCAGAGTTGCCGACATGCTGTGATAGCAAAAGACATACTACAGGCTGTAACCCATAACATGTTACAAATAGCATCTGCCAAGTAGGCCAACCTCACTTTCAGCTGGGCATTATGGTGCCCATCTTGTATTGCCGACTACTGATACTTGAAGGCCCAAAGAGGCAAATTCAAAGGCTTGTTTCAGTGAGAATTCTAGCTTCCTATCCTGTAGGTCTGTAAGGGCAATGCCCCCTTCCGCTGCCAAGGTGGTCGTCTTAGTCACTGCCGTAACCAGAGTCCACCCTGGGAAGCTGCAATTTATCTTTTTCCTCCGGAACTATTGGGTAGAGGCGAGCCATGGCTCTTCCCACTCTTAGCTTTGTGTCCAATAAGATCCAGTCTACTATAATCAGGTTCTGAATGTCTGGATGCATTGGGAAGGCCTTAGAAGAACCTCTAAGCCCCCTCATGGTCGACAAAGATGAAACTCCTGATGCCAAAGCAGAAGGCTCCTCAATGGAAAGCACTGCCAATGCCTCAGAAATAAAAAGAGTACTGAGCTCCACTCCTGAAGGTATAAATGAGATCACTTAGGAGCTGGGGGGGCATCGGCGTGAGAAACTGAAGCACCTTGCAGCAACTCTGACTGTCCATGCTTCAGTATATAGGCCTAGTATAAGAGCAATATAAACTCCGGAGAAAACAAAGATCCCGATGCATCTGAATGCTCTGTTGGGCCCCAAGGCTGTAAAATGGCAGCTGTGCTCTGTGCATGATCAGACAGAGGCTTCTCCTCACTGCCAGTCAGCACTGACACAATGGCGCCTGTTCCAGTGCTCTCCTGCATCAAACTACACATTGGCCCTGCCGGAGAGCCCATAGACCTTGGCATATTTGGATGCTGCGCCAAATCTGAAGATGTGCTGCTGCCATCCTTTCCTCTGTGTCTCGCAGGATTCCCGGCTTGCCTGCACTGCAATACCTAGACTGGTGGGTCCACAGCGAGAAAACTGCTTAACTGCCTCTGTGAGAGTCGCTATTCACCACGACTGTCATAAGTGCAGCGCGTGTCTCAAGAGGTGAGTCAGGATCCCTCCCTTGCACCAAGTAGAACTTGCAGCCCTACAAGCAGTGCTGAGTCAAACTTTAGTTGGAACCACTGCCGGCTGCTTCCTCCAAAGCTCAGTCTCCACAAGTCCTACCACAGATGAGAAAGGCTCAGGACCGATACTCTTTCCCATGCTTCTCCAGCAAACCTCTTTCCTTTTTTTTTTTTTTTTAAGGTTGTTGTGCTGGAAAAGGAGAGGTGAAGGAAGGAAAGAAGTAAATTTGTGGGGCACCAGAGACAGGAATCTGAAGACCCAGTTATAGCTCTACAGACTCAAGCCACTCACAAAGCTCAACTGGTGACCAACTGACCAAGTGGACCAGAAGCAAAGCACTCAGAACCAGATGCTGAAAAGTGTGTTCATCCACCTGCTGGGGATAGAAAATATTGAGGAGCTGGACTGGATGCCAAGAGAGAAATAGCTCAATTTTCAGTTCTCTATAATTTACCTGCTGGTTGATGGACACAACTATCCCACAAGTTCTGGAATAGTGGGAAGTTACGTAATGGAAACATGCATGAATCACTAACTGAAACAGTAAATGATACTGCTCTAGAACATATAACTTAATCCAGGTTCTTTTAGAGTCAGTGCTAGGATGTTCCCCTTCCATTAACAACCTTTCTTCTCCTCTCAAGCTAACATGTGGGAGCTCACTGTGAAAATAAAGCTATAGCTGTGAGTCTTGTCCAAGCTCAGGCCTTCTGGAACAGAGGTTTGAGAATGGGTTATGAAGCCAGGGGAAGAGAATCCCTCTTCAAGGCAAGGCAAAACAAAGCTGGAGTCCGATGCTCACTTCAGCATTATAAAGATGCAAGTAGAACAAAATTCTTTTATGTATTCTTTAGCAATAAAGTCACATGAAGAGCAATTCTATAACTGTGCGTGTGCAGTTACGTTTGTATGTGCACTATGTGCTATTGTATAAAAGAGTGCATAAGTGCTATACAGCACGGGGGGGTACACATGGGAGGGGCATGTGCATATTTCCAACTTATGCATGTAATTTATAGAATACAAAAAGTTACACAGGTTGCATGGTGCACTTAGGGACACACATTTACACCTGCCATTGACCTGGCATAAGTGGCCACACTTAAATTAAGATGCGCCAATTCAGGTTTACACTAATATTCTCTAATTGAGTCAGCATGGGTATAATAGGCACTCCCTAGGCTGCATTGGGGCACTGAAAATGGGATGTTCTGTTATAGAAATGGACCTCTTAATCTGTATTGAAATCTGCAAAGATCTCTAAATTTCACCAACAAAATACTATTAAAATATAGGTATATTCTAGAAGATCAGAGAGCCATTTAAAGAGGTAATTAAGGAATTGTTTACTAAGAATTCTAATGTGCATAATTATTGCCTTATTTGGCAGACTGGCCCTGTGCGGTACATCCCAGGATGCAGAGTGTGAGGTCAGGCATTGTCATTTTCCAAGATGGAAATGCAGAAGCAGGAGCAAGTGGGCATCACTCTTGCCTTCCAATGTTAAAGGTGTGCTTGGAGAGGGGGGGGGGGCAAGAGGAAATTGGACCTTCAGTATACTTTTGGTGAAAGGAGAGTGGGTGTAAGGGGCCATTTGGGCTACCAGGATTATCTTCAGGATGGGGTGAGGGAGGAACTGAGAATCATGGCTATTAGGCACATCCAGGGAAGGTACAATGGTGTGTATTGAAGGTGGGGGTTGAGGGGGAGGAATCAGATATGCAAGATCTCCAGTTGCATGTGCATAAGGATCTGTGCTAATGGCATCTGGTGAACTCTCCTATATTATTACATATTTTGGGGGGCTTCAGGCATACTGCTTTGTTACTGCATTGGGGAACTCCATTTTTGCACTACCTTTACTTTAAAACACCATGAGTTGAACTTTAGCACATGGCTCTAATGCAAGGCTACTGCATAGGCCCTTAAGGCCATAAGAATGCTGAAATGCTTCCCTTAGCCCCTACTGATATTTAATTGTAATTTTCCTTAACAACAACAAAAAACAGGTCAGGACCAGCTAAAATGGAGAAAAGGAAGCAAGTTCAAAAAGCAAACAAGTGAGGAAAGCATTCACAGCATGGCTCACAGATTTCTTTCCAATCCCTTAGTGTGTAGCGTCAGTTGTGGGGGTGAAAGTTTTATAGGTGGGGTAGTTCGCATAGCGGTAGGGCACTTGTGTGTGTGTGTGTGGGGGCTAGTTTTTGGGTTTGGGACAGTTGTGGAATATTTGGGGTTGGGAACAGTTTGCAGGGTGATGGGGTAGTTTTGGGGGTAGGGCACTTTGTGGGTTGGTAGGCCAGTTTAAGAAGGTATAGTTTTTGGACGTGGTGGCAGTTTATTTATTTAGATGGGAACAGTTTGCAGGGTGATGGGGTAGTTTTGGGGGAAGGGCACTTTGTGGGTTGGTAGGCCAGTTTAAGAAGGTATAGTTTTTGGACGTGGTGGCAGTTTATTTATTTAGATTTGCTCACACCTTTTCAGTAGTAGGGTGTTAGTGGGGCAATTGTTGTGTGGAGCAGTTGTATGGGGCGGTTTTTAGGAGTACATCAATTTGCAGGGTGTAGTTTTGTGGGGTGGAGCAGTTTATGGGGATAATAGAAAACAAAGAGAGGCAGTTTGAAAGAAGGAATTGTTTAACTGCTATGTTTTACTGTATGTAAGTCTGTATGCTGCAGCAGCTGGAACTTCTTTTCCCACAGAAATGCACTGGGCCGTTTTTTTTTTTGAGGGGGGGATTATTTCTTTGGAACCTTGGTCTGATTTAGCTCATTTCTAAACTTGATAGTCTTTTTACTGATTTTACCCACATGCCAAGTATAATCCCATTTTGTTAAATTTTCTGTGCTACAGCAGCTGAACACTTGTTCCCACAGAAATGCATTGGGCCACTTTTTGTTGGGGAGGGGGCTTATTTCTATGGAACCCCCCAGTCTAATTTGGTCCATTTCTGAACTTGATTATTTTTGTTACTGGTTTTTCTGATGTTGCAAGTTTCATCCCATTTCATTACATTTTTGGAGTCATTTTGCTGCCCCCCCCCCCAAGATAGACAGATATCATCAACCCCCTTTGTATCATTCTTTCCAACTTTTGTTGGGTTGGAAAGAATAAAAATACAAGATAGTAACCTGACAAAAAGTCAGTGCTATTAGCAGGCAGAGTGAAGAAAGGATAATGAACAGCATCATTTATAAAGAAATCTTGCTCTCGGTTTAGCAGTTTATTGATAATTTGTATATGTTTGATCTGCTCTAATAACTCCATTTCTTCTAAACAGCAGAACATAACCATGTTGCACCTGGAGTATCTACTAGGGCTGCTCCGAATATTCGTATTAGATTCGGCCCCAAGTACATTTGTATTTGGCCAAATAGTGATTTAAATTTGAATACGAATAATCTGGTGCTCTAATGTGCTAAATCCTACCAAAATAATCACTTGATCTTTGATTTCACATTGCTTCTTTTATTATTTGTTATGTTAAAGCTCAATGTCCATTATTTCTATTTGGTATTCGGCTTTGGCCAAATAATATTTTTAACTATTTGTATTCGGCTGAATAGTAAAATATTCATTCAGTACAGCTCTAGCACAGATGTTTCTTTCTTTCTGCTGCAGAGCGGCCCTCTTGCCCTGAAATATCGGGTACAGCCTACCTGCAAGCGGTTAAAACTCACACAATCTACAAATTCAGAAGGTACCAACACCAGCAGCACTTCAGAGTGCGATTCATTCAGTGAGAAAGCCAACAGCCCTGCCATTGTACCATCCACCTCTTCTACCTTGCCAAGTCCAGGAGCCCTTTCTCATGGATCACCAAATCCCAGCAGCAGCCCCCAGACCTCTCAAGCCTCCCCAGATCTTCAAGCCAATGGGACCTCTCACTGCCACCAATTACCTCCTTCTTCCAGCAGGGGGCACAAAGTGACTGTCAATGGAACTTTAGCTTCTCCCTTAACTTGATGGATTATTTATATAAATATGTATATAAAAATACTTATTTTGTACTGATTGACAATATTTAAACTATAAATAGCAACACATAAATGTGGTGCGATTTGTTTGTACTATATTTTGTTTTAATCTTATGAAGATGCATGTCATCAGTTTTATATCACGACTATGCTGTTAAGGGTTGTTTCACCAGCCAAAGCAATCAGCACAATGAGCTGAAACCTGCCTCTGAGTGTCAGAAGCAATAAGGCAAGACTCATTTGTAGCCTGGTTCCTGACTGAATCTAACAGAGATGATTACTAATTCTAAGGAATATTCTGGGTAGGTGCTTTCGCCATTCAATAAAATCTCACCCACTTCTTCCCAAGACCAAACTCTTTCCTTTTATGATGGTGTGATGGGGAAAGAAACAGTGTCTGTTTCAGGTGAGGGGACTAGTTGAGAAAAGGATGGGCCCTAGATGTCCTCATAGAAACAGAGCATAGAACTGAAGCTTGTTTCGCAGTACTAAAAGGAAGGAAATGGATGCATGACAGTAGATGTTCATGTCTAACTTCCCCTCCCCCATCTTCCATTACATCTTGTCTAGTGTGTGTAAAATAAAATGCACCCCATGTGTTTCTTTTCTGAAATTTGCCTCTGGTGGGATTCTTCAGCTGCTATATATTTATCAATTTCATGCGTGCTTCCTCTTTCCTAAAACAGGAATGGGAGTGGGATGTCTGAAGTCTCAGAGGAGTAATGAATCTTCCGCCACCCCTGGCAATTCAGGCAAACATGGAGAGGTGCTTAGAAGTGAAGGGGGATCTTAGATAAAAGCATGGGGGAGGGCAGGTTTCTGTTCATTTTTCAAAATTTTTAAAATTTGGAAAACCTGGACCCCTACAAATACCCAAGGCACAGACATAGGGTCCCAGAAAAGATCTATACGCTGGTTGGATTACCAAAACACTGACAGTCACAGAAAAATCTGATTTTTTTTTCTTTTTTGTATAAGAATGATAAAAGGCCTGTGGTGAATTTTAAGTTAGATTTTACTTTCCACAAATTGTTTTGGTTGTCTACTGGACCAAAGTTAAATGCCCACCTTGTCTTCAGTAATAACAATAAGCAGTGATAAGAGAGCACCAGGCTTAGCTGCAGACTGAGGACACAGACGATAGGGCAGAAGTGTACCTGATTGCAACATAATAAGGCAAACCTTGCATATACTGATAGCTTGTTTATAACCCAGTTGTCCTTTAATTTGTATCTGCTAAAATTCTTCAGTGAAGCCTTCTGGAAATAATTATTTTCAGAGGAGAAGCAGACGTATTTATTCTCACGTATCGGTAAAGCAGTCCCACGCTGCCCGGTCCAGAGCTTATGACAAGCTATTAAGAGCTTTGTGGAGTGCAAGACAAGCTCCACTGCGTATGCGCAAGTGCCTTCCCGCCTGTTGCGTGAGTGCGGTTACTGCAGTTCTTTTTCTACCGCAGTGAAGAGTGGTCATTTTTTTCTGCTGCTCTTTACAGCTTGGTCCAAATAGTTTTTTTTAAGTGCTTTTTGGCATGTTTTTCGAACAACCCTTTTTTTTTTATTTTCCCTATTTGGGTGACTCCTTTTCCTTCCCTTATTGTTTTCAGTTCTTTTTCCCGCTTCTAAGTTTTATTTCTTTTTCTGGTTACTGGACCATTTTTGGGTCTCAAGTTTGGCTGCGCTTTCTTTTTCTCTGGTGCCTTGCCCCTTTCAGTGGCACCATCGAGTTGTTTGATTTGGCTGCAGAGATTATTCCTTCCATGTCCACTCAAGTTCCCAGTGGCTTTAAGCGCTGTACCCAGCGTATGAAGAAAAGGACCCAATTGGCCAGAAAGGTTCAGTGGGAGAGGATTTTTGGATCCTGGTCCGAATCCTTGACGTTGGCATCAGCATCTGGAACATCAGTACATATGGCTGCTAGACCTGTGGACAGTGGGAGCAGTTGTGCAGAGTAAGACGCTGACTACTGAGCAGGGCCCCTGGGACCGACCTGAGTTGGAACCAACCCAAAAGCGATGTGGGGTTTCGACATTGTCCTTCGACACCGAGGAGCCTCGATGCCCGGCTTTGGATGAAGGCCAAGAATTGGCATTGATCCACCTCAACACATGGTGCCAGGAGCTCAGGGACATTGTGGGATTCGGCACCTGAGAAGCGGCGCATGGAGGACCACTCCCCTTTCATACATGAGGTGCCGGTGCATCGGTCTTCCAAGTCCAGCCTCTCATTTCAACCCCAACAGTTACGCAGACTGTCTCTGAGTCGACTTCCCAGCCTTTCCCATTGTCAGCTCTCGATGAGTGCATCTGGGTCTGCTCCATGAGCTGCTGGCTAGCTTCTTGCAACGGAGTGCATTAGAGGTGCTTGTGCCTACCATGCCTCCCATTGCAGTCCGGGTGTCAACTGCCACCCAAGCCTATACCTCCTCAACGTCGGTGGAGGAAGCTTCACTGAGGTGGGAGCAGACTCTGATGACCCTCTCAGGGACATAGTTCCTCTAAGTCAAGGCAGGCTCTGTCTCAGCCCTCCCATGAGGAGTATTTGACCAACACTGATAAGTGTCATGGGAGTTGGAGGAGGATCCATGGTACTTCTTGGAGGATGAGTCCTATAGCATCCCTTCCAAAGGAAAGGAGAAAGTCTCCTCCTGAGAGCTTTCCCTCTTTTGTCAAGGAAATGGCGGCTGCCATTCCATTTCCTTTGGAGGTGCAGGACAAGCCCAGGGCCAAGATGCTTGAGGTCCTGGACTACGAGTCTACTCCTAGAGAGGCTGTGACTGTCTCACTGCACGAGATCCTGCAGGACGTTCTTGTGTGGAACTGGGAGTCCCCTCTGTCTGCCCTGATATTACCTAAGAAGATCAATACCATGTACTGGATTCACAGCACCCCTGGGTTTGGTAAACCTCAGTTGCCTCATCATTCCCTTGTAGTTGAATCCACCCTCAAAATGGCCAAGAGTTCTAGGGAACTTTGATGCCCCCAGGCAGAGAAGCTACAATCTTGGACTCTTTTGAGAGGAAGATGTTTCAGGCTTCTATGTTCATGTCTTGTATACAATCATACCAGCTCTTTACGAGAATCTACTTGCAGGATTCGGTGCACAAGATGCTAGACTTAGCTGACTCTCTCATCGGAGCAGTTCAAGTCGCTTCCCCAGTTGGCCAAGCAGCAGAAGGAGTATCATAAGTTCTTGGCCAGGGGTGTCTACGACACTTTTGACATGGCATCCAGGATCTCTGCCCAAAGTATAGAGATGCGCAGATTCTCATGGCTGCGTGTCTCTAACTTGGAATCGACAGCTCAGCAGAGACTGGCGGATGACCTATGCAGGGGGATAACCTTTTTGGAGAGGAGGCTGAAGAGGTTGCTGACCAGATCAAGAAACACACTGATACCATCTCTTCTCTCTTTCACCGGGCGCTTTCTGCATCTGCCACCTCCTCTAGGAGGTCTTTTGACAAGTCAAGAAGGGTTTGAGACTCTCAGCAGATTACAGCTTGGCAGATGTTGCGGTTGTTGGAACGCATGGCATCCACAGTTTATGTGGTGCCTATGACACGTCTTCACATGAGAACTGCCCAATGGACCCTAGCTTCTCAGTGGTGCCAAGCCACAGGGAACTTGGAAGATGTCATCCGAGTGTCCTCGGAGCTTGCTCGCTCCTTGCTGTGGTGGACCATTCGATCCAATTTGACTCTGGGATATCCATTCCAAATTCCTTAGTCGTAAAAAGTGCTGATGACAGATGCATCTCGCCTCAGTTGGGAAGCGCTTCACACTCAGGGTGCTTGGCCCACCCAGGAAACAGATCTCCAGATCAATCTCCTGGAGATTCCGGCTATTTGGAATGCTCTAAAGGCTTTCAGAGATCGGCTGTCTTACCACATTGTACTAATTCAAATGGACAATCAGGTTGCAATGTATTGTACCAACAGGCAGGGGGGCACTGATCATGCCCTCTGTGTTAGGCAGCTGTTTGGATGTGGAGTTGGGCTCTCCGGCATGTTATGTTCCTTTATGCCACTTATCTGGTGGGCAAAAAGCCTGGCCAACAGCAAGGTCATGCAACCGCATGAGTGGTCTATCAACATGGGCATTGCCGTGAGATCTTCCAAGCATGGGGCACCCCCTCAGTGGATCTCTCTGCCACTCACACCAATCATAAGGTCCCTCAGTTCTGTTCCAGGCTTCCGGCCCACGACACACTAGCGTCGGATGCCTTCCTCCTGAATTGGGGGCCAGATCTTCTATATTTGTATCCTCCCATACCGCTTGTGTGGAAGACTGTATTGAAACTCAAGCAAGACCGCGGAACCATTATTCTGATCGCTCTGTACTGGCCTCGGCAGATCTGGTTCCCTCTTCTTCTGAAGTTATCCTCCAAAGTACTGTGGAGATCCCATCAGGATGAGGGTTGCCATCAGAAAATGCAAAAATCTCTATTGGCTGGCAGATTGCATTTTTTTCACTTATGCCCAGGCTGGGCTGATCCTGGAGGGTCATATCAAGGCTCACAATGTCAGAGCCATAGCTGCGTCGGTAGCCCATTGCGGTCAGCATCCACTGAAGAACTTTGCAAGGCTGCAATATGGTCTTTGGTCCACACATTCATATCACACTACTGCCTTCAGAAGATACCAGACACGACAGTCTGTTTGGACAGACAGTACTGCAGAATCTGTTTGGGGTCTAGAATCCAACTCCATCCCTCAGGCCCATTTTCTTCTGTTCCAGGCTGCACGCTCACATAGTTTGTATATAGTTTCAGGATAATCTGTTATGTTCTTGCCTTTACAAGGCCCAATTGACCAATGGTTGTTGTTTTCAGTGAGCCTGGTAGCTCGGGATTCCCCATAAATGAGAATACATAGGCCTGCTTGTCCTTGGAGAAAATGAAGATACTTACCTGTAGCAGGTATTCTCCGAGGACAGCAGACCTTATGTTCTCACAACCCTCCTGCCTTCCCTTGGAGTTATCTCCTTTTTTTTTGTCCTTTTATTTTATATGCTGTAGTTTTGTACTGTGATAACTGTGCTCTCGCAGCAGGTGGGAAAGCACTCGTGCATGTGCAGTGCAACGTGTCTCGCGCTCCACAAAGCTCTTAACAGCCTGTCATAAGCTCTGGACCGGGCACCACGGGACCGCATTATCCATATACAAGAATATAAGGTCTGCTGTTCTTGGAGAATAGCTGCTACAGGTAAGTATCTTTGCTATATGATTGCAGGGACAGGGTTTAGATCTTATAACAAGATTCCCTAGCACTATGTGAATGTATTAGTTTATGTAATAGATTGGATATTGACCTTTAATGATTCACAGACTTTTGTGGGACACAGACCACAGTGAGGCTTATTGTAGATAACCCAATGGAATGGAAGTTCACTTCTATGCATGGAATGCAGGGTCAGCCTAAACATTAGATAATACTATATGGTCTCCTAGGCCAGCAACCTCTGAGGGGAAAGAAGGGGCTGCAAAGAACAGCTGCAGTCAAAGCAAATCAATGGATCCTAAGAGGCACATAAACTCAAAGAGCCATCGGCAGTATTTTTACCTGCAAGAATGGCAGGCAATTCTCAGATAGCCCATTTGACTAAATGACTTTTGGAAACAGACCTTGTTATGATTCCCAGTTATTTATTATTATTTTTTAAGGATTAGTGTGCCATCATCATGATTGTTGAGTTTAATTATCAAACAAGCTTGGGGGAAGGGGTAAGTCTGAAGATTTGGCTAAGGTGCTCAAATAACCTTGCACTGGCTCTGATAAAATGTATTGTTTGGGAAAAAGATCACACTTATGCAATACGTTGAGTTTATGAAGATGAACTTTAAAACATTTTATTTTCAAGTACAGGCAAAAACATTAAGAACAAGTTCACCTGTATTAATATCTTTATGGTCAGGGTCTTTAACATGCCTGCTTTAAAAGTCTGATTGTCAGTAGTGTAGCAGTTAGAGTAGTGGGATGAACCACTGGGTTCAAATCCCATTGCAACTCTGTGATCTTGGGTG
The DNA here is from genome assembly GCF_901765095.1 of Microcaecilia unicolor. Lineage (NCBI taxonomy): Eukaryota > Metazoa > Chordata > Amphibia > Gymnophiona > Siphonopidae > Microcaecilia > Microcaecilia unicolor. The sequence continues at coordinate 67,841,234 of NC_044042.1, read as the reverse complement.
AATCACTTAACACTTCATTATCTCAGGTAAAAACTTAAGACTGTATGCCACCCTGGGACAGGGAAATTTGTACCTGAATGTAACCCACCTTGAGCAACAACTGAAAAACATGTGAGCCAAATTTAAATACATAAAGCTGGTATAGTACAATAAGACCTTTCTTTAGCCCAAGCCTGACATGAGGGCACAGAATCAGTGTTTCAGAATGGTACAGGCCATGGCAGAATATAACAAAAGGATTTTCTCCAGTTACATTTGAAAAAATAAAAACTATTACCTTCTGCTCTACAACCAACATCCCAAAGTTGAGCCCATTTTAATGGTTAATTTCTTTCTTGCAATACTGATCATGTAAATAGCCACAGAAGAGAGAAAGCTGTTTTATATATTGTATACAAGTTGCTGTCTTTGCTTTTTGTGTAACATTTGTTGTAGTGTAATATATTCAAATAATCTTTGATTGTTATCCTTTACACTTCTGTGTAACTCTGCAGCATTGTTTATGTATTAAACGCTAGAGTCTGTCCTACATGCCTGGCCTATCTTGTTACTATTATGGAAACTGGGTTTTATACTAGGAGTGTTGGGGTCTCATATGCCTTGTGAATAGTTTTACCCATTCATCTATTGCTACAAGAAAAGCTGGAAAGCAGGAAACTGTAGATCAAATCCTTAGCTACAGCTGAACAACAAACCTTAGAGTTTGGCGTGTTCTGGGATAAAACTACCTGTGTCTTTTGGATAGCCCATGTGATAGTAACAGACAATCAGATTCACAATAAACTAACTTCAGCCAACATCAGAAGAATCCAGTGTAGTCAGAGATCTGATGAAAGGTATAGTGCGATTGGATGGAGACTATAACAGCCGCAAAGATCAGAATAGGAATAATAAAATATCTAATCCTGAATTGAGACTTGTCAGTGATTTTATTTTTAACATTAGATTATATACAGATGAAAAGACTTAGGGCTAATTTATCTGGGAGGATGACTTTTCTTTGCTTTCAGATCAATAAAAGAAACCAAGTCCATCCTCTTGAGTAACTGAACCTATTGCATCTATGTCCCACCCTTACCATAGCCCAAGCTGGTACACTTTTCTCTGTACCCTTCCTCCCAAATCTGCTTCACTAAGTTGTGCTTTCTGGACAAGTGTGGAGCTCAGCTTTCTGGACAAGCTCCTCTTTGTGGGTGCCATCACAGTAGGGAGGGTTCTTGCTCTGTTTACATCCACAAAGCCAGACTGTCTTGGGTTCCTCCACAGTAAACCTTAGTGGAGATAAACCAGGGGCAGCTTTCTTATGTGATCCATCACAGAAGGGCTGGAAAAGAGCAAAAATGTACAGAGGTTTTTTTTTTTCATATATAGATGAACAGAGAGAAACAGAGGAGAAAGGTACACAGATAGTAAGAAAAACTGGGGGAAGGAAAAGACATCTTAAAGTTGAAATCAGTAACTAAAATGTTAAACCAACAATACAACAAATGTTGCTAACCATGTATTGACAATGTTGTGATCATAATTTTAAAAAAGTAGTCTTCCAAGAATGCAACATATATGAGGCAGGCAGTGTGAGGAATTGCCAACTGCCCTGTTTGTGATGCTAGTATTCAATCATGAAGGAGTGTAATCTGCACGGAATGGCAGGTGTGGCTCTGGACACTTTATTTGGCAGATAGGATGGACAGTGCAAGTCTTTATTTCTTATCATTTACTATGTTATTTTGAACTGTCTATATGTGAATGCCAGAAGCCTAAAAATATATCAATATCAATTTATTGTTCATATACCGTCATATCCCCTAGAAGGGTTCACCATGGTTTGGAAAGATTGGAAAATTATAATGTATAAATTTTAATGTATATATAGACACTATAGGCATCAAGGAGATGCCATATGTGATGGGGAAGAGTGCAGTAGTAGGGGGTATGCTCCTGGCCAGCATGAAGAAACAGACAGTGAAAAGCTCACAAAACTGGCAACACAAAATGTGAGATTTCAGTTACTCTAGCACTGAATAGGCAAACGTCTTATTGAGACATATTAAGAGGTAAATGACTGCTTCATGAAGCAACTCAACCTGGAACTGATGAGGGGGAACTTCTCTCATTCTAATTCTCACTGCAATGCATGATCTGGTGCAAGAGGTAACCAAGGCTGGCTAAACCGCTAGGAAAGACTAGACAGCAGCTTAGGGAGACAGCAAATAGCAGCTGCTGTTAAAGCAAAGTTGTGTAGCAGGTGTTCTCCGAGAACAGAACACAAATAAGTGAACATATATGGGTGATGTCATCTGACACAGCCTAGTGTAGATGTGTTCCCAAACACTTAGTTACTAGAAATGTTTAGAAGCAGCTACCATGCATGTGCACACATTTTCACCTGTGACTGTTGTGTGGGTCCAATCCAGGCAGTCTAATATAAAAGCTTATAGAATGCAACTCCTAGAGGAGGTGAGAGAGTATGTGTGCATATGTGCCCTGCTGTCCTTGAACACCACCTACTACAGGTGAGTAACTTTGTTTTTTCCAAAGGACAAGGGGGACACAAGATGTAAACATATGGGAATCCCTAGCTACCAGGCTAACCAAAACAAAAAGGGGAACAAGAACAAGGTCTGCAACAGGGTAGGGCCATCAACATTATCTTTATTATTATTATTTTTTGGATGCAGCCTGGAACAGAATTATAAATGGGCCTTGGAGGGTGGAGTTGGATTCTAGATCCCAAATAAATTATGCAGAACTGTCAGACCAAAACAGCTGTCATGTTGGGAATCTTGTTCTAGGTAGTAGCGAGATTTGAATGTATGGACTGAAGACCATGTTGCAGCCTTGAAGATCTCATGAATGGAGGCTGATCTCAAGTGGGCTACTGATGCAGCCATGGCTCTGACAGGACCCTCCAGAGCCAGTCCAGTCTGGGTGTAAGTAAGGTAGATGCAATATGCTAGCCAAATAGATAAAGTGCATTTACTGATGGCAGTCCCCATCCTGTTAGGGTCAAAAGAAACAAAAAGCTGAGTGAACTGTATGAGCATTAGCCTGCTCCAGATAGAAGGCCATGCCTTGCCTGCAGTCCAAAGTGTTCAATGCACTTCCACAAGGGTGGCCATAAGGTTTTGAGAAGAAAATTGGTAGCACAAGTGACTGGTTAAGATGGAATTCTGACACTACCTTAGGAAGGAACTAGGATGGATGCAAAGAACTACTCTGTTATGATGAAACTTTGTGTAAGGTGGATCAGCTACTAGGGCTTGAAGCGCCCTTCTGGGATCTGAAGCTTCCTGATCCTGTGGGCTGAAGTGACTGCCACCAAAAATAAGTCCTTCCAGATCTGCTACTTGAGATGGCAAGAGTCAAGTGGTTCAAAAAGAGCTTTCATCAGCTGGATGAGAACGATGCTGAGATGAGATCCCAGGACACTGTAGGAGGTCTAATCAGAGGCTTTAGCAACAGCAAATCCCTCATGAAATGAACAACTAAAGGCTGCAGTGAGATGAGCTTACCTTCCACACAATAATGATAAATGCCAATCAAACTAAGGTGGACCTTTACAGAGTTGGTTTTTAGACCAGACTCAGAAAGGTGCAGAAGGTATTCAAGCAGGTTATTTTTAAATACAGCATGAGAACAGATCTAGAGTCTTACCCTCTTACTAGATGTCAAACCTCTCCCATTTCAAATTATAGGATCTTTTGGTGGAATATTTCCTGGAAGCAAGGAGACACCTTCAAGCAGTCGAAGGGATTCAAGTTCTAAGCTCTCAACATCCAAGCCATGAGGGCCAGGGCGTGGAGGTTGGGATGCAGAAGAGAACCCTCATTCTGGATGATAAGGGTTGGGAAAACAGTCCAGCTTCCATAAGCTAACTCCAGAAATTAAGGGAACCATATCTGTCGAAGCTAATATGGTGTGATAAGCATCATTGCTCCCCAGTCCTGCTTGAGTTTCAGCAAGGTCTTCCCCACCAGAAGTATGTGAAAATATGTATACAGATGACCCATTCCCCAATCAAGGAGAAAGGCATCAGATGATCGTCTGCCATGTGACCCAGACTGGAACAGAACTGAGGCACCTTGTTGAAATAAGCGGCAGAGATATCCACTGAGGGGGTGCCTCACTCTTGGAAGATCTGTTGAGCTATGCCCATGTTGAGAGACCACTCATATGGTTGCATTACCCTGTTCAGTCTGTTTGCTAGAATGTTCTTCCCTGCCAGGTATGTGGCTCAGAGCACCACATCCTGACAGCTTTCTGACACAAGAGGTACAATCCCATGCCTCCCTACTTGTTCACATAATACATTGCATAATATAAGTATAACCAGGGGCAAAATATAAACCTATTAAAAAACAAAACACAATATAAAAATTGTGAATGTGATGCGCTCAGAACTCAAATGTGAACAATCACCCTTGCTAGTCACTGACATCTATCATTGCACGTCATAAGTTCTTCCCTCAAATTGTCATAATGTCCACGCAATCACTGTAAATCAATATTCACATTCTGTGAGTGGAGGAGTGGTTAGAGCACCGGTCTTGCAATCCAGAGGTGGCTGGTTCAAATCCCGACTGCTGCTCCTTGTGATCTTGGGCAAGTCACTTAACCCTCCATTGCCTGAGGTACAGACCTAGATTGTGAGCCCTCCTGGGACAGAGAAATATCCAGTGTACCTGAATGTAACTCACCTTGAGCTACTACTGAAAAAGGTGTGAGCAAAATCTAAATAAATAAAATACATAACAAAAATTGGGAAGACTTATCTGTTGAATTGCTGTTCCATAGTTACACACACCACAGCATATTCCTATAGATGCAGGACTGCATTCACCATAAAATCAATGTACCAGTTCCTAACTCGGATCTAAGTTTCACCACAACCTGATGGCTCCTTCAGGGGATAACTAAAAAAAACCAAAACATTTTTTTCAAATCAATAACAAATTCGATATATTCATTCTAAAAAACAACTTATGACTTACAGGCTGTAATGCACTCTAACTCTTCAAGATGGTGCCCTGAGAAGGAGGACACCAAATCTCCTTTTCAATCAGATCAACCCTTTGCACCATGAAAACCATTCAATATTTCTATTTAACCCACTAGGAGACACGGAGGGGCATAATCGAACAGAAACGCCTATCTCCATGGGCGTTTATCTCTGAGAACGGGTCCGTGAAGGGGCGGACCCAAGCGTATTTTCGAAAAAATTAGACGTCCATGTTTTATTCGCCAAGTTATGAGCTGGGCGTTTTTGCTTTTCAGCGATAATGGACAATGAAATCACCCAGCTCAAAAACGAATAAATCCAAGGCATTTGTTCGTGGGAGGGGCCAGGAGTCGTAGTGCACTGGTCCCCCTAACATGCCAGGACACCAACCAGGCACCCTAGGGGGCACTTTTACAAAAACAGAACAAAAGGTAAAAGAGCTCCCAGGTGCATAGCACCCTTCCCTTGTGTGTAGAGCCCCCCAAATCCCCCTCAAAACCCACTGCCCACAAGTCTACACCATTACTATAGCCCTAAGGAGTGAAGGGGGGCACCTACATGTGGGTACAGTGGGTTCGGGGGGGGTTGGACGACTAAGCATTAAGCAGCACAATTGTAACAGGTAGGGGGGGGATGGGCCTGGGTCCACCTGCCTGAAGTCCACTGCACCCCCTAACAACTGCTCCAGGGACCTACATACTGCTGCCAGGGAGGTGGGTATGACATTTGAGGGTCAAAATAAAAAGTTGTGAATCATCATTTTTTGAGGTGGGAGGGGGTTTATGACCACTGGGGGAGTCAGGGGAGGTCATCCCCGATTCCCTCCAGTGGTCATCTGGTCATTTAGGGCACTTTTTGGGGCCTTCTTCGTGAAAAAACAGGGTCCAGGAAAAGTGCCCTAAATTCTAGCTAAAAACGCATACTTTTGTCCCATTATCTGTGAAATGCGCCCATCTCTGTTCGGCAGATAACCACGCCCCAGTTCCGCCTTCGCCACACCTCTGACACGCCCCCATAAACTTTGTCCGCATCCGCGACGGAGTGCAGTTGAAAACGCCCAAAAATCGGCTTTCGATTATACCGCTTTATTCGTTTTTGTGAGATAAACGTCCATCTCCCGATTTAGGTCGGAACTTGGGCGTTTTTCTCGTTCGATTATAAGCTGGACAGTGTTCCATTCATATATAAATCGTTGTTCTTTATTCATTAAAACTTGAGATAAATTACTCCCTCTGGAGTTCTGCAAAGTTAATAGCACCACAAATCTTAAATCTTGTAAACAGTGTTTCATGAAACGCCAATGATCAACCAGTGGTGCTTCCAAGTGTGCATGTCTAATGTTACTAAGTTGTTCACCAATTCAAATCTTAATTTTACTTGTAGTTTGTCCTATATAGTATTTCCCACAGGGACATTTAATACAGTATACCACATTAGATTTATTACAATTAGTGTAACTTTTCAAATGGAAACATTTATCTTGTCCAGGAATTGGTACTTCTGCTGTAATCCATACTAAAAATCACAGTAAATACACTGTCCAACAGGGACCTAAATCTGTAGGTATTGCATCAGGGCCCTCCGCACATCCAGGAGGCGAAGCGGGAAAATCCTCTTGACGAAAAGACGGAAGAAAGAAATCTTGATTACTATGAAACTCTGACACCGCTTTAGGAAAAAAGGAAGGAATCGGCCGTAAGGAGACTCCCACCTCCATGAAACGAAGAAAGGGTTCCCGACAAGACAATGCCTGCAACTCAAGACACCCTACGGGCTGAAGCTAACGCCATCAAGAAAACTGTCTTAAGGGTCAAATCCTTCTCTGATGCCTTGCGTAGCGGCTCAAACGCAGTCCGCTCCAACGCTCGAAGAACTAAATTAAGATTCCAATTAGGACAAGGTTGTCGGTAGGGAGGCCTAAGATGAAGAACCCCTCGCAAAAAATGAGAGACGTCCAGATGTGCCACCAACAAACATTCAGAAAGCTGGCCTCGGAAGCAGGACAGACCTGCTAACTGAACCTTTAAAGAATTATAGGCCAACCCTTTCTGCAGGCCGTCCTGTAGAAAGTCCAACATTTGCGAGACAGAAACATGAGAGGGTTCCCAGCCTTGAAGGGAACACCAAGAAACAAAACTACGCCACACCTGGGCATAATCCATAGTAGTGGAATGTTTCCGAGCCTGCAACAGAGTGGTTATCACCGTATCCGATTAACCTTTCTGTCTCAATCTCGACCTCTCAAAGGCCAAGCCGTAAGACCAAAGTGGCATGGATCCTCCATCAGAATGGGCCCTTGATGTAACAGATCCGAGGACGCCGGGGAGTGAAGTGGAGTCTCCACCAGCAACCTGATTAAGTCCGCATATCACGGACGTCGCGGCCAATCCGGAGCCACCAGGATCACTAACCCCTGATGCTTGCTGATCCTGAGAATGACTCGATCGAGGAGAGTCCAAGAAAGCAAAGGGGCAGACGGTCTGCAAACTCCAAGACGGAAAATCAACAAAGCAGATCGTGATGAAAAAATGTAATTAATTAAGATATATTAAAAATTATATACAGTACAGCTGTACTGTATATAATTTTTAATATATCTATTAACAAATTACATTTTTTCATCACGATCTGCTTTGTTGATTTTTCGACCAAGGAGAGGTCACGGGGGAAACACGTACAGCAGTACTTCCTGAGGCCACTGCAGAAGCAATGCGTCCAATCCCTCGGAACCTACTTCTCTTCGCCTGCTGAAGAATCTCTGGACTTTGGCATTGGCTCGAGTCGCCATGAGATCCATTTCCGGCGGACCCCATCGACTGCAAATCATCTGAAATGCAGCGTCTGACAACTCCCACTCCGCTGCGTCCAGAAGATGTCGACTGAGAAAGTTCGCCTGCAAATTGTCTAGGGCCGCATTGTGCGCTGCTGACAGGAGGAGAAGATTCAACTCTGCCCACAAGAGCAAACTGCTTGCTTCGGAACAAAGCGCCCGATTCTGAGTTCCCCCATTGGTTGATATAAGCCACTGCCATCGTGTTGTCCGAGAACACCCGAACCGAAGACCCCTGCACCAACTCCCGAAACACCCTCAGAGCGTTCAGAATGGCACGCAACTCCAATCGATTGATGAACCAAGTCGCTTCCTCTGTCGACCAGCGCCCCTGCGCACAGCTGGACGACAGGCAATGTACCCCCAAACCAGAAAGCCTGGCATCCGTCGTGACCACGATCCACTGCGGGCTATCAGGGGCATCCCTTGTCGGAGGTGAGAGGGAAGAAGCCACCAAGACAGACTGGCCTGGGCTTGAGTCAACCAAGGAAGCTGATGCAGTCTAGGGAAACCGAAGACCAGCGACTAGCAGAGACATTTGCAACGGTCTCATGTGTGCTCGTGCCCATGGAACTACCTTGATAGTAGCCGCCATCAACCTGAGAACCTGAACATAATCCCAAACTCGGAGACTTGGCAGCTGCAAGATGCTTTTCACTTGGAGGACCAACTTGAGCCTCCTGTCGTCTGGCAGGGAGACTACCCCTCGAGCTGTAATGAAGTGCACTCCCAGATATTCCAGAGTCTGCGAAGGAGAGAGATGACTCTTGGCAAAGTTGATCACCCATCCAAGAGATTGAAGAAAATCTACCACCCTCTGGGTAGCCACACGTCTCTCCGCTTCCGACGATGCCCGAATGAGCCAGTTGTCCAAATAAGGGTGAACTCGAATTCCCTCCCTCCTTAACGTTGCTGCTACTCCTACCATTACCTTGGAGAAGGTGCGAGGCGCAGTGGCCAAACTGAAAGGTAAGGCTTGAAACTGAAAGTGCTGCCCCAGCATGGCGAACCGCAGGAACCGCTGATGTGGCGGCCAAATTGGGATATGAAGAGAAACTACCTGGAGGTCCAGGGCAGTTAGAAACTCCTGCAGCTAAACCGCCGCTATCACCACCCTGAGAGTTTCCATGTGAAAATGGCGCATCCTGAGGAACTGGTTTACCTTCCGGAGGTCGAGAATAGGTCTGACTGAACCCCCTTTTTTTGGAACCACGAAGAATATAGAGTACCGCCCGGTGTGCTTCTCCGACATTGGAACCGGAGAAACAGCCCCAATGGCCAGCAGGTTGCGCAGCGCTGCAAACACCGCCTCTCGCTTTGAAGAAGTGGTGCACCGGGATTCCAAGAAAGAATCTCCGACTGGAGTCAAAAATTCTAATTTGTAACCATCTCTGATAACATTGAGAACCCACTGGTCTGAAGTGATGTTGGCCCACTCTTGGTAAAATTGGGTCAGCCGACTCCCTATCCTTAAAGCTGAAGAGTGGACCGGCGCCCCATCATTGCAAGGATCGAGCAGCTGCCCCCTGATGGGCCGCAGAACTCGCTCCCTTTTTGTCTCCACGAAAGGAAGACTTCTGCTGAAAACGAGATCGAGGGAATGACGAGGAAGATCTACTCGGGCGATAGCACCTAGCCTCTCGAAACTGAGGCTTAGCCGCTCCAGGACGGCTTGAGGTCCTAGGCTTATCCTCGGGTAATCTCTGAGATTTGGAATCGCCCAAATCTTTAACAATCTTTTCCAAATCCTCTCCAAACAACAGTTTTCCCCGAAAGGCCATATCCGCAGCCCAATGACGAAGCCACAGTAGTCGTCGAGACGTAACAGCTAATGCCATAAGTTTTGCCGAAGATCGAACAAGATCATACAAGGCATCCGCGAGGTAAGCAAGCACAGCCTCCATCTTTGGCACAAAGGCTACGGGGATAACTCCCAGTTCCTGTTCTTGATCTGAAGACTGCTGGAGCCAATCCAGAGAAGCTCGGGCTGCGTAAGAACTATACACCGAAGCTTTGAGTGCTAAGGCCACCACTACTACTACTTCTATAGCGCTACAAGGCATACACAGCGCTGTACACCATACATGAAAAGACAGTCTCTGCTCAAAAATCTCACAATCTAAATAGGACAGGCAAATAGACAGAACAGCTAAAAGGTAAGGGAATTATAGAGGTGGGGATAAAAGGGGACAGGGCAAGTGAGTAGTGGTTAGGAGTTAAAAGCAGCGTTAAACAGGTGGGCTTTTAGCCTGGATTTGAAAATGGTCAAAGACGGGGCTAGACGTACAGGCTCGGGAACCCAATCACTGCGATATAATTTGTATCCTGGTATGACAGTGTCCCACTGGTTATCCTCCTTCCACCAGGTCTCAGAAATGCATACTATATCTATTTTTTTCATTTAGTACTATATATTCTAACTCTCCCATTTTATTTCTTAGGCTTCTGACATTCGCATATAGACATTTCAGACCTCAAAAGCCCACTTCAGGGATGCTTCCAGATGCCTGTCCTGTATGTCCTTTAACGCCACCCCCCCTCTACCGGAAGGGTGGTCTTCTTGGTGACAGCAGTCACCAAAAGATCTACTCGTGGAAGATCCAAATTATCCGCCACACTACTCTGGACCGGGTACAAACGAGCCATGGCCCTAGACACCTTGAAAGGAGCCTTAGGATCAGACCACTGATCTGTGATCATCTCCAGAATAGACTTGTGTACTGGAAATGCCCTGGCGGGCCTTCTTGTACTCGCAATGCGAATGTTCAAAGACGCTGCCCCCTGCACTTCAGGATCTGCAATGTTTAAAACCTCCAAGGTCGACAAAATAAGAGAAGACAGCTCCTCCCTATGAAAGATACGCAACAGCCTGCTTAGCCAGGGACCGCAAAGACTCCCCTGAACCCCCACGAAGCGAAGGAATAAGGGATCTGGGTGCTACAGTCATGCTCAGACTCTAAATCCAGACACATGCGTTTAGACTGCAGCCCTGCAACTGGAAAGAGAGATCCAGTAGCTTCACCTGGCGCCGGCTCAGCCTCCTGCGCACCAGAAAAAACAGGGGAGGGCGGAGCACGCTTTAAAAGATAAGCCTGATGCAGGAGCAGGACGAATTCAGGGGAAAAAGGCACCCCCTCATTTCCAATCACTGCTGACCCGCTCTGCGACGATATCTCTGCTAGAGAAGTCTCACCACTGTCCTTCCCTGCTAAATCTCTGCTTAAACTCGAGGAAGTAGTGGAGAATGGCGGCGAACCCGCATAAGGACCCGCCAGCAAAATCAAAATGGTGCTTGCGTTCTCGCGGGAATCCAACACACCAGACAGCGAAGCGCCCGAATTGGCCACCTTATTCACAGTACAGTCTGGGCTACACCTCCCCGCCCGGCGCTTCCCACATCGGGAGCAGCGCTTAACGGCCTCTGCCGCCATCCCCCAAAATAAGACTGAGAAGAGAGATTAACTTACTCCAAACGGACACAGGAAAGGGAAACGTACTCACAGCCCAGTGCAGTATTCTGATCTCCTTCTCAAAATTAATTCCCGTGCTGAATAGTTATGCTGAGAAGCACTGCTCTCTTCTTTTTTTTTTTTTTGTGAGGAAGTTTGAGCAGTCAAGCACTGGGAGATACAGCATTCACAGGGCCAGACAGGGACAGAACACCAGTATGCCTCCAAAGAGGGTCTCAGACCACACACACTCCCCGGTCTCAACTGGCAAACCGCCCAGGAGACTCTAAAATCCAGAAACTCAGGAGCTGGGACAGATCCGTCCATCACCTGCTGGAGATAGAGATATACTAATTGGCTTTAGGACTGGTACTATGGTATAGCTCTCAGCAATTTAGTTCTCTATCTCCACCTGCTTGTAAACGTATACAACCCACTGGTTTCTGGATTCATCTGCTGCTGACGCAATGGAATGAATGTTTTTTTGCTGTAAGCAACGGATTGAACATGTGTAGTAGTGCTTGATCTGGTTAAAAAGGAAATTTGGTGTCTTCCTTCTCCGGGCACCATCTTGAAGAGTTAGAGTGCGCAATAGTCTGTAAATCATAAGTTGTTTTTTAGAATGAATATATTGAATTTGTTATTGATTTGAAAAAAAATGTTTTGTTTTTTTTAGTTATCCCCTGAAAAGTTACCATGTTGTGGTGAAACTTGGATCCGAGTTGGGAACTAGTGCATTGATTTTATGGTGAATGCAGTCCTGCATCTATCAATAGGAATATACTGTAGAGTGTGAAACTATGGAACAGTGATTTAACAGCGATTCAACAGATAAGTCTTCCCAATTTTTGATATGGTTCACAGAATGTGAAGATTGACTTTCAGTGATTGCGTGGACATTATAATTGATAATTTGAGAGAAGAACTTATGATGTGCAATGATAAATGTCACTGACTAGCAAGTGTGATTGTTTAGGTTTATATAAAAGTCACATTTGAGTTCGGAGTACATCATGTTCACAATTTTGATATTGTGTTTTGATTTTTAATAGGTTTATATTTGTTGGAAAAAAATTTAGCTTCCCTCTTACCAGTAGGTCATCTGGTGCAGGTGCTGTATTGTAACTAAGCTCTCTTGGAGCCAATCTAAAGCTCGTCCCTTGCTTTGACTGAGGAGCTGGTTGGGATTTCTGTTGCTGCTATGGATGGAAACAAGCCCTGGTACTGCTCAGGGGCGAGCAGGAAGGTGAAGGGTACCTATTCCTTTGAGAGTAATAGGACATCCTCTAACTTCCACCTGAGGACTCTAGGATGTGGAGGCCGCAGAAGGAGCGGACTGAGACAGCGACTTGATGGTAACAGTCTTTTCTTGATGAGTTTAGTGACTTACTCTACCTTGTCCACCAGCTTCTCCTGAACCACCAGTTTGAGGTCAGAGACATGCAGCCAGGGGAGTCTGCAAATACCAATACCTATAGCTGAGGCTCTGGATGCCATATAGCAAAAGCGTCATAGGTTGTCCTGGCTATGTGCTTTCTGCACTTCACTCGCTTGGCTACTAGCTGGTGAAGTTCAACAGCTTACTCTGAGGGCAGAGTATCTGTGAACTCCACCAAACTGCACACTAGGATCCACAAGTGCATGCTCATGAAGAGCTGGAAAGAATGTGTGTCGGACATGAGCATAGCATTCTGGAAAACCTGTCTCCCCAAATATTCCAAAGTCTGAGCATCCCTCCCTGGGGGCACCAAGGCATGAGACTTGGAACTTTTGGCTCTCTTGAGAGCAGATTTGACCAACATGGAATAGTGAGGAAGTTGTTGCTTCATGAATCTGAGAGCCTTCTGGACTCTATACATAGAGTCAGCCTTCTTATGAATGGGTTGCACAGACAGGGGAGTCTCCCAAAGCTTCCTCTGCACAGCCCGAAGGATACCATGTACTGGCACTGTCACAGCCTCCTTGGAGAGCTTCATAATCAACATCTTGGCCCTGGGCTCATCCTTGAATTCCAATTTAAATGGGATGGACTGAGCCATCTTCCCCAAAAACATGGTGAAGGAGAGTTCCTCAGGTGGAGGCTTTCTCCTTTTGTGTGGTAGAATAGGTTTGAAGGGAGACCAACGGACCTCTCCTCTAGCTCTGGCTCCCATGAGCAGTCTGAATCAGACTCAGGATAGTAATCCTCCCCGGATGTCTGAATCTGTCCCTACGCTGGACCACTGGAGACACATTGTCACGTCTCTGGCCGTGACCACTCTCAGACCTACCTTGTTTCTGGGGGTCAGCTTTCTAGCTGGCTCCTGCTTCTTCTGTCTGTCCTTTCTGAGCTAGCTCTGGCTCTCTGTGCTGGCTGCATCCAGCAGCATGACACTAATTGCCTCACTATACTGCACCTGTGGGTGTTGCCTGGGTTAGCTCTCCCTCTCTCTCTGTGTGTGCTGGCTGCTGCCAGCAGGACTCTAATTGCTTCACTACACTACACCTGGGTGTGGGAAGCCTCTGTGTTTTACTGTGCTTTCTGCTTGCTTTGTGGCTTGTGCCTAATCAGCCTCCGTAGTTTCTGGAGATTGCTGCAGCTGTGCCTCTGGTGTGGAAGGGCTTTATTAAGCACTTAGAGACTGCAGTCTTGGCCTTTGCATCGTATAAGGTCCCTGGTATGCTAGAGTGCTCTGTGCACTGCTACATTGTCCAGTTCTGTGTGATTGCCTAGTGTTTGACTAGTTAGCTTGGGCATGGCCTTGCTTGGTAGCCTGTGTACAGCTTTACTAGTTCTTCTGTGTTTGCTCTGTGTGAGTTCCTAGTGTTTGCCTAGTTAGCTTGGGCACTGCTCTGCTTGTTAGCTTGTGTACAGCTTCTAGGTCTCCTGAGTTTAGCCTCTGGTTTTCCCTGGTGGGGTTTCCTTGGTTTCTGGAGTTTCAGCCCTAGTCTTGTCCTTTGCCAGTTCTCCTTGTTACTGGAGCTCCAGCCCTAGTCTTGCTATTGGTTCTGACCCTTGCCCGTACCTATCTACTGCTCTGCTAGCCGCCTGCCCAGAGACTCCTGCTTTGAACCTGACCACGCCTGTCTCTGCCTTTTGCCTATACTCAGATCTTCTCTGCCAGCCACCTGTCTCTGCCTATTGCCTGTACTCAGATCTTCTCTGCCAGCCACCTGTCTCGGACTATTGCCTGAACCCGGACATTCCCTGCCTGCCTGTCTCACGTTAGCCTAGGTACCTGGGAGCACTGCTGGATCCTGACTCTGGTTGTTCCTGTTGCTGGTTCCAGTTCTGGTTTTCCTGTAAACCCTACCAGCTGCTTGAACCTGAGGGCTCAACCCTCGGGGAAAGGCAGCTAAGCATAGGTAAAGCCTACTCCAGTGTGTTCCGGTCCGGTGCGTTCCAGTCCCGAGTGTTCCAGTGCAGGACTCCAGTCCGGGGTTCCAGTCCAGCCTTGTCTCTTCTCTGCTCTGCTCTGAAGGTGATCTTGCCTGCCACTGCCGCTCCTCGGCCGTGGTCCAAGGACTCATGTACCCAGGGTTCCCGGGGAAGAAGCCTAACAGAATGCCAAGGTCCTCGAGAACACGACACATATCCAGACTCTGGGTGGGAGTGCTGAGGAATGTGCTGCCTACTGGGTCCCAAGAAAGCTTCCGCCCCAAGGGGCTGAAAAGAGGCACCATTTCGACCTGCACCTGCTCTAGAACACTTTAGAGCAATGGTGTCAATACTTGGCCAACAAGCAGGACATAGGCTCCAGTATGAGCTGGACTGGCACCAAAGTCAACACCAATGCTCTTGATGCCTCAGCATCTCGCTGAGCTGGGATAATGCTCCAGTTCTAACTGTAACTGTTGAGGGCAGGCATAGGTAAAGGCTGGGCCAGCCTGAGAAGATACTGGGGCTAAATTGGAGGCCTGGTCCCAGCTCAGGGGAGGCTGGCACATGCCAAAGAGGGGAAGTAGCTCTCTTGGCTTCAACGCTTCTTGGGTACCAGTGAAACTGGTGTTCTGGAACTTCTGGCACCGTGTTTTCAAAAGGACCAATGCCGATGTCTCTTCGCCTCTGCTCAACATGTGTCACCCAGTCCTGGCGAAGATGACGGCGTTGAATTCTTATGTGTCCCCAACATGGGATCAGAGGATGCTTGGTCCCAACAGGTGCTACCCATGGTCAACATTGAGGCAAGGGGAGACCTCCTTGATGCCAATGGATCCACAGTGTCCGATGCAGCTCTGGAAGCCAGGGGACCTGATGCCTCCAATGCCAAAGTTGATGGACTGGACTTCTAAGCGCCAAAAATACTTATGCACAGTCATTCTTGACTCTTGATGGAACTCTTCTTCATCTGTGAACAGAGTTTGCATAGAGAAGCTTTATGATCAGGCAGTGGCGTAGGAAGGGGGGGCGGGGGGGGCGGTCCGCCCCAGGTGCACGCCGCTGGGGGGTGTCGGCTCCGCGCTGGTGCACTGCCCTCTCTGCCCCGGAACAGGTTACTTCCTGTTCCGGGACAGAGAGAGCAGTGAACCAGCGTGGAGCAGACACACCCCAGCAACGTGCAGTTGGGGCGGTTCGGCCCTCCCGCCCGTCCCTCGCCGCAGGTATGCGCTCCGGGGGGGGGGGGGGGGGAGGTATGCGCTCCATGGATAGAAAAACAGCTGTAGTGAAATCAAACAATTCAATAATGGCAGAAAAAAAGGGAGAGAGAATCTACCCCACCACAGTGCTCAGGCCTAAAAGGGCCAAGTGAGTCATGGAAAAATTAAGGAACCTTACTATTCACAAACTAAAAATCTAAGGAGATGGAAAGATCCTACGCCAACTTACACTAAGAAAAAATGCAAACCACAGTGAAACAGGCTGCCAGAAAAAGAGGGCTGTATGAAAAACTGAAAACTGCATCCTCACAGCTCCATGGAAAAGAAGATGACGGCCTTAGTCCCACACAATAGTCACAGGTGGGAAGGTATGTGCATGCATGATAGCTGCTCTCAAAAGCTTCTGGTAATTGAACACTAGGGAGCATGTCCACACCAGTCTCTATCAGATGTCACCCATATGTGAGCACATACATGTGCTGCTTGGAGACACCAACTCAAAGAACCATCAATGCATACTTTGACTTACAGAAATGATGGGCAATTTTCAAATTGACCATTTATCTGGATAAATGATTTTTGGAAGATATCCTCATTATTTGTGTGTGTGCATGTGATACACACTTGTGCACACACAAATGCAAAGTTTAATATTTAAAAGCATGATGTTTGGGGAGGGAGGCGAGACTGAAGGCTTGCCTAGGGTGCCTAAATACCCTTGTACTGGCCCTGCGAGTAACAGTAGTGGAGCCACCTGAAAACAGAGATCATAACTTAACAAAATAAAGACAGCAATCAAATCTAACATCTCACTGGAGGGAGGCCATTAAGGATAAACTACTGCTGTTGAATTAAACTTTAAAAAGAGACACTATGATAAAATGAGGGCATTAATTAGAAAGAAACTAAAATGAGAAGTTGCAAAGGTTAAAAGTTTGCATGTGGCATGGATACTGTTTAAAATACCATTTTAGAAACCCAGAGTCAGACAGGTATATGTTCAGACAACTTGGAACCTATATACAATTATTTTTCAAGTATGAAATGTTCTTTGTACCTGCTTCTTGCTGTAGCCACAAGCACACCATGGGTAGAGTTTATTTGCTGACAGATCCACTTGGAATGGATGTTTGGCTGCGATCACAGACTGGGCTGGAGCCTGGGAAACACCAGAAACCCTTCGTACCTGTGTGGGGTAGGAGATATTGTAAATTGGATGGTCTCCAATAAAGGCAGATGTGCTAGTTAGTTACAAGTTGATGTCCATCAATGAAAAACCTGCTAACTCAAATCTCATGGTGAACTATACCAGAGTGAAGGAACTACCTAGGCACTCCCAGCTGTGTTACAATGAGAAATAATGGATACCCAAGCACAACCACCTCATTGCTTTGAGGACTGGCATCATGTACCAGATTGATCATGACTAGATTTAGTTATAGGCATTATAGACATGTGCAAAGTGTGCCAAATTCTGAAGGTGCTCAAAAACTGGGTTCTCTGCCTATCGGTGCTGTAATCTTAAATCTAGCCTCAAGAATACGCTATATTCTTTAGAAAGTATCATACACTGGCCAGGCCAATCAGCATCTGACAGAAGTAACTTGTGATGTGTTTTGAAGATGACTTATTCATGGGTGTTTAGGATTCTAATGCAAAAAGCTTAAAAATGTTTAATTTCAACTTTAAAATACAATTGACAATTAATGAAGGATGAGTGTTACTGCTTCTCAGGTGGTGTTGAACTTTACAGCGCACGTGTGCTACAATGCTCCTTTTTTTTTTAAACGTTATTTTTATACACACAATGTAGTTGTAAATAAGGGTTAAACAGCAAAGAGGCACATTTATTAAAGTGCACTAAGCAGTGGCACAGGATTTAGTGCAGAATGGAGCAGGGATTAAGCGGGTTACTAGCAGAGATTTGGCATGGTCTATACATTATACTTAGTGGAGTAAGTGTACAAGTGACAGCAGATGTTAATTAACTCTTCCTCTTGAATTTAACATATGGTAAGAAACTTTTTTTTTGCAGTAACTGGATATGCTGGACAGGCCCCTAACATTTACCTCACACAGCCTCTGCACTTACCATATGTTACTCCCAGAGGGGCTACATCTAACTGGAGACTAACCCTACTTCAGGAAGCAGGTGAAAGCCTGGCTCTTCTCACAAGCCGTTAATACAAGTGATGACTGATTATACACTCACTCCACACCTGGACTAGCTTGCTGCACACCCTGTAACTTAGACCAGTTTCTCATATCTTGTTTAACTGTACAAAGATGTTGCCTTGAGTTTAGCTACCCATCTATTTATCCCAATTGACTCTTGGCCCCATCTATATATCTGCACTTGTCCCCTCGGCTTGATAGAAAAACGATAACATCATATCTATGTTATTTGAATATTCTAAATGTGTGCTTATTAGGTGTTTCATTGGTATTATGCTGACACTGTACTATATCTATGTTATTTGAATATTCTTCCATGCTGTCTTATTTCCAAGTTTACCTCATTTATTTTTGGTTGCTATACTATGGTTATGATGTTAACAAAATTGTAGGTTTTATGTTAAACCTGCCTTGGGTGAATCTGTTCATAAAGGCACTTAATAAATCCCAATAAATGAATAAAAGTACATAAGTAATGCCACACTGGGAAAAGACCAAGGGTCCATCGAGCCCAGCATCCTATCCACGACAGTGGCCAATCCAGGCCAAGGGCACCTGGCAAGCTTCCCAAACGTACAAACATTCTATACATGTTATTCCTGGAATTGTGGATTTTTCCCAAGTCCATTTAGTAGCGGTTTATGGACTTGTCCTTTAGGAAACCGTCTAACCCCCTTTTAAACTCTGCCAAGCTAACCGCCTTCACCACGTTCTGCGGCAATGAATTCCAGAGTTTAATTATGCGTTGGGTGAAGAAAAATTTTCTCCGATTTGTTTTAAATTTACTACACTGTAGTTTCATCGCATGCCCCCTAGTCCTAGTATTTTTGGAAAGCGTGAACAGACGCTTCACATCCACCTGTTCCATTCCACTGGTAACTGTTAGTAACCTATCCAACATATCCCCTACAGTTACCACACAGATGTACTGTGTTAGAAGCAAGTGCAGACTTTTTTGCGTCAATAAAGGAGTACAATTAAGGAGATCCTATGTGCCCTCCTTGGTGCAGACTTGATGGACTCCAGGTAGACTTAGGCATATTTTCAAAGAACTTAGCCTTCCAAAGTTCCATAGGTTTCTATGGAACTTTGGAAGGCTAAGTGCTTTGAAAATGTTGGTTTGTAGTTATTGTGCTGTAAAGTACTTTGGAGATAATACAGAAAAACAAGTTATTCCTGTAATAGTGGGGCATGGGTGTTATTGTGATTTTATCTAGCTTATGATTAAAACAGAGAGGGGGGAACTTTTATTTTTATGTTTCTTACCATCTATGAATAATACTACAAAATGGTAAGGATATTAAAACTTTGCAAATAAAAGAGATAAAGCTTATATTTATCTACTGATCTTGCATTAATTATCATATAAAAAGTGAATCTTGTTAATTGTTGGTTCTTGTGTAGATGTGCTATGCCCCACTTCTTACATTGCATTGTCACTGACACATTCATCTAAGTGGGGAGGAGGATTGGGGTTTACTTAGCATTTGAAATTGAGGAAAGTTTCAAATGGTATCTGGTCCAATACATACTTGGTGGTCATATACAGAGGCTTACTGAATTTTGGTTTTGGTTCTGGCACTGAAACCATGCCAGTGCATTTTAAGCGGAAACCTGAAGCTATAGCTCCACCCCTGCTGCCAAAAGCCAGCTTCCTCCCCCCCGGCCACTCACCACCCTCTCCCCTCCCGTAGGCCCATGTAAAGGCCCTGGTGGTCTAGTGGCGTCTTCAGGGCAGGAGCATCCTGAATTGCTCCGGCCCCTTTCCACTGCACTGAAAAAATGGCAGCGTGAATTTTTTCAGCACAGCGAACAGGGCAGGAGTAACTTGGGATGCTCCTGTCCTAAAGACACCACTAGACCACCAGGGCCTTTACAACGTAGGCCCAGGGAGACTGGCCTGCAGCAGTGGCAGCGGGACCACAGTTTCAGTTCTGTTTCTGGCCGAAACCGAGCCATGGATTCGGTTTTGACTGAAACCAAAACTGCCGGTTTCAGTCAGCCTCTAATCATAAACTGGACTTGATTTTTCTTGGAGAGTATTTTAATGGAAAATATTTACAGAATGCACATGACAAGGTACCATGGTCTGATCACTTCATAATTACGTTTTAGATGTTTATTGATTTATCCATGAGGAGTGGGAGGAAAAGTAATGCATTGAGACAGAATATCTATGAGGTTTAAGGTTTTAAAAAAGAGTGGATGGCTTCTACACTGAGGGGCAGATGCAGCAACCAAACGTAAAAAAATCTAAATCGTTAAAGTCCCTAACGATTTTAAAATAACGAAAAATGCACCAAAAAAAAAAGTCACACATGCTGAGATCGGTATTGAAACGTACAATGTATCAAAGAATCACAATACACATCGTTAATCGGCCCCCAAATCATGCGCAGAGCAGCCAAGCGTTATGTTAGCTGCTCTGCGCATGCCACAAACAGTCAAAACACAGTCAAATCACAAGCACATGGCTCCCAAATCAAAACAAAAATTAAAAAAAAGGGTCGGGAGGGGGCAAGGGCGCTCATCAGGAGCGTCCTGTACGGACGGCCTTGCCCCCCCCCCCCCCGCTGCTCCCCACTTTCCGCCGCTCCCCCCACCCCGAAAAAGCAAAATTCAAGCAGCCCCTGCCCCCCTCCCTTCCTCACTACTCTCTCACCTCAGCTCCGCCTCCCGACATCCTCCGTCCTGTGCCCCGCCCCCTTTTGGGGTCGTCGCCGCCATTCCCCTCCTCCATCGGGCCCCCCTCCCTCTTACCGGGCCCGTGCAGCGCCTCTCTCCTCTGTCCGAAGGCGCTGCACGGGCAAGAAGAAAGCTGATGCCTGCCTTCGCCCAGCTTCGATGGTGCGTCTTTCTCCTGCTGGGCCCGCCCCTGTCTGACGTCGGTAACCTACGTAGGTTACTGACGTCAGACAGGGGCGGGCCCAGCAGGAGAAAGACGCGCCATCGAAGCTGGGCGAAGGCAGGCATCAGCTTTCTTCTAGCCCTTGCAGCGCCTTCGGACAGAGGAGAGAGGCGCTGCACGGGCCCGGTAAGAGGGAGGGGGGCCCGATGGAGGAGGGGAATGGCGGCGGCGACAACCCCAAAAGGGGGCGGGGCACAGGACGGAGGATGTCGGGAGGCGGAGCTGAGGTGAGAGAGTAGTGAGGAAGGGAGGGGGGCAGGGGCTGCTTGAATTTTGCTTTTTCGGGGTGGGGGGAGCGGCGGAAAGTGGGGAGCAGCGGGGGGGGGGGGGCAAGGCCGTCCATACAGGACGCTCCTGATGAGCGCCCTTGCCCCCTCCCGATCCTTTTTTTATTTTTATTTATTTATGTGTTTTCTGACGTCCTTTGGACCAATCACAGCGCTTTTAGCTCTGCTAATGCGCTGGGATTGGCTCAAAGTTTATTTTTTCACTTAATGATTTTTCCTGGCACAGAGCTGTCCTAACGAGTGGTCCAGACCTCTCGTTAGATTTCCTGCCTTTTTCCTGCGTAAAGGCAATCGGAAAAGGTTAGTGCATGTCGTTTCAATGGGGTTTTCACACTAATTGCTCATCTCCATTCCGTTTTCGTTAGCTGCTGGCTTCCTCGGTAAAAGCCCTTTGATGCATGCAACGGATCAAATTTTCCTCGTTGGAGAGTCATTAAAGGCTCATTTAGCTTTAGTGCATCTGCCCCTGAATTCTGAATCTTTAACTGTTGTTGAAGGTGATGATGTATAGAACAATACTTTCAGAAGGTGATCTCTCCACAGGAGAACCAAAGACAAACGAACAACAGTGGATCCAATAAAAATCCTCTCACAGTTGGCGTCTTTCTAAACAAGGTCTTTAGATTCATGTTCTCTAAATCAGAAATCAGCCAAGCCTGGTGAAGGCTAGGGGGTCACAGGACAATATCTCTGTTAACAATTTGTTTACTGAGAGTCATCTGATTCCCAAGGTATTTTACATAAAGGATTAATAGACCCCTGACGCAGGCCTTCTCGGCCGAAACACGTCACGTGTCGGGTTGATTTATTGATTTGAATAAAGACCTTGTTTAGAAAGACGCCAACTGTGAGAGGACTTTTATTGGATCCACTGTTGTTCATTTCTGTAGAACAATACTTTAGCAACAGTTTTAGACCAAGTTGCTCCTTTGAAAAAAACTGGAATTGTAGATATACAGAGCAACTTTTAAGACGGGAGAAGAATTTATGTAGAATAGAGACACGTTGGAAGAAATATCCTGAAGCTTATACTTTAGAGGCTTATAAGGGTGCATTAATAAAAGGGAAATTAGGTCTTGCCTGCTAATTTTCTTTGAGTCTCTCTAGACCAGTGTTTCCCAAGTCTGGTCCTGGAGTACCCTTAACCAGTTAGGTTTTCAGGATATATGCATGAAAGATTTTCACATAATGGAGGCAGTGTATGCACTTCAAATTCATGCATATTCATTGTGGATATCCTGAAAACCTGATTGGCAAGGGGTACTCCAGGACTAGAATTGGGAAACACTGCTCTAGACCATTCCCAATGAGTGGGTATATGTCCTTCTATCAGAAGAGGGGGAAACGGAACTACTCAGTTACTTCAGCATATAGGGTACTGTACCTGGATCATTCAGTATATCTATTGACAAAGCAGTAGGTAATATACCAAAACCAGACTCCCCATAAACAAACCTAGGGGATGACGAAAACAACCTGAACAAAGTAAATATAAAACATACTTGCATCTTGGCTAATGTCTTGAAGGCCATCCCTCACTAATTTATTTTTGACTTATATAAACATGCACATGTTTGTACATTTTATTTATCTTTGACACAATATTTTGTTTTGATTCCATTATATTCCATAGTAACTCCATGTTCATATTTTTATTCTTTATTGACTTTTTATAGCATGTTTTTATGATTTAATATTCAATATTTTGTTGTATATATGTATATTTACAAGGTTTTTTTAATTTTAATTTTATCTTTGTAATTTTATCTTTGTTTTTATGTCAGACCCCTGAGGCAGGCGCTTGTGCGCCGAAACACAGCCTGTGTCGGGTCTTTGTAATACTAAAGGACGGCTGTTATCTCTCTCTTGAAGGCCCAGTGTTGCTTTTTTGTGTGTATTGTATACTTGCATCTTGAACATATAAGAAAGTTCAGACATGGCAATATATATTTTTTTACCAATCAAAACGCAGGTTTGAACCTATTATGCTGTGTGATGAATTTCCCACTCCATCCCACTAATTTCAAACTAAAAATAGTGCAGTAATACTTAGCAAACAGAACCTCAAACTTCCCAGTTGGGAAAGTACCAAAGGCACAAAGAAATCCACTACTCTTCAAAGGGAACAAGGTAATATCATTGGTTCTTGTTAGTTATGGAAAAGAGGAAAAATGAAACACCTGCAAAAACTCCACCTCAGGGAGAAAACCGGGTAGTTCAAAATTCCAATTGTTATAAGGGACAGGTAGGAAGTTCACCTCAAAATAACAAAATCTTAGAATACACCCTAACCAAACTGCAGTAATTAAAGAAAAAAACTGCTCAAACATCTGTTCAGCTGAAAAAAATCAAACCTGAACTTAGCTGTAGATGTCTTCAAGACGTATTACATTCCATGCTTGTTCCATCTGTGCAGGTAATTTTACAAACAGCTTAACCCAGAGCTGTATTACAACTGGTCGCCACTACAGGGGAGAAACTTCAGCAGACCCGGAAAGCTTCTCTTACATAATCCATTTCATAATATCGTTCAGCAAGAGCGCCTTGTTTTGCTCATAATAATGCTGCTTCAGGAAGGAAAAGTTATTGCACCAAGACTGCTACATGTCACATCAAATCCAAAATGATGTGGAGAAGAGAATAGATGTCCAGAATTTAAAAGAGCTGAGACAACCCACTGGCCAATCCCCGGACAGCAGGCAAAATCAATACCTTTCAAAGGGGTGTTTTCTAAGCACCCCCCCCCACCAATGTTAACAATAAGCATTCCACTCAAAGCTTCTATTCAGTCCATTTGGATGCACCGTATTTAATCTATACATCCATTGCTGTTCTTTGCGCCACAGTAGTGTTTTAGTGTCCCCACCTCTTTTACTCAAAATCAGCTGATCAATAACCATGCACCACAGTAGATCAAACTGATGCTTAAACTGTTGACGGTGCTTCCAATTACATTTGGGATATACAATGGAGGTGTTCTATTACACGCATCTTAAATCTGCATGTAGTATGCCCAATGTATAGCAAATCACAAGGACATCGAAAGATGTATATTACATTAGTTGAATTACATGACGTGTTGTGCTGTAAAGTGATATGGGTACCGGTTTTAGAACTAGAACGGTGCCAGGCAAAATGGTACAGACTATAGAATGACATTACAGAGCATATTCAAAAGCATGGATTAATGAGACAAAGCCAACATGGATTTAGTCAAGGGAAATCTTACCTCACCAATCTACTACATTTCTTTGAAGGGGTGAACAAACATGTGGATAAAGGGAAGCCGGTTGATATTGTGTATCTGGATTTTCAGAAGGCGTTTGACAATGTACCTCATGAAAGACTCCATAGGAAACTGGAGAGTCACGGGATAGGAGGTAGTGCTCTATTGTGGAATGAAAACTGGTTAAAAGATAGAAAACAGAAAGTTGGGTTAAATGGTCAGTATTCTAAATGAAGAAGGGTAGATAGTGGGGTTCCCCAGGGGTCTATGCTGGGACCGCTGCTTTTTAACATATTTATTTATTTATTGCATTTGTATCCCACATTTTCCCACCTTTTTGCAGGCTCAATGTGGCTTACATTACATCATGAATAGTGGAAGTACATAAGAAAATAGACATTTAGTATTGCAAAGGATCTTGGGTAAAATGATAATGAGAAAGCATGATAGTATTATAGCAAGCAAATATCGAAAGGCATTTCTGGATATATATGTGTACGAGATCACATTTGTTGATCTTTTTGGTATACCTTGCATAGCAGCCACGCTTACCAATTGACTGCTATTTGCATGCCGTGGTGCTTTCTCTACTGAGCTGCACTGAGATGGAAATAGCGAGCGTTTGTTACCAGGACTTTTGCGGAAGTTAATTCGTAGATCGCCTTTAGGTTATGCGGTAGCGCGTTCCAGAATTGTGTACTCAAGTAGGAAAAGGTTGACGCATGCGTTAGTTTGTACTTTAGGCCTCTGCAATTGGGGAAGTGGAGATTGAGGAATGTGCGGGATGGTAGCGTTCCTGGGTGGTAGGTCTATAGATCTGACACGTAGGCTGGGGCATCTCCGTGAATGACTTTGAGGCATATTTTCAAAGCACTTAGCCTTCCAAAGTTCCATAGAAACCTTTGAAAATATGCCTCTTTGTGAACTAGGGTACATATTTTGAACGTGATGCGTTCTTTGAGTGGTAGCCAGTGTAGCTTTTGTTGCACTTTCATATTTAGTTTTATCGAATATGAGTCTAGCTGCTGTGTTCTGGGCTGTTTGAAGTTTCTTGATTATTTGCTCTTTGCAGCCAGCATAGAGTACACGTTGCAATAGTCTAGACGGCTGAGTACCATTGATTGTACCAGGTTACGGAAGACAGTCCTTGGGAAGAAAGGTCTTACTCTTTTTAATTTCCACATTGAGTAGAACATCTTCTTAGTTGTGTTTTTTGCGTGATTCTCAAGTGTAAGGTGATGATCAATGGTAACTCCAATAATTTATAAATGATCTAGAGATGGGAGACTAGGCATCCAAATGGCAGATGATGCTTAATGTGAGCAAGTGCAAAGTGATGCATGTGGGAAAGAGGAACCCGAACTACAGTTACGTGATGCAAGGTTCTACATTAGGAGTCACCGACCAGGAAAGGGATCTAGGTGTCATTGTTGATGATATGTTATCAATAGGTTGCCCTTCTTCGTCAGATCGGAAATAAGCAAATGTGCTAGCTGACAGTGTATATAAGTGAAAACATTCAAGCATTACTATGACAGTCTGACAGGGTGGGAGGATCTGACGAAGAAGGGCAACCTTCGAAAGCTAATCAAGAAATGTATTAAGTTATGTCCAATAAAAAAGGTATCATCTTATTTTCTTTTCCATGTTTTATTTTGTTTGATTTCTATTGATAACCTTAAGAGTGGACTAACACGGCTACCACACTCCTCTACTTGATGATATGTTGAAACCCTCTGCTCAGTGTGCGGTGGCAGCTAAGAAAGCAAATAGAATGTTAGGTATTATTAGGAAAGGAATGAAAAACAAAAATGAGGACATTATAATGCCTTTGTATTAGGGCTGTACACTTAACATGTTTTAAAGTGATTAACGCGTTAATAATTTTAACGCATTAATCGCATCAAGCTGCTTGCTCCTGTTTCCACTACCTATCTTTCTCTATTTCCTCCTCTCCCAGACTCTTCCTCCCTCTGGCATATTTTACTTTCTTAGTGCTGCCCCCCTCCCTCCGTAGTGCTCCTGCAGCTTGTTCTCTCCTATCCCCCCCACCCACCGCCGCTGTATACCAGCAGCCTTTTCTCTCCTGCCACTCTGGCATCTCATCCCTCCCCCACCCAGCCCGCCGAACTTGCCTTGTACACACGGCGGCATTAAGCATGGGCTGCTCCTCTGTAATTGGAGCCCTCCCTCTCTAGTGTCCCGCTTCCTCTGATGAAACTTCCTGTTTCCTGCTGCAGAAGTCGGATGGTTACAGAGGAGCTGAGCAGCGTGTGCTTAATGTTGCCGTGTATACAAAGCAAGTTCGGAGGGCTGTGTGGAGTGGGGAATGAAATGCCACAACATAGGGTGGTAGGAAAGAAAAGGCTGCTGGTGTGTGGTGGGAGAGGGGTAGGAGAAAACAAGCTGCAGGAGCATCAGGGAGGGAGGGGGTCAGCAGCAGGAGAGAAAAATATATGTAGGAGGGAGGAAGAGTCTGGGAGAGAGTCACAGGGTGGCTGGAGAGAAAAGGCTATTGGAGCGCCCAGGGAGGAAGCGGTAGGAGAAAGGGAGGAAATTGTATGTGGAGATGAGATTCTGCCAATGGAGAGGAGAGAAAGGGAAGGGATGAGGTGAGATGGTGCCCATAAAGAGGAAGGGAGAGATGGAGGAGATGGTGCCCAGAGAGACGAAGGGAGAGAAGAGAAATGGAGGAGATGGTGCCCACGGAGGGGAGGAGAGACCAGAGAAGGGGTGTCTACGAAGGGGAGGAGAGACCAAAGCAGAGAGGAGATGGTGCCCATGGATGAAGGGGAAGGGAAGGGATAGAAACAAGACAGATATAAAAAGGAAGAAAAATGATAGAAAGTTTTAATGTGAAAGATATGTATAGGGGAAGAAGCGAAGAAAAGATGAAGGGAGAAAAGAAACAGTGAGAGGAGGTCCTGAAAATAGAGTTCAGAGCACAGACAGAGGAACAGAACCAGAGACATGGAATAAGATGATTAGCAAAATAAAATCAATGGGCAACAAAAATAAATGATTTTATTTTCAGTTTAGTAACTGAAGTACAGTATCCTGCTTATAATCGAACGAGAAAAACGCCCAAGTTCCGACCTAAATCGGGAGATGGACATTTATCTCACAAAAACGAATAACGCGGTATAATCAAAGGCCGAATTTGGACGTTTTCAACTGCACTCCGTCGCGGATGCGGACAACGTTGATGGGGGCGTGTTGAAGGCGTGGTGAAGGCGGAACTGGGGCGTGGTTATCTGCCGATCAGAGATGGGCGCCTTTCGCCGATAATGGAAAAAAAATATGCGTTTTTAGCGAGAATTTAGGGCACTTTTCCTGGACCCTGTTTTTCCACGAATAAGGCCCCAAAAAGTGCCCTAAATGACCAGATGACCACTGGAGGGAATCGGGGATGACCTCCCCTGACTCCCCCAGTGGTCACGAACCCCCTCCCACCACAAAATATGCCGTTTCACAACTTTTTATTTTCACCCTCAAATGTCATACCCACCTCCCTGGCAGCAGTATGCAGGTCACTGGAGCAGTGGACTTCAGGCAGGTGGACCCAGGCTCATCCCCCCCCCCCCACCTGTTACACTTGTGCTGGTAAATGGGAGCCCTCCAAACCGCCCCCCAAACCCACTGTACCCACGTGTAGGTGCCCCCCTTCACCCCTTAGGGCTATAGTAATGGTGTAGACTTGTGGGCAGTGGGTTTTGAGGGGGATTTTGGGGGCTCAACACCCAAGGGAAGGGTGCTATGCACCTGGGAGCTGTTTTACCTTTTTTTTTTTTTTTGTAAAACTGCCCCCTAGGGTGCCCGGTTGGTGTCCTGGCACGTGAGGTGGACCGGTGCAGTACGAATCCTGGCCCCTCCCACGAATAAATGTCTTGGAGTTATTCGTTTTTGAGCTGGGCGTTTTCGGTTTCCATTATCGCTGAAAAACAAAAACGCCCAGCTCAAAAAAAGATAAACGTCCATGTTTTTTTCGAAAATACGATTCGGTCCGCCCCTTCACGGACCCGTTCTCGGAGATAAACGCCCATGGAGATAGGCGTTTCTGTTCGATTATGCCCCTCCATGCCAGTTTTGAATATTAACATCTGCAGTCTATAATTTGCACTGTACAGGTGAAAATGTGTGTGGGGGGGGGGAAGACACATTATGTGATTAATCGTGCGATTAAATTTTTTGGGCGTGCCGAGTAGTGCGATTACAATTTTAAATTGACTTACAGCCCTACTTTGTATTGCTCCATACTGTGTGCAATTCTGGTCACCGCATCTCCAAAATGATATAGTGGAATTTGAAAAGGTACAGGGAAGGGCGACATAAATGATGAAGGGATGGGACAACTTCCCTATGAGGAAAGGCTAAAGCGGCTATGGCTCTTCAACTTTGAGAAAAGACGGCTGAGGGGAGATATGATAGAAGTCTATAAAATAATGAGCGGAGTGGAACGGGTAGATGTGAATCGCTTGTTTTCTCTTTCCAAAAATACCAGGACTAGGTGCATGCAATGAAGCTACAAAGTAGTAAATTTAAAACAAATCTGAGAAAATATTTCTTCACTCTCCTTTATTTTCTGACCTGGGCCCAAGCAGGTCTAACACCAGTCTTAACCCTCACTGTATAGCTGGTGAGGATTCCCAGGCATCCCCAACTAAGGACCTCCTCCAAAGGTGGCCAGAACTCCCTTCTACCAAGCTCTGGCAACAGCATTCTTGAGCCATCGACAGCTAAGCATGTGTGGGGTGCTGGCATCAGTGGCTTAGGGTCATTGCTGCTGCCTGCCAAGCTTGGTAAAACAGAGTTCTGGCCACCTTCAGAGAAAGTATTTAGCTGACAGAGCTTGAGGATCCTCATTAGCTAAAGTATTTATATTTTGAGGTGGAGGTAGGGCGGAGCACAGAAAATGTTATGCCCACCCACTTTGGGCTCAGGCCCACCCAAAACTGGCTGTCTGGCTACGCCACTGCCCTACATGCTAGAATCACTCTCATTCTCCCCCTCTGCTGGTAGGAAGACATATATTTACTCATTGGGAATGGTCTTGGGAGTTGATAAAGAATTATCAATTGCAGACAATGGCAGCAAAAAAAAAAAGCTTATTTTGATCGTAAGTTCCAGAAGGCCTCCTCTGACTCAAGGGAATTATTCACTATGTATTGTTCATTCACTTACCACTCAAAGGCAAGTACCTTTTAATTAGATTTCTAGTGATCAGCTTGCTTGTGTATTTTAGGATAAAGTATTAAAAATAACTAGGTCTTTTACTGCAGTTCAATTACCAAAGATTGCTTTTAAGGGAGAAAGAAAATCTAAATGAGAGGAGTTCTCGCTTGCTGTATGCCAGCAGGTATTAGAGCCAATTCAAACTTAAAATAATTTATCTAATTTGTTAAATTTTATGTTCAATCCAATATTTAAATGTTTGAAGGAGGAAATTGCTATACTAGAGAGAGTGATTATTAATAAGTCTTAATGGACTATCAATCAGGGCTGTGTCCTGGATTCTTTAACAAAACAAAACAAAAACAGACGGGCAACCATTGTTGAAAAATAGAACTCTTGACTGTAGAAAAGCAGAGAATTTTTGACCAATTTGATTCCTGCCATTCCTAGTAAAAGTAATGGAGAAGCTTGTATTGCATCAATTATGGTTTTTTGGTTACTTAATATACCACCTTTAGTACAATGCAGAGCAAAGCAGTATACAATTTCATAATAAATATATATAAACATAAAACAACAGAAAAGGAAAGAACCACCCCAAAGAGTCAGTAATAGTCTGAATGAAATTTACTAATTGTAGAAGAGAATTCTTAAATTGCAAGCTGTATAGTGCATGTTTCAAACCAGCTGTCAGACTGAAAACATACCACTAACCAAGAAAAGCCTGACTGAAAAACAAAAAGTCTTCTAAGCAGGTTCTTCTCTCAACTCATAGGGGAGAGAATGTCATAGTTGTGAGGCTAAAAAATAAAAAGCAGATGTCAGTGGAGACTCTAAATGGACTTGAGCGGGAGATGGTAGAGAGAGAGAGAGAAACAATTCATCTGAAGAGCTCAAGTGCTAGCAGGGACAAAGAAAAGGAGTAAAAAAACAGGGGCTCCTGAGTGGAGTGCCTGAGTGGCCAAGAGTTTTAAACTGACAACAAAGGATTGGCAGTCAATGGTACTGAAAGAGCAATGGGTATCCATGGTCAAATTTGCTATCATGATACAACAAATTAATAACTGAATTCTGAACCATCTACAGATGTTGGATAGATCTTTGTGGTAATCCTGCAAGAACTGTATTACAGTAGTCTAATCTACTAAGTACTAACACAGAAAGGGGCTCATTTTCAAAGTTCCATAGGTTACTATGGGGCTCATTTTTAAAGCACTTAGACTGACAAAGTTTCATAGTAACCTATGGAACTTTGTAAGTTTAAGTGACTGAAAATACGCTTCAGTATATAACTTTGTAAGTATAAGTACTTTGAAAATACACCTCAAAGTCTCACTTTGGATGGGAGAGGGGGGGTAGGGTTAGTGAGTGTGTTTGTAGAATGTGTGAAGTATGAATGGGGACGATTGGTGTGGGGGGGGGGGGGGGCAATAACAGAGAAAAATACATGAATGTAAAGAACCTGCATTTTAAGGACTACTTCGATGGATATGACACAACCAGTGCAGAACTTAAGAAACCATCTCGTTGGTTACTGTGGG
This sequence comes from Microcaecilia unicolor, assembly GCF_901765095.1. Lineage (NCBI taxonomy): Eukaryota > Metazoa > Chordata > Amphibia > Gymnophiona > Siphonopidae > Microcaecilia > Microcaecilia unicolor. The sequence continues at coordinate 67,810,069 of NC_044042.1, read as the reverse complement.
TTGACAAATTTATTTTCTATTATCTATTTGCTGTCACTATATGTTGTGTGACTTTGCACTGTGTATGAATTAATAAAAAGTTTAAAAAATATATTAATTGTGAGGATTTTTCTAGAAGACCTCGGACAGCTCAAAACTGTCATAATGCGTAGAAACTGAGTGTTACTATGACAGAAATATGAGATTCAAATGATAGGTGTTGATCTATGATCACAACTAAATATTTAAAAGAAGACACCTAAATACTTAAAAGAACTACAAATTAAACTGGGGCACCAGATAATGTGAGTGCAGAGAATGAACAGCAAAGATGGTTGCCTAACCAAATTGCATTAGTTTTGGCTGGGTAAAGGACCAGATGGTTATTAGCAAGCCAAGAGGACACTTGGGTAAGGCAATACTGAAGTAATACAATATCGAATGCAAAAGCATTGGTATAATGAACCAAAAGAATATCAGCAGCATAGTAATGTGCATAAATACCTGTATCCTGGACTATAGTGGCTAAAAGGCTAATGAAAACCAAAGAAGAGACAGCATGGAACTCTAGAAGAGAGAAGTCGAGCAGAGGATGTGGAGTGGTTAAAAAATACTGTGAAGAAATACTTTTGAAGGAATGATGCAAACCAGTTCCAGACCATGCCTGTTAGACCAAAAGATGGTAGTCTAGTGAGAAAAAGATCATGGTCAACTAGATCAAATGCCGATAAAAAGGTCCGATGAAACTACCAAAGGCCCTATGAACTTCACTACTTAATGAAGTAATGATAGTCTCAGTGCTATGACATGATCTGAAACCTGATTGCTGTGGGTGCAAAATATGCACTTGTTCATATTATTATTACATTTTATTGATAAGAATGAGCTACTAGATATGTTTCAATTTGGCTTGTGGGCCAAGTATGGCACAGAGACATTGACTCAATGCTCGATATCCATATTTGAGCTTTGATAGGGTGGAAACATACTTGGAGCCCTGTTTACTAAGGTGTGCTAGCGCTTTAGCACATGCTAACGCTAGAAACACCCATATATTCCTATGGGTGTCTAGCGTTAGTGTGTGCTAAAAACACTAGCACGCCTAAAGCGCAGCTTAATAAACAGGGCCCTTGGTGTTATTGGATGTAGCTTCTGCCTTCAATATTTATTTAAAAAATGTATAGCCTGCATCATCTGCTATTCTGAGTGGTTTCCAAACTACACTCATAATAAAATCTTACATAAATAGAACAAAACTAAAAACTTTGCTTGTAAACTGCCTAGGGGATAGGTGGTGTATAAATTTAAAAAGAAAATATATATATATTTTCTTCTCAAGATAATCAAAGACATTAGAACCCTAAAGTAAAAACCCTCGCTCAAAGGCTTGCTTCTTAAATCGTAAATATGAAGTTATCTGCCTTAACTCCAACAGTAAAGAATTCCACAATATAGCACCAGCTACTCCAAAAACAGCAGCTCTGTGTGTCTGTAAACTAATCTGATGAAAAGATGGATCATTTAGGGGCTCATTTTCAAAGCACTTAGATTTACAAAGCTCTGTAGATTACTAAGGAACTTTGTAAGTCTAAATGCTTTGAAAATGCACATCTTAATATTTTATCAGCAGAATGTAATGAACGTACCGGTTGGTAAGAATGTAAAGCAAACCTGCAAAGAGACATCTTTCTTTAAGGCCCTATAAACCAAAGACAAAATTTTGAAATGAATCCTTCAAACCCAGGCAAAATATATCCAAAACGAGACGGCCCTAAGAGTATCCTGGCCACTGCATTCTGGGCCACCTGCAACACCTGGAAATATCCCGGTCTCCCCAAATAAACAGGCATTACAATAATCAAATAGTGGAATGATGTATGATTGTACCACTCTCCTGAAATTCTCCAGGGACAACAGGTCTCAAAGCCTCTTCATCATTCTCAATTAAAAAAAAAAATTATCTTAACAACCTTACAATTGAGATTTAAAAGACAAGGCAGAACCTAAAATCACCCCAGATAACAAGACTCTGTCAAAATTAGTATTGTAATACTCCTAATAATGACTTCAGAAGTAAAGCTATTACCACAATCTCCAGACAAAAATAAAATTTGAGTCTTTGCTGTGTTCAACTTGAGCCTATGTGCATTCATCCAAGTTTGAACATTTTCTATACAGACATGTAAGAAATCTAACATCTCAGACAGATCCTTTCTGAGAAGGAAAAGAATTGCAGGTCATCAGCATAAATTCTTTACTGCACTCCAAGATTAGAAAGGAGTGTACAAATGGGTAAGATATAAATATTAAACAACACTGATGATAAGGTTGAACCTTGCGGGACTCCTGTTGTAATCTCTTGCCAGGTAGAAAAACCATCATCTTTCTGGACTCTATATTTCCGATGCTCTAAGTAAGAAGGAGGAGAACCAGCTATAAGCTTTACCTCCAATTCCTAAGGCAGATAAGCAGTCCAATAAAAACCTATGATCAACCATATCAAATGCTGCAGAAATGTCTAATATTATGAAGAGAAACTCAGTACTTTGATGAAAACCTTTGTCTAATAATATCAGTAATAAAAAGCAACAGAGTTTCTGTAGAGAATTTTGGTCTAAATTCAAACTGACAACCACTCAGTTCCTTATTTACCTCCAAGAAATGCTGTAATTGCAGTAATGCCCGTTTCTCAAAAACGTATGCCAAAAAAAAAAACAGCAAAGAGACTGGACGATAATTCTCAGGTCTAGTCACATCCAATTTTTCACTTTTCAAAATCACTTAGTTTTGGTTGCATGATTAAGATCTTATGGGACTGCAAGTCATCAACAATTTCAAGAAACTCATGGCAACTGTAAATCTAAATGGATCACTATGGAACTGGGCATGGCCCTTTCATCAGTAATGTTTAACTTATATATGCATCTGATCTAAATTGTTGGCAGGACTAGGATTGCAGTATAGACTTTATGCTGATGATTAGCAATTTGTGTACCCATTCATGGATCAGTAATGGAGAGGTAAAAACTCTGTAGATCTTTATATTAGGACTATTCAGTCTTGAATGACTAGTAATTGGCTCTCTTTGAATGTGGTAAAGACACAGATTATGTGGTTATCTAGTAGAGTGGATAAGAATGTATGTCCAGATACTTTCCAATTTTGATTGAATTTCATTTCTGACAGTACAAGAAGTAGGGAATCTTGGTATTTTGCTAAATTCATCACTTCCTTTTAAGCCCCAGATGAGAATGGTGATTAAAACCATATTTTACAAAATAGATTGAGAAACTTGTTGAATCAGGACAACTTTTGTACTGTAGTTCAGAATTTAGTAATGCCACATTTTGATTTTTGTAATGCTTTATATCTTGGCTTGTCACAATAATTTTTGTGGGCCCTCCAAGTAGAACAGAATGCAGACACAATACCTCTTTATTATTATTTAGGATATGAAGCAGTTGAATGTATATTTCTATAAGCAGGCCTTTTCAGAAAGCTAAGGTAGTCTGGTGATTTTTTTCTTTTTTGGGGGGAGGGCGTCTGTATGTCTTAGATTTTAAGATTTAGTATTATCTTATGGGTTTTAGTTTTTATTGTAACCCACTTAAAACTACTGTATATAAACAAAAAGGTCTCACATGTAGGTTTCCCTATGAAACTGGAGTTAATAAAGCATAATATTTTATAGCACTACTGGACCTACACAGCACCGTACTGTGGTGGCAAGTATTCAGGTACAGTATGCATTTATTCCACAGGGCTTAGTTTAAGTGCATAACTGAGGCAATGGGAGATTGCGTGACTGGCATCAAGGAGGTTTAATAGACAGGAGATGAAGTGACATCAGAATGCTGAAACCAATTAGGTCAGTCTAAGTTTTCCCTTCCCAGCGCAGCTGTCATCCCCGTTCACTCAAAACAAAGCAAGCAAACCTATGAGCTGCTGCATCCACCTTGTCGTTCTTTATTGTTGGTAGCATATTTATTTAACCTCACTTATATTTTCAAACATGCCATCTTGTGCAGCATACGGATGTGCACAGAGGAAGTATAATAATGGAATAACATTTCATAGGTAGAGTAGTAATTTGTTATAAATCTTAATCAGTGGTCAGTTGGAGGGGCTGGTTACAGGGACACCCTAGCACGTGTTATATCGTGCATAGAGTTTTTTTCTCCTGGTAATGGGCCACTAAAACAGACGTATAACAGAGAGAGGGAGCGAAGCACAAAAAAGCCAAGAAACAAAACAAAAAGCACCAAGGGCCTTCAAAGAAAGGGGATAAAGTCTTTAATTGTATAAACTGATGAAGCAATACTTAAATGGACCCAACAAGGTCCGTGTTTTGGCACCCAGCGCCTGCATCAGGGGTCTATATTAAACATAAAAACAGTAATTTATAAAATATATATATATATATATACACATGCATATACATACATATGTAGTAGGAACCATAATCATTGATGTACATATATATTACAAATAAAACTAATAACATACAGATTGGGTGGCAGAGCCGGCGGTGGGAGGTGGGTCTGGTGGATGGGAGGCAGGGATAGTGCTGGACAGACTTTATACGGTCTGTGCCAGGGCTGGTGGTTGGGAGGCGGGAATAATGCTGGGCAGACTTATACGGTCTGTACCAGAGCTGGTGGTGGGAGGCGGGGCTGGTGGTTGGGAGGCGGAGATAGTGCTGGGCAGACTTATACGGTCTGTGCCCTGAAGAGGACAGGTACAAATCAAGGTAGGGTATACACAAAAAGTAGTACATATGAGTTTATCATGTTGGGCAGACTGGATGGACCATGCAGGTCTTTTTCTGCCGTCATCTACTATGTTACTATGTATATGCTCATATATTAGGAACCTTAAAAATTAGAATACATATATATAACATATATATCAAATAATATTCAAAATCATTATAATATGAAACTACAATGTAAACTGAAATCAGATTGCTAGTATATATCAAAATACATACAATCAATATCACAAGGTGTGTCTAATAAAATTACTGACATAATGCCTACGTAACTACCTCCAATATCTTGTGCAATATAAAATGAATCAGCTCATATCAGTATATATGCAAGATATTATTACAGTATTTATATACAGCATACATACATACATCCCATCACATAACTTTTTCCAAACTGTTCACCATATACTTATCTTGTGCTGGCAGCGCCTGCATATTCACCCAGCAATATAGTCAAAAGCACAACTCTCTGAAGAGCTTAATGTCCCAATATTTTAGTAATCCTTAAAGTAAGCCAAGATCATTTGGAGTTATTGTTTGGCAAAATTCAGTGTCTCGGGGGTATATAACAACAATTCATCAGCTAGGCAGTTCATTGATGCTTATAGAAAAATGTTTGTGCTTAATGATCTACAAGATATTCTCTGCCTGCCACTGGAAACTGTATCAAGCAATTACATAGCCGAAGTAATACCTTCAGCATCAGTCCTTAACAATTCTATGAGTAGACACAGGCTCATTGATCTTGTTGAAAGTGTAATAGCAGACCATGATTACACCTATATCCCAAGACCTGACCATCTGTCCATGTGTTCAGAAAGAATTATTGTATATATTACTGGATTTGTTGTTTTTAAGTTGCAAACATCTCTACATTGTGAGCCCTGCATAAACACTTTGAATGATAAAAGTGGCGGCGCACTGTATTCATTGATAACACAGAAAAGTAAAGGTCACCGTATTTTTCCCTCAACAGATGTTACTGAAATTTGTATGAAGTGTGAAAATTATTTTAGATGCTGTTTTCTATCCAGCTAGCCCAGCAGTTTCCCTTTCTCGAGTTTCTTGTTTTGAAATAGTGCAGTCTGTGTTAACAAGCTTCTCAAACAGAACTATATTCTCGGTTTTGTCAGGTCACATGTATGAATACGATCCAGTAGAAAATCATGTGCTTTTGTTAATTAAAGCTGTGGCAGAAAAATATTTGCAAGTGCGATTTTATTATGCGGAGAAACAATACACTGCCAAAATACAAAATAGCAAGCAGCACAGTATTAGTCGCCAAATTTATACAAAGTTGATTATTTTCAGTGGAAAATAAATCTATTGGCTGCCTGCTATGTGAATATTCCATCACTGTTTAATTATTGCTACCAAGTATTACATACTTAGGGCATGTGCCTTAAACATAGATTGTTTACATTTATCTAGCCCTTACATGCACATGGTATTGCTTATTAAACCCGAAAGCAAAACCAAAGTGTGGTTAAACAATTTGGTATAAACTGTGTTGTTTATGACTTTACTTGTTAAGAAATGTTTTGAGTTCTACTGATAAATATCTGTTGTGTTATTTTGGTGGGTGGAGTCAGGTGGGCTTCTAGGGAGGGAGGGGAGTATGGGAGGGGAAGGGCTCTTGGGGTATGTTCTCTATAAAAGTTTTTATTGTGCCATGTTGGATGGTTTACTGTTTTTTCTTGTTCTGTATGAAGCTTATCAACCAACATGTTTTGCTTTTAATAAAGATGATTAAAACATAAAAAATAAGTTTTGAATGTTAATGAATTCTATTATTCTGTCTCACTGTATTTCCAGTTTTGGCACAGTATGAGCCATCACAAGAAAAAAACATAAGAAAACCAATGGGCTGCATTAGGGGCTTATAGCCCAATTACGTATGTTTCAACAAATAAGAGATCTGTTTAACAGAAAATATTTTTATTATTTTGACTTATAAACCACTTGTCCCTGAAACATGCTCAAACAACAGAATAATCCATTTGTGTATCTAAAAGGTAAACTTCTACAAAACAGAAGAAACATGCTGTGGTCACACCTCTCCTTAAGAAGCCTTCACTCGACCCTACTTGTCCCTCTAATTACCGACCCATCTCCCTCCTTCCTTTTCTCTCCAAATTACTTGAGCGTGCTGTTCACCGCCGCTGCCTTGATTTTCTCTCCTCACATGCTATTCTTGACCCACTACAATCTGGTTTTCGCCCTCTCCACTCAACCGAAACTGCGCTTACTAAAGTCTCCAATGACCTATTACTGGCTAAATCCAGAGGTCAATATTCCATCCTCATTCTTCTTGATCGTTCCGCTGCTTTTGACACTGTCGATCACAGCATACTTCTCGATACCCTGTCCTCACTTGGATTCCAGGGCTCTGTCCTTTCCTGGTTCTCTTCCTACCTCTCCCTCCGCACCTTTAGTGTTCACTCTGGTGGATCCTCTTCTACTTTTATCCTTCTGCCTGTCGGCGTACCTCAGGGTTCTGTTCTTGGTCCCCTCCTCTTTTCTATCTACACTTCTTCCCTTGGTTCATTAATCTCATCCCATGGCTTTTCCTACCATCTCTATGCTGATGACTCCCAAATCTACCTTTCTACCCCTGATATCTCACCTTGCATCCAAACCAAAGTTTCAGCGTGCTTGTCTGACATCGCTGTCTGGATGTCTCAACGCCACCTGAAATTAAATATGACCAAAACCGAGCTTCTCATTTTCCCCCCCAAACCCACCTCCCCGCTCTCCCCGTTTTCTATTTCTGTTGATGGCTCTCTCATTCTCCCTGTCTCCTCAGCTTGAAACCTTGGGGGTCATCTTTGACTCTTCTCTCTCCTTCTCTGCTCATATCCAGCAGATTACCAAGACCTGTCGTTTCTTTCTTTACAACATCCGTAAAATCCGCCCCTTTCTTTCCGAGCACTCAACCAAAACCCACACCCTTGTCACCTCTCGTTTAGACTACTGCAATCTGCTTCTTGCTGGCCTCCCACTTAGTCACCTCTCCCCTCTCCAGTCGGTTCAAAACTCTGCTGCCCGTCTCGTCTTCCGCCAGGGTCGCTTTACTCATACTCCCCCTCTCCTCAAGACCTTTCACTGGCTCCCTATCCGTTTTCGCATCCTATTCAAACTTCTTCTACTAACCTATAAATGTACTCACTCTGCTGCTCCCCAGTATCTCTCCACACTCGTCCTTCCCTACACCCCTTCCCGTGCACTCCGCTCCATGGATAAATCCTTCTTATCTGTTCCCTTCTCCACTACTGCCAACTCCAGACTTCGCGCCTTCTGTCTCGCTGCACCCTACGCCTGGAATAAACTTCCTGAGCCCCTATGTTTTGCCCCATCCTTGGCCACCTTTAAATCTAGACTGAAAGCCCACCTCTTTAACATTGCTTTTGACTCGTAACCACTCGCCTCCACCTACCCTCCTCTCTTCCTTCCCGTTCACATTAATTGATTTGATTTGCTTACTTTATTTATTTTTTGTCTATTAGATTGTAAGCTCTTTGAGCAGGGACTCTTTCTTCTATGTTTGTGCAGCGCTGCGTACGCCTTGTAGCGCTATAGAAATGCTAAATAGTAGTAGTAGTAGTAAGATGTGATTCCATGTGCCCCAATGAAAGCAGAATTGAATTCTACTTCCATTTAATTTCAATATATTCCACTACAACATTTAAGAGGAACCCATCAGGAAACAGGATATCCTCAATGAAATTTGCCCATCTTTATTGTATAGTGTATTTATTTAGTTTTTAGTGTAGAAAAATGAGCACAAAATACAGAGTTTAAAATTGCTGTTTCTACAAGCTATAATAATTTTTAAGCTGTTTTAGAGATATTCAATTGTTATTTCATGATATTTATATCTACAAATGGGAAGCTTTCAAATAAATTAAAAAGCTGTCCAATAAGTAAAAAAAAATTGTCCTCCACCTTTTAAGGCACTGCTGCCTACCCAACGGAAACAGCTTTAGCCTTGTTACAAATGGACCAACCCTAAAAAAACGACAATGTGGATGCAGCAGCTCGTAGGTTTGCTTGCTTTGTTTTGAGTGAATGGGGATGACGGCTGCGCTGTGAAGGGAAAACTTAGACTGTCCTAATTGGCTTCGTTGCATACAGTGGATTAGATAGGCTCACTTCCACTCCTGTCTATTAAACCTCCTCCTTGATTGGCACAAGGTCATGAGGCGTCATAGTGGCAAAACAACCGAGATCCTGGCCAGTACACATGAGCGGAAAGGACGAGTCTCTATCATTTTATAAGAAATGCAACATATAAATCTCTTTAACATATACTCACCACACAACCTCTACTAAAAGCGTTCATTAGCGCCCCCAGAGCAAGAGACAGTCGCATGCTGACAACCACACACTGGACCTCGACCTTTCAGAGCACCTCTCTGCCCGCTAGCCCCGCCCCCTGTAGTTAAATCAGTGGCCAGTAGCCACCGCTGCCAGAAGTTTCGCGCAGAAGCCCGGTGTTTAGTTTTCGATGAGGTTTCATTCCCGCCCTTTACATCCTGCCCCCTTCAACTCGAGAACTTCCGGTGATGACTGACGAGAAGCTAGGGAGAGGAAGGCGGGAGTTAAGGTCAGGGTGGTGAGAGTAAAAGTACAATCCGACAATAGGAGTGCACCAGTAGCATAGGGAGAGAACGGATGGATATGGGGAGAGGGAATAGTATAGCAGTAGGATGGGAAGGAAGGCCCGTGTATGGGGTGGCAGTAAGATGTGGGGGAACACGGATATTACAGATAGTGCGTCAGTGGGGAGTAGAGATATGAGGGAGGACAGATACGGTGTGTGTGTGTGTTCACCTTAAGGTGGGGAGAGAGTATAGATATGGGGATGGTGGGAGTGGAATAGTGTACCAGTAGGATGGAGAGAGGGCATGGTTGTTACTTGGTTGATATATAGGGAAGTGTTGTTGAAGACCCAGATTTAGCAGGTATAATAGCTGACATTTTCTGAAAAGTGTGGTAGCGGTGAATGCTCTTTCTTCACAGATCAGTTTCCTAAAATTTAGGAATTCTGTTACCTGAATATAAAAATTGTGAACAGGACACTGGTTACTCACAAGTTTTAGGTTTTCCTATCTCTTAAACAAATGTCTAGGAATAAAAATCCATCAGTAAGGGGATAAAAATTTGTCACTTTTCAGGGAAGTGGAACTATTGGAAGTGGGCGGTGCTGGAGGCTTTTCCAGTGCACATGTGAATGGCAATTCTATAATCTTCTAAGTATCTATATTTACACTTCCTTTGTATGCATAAATGTCAGTAATATTACTTACATGCATATATGTGCATGTACAAAGTGCTAGCAGGGCACCTAAGTTCTATTTTGCAAATGCCTGCTAACTCACATAGGTCCTCTTTTACTAAACCGCACTAGCGATTCCCAGCATGACATTTTGAATTGGCTGTGCCACAGTTGCTGCATGGGAATGGCTAGCGCAGTTTAGTAAAAGAGGCCCATAGTGTGTATTCGCTGGCCTCCCACTTAGTCACCTCTCCAGTCGGTTCAAAACTCTGCTGCAGCTGCCCGTCTCGTCTTCTGCCAGGGTCACTTTACTCATACTACCCCTCTCAGGTGGCTTCACTGGCTCCCTATCCGTTTTCGCATCCTGTTTAAACTTCTTCTACTAACCTATAAATGTATTCACTTTGCTGCTCCCCAGTATCTCTCCACACTCGTCCTTCCCTACTCCTCTTCTCGTGCGCTCCGATCCATGGATAAATCTTTCTTATCTATTCCCTTCTCCACTACTGCCAACTCCAGACTTTGCTCCTTCTGTCTCGTTGCACCCTATGCCTGGAATAAACTTCCTGAGCCCCCACGTCTTGCCCCATCCTTGACCATCTTTAAATCTAGATTGAAAGCCCACCTCTTCAACATTGCTTTTGACTTGTAACCACTTGTACCTCTCGCTTCTACCTACCCTCCTCTCCTCTTTCCTCTACACATTAATTGATTTGCTTACGTTATTATTTTTGTCTATTAGATTGTAAGCTGTTTGAGCAGGGACTTTCTATGTTTGTGCAGCGCTGCGTATGCTTTGTAGCGCTATATAAATGCTAAATAGTAGTAGTAGTAGGGATGTATACAGGGGTGAAGCATGGGTGGGGCTCCCAATTATGTACATAACATGCCCAAATGATTGAAAGCTCCACGCTGTTCCAAACAACATTCTAAAAATAGCGCTGGAACAGTGCGGGGCTTTACAGCTCCTATGATCAGAGAGAATAGCATGCAAATTTATGCACACTATTATCTCTGATCATGTGCTCAGGCACATTCCTCCTGCACTTGTTTGACAGGTCCAGGCTGTGAAAAGCCCAGACTTGTCAAACACAGGTGCTGTAGGTCCATGGGACCACCAGACCCCAAACAGCAAGGCCCTGGTGGCCTAATGCCCCCACCAAGCCCCCGTGACACAGGGGCTGGAGTTCTGGCGGACCTCCAGTCCCTCCATCCCCCCTGACACAAGTTCACGGGGGGGGGGGGGGAGGGGGGCTGGACATACGGTGGATCTCCAGTCCCCCCTCGCACCCCCCACAAAAAAGCCCTGGTGGCCCAGTGGGCTGCAAATCAAGCCCCCCCTAACCTGGTGGTGTAGCGGCCGTCTGCCCCGTCCCCCTGTTGGAGGAGGGAGGTAGTATACTCCCTCCTCTTCCAGCGCTGCCTTGAAAATGGCTGTGCCCAGCCCTGCCCAGTCATTCTGGGATGCACTGGGCGGAGCTTCACACCATATAAGAGAGAAACTGGGATGCGTTGGGTAGGGCTTCACATCATATAAGGGAGAACTTGTGTCAGAACTGGAGGTACACCGGACCTCCAGCCCCTGTGTTGCGGGGGGGGGGGGGGGGTCGGGGTTCCTGCTCCTGCGGGGGGGGGGGGGCTGTATTGGGGTGAATGGGGTGCACTGCCCACTGATCATTGAGCAGGAATATGTTTAGCATGTATTTGCATGCTTCGTGTGCTAAGAGCCCTGTTTAACATGCATTTGCATGCTAGTTGTGGTCAGAACCCACGAGCGTGTTGTTTCATGTGCTCAGGGGCTCTGATCATGGGGCGGTAGCAAACATAGGTGTTAGTATGTGTAGAATTATGAGCACAGTCGTGCACTATAGAATGGGTCAAAAGGGCTTGGGAAAGAAACTAGTGTAAACAAAAGGAAGAATGTGGTTTAACAGGTTTAGTAAAGCAGATGGTGAGAAAAAAAAAGATGAACAAACCGCATGGATACAACTACAAAGAAAATATAAATACGCAATAAAACAGACCAGAGGTCGTACTACAAAACTAAAATTGGGCCGGACTACAAAAATATGAAGAAACTATACCATCTCGTGAACAAACTGCTAGACACGACACCACGGTTACCACAACCAACACTGACATCCCATCTGCAGACAACCTTGCTAAATATTTCAATTAAAAAATCAGAAACCTACACAAAACCCTACCTCAGAACAATATGGTCATAGAAAACTTCATTAATGGTCTAGACGCAATCCCTGATGAATACCCTGCTGACCGAATATGGTCAAATTTCGCTCTACTCACCTTCGACACAGTTACCCAGGTGATTAAACAATACTTAAACAGCCACTGTCAACTGGACACCTGCCCCAACTACCTAATACGATCTGCCCCCCAACGCTACATAATAGATCTCACATCCCACTTAAACATCATGTTACAACAGGATATATACCCTCAAGAAAAAGGCAATATCCTGCTCACCCCAATACCAAAAGACACCAAGAAAAAACAAATGATATTACCAACTACCACCCAGTAGCTTCTATCCCATTAGTAGTCAAACTCATGGAAGGACTGGTGACCAAACAACTCAATGACTACATAAACAAATTCACTATACTACATGAGTCACAATCAGGATTTTGACCCCTACACAGCACCGAAACAGTACTACTCACTCTCCTAACCAAATTCAAGCAGGAAATAGCAATAGGCAAGAGCATTCTCCTCCTCCAATTTGACATGTCAAGTGCATTTGACATGGTCAACCATAACATACTGCGAAGACTCCTAGAATACTTCGGAATCAGTGGTGGCACTCTGAACTGGATTAAGGGCTTTCTAACCACAAGAACTTATCAAGTGAAATAAAAAACAAACATATTGTCACCGTGGAAACCAGGCTGCGGAGTTCCGCAGGGTTCACCACTATCACCGATCCTCTTCAACCTCATGATGACCCCGCTAGCCAAGACCCTATCCACCCAAGGCCTCAACCCATTTATCTACACTGATGACGTTACATTATACATCCCTTACAAACATGATCTGGCGAATATCACCAACGAAATCAAAGAAAGCTTAAACATCATGAACTCATTGGCAAATGCATTCCAACTAAAATTCAATACAGAAAAAATACACCGTCTCATCATCTCATCCCAATACAATACATACAAACCCACAAACATTAACACCCCAGAATACACCCTCCCTGTCTCAGACAGCCTGAAAATTCTCGGAGTAACAATCGACCGTAACCTATCACTAGAGACCCAAGTGAAATCCACCATAAAGAAAATGTTTTTCTCAATGTGGAAACTCAAACGTGTAAAACCATTTTTTCCGAGGGAAATATTTCGTAACCTGGTTCAGTCCATGGTATTAAGCCACGCAGATTACTGTAATGGAATCTATGCGGGATGCAAGGATCAAATCATAAAGAAACTTCAGACCGCCCAAAATACAGCAGCCAAACTTATATTTGGAAAAACATGTTTTGACAGCGCCAAACCACTCAGAGAAAAACTGCACTAGCTACCAATCAAAGAACGCATCACTTTCAAAATCTGCACGACTGTTCACAAAATTATTTACAGCGAGGCACCAGAATACATGACAGACCTCATTGACCTGCCAACCAGAAACACCACAAAATCTGCACGATCATATCTAAACTTACACTACCCAAGCAACAAAGGACTCAAACACAAATCCACCTATGCAACCAGCTTTTCCTACCTAAGCGCACAACTATGGAACTCATTGCCAAAAGCAGTAAAAACTACGCTCGACCACCAAAATTTTCGGAAAGCACTAAAGACAGACTTGTTCAGAAGAGCATACCCCACTGACCCAACCAGTGGCGTAGCCAGAAGTCAATTTTTGGGTGGGCCAACAGGTTGGATGGGTGGGCACTAGACAGTAGTGTGCTGGTAAATGTTTAACAACAGGCTCTCTCCCCCGTCCACCTGTGCACCTCCCCTCAAAATTGCAGAGCTGGCTATAGCCGGGGAGAGAGCCTGGGGGGGGGGGGGGCAATGCATTACTCTCTCCAGGAAAAAAAAATTAAATGATCCCAGGTTCCAATTTAATTCATGTTTAATGTGTTATAAAATGCTATAAATAAGTAAATAAATATAAACTTTTAATGTTGAGCACCTGATTCTCAAAGTGGACATATTCCAAACACTGTAATGAAAATAAAATGATTTTTTTCTACCTTTGTTGTCTGGTGACTGTTTTTCTGATCATGCTGGCCCAGTATCTGATTCTGCTGCTATCTGTCCTCTTAACTCCGTTTCCAGGGCTTCATTTCCATTTATTTCTTTACTTTCCTCCTTTCTTCTTCATTTCTTGCTCTATATCCATAAGTAAAAGCTGGGTCCTCCGCAGACTTGACTGTCCAGTGGATCCAGCTTCTGCCTATTTTCTTCATCCATGTGCACTTTTTCTCCTCTCTGCCTTTTCCCTCATCTCCTTCCTCACTCTTCCATCCCCTCCATCCATGTCCAGCATTTCTTCTCTCTCCCTTCCCTCTCTTCCATCCATGTCCAGCAACCCTCCTCTCCCCTGTCCTTCCCTCCATCCATGTCCAGCAACCCTCCTCTCCTCTGCCCTCCCCTTCATACACCCATGTCCAGCAACCTTCCTATCTCCTCTTTCCTCCCCTCCATCCACGCATGTCCAGCAACTCTCCTCTCCCCTCCAGCCATCCATACCTAGCAATTCTTTTCTCTCCCCTGCCCTCCTCTATCCATCCATCCCCAGCAATTCTCTTCTCTCTCCCCTGCCCCCCTCCATTCATCCATCCCCAGCAATTCTCTTCCCTCCCCTGCCCCCCTCCATTCATCCATCCCCAGCAATTCTCTTCCCTCCCCTGCCCCCCTCCATTCATCCATCCCCAGCAATTCTCTCTGCCCTGCCCCTATCCAGCCATACCTAGCAATTCTGTTCTTGCCCCTGCCCCCCTCTATCCATCTATACCAGCAATTCTCTTTTCTCCCCTGTCCCCTCCCTCCAGCCATCAGCGATTCTCCTCTCGCCCCACCCGCTCCCATCCATGTCCTGCGATTCCACCTGACCGCCCGGAGCCCTCTTCTCCCCCCCAAAAAAATTTACAGTGCAGGCTGAGCTCCGTTCCCGCATCTGCCTCCCTCACTCTCACGGCAGCGCTTCCCAAACGCTGCCCACCGCTACCACAATCGCGGGATTTACCTCCCTCCGTCTCAGCACTCAGCAGCAGCGGTAGCGAATCATACACGCTGCCTCCTTCTAACCCGGCAGTGTCCACTTCCGGGTTAGAAGGAGGCAGCGTGTATGATTCGCTACCGCTGCTGGTGAGTGCTGAGAGGAGGGAGGTAAATCCCGCAATCATGGCGGCGGTGGGCAGCGTTTGGGAAGCGCTGCCGTGAGAGTGAGGGAGGCAGATGCGGGAACGGAGCTCAGCCTGCTCCTTCCGCTCCGCTGCCTCCACTGCTGGGTGGGCCTGAACCAAAACTGGGTGGGCCTGGGCCCACCCAGGCCCACCCGTGGCTACGCCCCTGGACCCAACATAAAAATACCAGTCACTTGCGACATTACCTGACTCTTCTTCCCCCTTTCCCTCTCTAAGTTCCCCCCAACTGTTTCCTACCATACATATACCACAATATAACTTTGTATTCATTCATACTATGTATTTGTTCAAACCGTATCCGGCTAACGCCGTTAATGGTTATATAGAAGCCACATTGAACCTGCAAAAGGTGGGAAAATGGGGGATACAAATATAACAAATAAATAAATAATAATCTATGAGAAGGATAATTTGCAGAAAAAGTCATGTAAATCATTGTCTGAAACAAACGATATAAGCCGCTGTCTCAGAACAGTATTTCATAGATACAGTCACAGTGAACATCTTTTTATGTAACTGTACTGATCTCTCATGAGAAACTATAATTGTATTTGTATTTGGTAAGTAAATAAACAATTGACTTTCTTATATGCACATAGCCCTGGTTTCTTTTATCCCCCCCAAGTTGTTGATGGCTGGTATATGCTAATTTAGGAGGGGTACAAGGGGCCTAAAAACATATGGCACTAATAGCCTCTAGCGCTTTGTTTGCTTCTGATCATCAGCCCATACTGTAAGTTATGCACATCCCTGCTGCATTTGTGCTAGCTCTATGGCTGGTTTAACTGGACACCTAAATGAGCGTGCTGATGCTGGGTTATGCAAGTATTCTATAACAGAACCTAGTTGCCTGGGGGCCCTGTTTACTAAGCCATGTTATAGGCGCGCTAAAAATTAGCGTACGCTAACGCTAAAAACACCCATAGGAATATATGGGTGTGTCTAGCATTAGCACATAGTAATTTTTTGTGTGTGGTAAAATTGCTAATTCACTTTAGTAAACAGGGCCCTAGGTGTCATTATTGAATAGGCTTTTACAGTATATTCTTGGGGTGTCTAAATGGATATGGCCAGTTATAGACTTGCCTTCATAGAGGACTGATTGCTAGGAATGAAAATGTCTTTTTGGGTAAGGTGTTAAAGCTCACGCATGATTTGCATCTGTAGTGATCAAGTTCTATCTGAGGAGGATAGAGTCATAACAAAAATAATGTAAATTCCACCAATTATAAACTTGCCAAAGTCTTAGCCTAAATGAATGTTAAAAATGCATTTCTGAAAATTTATAATGCAAAATGGGAAGAAAAAAAGATGGAACAGTGTTAAGGAAGCCCCAGGGCTTTAAAGTTCAACCTTGCACTTTTCTTTTTATCATGGGTCTAGAAAACTCCCATTAATATCAAATTTCACAACAACTTTGGTTTAAATAGATGGTGTCACCAGAAGTTTATGTGAAAATGAAGGAGTCCCTGAAGCAGCTGTGGTGAAAAGGTGCTGGTCACCACTGGACTCTTCACTATGTGGATTTGCAGCACTTCATAAGGACTGATTAACATGAATGACTTCATTAGAAGATATGTTTCTCCAATGTCATGTGAAAACTTACTTTTTTTTCATAATTCAGTCTTTATTGAAATATTTAACATCTGATAATACATCAAGAGAAACATTATTATAAGTGAAACACAAAAAAAAAACCAGAGATGAAAAACAAACAACATCATCCTCTCATCAAAACCTCAAGTAACCCCTTGATTACATGCAATTTAAATTAGTATAGTAATAATACTAGGACTCTCCCAAAGCAATAAAGGAGAAAAGGAAGACAAAAAAAAGAGAGGAGAAAGAAAAATCGCATCATCATATGCAAGTGTAATACATATTAATGACAGACCCCATGTGGTAGAGTCTGAGGCAAGAAATGTGAGCAAAGGCGCCCAACGTCTCCCATCTTTTGAGATTATTCTGTAGTATTGCCCGAAACCTCTCCCCCTCTATAACATACTGTAGTTTTCCAATCCAATCAAGTGCCGGGGGGAGGGGGGGTAAGTTTTTTTCTAGTGCATTTCTATAACCAGCCTTGCTGCCAAAAGTAAGAGTGGGAAAAGATGTGTTCTATCCAACACCCAGGCATTGCCCATGTCTCGTATCTGCAGCATGGCTAGCTTATATCTGCGGGCATAAATGACAGGGGACACCTAACTCTTACCTTCAGGATATCCAGACTACCCCAAATTGACTGCCCCCATTGTATCGTCTACTCGTCCTCTTTGAGCAGGGCCTGTCCTTTTATGTTAAATTGTACAGCGCTGCGTAACCCTAGTAGCGCTTTAGAAATGTTAAGTAGTAGTAGTAGTAGTAGTGTTGAATCTTTCCACAGTCCCACCACATATGCTTGAATGTGCCCAATGCTCCGCATTGCCTCCAGCACATGGAGGAGGCTTCAGGACTTAATCTCTGCAATTTAGGACTAAATCTCTGCAATTTGAGTGGAGTGGAGTGATATAGACTCTGCGTAATTTGTATTGTGAATCCTGATGCAAAACTGCAGTAGCCATCTTCCTGAGTGCCATCACAATCCTTTCCCATTGTTAATCTGTGTAAGAACAGCCCGCCTCCACCTCCCATTGTTGATAGGATCTGGGGGGGGGGGGGGGGGGGCAGCTCGACCTGCTCAGTGTGCTGCTGCGGCTAAGAAAGCAAATAGAATATTAGGTATTATTAGGAAAGGAATGGAAAACAAAAATGAGAATGTTATAATGCCTTTGTATCGCTCCATGGTGTGACTGCACCGTGAATATTGTGTTCAATTCTGGTCGCCGCATCTCAAAAAGGATATAGTGGAATTAGAAGAGGTGCAGAGAAGGGCGACGAAAATGATAAAGGGGATGGGACGACTTCCCTATGAGGAAAGGCTAAAGCGGCTAGGGCTCTTCAGCTTGGAGAAAAGGCGGCTGAGGGGAGATATGATAGAGGTCTATAAAATAATGAGTGGAGTTGAATGTGTAGATGTGCAGTGTCTGTTCACGCTTTCCAAAAATACTAGGACTAGGGGGGGCATGCGATGAAGCTACAATGTAGTAAATTTAAAACGAATCGGAGAACATTTTTCTTCACTCAATGTGTAATTAAACTTTGGAATTCGTTGCCAGAGAATGTGGTAAAGGCGGTTAGCTTAGCGGACTTTAAAAAAGGTTTGGACGGCTTCCTAAAGGAAAAGTCCATAGACCATTATTAAATGAACTTGGGGAAAATCCACTATTTCTGGGATAAGCAGTATAAAATGTTGTGTACATTTTTGGGATCTTGCCAGGTATTTGTGACCTGGATTGGCCGCTGTTGGAAACAGGATGCTGGGCTCGATGGACCTTTGGTCTTTCCCAGTATGGCAATACTTATGTACTTATGAGTAATGCTTGGTAAAAGCGGGAGATAATACCCCTTGAACCTGGTGACTTCCACAATATAAATTCTATAGGGTGCAACTTCCGAGTGAAAACAGCCCGGTTCGTGTTTAAGAAATGAAGGAGCTGGTCGAGAGCAAAAGGGTGTGGAGGCACTGAGCACAAATCCAGAATTTGAGCCCTGGTGAGAGGTGTGGTAGCCGTGTTAGTCCACTCTTAAAGGTTATCAATAGAAATCAAACAAAATAAAACATGTAAAAGAAAATAAGATGATACCTTTTTTATTGGACATAACTTAATACATTTCTTGATTAGCTTTCGAAGGTTGCCCTTCTTCGTCAGTTCGGAAATAAGCAAATGTGGTAGCAGATAGTATATATAAGAGAAACATCAAAGCATTACTTTGACAGTCAGACAGAGTGGGAGGGTGGGGGTATGCATGGGGACATCAAAGCATTTCATTGATATTCTAACAGAATGGGTGTTGGTAGGTGAGAGGAGGAGCCCTGGTGAGCAAAGACCTGTCTTGTATGAAATAAATCACTCGGGTGAGCCCATTAGCCTGCAGCCAGTCAAAACGAGCACCACAGCTCTGGTTCAGAGAAAACACAGGAGAAGTTCGAATATCTGTCAATGGAGAGAATTCCGGCTGAATTTTACAGTACTTCATAATCTGGTGCCAGACCTGCATGTTGGATCCCAGAATGGGGTAACTTGAGAGAAGCTGGCATATACTGTGGAGATCCCCAAAAGGAGCCATGCCAGTCTGTAATGGTGCCATGGCTAACTGTTCTATAGCTATCCATTGTTGATCTGATGAAGCGGTCTGCCAAAAGTAAACAGTACGTAAATTTGCTGCCCAATAGGATAATTTCAAATTTGGTAGGGCAAGGCCTCCTCTGGTAACAAATTGCATTAAGGCTTTGAGAGAAATTCGCGGAGCCTTACCCGCCCATATAAAATTAGAAATTGCACAATGTAGTTCTTCAAAAAAGTGATCAGGGATAGTGCATGGTACTGCCACAAACAGATAAAGAAGGCGAGATACCACATTCATCTTGATCATATTTATCTGTGCATTTAGTGATTTAGAGAGATGGCGCCATTGGTTAAGGTCTTCTTTAATACGGGTCAATGCCTTGGGGTAGTGTACTTGATATAGATGAGAAACATGAGGGGGAAGTTAGTCCCAGGTATCGCATTCCTTGAAATTGCCACACAAAAGGCACCAAATTTTGCAAACAATGAATGTCCCCAGGAGAAAGATTAATTGGCATCAAAACAGATTTAGATACATTTAGTTTATACCCTGACACAGGACTATATTGGCGAGTTACAGACATGAAAGAAGGGAGAGAGTTCCGCAGATCAGATAACATCAACATGGCATCATCTGCATACAGGGCTATTATATGATTCACTGTCCCAATAGTGATTCCCTCAATCCCCCCCCACCCCACAGACTGCAACACCCGAGCAAAAGGCTCAAGGGCCATCGCGAAAAGCAGAGGTGACAGAGGACATCCCTGCCTAGTACCTCTATGCAAATTGAAGCTAGGGGTCAATGTGAATTTGGGCCACTGGGTCACTATACAGAGCCTGAATGACTTTAAGAAAGTGAGGGCCACATCGTAGCTGCTGCAAGACTTGATACAAATACCTCCATTAAACCCTATCAAATGCCTTTTCGGCATCTAATGCTAGAAATGCTGCTGGGATATGTGTATTAACATTCAGATAATGCAAGATATTTTACACTATGTATACTGTCTATTGTGGTACGCGCCCCTATAAATCCTGTTTGATCTCTATGTATAACAGTGGGAAGTATAGGAGTCAGACGGTTCGCATAAATCTTTGCATCTGTGTTTATTAATTAAATAGGCCTGTAGGAGCCACATTGTGTAGGGTCCTTTCCTGGTTTAAGTAAGACATCACCGCCTGATAAAATGATTTTGGCATCTGACCCACCTCGATCACCCTGTTAAGCACCCTGGTGAGAATAGACCCCAATACTAACGCAAAGGTCTTATAAAACTCAGGAGGAAACCCATCCGGGCTCAGTGCCTTACCCATAGGAAGGTCCCTTATCACCTCCTGTATCTTATTTTCTGTGATATCCCCGTCCAGAGTGGCTACTGTTCTTCCGAGAAACGTTTCTTAAGATTATTACATAAATAATCAGAAATCTCTGTATCAGAGGCGGTCTGCTTTGACGAGTACAGGGTGTGGTAAAAAACTACAAATTGTTTCTCAATATCTGTCTTGGAATGAACCAAAACACCTGCCCCATCCTGAAATGTGGGATACAAATGCAATTAAATAAATAAATAAATAAATTTGAGTGATAACTGCCTGAGACACCCTCTGCCGCATCTATGCCGTAAGAATTTTATCAATTTTGCCCCCTTTGACATAGTACTTCTGATTGACCCTTTTATAGGCTTCTGCTAACTCCTCGTCCAAATGCTCGTGATAACGACGTTTACAATTCTGTAACTGTACAGTGGCATCAGGTGTTGGGGAACTCTTATGGCTCTCCTCGACCCGTCTCAGATCACCCAACACCTTGGCAAGGGTCCTGGTCCTCTTTTTTTTTTTTTAAATATAAGCCATACTGATTAAATTTACCCCTTACCACTGCCTTAAGGGTATCCCATAATGTAAAGACATCCATCTCTGGGGTGTCATTAAACAGCAAATACTCCTGAAGGGCTTCCGTGACCGATTGTACAAAGGATGTGTGCCCCAGGACTGTGGTATTCATCTTCCACAAAGTAGGCCCTGGGGCACCCAACTCTGATCCCTGCAACAATATTCGCAAGGGCGCATGATCAGAAAGGGTGATAGGGTCAATAATACATTTAGTGAGCCTGTGGAAACGCTGAGGGGAGCATAAAAAATAGTCGATTCGAGAATAGGAATTAACCCGTGCAGCAAAACGTGTAATTTCTAATTCAGGGATTCTTCTGCCTCCACACATCCACCAAAGAATGTGACTGCAATCATTTCTGAAGCCCCACATTATCAGGACCCATACTCAGACTAGACGTGGCCACCCGCTCAGATCGATCCCAATCAGATGCCACCAAATTAAGATCTCCTCCCAGATACCCTTTCCAGCAATGTTCGTAAGAAGTCCAACTGCTTATGACTGGGGACATAGACACACACCAAACAACATGTAAAAGTACCCACCGCTACCTCCACTGCCACCCTCCCGTCCCAAGTCATCTTTCCAGGAGCGCAGAACTCTTTTAAACTTTTTATGTAACAAAATGAGCACCCCAGCACTGTTAGGGGTCCCAAAAGAATGAAAAACGTTTCCCACCCAGGGTGCCCGAAAAAACGTACTATCCCGAGCCACCAAGTGAGTCTCCTGTATGAAAAAAATAGCTGATGCCTTGTTGCTTAATTCCCTCAAAATTCTCCTCCTCTTGTGTGCGCCCTGCATGCCTCTAACATTATAAGATGTCAGGGTAAACAGAACCTCCCCCATGGTAACATACCTTCAGCAAATAACAGAGTAGGGAGATAAAAAAAAACGAACTGATTTTTGTCACAGTAGAGAGATCCTAATATGAAATTAAGAATGCATGTCATGAATAATGGAAAACAAACCATGAGAGGATTGTAAAGTAAACAACCAACAGTAACTTATGCACATTAGTAAAGTGCACTAGCCGGGTCAGCAGAATCGAGGGGCAAATGAGGGCAGCCAAGAATTTGGGAGTCCTCATTGCTGATGAAAGCAGTGTCCTCGACCTGCGTAAGGTAGAATCACCCGGGTTAACCCGCCAGAGAAGCAATATCAAATCACTCTCCCTAGCTGGCGTGCTAGGTCACGGATTACAGCACCCGAGGCCACGGGGATGGAGGAGTGAGCCTCAAGTGCATCGCCATGGGGGAACTCCCGACCCCATCGGGAGATAAAAATAATGATTGTAATAATAATACTAAAGAAAATTTTAACAGTCATCCCATCCTCTGCTATCACCACATGAAGAAAAAGAAAAAAAAAAGGATATTCTCATTCAAGATCCAAATACATCTGAGGTGTTCAGATTAACACTCCTCTACAATTACCGAGCAGCTGGTTGACCGACTCAGCCCACAGATGTCTGTGGGTCTGAATTGGCAAAAGCATTTATCACTTTTTCCACCATCAATGCGTTTTGCCGCTGCAGTTTACTTGAAGATGTCATTGTGGGCTCTGTTTGGCTCACACCCTCTCGTTTAAATTGAGTGAATGGGGGGTCATCCGGAAAGTGTACTATTAGAAATTTCTCAACCTCCGCCGGATCCTTGAAGAGGAGTTTTTCACCCTTCCACTGAATACTGAATGTAACCAGGAAGCGCGTGGCCATTGGAATGCCATGCTGAAATAAACGTTGTTTCACTTTTTTATAGGCCATACGCCGCTGATCCATCTCTGGACTAAAGTCAGGGAAAAACAACACATGATGATTCCGCCACGTCATAGATTTTTGCTTTCTGGCCCACGTCATCACCAGTTCCTTATGGCAGAAATTAAAAACTTTCACCAAGATGGGGCGAGTGGAGCTTCTGGGGTTCTTTTGTGTCAGTTGCGTAGGTACTCTATGAGTCCGCTCAATTGTAAAATCCGCCGGAAACGTCTTGGCAGAGAAAATCTCTCGGAGAACAGTTTCCACAAAGTCCACCATGTTGGTAGACTCACTTCCTTCAGGAATACCAATAATACGACGACTTCTATTTTCTAAGTCGTCCAGTTTATGCAACATCGAAGCAATAATTGCATCGTGAGAGTCTGTTTCCCTCCTAAGGCCAACAAAATCATCTTCCAGGGTACTCACTCGGTTCTCCACCTGATCCAACCGGCCTGCTACCGCATGTAGTTCCGTTCTTATCCCAGCAATGTCCTTTTGTATGTCTGTAAGTTGGGTAGTTAACTGAGCGTTGCCCTCTTTGATCGCTGTCAGCACCGGATCCATATTAGAAACGCTAGGATTTGTCTCGTTCCCTTCCAGTAATGTGCTCAAATCAACTGAGGGAGGCGATGCCGAATCCGACTGTGAGACACCATCTTGCTGGGATAGGCACTGCAACATGGTGGGTTGCCTGGAGGATTTTCGGTGTTTTCGTCCCTGTGCTAGGTTGCCTTGAAGATTTTTTAGGATCAGCCCGTGGGG
The DNA here is from genome assembly GCF_901765095.1 of Microcaecilia unicolor. Lineage (NCBI taxonomy): Eukaryota > Metazoa > Chordata > Amphibia > Gymnophiona > Siphonopidae > Microcaecilia > Microcaecilia unicolor. The sequence goes on along the minus strand of NC_044042.1, from coordinate 67,786,062 downwards.
ACATAGTTCACTGATATTAATATAATGTTTTCGTGGCTAACAAGTTGCGGCGATGAACAGATAGAATACCGTCGGGAGCTCTTCCCACCTGTGTCCTCACTCTTCTCCAAGCATCATGTGACCTCACTTTGTTTTTAAAATATGTGTGAAGTTTTTGTTGAACTGAAATCTCATATTAATGGGAGGGTTTTTTTGGATCAAAAAAGCATAGAATGTTCAAATTTGATCTTTGAGTCTTCTTGAGCAATGGTTCAGGGTCTTTTTCTCCAATTTTTTTATATAAACAATTTTTTTCAATGATATGTTGAATACCGTTGTATATTCTACCTTCTCTGTTTTGGTAAGAAATGAGTTGTATCATCAAATAAGGCTGCCAAGCATGACCCAAATCTGAGGCTGGACCTAGAGAATGACACAGGGACGGGGACATGTGATAATAATAGGGATGAGGACAGGGCTCAGAGGGATGGGACGGGGCAGAGCCAATGGGGTCAAGGACAAACTTTGTCCCTGTCCCCCTGTCATTCTCTAATGCAGACAACAGTGTTTTGGAAAAATAAACAAAAGTGCTATCCTGGATTGACTAAGAATCCTGGTTTGTATTGTTGGGTCTGTGGGTGCTGTCTGAGAACTGTCGGACCCCTGGAGTGTGGCCCCAGTGTCATAGAAATCACTGGGGAATAACATGAGAGTGGGAGACTAGCAAGCGGGACCCAGTCAGAGGGTGGAGCGTGTTAATATAGAGCACGAGCCCAAGTGCAGGCAAGACTGGACTTTGCTGGGCAGACCCTTCAGGTGGCTGCAGTGTAACCCCAGGCGGGTGCTAGGTGTTTCGTGACCTTGTCCTTTTTTGGTGGCAGTAGTGGGATTGTCAGGCTCAGTACGTGGAGTGAGGGTCACAATTACCATTCACTGAGTGGTTCAGAGTTTTTTTAAAACCTGTAACCTCCAGACACAGCACAGTGAACGAGTGCAGTAGAAATAGGGTCCCTTTCCTGTTCAGTTTTTTTTTGGTAGTGTTAGGAGATTAGCACTGTGCTGATGGTGACTGGTAGCAGCCCTCAGTCACTAGAAATGTCTGACCTAACACAGGAGCGACTGGATGACCTCGGAAAGGAGGAGCGGCAGGACCTGCCTGTGCAGAGTTCTCCTGGGAGGCAGACTCCTTATGGGCAGAGGCCCGTGAGTTGGCAGGGCCGGATGCCACACCTACTGAGATCCGTCAGATCTACATGGTAGAACGACAGCGGCTGTACCAATAACAACGAGAGAAATGGGAAGAACAACAGCAGCATGAGGAGCAGGAGTTCCAGCTGCAGAAGCTGAAGTTGGAGATGGAAATGGCCCGTATACAAAGCTCCAGCCCAACCCCTGCACCAAGGCCAGAGGCAGGATCCACAGCCTGGATCGGGCCTAAATTGTTTGTGCATTTCGATGATACCTGAGGTGACATAGATGGATATCAAACTGCCCTTGAAAAAATTTGCTGCAACTGATAAAAAAAATTACTTTCTCTGTAAGCTTTGACAGATTAGAAATGGGTCTGAAGTGTTCAGGGTGATCTGGGTCTGGAGCAGTAACTTTGGGGATAGGTGTAACAATCACCTTTTTCCAGGAAACAGGAATATAATCTGAGGAGAGACTGAGAGTGACTAAGTGTGGAATCAATGGGGAGAATCCGTGTCTAGAAATCTTGATCTATGAGGAAGGAAAAGGATCCATAAATGAGGTAGTGAGGCATATAGCACGTAAAATACCAATGAAAGGCCTAATAAGCAAAGCAATAGAACATTCAAATAGCATAGATATGATGCTAATGCTTTTATTTCTAACTGAGGGGCCAAGTGCAAATATATAGATGGGGAAAAGATGGGTAGTACAGAGTTAATTGGGATAAATAGATGGATGGCTAAACTCAAGGCAAAATCTTTGTACAGTTAAACAAGATATGAGGAACTGGTCTAAGTTACAGGGTTTACAGCAAGCTAGTCCAGATGTGGAGTGATTGTATAGTCAGTCACCACATGTATTAAAGGCTTGTGAGAAGAGCCAGGCTTTCACATGATTCCAGAAATATAGGTATTCTCAAATTAGACATAGCCCCCAGAGTGTAGGGGCTACTCCTGAGAACGTTTGTTGGCAGGTATCTTATCATACAATTTCTTTTGATGAGGGTACAGATAGTGATGTTCCTTGAGAGGACCTTAGTGGTCTCAAAGGTGTGTAGAGAGCTAACTTATGTTCTCTGAGGACAAGTAGGCTTATTTCCTTGTCATCAGCAGCAGATGAATCCATTAACTGATGGGTTGTATCCGCCTACCAGCAGGCGGAGATAGAGAACACTGAAAAACCACAGTGACCCTTGGACGGCAAGCCCCTTCTGCCTTCAGTATTTCTCTATCTCCAAGCAGGTGTGGACGTCGCTTGATCAGCTCCTGGATTTCTGCCTGGGGTGGCTCCTGTGCTTTGCCAGTAGAGCGGGGGTGTTGTGGCTGGTGGTGCCCACTTTAAAGGCATATAGGTTCGCCCTATCCCTGCCTTACCCATTCCCCCTCCTCCCGGAGTCCCTCTGTTGCTGCCTGCCTCCAACTTTCCTCACAGTGTGGCTATTCTGAGGCTTTCTTCAGAGATTCTGGTTCAGTGCAGCTTGACCGGAGCTCGTTGACTCGGTCTTCTGAGGTGAGAGTGGTGCCCAGCTCCTCTGGGGAGGTTCCCGCGGACAGTGTTCTGTGCGGGGTAAATTTTGGTGCAAAGTCGCCATTTTATTTGGAGGAGTGGCCTAGTGGTTAGGGTGGTGTACTTTGGTCCTGGGGAACTGAGGAACTGAGTTTGATTCCCACTTCAGGCACAGGCAGCTCCTTATGACTCTGGGCAAGTCACTTAACCCTCCATTGCCCCAGGTACAAATAAGTACCTGTATACAATATGTAAGCCGCATTGAGCCTGCCATGAGTGGGAAAGCGCGGGGTACAAATGTAACAAAACAATATATTTCCGTCCAGTCGGGCAATGGCTGCTGAAGGAGTTAAGCGCTGCTCCCGCTGTGGTAAATGCAGGTCAGCAGCGGGGCTTTGCAGTATGTGCTCCTTAGACGCTCGTGCTAGTATGAGCATGGCGAGCGGTGATTCTTCCCGCTCGATGGAGCTGGCAGCGGGCGCCATTTTGGAAGCGCTGCATGACTCGACCCTCGTGGTTGCGGAGGAGTCTGAGTGCAGGGGGATGTCTCGTTTCGAGGCTGCTAGAGGAGCTCCAGCCTCCGCTTCTCCTAATTCGGGGGCGGAGGGCCAGGGTGAGTTTTTCTCTCCGGAGTTTGTGCTTTTGATGCATAAGGCCTTCCATCCAGGAGCTTATTTCAGCTCAATGGTCTGACCCCGATGGGCCTTTGAAAGTGGCCAGGACTTTGGGTCAGCTTTACCCTCTGAGTGAGGATCACTTGACCCTTTTTTGGGATGCCTAAAGTGGATGCATTGGTCACGGCTGTGACTAAAGACCACTCTCCCAGTAGAGGGAGGGGTCGCTTTGAAAGACATGCAGGACCGGCGGCTAGAATCCTTGCTGAAGCGGTCCTTTGAAATATTGGGCCTTGCCTTAAGGGCGACTATCTGCAGTTCCTATGCAGCCCGGGCCTGTTTTTCCCGGTTACAACAGGCAGTGGATCAGCCTGCAGATGGTGTGGGCTCCCTCTCTGGGGTTGCCCCGCGGATGGAGTCTGCCCTGTCATTTTTGGCTGATGCCCTTTATGATCTGGTCAGAGCTTCGGCTAAGCAGATATCTGTGGCAGTTTCTGCCCGCCGCCTTCTTTGGCTGCGGCATTGGGCAGCTGACATGGCCTCTAAGCAAAGGCTGGTGAGGTTACCCTTTCGGTTCTGAGGATAGGCCGAGGCCTTCTTCCAAGGTACAGTGTTTCCCTCCTCTTCCAGACCTCGCTTCCGTGAAGCTCGCAGGTATCGCCTGGGGCGCTCTGCTGGGTTTTCTCAACGTGTCCGTTTTCAGCAGAGGAACTCCTTTCGCTCAGACAAATGTTCCGCAGCGGCCGGGCCACGGCCAGGAGTTCAGGGGCGGCCTCCACAATGTTGGGGCGCCAGTCCACTCCTCGATTCCGGCAGTAGGAGGACGTCTTTCCCTCTTTCTTGAGGAGTGGACCAAGATTACTTCGGATCAGTGGGTCCTGGACCTGATCAGAGAAGGTTACCGACTGGAATTCGGTGCCCCGGTGAGAGACGTTTTTTTTTTAGTCCCGATGCAGTGCTGCCATCAAACGGGCAGCGGTAGAGGAGACTTTGCAAGTCTTGCTGCACCTTGGAGCGGTGATCCCGGTGCCTCCCGCTGAATGAGGCTGCGGTCGCTAATCCATTTATTTTGTGGTGCCTCGAAAAGGCGGGTCTTTCTGACTGATCCTCGACTTACGAAGAGTAAACGAGGCCCTAAGAGTGCATCACTTTCGCATGGAAACCCTGTGCTCCGTCATTGCGGCGGTACAGCCAGGAGAGTTTCTCATGTCTCTGGACCTAAAAGAAGCGTATTTGCATATTCCTATTTAGCCTCCGCATCAGCGGTTTCTCCGGTTTGCGGTGTTGGCAAACATTTCCAGTTTTGGGCCTTGCCTTTCGGCCTAGCCACAGCTCCCCATACCTTTTCCAAGGTAATGGTGGTGGTAGCTGCCTTTCTCAGGCGAGAGGGTATCAGAGTTCACCTTTATCTCAACGACTGGCTCATCAGAGCGGTTTTGGCAGACGACAGCCGTCTTGCCACAGCCAGAGTGGTTACAGTCCTGCAGACTCTGGGCTGGGTGGTCAATATGAAACAGGTGGGAAATCAGGAGGGAAATCAGGAGACGAAAGGCAAATTTTGGTTCCAAACAAGGCAACTTTATTGCTAGCAAGTGAACAGCACCGAGTAGCCTCGGGACACTGTGTGTCATAAATCATCTGACGCTTACATTTATACTTCCCTACTGGGCCTGTGCATTTGGCCCCTTACACGTCATACCTGTCATGCGCAGTAAACATTTGTAGTTCTTACAGTACAAAATTGTAGTCCCAGTACGTACACACGTCATAACACTGAAATGATACTGGCAAGAAAAACGAAACTTAGCAGCTTATTCTGTACACACACAATGCTCCTTTCTAGCACAGGAGATAAGGTGCGGCTCAGGAATGCAGGGGGGTGTCAGCACCCTCCAAGGTCGCCTATTCAGATGGCGTTGCTACGTGCAAGCTGGTCTTGTATAGGCCTTGCAAACTACTGTTACAAGCTATATATCTAATAGCCCTGCATTCTGTCTGTACATTAGTAAACAGCAAACTTGTCTTGTTAGTAAACAGTAAAACTGGATAAGGCACAAATGTCCAGTGCAGTAATAAGGTGTGGCCAAACAGCCAAAAGCAGAGGTAGAATACATAAGTAAAAGTCCATCAGTAGGCACAAAACATGAGGTTGTCCTGTTGCTCAGTAGTATTCAGGTAGTACCGGCGTTCCACTCCTTCATTCCCCCCTTTTGATACTTGAACATCCATTCTGGTGGAGAGTATCACCTCCATGAACCCTGAAAAGGAAAGAAAGGACAAGGATAGTTAGCGAGGGAGGCAGCAAGCGAGCCCTAAGCCCTTGCGCAGCCGGTGGTTGCTTCGCCGGGGTTGAGACGGAGGGCCCCTAGTGGAATCCCCCCCCCTTTGTATCCGGTCTTATACTGACACAAGGGTAATGGCCCCTTAAGTGACTCAGGAGGTGGTGCACGTCAGCCACAAGGTGCTTCATCGTCAGCTTCATCAGACTGGGGAATGGGGGAGTACATCTGGAGAGCCATAAGTTGGGCAGCAGCACGGCGGTCAGCGATGCTTTCCATGGTGGAGCGGAGACACCTGAAAACTAAGGGGAGAGACAAAGGTACTATTAGGCAAGACAGCAAGAACAGGCCACCCATGACGAGGAGGCCTTGCAGGCTCCCGGAGGTTGGGAGCCAGCTGGTGAGGGAGGAAGTCCAATCCCACGCACTGTTCCAGGTCTGGACGGGGACGTGGGCTAGTTTGACCATCCGGTCAGTTATCTCCCTGATGACATGGCTCTGGTCATCAATCTGTAAGCAGCAATTACTGAGGTTAAACTTGCCACACACCCCGCCCTCCTGGGCTAAGAGGTAGTCAAGAGCCAAGCGATTTTGGTAGACGGCGGTAATGAGCTTAGTGTTCTGTCGAGCTAGGATATTGAGGGCCAGGGCAGAATCGTTAGTAAGGATTTCGAGTACGGCCTGTAGGCGAATAATGCGATTCAGCATGTAGATAGGGGTGCGGTACCCGTATGTACCATCTTCAGCCCATGTGGCCGGTCCATAGTAGTGAATGATACGTTCAGGCGGCCACTCGTTGTCCTTCCAGTCTCCAATCTGGACTTTGGGCTTGATGATTGGGAAAGACCGTTTTCGTCGGGTAGGGTTATCCGGCCCCTTTTCCACGTATAGGGGGATACCCAAAGTTTCGCCGACTTGTATGGGCAGAAGGAAAAAACTAGGTCGGACCGTGCCCAAGAGGCAGGTACCGTACCAGCGGGTCGGGAGTTGCTCATAGGCCCTGCGTCCGCAGATATAGTAGTAGCCCGCCGGGGCTACCCACTTGAGGGAGGCGTTCCCTCCGTATGTCCATGTCGTGTTCAAGGTGGGTTCTGTCCAGATAGGCTCCGGGGCGGGCAGGTTGTCCGTTTGCCACCAGGTCGTCCGGCTGCCATTATACTGAAGAACCCCCGTACAAGCAGAGTCTCCCACTGGTACAGAGTAACGCTTCGATGGCGCTCGACTAGCGCAGAGGGTACCTATGATATTTGTTCTCAGGGCCCATTCGTACGGCTTCGGCCGTTGGGGAAAGGTAATGTTAGTGGTGTTGAGTGCATCCCATGTGTGTTGTCGGATCTCTCTCGCTTCCCAGGGCCATTGTTCACCCATGTCGGTGCCTCCGCAGACGAAACAGTTTGCAATTCCGAGGGAGAGGGCGATGTTTTCAGCCAAATTGAGGAACATATTTCGGGCTTCTGGGGAAATGGGGAATTTAGTCTCGGTCTGCTCAGCACGAGCAATTTCATCAAATACGTCTTGGTAGCCGACAACAGTAGTCTGGTAGTGCGTAGGAGGCTTCGTTTTGAGACTCTGATATATGGTAATATATGTCAACGGATCCATTCCTCCGCCGTCAATGCCGAGGCCCCACGTTCCTCTCCAGGGCATGTCGTGTCCTCGGATGGGCCAGTCTAGGGACACATAGTTACCAGAACCTCGACGAAATTCGCCCAGGCCGGCGCATCCGGCATATCCTCCTCCCGTATAAGCACATACTCGGTCCCAGCCCGAGGCTCGAGTGTCGCCGGCGCATGGGAGCCACACCCACGGGGAGCAGCATCTCATGTCTGGACTGAAGGGGCAGACATACTTGTGGTCCTTAACGTATGCCTCTCGCCAACTCTGGCTACCACACTTGCGAGACCAAGGGTGCTTGTCCATGGCGGCACAGACGTCGAAGGTGAGGGTTGCTACAGTTTGGATGCCACCGACAAGGATACGAGTGGAATTAATATAATACAGAATGCCATCTCCCTCGACTCCCGGAGGTCCGGCCACATACGCAGGGAGTCCTACGCTGAGGGTGACATTGTAGTATCTTGGTTTGGTAGGGCTGTGGCAGATAGTGAGATTTCCTTGGAGGCATCTGTGGAACTGTTGGAGGCCATTCGGAGTGATGAGGGCACAAGTCGGGAGAAACTGGCAATCGCCTTCCGGGGGCTGCGTCTGGTGAATGAGGGTAGTGACTAGGTGATATCCTCCCTCTATACGGTGGCGCACGAGGCGCAAACATTCAGTGCAATTCAGGCTCAAGGGGTAATAGCTCGGGACTGAGCAAAGGAGGAGTAGTAGGCTCAGCATCATATATGCGGTGGAAGGTATCCGAGCCTTTGCAGCAAGAAGATGATAAGGCCCACGATTATGGCTGCGATAAAGAGAGAGCCAAAAACGCAGTGGGTCCAGAAACTGAGTTCCTGTTGCTGGGCAGGCATGAATCTGGTGGTTCACGTCTTTCTTAGAGTCAGCCGTAATGGAGCGTCAGGATGTTGGTGCGCAGTCCAACGCTTCAGGGAGCTGCTAGTGGGAGCAGCAGGCTTCAATCGGGTCCAATGTATCCACACTGGGCTTCCTGCAATTTTAACAGCGGTGGAGGTCGTTAGGAGAACAAGGGAGGGCCCCTTCCATTTTGGCTTTAGGCAGTCAGATTCATCCCACTCTTTTACCCAGACCTCGTCTCCCACCCTGAACCTGTGCGTAGGATTGGTGAGGACCAAGGGAGCTACTCTTTCAGTGTACTGCTGGATGTCTTGCACTACCTGGTGTAAGGCTCTCATCTGTTTCACTAAGGAACTCTCACCCTGTATCTGCAAGGAGTCGGGAAAGGAGGGTAGTGGTGGTGGCCTAGCATACATCATCTCGTAGGGAGTAAGGCCGGTAGCCTTGGGGGTACACCTAAGATGCAGCAAGGCCAGTGGAAGCAGGTCGGGCCATTTGGCTTTTGCTTCTTGGCATAGCTTGGCTAGCTGGTTCTTCAGGGATCGGTTAGCCCTCTCCACTACTCCACTGCTTTGGGGTCTCCAGGCACAATGCAACTTCCAATCGAGGCCCAGTCTGGTACTGAGCTGTTGTGTTACTTCGCTAGCGAAGGCGGGACCGTTGTCAGAGTTTATTTGCTTGGGGAGGCCGTATCTGGGTAGGATTTGATGAAGCAGTAGGGAGGTAACTTCTTTAGCCATTTCCGTTCTAGTAGGCTGGGCTTCAATCCATCCGGTGTAGGTACACACGGCGACGAGGATAGCTTTGTAGCCGCGCGCCGGGGGCATGTGTGTGAAGTCAATCTGGCACACGTGGAAAGGGCTGGTGCCTCGGAGAACATGTCCTGGCATAGGGCCGGGCCCCGTTCGAGGGTTGTTCCGGGCACAAGTCGCGCATCGGCTGGAAGCGTTTTTGGTCCACAGGGATAGTTTGTTGATGTAGTAGGTCTTCTCAAGTAAGCGCCCCAGGGCGTCCCTTCCCAGGTGGGTGCGGTCGTGAGCCTCCTTGGCCACCGTCCAGGCCAAGGCTTCGGGTATCCATATGCGCCCATCCTGTAGTATCCACCAGCCATTGCGTGACTGTAGACCCTCTTGTTGGGCCCATTCCGTTTCTTGGGGGGTGTAAATAGGGGTCTCCGTAGGGAGCTGGACGACGAGTGCGGGGTCAGGAGGGTGAGAGGAGTAGGGGAGCTGACTTGCCCTTTTTGCAGCGTCGTCTGCCCGCTGATTTCCCCGGGCGATAGGGTCCGTTCTTCCAGTGTGGGCCCTGCAGTGCATCACAGCCACCTTCTTCGGCTTCCATACCGACTCGAGTAATTGGCAGATCTCAGCGGCATTTGCAAGTCCTTTCCCTTCTGCTGTCAAAAATCCCCTCTCCTTGTACAGGGCTCCGTGCACCTGGAGGGTGAGGAAAGCGTATTTGGAGTCGGTGTAAATGTTAACAACTTTTCCTTCAGCCCACAGGAGGGCTCTGGTGAGGGCGATTAGCTCCGCTTTCTGGGCTGATGTTCCGGGTGTCAGAGCCATAGCCTCGATCACATGGTCCTCAGATACCACCGCATAGCCAGCTCTTCGAATTCCCTCTATCACCTGGCTGCTTCCATCGGTAAAAAGGGTGATGCCCCCTTGCCAGGGTTGATCCTTCAGGTCAGGTCTGCTCGAGTGCACAGTGGCCATTACCTCTTCACAGTCGTGGAGTGGTGGTTCAGGGGCCGGAAGGAGGGTAGCAGGATTGAGGTTGGTCGTGTCCAGGATCCGCACCTCCGGATTTTCGCACAGGAGGGCTTGGTATTTGACCAATCGGGAGTTGGTCATCCATCTGGGTCCGTGGCTCTCGAGTAGGCCGCGGATGGTGTGGGGTGTGGTCACAAAAAGTGTTTGGCCGAACGTGAGTTTATTGGCCTCGTGTATCAGGAGACAAGCAGCCGCAATGCTTCGTAGGCAGCCCGGCCATCCTCGTGCCACGTTGTCCATGCTCTTGGAGAGGTATGCTACAGGGCGTTGCCAGGTACCGACCAGTTGGGTAAGGACTCCAAGTGCCAATCCCTTCTTTTCGTCGATGAACAAGTAGAACGGCTTAGTCACATCTGGCAGTCCGAGCGCTGGTGGGGCCACAAGGGCCTCCTTGAGGTCCTGAAGGGCTTTCAGTTCGTGTTTCTCCCACTGGAGATTTTGGCCCTCGAGTTCAGGTCCTTTCAGTTTGGCGTACAAACTGTGGGTCAGGATGGCAAAATTGATAATCCAAATGCGGCAATATCCAGCGGCTCCGAGGAGTGCCCGTAGTTCCTTCTTATTTGCAGGAGTGGGTTGGTTGCGGATGGCTTGGGTTCGGGGGATACCGAGCCTTCGGGTTCCTTCTCGGAGGCGAAACCCCAGATACTCGACTTCGATCTCGCATATCTGCGCCTTCTTGCGACTGGCCCGGTACCCCTGGGCTTCCAGGGTCTTCAAGAGGTAGAGTGTAGCTTCAGCACATTCGGTGTACGTTTCACGGGCCACCAACAGGTCATCCACGTATTGGACGACCGGCCCATACTCGTCCTGATACGTCTTCAGGTCCTGGGCGAGTTGGTCGCCGAAGAGGGTAGGCGAGTTCTTGAACCCCTGGGGAAGACGGGTCCATGTATATTGCTGCTTGGTTCCCGTCTGCAAGTCTTCCCACGTGAAGGCAAACAACTTCTGGCTGTCGACAGCAAGAGGGATGCAAAAGAAGGCGTCCTTCAAATCAATGACACTGTACCACTTGGTCTGAGATGGCACTTGGGCTAGGATGGAGTATGGATTTGGTACGAGGGCAACTATGTCGGCTACCTGGTTGTTGACTTTCCTCAGGTCCTGGACGGGTCTGTACTCGGATGTTCCTGGTTTCTTAACGGGCAACAATGGGGTGTTCCATGCGGATCTGATTGGTTTAAGGACTCCCTGTTGAAGGAGTTTCTGTAGATGTGTATGCATACTATGCCGGGCTGCATAGGGGATGTGGTATTGTCCTTGGTTGACAACTTGAGCATTTGGTTTGAGCTCAATCCAGATGGGGATAGCGTTAACGGCCAGTCCGCCGGGGTTCAATTCTGCCCATACATCAGGCACTTCATCCATTATGGCTCGCCTCTGCTGGGCGAAAGGGGTGTTCTGGTCGTAACGGCAGTCGCCGGGTCCTACAGTTGGGGGAACGTGTAGTCTCCATTCTTCTCTTACTGGACAGATAAGTGTCACTGGCCGATCTTCAAAGCGAGCTTCCACTTCACCCGTAGTCTTGAACTTCAAGGTGGCCTGGAGCTTACAGAGTAGGTCTCGACCAATCAAGGGGACCGGGCATCCAGGGATGTGTATGAACTGATGGGACACCATCGTCCCTCCGATCTGGACTTGGCGCTCTTTGAGGAGGGGGGCCGCAAGGGATTTCCCGGAGGCTCCCACAATTGGTATAGTTTCTTTCGTGGCTGGGGCTATGGCTGTGGTGATAACAGATCGCTGGGCCCCTGTGTCTAGTAAGGCCTTCATAGATTCTGTCCCCACCCGAATTTCCACCAGAGGGTCAGTGGGGACTCTGCCCTCCCGGTTTCTTCATGCTGTGCCGTCTCGGGTAGCGTCCACAGCCATCTGCCATTCCCTCCGGTCATCCCGTCCTCTCTCTCTTCGGCCCCTTCCACGGCCTCGCCTAGGGGCCCCCGTGCGGTCGCCGGTCTCCTCCTCTCTCTGCCGGTCCCATGATTCCTCTTCTCTCGGGTTGTCCCGTATCTCCTCTGGACAATCAGCCCACCAGTGTCCTTCTTGTCGGCAATTTGCACACTGGTTACGCCCTATGGGGGACCGCGTTCCTCTTGTTCTCCTGCCCCTCCCCTTTGGTCTAGACCTCATTCGTTCTTCCAGCACCGTGGCCAACACATCTGCCTTCTCCCGCATCCGTCTGGTCGATTCCTTCCGGGCCTCCACCTTCTCCTCCTGGTCGCGATATCCGAATACGCGATCAGCTATAGCTTTCAGTTGGCTTAGGCTCATCCCTTCGAACCCCTCCGTTCTCTGTAGCTTTCTTCGTATATCCGGTGCTGACTGGCTAACAAAACTCATAACTACGGTTGGGAGGTTCTTAGGGTCTTCGGGATTTATCGGGCTGTGCCTTCTGAATGCTTCCATAAGTCGTTCAAGGAAGTCCCCTGGACTCTCGTCCTTTTGTTGGACTACACTGTGGATTTTTCCCATGTTAGTAACCTTCTGCTTCCCCTTCTTTAAGGCGGCCAGGTACGCCTGTTGGTATCGGCGGATAAAGGTTTGGCCTTCGGCGGTTCGGTAATCCCACGTGGGGGCAGCGATGGGCGCCTCCGTTTCTAGTAGGTTCTGTAAATTGGCATGGGCCGGATTCGCATCCCGGATGGCTTGCTCCATATTTTGTTGTAAAAGGCGGCGTTCTTCAGAGGTCAGGATGTGGGCGCTCAACTGCCTAAGGTCGGCCCAAGTTGGATTGTAGCTGTATATAATGCCTTCCACCAGCTCTATCAGCTGCTCGGGTTTCTGGTCGTAGGACGGCCCATGGAATTTCCAGTTATACAAATCGGCACTTGAGAAGGGAACGTGACTATAGACTGTTGATTCGATGGGCTGGCCCCCCCCCTCTGCCGGGTTAGGGGTATAGGTGGTGGACTGTCGGACTGGGAATAAGTGAGAGGTTCCCCCTTTTCGGCTGGACGGAAGGGCCTGTTGCGGACTCGATTGGGGGAACCGAGTAATGTTCTTCACAACCCGTGTACTCTTCCGTGTGGTTGCGAGGCCAGGTGACTCAGGTGAGGCTGGGTGGGACGTCTCCCCGGCATCCGACTCTGACCCGGAAGTCTCGGCGTCAGCGGGGCCTTCTGCTAGGCCCGTAAGGTCAGGGTACATAGGAGCATAGGGCGGCGGCGCAATGTCGTCTTCGTATGCCTCCGCCGTAGCAAGTATCGGGGCTTTTGGAGGCTTCTTCTCGGCCGAACCCTGAACTTTCCCTGCGGTTTTCTTCGGGGGTTTTTTCCTAGAAAGTGTGTTGGTAGTACTGGGCGTAGTTCCTGCCTTGACTCTGGTAGCAGGGGGCGTGGTCTCAGTGGCTTCAGTGCTAGGGGCGGTAGGCCGTATGGGGGCGGTCCCTGCGGCCTTCGGGACGGCAGCGGTTGCCGAGCTTTGGAGAGCGAAGGCATGGGTCGGCAGGGTTCTAAGTTTGGTTTTCCGGCCTTTTCTCTGCTTTACCAACATAAGGGCGGCCTTTTCTACCTTCCGTTGGGCCCAAGCCGGCGGATCCCGGACTACATCCAACCACGCTTCTATGTATGGAATGTCCTCGGGACAGCCGGGGTTTCCCTCAATTATAACAATATTCATGACCGCCGCCACTTTTTCATACTCGAATGACCCTTCCGGGGGCCATCCAGCAATTCCTAGCCCTGGCCACATAAATTGACATCTCTGTATCATCCCGGCCCTGCTACATTTATCTAGGTCGAACACTTCGCTAAAGTGTTCCGTCATTAAATCTAACGGTGAAGACCCACCCCCGCCCATCCTAACCTGAGTGCCAAAGGACAGGTGACGGACAAAGGGGGAAAAGGGAGGTGGAGGAGTAAGGGGTCTCGTTCCACCAGACACAGAAGGGTCAACACTCGGCCTGACCAGGACGCGGTCGCCCGGCCTGGAACTGCAAGCCCACTCACACACTTTCATACGCCACAAGAAACCCCCCCGTTCGTTCGCCGCTCGGTTTCGTTGCCGGAGCCTAGTGAGTTTCGGGACCTAGTCGGATACCAATAGTCCGTATTAGTCACTGGCTAAAAGAGGGTGATCACGCCTCTTCTTCGGTCCTTACTGGGCCGGTCACTACGTAGAGTATACTCGCCTGTCCGCCGGGGTCGCAGGCCGCGCCGTCGTGCGCTTCTCCCTGTAATGGAAAAAGGTGCCTTGTCGGAACCACACAGCCCCCTCTACAGTCAGGCGGAGTGGATCGGCCCTCCTCCGGGAGATGGACGCTGAAATCAGCGGTGGCCACTCACCACCTCCTCGGGTGGGAATCGATGACCCGATCCGACTGCAGTGGGGGAGGGGAAGAATATAATCCGATTCCCCTTTCTACTTCTGTCCCATCTGGGTCGCCAATGAAACAGGTGGGAAATCAGGAGACGAAAGGCAAATTTTGGTTCCAAACAAGGCAACTTTATTGCTAGCAAGTGAACAGCACCGAGTAGCCTCGGGACACTGTGTGTCATAAATCATCTGACGCTTACATTTATACTTCCCTACTGGGCCTGCGCATTTGGCCCCTTACACGTCATACCTGTCATGCGCAGTAAACATTTGTAGTTCTTACAGTACAAAATTGTAGTCCCAGTACGTACACACGTCATAACACTGAAATGATACTGGCAAGAAAAACGAAACTTAGCAGCTTATTCTGTACACACACAATGCTCCTTTCTAGCACAGGAGATAAGGTGCGGCTCAGGAATGCAGGGGGGTGTCAGCACCCTCCAAGGTCGCCTATTCAGATGGCGTTGCTACGTGCAAGCTGGTCTTGTATAGGCCTTGCAAACTACTGTTACAAGCTATATATCTAATAGCCCTGCATTCTGTCTGTACATTAGTAAACAGCAAACTTGTCTTGTTAGTAAACAGTAAAACTGGATAAGGCACAAATGTCCAGTGCAGTAATAAGGTGTGGCCAAACAGCCAAAAGCAGAGGTAGAATACATAAGTAAAAGTCCATCAGTAGGCACAAAACATGAGGTTGTCCTGTTGCTCAGTAGTATTCAGGTAGTACCGGCGTTCCACTCCTTCAAATATACCCAAAAGTCACTTGACCCCCTCTCAGTCTCTTGAGTATTTGGGGGTCCGGTTCGACACGGCCTTGGGATTTGTCTTTCTTCCCGACCACAGGCGATGCAAGCTTCAGAAACAGGTCCGTCTGCTCCTGCGGATTCCTTGCCCTCAAGCTTGGGACACTGTCCAGCTTCTGGGGTCAATGCCGGCCACCTTGGAGGTGGTTCTCTGGGCGACAGCTCATATGAGGCCACTGCAGATTGCTCTGCTCCAACAATGGTCGCCGGTCTCCCAGGAATACCAACGCAGACTAGCATGGCTCCCTGCGGCCCAGCACAGTATGGATTTGTGGCTCTCGGACAGGATGCTGCGACAGGGAATGCCGCTCGTGCTTCCTTCTTGGTGCCCAGTGATAACGGATGTCAGCCTTTCGGGCTGGGGAGCTCATGGTCAGGGAAGCTATGCTCAGGGTCAGTGGACACCCGTGGAAGCGGGGTGGTCCATCAATCGCTTGGAACTGAGAGCGATATTCCAGGCTCTTATGGCCTTCCACAAGACTCTGAAGGGGCTTGCTGTCCGAGTTCTGTCAGACAACACGACAGTGGTGGCCTACATCTATCGTCAGGGCGGCACTCAGTGCAGGGCCCTGGCCGCAGAGGCCCCTCAGATTTTCCACTGGGCTGAGCTCCACTTGCATCAGCTGTCTGCAGCTCACATAGCAGGTCAGATCAACGTGCAAGCCAATTTTCTCAGCAGGCATCAAATTGACCCGGCGGAATGCGAACTGGCAGAAGAAGTTTTCTTCAGATTTGTGCCAAATGGGGGACTCCCGGATTGGATCTATTGGCGTCAAGTACAAACGCCAAAGTCCCTCGCTTTTTCAGCAGAAGGAGAGATCCTTGCTCGGTGGGGTTGGATGCACTGGCTCAACCCTGGCCCTCGGGCCTCCTGTATGTGTTCCCTCCTTGGCCCTTGATAGGGCGAGTCCTCCTGCGGATTTGACTGCACCAGGGATTGGTGATTCTCATCGCTCTGGACTGGCCAAGGCATCCGTGGTATGCGGATCTACTTCGGATGTTGATGGAGGCTCCATTTCCTTTGCCTCTGGTGCCGAACCTGTTGGTTCAAGGTCCGGTGACTATGGAGGATCTCTGCTGATTTGGGCTTACGGCTTGGCTCTTGAGAGGGCGCAATTGAGAAGAAAGGGGCTACTCTAACAAGGTCATCTCCACACTCTTGCAGGCCCGCAAGCAGTCTACCTCCGCAGCTTATGCTCGGATCTGGCGCAAGTTTGAGGAGTGGTGTGTTTTAAAGGCGATCACACCTATGCGGGCTACAGTCTTGCCGGTACTGGACTTTTTGCAGGATGGTTTACAAAAAGGTCAGGTTTATAATTCCCTGCGGGTTCAAGTGGCAGCATTGGCATGCTTTTGCGGGAAAGTCTCGGGCTTATCCCTCGCTGCTTATCCAGACATTGTCTGATTTCTCAGAGGGGCGCTTCGGCTCCATCCTCCCGTGCGGTTGCCTTGTCCAGCCTGGAACCTGGGGCTGGTGTTGAAGACGCGCCAGCGTTCGCCTTTCGAGCCGCTTAAGCGAGCTTCGGAGAAGGATGTGACTCTCAAGACAGTCTTTTTGGTGGCCATGACATTGGCTAGACGCGTATCTGAGCTTCAGGCGCTGTCCTGTCTAGACCCTTTTCTACAGTTCTCGGAGTCTGGAGTAACAGTACGTACAGTGCCTTCCTTGCTGCCTAAGTGGTTTCAGCATTTCACCTGAACCAGCCCATTTTTCTTCCTTCCTTTTCTAGGGAAGACTTTCCGGATTCCTTTGGACAATTGCATCTTTTGGATGTTCGCAGGGCTCTGTTGCAGTATCTACAGATGTCAAATGACTTCAGGACTTCTGATCACCTTTTTGTATTGTTGACAGGTCCTGGATGCGGGTGTCTGGCGTCTAAGGCCACTATAGCCCGTTGGCTCAGGGAAGTAAGTTTTTTCTGCGTATCTGCTTTCAGGTCGGTCTCCGCCTGAAGCGTTTAAGGTGCATTCCACGAGGGCGATGTCTTCCTCGTGGGCTCAAACGGGTGCATTTTCTCATCAAGAGATCTGTTGTGCGGCTCCTTGTGCTTCTCAGCTCTCCTTTGTCCGGCATTACAGGCTGGATGTTGCAGCGAAGCAGGACGCGCATTTTGGAGCGCAAGTGCTTGCTCGCGGAGGGGTCTGTTCCCACCCTACGTAGTGTAATATCCCCTTTCTCACTCAGGGTGACCTGGTTCTCAATATGCAGATCATATGCAGATTAGTGTGCTACCCCTTCTCGCTCAGGGTGAACTGGTTCTCACTAAGCAAATTAGACAGGTCTCACCAACAGCATATTCCTCAGGCAACTCTTTATTCCAGCCCCTTGGGCATACTTCTTCCAGCTTAAATACTTTATACTGTCACATGTCTTCACACTGAGCCTCCCCCACACAGGCACATGGGCTCAGTACTAACATCAATACTTTGGGGACTTCTAACCCCAGCCTGCTTTCTTCAGTACTTGGGACACACAGTCCTCCCTCCTTTGAACACACAGTTCTTGCCCGTACTTGGGACACACAGTCCTTCCCTTGAACACACAGTTCTTTACAAGTACTTAGGCCACACAGTCCTTTGAACACACAGTTCCTATAAGTACTGAGGGCACAAAGTCCAACACTAATGCTTTAGGGACTTCATACCCCAGGATTTTCAGCCTGCTTGTCTCCTTTGGACACACCGTCCACCACAAGTCCAGCAATAACATAGCCCCCCCCGAGTCTGGGAAGTACCTGCACTTTCCCCCTGAGGTCTTCAGACTCCCAGTCAGTTCAGGACCATCTCCTCCTCCAGGCCTCAGGGTCTCCAGTTTCCCATCTCTTCTCCTTCGGGCAAAAAACTCCATCCTCTACTGAGAGGAAGCTATTTATGAGGTGTCCAATAAACCTCCCCACCTCTTGAGACCTCGCCCCTCTGGTTCCAGAAAGATCTGGGTCTAGAAGTCTCTTCTCACTCCCCAGCTATCTCCCTGGAGCTCCCTCTATTGGCCCATGCAAGTCAATACTCAGCTAGATCACTGGAGCTCCCTCTAGTGTCCAGAATGGGCATTTTCCCGGTTTCCAGTGGGAGAGCGCCCTCTGGCGGCCTCCTCAAGTAAGGGCAGACACTGTGTTTATCACAGTAGGGAGTGCTTTTATACATCCCATCAGTTAATGGATTCATCTGCTGCTGATGACAAGGAAGGGAAAATTAGGTTCTTACCTTGGTAATTTTCTTTCCTTTAGTCACAGCAGATGAATCCATGATCCCTCCCTGTCTGACTTTGTTTTTTGATCAGATCTTTCATGCAGATATTGTATCTCGTCGGGAGAAGTTTAAAACCAGTTTTTGGACTGTCTACATGCTGTTCTATTACAGGAGGTTGAGATCGTCCCTCCTTTTTGTGGTTATTGCTCTGGTTCTGTGGCGTTTGTTCGCTGTGAGGAAAATTTATGTTATTCTACCTTTATGATTCACTCTGCTTTGGAAATTTCAAATACTGAAGGTAGAAGGGGCTTGCCGTCCAAGGGTCACTGTGGTTTTTCAGTGTTCTCTATCTCCACCTGCTGGTAGGCAGATACAACCCATCAGTTAATGGATTCATCAGCTGTGACTAAAGGAAAGAAAATTACCAAGGTAAGAACCTAATTTTCCCATATTCTCACAAGTGGGTGACGCTGATCCATGTTGCCTGATCCAGAATTTACCAAACCTAAATGAGAGGTTGGTGGAGCGCGAGACCCGCTCCACCATGCATGAACGAGTGCCTTCACACCTGCTATGCGAACGCAGTCTCAGTTTTTTTTTTCCTCGTGAGAAGGTGTGTTATTACTGTCTCATCACATTGCTCGGTCCTTGAGAGTTATTTTTGTGCCTTTCGGCTGTTTTTCATTTATTTTTCTTCTTTTATTGTGCTCCTGTTGTTGGAACCTTAGTCTTTTAATTTCCTTTTAGTGATTTTGCCTGTTTTTAAGTTTTATTTGTTTTCCGTCATCATCAGGCCGCTTTTAGGCCTTGACTTTGATCGGTAACTTTCCCTTTCTTTTTTGCCATGCCTTGTACCTTTTTCAGTCAGCATCGTGTCATTTAATTTAGCCAACAAAAGCTTTTCTTTCCATGTCCACGAAGATCCCCAGTGGCTTCACGTGCTGTACCTGGGGCAATTAGACAATCTCTAAAAAGGACACCCATTCTTGTTGTCAACATTGTCGTGAGCCCAACCATAGCCCTGCTAACTGTCTTTGCATGAAGAAGAGAATCTAGGATTCCAGAGATGCTCAACGAGAGAGGATTTTTGGAGCTAAGTCTGGTTCCTCAATGTTGGCATCGAGGTCGGAGGTGTCAAAATCGACGTTGAACATTGCACTGGAATTGGGAGCGTCGGTAAGCATGGCTCCTACAAGACCCTTACACACTGAGAAGCATCGAGTGGGTCTCCTCCTGCCTTGAGGCCTCCTGCTGTGCAGGGCCCCCAGGACCGAGGTGACGTGTGGATTCGATGTCGTCCTCAGCACTGAGGAGCCTTAGTGACATGTTTCAGGTGAAGGCCAAGAAGCATTGTCATCGGTCACCCTTGACACATGGTGTCGGGAGCTCCAGGAAGTCGAATGATTCGGCACCCAAGAAGCATCGGTGCAAAGAGAACCACTCCCCCTCCATACAGGAGGTGCCAATGCTACGGTCTCCTAGCAGCCAAGATCCAGTTCTGCATCGTCCCCAGCAGTTCTACAACCTGCACCTCAGCTGGCACCCAAGCTTTTCCTCGAGCGCATCTGGGCCTTGCTCCCTGAGCTGCTAGATGGCCTTGTGCATCGATATTGGGGGTGCTTACGCCTACCCTGGCTCCCTTTGCGGCCCCGCTTGGCCCACAGCCTGCAGTGCGGCCTCCGATGCCAGTACCACATGCTGTCCTTGTGTCGACTGCCACCCAAGCCGGCACTCCCTCGACATCGGTGGAGGAAGCTTCGCTGGAGCCTAGGTGGGAGTCGGCTTCTCGATGCCATTCTTGAGGACATGGTTCCTTGGCACTGAGGCAGGGTGTACAGCGCTGCGTATGCCTTGTAGCGCTATAGAAATTATAAGTAGTAGTAGTGCTAGTTCGGTCTCGACACTCCCATTGGGCAGTATTGTCTGACACTGAAAAGGAGTGCTTATGGGATTCAGAGGAAGATCTCAGGCACTTTTCCTTGGTTGAGTCCTATGGGATTCCCTCTGAACCCTCCCCTCCACCTGAAAGGAGAAAATCTCCGGAGAGCCTTTCGGTTCCATCTTTTGTAAAGGAAATGATTGATGCCATTCCATTTCCTTTGGAAGTGGAGGATGAGCTCAGATCCAAGATGCTCAAGATCCTGGACTACACATCTCCTCTTAAGGAGGCTGTGACTGCACCTCTTCACGAGATACTCAGTGAAGTCCTTGTCAAGAACTGGGGATCCCCTCTGTCAGTCCCTGTCATGCCTAAGAAGATTGACACCCAATATTGACTCTACAGTGCGCCTGGTTTTGATTGGCCTCAGTTGTCTCACAATTCCATTGTGGTGGAGTCCGCCTCTTATAACCTCTGACCAGTGGATTCTTCAAATAGTCTGTCTCAGATACGCCCTCAATTGGCATCTCAAACCTCCAAATTGCCCACCGAGAGTTCATTCATTCAGCTCTTAGCACAGTACTTGCAGAAGAACTCTCTGCCCTTCTGAAAGCCCATGCAGTCAAACCCATTCCACCAGGGGAAGAAGGGCAGTGATTCCATTCCAGGTACTTCCTTGTGCAGAAGAAAACTGGGGGGATGTGTCCTATCCTAGACCTAAGGGCCCTGAA
Source organism: Microcaecilia unicolor (assembly GCF_901765095.1). NCBI lineage: Eukaryota > Metazoa > Chordata > Amphibia > Gymnophiona > Siphonopidae > Microcaecilia > Microcaecilia unicolor. Next base: position 67,765,327 of record NC_044042.1, on the reverse strand, counting down.
TAAATTCCTAGGCCAAGAAAAGTTCAGGATGGTTTCCCTGGGCACCCTTCTCCCAATGGTTCAGGAAAATGATTGGCTATGCTCTCTGGACTTAAAGGATGCATATATTCACATCCCGATACTTCTAGCCCACTGGAAGTATCTTCAATTTTTGCTGGGAGTACATCACTTTCAGTGCTGCATGTTGCCTTTTGGCCTCGCTTCAGCTTCCAGGGTCTTCACCAAGTGTCTAGCGGTAGTTGCAGCATCGCTATGCAGACTGGGAGTCCATATGTTCCCATATTTCGACAATCAGTTATTGAAGAGCACCTTGGAGGAGGGTGCTCAGGAGTCAGTGGGGATGACTCTTCGGGTGCTCAAGCTACTAGGGTTCTTTATAAACTACCCCAAGTCCCATCTCCGTCCTGTCCAGTTTATAAGAATCCTGCTTGATGCACAGAAGGTTGGAACCTACCTCCTGGAGACAAGAGCAGACAATCTGGTCTCACTCGCATACAAGGTTAATGCCTCTCAGCAGGTCACAGCTCGGCAGATGTTGAGATTGTTGGGCCACATGGCTTCCACAGTGTGCGTTACACCCATGACACGTCCTCACATGAGATCAGCTCAATGGACTCTAGCTTCTCAGTGTTATGAAGCCACAGGGAGTCTAGAAGATGTTATCCAAGTGTCCACAGAGCTTGCACGCTCTCTTCAGTGGTGGACCATTCGATCCAATTTGACTCTGGGACTTCTATTCCAAATTCCTCAGCCACAGAAAGTGCTGACGACAGATGCATCTCTCCTGGAATGGGGAACTCATGTAGATGGGCTTCACACTCAAGGAGCTTGGCCCTCCCAGGAAACGAATCTTCAGATCAATCTCCTGGAGCTTCGAGTGATCTGGGAATGCTCTAAAGGCTTTCAGAGATTGGCTTTCTCATCAAATTGTTCTCATCCAAACAATCAGGTTGCAATATATTACACCAATAAGCAGGGAAGCATTGGATTATGCCCTCTGTGTCAGGAGGCTGGCTGGATGTGGCATTGGGTTCGCCAACATGGCATGCACCTTCGAGCCACTTATCTGGCAGGCACAAAGATTACTCTGGCTGACAGACTGAGAAGGATAATGTAACCACACGAGTAGTTGCTCAACATGGGCATTGCCCGCAATATCTTCTGAGCGTGGGCCACTTCCTCGGTGGATTTTTTTGCCACACAAATCAACCACAAGGTCCCTCGGTTCTGTTCCAGGCTTCAGGCCCACGACAGGCTAGCGTCAGATGCCTTCCTCAGTTGGGGGACAGGTCTTCTGTATGTGTATCCTCTCATACCTCTAATGGGGAAGACTTTGTTGAAACTCAAGCAAGACCGCAGAACTATGGCCACGACAGATATGGTTCCCTCTTCTTCTGGAGTTACCCTCTGGACCGTGGAGATTGGAGTGTTTTCCGACACTCATCACGCAGAACGAAGAGTTTCTTCTACATCCCAGCCTCCAGTCTCTGGCTCTTACAGCTTGAATTTTGAGACCCTATAATTCACTTCCTTGGGTCTTTTGGAAGGTGTCTGCCAGGTCTTGCTGTCTTCCAGGAAAGATTCCACTAAGGTGTGTTACTCTTTTAAATGGAGGAGGTTTGCTGTCTGATGTGAGAGCAAGGCCCTAGATCCCCTTACTTGCTCTACACAGACCCTACTTGAATACTTTCTACACTTATCAGTCTGGTCTCAAGACCAACTCTGTAAAGTCTCACCTTAGTGCAATTTGTGCTTACCATCAACGTGTAGAAAGTAAGGCCATCTCTGGACAGCCTCTAGCTGTTCTCTTCATGAGAGATTTGCTTTTGTCAAAGCCCCCTGTCAAACCTACTCCAGTGTCATGGGATCTCAACGTCATTCTTACCCAGCTGATGAAAGCTCCTTTTGAGCCACTGAATTCCTGCCATATGAAGTACTTGACCTGGAAGGTAATTTTCATGGTGGCTGTTACTTCAGCTCGTAGAGTCAGTGAGCTTCAGGCCTTAGTGGTGGATGCACCTTATACTAAGTTTCATCACAAAAGAGTAGTCCTCTGCACGCACCCTAAGTTCCTTCCGAACGTGGTGTCGGAGTTCCATCTGAACCAGCCGATTGTCTTGCTAACATTCTTTCCCCAACCTCATGCCCATCCTGGTGAAAGCAGCTTGCACACCTTAGATTGCTAGAGAGCATTAGCCTATTACATGGAGCTGGCAAGGCCCTACAGTCCACCCAGCTTGTTTCTTTTGATCCCAACAGGATGGGGGTCACCATCGGGAAATGCACCATATCCATTTGGCTGGCAGATTGCCTTTCCTTCAATTATGCCCAGGCTGTGCTGGCCCTAGAGGGTCATGTCACAGCTCATAATGTCAGAGCCATGGCTACATCAGTAGCTCACTTGAGGTCAGCCCCCATTGAAGAAATTTGCCAGGCTGAAATGTGTGGTCTTCAGTCCACACATTCACATTACACTACTGTCTTGAGCAGGATATCCGACGCGACAGTCGGTTCGGGCAGTCAGTGTTGCAGAATCTGTTTGGGGTCTAGAATTCAACTCCACCCTCCTTGGCCTATTTTATTCTGTTCCATGCTGCACTCTCATTCAGATTGTATATAGTTTCAGGCTAATCTGTGTTATGTCCTCGCGTTGCATGGCCCAATTGACCATTGTTTGTTGTTTTTAGTGAGCCTGGATGCTAGGGATTCCCCATTTGTGAGAATATATAAGCCTGCTTGTCCTCAGAGAAAGCGAAGGTACTTACCTGTAGCAGGTATTCTCTAAGAACACAGGCTTTATATTCTCACAATTCCTCCCACCTCCCCTTGGTGTTGTGTCCTTTGTTATTTTTACTTTATTTTTTGCTTTAATATTAAACTGAGGAGACCATGTTCTTCCTGAGGGCAGGAAGGCACTCGCCCATACGTGGTGGACCATGTCTCGTGCTCCACAAAGCTCTCATTTAGCTTTGGTAAATTCTGGACTTTGTGACGCGGATCGGTGTCACCCACTTGTGAGAATATAAAGCCTGCTGTTCTCGGAGAATACCTGCTAAAGTTAAGTATCTTTGTTCTTTAAGTACTCTGGCCTATTTTGTCTGAGGACCTTGAAAATTAAGCACAGGATTTTAAATTTAGTCCTGTATGGTACTGGGAGCCAGTGTAGTTTTTGCAGGAAGAGTGTGATGTGGTCATGCCGCTTGCGGCCTTCTATCAGTTGGACTGCAGCATTCTAAATTAGTTGGAGCTGATGCAAGCTCTTTTTGGTTTGACCAGTGTACAGGGCATTACAGTAGTCTAGCTGTGACGCTATCATGGCATGGACCACTGTAGTCAGACTCAACTTTTCAATATATGGCAAGAGATTTTGTAGTTGCCTTTGGCGATAGAGACAATTTTTAAAGGTTGTTTGAATTTGCGAGATCAGAGTAAATGATGAGTCCAGCAGTATCCTAAGATTCCTGACCTGTGATTTTAGGGGGAGTTCCTACTTCCCTATAAGGTATTTTGACGTCAGGTATTTGTCCACTTGTGCTAGGTACCCAAAGAATCTCTGCTTTGCTTGGGGTCAGGCAGAGTTTGTTGTTTTTTGCCCATTCCTGAATTGCAGTTTATTTAAAGCTGTGGGTAGATCTGGTTCAATGGGTATGAGTAATTGCACATCATCAGCACAGATATAGAATTTTGTGCCAATCAACAGAAGCAGCTCAGCTTGAGGTAGATATTAATTAAAATGTGAGACAGTGTGGATCCATGTGGCACCCCACAGTTCAGTGCTAAAGGTAATGATGTGCTATTGTTGAAGAGAACCTTAGTCTTACGTTGTTGCCTTCACTCTTTCAAGGAAAACATCAGTTGGGTTTGTTTCTTTGTCTGCGCATCTCTTCCATCTATTAATACTATTTTCTATAATTCCTTCTTCTCATGGGAGTCACATAATTCTCCTCTTCCATACCTTTTGTCTTTCCAGAGCCCTTCTGATTGCTCTTAGTTCTCTCTACTATGTGCCACTGGAAAGGATCTCTAAGGGTATTCTAGTTTATTTATATCTCTTAGAGATTCATTTGCAAAATTCTTTCTCTCTCTTTTTTGAGTGTTCAGATCTTTTAGTCCCGTCCTATGTTGGGGACACTGCTTTACTACATCCCATTGGTCTGGACTGGTCTGATAGGATGCTGTGGAAGGAAAAATTATGTTTTACCTGATAACTTTCTTTCCTGTTGTCCTATCAGACCAGTCCAGAATCCCTCCCTGGACGATTATTTTATTTTGCTTAGAAGCTATATTTTTCAGATATTACGGATCCTACTAGTAAGGTTTTCCTAACCTATTGTACTTACATTTGAGACTTATAGCCCACATTTACTTTTCAAGTTCTATGCTGTAACCAGGTGCCCCTAGGTGCAGCCAAGGATAGAACAATCTCCTCCAGCCACAGGCTCCCGTTACAATGAAGAATTAGATGTCCACCAGTAACTTCAATCTTAAGGACTTTTATTCCATGCAGGTTTCTAGTACACAGTTCCAACAGCAGCATAGCACATACCAGGATTCAATACAGGCTTACAGGCTCCAGTCTGGGCTCTTTATCCAGTGCACCATAAACAGTAATTCAATTCCCAAGACAAACAGTTCTTTCAGTTCATCATCACAGTTCAGTCACCCAGCAGCATTGTCTACCTTCTATCCTCTTTACATTCAGGAGAGTTCAATATTTTAGGGACTCCTTCTACCCAAGGGTTTTCCCCTGCATCAGCTTCACAATGAATTCAATACTTTTGGGACTTCCTCTCACCCAAGGAATCTCAGCCTGCTTCAGTACTTTAGGGACCTCCCTGCCCAAGGATTTTCAGCCTGCAAATACTTCTCTCCTTCTCTCTCCTGAACTGCTTCACTCCTTCCCACCTGCCTAATCAATCCCTGGCTTCTGCCTTCACAACCAATCATTCTCCACTCATTAGCTTCTCTACACACCCATACCAGCTGAGCTGAGCATGAGCCTAATGAGGAGCTCCTGTACACAGGGTTTCCTAGCTCTCTTTCCCCCTAGTGGCAGCCATTCTACACAACCTGTTGGCTTACACCCATGTCCTCCCTTATTGCAGCTAGGAGTCCAGTCCGGGTCTTCCATCTCACCCCCTGGCTCCTTGCCTGCAATGCCTTCTGGGACTGGTAGTTCAGACTGAAGCTGCCTTAACCCAACTATCCTGGAGGTGACTTTATCACAATGCGGATTATAATAATTTTCCTATTATCACAATTCAGGAAAGGTGATCCCTTGGGCTGCAGCCGAGTTGGCGCTACCTGGTCAACCCGAGGATTAGCCAGGCCCCAACTGATGGCAGGCAAGTCACCCGGGCTAGGCACAGGACAGTCAACTAGACACCAGGCCCAACTGGAGCCGAAGATGAGACTCGGCAGGAGCTGAAGCAAGGCTGGACTGGAGACATGCAAGGGAAAGCAAGCTGGACTGGAGATGGGCATGGCAATGCAAGCTGGACTGGAAATAGGCAAGGCAACCTGGACTAGGGACAGGCGAGGCAGCAACTACTAGACCAAGTGACCCATTGGAAAGGCAAAGACTGAGAGTCGGGAGCTCCCTGAAACACTCCCCAATCCAGAAGTGGAATCCTTGGACAGGCAAGGGAAGGCAAGCTGGACTGGAGACGGACATGGCAATGTGAACTGTACTGGAAATAGGCAAGGCAACCTAGACTAGAGACAGGTGAGGCAGCAACTACTAGACCAAGTGACCCGTTGCAAAGGCAAAGACTGAGAGTCAGGAGCTACCTGAAATACTCCCCAACTCAGAAGTGGAATCCTTGGTGTCCCTCCTGCATACCAGACTGGCATTCTTTGGCGCATGTTCACGCACCTGGGCGCTGGCATAGGTCTGCACAAGAAGTGCAGCTTTCACGCTAGGTGGACACGAGTAGAGTCGCTGTCACGGTGGTGCCCAGGTTCCTTGCTCTCAGTCACCTCGCCCCCCGGTGGTTAGACCTGGGGGCTGCTTTGAACTGATGGCTTATCGTTTCCCATGTTTCAGAAGATATGCTGATCCGGTCCGGTCTGGATCTTCCAGCCTGCCAGATTGTTTTGGGAGTTTTTTGGAACTAAGCATTACCAGTACCTGGCGAACTCCCTTGTATACTGCCTTTATTAACCACCTGGGAAAGTCTCTAGTTTGCCTTGCAACAGAGGTCCTCAGAGGAGTTTCCTTTGGTGAGAGGTTGTTGCAGTGCTGCTGTGCTATTTTCTGATTGTGGCTTTGACCCTGCTTGTCTCCTAGTTAATTCTTCTGTGTGCTGCCCGCCCAGACCCGGCTTGTTTTCTGGTTTTGTCTGCTGCTTTATGCCTGCCTGGAACCCCGGTGTGTTTTCTGGAAGTACCTGCTGTTTGCTGCTGTTCCTGCATTTCTGCCTTCTTGCCCTGTCCGGTAAGTCCTGACGGCCGCCTGCACTCAGGGGCTCAACTCCTGAGGAATGGCGGTTAAGTGCAGATGAAGTTTGGGCTGAATTCCTGTCCTGCTTACTCCAGCTTGTGTTGCCTCGGCTGCAGTCCTTGCCTGGTAGTTCCAGTCCTGAAGTTGCTGGTACATCTGTTCTGCCTTGTCTGTGTTTGGGTGATTCCTGCTGCCGCCCTTTGGCAGTGGCCCAAGGGCTCACAAACTCCGAAGTTCCCCGAGAAGCGTGACAGTCGCTCTGCGATCCTCACTCCTAAACCTCCCAAGTGGGGGCCACTGCAGAGGGAAAAAACATTAAAAACCAAACGGTGGACATTGTTGAAGCAAGAGAGAGGAGACATGCCATGAATTGTGAAAGGAAAGTGTACCCCTTCAATCAAGGAGTTCTATGCCAGGAAGGCCCCTAAGCCAGGAGCAGTGGGGAGCGGCAGTCCCACTGGAGCTGTGCTACAAACGGGGAGCAGCATGAACACTTCACTGTCGCAGGCTGCACATTCAAACCCGATGCCAGATGATGCGCTGACGATAATATTACAGGAAGTAAGATCGGTGAAGTTGGAGATAGCAGAAATGGTGGTGAGTCAGCTGGAAAAAAGATGGCGGCAGTGGTAGAGCGAGTGGATGGGCTGGAGGGGGAGACTCCATGACATAGAAGTGGCGCAAGAGCAAGGGGGCGAACGGCACGACTCTCAAACTCAGTCTTTAAAATTGCTAACTGACAAGGTGGAAAATTTAGAAAACAGATAACGCCATTCCAACATTAGGATATACAGTGTCCCAGAAGGTACAGAGGTGGGACAACCCATGTCATTTGTGCAGAGGCTGCTGACTAGTTGCTTTCCAGACTTGCCGGCACAACCAAAGTTCGAATTAGAAAGGGCCAGGGCAGAGGCGACCAAGGCGGCCGCATAGGGCCCCGCGCTTAAGGGGGCCCCGCAAGGCGCACCTCAACTCTGCCTCTCTGAGCCCCGCTTGCTCAGACCGCATCATCATGATCCCGCGCTCGCTCTGGACCACATCATCATGATCGCTCCGCTCCTGCCTTCTGCCACCGGTGCCCCCCCCCCCCCCCCCGCTGAGCCCGCCGTCAGCTCCCACCTCCCAGTCCCAGGACAACGACTGTTGCAGCGACGGCACGGCCTCGACAGACAGTTGCAGGCACGACGGCTCACCCCAGCTTTTCCCTTCCGCCTTCCCGCTCAATGTCCCGCCTTCTTCTGATGAGGTATTTCCTGTTTCCGCAAGGGCGGGCGGGCGGGAGTCATTGAGCGGGAAGAGAAAAGGAGCTGCAGCGTGGTCAGAGGTGAGCCATCGCCTGGTGCCAGTGCGACTTAAAAAATAAAGAAACTTATGATTTATGCTTGTGACGGCAACTTCATCACTCAGGTAGAACAAACGATTAACCTTTCTGTAACAGAACTATGCTGACGTGCTTTTCCCAGTAAGCCATTTTAATTTTCAGGTTAATATAATCAGTTGTAAGGAATCTATTACAGAAGATCAAAGCTTGTGCATGATGGTTTTTTAGCTTAATGTGACAAGTGCTCCATTTCTTGGAGTCTAGAAAGGGTTATATGCAATTTTATCTGTGTTTTGATGCTTCACAGTCTTCTGTTTGATGGCATACAGTTTGCTTTTATATGTTACTGTAAATTACTTCTTGAAGCACTTAGTAGAGGTAGAGCATTAGAGAGCAAATAGAAGGTTGCAAAGAAATTGACTATTACACAGCAGGTGGTCTCACAAACAACCTAGTTACCCAATATAAATAATTTACTAGGGATTCCCCTGTCACTTCATCAGTCACACTTAAAATTTTCTAAAAATAGAATAATCTTTTCAATGGGGTGGAGCTAGGGTGGGGCGGAGCTAGGGTGGGGGCGGAGCTAGGGCAGGATGGGGCGGGGCTAGAATAGGGCCCCACCAAATTGGTCTGCACAGGGCCCCGCACTTGCTAAGACCGGCCCTGGAAAGGGCACACAGGGAACTGCGCCCTAAGCCCAACCCTAACCTTCCCCCTCAGGCGTTAACAGAAGGGCAACTTAACGAAACTTGGAGACCGAGGAAATAGTGCCCTGTTAGGGACATCTGAGGGCAAGAAACTTCACGTCGCAGGAATGGCTTCTTGGAGGAACACAAAATCTTCTCAAATTCTTCACAAGGCCAAACTGCCCATCAGAAATGGTCTCCCAAAAAGGTGTCTGGAGCAGCTCGGATAATGGAGGAGGAGGAGTCGGAAGACTCAGGAGATGCAAATGCTCAGAGTGCAAAGATGGCAAGCAGTAACTCGGACAGTGCGCCTCTTATTTGTGTTGGAACACACCTCACAATACAGTTTTCCGGACCGACTGAGTGCCTTCAGATACTGCCTAACTGGGACTTTCAACTGTATGGATGTAGTGACAAGTCAGAACTCACGAGCTAAGGAGTGACAATAGGATGAACTTTTGATGTAGAATGGAGGTTACAAGAGAGTGGTTGAGTGTGGAAGAGGGAGCAAATGCAGTGGCTGTTACAAGAGTGTGATAAGTGGGTGTGAGTGTTGGGGGGGAGGGAGTGAGGGGGTGGGGGAAGCAGGAAGGGGAGGGAGAAGTATACATGGTGGGGATATAGGGGGGTGCTGCGATGGGGAAGGTGGAAGAGGGTGAGGGACAAAGGACGTGCTTTGGGAGTGGAGGAGGGAGGGGGAGATGGGGAGGAGAGGAGTACAACCCAGATCTGAAATGATTAGTCATGGCAATTGGGGGTTATAAATTTGTTACATGGAATGTTGGGGGAGTGAATCACCCAATAAAGCATAAGCAGATTTTAAAATATATGAAAGATCTTCATGTGGATATAGAGATGCTACAGGAATGAAAGTTATCCTCTGAGGAGATGCTTAAGCTTAAAGGAGGTTACTGGGGTACAGTATACTATTCTTCCGGGGGATCTAAGTCTAAACGTATGGCTATTTTGATCGCAAAACAGATACCCTTTGTAGAATACAGTTTAGGTCGCGATGACCAGAGACAGTTTGTCTGGCTAACAGGAAGAATTATTAACTGAAAGTTCACTCTTTTAAAAGTATATTCACCAATAGGTCTGAAGTGGAATTTCTATAAGGATCTCCTTCATTTAGTTCGCTCTGTGGGGAAGGGGGATGTTATGATTTTGGAGGGGTTATGAATATCGCCTTAGGGAACTTGGATAGGGCTAAGAAACAGAGTAGGGAAGAATTTAAGGATAGTGCCATTCTCAGAAGGGACCTTGCGGGGAATGGACTACAAGATGTTTGGAGAATTATTAACCCAGGGGAGAGACAATTTATTTGTTACTCAGGTAGGCATGATTCTTATTCTACTCGATTACTTTTGGGTAGATGTTGGGGACTTGGAAAGATTTGGTCATCCATCCCATATGTATTTCTGATCACACACCAGTGACAGGCCAGGTAGTTCCCTGTAATACTTCTCCAAAGAGAGGAGGGCTAAATAGGATTCCTTAACGTCCCTCCGGACCGGCCCAGAAAAAATACTGATGGGTTGTGCACTCCTTCCAGCAAGTGGTGCCTGAGAATTCTGACTCTCATGAGAGCCAATAAGAGCCTTAGCTAGCTATAGTAAGATCCAATATTCTCAGTCTCAAGCATTTGGAAGGTGGTGAGCCCGTCAGTCTCTTACTCTTACTTAATAGTGCTATATTTTCTACATTTATTTCTGTTAATATTTATATTGTTTCTGTGTTCTTCTGTGCAACGTTAAAAAAAAGTGGCAAGGTTTATTTACTTTAGAGGATGAGACCCACGGGGGTTCTCTTATAGCGTAGGGGGCTTATGGCGTCTGGCATTTGCAAATTTTGTACTGCTAAGGAGGTTCAGCCTGCCTTTTCAGAGTTGGGACTGGCATCGGGAGCTTACTCTGCCAGCACAAACAGCTGTTCAGTCTCTGGCTCCGGTTTCAGCAGGAACCACCTCCATTTTGCAAACACAGTCTTCAACTTCAGAACTTGCTTCTTTGGCTCTACAACAGCTCTTAGATGTGTCTTTAGTGCAGGGAACACCTCAGGGGACAGATATCCAATGAGGTTTTCCTCCAGAATTTGTATTACAAATGTATAAAGCCTTTATAATGCACAAATCCAATCCTTCTACAGCTCTCCCTGCTGAGGAGTCAGGGAGTCTCAGGTCTTCTCTCAAATGTCCTAGGGTTTCCTGGACTGTAGATGAGGAATCTGGTTTGGAATTTGATCCTGAGATGCCTTCCCTAGAGGAAGATTTGGCTGCAGAAGATGATCCGAGGCATATTTTCAAAGCACTTAGCCTTCCAAAGTTCCATAGGTTTCTATGGAACTTTGGAAGGCTAAGTGCTTTGAAAATATGCCTCATAGGCTTATCTGAGGAAGCTGTTTCTGCAGATCCTGTCACAGACTGTCTCATGCCTGGTGAAGATCCTTCCATTTTAAGGATTTTTCATAAGGAGGATTTACAAGAGCTTATAGCTTTGGCCACTTCTACATTAAACTTTGATGAAGATCCTGAGGTTATTCGAGTGTAAGGTAGATCTTTTACTTAAGGGCATTAGGAAGGCTGGGAAAACTTTTCCAATGCACCAAGATATCAGAGAAATTATTCAAGTGCAGTGGGACGTACCGGATGCTCCTTTTTGTCTTTCCAGGTCCATGATTCGCTTATACCCAGTACCAGATCCAGATAAGGCTCTTCTTAAGCCTCCTGTAGTTGATGCCTTTGTTTCTGTGGTTACTAAACGCAATACTGGCCCTGTTGATGGAGGCACAGCTCTGAAAGACGTATGAGATAGGTGTATGGAGTCTCTTAAAATCTTCCTTTGATGTCTCAGCTATCTGTGATTCTTTAGTAGCCAGAGCTTGTTTTAGGTGGTCAGAAATAGTTGTAGATAGAACTTCGGAAGATTTCTCCTTAGTAGACAAAGAGGTGGCTAAGATAGAGATGGCTTTCTTAGCAGATACCTTGTATGATTTGTTGAGGGCCTCTTCCAAATCTGTGGCTTTAAACGTTGCTGCCCGTCGTTCACTTTGGCTTCGAGGTTGGTCAGCCGATGCTGCTTCTAAGTCTAAGCTTAGTAAGTTTCCCTTTTGAGGCTCTTTCCTTTTTGGGGATGAATTAGATGTTAGTTAAAAGTCTAGGGGATACTAAAGTTCCTCAGTTGCCTGAGGATCGTCCTAGGTCTGCTGGTCATGGCCTTTTTTCTGGTAGAGGACATGGCAGAGATATTCATAGATTTGAACCAGGACATGTAGCTACTACTCAAAAGTCTCACTATTTTCAGAGGCACCAGTCCTTTTGAGGTGCCCGACGCAGCAGTAGAGATTCAGACTCTTCCTTCCAGTCCCCTGCTCATCCATCACAATGAAGGTTTCAGGGCCCAACCTCCTTTAACAGTGGGAGCTCATCTAGCTCAGTTTTATGGAAAGTGAGCCCAAATTACTTCCAATCAATGGGTCCTCGAGGTTATTCGAGACGGGTATGCCTTAGAATTTGCGCAGCTGCTGTCACATGCTTTCCTAAAGTCTCCTTGTTGTTTTCATCTAAAGGCAGGAGCGGTCAGGGTCTCCCAGGAAAGGCTTCTTGCATGCATTACAGGCAGTCTGTCCTGTTCCTCTTTCAGAAGTAAGGACAGATCGCTATTCTATTTACTTTGTAGTTCCAAAAAAGGGGTCCTTTTGACCAATTTTGGATCCCAAGGTGGTGAACAAGGACGCTCAAGGTCACCCGTTTTCATATGGAAACTCTGCGTTCAGTCATTGTGGCTGTTCAATCAGGAGAGTTTCTGAAGGCTTTAGATTTGACAGAGTCTTATCTGCATAATCCAATTCATCCTTTACACCTAAGGTTTCTTCGTTTTTCAGTTTTGAGTCAGCATTTTCAGTTTCACGTTCTTCCTTTTGGTCTTGCTACTGCTCCTCTTACCTTTGCAAAGGTCATGGTGGTGGTGGTGGCAGCAGCTCTCAAGAAGGAGGGCATTCTGGTCCATCCTTACCTGGACGATTGGTTGATCAGAGCAAAATCCTATCAAGAAAGTCTGCTATCTAGTAGTTTCCTTTGACACTCTGCAAGGCCGAGTATTTTTGCCTCAGAACAGAATTGTCAAACTTCAAGATCAGATACGATCTATTCTTTGCAAGCCGGTGCCATGTGCAAAAGATTATCTTCAAGTCTTTACGTATTAACCACTTCCTCTTTCTTCACTGTATTCTGTACTTTCTTTTCTACTTCTGGCAACTTATGGTTCTAAAACCCTAGTGGTACTCGATTCCTTTGTTTTTGCCAAAAGCTCTAATTAGCATAATTTTCATTCACTGAGACAATTCTACTTCTCCTACTTGCACTGGCCACAGATCTAAAGCAATCTGTGTTGTCTGCTCAAAAGCCTGTTTTAAAAAGCCTGTTGCTCTTTTTCTCTCCATTCAACGTCATATTTTTTCCTGATTACTTAAGTGAGGTATGCGCTGCTTGCAAAAGCTGAGTAATCCAATAAATCATTGTACCTCCTTTTTACAGAGAGGAACAAATTCCAATGCCTAAATATTTCACTGCCTGAGATGGTCCTTGTATCTTCTTATTAAGATTTATCTCCCATCCCTTGTCCTTTAAATGTGCAATTATTGATTCCAAATGAGTCTAAACATCCTCCTATGTATCCCCTTAAATCATGATATAAATGTACTTTCTTTTTGTTAATTTTCCCTCTTCACTTCCTATATTTATAATGTATCACTCTTACAGCGGCACGCTCAGTTATGGTTTGATATGTATTCAGCTTATCAGTCAGTAACTTATTCTGACAATTAAGCATCTTATTTTGACTATGTAAATCACATACCTATCATTCCAATTCTTCACTTTTCCTATGTTGTTTATCCCGGCTCTAATGTTTTGGATGGTAAGGCACTGCCCGAGGCCTTATGAGCTCACTCCACACAGTCCCAGTCAACCTTGTGGGCGGAGATGGTGATTCTTCCACTGGAGGAGATTTGCCAGGTGGCTACTTGGGCATCTTGGCATACCTTTTTGAAGCAATGCAGAGTGGATGTGGCAGCTAGGACGGAAGCAGATTTTAGCATGGCGGTGATGTCCTGGGAAGCAGTGGGTTCCCACCCTACTTAAGGAATGTTTGGGTACATCCCACCAGTTTCTGGATTCATTTGCTACAGAGACTAAGGAAGGTAAAATTATGCCTTACCTGATTTCCTTTAGTCCCAGCAGAGGAATCCAGGATCCCTCCCTTTTGACAGCCATGCATTTGTGTATATACTATTCAGATGGGGCTTTTGCTCTTTTTCAGGTGCAATTGGTAAAAAAAGAAAAAGGAGGAACAATCTCAGTTTTATCTTGTTTGCCAAACTTTCTTCTCAGTTCCTGTTCTCATGTTATTATCGACTCAGCTGTGGTTTGTGTTTGTAAGGAAGGTTCTACCATGAGCTTGTTTCTTTATTCCTGCTTTGTGATGTGACTGTACTAACTGATGGAGGAGTTGGTGGTTAGGTAGCACTTCCTTCAATTCAGTGTTCTCTATCTTCACCTGGGATACAACCCACCGGTTTCTGGATTCATCTGCTGTGACTAAAGGAAAGAAAATTATCAGGTAAGACATAATTTTACCATAGATCTTGTTTCTCTTGTGCTGATGAAGATAGCTTCTTAGCTACCTTTTGGAGATAGGTCTTCAGGTTGAGACTCATTTTTTGGTTTTGGAGAAGGATCAAAGAGCAACATTAGTGAAGAAAAATACTAATCAAACTGTGGTGGACTGAAAATCATGACTGAATCCCATTGTTCTGACCTGATATCTGGTTCTAGATCTGAAGGGTATCTTCTGTCTAAGGAAGTAGATGAAGGAGTTGATCTAGAATCCAATGAATGAGCAAGTAGGGGACTCTCCTTGTTCACTGCCACCTATTTTTCATTTGGAGATGGTGGACTAGATCTTCCTGTTCTATATTTCTTTTTCAAAACCTTTCTCCAGAGTTCTGTTATGACTGGATGTAGTTGCAATGGGGACCTTCTTTTCTTTGATGAACAAGGATTCCTCAATGTCTGAAAAGGCTTGAAAGTTTTATTTTTTCCCATGTGAACACCCATAGAGCTATGTGCCTTTGAATGATGTTTTCTAGGATTGCGATGAGGTCTTGTGTTCTCTATCTCTGGAATGCTCACTGCCATCTTTAAATAGCAACAGAGATTCCCTTTGAAGTTGGCATTGCTTCAAGGCAGGAGAGTCAAAGTTATTAACAGGGGAAGCCCTGGGGCTGCATGACATTGAGGCTAAGAAAGAGATATCATAGGTGTGGCGAGTCAAAATATTGGGGTGCAGTGGAATCTCTTGATGTTTTGTAGCTATTCAAGGCTCCAGGAGAGGAGTTATCAGCATAGGTGGCTAAATTAAACTGAATTTTGATGGTGAAAATCAATGTAATAAATTTGAGAAGAAGATGGGACAGAAGATTTGATTAACCACCATGGTGTCTAAAAAGGACTGAAGGAGAATGTGAAGAATGACAGAGGGGGAAATCCCATGCAGACTCAAACCTTTTCTAGAGGTTTCTGAGTTCTGGGACAGGGAACTGACTCAGCTGCATCAGGTGGTGACATCATTCACCTAAGTGATTACAGTAATCCTGTTTGTCCTTGGAGAAAGTGTCACCTACTTATCTGTCATCTGCATGCAGATATTCCAGAGTATGTAGTTTGGGTGGAGCAGAGGCAGAGTTGTGATGTATGCACATATTTTATAAAATATGTGTATTACACATCTAGCGTACACATAAGCATGTACTTCTTCTTTGAAGCAGGTATAAATTTGTGCATCGGCATCTGTGAGCTACTGGGACTCGATCTGTGAGCCGATTTTTATAAAGAAACATAGGCTTAAAACTTCTCATATAGGCATCCTGTTATCTAATTGACCCCACACAAATGAAAACTATGTACATATTCTTTACTGTGTGGAATCTGGATTTTCAAAGTGAAAGTATGCACATACTTTTGTTTTTTAAAATTACCCCAGGAGAACTATATGCAAACTTTTGCATGTAGTATTTGGTGGGCATAACTTTTCTGATGGAAAATATGCACATTTTAAAATTCAAGAGAATGTGCATATGTTCAAACCCTGCCCTCAGAAACGCCTTCTCAATAAGCCAGTAAAATTATAGGGTCAATTTTATAATAGGGCACCTCCATTTAGGTGCCTAATGCTCAGGGAATGCCTATTCTATAACAGCATATCGGTTATAGAATAGTAGTATAAACCCACGTTGACATGTCTACATTTAGAAACAACAATTTACATGTTCACCTTCCTTGCAGTTACACACTGTAGTATTTATGCACTTTCTTATAGATTGGTGTAAGTGCCACTTTTCTGTGCACTTATGCATTGCATACAAGGTGCATGTAACTGCATACACCCAGTTATATAATTGACTTTTATATGCATAACTTTACCCATATACCCCTGGATTCTATATAGTGCGGTTTAGGTTTTGCATGCAAATCCAGTCATATTCTGGATTTGTGTGCACAACTTAATTAGTTAAGGCAATCATTGCCAATAATTGCCAATTAACAAGCAGCTATTGACACTGATTGGCATTAATTAGAATTTATGCAGAAAACTGAGTGTATTATGTAACATGATCACCGTAAATTCTAAGTCGCAGAGTTGAAAAGTGGGGCATGGCCATGGGCACGGAATGGGTGGGTCATGGAATGGGTGTTTCTAAAATCTACGCGCGTTATTATAGAATATACCCAGTCTACATCTAACTTAGGTGTCAGCATTTACATCAAGCTTTACTTGGCGTAACTGCCTGTGACTAGATTTAGTTGGGCGGACGGGTGCTCGACGTATTTCTATAAACCACAAGGATATTTAGGCATATTCTAAAGTACTTTATAGAATACGCCAAGGTGTATTTTTGTTCAGCGCCAATGTTTTAGGCGTGATATATAAAATCTAGCCCATAAAAGGGCAAGTAGTTTTATAGAAACCCATTTCCACAGGTGAAGCACTATTTATCCATGAAAATAGCTTTGAAAATTACCCTGATGATGATGGATTTCTTGT
This sequence comes from Microcaecilia unicolor, assembly GCF_901765095.1. NCBI lineage: Eukaryota > Metazoa > Chordata > Amphibia > Gymnophiona > Siphonopidae > Microcaecilia > Microcaecilia unicolor. The sequence continues at coordinate 67,748,776 of NC_044042.1, read as the reverse complement.
TTTTACATTGGTTCCTGTCCTTTTTCAATTCTGCATTGGAGTCTGAATAGGTTGGGATACCTTAAAAAGAGTGTTGTAGCACAATGACTTCCAATGCATCTGAAGGTACGTGTGCTCATAGAATTTGTCTCCAGTTTTCTCCAGGATCAATAATATTACTTGAAGAGCACTTTATAGCATTGAGAATTGTTTATTTATTTATTTGTTTCATTTGTATCCCACCTTTCCCCACCTTTTTGCAGGCTCAATGTTGCTTACATGGTACCGCAACGGCGTTCGCCAGTTGCGGTATGAACAAATACAGGTGTTATTGTGGTAAAAGAAGGTTCGTATTTGGTAGCTACATTGGGGAAGTTAGGGAGGGGGGATGAGAGTTAAGGTACGTCCATTACAGTCTTTGGTTTTGCAGTGTCGCAGGAACTTAGGTTTTTATGTTGGGTCGGTGGGGTATGCCTTTTTGAACAGGTTTGTTTGTAGTTCTTTCCGGAAACTTAGGTGGTCGTTCATTGTTTTTATGATCTTTGGCAGAGCGTTCCATAGTTGTGCGCTTAAGTAAGAAAAGCTGGATGCATAAGTTGATTTGTATTTGAGTCCTTTAGTACTTGGGTAGTGGAGATTTAGGTAAGTTCGTGCTGATCTTGTGTTTCTGGTTGGTACGTCTATGAGGTCTGTCATGTATCCCGGGGCTTCGCCATACATAATTTTATGAACCATAGTGCAGACCTTAAAAGTAATGCGTTCTTTGATTGGGAGCCAGTGCAGTTTTTCTTGGAGGGGTTTGGCACTATCATATCGTGTTTTTCCAAATATAAGCCTGGCTGCTGTGTTCTGGGCGGTTTGAAGTTTTTTTTGTTTTGTTACATTTGTACCTCGCACTTTCCCACTCATAGCAGGTTCAATGCGGCTTACATATTATATACAGGTACTTATTTGTACCTGGGGCAATGGAGGGTTAAGTGACTTGCCCAGAGTCACAAGGAGCTGCCTGTGCCTGTAGTGGGAATCGAACCCAGTTCCCCAGGACCAAAGTCCACCACACTAACCACTAGGCCACTCCTTTATAATTTGTTCTTTGCATCCCGCATAAATTCCATTGCAGTAATCTGCATGGCTTAGTACCATTGATTGTATCAGGTTGTGAAATATAGCCCTCGGGAAGAATGGTTTCACGCGTTTGAGTTTCCACACTGAGTGAAACATTTTCTTTATGGTAGATTTCGCTTGGTTCTCTGGAGTGAGGTTTCGGTCGATTATTACTCCGAGAATTTTTAGGCTGTCTGAGATGGGGAGGGTGTGACCTGGGATGCTTAGGGTTTTGGGTTTGCATGTGTTGTGTTGGGAGGAGATGATGAGACAGTGTGTTTTTTCTGTGTTGAGTTTTAATTGGAATGCATTTGCCCATGAGTCCATGATGTTGAAGCTGAGCTTGATTTCGTTGTTGATTTCTGACAGATCTTGTTTGTATGGGATATATATTGTGACGCCGTCTGCATAAATGAATGGGTTGAGGCCTTGAGTGGATAGGGCATTGGCTATTGGGGTCATCATGAGGTTAAAAAGAATCGGTGATAATGGTGATCCTTGTGGTACTCCACAGTTTGGTTTCCACGGTGATGATAAGTTAGTGTTAGATTTCACTTGATATGTTCTGGTTGTTAGGAAGCCCTCGATCCATTTGAGTGTGTTTCTGCCAATTCTGAAGTAGTCTAGGAGTCTTAGTAATATCTTGTGGTTGACTATGTCGAACGCACTGGACATGTCAAATTGGAGGAGAAGTATACTTTTACCTATTGCTATTTCCTGCTTGAATTTGGTTAGGAGGGTAAGTAGTACTGTTTCGGTGCTGTGTAGGGGGCGGAAACCTGATTGAGATTCATGTAGTATTGTGAATTTGTTTATGTAATCGTATAATTGTTTGGTTACCAAACCTTCCATTAGTTTGACTACCAGTGGGATAGATGCTACTGGGCGGTAGTTGGTAATGTCATTTGATTTTTTCTTGGTGTCTTTTGGTATTGGGGTGAGTAGAATGTGGCCTTTTTCTTTTGGGAAAATACCAAAATTTACAGGGTTGGAGATGCAAAGAAGTTGTGATGCTAAAGCAACTACAGTGTGGTCCCCTTTATGTTGTAAGTGTCCTCTGCCAAGTAGAAAAAACCTGACCGCAGCCCTGTGTTGGCCTTCTGCCAAACCCACTAAAAGACATGATTTATGAACTGCTGTAGTTTTCGTGAGACAAGAGGTTAGCTGTACAGTGATTAGATTTCCTATTCTGTTCCTCTTATTTACAGCTATTCAAGAACCACAATAGAGAAGATGTGGCAAGATGATTTAGAACATGAATGTGTTTATTCAAGAGCCACACTAGAAAAGATGTGGCAAGATATTTAGAAAATGAGTGTTCCCCTAGGTTCTAACCTCAGCTCTTTCACTCTCAATTTTGTGAACTTAAACATTATATTTGGAAGGAAGATGGCAGGAAAATGAAGATGCATAGAATCGTGAGTTCCAAATGAGCTTATACATAACTTCATTTATGAGATGTTAATGAAAGCACAAATGAAAGGCATTGCACAAAAACCTGATAAGTTACAAAAATCTAATTTTTAACAAAAGCAGTTCTTGTATTTAGATTTTTTCCAGTGAAAGCCATCATTCACAATTTGTATTATTGGTAACATTATTACATTTTCATCAAAGCAATGTCAGAATAATAAAAATAATGTGAAGACTACTTCCTTAAGCTTCTTAAAGTGAGATTAACAGCATGGCTGCACGGAAAAATCTGATATAAAAGATTATTCTTTTTTTTATTTGAACATTAAGGGGTTCTTTTACTAAGGTGCGCTGAAAAATAGCCTGCGGTAGTGTAGATGCGTGTTCTGGGTGCACGCAGAATTATTTTTTAGCGCACCTACAAAAAAATGCCTTTTTTGCCGAAAATGGACGTGCAGCAAAATGAAAATTGCTGTGTGTCCATTTTAGGGCTGAGACCTTACCGCAAGCCATTGACTTGGTGGTAAGGTCTCATGCGGTAACCGGGTGTTAATGGTCTATGCATGTAGCTGCTGCGCACCAGAAATTAAAAATTATTTCTCAGACGTACACCAAAATTGAAATTACCGTAAGGGCCACATGGTAACTGGGCGATAACTCCAATTTGGCACGTGTTGGCACGTAGGCACCTACGTGGCCTAGTAAAAGGGTCCCTAAGAAAATTTGGCCTGCTCATTGAGATTAGATAATGATTTGAATTTGGTCATGCACCTGTGAAACGTTTTAGGATAAGATTTATTGTATGCTCTATAAGTTATGTGTTGTTATATTATATTACATCACACTGTGTAAAAATGTTAAAATTTTTATATCCATGTCATGTTTTTTGCAAATCACAAAAGTAGTACTTGACATAATTCATTGGTGCAAAAACCTGTGAAGTCCACTCACCTTAAAAGCTAGCTGCAGCTTCTTGGTTTCCCATTTTCATTTCGGAATCAGCATTGTTTGATATCTAATTTTGTTGTCATTCCTTGCAGATACAGATTCTGGGCAGCATGATCTCTATTTTTTGTTGAAAGTTGAAAGGATTTATTATTACTTTGGTCATTTAAACCATCTATAAAGCAAAGCTTTAAACCACAATCAGGGCCAGTAGACCACTGCCGTATTGTCTGTCCTTTTTCATTCACAAATTCCTCTCCCTTCACATGTTTAATTTTTGTTAAGGTTCGTTTCCAGTTGCTGTCATCACATTTTCATTTTTTAGTATTTTGTCAGGATAATTCAACATTTTCACTTATGGCTGCCATTCTTCAAAACATAAAGAATTGCTTTGCCTCACAGTGCTGAATGTTCAGCTAGGCTAGCGCACGCATAAAACATGGGCTCAAACATGTATTACTATGCAAACCTATCACTACAAATTAATTAAATTGACCTAAATTAGTTTTTTAAAATTAATTATAGCAATAAAAATAGCAGATACAAAAATATTGTGCATGTGAAGTGATTAATATATTTTCCTTGTCATCTATACCAGACCAGTCCAGACTAATGGGTTGTGTCCATCTACTTCCTAGCGGATGGTGGACAGATCATGCACTGCTCTGGATTGCTGGCTGGTAGCTCCTGTCCCAGATTCTTCTGGTGACAGTGGAGCTAGGGGTGTGCTGGTAGCCGTTTTGGGGCTAGTTTTAGATGATACTCAGTGGTTCTGAGTTCCTCATCTGCCAGCTAGGGTGATATCCAGTGGCTCTGGTTCCCTTCCCTCCCCTGGCTGTCTTTCTAGCAGGGTGATAGTTGATTGTGGCATGGAGTAACTTGTCTCCCCTGTGGGATTCTTCTCTTTTGTTGTGGTAGGTATATCTGAATTTGTGCCTCTGAGGTAAGCCTTTATTTATTCCTGTCACTAGTGAAGAAGGTTGTTTAAAAAAAAAAAGGAAACTTTCTTTTTCCCTCCTTTTCTGCCTCTGAGGTAAACCTTAATTTATTCCTGTCACTAGTGAAGAAGGTTGTTTAAAAAAAAAAAAAAAAAAGAAGAAACTTTGTTTATCCTTCTTTCTCTTGCCTATTACCTGATTTATTTTCCCGCCTTTGGCAATGTATTCTAGGAGGCCACTTGCGAAGTTTCTTTGAATTTCACCAGCCGGCGTCTGATTCTGATCTTGGATGCTTCCGAGCTGGTACCAGTTGCTTTGAGTTTTTTTGTGGGGCACGGCTCGTGTCTTGATCACGAAACTCAGTTGTTTTTTTTCTCCTCTTCACGGTCCTAGACGGCGGCTGGTTCAGACAGCAACCCCATTGCTGGAACTTGTACCTTTGCGGTTCGGAGGTCTTAGTCTGCCATTGCCAAAGTGGGGGAAGTCTCTCGCTGGCTTCGTTTGGCTGCAGGCTCGGTCTTTTTAGTCCAGGGCTATTTTTTCATTCCTGTCAGCCTTACGCGGCTGTTGGTCAGTTCTTTTTCAGACCGTCCAGTCTCTGCTGCTTCAGGCATCTTGCTTGAGACGCCCCTATTTGATTCTTGTTTTGGCAGCAGTTTTTCTTCCCTACCTTAGGGAGGTTCTGGTTCTCTCGTCCCCATGGATCCCTCCTGTCTGCTCTGGTTTGTCTACAGGGTAGTTTCCTTCTGGCAGGGGTCCGAGTTGCCCTTGGTGTGCAACTGCTAGCTCAAATCCCTCTTCTGAGTACCCTCGGGAGCACCATTCTTGCCAGTCTTTTGCTTGGACTCAGTTCAGTGTCTCTTTATGGGAATGTGCCTTTTTAGGACTAGTTTGCCACAGCTCTTCCTTGCTTCCCTTGCTTTCGGGCGGGAGTTTTAGCCTGGCACAGGCGGATTTTGCTTTTTCTAGTTTCAGGCGCCTCCTGGCACATTTGGCACTCCTTCCTTTTTCTGTAAGGGGCGCAATTCTTTCCTGCTGAGCAGATCTATTGCTGTGCATCTGTATTATTGACTCTTAGCTCTGCGCTTTTCTCTACTTTTCTGCAGGGAAGTGGCTGTGTTCTAGGTGTGGAGTCTGACTCTCCCTTAGTTGGTTTTTCCTCAGTTTGGTGTTAGTGGCCAGCTTCCTCTTTGTTCCTGGCCTGGTGAGAGTTGTTCTTCCTCACTGCCTTATGGCTGCATTTTGCTCCCTATGGTCTGAGGATTCCAGATCTGTGATGCTTACCTCCCTCTTAGCGGGAGTTCTTTCTCTACGTTGACTGCTGCTCAGTATCGATTGCCTAGGAGGGCGCTCATTATGGCTCAGAGACCACTTGGGGGCTGAGAGTGTCTCTTGGGGCATGGGGCTTTCTCTTCTTGTAGTTTTAGTCCCTCTGGGCCAGGGGAGTACAGCGCCAGGTCTGCATTTCCACAAGTTGTGCTACTTTCCTGTTGGCCTCCTGGCAGCACCTTCTTCTCTGGCTGTTCCACGTGGCTCCATCTCTGCATTTTGCTTGTTGAGCACAGCTCCATCGCTGCATGTTGAGCACAGCTCCATCAGTGCATTTGAGCACAGCTTCATCGCTGTATGTTGAGCACAGCTTGTTTACAGTTTCCAAAAATACTAGAACTAGGTGGCATGCTGTTACTCCATTTATTTTGTGATGCTAAAGAAAGGAGGGTCCCATTGTATGGTTCTCAATCTCAAAGGTCAGTTGATTTCTGAGAGTAAAGCACTTCCATATGGAATCCTTGCACCCTGTCATGGCAACAGTGCAACCAGAGCAATATATCACAGTTCTGGATCTCAAGGAAGTTTACCTGCATATTCTCATTTAGCCACCACATCAGCATTTCCTTCAGTTTGTAATTTTGGGGCAACACTATCATATCCAAGCTATACCCTTTGGCCTTACTACAGCTCCCATGATCTTTTTGAAGGTGATTGTGGAGGTGGCTTTGGAGACTCCAAATTGTATTATGGTCATGAGGGATGGGGGTGGAGCATGCACTGTCAGAATCAGGTCACCTAGGGGCAGTAGAGCTAGGTCAAGACATGTTGTTTTGTTAAATAATCTAGAGGCAACAGCATCAGAACTATGCAGGTCTTCCTGCCTTTTCTTTGAGGAAAAATGGTTTTATTTCAAACAATGCCACAGCAGCAGGGGGCATAAAGAGTCATCAGGTAGTGGAGAAAGTGAAGTTCCTACTGCAGTGAGTGTAAGATGATAGTCTCCATACTCATGATGTGGAGCACAGAAAATGCTAATAAATTAAGGTAGACTTCTTGAGTATCCACATGCTGGATCCAGGGAAATAGGAGTTGTCCAGGACAGCTTTCTCCCTCATAGTGGTTTGCTAAGGCAGGCCATAGGTAGACTTGATGGCATCCAGTTGGAAGGCTAAGGTGGATGTATTTTTCAGCAGAAGGCAAGAAAAAGGCTCTGCTAGGCTAGGTGCCATAATACAAGTCTGGCCCTGGGCAGAGCTGCCTTATGGCTTTCTGACTTGCCCTCTCATAGGGTGCTTCAGAAGATTGATAGTCCCCTGTTCTCATTGTTGTGGTTGCTCTGGATTGAGCCCAGAGGCCATGGTATGTAATCTCATAAAGCTCAAAGGGCCTCTTTTACTAAAGTGCGCTAGCGTTTTTGGCGCGTGCAAATATTTAGGGCACACTAAACGTTAAGAGACATCCATAGGAATATTTGGACGTCTCTAACATTTAGCACCCAGGCACAATCCTCCTGCAGAAGTACCCCTATGATCAGAGCTAATAGCAATAGGGGCATTAATGCCCTGTGCTGTTCCAGCTCTAACTTTAAAGCACTGTTTGGAACAGTGCAGGGCTTCTGATCATCTGCACTTTAGACTTACAAAGTTGCATAGTAACCTATGGAACTTTGTCAGTCTAAGTGCTTCGAAAATTAGCTCCATAGTCACTTTTTGTTGCCTTCATAAAATAGGAAGTTTTTGGACATTTTAGCTAGATGCTGTCTTATAAAATTACCCCCATATTGTCTAACCCGTCCATCCCATCATATGACTTGCAATCTGACAACCCTAACCCATGTCATGTTATCCCATCACATAACATCATGACATATAACTTTATACAGCCCCATCCTGACACATTTTGTCATGTTATGGGGCACATGACTTATTGCATGTCAGGACTAGAAAAGAGCAGTACTAAGTGGTACTCAACAGCATTGCAAGACAAGGTAAGATTGGTTTTCAGTTCCTTTGACTTGCTGTTACCGGTTTGGAATGTCAGTGGCAGCGTTGCACTGGCATCTTGTTCCTTTTATAGTTATATTGGAGAGCGATGAGCCTAGGGGTGTTGGACAGAGGAGAGGGTTGTCTATGTTTTGGAGAGAGACATTGGGTGGTTTGCTAGTGACTGTTACTGCTATAAGAAACATTCCCCACCGCCTGGAGTGTAGGCAGTGGAGAATGTTTACTTGCAATATGGGAGTAATGTGGATGATTTCTGTAGGTTATTTGAATCATGGTAGATGGTTTTCCTGTAATTGTACTAGGGATCATGACATTGCTTACTTTGTGGAAAATATTCATTAAACAAGTATGTATGTTCTTACAGACATCTGCTCAATGGCACCAATGCCACTATTTCTCTTCTCCTACCGCTGCTGTGCTCCTACTGCTGGCTTCTATTATCTTTGCCTCCTCTATCCCATGTGGGGCAATATAGTCATCCTAGCCATTTACTGGTTCCACTGACCTGTGTTTGCTGAGCTTAGTGGTGTGCTGGAGCAGGCTCTCATGGGCTCGCAAGAGCCGTTTGTTAAATTTTTAAGAATTTTGGGAGCTGGTTGTTAAAGTAGACTCCCCCCCCCCCCATGGCTACTTTAACAACTGGCTCCCAAAATGTGGGCTCGGACCCCCTCCTGAATTCTTTTACTGGGTTGGTGGGGAGGCCGAGCCCCACCAGGCAAGTAAATAGACTTCTGCTGCTGCTCCCTGTTTCCAGCTCTGAGCAGCAAGGTGGGACTTCTCGTGCATGCATGTGAAATCCCAGCATGCTGCTCAGAGCCAGAAGCAGGGAGTGGTGGCAGTCCATTTATTAGCTGGTAGGGCTTGGCCTCCCTGCCAGCAAAGGTATGCCTAGCATGCCTGCTCGAGGGGGGAAGAGAGGCATGTGTTGGTCCCCAGTCCACACCTAGCCCCCACAAATTACAGGCTGGCTACACCCAGAGAGAGAACCCATTGTTAAAAATGTACTAGCACATCCCTGGCTGAGCCCCTTCTGAACTGCAGCCTTTTGCATGAGCCTTCCCATTCTGTGTGCTACAGGGGAAGTTTCTCTGTGGGGTGGGCATGAGCACCCATCACTTGCTGACAAGACACCATCCTCCACCAAGCACAGTGAATATATAGATACTTTTACTTATGAAATAAATCACATCAATTCCTAATTTAAAAAAAATTTATTAAAGGAACAAGCAGTTTTAAACTCTGCTTGATACAAATATTTCTATTATACAAAGACAGTATGTTCAGACACATTGGAGAAAAAGGAGTTCCTCCTATACATTGGAAGAAACTTCTTAATTTAAGAGAGTCAGTAATTTCTGCAAATGGCATGGATTCTTTGTACAATTTGATACAGTATATGTCTGAAGGAAAAGAAAAGGTGTTTTTATAAACGGAGCTGTGGCCTAGTGGTCAGACTGCAGGCAGAGAACCAGGAAATTTAGGGTTTATATCCCATTTATGTTACTTGTAACCTTGGGCAAGTCACTTTACACTCCACTGCCTCATGCATAAACTTAGGGCTTTGTTTACTAACCTGCGTTAACATGAGCTAACTCACATTATTTACTAAGCGTATAACTCGTGTGTTACTGCAAGTTAGTAAATGACGCTATTACATTGCTAAATCCTCTGTGGCAGGGAACAATCTACTGAACTTGAAGTGTAACGTGTTTAGAAAGGCAAGTAATCAAATCCAAATAAAAATAAATATTTCTTTGTGACAAATCATGTATATAGTTCTTTACCAACTGACACTTACTGTTCACCTTTCCTCGTGAACTAGTATAGACAACTAGGAAAAAATGTTAAGTTCATTACTGCATTACAGTCTAAGCTATTACAGTTTTTACTAGACCCTGATGAATAGATAAGAAGCCCTTTCCTGTATCTTTGCAGATAAACTCAAGTAAGAAAAGCTGCAGTAGTATTAGCTGCTATTTAGATGGCGTCTTACATTTTTTCCCCTAAGGTTAAATTTGACCAATTTTGCTTTGTAATTTCTATCCCAGTATACGCTTCTACTTAAAACTTACATATGTCTATAGTTTATTTATGTCAAAGCTCAAACCTGCTGCCTGAGTGAACTCTGGGGGTAGAGGAGGGTAACAGGTCAAATATTAATGAGATGGGGAAAGAATTCTGAAAAACATTTCTTTCATTCCTAATGTGTAGGCAAACATATATAGTGCTACTTAGTTGTGTTGTACACATTCATTACAATATTGTGTCTTTCAGCCAGTAACTGAAGTATAAGTGCTGAATTAAATGCTATGAGTTCCAGAAGGCAATTAAATTAGTTTAAAAATAGAATGAGCAAACTTGAAATTCCTGATCAAATCAGATCAGCATGTGATACTACAGATTATTGCTCTGGTTTAAAAACTAATATAAAATTGTGCCCTTCCCTCCCCAGGTTATGCTCTGACCTTAGGAAAGAATACCTTATGTTAAAGTTTCTTTCTCTTGAAACAATATACTGATGGAAGGTAAAAATAAATATATAAATAAATCTTTCAAAGTAAACAAATTGCACATGGTCTTAATTTTTCCAAATGATTTGTATGTTTACAGAGCGTGCATTTTTCTTGTTCAGCAATACTAGGGAAAATAATGGTATAAAGAACAAAGGAGATAAAAACATGAGAAAGAAAAGTTGAAGAAATAAGGAGCGGGAGAGTGTTCAGTGGGTCAGCAGAATGCTTGAGGGAAGAAAATGATACCAGTCATTCTAAGCTTACTGTATAAAGATATATCAACAGCAACTGCGAACATGTGCACAGCTGTTGTACAGAACCTCAACAATAATTAGCTCTTGGTATCCTATAAGGTGTGATTTTAGCCTCTTCTGACCTGTGGCTCAGCTACCCTACAGTGAGGGGTTGGTAATGGGCCTATTTCAGGAGTAAAAAGATTTAACCTGACCAGGCTGAAACTGCTGAGTAGCCACAGGTCCAAACCCTTAAATTAACAGAATAACATCCATTAAAATTGGATGATCACTTTATTTTCCCCTTCTGCCTCCAAATATCTCAAAGCACAGAATCATACTCACTCAATGCAATTAACTTTCCATATTTGGGACCACAAATATTTTAACGGCAGATTTTAGTCCTTTCCTTAAAAGCCTAGCTAATTTATGTTTTCATAGTGCACATGATGGTACATCATCAGTGCTCCAAAACTGAAGGTTTCTCTATCATAGGCCTGACACAAGAACATTTCTAAATGAGATGGAATTTATTAGCTATAATCAGCAAGCTCATATTTTAAAACATTTTTTCTTAAAGAGAAAATTCTGTATTGTGTGTATGTATAGATATATATCTGTACACACACACACACATACTTAGCTATACATTTTGGCTTTTGAATAATCTAAGCTATAAATCCTTCTCTTGCTTTTCTCTCTCTCTTTTTTTTTTTTTTTTAAAGTTACTCGTGCCAGTATCTCAGGACATGGGCATACCCCCAGATTCTATATAGCGCGCCTAGAGATCCACACCGAAATCTAAGCGTATTCTATAACAACACACATAACTTAATTGGCTTAACAAGCTAATCAGTGTTGATAACAGCTCTTAGCAAGCAATAATGAGCACTAATTGGCATAATTAGAATTTACGCGCACAACTCGCTAAGCGCATTCTGTAATGCAGTGTGCCTTCTAGCACACGCAGGCAAAAAGGGGCATGGTTATGGGCATTTCGTGGGCATTCCAAAATTTACACACGTAGTTATATAATATGGCCCAGTGCGCCTAAATCTACACACCAGGATTTATGCCACGCTTTTATAGGTATAAATGGAGGCATGTAGTTTTATGCGCTGAGATATCACCTAAGCGTATTCTATATACCGTAGCTAAATCTAGGCACCACTTATAGAATACACTTAGTCGGCACTGATTTCCATGCCGATTTTTTTAGGCGCCATATATAGAATCTCCCCATTGTGTCCCTGGGGAAAGGAAGATTCTCCTCTCCTTTTTCCTTCTGCCACAAACTAGAAACAGTGGGTACTAGGACTTCCCAGAAGGGCCAGATTCCCCTGCATGAATACAGCACAGAGTTGGATTCATCAACTGGGTGTCATCATAAACCACAAAAAACAAAGAGTTGCTGTACAGTCAGTCATAGCTAATGTAGGAATCTCTCTAAGCAAGTAATTCTAAAGTTATCCTTTATTAAGACATAGCTCAGTCTGATGCCAACATTCAAGCTTATGTCAAACAATACAAAGGAAGGCCTGCAGGACCTAGCATGGAGCAGATGGCTTAGAAACTATAAAAATATAAATGTTTTATACTGTCCCAATATAAAGGGTACAGCTCAATGCATAAGAGTTTAACCCTTACAGCATCATTTGGTTTACTTCTTTTAAAATTCATCCTGTCCTTCAATTCTAGTCTGAAGTAATCTTAACCAAACATGCCCATTCGGATATATAAGGATTCTTTTAGTAAAGTGCCATAAATTTATGTCTACACAATACCCTCCTGCTTGGTTGATAGATCTGATAGAGAAATGTGCTGTCCCTGGACACCACTAGTAGAAGAGAGTACTTTGAATCTTTTCCATTCAAAGTTATGTCCATTCATCTCTTGGTGTTTTTTTTTAAGTGAGCATTTTTGCCTACTTCTCTTTTTTCCTTTAATTTTCATCTTAAAACATGCTGAGATTAATGACTTTTTTGGTACTAAATCAAGGCTTAATATTCCAGAAACTTTAGGATAAAATTAAACATCTGTCTTTCATGAACTGGATAAAAAATACTTGGAACCTATGAACTATTTTTCCTTGCCCACATGCACCTGCTTTTCAAGGTACAGCAGTTCCTCAACATCTCTTTCAGATACTTTTGTGCCTTTTATACTACCAGAAAAATGGGGGAAGGAAATGGAAATTAACCTAGACTGTAGTGCTTTTTTACAAACTAAATGAGTGCCAGAAACACAGAAAGGTACAACCTTTGAAGCTGGATGTGATACACTAGCAAACTGGGCAGGATAGCGACAGTTAAAGAGAGAAGTGAATTAAAAAAACAGGCAGCTCAGGCGACCTATTCAGGATCATACAGTGAATAAGGGCTGGTAAATATGAACCTATGTCCAGGATTAATCAATGTAAGGGGCTATTTTAGAAGCACTTCTATATGTACTGGCATTTATACGTGTAGCTGCTATTTACAAGTGGAGATCCACAGCATACAGAGATTTCAAGGGGGTGTAGTTGAGGTATGGTTTGGGTGGAATTAAAATCTACATGTGTATCATGTGTATTCCCCATTTTATAAACCATGTACACATTTTTAAAAAGTACTCGTTTTAATGAAGGATGCATTAGTAATATTTCTCCTTAAGTCCTTGTTGTTTGTTTCCATCTCCAAATGAAGAAAAATAGAAATTATTGCCCCACTACTTAAACTGTGGCATGTCTAGATTTGTAAAATGGTACATACAGAAGTAGCCACTTACACATGGAAGTTGCAAAAACTGCTGCCTCCATTATGAAGCTGCTAAATTCATGCCGTTCATTTTTTGTGTATGTATTTTTAAAATGGCTGCTCCTGAGCATATGCAGCCAAATACATGTACACTTCTGCACATCCTTATATGTATTTTACTGAATGCTCCATGTTTATCAGAGTGTTTGCAACATACTGATGGAATTGTACATGTCCTGGCCTCATTTCCAAACTCAACATTCTAAGTAAAAATAGGCCTTAATGTACCTCACCACTAGGCTATATTGCTAGCCCATGTTACCATGATGTATGATTTTTGACTACTCCCCCCACACCCCAATCATTGACAAACCCTGTTTCTATCGGCATACTCACTTTTATGTTGACACAGATCTGGGTGGGTCCATTATTTAAAGTGGCTGCAATGAGCATCCTTGGAAAGAACTGTACTTCCAATAGTGGATCCACAAACATTATAAAACTAAAGTACAATTAGGAATTGAATGCAAGTAAGTGCATTTAAAATGCACTGTTTGTGCTCTGTTCATTCAGTGGCCTTACTTTAATACTTGCCTGGTCCCAAGCTTCTTTAGTATAAATCCCTTTCCGTAGAAATCACATTCATTTTCCTAGAACAGAGCATTTTACAAGGATGGTCACTGAACCAGCTAAGGAGGTGAGTTAGTTACTTTATTGATTACTATTTGTCTAAACTGATCTCAAAGTTATTGGCAAACTAATAGTGACAACACCCTCTTCCTGGCTTATGGTTGGGGGAATGATACCAAACTGAGCCCTCACTGAGCATACTTTCATATTTCCTTTTCTTCGTTCCCTCTCCCCTCCCCGTCTCTGGTGCTTGAAGACTCCTTGATCAATTATAAAATGAAGTTAAAAAATTGTAGAAACATTCTGAGAAAAATTATTAACTGTTAATGTCTTGGGGGGGGGGGGGGGCATCTTTCAGGATGGGGCTTCTTTGGAGGTTTGACCAGCATTCATAGAGCCTACCCCTATATTTATACCTATAGCTCCATTCTGTTTCCCAGGGTATAAATTAATTGTAATATTTTATTTCCACTGTTAAAATTTATGACCTAAAAATTAGAATCCACTGAATTTTTCTGTACATAGCAGTTTGGTGTTCTCCAAGGTATCTGACAACACCATGTCTGAATTCCTTTTCTTGTATTACAGAATCACTTTGATAATATTAATATCATCAGGAAACAGTCAAGCAGCAGGACAAAAATAGATCTTCACTACATGTTTTTTTTAAATCGCCAAAAATATACACATCATCTTAATTTTCTTTCTTTTAAAAAAATCAAAGAAAAAAAGACCACACGTGCACACCACCATAGAAAGGAGACATTAGGATCAAAAATGGGTAAAAAAAAAATACCCCAGTGCAACTGAAACAATAAAATATAAACAACTGTTTAGCTTTTTCCTTCACAAGATACATTTACAGACAATATTTTGAAGGTGCAGAACTGCCCTGCATGTAAACAGGGGGACTTCATTTCCAGGAAGAGAAAGAAATTAAGCGCATGGAATCTCCATGTGTACACATGTGAGATTCACTTAACCTGACACTAGTCGCTGTTTAATAAGAAGCAGTCTGGGATCTCAGTCTCCATAGAGAATACATGGGAGTGACTTCAACATCCGTTGCATCACCATGAAACAGGGTCTGGGATCTATATTCATGGACAGCCATAGAATATATACACTTGGACTGAGCTCAACATCCAATTTTATACTGGTTTGAGGACAAGATCTGGCCTCTTTTGACATTCCTGGAAAATAAATATTTGGGACCAACTTCTGCTACACACCAAAGAAAGCAACCAAAAACATTTGGTATCTGGCAGACAAAAAAAAAAAAATATATATATATATACAAAATTAATCTTAAAGGCGTCCTTTGGAATGATGGGCTTCAGTGCTTGCATACATATGTATACATGGTGAAGTTCTGGGGACAGAGGATGGTCTCTTGTTTTACAGTATTGTCACTTTCTCAGACTGCTTCTGTTCTGACACTAGCCTCATAGGCCATGTGGAAAGAATGCTCAGGACATTCTACCTTTTTGCTTTTTAAGCGGGCAGTCTCCATATTTATAGAAGTCCTTTTGTTTCTCCAATTTTCAGTTTTACATCTGCTGCTTTGTCAGGTGCTTCAGTCTTCACATACAGGATTTCTTTTCTGTCTTAAAGCAGCAGACCCCAAATAGAATTGAGTTCAGTTTACCTGAATGTTAAAACATTAAAATATAACAGTCTAGGGAAAAAGTCAAGAAAGAGTCTCTGGTAAGGCTGGAGAACTGTGCAAAGTATATTTTCAAGTTGTGCTGATAATTTCTATCTTTTAGAGCAACCTTCATTTATAGCTTTTTCATTATCTTGGGAAACATACCCTGGATCCTCTTAGAGAGAACTATCCATGTATATTCAAATTCCTAAAAAGCTAAGGTACAGACAGTAATAGTAAGGCATATGACTTCAATAGCAGGAGCTGGCTCTCATACTTCCAATGTTACTTACCACCTTTCAGTGGGAAGTAAGTGATGGAAATCTTATCACCAGATGCATTGCTGTTGCCTTTTTTTCGTTGAGATATTGGACAGTTAGATTGCTGTTGCTTGTTAGGCCTGATGACCCTAGATCTGGAATGCCCAGCCAGATGAGCAAGCACCACTGTTCTTCAATAACTGTCGTGTATCAGTGAGTATAAATCCTGGAATCTGGAAGCCAAGGACTATACTAGAGATGGGCCTCCACAGGAGGATGATGGAAGTCCATATAAGTTTCTGAAATGAGGTCTTTGATCTTGGTTTCATTAAGGAGATATTACATCAGGGTTGCATCTGCTGTGAAAATTAACACTGAGAGCACTACAACCTCTTTGCTGCTATACAGACATATTACCAGGAACAAAATGGCACAGACGTAAGTCCCACAGTGTGGAATGTCATTTGTTTTTGGTAATTTTTCAGGAGCACTCTCATTACTATAGGACGCAAAAGTCTGTTGGATGCTCACAGTCATTTTTTTTCTTAGAGTTGAGATAATATTCTTTTAACTTGAATACAGGTTCAAGATGAAAAGCTCTTTCTTCCCAGCCAAGAATGTGACCTGCTCTTTTCTCATGCTCCATGGATGCATGGTCCTGCCTGGCACATCATGGCCTAAATCTGTTACTTTTTCCTCAACTATTGTCTACACTTGAGTATTCAAGACAGATGCATTTATAGCCAATGTTCACATCTTTGCACTAGTATATAGACATTGGTCAACAGCCTCTCCCAGAATTAGTCAGCTTTTGTGGGTTAGCCTGTTTGCCCTTGAAGAAACCACATGCATCCATCGTACTGAAAGGAACGTTTTTATAACGCATTTCCCTAGGTATCCTGTAGAAAGTTTTATTGTCATTTAGTTGGTGAGGGGATTTGTTGATTTTCTTTCTCCAGGATCTAAACAATTACTTCTTTCTTCTGGATTCTGGTATAGCCTTAGCCTTTATCTTGACTGATAGTGGCTGTCTTCTCATTCACTCTCTTTAAAGCAAAACAGAAATACAAACATAAGATAGAAGGCAATAAATAAATAAAGAAGACAAGTATCCTGTTGGACAGAGCAGTGACAGGCTCCTCCCTAGAGCAACAGAACCAACTCATGAATGACCTCAGTTTTCCTGCTCATTTGGGCTTCCAGCTCAATGGGGAGCCAGCCACCACCTATGCATTACTCCCCTCCCAATCCCAAGTTTTTTTTTTAAGGTGTATTTCTCTCTCTAGCTTAGACCTGGTAGTGATAATCCATGTCATAAACCACTGCTGCATTTGGACCCTGGTTGGTATGCCTCCTGAGTGTGGATAGTAGATGCTGCTTTTGAGTGATGGTCTTTGGGACCATGAACACTACTTCTGCAGTAGCTCCATCTCTGGTTGACTGGAGGAGCAGCTAATGCCATATTTTTCTTTGACTCCCATTGTCATGAAAGGCTCACAACATTATTGCAGAGAACATAAGAACTTGTCACTCCTATTAGAAACTGTAGATTTTGAAGGTGTATTGTAATTGAGGCAAATGTGCATCAAACAAAACTTGTTAAAGGCTCCTTCTTTATAACAGCATAGTGATTCTGAAGTACATCATCACCCCTCCCACCCCCAAGAACCTAGCCCACTGTTAAAAAAAATCAAAACATAAATTACTGGAAGGCATAAACATGTAAGATGAGATCATAACCTTGATACACTGTCCTCGCTTGGACTTTGAGCTCTGTCTTTTCTTGGTTTTTCTTATCTCTCCTATTGCACTTTTCATGTATGCTCTGGTGGATCCTTCTCCACTTCTAGCCCACTATCAATTGGTGTACCTCAGAGCTCTGTCTTGGGACCTGTCTTTCTCCGTCTATACTTATTTCCTTGGTGCTTTGATCTCCTCTCATGGTTTTCAGTATCACCTTTACACTGATGACTCCCAGATCTCTCTCTCCACATTAGAAATTTCAGCAGGAATCCAGGCTCAAGTCTCAGTCTACCTGTCTGACATTGCTGCATGGATGACTCACCGCCATCTGAAATGTAACATGGCCAAGACTGAGCTTCTTACCTTTCCCCCTAAACCCACCTCTCCTCTTCCCCCATTCTCTATCTCTGTGGATAACACTCTCATCTTCCCTGTTTCGTCAGCTCGTAACCTTGGGCTCATCTGACTCCTCTCTCTCTTTCTCTTCATATATTCAACAGACTGCTATAAGTTGTTGTTTCTTTCTCTATATCACCAAAATTCATCTCTTCCTTTCTGAGCACACTACCAAAACCCTTATCCACACTCTTATCACCTCATGCTTAGACTACTGCAACTTGCTTCTCACAGGTTTCCCAGTAAGCCATCTAAGGATGGATTCTGCAGCAAATTCTCTCAAATTCTGTGGCATATTTGCATTTTACATGTTAATTTGTATTTTCTTTAGCATCCCTCCAGGCCGGTCCAGAAGCTTGGGTTTGGCACTCTTACCAGCAGATGGAGACAGAAAACTTTGACTTCAGAGAATCCTATATCTGCCATGTGCAGTCAGTATTTTTCGGGCACCGGTAGATGTGGGTAGGTCTGTGTAGTTTGACCAGGGCAGGCTGGCCAGTAATTTTGTGGGTTCAAATTTTAAAAAAGAAAAAAAAGGAGAAGAAGAAAGGTGCTTTCTAGTAATTTCTTTGCTAAAGAATTTTGACCTAGGTGTTATTTGTGTGGGCTAAGGGTCCATTCGGGCATCACACCCAGGTGGCTGGGTTCCTCCCCCATCCCAGAGTCCCTGGCTCAGCAGTGCTGTATGCTTTAATCTTTTCCCATTCTCTTTTGTGGGTGGGGGTCCTGGTGAGTGATCCCTGTAGCAAATAAATTAACAACAACAGAGTATAGATCTGATCAGGAAAATCGTCTTTCAATTGTGTTTTATGCCTACTGCTGGACACTGGGGTTTTTGCTGACCCTGGAAGGGGCGGGAAAGCAACTCACTGTCTGAAGCCCCATGGAAGTGAGTGCTTTTAAGCCCCACCAATGCAGGGCTTGTGGCCAGCACGGTTTGGAGGACTCTGGAGCTGCAGCTGGATAGCACGTTGTTCCCGACCTGGTTCATTTGGAGGGCCTGGGTCTGCACAGGGAATCCACTTGTGGTGAGCTGATGCAGGAAATGAGAGGTGGTCCCGGCTTTGGTGGGAACCACCACCATCTTGGATAGTGTCTGCGTGTCAGAGGAACCCTGTTAGGAGAGGTGACCTGTTCATTAAAGGTATTCAGAGACTGGCTCATTCCTTTCCTATGCCTCAGGATATTCGGGATAGTGGGACTCTCCAGAGGCAGCTCTTAAGGTGAATTGGTCCACAACTAGGCTGTATCCTATTCCTGAGGAGGATAAAGAGTCCGTTAAGTCCCCGAGGTGGATGTGATTGTCACGGCAGTCAAGAAAAGGACTATCATAACTGTCAAAGGAGGATCAGTCTTGAAGGATCCTCAAGATCACAGATTAAAAACCTTTTTAAGCGGGCCTTTTATATCTCCACCTTGAGCTTGCAGGTGTCTGGCTGTAGCAGCCTTGTGGCAAGGGCTTGCTTTTGTTAGGCTGAGTTTTGGAGAAGCCCTTGGAGGAGTATTCTTAGGAGACTAGGATGTTTGTAAGGCACAAATGGAAGTGGTCTTTGTGGCAGATGCTATGTATGATTTGTTGCAGGCCTCAGCTAAAGGTATGGTGTTTCTAGTGGCTGCACAGATGGTCCACTGATACGGCTTCCAAAGCCAACTTATGTAGGCTTCCTTTTAAAGGCAAAATGTTGTTTGGTGAGGAACTGGATAAATTGGTAAAGAGTCTGGAAGAAGCTAAAGTCCTTCAGCTGCTGGAGGATAAATCCAAAGAGGCAGGCAGAGGTTCCGCTGACAGGGGTACCATCCTGGAAGAGTGAGCAGAGCACAGAGAATTTGGTAGTTCCAAGGGACTCAGTCCTTTTGAGGGGCACACAGAGGTGGCCAGGGACTGGCTGCGGGCCATGATGAAGGTGTCGTGACCCATCAGCTGGTGGAGGTGGGAGGTCATTTGTCTCACTTCTACCAGAGGTGAGCCCAGATCACCTTAGATCAGTGGGTTCTAGAGGTCATTCGTGATGGTTATGCCTTGGAGTTCATGCATCCTCTGCTGGATGGTTTTGTGGAATCACCTTGTCATTCCAGGCACAAAAAATTCACGGTCCAGGAATCCTTGTGGAGATTGCTGCTGGGGGGGGGGGGGGGGGGGGCGGTGGTTCCAGTTTCAATAAGCGAGGTAAGGCAGGGTGTTACTCCATCTATTTTGTAGGTTCAAAGAAGGAGGGTACCTTTTGACCCATTTTAGATCTCAAGCGAGCACACAGTTACCTCAGAGTGCCTCATTTTCGTATGGAAACTTTTTAGTGGGTCATTGTGGTCATACAGAAAGGAGAATTTCTTACGTCTTTGGATCTCATGGAGGCATACCTCCACATCTCAATTTCTCCAGCTCATTAATGATTTCTTTGTTTTACAGTTTTAGGGTGGCACTTTTTCTGTGTTCTTCCCTTTGGCTTAGCTACAGCTCCCAGGACCTTCTTCAAGATAATGGTACTGGTAAGCAGCAGTGTTGCACAAGGAAGGCATTCTGGTTCATCTGTATCTGGATGAATGGTTGATTTGGGCCAAGTTCTTTCAGAATAGTGCTCAGGTCATGTTCCATGTGGTCCAGTTTTTGGAACAGGTAGGTTGGGTAGTCAAGAGCAAGTTGGAGCCATCGCAAATTTTAGAGTATCTTGGTGTGGTGTTCGATATGCAACAGGGGAGAGCCCAGAAATTGCAGAGTCAGGTTTGGAGATTCTTACATTCCAGAGCACACCGATGGTTCGCAATTATTTTCAGGTGTTGGGGTCCATAGCATCTATGTTGGAAGCTGTCCAGTGGGCCAGAGCTCATATGAGATTGCTCTAGGAGGTGTTACTGTCTTATTGGAATCTGCAACAGTGGCTCCAGATCTCAAATCAAGGAATGGCCTTGATACTTCTGGATTGGACTTTAGTAACAGATGCAAGTCTCAGGGGCTGGAGAACCCACTGTTTAGGTCAAGTGCATCAGGGACTCTAGTCAGAGGAGAAGGAGGCCTTGTGATCGATCAACCAATTGGAAACCCAAGCAATTTGCCTGGCACTGTTGGCCTTTCGAGAGCTGCTCCTTGGCAAGGCAGTGCAAGTTCTGTCCAACAATGCCATGGCTATGGCCTATGTGAATTCACAGGGAGGGACAAAGAGCCCTCAGGTTGCGACAGAGGTGGAGGGTCTGGTGTTCTGGGTGAAAATTCATTGGTCTGATCTGTCCACTGCACACATGGCTGGGGTGGACAATGTGCAAGTGTATTTTCTCAGCAGGAATCTTCTAAGTTCAGGGGAATGAAATCTGAGTCAGAAGACTTTTCAGGAAACTGAAAACTTGGCAACAATTGGTAGTAAAGCTGATGGCTTCAAGGCAGCCAGGTTTTTCCATTACATGAAAGATCGAGGTTCTGAAGGGATTGATGCTCTGGGCCTGACATGGTCCCAGGTTGTCTTACTGTAAATGTGTTTTTGCTGGGACATGTGATTCAGCAGATAGGGATCCATGATGGGCAGGTGATCCTTGTAGCCCCCATCTGGCCACAAAGACTGATGGGTTGTTGGTGCAGGGCCCGGTGCCAATGCCATATCTGGCTCAGTTCTATGTTACAGCCTGGATCTTCAGAAGGTGCAGCTATGGAAAAGAGGTTATTTAAGCAAAGAGATCTCTACCCTTTTCAGGTCTAGGAGATGGTCAACGTCCCTGGAATATGTGAGGCAGAGTTTTGAGGCTTGGTGTTGAAACAGCTAAATTTTGGCCTTCAGATCCTTGGTAGCTGAGGTTTTACATTTCCTGCAGGATGGTTTGGACAGAGGTTCAGTGCTAGGCTCACTAAAGGTGCAGCTTGCAGCCTTGGCTTATTTTAGAGGTCTAGTGAAAGACAAGTCGCTAACTTCCCATTTGGATGTGGTGGTAGAGCTTCCACTGGATTTGACTCTGGTGTTGTCAAAGCTGGTGCAAGCTCCTTTTCAGCCTTTGAGGTCCACTTGTTTAAAGGATGTTACCTTGAAGGCTGTCTTTTTGGTGGCAATATGTTCAGCTAGGAGAGTTTATGGCTTGTTGTTTAATATACTTGTTATACCACCTTTCCTGAGGCGTAGCAAAGTGACGACCATACTAATTAAAAAGTTTGAAAAGGAACTCCAAAGTACAATAGGAGAGAAAAAGAATATGAAAAAAAAAAACTGTACAGATTAATATCTCATCCAAGATGGCAGACATACTTAAAGTAAGCAGCCAATCAATTGCATGAGACATAGGATCTAACTATTCCCAGTGACCATGTTTCCTACTCTATCCTCAAAAACATGTCTAAATAAAGGAGTATTCAATAAAGAAGTAATCAACAAAGTCTTGAACTTTGTAAATTAATGTTCAAGATGCAAAAAGAGGCTGAGACAGAATTTCTATAATGATGGAGCAGTGCAGTAGAAAGCAAAATGTCTAGTGGAGTCTAGATTGGTAGCATAGACTGATGGTATGTGAAGATGACTATCATTTATGGAGAAGAGCATAAGGATCCACTGAAGAGGAAAGATTGGGAGAAATACCTCTATGTAGGATCTTGTGGGTGAGGGAGAGAATTTTATAATGGATGCGGTAGCCAATGAATGCATGGGTAGCCAATGTTGTTGAATAGAGTTACATGGTTAGAGTTTTGGGCATGAGCAAAAATCTTAATTGCAGTATTTTGGACCAACTGAATATGATGAAGGAATATTTGTGTCAAGTCAGAATAAACAATGTTACAGTAATCAAGATGTTAAAGAAAAAGAGCATATAATAGGGTCATCTGTGACAACTGATCAAGAAATGAACATAATGCATGCTATTGTCTGAGGGCGAAAAAACAGGACTTTACCAATACTGCTACCCAAGGCTCGAAAGTTAGATTATGGTTGATGACGACACCCACGTGTTTGAAATGTGGGACCAGTTTTATAGGCGGCCCATGGATCAGCAGGAATAAGGATGGAGATTGAGTACTACCCGTGATCCAGCAGGCTGTTGTCTTGGAAGAGTTGAGAATTAAATGATTTTTGTGAAGCCATGCAGAAGTTGCATTAAGGCCTATTTGAAAATGGGAAATGTCAGAAAGACGACAATAAGTGTAATGAATCAGAAAAATGTCATCTGTGTAGTAAAATGCTATGGTCCTGAATAAATGTTGCCAGAGGACTAAGAAAAATATTGAGTAACAATGGTGCTAACACAGACCCCTGAGGTACACCACACTGTAACTGAAAAACAGGATTGTGAGTGAGGAAGAGAAACAGTATAAGTTTGATTTCCTAGGAATGAAGAAAACCAGCAAAGGACTATCCCTGAAATTCAGTAAAGAGTGTTGGAGTTGCAAGCACCATCTTGCTGGGAACCCTTTCTGGTGTTTTCCAATGAAAGAGCTCTGTCCTTCCTTCCAAAGGTGATAGCTGCCTTCCATGTTAATCAGTCAACTTCTGTTCCAGTGTCAGGAGATGCAAAAAGAGACTCAGAGCAGAAGCAGCTGCAAAAGTTGGATATTGACAGGACCCTTTGGGGAGTACATCAGAAGAATGAATTTCATCAATCAGATCATTTGTTTGTGCTCTTTGGGGGACAGAAGAGAGGACAGATGGTTTCAAAGGCCATGATAGCTCATGGCTCAAACAGGTGATTGCTTCAGCTTCTATACTCAAAGGCTGTCCTGTACCAGAGGTGCTTAGGGCCCATTTAACCAAGGGTCATGGGCAGAGAGTTGCCTTATTCTCCCACAGAACATATGTAAGGTGGCGGTTTGGTCATCTTTGCATTCCTTTATGAAACACTATTGACACGATGTTCAGGTTAGGTAACATGCAGCCCTTGTGGGAGCCTGCCCATAGTGTACTAATTTGGTACTTCCCAAGTGTCTGGACCAGTCTGGAGGGATGCTAAGGAAGAAAAAATTAGATTTTACCTGTTAATTTTCTTTCCTTTAGTCCCTACAGATCATTCCAAACCCACCCTGTATTTCTTATCTAACAGTTTTCAGTGTGGAAGGTGTTTGCGTTGGTGTACAGTGTGAAGGCAGTACTATGGAGAGATTGGAGCTTCCTAGTTTATTTTGGTTATTGTATTTTCTTCAAGTTTTTCTACTGTGAGTGTGTGCTCCTCTGTTGGAAGGTGTGTCATTTGTAAATGAATTGTATATAGTTGGCATATGTTAATCTGTTAGATGGGGTTTAGTTCCTCATCTTGCTTTGGTATGGAAATTAAGTCTGCATTAGGACTGCACAAGGTAGATATAAGATTCTCTGAAGTCAGAGTTCCCGGTCTCTATCTGCTGGAAAAAATGCATAATCCAAGTGTCTGGACCAGTCTGAAGGGACTAAAGAAAAGAAAATTAGGAGGTAAAACCTAACTTTTCCTTACCTTATAAAAATATATTTTTTTAAATTTCTTGTGCATATATTTTTAAAGGGGGGGGGGGGGCATAATGAATGGTACTGGAAGTAGAGAAATGAAGGAAAGGGAGGGGAATCTAGGAGATGAGAAGAAATCAGGGACCAGACAGAGGACAACCATGAGGAGAGAAAAGAGGATTAAGGGGAGCAAAATGAAAGAAGGAGTATTTCACTCTTACACTCTTTCTCCTGATCCCTTTTCTTACTTACACCCTACACTCGAGAACCCTCATTTTTCCACATCCTTTGTATCCTTCCCTCCCCAATCTTTTCACACATTTTCCCCCTGTACACATTCCAATCCTCTTAATTTCTCCTTGTACATCTTCCCTTTACCTTATTGCACTCCCTTGATCATCTCACTCATCTTCCTATCTTAGCTTAGAGCTAGGATAATGACAGTGGTAGTTTCAAGCCCCAGGCCATCTTCTACTCCTAATTAGACTGGTATCTTGCTTTAGACTGCATAGGTCACCACATAGCTATATGGTTCAAAGTGAAGCACCAGCTTCTAGTGGCAGAGGAGGTGAACATAACCCAAGGTGCTGTGCTGTCAGTGTCTAGCCCCAAGCTGAATGGGAGGAGATGTGGGTGGGGAAGGAGTTGAGAAAAAGAGAGTTATGCTGCTGCAGTCACTGCTTTCATGTTAATCCAGTTCCTGTCTTTCTCATGACTGTTCTGTGGGGAGTAGCTCTTTCTGCAGTAAGCTGGATTTTTCAGCCTTTACCAAAGCTGCTGGAGAGCAGGCACCTGACTATAATTCAGTGTGTGCAGGAACTGGGCAACTCTGGATATTTTACACCAGATATTTAAAACCATTTACCGGCCAGGAATGGCTCCTGGCCAGTTAAATGGCACTTATCTAGCTATCTGGAGATATTCAGTGGGAGATCACTGGTTATCTCCTGCTGAATATTGCTGGTTAGCGCTGTGCGATATAACCGGCTATCCGCTAATATTCAGCACATTGTCAGCTAGGTTTTGCAGCCAGATTTGGCCGCTGAAATAGCAGGCCTATCCTTTCTCCAGTTTTAACTGACCAGTGCTGAATATTGGTTTGGTCAGTTAAATTGAAACCGGCCAAAAAAACACCCGGATATTAAATGCTGGTCACTGGAAATGGCCTGGAATTGAATATCCGGGCTCAGCACCGACCGCGGGAGTCAGCCCAGCTAATTCCCAGTCTATTGGGCCCTTTGCCACCAAGAACTTCCCATAGCAGCTGTTCAATGGAGGACTCATCTTTTTTTTTTTCTCTTTTGTACGATGCCCACTTGTGATCCTGTTTCTGAGAAAAGAAAACCTGATCCTTTATACCTACCGTTCCTTTCTGTGTACTGCTTTCAGCTTGCAGACTGAAGAATGGGTTTGTCTGTGCTTTAAGAATAGGTGGACCAGCGGACACTGCTGCTGCTGTCATCAAGGAATTTCCAGCATTGACAGATGTTATTAAATTAGTCCCAGGGAGGAGAGGTGGGGCTGTTGAAGATGCCATCAGATTATTGCTAGGATTAAGCTGGGGGGAGATTGATGTTATCAGACTGTTGCCTGTGTGAAGAGGTGTGGCATTGGATGAAGTCAATAGGTTAGTGCCATGCAGAAGAGCTGTGGTGGTGGCTGTAAGGAGGTTAGCCATGGGCAGCTGGGAGGCTCCAGCTAGCTGCAGTCTCTGTAATTCCCGTCTCTGTTGGATTTGCTGCACCATCTGATACACTAAGTTCTGCTGTTCCTATGGTGGGGAGATAAAACAGCTTGTATTGTAACTGAAAAATTCCTTATTTTATCACCAACACTTTGATTCTGCAGAAATTCTATCAAGCAGATCCTACTTTCCACCCACATCCACTTCTCCTTAATAACAGATTAATGCAGTAGCATACTGAAGTTGTCAATAAGAGTCTACAAAAAGCTTTAAGGCCACTGAGACTTCCCATTTCCTCTCTCTTCATTTATGGTTCTATTTTTTTTTAACCTGCAGCAAAATAGTTTTATATTTTTTATTTATAACCATTTAAAATTTTACAAGCGATAAAACAACTTGCCAGAAATACAGAGAAAGTAATATATAGGAATTATTTTAGTCAGGTAATTCTATTCTCTTCCTTAGACCACTAAATAGGGAGAGTGAAACGAGACAAGGAGATCAATTAAACAGTAAACAGAAAAAAAACGTGGTATTAACCTGATTATCCCCAGATATTACTTGTCTAATTCATTATTCCACATTGATCATCTGGTTGGCTTCTTCAAGGCCAATACGGTGTATAGTCAAATCATTTCATTGAAAACATACTTATTGTCCAATATTAGTTAGAAATAATAGATCTGATTATATTCTCTTTTAAAAACCTACCTGCAGCAAAATAGTTTTAAGATAATTTGAGTCTGGTTTTCTAGCTTTAGTGAGAGCACTTTGCACTGCCTAGGGGGAGACCTGGATTTCATTCTTGAGCTAAACTACTACTTCTCAGGCTGGCCTGAGCTTTGGAGGCTACTTTTACAGCATCACGAGTTAGGGCTGGAGACAGAATGGAGTTTCAATCTGTGTGTGACTGCAACACCTTCTGACTAATTAAGTGTACTTCTGCTGGATTTGAAGGTGAACTTCTCAACCAAAGGCTTGTCACTCTGACAATTAAGCTAATTAGAAAGGGGTTTAAAATGGGGGGAAAACCCCAGGTAGTTGTGCATGAAGACTTGTATCATCATAGCCTCTGTAGAAACAATATGCTACTTATTAATTTTTCCAGTGTATCATCATTGCACAGATGTTAATTAATGTTGTTTCTTGTTTATGTTTATGATGTATTCTGAAAATTTTCAGTAAAAATAAAAAAAAAAGCCAGCTCAGATAGTGCTGGAGGTCCAAAGGAGCTGGATGAACATTTTAGCCTCAGCCCCCCCAAACAAACCCTAAGGCATATCGAGAGCAGAGCTCTAGAGCAAATCATTATACAAACTACATGCTCTGAGCTGTATAGTTTGGCCTCCACTTCAATCTAAATTAGATATTAATTTGATATCTTTTATATTTGTCCCATATTGAAAATTGAATAAATAAACTTGGACATAAAAGAAATGGGCAAAGGATTCAGCTTCATTTCTGATTTTCAGCGGAGTGAAATAAGCAGTAAATTCTAGGACAGTGTATACTTTCTTATCAATTATGTTAGGCTCTGGAAGGTATAAATTCCCAATCCATACCTATTTCTCTCATTACAATTTTTGAGTAAACCTAATTATGCAAACTTGAACAAGTAGGTCAATTATAACTCATGCAGTAAAGGAACAGAGATATCACCAATTCAACCTACAGTAAAATCTGGGAAAGGCATAGTGTGCGTAGTAGCTTTTAAATTTTCTGTTTCAGTCAGAATAATCAATTCTGATTACTGTTCTCTATGAAGGAGGCAATATTTTGCTTACAGTAATATAGTGGATGATGGAAGCAAAATAAACTGGTCTATAACCAAACTGCCTGGTTATTTATTTATTTATAACATTTGTATCCCACATTTCCCCACCTATTTGCAGGCTCAATGTGGCTTACATAATTCCGTAAGTGGTGATTACCAGTTCCGGATAGGAGAAATGCATAGTTGTGGTAAAGGGACAAATTAGGTTAGGTTACAAGAGGAAAGTTCGTCCTATGATAAGAGCTAAAGGTAATAGGTTAAACTTCATTCATGACTAAGAAAGCTTGAACAATTAGGATCATGAAACTGGAAATCAAGATAATTTATTTATTTATTTACAGTTCATTTCTACCCCACATTTTCCTACAAATGCAGACACAATGTGGCTTCCATGAATTACAAAAGTTAAAAGATACAACACATGAATAATTAGCAAAAACAGTTAAGATATAGAGAATACATGTTGTATAGTTGCGTTATGTTAATTTGAATTATTCCTGTCTACTCTGTAAAGATATATTCTAGCTGTCCAGCCACTGAGCATGACTGTCTCTAGTGGACTGTTGTCTTCTTCCTCTGCGCCCCATAACTTTGAATGGATAAGCACAAACATGTATGTTGCCTGAATATCAAGCTTTCGATGTCCTCATGGCCTTTCTGACAGTATCCCATCATCATAAATCTACTGCACTGATCTGGTTGGTCTTTGGGGAGTTGTAGCCTTGTTTACACTTGCAAGTCTAGTAATCATCATATCACATATTATATTCCTATATATAGCAGCTGGGACTCTACAGTGTAAGACCAGTTGATTGCTAAAATAACAGAAGATGAAAGTAATGTCAATTATACTGATAGGTTTTAAACATATAAAATACAACTAAAAACAGTACAGTCCTATGACAGGGGTGGTACCCTTATATTTAACCAAATGCTATGTTATAAAAATTTAGGGCCCTCTTTATTAAGGTGCACTAGCATTTTTAGCACGTGCACAAAATTAGAACACACTATGTAGGCGCCCATAGGAATATTGTGGGTGCCTACACAGTTAGCACGCGTTAAAAGCACTAACATGCCTCTAGCGTGGCTTAGTAAACGGGGCCCTTTGAGCGTAGTTAAAAATCTCAATTTTTCACCTTAGCTTTTTTTTTTTTTAAAAGACAGCTCAGATCAGAGATATAGGGGAAGATAATTCCTTTCTGATCGCGCTAAAAAATAAAATTCACTATGATGAGTTGATTCAAGCCAAGCAGCAGAAAGGTTGAGTATAACTAAATGGTAATCATTAAGAGAATGAAGAACATGGGCAGAAACGTACAGAATTATTAGTTTGCTAGGTAGCAGGATGTCCAGGTGTGAAGTGCTTTGAAAGTGAGTAGCATACTTGAACTTATTATGGAAGACAATCGGTAACCAATGCAGACAAATCAGAAGTTGGGAGACACGATCCTGCTTTTTTGCATTACACAGAAGATGAGAAGCTGTATTTTGAAGAGTTTGTAATTTTTTAAAATTAGCTGGAGAAATGCTAGCATAAATGGTGTTGCAATAATCTAAGTGTGACATTAGTAATGCAAGTACCAGAGTGTGTAAGGTTGAAAGATCTAAATATCTTTTATGGATTTCAATTGGCAAAGAATGAAAAAAAAAAATCCAGATTTTATTATATTGGAAACTTGTTGAGTAAAGGAAAGGTGTGAATCAATAATAACCCCAGATATTGAGTGAGTCAACCAATGGAATCGGAACATTAGAAAGATTAGGACCAATGTTAGGAGACAATGGCTGACTAGTTACCCAAATGCTGTGGATTTAGATGGATTGAGCACTAAATGGTTCTTAGATAACCAAACTGACACCATCCAGACAGTTTTGATGTTGTCGGGGTATCAGAAAATGTATAGTAAACTAAAAGAATACTGTTCATATAATCATACATACTGATATTGAAGCTTTGAATTAGTAATGCTAAGGGAGTTTGTAATGGAAGATTTTAAAGATTGTTTTTCAACTCTGCCTTGACCAATAGTGCACTTGGGGTCTGTATTTTTGATTAGAAGTAATTCTGTTTCTCCGAGGACAAGCAGGCTGCATGTTCTCACGACTGGGTTGACGTCCACGGCAGCTCCCACCAACCGGAACAAAACTTTGCGGGCGGTCCCGCACGCAGGGCACGCCCACCGTGCATGCGCGGCCGTCTTCCCGCCCGTGCGCGACCGTTCCCGCTCAGTCTTTCTTTTTCCGCGCTGGAGAGAGCCGCGTTCGTCTCTCTCTCTGTCAGCCCCGGAAACCGGATCGTGCTTTCGCCGCAAATTTTCTTCTTTTTCGTTGATTCGTCGTTTTTCCTTTTTGGTTTCTTAAAAAAAAAAAAAAAAACGCTAACTTTGTTTTTCCCTCTTCTCTTAGCGGGGGCGTTGCGTTGCGGCCTTGTGGCCACGCGGTCGATTTGTTTTCGAGGTGTGAATTTTACCGCCACCATCGATGGCTTTGACTTCGCCGACGCGATTTTTCCATCGATGTCCTCGAAGGTCCCGAGTGGATTTAAGAAGTGTGGTCGGTGTGGCCGGCATATCTCGCAGACCGACACCCACGCTTGGTGCCTCCAGTGCCTCGGGCCGGAGCACGATACCAAGACGTGTACTTTGTGTCTCGGTCTCCTGAAACGGACACAGGTAGCGAGGCAAGTTCTTCGGGACCATCTTTTTGGAACTTGCGCCGGCCCCTCGACGTCGACTTCGACGGCATCGACGGCCGGTTCTTCGGTACCGGTATCGATGTCCACGGAATCGACACCGACGGCATCGACCCCAGGAGCACAGGTCCCGTCGGCCCTCTGGTCCTCCGGTGAAGGCAGGGGTGAGAGGCCAAGTGGGCAATCGGCCCCGGTCACTCCCTCTACCCAGGGCCCTCGGGACCAAACCCTGTCGGACCCGATCCCTCGAGGCCGAGGGGATCAACTTCCTCCTCGTCGGTTCCACCGAGCGCCGATGATGGGCACCGAAAAAAGGCGAAGAAGCACCGTCATCGGTCACCCACGACGCATCCGGCTCCCGGCGCCAGGAATGAGTCGACGCCGAGGAAGCGGCAGCGTCGAGAGGAGAGGTCCCCCTCTGTAGTAGAGGTACCGCCACGTCAGGGTGCCAGCACTTCGGTGCAGTCTCCTTGACCCGAACAGCTTCCGGCACCGATGCCTCTACCGGCACCCTCGCCTTTCCCGACAGCGGGCCTGGACGAGTGCCTCCGAGCCATCCTTCCGGGGATCTTGGAAGGGCTGATGCGCCAGACTGTGCCGGCGCCGGGGGTGCTTGCGCCCCCGGGGCCGTTGATGGAGGCGCTGGCGTGCTCTAGCCCGGTGTCGAGGCCTTCGACGCCGACGCCGCTTGCGGCGCCGGTCTCGACCGCCACGCAGGTGGAGTCCCCGTCAACATCAATGGAGGGAGCTTCATCCCCGCCGGCGCGGGAGTCCACCGCTCGACGACGACACTGAGGCCTCGGTGCCTCGATGTCGAGCCGGGCCCGGTTGAGGACTGAGCTGCATGAGCTCATGTCTGACACCGAGGAAGAGGCCTCGTGGGGGGAGGAGGAGGACCCCAGATATTTCTCCTCAGAGGAGTCTGTGGGCCTTCCTTCCGACCCCACTCCTTCACCAGAGAGGAAGCTCTCCCCACCTGAGAGCCTCTCCTTTGCATCCTTCGTCAGGGACATGTCTATTTGCATTCCCTTTCCTGTGGTCTCTGTGGATGAGCCGAGGGCTGAGATGCTCGAAGTCCTCGACTATCCATCACCACCTAGAGAGTCCGCCACGGTGCCGTTGCACAATGTCCTCAAAGAGACACTGCTTCGGAACTGGCTGAGACCATTATCTAATCCCACCATCCCCAAGAAAGCAGAGTCCCAATACAGAATCCACTCGGACCCAGAGTTAATGCGGCCCCAATTGCCTCATGACTTGGCGGTCGTGGACTCTGCTCTCAAGAGGGCACGGAGTTCGAGGGATACCGCCTCGGCGCCCCCGGGGCTGGAGTCTCGCACTCTGGACTCGTTTGGGAGGAAGGGCTACCAATCTTCCATGCTCGTGACCCGCATCCAGTCTTACCAGCTCTACACGAGCATCCACATGCGGAATAATGTGAAGCAACTGGCGGACCTGGTTGACAAGCTCCCACCGGAGCAGTCCAGGCCTTTTCAGGAGGTGGTCAGGCAGCTGAAGGTGTGCAGAAAGTTCCTGTCCAGGGGTATATATGACACCTGTGACGTGGCATCTCGTGCTGCGGCCCAAGGTATAGTGATGCGCAGGCTCTCATGGCTGCGTGCCTCTGACCTGGACAACCGCACCCAGCAGACTGGCCGACATTCTTGCCGGGAGGATATTATTTTTGGTGAGAAGGTCGAGCAGCTGGTGGACCAACTGCATCAGCGGGAAACCGCCCTCGACAAGCTCTCCCACCGGGCGCCTTCAGCATCCACCTCAGCAGGTGGACGTTTTTCCCGGGCCCGGCAGGCTGCGCCCTATGCCTTTAACAAGCGTAGGTACACCCAGCCGGCCTGAAGGCCTCCTCAGGCACAGGGACAGTCCCAGCGCGCTCGTTCTCGTCAACAGCGTGCGCCTAAGCAGCCCCCTGCGCCTCCACAGCAAAAGCCGGGGACGGCTTTTGACTGGATCCATGGGAACATAGCCGCCTTCAAAGTGTCCATACCGGACGATCTGCCGGTCGGGGGGAGGTTAAAATATTTTCACCAAAGGTGGCCTCTCATAACCTCCGATCAGTGGGTTCTCCAAATAGTGCGGTGCAGATACGCCCTGAATTTGGCCTCCCTTCCACCAAATTGTCCTCCGGGAGCTCAATCCTTCAGCTTCCATCACAAGCAGGTACTTGCAGAGGAACTCTCCGCCCTTCTCAGCGCCAATGCGGTCGAGCCCGTACCACCCGGGCAGGAAGGGCAGGGATTCTATTCCAGGTAGTTCCTTGTGGAAAAGAAAACAGGGGGGATGTGTCCCATCCTAGACCTGAGAGGCCTGAACAAATTCCTGGTCAAAGAAAAGTTCAGGATGCTTTCCTTGGGCACCCTTCTGCCCATGATTCAGAAAAACGATTGGCTATGTTCCCTGGATTTAAAGGACACATACACTCACATCCCGATACTGCCAGCTCACAGACAGTATCTCAGATTCCGCCTGGGCACACGGCACTTTCAGTATTGTGTGCTGCCCTTTGGGCTCGCCTCTGCCCCACGGGTGTTCACGAAGTGCCTCGTGGTGGTAGCGGCGTATCTACGCAAGCTGGGAGTGCACGTGTTCCCATATCTCGACGATTGGCTGGTCAAGAACACCTCGGAGGCGGGAGCTCTCCGGTCCATGCAGTGCACTATTCGCCTCCTGGAGCTGCTGGGGTTTGTGATAAATTACCCAAAGTCCCATCTCCAGCCTGCCCAATCTCTGGAATTCATAGGAGCTCTGCTGAATACTCAGACGGCTCAGGCCTTCCTTCCGGAAGCGAGGGCCAACAACCTCCTGTCCCTGGCTTCCCAGACCAGAGCGTCTCAGCAGATCACAGCTCGGCAGATGTTGAGACTTCTGGGTCATATGGCCTCTACAGTTCATGTGACTCCCATGGCTCGTCTTCACATGAGATCTGCTCAATGGACCCTAGCTTCCCAGTGGTATCAAGCCACCGGAAATCTAGAAGATGTCATCCGTCTCTCCACCAGCTGCCGCAATTCACTGCACTGGTGGACCATTCGGACCAATTTGACCTTGGGACGCCCATTCCAAATTCCACAGCCCACGAAAGTGCTAACGACGGATGCGTCTCTCCTGGGCTGGGGGGCTCATGTCGATGGGCTTCACACCCAAGGACTGTGGTTCCTCCAGGAAAAGGATCTTCAGATCAACCTCCTGGAGCTCCGAGCGGTCTGGAACGCACTGAAGGCTTTCAGAGATCGGCTGTCCTGTCAAATTATCCAAATTTGGACAGACAATCAGGTTGCAATGTATTACATTAACAAGCAGGGGGGCACCGGATCTCGCTCCCTGTGTCAGGAAGCCGTCGGGATATGGCATTGGGCCTCCCAGTTCGGCATGCTCCTCCAAGCCACATACCTGGCAGGCGTAAACAACAGTCTGGCCGACAGACTGAGCAGAGTCATGAAACCGCACGAGTGGTCGCTCCATTCCAGAGTGGTACGCAAGATCTTCCGAGAGTGGGGCACCCCCTCGGTGGACCTTTTCGCCTCTCAGACCAACCACAAGCTGCCTCTGTTCTGTTCCAGACTACAGACACACGGCAGGCTAGCGTCGGATGCCTTTCTCCTCCATTGGGGGACCGGCCTCCTGTATGCTTATCCTCCCATACCTTTGGTGGGGAAGACCTTACTGAAGCTCAAGCAATACCACGGCACCATGATTCTGATAGCGCCCTTTTGGCCCCGTCAGATCTGGTTCCCTCTTCTTCTGGAGTTGTCCTCCGACGAACCGTGGAGATTGGAGTGTTTTCCGACTCTCATTTCGCAGAACGACGGAGCGTTGCTTCACCCCAACCTTCAGTCTCTGGCTCTCACGGTCTGGATGTTGAGGGCGTAGACTTCGCTTTGTTGGGTCTGTCTGAGGGTGTCTCCCGTGTCTTGCTTGCCTCTAGGAAGGATTCCACTAAAGAGTTACTTTTTCAAGTGGAGGAGGTTTGTCGTTTGGTGTGAGAGCAAGGCCCTAGAACCTCGTTCTTGTCCTGCACAGAACCTGCTTGAATACCTTCTGCACTTATCGGAGTCTGGCCTCAAGACCAACTCAGTAAGGAATCACCTTAGTGCGATTAGTGCTTACCATTATCGTGTGGAGGGTAAAGCCATCTCTGGAGAGCCTTTAGTCGTTCGATTCATGAGAGGCTTGCTTTTGTCAAAGCCCCCTGTCAAGCGTCCTGCAATGTCATGGGATCTCAACGTCGTCCTCACCCAGCTGATGAAACCTCCTTTTGAGCCACTGAATACCTGCCATCTGAAGTACTTGACCTGGAAGGTCATTTTCTTGGTGGCAGTTACTTCAGCTCGTAGGGTCAGTGAGCTTCAGGCCCTGGTAGCTCATGCTCCGTATACAAAATTTCATCATAACAGAGTAGTGCTCCGTACTCACCCTAAGTTCCTGCCAAAGGTGGTGTCGGAGTTCCATCTTAACCAGTCAATTGTCTTGCCAACTTTCTTTCCCAGACCACATACCCGCCCTGCTGAACATCAGTTGCACACATTGGACTGCAAAAGAGCATTGGCCTTCTACTTGGAGCGGACACAGCCCCACAGACAGTCTTTGCCCAATTGTTTGTTTCTTTCGACCCCAGTAGGAAAGGGGTCGCTGTCGGGAAACGCACCATCTCCAATTGGCTAGCAGATTGCATTTCCTTCACTTATGTCCAGGCTGGGCTGACTCTTGAGGGTTATGTCACGGCTCACAGTGTCAGAGCCATGGCAGCGTCGGTGGCCCACTTGAAGTCAGCCACTATTGAAGAGATTTGCAAGGCTGCAACGTGGTCATCTGTCCACACATTCACATCACATTACTGCCTCCAGCAGGATACCCGATGCGACAGTTGGTTCGGGCAGTCGGTGCTGCAGAATCTGTTTGGGGTTTAAATCCAACTCCACCCTCCAGGACCCGAATTTATTCTGGTCAGGCTGCACTCTCAGTTAGTTGTTCTTCGTAGGTCAATTTCTGTTATACCCTCGCTGTTGCGAGGTTCAATTGACCTGGGTTCTTGTTTTGAGTGAGCCTGAGAGCTAGGGATACCCCAGTCGTGAGAACAAGCAGCCTGCTTGTCCTCGGAGAAAGCGAATGATACATACCTGTAGCAGGTGTTCTCCGAGGACAGCAGGCTGATTGTTCTCACCTACCCTCCCTCCTCCCCTTTGGAGTTGCGTTTCATAATTTTTGCTTGTCATTCAACTGAGCGGGAACGGTCATGCACGGGCGGGAAGACGGCCGTGCATGCACGATGGGCGTGCCCTGCGTGCGGGACCGCCCGCAAAGTTTTGTTCCGGTTGGTGGGGGCTGCCGTGGACGTCAACCCAGTCGTGAGAACAATCAGCCTGCTGTCCTCGGAGAACACCTGCTACAGGTATGTATCATTCGCTTTGTGTGAAAATGATTTGGAATGTGTAAGAAAATAAGACACGGCTCTAATTAATCTGGTATGTGAAGGGAGAGGTGGAGCCTGTTTCGAGTTCAGACTGTGTTACGTCTGTGCTCACCTCGCCCTCTGGTGGCCAGAACCGGTGGCTGCTATGGACTATCACCCGTTCCAGACTTTAGCCCAGCCCAGTCCGGATCTTCCAGGCTTCCAGATTTGTCTGTCTTGTTTGACCCTGCACAGCTCCCATAGTGGTCTGGTGATTGCTGCAGCAGCTGCTGCTTAGCCATTTGGAATCTCTCTGCCTTTGCATCGTCTACGGTCCCTGGTATGTTGGTGCTCTGTGCACTTCTGCCTAGTCTTGTTTCTTGTTTTAGTTTCTTGCCTGATTCTGCTGGCTGCCCAGACCCGGCTTGTTTCCTGGTTTTTTCTACTGCCTGCTGCCTGCCCTGACCCGGCTTGTCCTTTGATTTACTCTTCTGTTGTGTGTCTAGTCCTTGTTTGTTTGTGTCTTTAGTGGCTGTTCTGCAGCTTTCAGTTCTGTGTCTTATCATCAGTGTTTTGTTCCCTGTTTTAGTGGCTGCTTGCAGCCTTCAGTCCTGCCCTTTAGCTTTTCCTTCCTTGCCCTGCTGCCCCTGTATGTTCCTTTCCCCTCTGACCCTCAGTCCTGGTTTAGCCTAGTGGGTATCCAGTCCTGCCTTGCCCAGTAAGTCCTGCCGGCCACCTGCAGCCAGGAGCTCAACTCCGGGTGAAAAGTGGCCAAGTGCTGGTGAAGTTTAAGGGTACCTGCTCTGCTTTAGTCCTGCTTCTTTGCCTCTGCTGCATCTCCAGTCTGGGGTCCAGTCCTGTTCTGCCTAGTCTCCGGTGTGGGGTGGTTTTGCCTGCCACTGCCGCTCCTCGGCAGTCGCCCAAGGGCTCACAACCAAGTTTCCTGCTTTGGAAAGCGTGACAGACTGGCCACCTGGACTGAGAAACATGTGACCACATTCCCACATTCTGTAATTTTCCTTAGCTCTGAACATGAGTTCTAAGCCTAATAAAAAGGGGTATTTCTGCCAGTGAAATTGGGAGCTCGTCTGTGAGTAATGTACATACTGCGCAGAGTACTATATTTCCTGGCCAAAGAAACTCCTGGCTTTTGCTTTGAGCGGGGCCCCCCCCAGCTGATGATAAGAGCCTGAATGTAGAGATTAAGGACCAGTGATGTATGTATATTATGATGTATGACTGATTCTTTTCCTGGTCAAGAGACTCCTAGCTTTGATTGGAAGTAGGGACCAGTGATGTAATGATTGTTTCTTTTTAACTAGATAGGTCTTGTTTCTTTTTAGGTATATAGCTTAATCATTGTGTATATATCTTAAACATTGTGTATCTTAGACAATAATGAGCCTCTAATAAAAGTCTCATTTACCTAATACGAATTTCTGTGCCAGAAATTCCCATGCCTATCAAACACCTTAACAGAATAGTATGGTTAATGGTATCAAAAGTGGCAGTTAAGTCAAGGGAGACCTTCAGGCCTTTCTCTAAGTTCACTCAGTAATGAGGTTAAGATGGTTTCTGTGCCATGGCCACACCAAAACCCAGTCTGTTGTGAATGAAGAACAGATACTTGTTCCGTATAGTCTGATAAATATATGATTTTTTCCAAAATCTTTGATAGAAAATTCAAATTTGAGACTGGGCTGTAGCTGGCTGGAGCAGCTGGGTTTAGCGATGGCTTTTTAAAAACAGGGTATACTAATGCTTTTTGCCAAGAAGTTTGTACAGAGCTTAGTTCAAGACTCTGGCAGAAAAGAGAACTAACAGAAGACGATGAAAAGTAGATGCAAAAGCCAGGAAGAAGGGATTGGATCTAAAACACAAGTGGTAACATGTACCTGTGACCACCTCAGATAGAGATCTGAGAGTGGGTAAAGTTAAAGTAGATAAGAAGGCTGAGGTACTTTGTATAGAGTCAAACATAAGCGATACTGGTGTTAATTGTGGTAAAGAAGCTTGTAATGTGGATTTTTTTGAGCGAAAGTAATGTGTCTGGAGACGGAGCTGTTACTGGATCTCTCAGGTTTGGGGCCTTTGTTAAATCACAGAAAACTAAGTAAAGTTGTTTGGCAGGGTTATCTGAAGTATTAAAGGGTCCTTTTACTAAGGTGCATCGAAAAACGGCCTGCGTAGGTGTAGATGAGGGTATTGGAAGTGCGCAGGTCCATTTTTCAGCGCGCCTGTAAAAAAAAAGGCATTTTGGGGGGGGGGGGGGGGGGGGAAATGGATGTGCAGCAAAATAAAAATTGGCATGTGTCCATTTTGGGCCTGAAACCTTACCGCCACTCATTGACCTAGCGGTAAAATCTCACGCGTTAATCAGGCAGTTATGGTCTACACACGTACAATGCCAATTATTGCCTGGATAGCGCTGTGTGCTGGAAAATTTCTGGTGTGCTTAGTGGACACATGTAAAAAATGAAATTACCGCCCGGGCCATGCTGTAGCCAGGCGGGAGTTCAAAACTGACACTGTAGGACGCACGTACGCACCTAAGCGGCTTACAGCTAGATGCACTAAAATAAATGAGCCAGTAACGTGGGTTTTAAACTGGTTCTAGGCAGTTTAACGTGCAAGTAGTAAACCAGGACATGCACAAAAGGGCATTGTCCTGTCACAGTAGCAACTAACGAAAACAGAATGCAGATGAGCAAATTAGTATTATAATGTGTATACTTCATATTACAATGAGATGCACTACCGTTTTCCGATCCCCTTACCGTGGAAAACTTAATGGGAGGTCTGCACCTCTCGTTGGGGCTGCTGTGAGGGAATCGGAAGGGGGGGGGAAAAAAACGTCCAAGTGCTCGTCAGGGATGTCCTTCATTCAAAACAAAAAAGGACGTCCCTGACGAGCATTTGGTCATTTTTTCCCCCCAGATTTTTTTGTGATGGGTGTCCTTTTCGGTGCCCAAAATGACCACCGCCGGAGAGAATCGGGACGTGCGAGGACATTCAAATCAAAAAAACTATTTGGACATCCCTTTTGATTATGCCCCTCCTCCAGGTCTCTCTCAGCCAATCACAGCGCGTTTAGCTGTCACCGGTGTCGGCTAAACGCGCTGTGATTGGCTGAGAGAGACCTGGAGGCGGGGCATAATCGAAAGGGATGTCCAAATAGTTTTTGTTTTTAATTTTGACGTCCTCGCACGTCCCGATGCTGGCGGTGGTCATTTGGGGCACCTCCCGGGGGGGGGGGGGACAGGAGCACTAGCAGCTCTAAAGTGGGTGGGGGTCAGTGGCACCAGAAGCTCTGGTTAGCAGCAGCAGTGCCCGGAGGAGAGCTCCGTTGAGCCGTCCCGCCTCTCCACGCATTTCGGTGGCAGATCCGCGGCTCGCCACGCTGCAGAGGGCTCTCCTGGCCCTTGGTAAACTGTGCTCCAAGACGAAGGTTCTCAACTCCTAACATCCTCTCTTTCTTTTTATTCTCTTTGCCCTTTGGCTTTTGAAGTTGCTTTCAGCAGTCCGACAGCTCAGCAAGGTAGCTCCTAGCAAGCTGCACAGGCAGGGATGTACGGTGGGACTGGTACAAATTACTCTTTCCTGCTCCTGTCCCAACTTTAGCTGGGAGGGGAGAGAGACGCTGGGGATCATAGGAGGAAGATCCCTGCACAAGTGTCTGGGGAGTGTGAATAACTTATTCCCTGACATTAAAGATAATTCTGGCCTCCTCACAGCCGCCGAGCACCGGGCCCTTCACTGCGGCCGCACAGGACCCCAGTCCCGCCGCCGCCGCCACAACTGTTTTTGGGCTAGTTTTACTGAGCTAAAGGACGTCCTTGGCATGTGTAGAGCAGCCAGCATGACGCTTGGCTGCTCTGCGCATGCTCAGCTGGCCGACTGGCTTGGAAGGAAATCCCATGCAAATGAGCTAGAAGCGAACAGCTCATTTGCATGCGATTTCCTTGATGCATGCCCGTTTCTTACTGATTCGCTAAGGAATCGGTAAGGGAAGTGCTTTAATGATTTTTTTAGTGCGTCTACCCCTTAGTAAAAGGGCCCCTAAGTAAGTTAGAATAGTAGTCTTTTTTTGCCTTATGAAATTGAAAATTATAATACTTCTGCTTCATTCCACATTGTTGCAGATCTGAGATGGATTGGGTTTTCCTCCAGAGGCTTTCAGTGAACCTGTTTTAGAAACCTTAAACCATGACAGATCCATGGTTGATGATGTTTGCATAGCAGCATGAGAATTCTATTACAACAATGAGTTTTTGCATCTAGTCCCAGAGAATCAAAATCCTCAGGGAAAGATGAAGCAAACAGAGGAAGTGAGGTTGTGCCA
The DNA here is from genome assembly GCF_901765095.1 of Microcaecilia unicolor. Lineage (NCBI taxonomy): Eukaryota > Metazoa > Chordata > Amphibia > Gymnophiona > Siphonopidae > Microcaecilia > Microcaecilia unicolor. The sequence continues at coordinate 67,708,682 of NC_044042.1, read as the reverse complement.
ATGTGATGGAGATGTCTAGTCTATGTGCCAGAGGGTATTTATTTATTTATTATTTGTTACATTTGTACCCCACATTTTCCCACCTCTTTGTAGGTTCAATGTGGCTTACATAGTGCCGGAGAGCAGTTGCAGACTCCGGTGTAAACGAATACACGGTGAAGTTGTGATAGGGTAAGGTGCATGTGGTAGGACCACATAGAGGAATCGTTCGACGGGAGAGTTCGGTGATGGCCATTATGAACTTTTGCGTTGTTGTGTCGCAGAGATCAGGCATTTACGTTGGATCTGTAGGGTATGCCTTTTTAAACACGTGGGTCTTGAGTGTCTTTATGAAGTGTAGATGGCCGAATACGGTTTTCAAGTCTTTTGGTATAATGAGAATGTAAAGTGGAGTGTGTAGTGGCTGGACCAGGATACAGGAGAGGACAACATGTGACGAATGGATATAGAAGAGGATGACTGGCTAATTAACAAATTTACAGCTTGATAAGTAGGGAAATGTACAAATTGTTGAAGATCAAGAGTAGCCAAAGTGAACAGAGAGTGAATAGTTTTTAGAGCTGATGGGTCATCAACACGAATATTAAAATCCAACCTGGTCTGATTAAAAAACGTCCCATTCAGCTGCTGAAAGAGAGGGCGGGCAGTAGAAAAGCAGAATGTAGAGTGGGACCGCTGCTTTTTAACATATTTACAAATGACATAGAGAAGGGAATAACTAGTTAGGTAATTCAATTTGCTGATTTCACAAAGTTATTCAGAGTTGTTAAATCGCAAGAGGATTGTGAAAAATTGCAAGATGACCTTAGGAGGCTGGGAGACTGGGCATCCAAATGGCAGAAGACATTTAATGTGAGCAAGTGCAAAATGATGCATGCAGGAAAGAGGAACCTGAACTATAGCTACGTGATGCAAGGTTCCACATTAGGAGTCACCGACCGGGAAAAGGATCTAGGTGTCATTGTTGATGATACGCTGAAACCCTCTGCTCAGTGTGCAGTGGAGGCTACGAAAGCAAATAGAATGTCAGGAATTATTAGGAAACAGAAGGGATCTCCTTTGTCTCCCCTGCTGTTTAATTTATATATTCATTCACTGGGATATACTCATATATATAACCGATATACTCATATCACCCCTCTCCTCAGGTCACTTCACTGGCTTCCGATCAGATACCGCATTCAATACAAGCTTCTCCTTCTTACCTACAAATGCACTCAGTCTGCTGCCCCTCACTATCTTTCTACCCTCATCTCCCCTTACGTTCCCGCCCGTAACCTCCGTTCACAGGATAAATCCCTCCTCTCAGTACCCTTCTCCACCACACCCAAATCCAGGCTCCGCTCATTCTGCCTCGCCTCACCCTATGCTTGGAACAACCTTCCTGAGCCCTTACGCCAAGCCCCCTCCCTGCCCGTCTTCAAGTCTTTGCTTAAAGCCCACCTCTTCAATGCTGCATTTGGCACCTAACCCTTACCGTTCAGTGAATCCAGACTGCCCCAATTTGACTGTCCCTATCGGACCGACCGTTCACTTGTCTATTAGATTGTAAGCTCTTTGAGCAGGGACTGTCTCTCTTTGTTAAATTGTACAGCGCTGCGTAACCCTAGTAGCGCTCTAGAAATGTTAAGTAGTAGTAGTATTTGTCTTAAGAGAAATTAGGGTTTGCATCTTTCAGTTATGCAGATGACATAACTATTCTTCTTCCAATTCAAGGTGATGTTACTACAGAACAGACTACCTTGCAGTTGCTATTTCATACTGTAAAAAATTGTATGACAGCTCGTAGATTAAACTTGGAATACTGAAAAAACAAAGTTACAAATTCCTGGTTCCAGTATCCCTTACAATTTACTTTGCACGCTCAAGCAATACAACAGAGTCATAGTATTTGCCAATCGGGTTCCTTCGGACAGCTCCATTGAGAAACATGGTCTGCGTCGGGACCCACAAGAGTTTCAAAGCTAAGTGCTGTTGCTTTTAAATAAGAGTTTGATTTCAAATGGTGGATGATTGTTGAAGCTCTTTGCAAAAATAATATGCGATGATTACACTACTGGGACTGCAGTTTAAACCATTCTGGTCTGTGAGTGTCCTTTGAAAATACATGAACACTTTTTTTTTCACAATTTGAATATAAAATTTAAATGAAAGGGATGGTTATGTTTTCTCTGAGGAAAGTTATATCATGTGTTATCTCATTTTCCCACAGTGTCTGAAATGGTGTTCCTCTCATTTTTTGATTTGTGTCAGAATTATGGAAGGAAATGAAATATTAGTTTTAATTAATTGATGATAATGTTATGTTGTAATTCCTGGTTTGTCCATTTCTTTGTATGTAACCCATAATAAACTGTGAGGTATTGCGGGCTATAAAAACAAAGTGTTATGTTATATAAAACAAAAACAAGACTGTTATAATGCCTTTGTATTGCTCCATGGTGTGACCGCACCTTGAATACTGTGTGCAATTCTGGTCACCACATCTCAAAAAAGATATAGCAGAATTAGAAGAGGTACAGAGAAGGGCGACAAAAAGGATAAAGAGGCTTGGAACAATTCCCTATGAGGAAAGGCTAAAGTTACTAGGGTTCTTCAGCTTGGATAAAAGATGTCAGAAGGGAGATACGAGAGAAATCTATAAAATATTGAGTGGAGAGAAATGGGTAGATGCGAATCACTTGTTTACTCTTTCCAAAAATAATAGGACTAGGGGGTATGCAATAAAGCTACTAAGTAATAAATTTAAAACAAATCGGAGAAAATATTTCTTCACTCAACATGTAATTACCTCTGGAATACGTTGCCAGAGAATGTGGTGAAAGGTTAGCTTAGCAGGGTTTAAAAAAGGTTTGGATAATTTCCTAGTTTTAACAATTTGTATTAATGATGAGTCTAATAATAGGAAAATACAAACAATCCAATTGCAGAACATACATAAAGAGAGTACCTTATAAACTGCCATCAAACTTTTTAACATTTTTATCCCCCCCTCCCTACCCACTATTCCAGTTTAAAGCATCTATTAGTGATGACAACCTGAACACCAAAGAAACAAGCGAACGCCAAATGGCTAACGAGGTATCATCAACAGAATAAGTATGAAAATTACCCCCTCCCATCCCCTAAAAAAGACCCCACCTCCCAACCCTACCCCCCCCCCCCCCAAGGAATCTCCCTCAGTTGAGGCATAACAGCTAAAAAGGGGAAGCGAGAGTTTTGGATAATTTCTTAAAAGTCCATAAGCCATTATTAAGATGGACTTGGGAAATTCCACTGCTTATTTCTAGGATAAGAAGAATAAAATCTGTTTTATTGTTTTGGGATCTTGTCAAGTACTTATGACCTGGATTGGCCACTTTTGGAAACAGAATACTGGACTTGATGGACCTTTGGTCTGTCCCAGTAAGGCAACGCTTATGTAACATCTCTGCCCACACAATATCCCTGAACACTCCTACATGTGGGTCATGTAATTGTTTGTTTATTAAAACTTGATATACCTTTACTCTTTTGGAGACCAAAGTGATTTACAAATAAAACATGAAGTAATACATAAAATCAAGAAGTAGAAACACTATTTTGTATAGGAAAGATACAACTCAAAAAGCATTAGAGAACAGGAAAAGGAAGTAAAAAAAAAAAAAGTACAGTTTCTCTACAAGTATGCGCCTTCTTGTCACCATGTATACTTTTATGTGTGTAACCCCTGAAAAAGTAATAATAAAAAAGCTCTTTAACACGAATAACAAACCTTTATTTTTATTTTTGTTACATTTGTACCCCGCGCTTTCCCACTCATGGCAGGCTCAATGCGGCAGGCAATGGAGGGTTAAGTGACTTGCCCAGAGTCACAAGGAGCTGCCTGTGCCGGGAATCGAACTCAGTTCCCCAGGACCAAAGTCCACCACCCTAACCACTAGGCCACTCCTTTATAAAATTATCCCTTTAACATATAAGTGCTGGCACTTACTGTATATATAGAGGCTATGAGTAATGCTGTTCTATTTTTATACATTCATTTTGCAAACATTACTCCTCTCCATTGTACATGCTGTCAAATACATGTGTATTTGCTGGTGACCTTCTATGTATTTTACAAGAGGCGCTCCTCCCAGATTCTATATAGGTTACCAAAATTTGGGCACCCAGAGTAGATGTGCTCGATAATTAGTTAACAAGATGTTATCAATAATTGGAGTTAATTGCCAACAATTTGTATGTGCATCTGCCATTGTTGCTATTCTATAACACAGCACCTAATTTTTCTAGCATGCAACTCAAAAGGGTCGTGGCCATGGGAGGGGCATGGGTGGATCAGAGGGTGTTCCTAGAAGCTAGGCACGATGATATAGAATACTGTCATTTGCACATTCAAAATTTAGGCGCCAGCATTTATACCAGGTTTCAAAAGGCATAAAGCGCTATTCTATTAAGGGTGCTCTGCGTTGACCACACTTTATAGAATACTAGTTTATGCAGGTCTTTCCGGTACCTAATTCTGGATGCCATTTACAGAATCTGACCCTCTGTGTTTGGCAAAGCCTTTTGTACAATACTAGAGGAACTGTGAAAGTTGCTCAACCTGGACATTCCAATTCCTCCCTCGATGTCCTATGCAAAGTGGGATTTCCTTTTTATCCTGCCAGACCAGTCCAGACCAGTGGCGTAGCCAGACCTAACATTTTGGGTGGGCCTAGAGCTAATATGGGTAGGCACTGTGTATATAGGTATGAGTAGTGCTTCTTGCTACAAAATAATGCATTAGAATGCACTTGATGATGGATTAATAAGTAGTATGTCCAACATCTGCCCTGCATCAACATATGGAAAAAACAATATTTTTAAATATGGTTACATTATCCCACATCTTAAACTTGACCAGGCGTAAGTCTACTATAATGGCAAACATCTCAACACACATGACAGGATCCTACAGTATAATTACAGCAATGATATTATCCTTCAAACTTTGCTTCGCTACCCCCTCCATCCAGCCCCGTAGCCCGACATCAGCCCTTCTCTTCTCTACCCTACCCCCCCCCACCCATAGCTCAACATCAGCCCTTCCCTTCCCCATCATCCATCCCATTGCTATGCATCAGCCCCCACCCCTCCCTGTAGTCTAGCGTCAGTTCTGTCCTATCCCCTACCCATCTCCCATATTCTGGCATCCACCCCCCACCCCAACCCTGAAGCACACCAGCATCCTATATAATAAAACGCACCTCCAACATTCTGAAGCCGAGAAAGTGAAGCCTTCAAGCCTTGAAGCATTCCTGCAACGTTCCGGAATTACGTGTCGTCAGTTGAGGAGATGGAGCCTTACAGAGCGCACAAATGCTTCAAGGCTGGAAGGCTTCACTTTCTCACACACACACACTCACTCTGTCTCTCACATACACTCTCTCTCACACACACACACACTCTGTCTCTCTCTCTCTCTCTCACATACACACTCCATCTCTCACCCACTCACTCTCTCTCAAACATACACACTCCGAGGAAAGGGGGGCATGGAACACGCTGGGGAGGGGGGGGGCCAAGAACTCGGAGGAGAGGGAGGGGGGCCTGCACCTTGGACGGAAGGGGGGCCTGGAACTCGGAGGGGAGGGAGGGAAGGAGGGGGTCATGGAACTCGGAGCCCCCCCCCCACACACACACTCTCTGTCACATACACTCTCTCTCACACACACACACACTCTCTCTCTCTGACACAAACACACACACACTCTGTCTCTCACTCACTCATTCTCTCTCTCACACACACACACACCCCATCTCTCACACACACACACACACACTCTCTCTCTCTGAAACATACACACTCCGAGGAAAACCTAGCTAGCGCCCATTTAATGTGTGTCAGAAACGGGCCTGTTTTACTAGTTAAATATAAAACTTTTTGTTTTTTAATGTTCTGAGCACTGCAGAGGCCACCCCCATCCAGGAACCTGTCTACATCAAACATATAAACGGCAAGTGACCGACTCACCTGCAAATGCGCAGTAGAGTCACTCAGAACGCTAAGAGTGTAGAAGTCCAAGCCCCGCCTCCACCAGCAGTACAGCCCAATAGGGAGGAGGGCTTGGACATGGGCGTGGAAATTGGAGGAGGAGGGAGCAGGGAGGGAAGGAGGGGGTGGAACTGAGGGAAACACGCTGGGGGATGGGCAGGGGAAAGAGCAGGGTTGGTGGAGGGGGCATAGGAAAACAAAAAACTAGCCCGTTATTACGGGCTTAACGGCTAGTTAAATATAAAGGTTTTTTTTTATAAATTTTAAACCTGGGCACTGCAAAGACCATCCCCACCTCAAAACCCACCAACATAAAATTTAAAAAAAGGTTGGTTTGTTTTTTTAACCTGTGCGATGAGCCTACCCCAACATTATTGGTGGGTTTCTGGGTGGGGGTGGGCTCTTCACTGGCTAGGGAAAAAACATTAAATATACCTTTTTTTCCCCTAGGTCAGGGGTAGGCAACTCCGGTCCTCAAGAGCCGCAGGCAGGTCAGGTTTTCAGGATATCCACAATGAATATGCAGGAGATAGATTTGCATACCATGGAGGCAGTGCTTTCAAATCTATCTCCTGCATATTCATTGTGGATATCCTGAAAACCTGACCTGCCTGCGACTCTCGAGGACCGGAGTTGCCTACCCCTGCCCTAGGCAGTGAAAATCCCATCCCCACCCAGAAGCCCACCACCAACATCACACTCACAAAAAAAACCATTCAGACAAAAACTGAAATGGAGATCCCCCTTCCCTCCACCCAAGAAAGCCGGTCTCTACAAGCAGGGCAATACGGGTAACTGAGAAACATAAATGTTTTTTTTTCTCCTGTACTCTGCAAAATACAAAACTAAAAAAAAATTTTTTTTTTTTTAAAAAGGTACATTTCACAAAGCAGGCACATCTCAATCTTTAAGAAATATTAAATAAAAATAATTTTTTTCTTTTCTACCTTTGTTGTCTGAGCACTTTATTTTTCTGATTGGGCTAGTCCCACTCTCTTCCACTTTCCATGTGTCAGTCTTCTAAATTCTTTTCCAGGTTGGCTTTTCCATTTCTTGTCTCTCATCTTGTCGTCATCCTTTCCCATTCAATCACCAAGTCCCATTCATCTTCTGCTCTGTTCCCCTTCCCCCCACCACACCCCTAGTCACATCCATCTTCTGCTCCTTCTCCCTCCCTTCACCCACACCCTCTAGTCTCATCCATCTTCTGCTCCCTCTCTCTCTCCCCCACATCCCCTAGTCCCATTCATCTTCTGCTCCCTCTCCCTACTCATCTTCTTCTCTGTTCCCCTTCTCCCACACCCCTAGTTGCATCCATCTTCTGTTCCCTCCCACTCTCTTTAGTTCCATCCATCTTCTGCTCCTTCTCCCTCCCTCCACCCACACCTTCTAGTCCCATCCATCTTCTGCTCCCTCTCTCTTCTCTCACCCCCCCCCCCCAGTACCATTCATCTTCTGCTCCCTCTCCCTCCCCCTCCCCTCACATCCCTAGTCCCATCCATCTTGTGCTCCTTCTCCATCTTTCTCTCTTACTCTCCCCAGGCTCGATGGTCTAATTTTTTTTTTTTACCCTTCGCCAGCCGGTCTTACCCCTGTCTCTCTCTTGCTTTCCTTCCAGCACCCCCCACCCGCCACCACAGCACTGGAGTCTTCCAGTTCTTTCTCTCTTTCCAGCCCCGTGGTGCCCAGTATCGCCACCCCGTCTTCCAATCCCTTGAGTCGCCAGCAGCGTCAGCGAGAAAGCAGTACACACATTGCTTTAGACCTACCCTGGAAGCCTCTCTCGCTCCTACAGTTTCCCTCCTACACAGGAACAGGAAGTTGAAGCAGAAAGAAAGGCTTCTGGGAGCAGGTCTAAAGCAGCGTGTGTACTGCTTTCTCGTTGAGGCTGCTGGCGGCTTGGGGATTGGAGGATTCGGGGGGGGGGGGGGGAGCAATACTGGGTGCTGCGATGCTGGAAGGAGAGAAAGATGGATGCTGCTGCAGTTCGTTGGGGGCTGCCATTAGTTTCCATTATTGTCAGAGCCGGTCTTTTTTCCATTATCGGCCGAAGCCGGCCATCTCATAACCACGCCCCCATCCCACCTTCCGTACCCTGCCGAAACACCCCCTTTAACTTTGGCCAGCCCTGCGACGGAAAGCAGTCGAAGCTGGCCAAAATTGGCTTTCGGTTATACCAATTTGGCCGGGTTAAGGAGATGGCCGGCCATCTCCCGATTTGTGTCGGAAAATGGCCGGCCTTCTCCTTCGAAAATAAGCAGGCAGGTCTCCTCCTGGAATTATGTTCTTACTTCACAAGATGATCTGCTTGCTCCTCAATGAATAGTCAATTTTGGCTATTCTAAACATAAACAGTGGTTCAACCATAATCTCCTTCTTTTGCGAAGACAAACTCACCAGACTGAAAGATGGTGGTAGAAAAAAAAGGACCCCTCGCACTCTTCACCAGTTCAGAATCTGCTCCTTCCTTTATTATTGGGAATTGAAGAAAGCCAAATGTTTTTTTTTCTTTTTTTTTTTTTGGGGGGGGGGGGGGGGGGGTTACCAAAGCTTTTTCCCCTTCTCTCCAAATTGACCTTTCTTGGCAATAAATCATCCACGGCTACTGCTCCCACTGCTAATGATCTTGCTATATTTTTCTCCTCCTAAGATTACTACCCTTCAAAATTCCCCCCTCCCCCCGTTTTCTTCTCCAATTCTGTTACTGTTCCCTCTGCTACCTGGAAATGTTTTTCTTTGCCAACAACCATAGTTAAGCTCTGGAACTCTATCTGGAACTCTTTGCCGGAGGATGTAGTAACAGTGGTTAGCATATCTGGGTTTAAAAAATATTTGGACAAGTTCCTGGAGGAAAAGTCCATAGTCTTATATTTAGACAGACATGGGGAAGCTATTGCTTGCCCTGAGATTGGTAGCATGGAATGTTGCCACTATTTGGGTTTCATAAAGGTACTTGTGACCTGGCTTGGTCACTGTTGGAAACAGGATACTGGACGAGATGAACCATTGGTCTGGCCTAGTATAGCTATTCTTATGTTCATATCCGTCAATAAACTTGTTCATTCCACAAGGACTACTACCCGTCCCTTGGATCCCATCCCTTCTCCCTGGTTCAGACTAACCCAACATGGTCTTCTTCCTCTTGCCCTCTTGATGGTATCTAGTAGTGTTAGCTCTGGTATCTTCCCTTCTTCTTGGAAACGTGCCATTATCCATCATGTCCTAAAGAAGATTTCTTTAGATCCATCATTAGTGGCTAATTATTGTCCCATCTACAATCTCTGTTACCTTTCAAAACTGAAGTAAGGGTTGTCTTTCAACAGCTCCTACAATTTGCTACCGATACTAATGTTCTTCTTACACATCAATCCAGGCTTTGTCCTGTTCATAGTACCGAAACAGTTCTTGCATATGCCTGGTTACTGATCGTCACCAGGCCTTAGATTAAGATTGCTCTCCTTGTGTCAGTTGATTTAACTGCTGCTTTTGACCTTATTGACCATACCTTGCTTCTGGCTCATCTGCCAACATTGGTTTCAGCAATACCGTGTTATCTTGGCTTGCTTCTTTTCTCGCCGAGCAGTCTTTCTCAGTTTCTTTCCAGCCTCGGCTGTGGTGTTTCTCAAGGTTCAGTACTCACCCCACTTCTCTTTAATACATTTCTTACTTCTCTGCTTATACAGGAATTCAGTATAAGTGCTTTTCTCTATGCAGATGACATCCTGTTGTTACACTATAGTGATTCCTTGACCCCAGATATCTCTCATTAATACTTGTCTGTCTGCTGTTTCTTCTTGGCTTTCTTGTAACCGACTGGTCTTAAATCCTTCAAAATCAGTTACTATCTAGGCCTCAAACTGCATCTTTAGTTAGATCGTGCTTCTTTGTTCTCATCAGTTTTGAACTGCTCACAGTAATCTTAATATCTTTTCTGAAAATACTCTACTTTACAGTAGTTGAGTTTTGAAAAAAATATAGCATAATGGTCTCTATTCTGGCCTCCCTCAATATCTCCTTAAACATTTATAATATGCTGAAAACACTGCTATAAGGCTCCTCTCATATTCAAATAAATTTGACCGGGTAACCCCCTAATCATACAGTATCATTGGCTCAGTTTCCTTTCGGATTCACTATAAAATCTTGACACATACTCAAAGTACTCTACACTTAATTCCCTCTTACCTTTCCTCACTTTTAATTCCCTACATCCCAACGAGCTGCTTGCATTCCATGAATGATAATAGACTTTCCACTCCTCCTGTATTTATGGCAAATTTTGCCTCCACTTGAGACTGTGCCCCTTTTTTGCATTGCCCCAGCCCCTCTGGAACTCTCTACCCAAACACTTTGTCTTGAGGCATCTTTCCCCAAATTGAAATCAACCCTTAAAATGTATTTGTTTCAAGTAGCCTTTGGGCAGGAGCTGGGTTAAGGCAGGCTGCCACAAGGATGATGACTCCCTCTATTCCCCTTCTGCTATTTTTTTTTCTCTGTTTTTATTCTTTATATCAGCCTTCTCTTGTAGGTTTTTGATGTCCTCTGGCCTATCAGTTTTATTTGTGTTCCTTTTCCAATTTCTTTTTTAAATTTGTAAACCACTTTGAGGCATATTTTCAAAGCACTTAGCCTCCCAAAGTTCCATAGAAACCTATGGAACTTAGCCTCCCAAAGTGCTTTGAAAATATGCCTCTTTATGTTCCCTTGAAAAGCAGTATATTAAGTTATGGTTAAATCTTTTTTATTATTATGAACATATAAAGCTTGCCAGAATACAACCATGGTATGTGGTCTATGAACTCTAATACAACAAGCAACTAGTAGTACTTTCCAAAGTCCAGTATTTCCATTTATTCCCCTCCCTACTCCCCCCCAACAAACCCTCCCTCCCTCCCAATACTACCTCCCTCCCTTCCCTTCCCCCCACACAAGCTGTTTATCTGATGATCAGGTAGAGTCTCTTTCCCAGTCCTTCTAATTTAGAATCTTACTTCTTGCCAAGGGTTGTAACGTGTCCCAGAAGTTCTCCCATGTTCTCTGAAACCTCTTGCCCTCCTCCGTCGACAAATCTTGATAGCTTCTTCTCTCTAATTTCAAAAGTTCAATCATTTGTATTCTCCAGGATCCAATTGTGGGGGCTCTAGTATCTCGCCAATGTTGTAAGATTACTCTTTTTCCCATCAGTATCGCTCTCTGCAGAAAAGCGAGGAAGCCCGGTGGGGCTGGCTTGACATATTTATATTCTCCAAAGAGAATCAAAGGGTGTCTCTGTGTTGTGCGTCCCCAGTATCTCTTGGTCTCTCTCAAAATTTGCGTCCACAGTTGTAAAATATGTTGGCAGTACCAAAACATGTGAGCAAGTCTAGCCAAAGACTGTCCACACCATGGGCAGACTCCATTTCCTCCAAAGCCAGCCCTCTTCGCCCTGTCCGGGGAGATGTATAGTCTTAAAGCAAATTTATATTGCATTTCCCAATATCTAGTAAAAATGGAGGATTTTTGAATCGAAATGATAAAGTTGTGCAATATTTCTTCTGTCACTTCCGTCAACAAATCTCCAGCCCACCGTTGGGCGCTAGTTCGAAAGTCTATATTCTCCGTCGAGTCCTGCAGTGATCTATGGTAGTATTTTAGTGGCACTACTGCTTGTGCCCCTAAGGTCAGGTCTGAGCTCAGGGTGTCTTGAACATCTTCGCTTAGATTCGACCAACCCAGGGATCTGATATAGTGTCTGACCTGAAGGTAGGCGAAGCGGTCTGACTCCTTAAGTTTGAACTCCTTTTGTAGTTCCACAAAGGGTTTGGTCTCGCCTTCCTCGGAGACCAATTGATAAACATATTGAATCCCCAGCTTTCTCCAGTTGCTGAAGGTCTTCGAGGAGGTGCCCTCCGGAAAGTCAGGATTGTGAAGCAAAGGCAAGAAAGGGGTCGCCCTCCAGTCAAAATGGTATCTCTTACACAGCCACTTCCATGCTGCTCTCGCTGTTGTCACTAGTGGATTCTTCCCCAGCCCCCCCGGGAGCGTTCGACCTGATGCATGTAATACCCATCCCAGGTGTGCAGTTGGGGACATTTGCATCTCTAATTGGGTTGCTGAAAAATGGTGGTGCCCTGTCAGCCAATCCCTGATATGCCTCATGGAGCAAGCTGTGATTAAATGACGTATATTTAATAATCCCATTCCCCCCTGTGGCTTTGGTTTTTGTATGATATGTATGGGGAGCCTAGGCCTTTTCTGATTCCACAGGAATTTTTGTATTAGCCTGTGTAATTCTTTCTCCTCTCTCCTCCTCAGGTGGATTGGTAACACTTGAAACTTGTACAACCATTTTGGGATTATTATCATGTTTACTAGCCCCACCCTACCCATTAATGATAACGGACAAGAGCTCCATAGCTGTAACAATCTTCTAGTGGTTTCTAATAAAGGTCGGACGTTCGTATCGTATAGGGCCTTCATTTCTATTGGTATAGTGACTCCCAAGTAACCAAGGTACTGAGTCCCCCAAGGAATCGGGGGCTGCCCCCTCCAAGAACTCTTAACCGTCTCTTCCAGTGGGAGGGCCAAAGACTTTGTCTGGTTCAATGTATATCCGGATAATTCACTATATGTGTCGATTACCCGTAGGAGATTGTCTAGTGAGGTCTGAGGGTTACTCAGCAGCAGTAATACGTCATCTGCATATGCAAGTACTTTTAGCTCTGTCCCATGAACTTGAATACCTCTAATGTCCTTATTTACCCGTATCTCAATCAACATGGGTTCTAGGGTTAACAGGAAAAGCAGTGGGGAGAGGGGGCATCCCTGCCGAGTACCTTTATTTATCCCAAAATCTTCTGTCAGGACCCCATTCACTCGAACCATAGCCCGTGGCTGGTTATATAGCACTTGTATGGCCTGCAGAGTCCATCCCTCCAAGCCTACTTGTCCCAGTGTTTCAAACATAAACGCCCAGTCTACTTGGTCAAATGCGCGTTCTGCGTCTAAGCTCACAATCATCCTGCCAGTATTAGTGTCATCTTCTGTAAGCATGGCCATGATAAGTTTCCGTACGTTTTGGACTGATTGTCGCCCTCGCACGAACCCCACTTGTTCCTCCCCAATGAGGTTTGGCAGCAGAGGTGCCAGCCTGTCCGCCAATATACGAGACAGTATCTTGACTTCCACATTTATGAGGGAGATGGGTCTGTAGGAGCCTGGTTGTAATGGGTCTCTACCCTGTTTGGGTATTAAACTAATTGTTGCCAAGTTAGTATGTTGCGGAAAGTGGCCTACCTCCACCACTAGGTGTTCAGTCAGGGGACCTACTATCTGCATTTTTAGTATTTTATAGAACTCCCCCGACAAGCCGTCCGGTCCCGGCGCCGAATGTAGTTTCAAGGCACTTATGGCTTGTTGTAATTCTTTTACTGTCACAGGACTATCTAAAGTCTCTACGTTGTCTGCTGGAATCCTTCCTAATCCCCGTGTTTGTAAATATTGCCTTATGTCCTTCTCCGTGTGTCTGGATTTGGTGGTCACCCCGTATAATGTAGCAAAGTGATCTCTGAACACCTGTGCTATCTCGGTCATTTTGTTTGTTACTTCTCCTGTAGGCTTCTTTATAGCAGGTATAAAGTGGGATTTTCGAGAGCCTTTCACTACTCTAGCCAGCATCCCTCCCACTTTATCTCCAAATTTATATAAATTAAATTTCCTGTATATCTGGGATCGTGTAGTTCTCTCATGTAGTAGGCTGTTTAAAGCTGTCCGGGTGGCTATCATTAGTTCATACGTCACTTGAGTTGGGGCTCTAGCATATTTTTTCTTAACCGCCTGAAATTTCTTCTCTAAATCCACTATCCCCTGTGAGAGGCGTTTGTTCCGGGCGCTGACATAGGCGATTATGTCACCTCTTAAAACAGCTTTTGCTGCTGACCAAAATAGGGTTGGATCTTCTTTGTGGACCTGGTTGTTATCTGAATACTCTCCCCATTTTTTCTGGAGAAACCCTTCAAAGTCCTTGGAGCGGAAGAGGTAAGCTGGGAACCTCCACCCCGGGGATTGCCTAAAATATTTTGGATTTTCCACATCTAACCAGACCATGGCGTGATCAGAGATTTCTTCTGGTCCAATTCTAGCTTCTCTAACTCTAGGAAATAGGTCCTGTGTTGTAAGAATATAGTCTATTCTAGACTGCGTATGATGTACTCTAGAGGTATGTGTATAGTCCCTCTCCTCCCCGTGCAAAATCCTCCAGGGGTCCAACAGGCCCATCTCTCTACAGAAAATCTGCAGTAATGAATTACTAGGATTTTGTTTCAGTTGTTGTTTCTTAGACCTGTCTAATTCCATATCCATTGTTTGGTTTAAGTCACCTGCCATAATTAGTGGTAATGTTGGTACAGTCTTATATTTCGCTAAAAGTTGTGCATAGAAAGAGTGTGCTGGGGTGTTAGGACCATATATGGAGGCTAAATGTAGTTCTACGCCTTGCAAGTTAATTTTAATCCCCACTATCCTCCCCTCTCCATCTTTGAATATCATTTGTGCCTGACACATTAGGGATTTGTGAATGAGAATGGCGACACCGCCTTTTCTATTAGCTGCTGGGGAACAAAACACCTCTCCCACCCAATGTCGTCTCAGCTTCTCATGCTCTTCCTGGGAGAGCCTAGTCTCCTGGAGGCACGCCACTCCCGCCCCGTGTCTCTTCAATGCTGTCAGTATTTTTGCTCGTTTAATGGGGGAAGTGATGCCACCTACATTCCAGGAGACTATGCGAACTCTATTTGGGGATATGCTCAGTTAGTTGAATCTGGGCCATTACAAAGATGATCACTTTTACCCCCTCGAAGTGCCCAGCCACCACTCCAAGGGTCCCCATCTGCACATCATTTTGGTTCAGCCTCTTCTCTAGATTTCCCTCATGATTCCTAACCTGTGTCATCAAAAAATCAGTTGTTTTGTTAAGAACTGCTTGTGTGTCTTCTTCCCCCCCTCCCCGCCCCCTTCCCTCCCCAACCACCCTCTGTCTTCCCCCCCTTTTCTTCTCTCCCCAATCCCTAAATCCCTTACAGCAAATGCCCATATTAATGGGTGTCAGGGGTTTCTGTCTCTCCCGGTCCTCCACCCACTCCAACACAAATCAAGTTCTGTGAGCCCTGCAACTCCAGCTGTCACAAACCTAGATATTCCTGCTCCAATGCAGTCTTCCTGTAGGACTTATAATCAGTCATTGTCATTTGGGTCCCGCTCTTGTGCTTCCAAAGTTTGTACATATGCCTGTGCTTCTTCTGGGGTTCTCAGGGCCTTCCATTGACCATTGTCTCTCACTCTCAATACAGCTGGATAGGCCAACATGAATTGGACCCTCCGTTCGTATAGTTTCTTACAGTATTGAGTGAATTTTTTCCTCTTTTCCTGTAGTCCCGCTGAATAATCTTGGAATATTAGGATTTGTTGTCCGTCAAATTTAACCTCATTTCGCTTCTGCCGAAACCCCCTCAGGATTTCATCCTTGTGGATGTAATTATGCACCTTCAAGATCACCGTTCTGGGGTTTCGCCGTCCATCTTGTTGTTTACCTATGCGGTGTGCTCTTTCCAAGCACAATGGCCCCGCATGGTCCGATAGTGCGAATTCAGTCGACAACCATTTCTCCAGAACTGACATTAGTACTGAGGCTCCCACCGACTCCGGAAACCCCACAATACGGAGGTTCATTCTGCGGGAGCGATTTTCAAGTTCGTCGAGCTTCTCTTGGAAAATCTCTAGTTTGGCGTCCATCTTGGTCTGGTGTTGTTGCGCAGGGGCAAACGTCTCTTCCAGCGCCATCATTCGCTGTTCCAGCTCTCCTGTCCTCTTTGCGGTTTCTGTGGTGAGTGATTCTAGCGCATTCAACTGTTCTGCAATTTTATCCCATTTTGGGTCAATCGCGGCTCTCACCACTTCTGCCAGCTGCTGTAGTTGTTCGGCCGTGAACGCCCCCGAGGCCTGCGGCGGTGTTCCGACCTCCAGGCCCCCCACCGCCTTCGCCGTTTCTTTTTCTTTTTTCGCGCTTTTGGGGGGCATTGTCTTCGAAACGGCGCTCATATATTTGTCCATGCAGTTCTTCTGTTTGATCGCCAGCGAGGTTTTTGTCTCGTTTCGTGTTTGCAGGGTTGTTTTATAAAAAAGTTTGAGTCAAAGGACCGGGAGAGCCCAGATTCACGTCCGCCTCGTCCTAAAGCATCACGTGACCCCCAGTATATTAAGTTATAATAAACCATTGTTATGTGGGCTCTATCTTTGGCTCTGTTTGAGCCTTTATGGATCTGGATCTATCGCTGAAAACAGTCTTTCTGCTGGCCATCTGTTCAGCGCAGCAAATTTCTGAGTTGCAGCATGATGGGATCTGCATTTGGTATTCTCAAAGGAGAAGGTGCTGCTTTGTTCGGTGCCTTCCTTTTTGCCTAGGGTGATGACACTGATCCATCTGAATCAAGAGATTTTGTTGTCCACTTTTAGGAGGTCAGCCAAGGGTAAGGAAGAGAAGGAACTTCATTGCTTGGACATCTGCAGAGCATTGTTGTGGTACCTCAAGTTGACTAACATCTTCAGGAAGAGTTGGACTGGCTATTTTTTTCTCTGTTCTGGATCATGTAAAGGAGAAGGATCTTCTAAGCATCAATATCCAGGTGGATCATTGGGTTGGCTTACATCAGTAAGGGCCCACAGGTCCTGGAGAGTATTCAAGCACATTCCATCAGTGCACAGGCAGCTTCCTGGGTGGAATGCAGGATAGTACCCCTGCAGGACATATGTAGAGCAGTAGTATGGTCTTTTCCACGCTCTTTTCCCAAACATTATCATTTGAATGTTTAGGCAAGGATGGGTGCCTCGTTTGGGCTTTTCCCCCACCTGTGGATATGGGGCCTTAGTATGTCCCACACATCTGGACTGGTCAGGCTGGGTGAAAAGGAAGGTGAAATTTAGTCATACCTATTAATTTACTTTCCTTAAAGCTTGCCAGACCAAACCACAACCTGCCCGGAAAGCTCAGGACTACAAACTGTGGGCGTGTCAAGATGGCGGCACGCTATACTCTCCTGGTGTAGGCTCTCGAAAGTTTGGAGAACAAAACTTTTTTCCTCTTTAAGAAATATGCCCCATACAAAGCGTAAGGGGATTGTTGGTGCGGTTTCCTCGGCCGCCGTAACGCCATCCCCGCAACAACAAACTATTGAGCGCTACGCCACGAGACAACCGGTCCAACCTACTGAGAGGGGCCCTGCTGAAGCCACGGGGGAAGACACCCTTGGAATCTTAGGGCTAGATGTATCACTCTCCCCTCCGGATCATCATCCACCGCTGCCGCCAATGGTCGCCTCCCCAGGCGAGACCTGCCTGACCCGGAAGTGGAAGGGGTATCGGTCGAAGATCGAGGAACTCGAGAGGCGAGCCATTTAGGAGGCCAGGAGTTGGGAAAAACCCTGGCTGAGCCAGGAGCTCAGAAAAATCGATCGACAGCAGTGACTCTGAAAAGCATCTGGGACGCTCTCTAGAGAGTGGAATTGACAACAGCCAGAACAGCACAAGAGATTACAGCCTTAGTAGGTACTGTTGAAAATTAAAAAAAACTTTCCTTAAATACTTCTAAGCAAGAAACTGCGGAGCAATTTAACGCTGTTAAAAATGATATTTCTCAGTTACAAGGAGTATCAGCCTCGGTAATTAAGGACAATAGTATAATCCACCGTAGGCTTGAACAAATAGAAAACTACAACCCTAGGTTGAACTTACGTTTTCTGAACTTTCCTCAGGAGTTTGGAATTAATCCACAGGAAGCCTTTAAAACATATCTCCTAGAAGTATTAAACTTTACCCGAGTCTTTACCTCCATTGAATAAAATATATTACATACATACTAAAAAACCAGTGGATGATCCCCTTCAAGCCTTACCATCAGAGGTACCGGAGGAACAATTAGATATATCTGAGATACTAGAAACATCCCTAACAGCCGATTCTGAAAGAATGACTTTAATAGTGTCTTTTGTTTTTCAACAAGACCTAGAAGCAGTAAAATGTATGTACTTTAAAAAGATGCATGTTTTGTTCCGGGGGAAAAAGGTATGGATGTACCCAGATATAACCAAGCAAACACAAGAAAGGAGAAAACTTTTTCTTTCTATGAGACCTGAAGTGTTAAAACTGGGAGCCTTCTTTTATTTGAACTACCCGTGTAAATGTGTCATCAAATACACTGGTTTAAAATATATCTTTTTTTCAACCAGAACAATTGAAAGAATTTATAATTGTAAAGAAAGTTGGTTAACGTCATTTCCCACTATGATGGTATAAAACGATTTGACGAGACCGGGAAAGTGTGTTAAGCATATTTCCTCTGAGAGAGATATTATTGATTTAAGAAGTCTTCTTTTTCCTTACGCTCCCCCCTTGAGTTAGTGGTCTAAAGAAGAAATTATTATTGTTTACTCCTAAAGTGGTGTTATTATAAATTTTTTCTTTCAGAATTACCTGTCAAGTGTAATAGCTTATTTAAATGAAAATGAATAAATAATAAATAAATAAATAAATTAAAAAAAGGACTACAGATGGAGAGTTCAAAATGGCCGCCGTGTAGGTCGGACGCACTTTTAGAGCTCCTGCAAGTTTTCCTTTTTTTTTGCGGGTTTACCCTGGCAAACTTATACAGAGATGCCGAAGAGGAGAGGGAAGGCAGCTGCCGTGGCCCACCAGCGCCTGATAACCCCTACCCGAAGCGGCCCACTTGATGCTTTTTTGCAGCGTGCTCAACAAGACACGAGTACGCCGGTGAGCAGCTCGCTGGGATCACCCGCCGATGGTGAAGGCGAGCGGGAATCCCTTGAGCTTGAAATATCTTTGAGCCCCGACGCTCGAACACCCCCTCCCCCTCCAACACAACGCGGGTTTGTTCCTCCACAGGCGGCGTCAGTGAATCCTAACCCGGAAAGGGAAATGGACGAAGGCAGACCGAGGGCAAGAGAAGAACACGAAGGAGAGAAGACCGTGCTGACTAGGTTATCAACGGAGGGAGAAATTAACCCCAATTTGGCTGGACGTTCCCTGCATCAGGAGGTAGGAAGCTTTTCAATTGCTCGATTTCAGCATAAACCTCCCGAAGTTACACTTAACTGTTTATGGAATTTGATAGCAGATCTCGGCAAAGCTCTGCTTCCACAGATACATAAACTTAAAAAAGATGTTGAAAATGTTGAGGATAAAGTTAAACGCTTAAATACACAGGTGGAAAATCAAGCCAAGGAAATTCAGCAGATACAAGAGACTCAAAGTGTAATGTTGAAGGATTTAATTAGTTTAAGGAAAAAAGCTGAAAACATGGAAAATTTTACTAGAAATAATAACCTACGGTTTGTGAATTTTCCATATTTGCCTAATGTGGCTCCCAGAGAGACTTTAAAAAATTACCTTAAGGAAATTCTTCAAATTGAAGAAGATAATATACCACCTTTTACTCAAATATTCTATATTCCCTCTGGGACCATAAGGCAGCAACAACAACAACAACAACAACAACAACAAGAGAATCAACCCTTAGATGTATCTGCATTATTAGAGACTTCTGATATTCACCAAGCACTGCCTGCCACTTTGGTGGCGACAGTAACTTTATTACCTGATAAGATCTGGATTTTGAAATTATTTTATAAACATTGTGATAAAGTATTTAAGGGATTAAAGATTAATATTTTCCCAGATGTGTCAAGAGAAACACAGCTGCGCCGATGGAAATTTTTGCAGAAGAAACAACAAATGATTAACATGGGAGCCACCTTTTTCCTAAAATTTCCATGCAAGTGCTTAGTAACCTACCAACAAGAAAAATTTATTTTTTTTGATCCATCCCAATTGGAGATGTTTATTACAGCAAGAAAGACTGATGGAACATCAGTTCCAATTAGTGAAGATGTTTGAAATAGATTTAAAGTGTCTTAAATGGGTCCGACCCACCATTTGTTAAAGTTTTTCCTTGTTAAGACTTCACTTATTGTGCATTTTGAACTCCCAGTTTGTGGACTTTTGACTGAGACAAGAAATCACTATGTAAAAAGTTTTGTTCTATGAAGTATTTTTCCTTTCTGATCAGTCTTTCCTGTTACAAGATAGATATGCTTGTATAATTAAAATTGAATAAATAAAAAAAAAAAAAAAAAAAAAAAAAGGACTACAAACTGTTTAATCAGCAATTCAGTAAATATGTCTTCTAAAACTGGGTAGCTTAGATATAGGGGCTGCTGGCGACCAGTCCTAGGAGATAATCACAGTTTAGGAGTTAGTGTAAGGGCTTCCTTTGGCAGTTGAGCAGGGCCGTGCCTAGGGTCTCTGGCGCCCCCCTGCAGACTATCAGTTGCCCCCCCCCCCCCCGGTGAAAATGATCGCTCACCACTTGCCACACTGACAGGAATTGTCAGCAATATTCTTAGAAACAAATTGCTATACATTGCAAAATAAGATAGCAGATGTAAATTCTCAAAGTGGACATATTCCAAACGCTAAAATGAAAATAAAATGATTTTTTTCTACCTTTGTTGTCTGGTGACTTTCTTTTTCCGATCATGCTGGCCCAGTATCTGAGTCTGCTGCTATCTGTCCTCTTAACTCCATTTCCAGGGCTTCCTTTCCATTTATTTCTTTACTTTCCTCCTTTCTTCTTCATTTCTTGCTCTATATCCATTTCCAGTAATTTCTTCTCTCTCCCTGGGTCCTGCCCTCCCATCCATGTCCATTCTTGTCCCTCTCTGCCCTTCCCTCCTCCATCCATAGCCAGCAATCCTCCTCTCTCCCCTCCCCTCCATTTCCAGCAATTTGTCCTCTCCCTGGGCCCCCATGTCCATCCTTGTCCCTCTCTGCCCTTCCCTCCTCCATCCATAGCCAGCAATCCTCCTCTCTCCCCTCCCCTCCATTTCCAGTAAATTGTACTCTCCCTGGGCCCCCATGTCCATCCTTGTCCCTCTCTGCCCTTCCCTGCTGCATCCATAGCTAGCAATCCTCCTCTCTCCCCTCCCCTTCCAGCAATTTGTCCTCTCCCTAGGCCCTGCTGCTGCCCTCCCATCCATGCCTCTCTGCCCTCCCATCCATGCCTGTCTCTCTGCCCTCCCATCCATGCCTGCCATAGGCGGTCGGTGGCCCGTTTGGGGAGGCTAAAGGGGGCGGGGTTAGGGGTGGGCCAGGGGCGGAGCTTACCTCCATAAGTGTTTGACAACACACAGAAAAAAAATAAGTAAAAATAAAAGTCACAGTTAATACCTTTTATTAAATTTAGATATTAGATATGTATCATATGTCAAAGAATAAAGTGGTTGCTCAAAGCATATACTAAACACAATCGCTCAACTGCAAAACACTATGCACAACTTTGTGCAAAAACACACTCAGAACCTTACTGTACCATAAATATTACACTGGGAAGACCCTAATACACCAATATACCACCATACGGAACATGCAGACCGTCAACAATATGAAACAAGGGATCATAATATCATGATACGTGTAGAGCCAAAAAACACCCTTTTAGGGTGGCTAGTGTTCACAATGAGCTCCTTTTATTAACGACCATATGTAGATCCTTCAAGAGGTAGTGTGTCATGATTTACGCTGTACACCCTTTCTAGTGTTTTGGTGCCACCTCAGTAAGGCCAACACACAATCTCTCCACTGCAAAACACTATATACAAACTTGTGCAAAACACACTCATAGCCTTACCAAACCATAACAGCACTAATTCCAAGGACAGGACGAGCTACAACCTTTATGTGTGGAAAGGCAGCACTATAATTACACCGGGCTCTAAAACACCAGTACACAACCTAGTGAAACCAAAATAAAACAAAAAGGGCTGCAAATACTTCACGCTAGCAGAATACTGCATCTTGATCACACATGAAAAACACATGGCTTTACAGATATGAAGGCAAAATACAAGAAGTCAGACTCAGCATGCAGCAATACTAGAAACATTGAAACTTACATGCAAAATATCACAGATGTACATTTCCAAAAGCTGACATATTCCAATTAATAAATTTTGAATAAAAAATGTTTTCTACCTTTGCTGTCAGAGCATTTAGTTTTTCTATTAGCTTTGGTCCCAGTGTCTTCTTTCAATTTGATATTTTTTTCTCTCACCATGTCCACCATCTTTCTGTGTCCTTATGCGTCCTGTCTACCACCCTATCCTTTCTCCAGATTCAACATCTGCCCTCAAAGTGTTCCAATCCAGCCTTTAAATTCAGCAATTTCCCCTCCATCCATATAAAGCATTTCTCCTCACTCCCCTCCCCTCCATCCATGTGCATCTACAACCTTTGTCTTCTCTCCCCTCCATCCATGTCCAGCATTTCTCCTCTCTCCCTTCCACTCCATCCGTGTGCATCTCCTTCCTTTATCTTTCCTTCCCCCCCATCCTTGTCCAACATTTCTCCTCTCTTCCCTGCCCTCCACTCCATCCATGTCCAGCATTTCTCCTCTCTTCCCTCCCCTCCATCCATGTGCATCTCCTTCCTGACGTCCCTCCCCTCCATCCATCCATGTCCAACAACTCTCCATTCTCCCCTTCCCTCTCCTCCATCCATCCACCCACCCATATCCTGCAAATTTCCTCTCTCCCCTGTCCCCATTCATCCATCCATGTCCAGAATTCTCCTCTCTCCCTTGCCCTCCCCTCCATCCATCCATCCATGTCCAGGAACTCTCCGTTCTCCCCTGCCCTCTCCTCCATCCATCTCCAGAAAATGTCCTCTCTCCCCTGTCCCCATTCATCCATCCATAGTAACATAGTAGATGACGGCAGAAAAAGACCTGCATGGTCCATCTAGTCTGCCCAAGATATGAGTTTATCTTGAATTTGTACCTGTCTTTTTCAGGGCACAGACCGTATAAGTCTGCCCAGCAGTATTTCCCGCCTCCCAACCACCAGTCCCGTCTCCCATCACCGGCTCTGGTACAGACCGTATAAGTCTGCCCTCCCCTATCCTAGCCTCCCAACCACCAACCCCTCTTCCCCCCACCTGCTCCGCCACCCTATTTCAGCTAAGCTTCTGAGGATCCATTCCTGCTGCACAGGATTCCTTTATGCATATCCCACGCATGTTTGAATTCCGTTACCGTTTTCATCTCCACCACCTCCCGCGGGAGGGCATTCCAAGCATCCACCACCCTCTCCGTGAAAAAATACTTCCTGACATCTTTTTTGAGTCTGCCCCCCTTCAATCTCATTTCATGTCCTCTTGTTCTACCGCCTTCCCATCTCCGGATCCCATCTTCCCATCTCCCATCATCCATGTCCAGAATTCTCCTCTCTCCCTTGCCCTCCCCTCCATCCATCCATCCATGTCCAGGAACTCTCCGTTCTCCCTTGCCCTCTCCTCCATCTATCTCCAGATAATTTCCTCTCTCCCCTGTCCCCTCGATCTATGCCCAGCAATTCTCCTCTCTTCCCTGCCCCTCCCCTCCATCCATGTCAGCAATTCTCTCCCCTGCTCTGCCCTCTCCCCTCCTGTCCAGTGATTTCTTCTCTCTCCCTGCCCTGCATCCATACATGGCCAACAATTCTCCTCTCCCCTGCCCTCCCCCCTACATGTGGCAGGCTGCAGCGTTTTTGCGAGGCAGCTCTGGCTCTCCTTCTTTCCTTGGTTCCCGCTCTGGCTCCCCGATCAGCAGCCCCCCCCCCCCCCGCGTGTATTAACCTTTACTCTCTGACGTGGCAGCGATGTCAATCAATGAAGAACGTACAACAGACTCGCTTCCAGCTTCTCTCTTCACACAGTGTCCCGCCCTCGCGGGAACAGGAAATGCATCATCGCTGACGCTGAAGGCGGGACACTGTGTGAAGAGAGAAGCTGGAAACGAGTCTGTTGTGCGTTCTTCATTGATTGACATCGCTGCCACGTTGAAACACGCGGGGGGGGGGGGGGGGCTGCTGAACGGGGAGCCAGAGCGGGAACCAAGGAAGGAAGGAGGGAGAGCCCGAGCTGCCTTGCAAAAGCGCTACGCTTGTGAGGGCAGCAGGGAAGTCCGAAGTCCACGATTGGACTGGGGCGCCGGGGCGAGGGTAAGCACCGCGGCGGCGCCCTCCAGAGGTGGGCGCCCCCCTGCGGCGCTTACCTCGCTTACCGCATCGGCACGGCCCTGCGGTTGAGTGCAGTGAACTGAAGGAGGTCCAGAGGAAGGTTGGAATCTATGGTGGTTAAATAAAGGAAAAGAAAAAAGAGCAATAGTTCATGATTATGTTAATGTGGTTCTTCTGCTTTTACAGGAGAGTACTGACTATTCACACCTGTATACTACGGTTGGGGTGCCTGAATAGAACTGTTCTTTGCCACTACCTACTGGTAGGGGAATATAACCTGTATGACTGGACTCATTGACAGGATTCAAGGAAAGGAATTAACAGATATGACTAAATTCACTTTTTTGAAGGTAATTTTATGACTCACCAAATTAGAGTAAGTACTTTCAGTTTGGGCAGAGCATGCTAACATTTAGACCTGTGCAAGTATAAATGTTAGTGCCTATGTACCTTTATACAATAGGCTACAAATGAGCACTTTTGTCCCTTCACACATATGTGGTGATTCATAAAATTACCTTCAAAAAAGTAAATTTAGTCATATCTGTTAATTCCTTTCCTTGAATCCTGTCAATGAGTCCAGTCATACAGGTTATATTCCCCTACCAGTAGGTAGTGGCAAAGAACAGTTCTATTCAGGCACTCCAACTGTAGTATACAGGTGTGCATACAAGTATGTGCCTAAGTACAATCTGTATATTTTTATGCATGAGGTAATTTTATAAGAGACCCTTTTAAAGATAAAGGCAATATCCTACTCACACCAATTCCCAAAGACCAGAAGAAAAAAATTAAATGATATAACTAATTATCGTCCAGTGGCATCTATCCCTCTGGTAGTTAGGTTAATGGAAAGTCTGGTAACTAAACAACTTACCAACTACTTGAGCAATTTCTCAGTATTACACGCATCCTAATCTGGATTCTGTGCTAAGGTAAAATTATGTATCATACCTGATAATTTTCTTTCCATTAATCATAGCTGATCAATCCATAGACTAGTGGGTTGTGTCCATCTACCAGCAGGTGGAGATAGAGAGCAATCCTTTTGCCTCCCTATATGTGGTCATGTGCTGCCGGAAACTCCTCAGTATGTCGATATCAAAGCTCCATCCGCAGGACTCAGCACTTAGAGAATTACACCCACAAAGGGACACTCTGCCCAGCTCACCACCGCCGAAACAGGGGAGGGGAATCAACCCAGCTCATCCCCACACAAGTGGGGGAGGGGAATCCGTCCAGCTCATCCCCGCAGAGCGGGGAAGGGATACCACACCCGCCGATGCGGGGGGGATCTGGCTTATCCTGCGACCGCAACCGTGGGAGGAGCTGGCTGACCCTAACACCGCCGAAGTGGGAGGGATATAATGCTACCCTACTGCCGCACGAAGCGGGAGGGAGCGCCGGCAGAATTTAGGTCTCAATCCAGCCCCGTAAAACGGAGGGGAGAGGAATGCAGCAGCTCACTGTAACACAAAATCGTCTCAACTCCAGAAGAATTTCATCGAAAAAAATTTGAACACGAAGATCCTCCTGAACAGGAACTGAAGACTAAACTTGAACCTGAAATGCAACTAGAATATAAACAGTACAGATATCTGGGAAGGGCTATGGATTGATCAGCTATGATTAATGGAAAGAAAATTATCAGGTATGATACATAATTTTACCTTTCATATCATCATGCTGATCAATCCATAGACTAGTGGGATGTACCGAAGCAGTACTCACCCAGGGCGGGACATAGAAATCCCTGACCTCAACACTGAAGCTCCAAACCAGGCCTCCGCCCGAGCAGCCACAGTCAAGCGGTAATGACGGGAGAAGGTATGAGCCGATGCCCAAGTTGCCGCCTTACAAATCTCTTCCAAGGAGACGGACCCGGACTCTGCCATCGATGCCGCCTGTGCTCTAGTGGAGTGAGCCTTCAGCTGGATAGGCGGCACCTTCCCCGCGGCCACATAAGCCGCTGCAATGGTTTCCTTGACCCATCGTGCCACTTGTTATGACCCGGTAGTGGTGAGCCCCTGTGCCCGACTGAACACGGCAGAGATGGAGTGACACCGCACTCGGTCAGGCAGCCAGACAACCTCTAGCTTCACCTGGGAAGCGACCACCGTTCACCGGGAGTTGAGCCCCCAGCAGCAGGCGGCCACCAGGACTTCAGGAACTGGCGGGGTTGCACAGCCGCTGACCAGGATAGCAGGAAACAGACACTGTCCGGAACCAGTACTCCAACAGGCAAATAAATAGTCAAATCAGTCCAGAGTCAAGGCAGGCAGCAAACAAGCGAAATCCGAGATAACTAGCCAAGGTCTGGTACACAGGAAAAACAGGAACAGAAGGAAGACGGTGAACAGCACTCCGACAGCAACTCCTCAGAACAAATGAGGCCGAAGCAATGAAGGCCTGGAGGCAGTGCTTTAAATAGTGAAGAAATCTGAGCAAACCACACTCAGGTGAAGCCAACATGGCTGCCCCCATAGGAGATCCTCCCAAGACCAAATATGGAGTTCCTTCCTGATCTCGTTTATACAAGATGGCCGCCCCCTCCTGAGCTAGCCAAGATGGCTGCTGCCTGTGCTCTAAGCCGGATGACGGCTGCCAGACTTGGGAAACTGAAAACGACCCATCCTGTAGAAACATCAAAAAGCCGGCTAGCTCTGCTGGACCGCACCTCGCCGGCGAATCAGACGTGCAGGCCTGGAATCAGGTGAGGAACGTAACAGTATCCCCCCCCTGACGCCTCCCCCGTCTCCCTGGTCTGGTCGATTAGGATGGAGGGAATGGTACTCATGGACCAGGTCTGGAGCATGGACGTTGGTTGCTGGCTCCCAGGAGTTGTCTTCGGGTCCGAAGTGTTTCCAGGACAACAGGTAGAACAACCTCCCTCCACGTAGCTTTGAGTCCAGAATCCGGTCCACCTCGTACTCGGGGTCTGGATCACTCTCTGGCACGACCACCCTCTTGGGTTCCGGATGCCACTTGGACCTGCGGAAAGGTTTCAAGAGAGACACGTGGAAGGCATTGTGTACTCTGAGTTGACCGGGCAGGTAAAGCCGATAAGTCACCGCGCCTATCCTGGAGCGCACCGCAAACGGCCCGATGAAGCGAGGGGCAAACTTGAGTGATGGGAGCCGCAGCTTCAGGTACCGGGTGCTTAGCCAAACCTTCTCTCCTGGCTGGAACGTGGGAGCCGCTTGCCTCTTGCGGTCGTACGTCTCCTTGGCCTTGACCGCTGCCCGGCGCAGCTGCTCCTGAACCTTCTTCCATGCTTCCTGAAGTGTTCGGACCGTGGACTGAACTTGAGGTGGAACCTCAGCGGGGGAAATTGGTGGAGGTAGATGAGGATGACGCCCATAGATGGTGCTGAAGGGTGTAGTCCGGGAGGCTGAATGCAGACTGTTGTTGTAAGCGAACTCCGCCCAGGGTAGCAGGGTGGACCAATCATCTTGGCGCTGATTCGAGTAGGCTTCGAGGAACGCCTTCACGGTTTGGTTGACCCGTTCCACCATCCCGTTAGTCTGCGGATGGTACGCTAAGGAAAAGAGAGTGGTTACCCCAAAAGCTGAACAAAGCGCTCTCCAAAAGCGGGAGGTGAACTGAGAGCCCCGGTCACTGATGATCCTTTGGGGTAATCCATGGAGCCTGAAGATGTGGGTGATGAAGCTGGTGGCAAGGCTGGCTGCAGTGGGCAAGGTCTTCATTGGAACAAAATGAGCCATCTTGGAAAACCGGCCTATCACCACCCAGATGACGGTGTTGCCCTGGGAGGCCGGCAGATCAGTGATAAAGTCCATGGACAGGTCCTCCCAGGGCTGCTGTGGTACCGGCATAAGCTGCATCAAGCCCCACTGCCTCTGATGGGAACTCTTAGTTCGGGTGCATACCGGACAGGTGGTCACATACTGCCGCACATCCTGCGCCATCTGCGGCCACCAGTACGACCGGGAGATCAGATGGAGGGTCTTGTGGAACCCGAAGTGTCCGACGAATTCAGAAGCGTGCCCCCAGCGCAGCATCTTCCTCCGGAGACCCACTGGTACTGCCTTCTGGCACGCGGCACTCGCCCCGGATATGAAAGGAATGCAGGCCGGGTTTAACATGGGATATGGCTCTTCCTGGTCCCCGGGAGCCTCGAAACTGCGGGACAAGGCATCCGCCTGGACGTTCTTCTCCCCTGCTCTGAAAATCAGGCGGAAGTCGAAGCGTGCAAAAAACAGAGACCACCGGGCCTGACGAGGATTCAGTCTGGTAGCATTTTGGAGGTATAAGAGGTTCTTGTGTTGGTGATCACCGTCACCGGATGCGCTGCTCCCTCCAGCAGGTACCGCCATTCCTTGAAAGCCAACTTGAGCGCCAGAAGCTCCCGATCTCCCACTGTATAGTTTTGTTCCGCGAGGGTGAACTTACGGGAGAAGAAGAAGCAGGGATGCTTCTTCCCGGCAGCAGATGTCTGGGACAGCACGGCCCCTACTCCCAAGGCTGAGGCGTCTACTTCCACCAGGAAGGGCTGGGTAGGATCCGGACTGCAGAGGACTGGTGCAGAAAGAAACGCTTTCTTCAAGGTGGTAAATGCAGCAACCGCCTTTGGCGTCCAGTTCTTGACATCGGCGCCCTTCCTAGTGAGGGCCGTTAAGGGAGCCGTGATGAGGGAGTAGTCCTTGATGAACTGTTGGTAGTAGTTGGCGAACCCCAGGAACCTCTGCAAGGCCCACAGGCCCTGGGGAGCCGGCCAGTTGCGGATTGCAGTCAATTTCCCAGGATCCATTTGCAATCCGGTGGAGGACACAATATACCCCAGGAACGGAAGACTCTGCTGGTGAAACGAGCATTTCTCCAATTTGGCATATAAGCGGTGCTCCCGGAGCCACTGGAGCACAATGCGGACATCGGACACATGCTGGTGCAGTGAAGCAGAGAAAATCAGGATGTCATCCAGATACACTATGACAGAAGTGTACAGTCGATCTTGAAAAATGTAATTCACGAAGTTCTGGAACACCGCAGGGGCACTGTAGAGTCCAAATGGCATAACCCGGTATTCGAAGTGCCCCTCGTGAGTGTTAAAAGTCGTCTTCCACTCATCCCCTTCACGGATCCTCACCAGATTGTAAGCCCCGCACAAATCCAGTTTGGTGAAAATCCGGGCTCCTTGAGGCGGTCAAACAACTCCGGAATGAGTGGAAGCGGATACCGGTTCTTAATGGTGATCTTGTTCAGGCCCCGATAATCTATGCAGGGGCAAAGGGACCCGTCCTTCTTGGACACAAAGAAGAACCCGGCCCCTGCAGGAGAAGTGGAGGGCCGGATAAACCCCTTGATGAGATTCTCCCGAATGTATTCTCTCATAACACGGGACTCCTCCCGAGATAATGTATAAAGACACCCCCGAGGTGGCTCTGCACCTGGCAGAAGATCTATAGCACAGTCAAACGACCGGTGTGGGGGTAAAGTATCCGCTGCCCGGGTGCTGAACACATCCTGGAAGTCCTGATAGTCATGGGGTAACCCAGATAACCCCTTCTGTGGGGTTTGCATTGACACAGAGCAGAGTGGCATAGGGGTCTTGACTCGCAGGAGGCAGTGCTCAAAACATCGAGAACCCCACTGCCCAATCTCACCGGTAGTCCAGTCGATTACAGGAGCGTGCAGCCGGAGCCAGGGGAGTCTCAGAATCACTGGAAGGATGGCTCGGGCGAGCACCAGAAACTGGATCTTCTCCTGATGCAGTGCCCCCACCTGAAGATGGATGGCTGTGGTAACCTGAGAAATAGTCCGGGGAAGGCTGTCCCCCTGGATGGAGGTGACCTGGAGCACCGGCTGACAGGGTAGCGTGGGACTTCCCAGCTGGGACAGGAACTCTGCATCAATGAAGTTCCCTCCGGCCCCGGAGTCCAACAAGGCTCTAGTCTGAACCCGACGTTCCCCGTCTTGGAGCAGAACAGGAACTGCAAGCAAATTGTCCGGAAGGGAGGCCAACTGGCCCAGAGCCACTCCCTTCATGGGGCTCGGGCCGGAGCGTTTCCCCACCCCTTAGGCTTGTTTGGGCAACTGCCTGAGAAATGGCCGGCTTCCCCACAATACAAACACAGACGGTTTCGGAGTCTATGATTTCTTTCTTCCTTGGACAGGCGATGTCGGCCCATTACCATGGGTTCATCCTGGGTTCCTTCCGAACCTTCCTCGTGGAAACCACGTGCCTCTGGATGAGGAGACGGACCTCCGGATATCTGCCGCGGCATGCCTCTCTCCTGGGCTCGCTCCTGGTACCGGATGTCAATCCTTGTGCAGAGAGCAATAAGGCCGTCCAAAGTGGCCTGGAATCCCTCGGCCGGCCAGCTCATCCTTGATTCGCCCATCCAGTCCTTGCCAGAAGATGGCTGTTAATGCCTCCTGGTTCCACCGGAGCTCCGCCGCCAGCGTGCGGAACTGGATGGCATACGCCCCGACCGACCCGGAGCCCTGCTGAATCCACAGCAGTGCTCCCGAGGCAGAAGATGGTCGGCCAGGTACGTCGAACACCATCCTGAAATGCCGCAAGAACTCCTCCAGGCTGGTCAGTATCGGGCTCTTTGTTCCCACAGCGGAGATGCCCAAGCCAGAGCGGCACCAGACAACAGAGAAATAATGAAAGTCACTTTAATTTGGTCGGAAGAAAAAGCATCCGGCTGTAACTCAAACAAGATCTGACATTGGTTAAGGAACCCTCTGCAGGCTGCTGGGGTTCCATTAAAGCGCGGTGGCTCCGGGAGACGCAGACGTGTGGTGGAAGCCTCCGCTCTAGATCCTGGAGGACCCGCAGCGGCCTGCTGCTGGGCCCCTAGAAGTTGATTGCAGACGTTCTGCAGTATACTGGACAATCGGGCTATTTGCGCCTGCTGCTCCTGTACTGCCTGAGCCAGCTTAGGAAGCTCGGAACTGTCTGGCGAGCTCATGGCTGCAGCCTACTGTTATGACCCGGTAGTGGTGAGCCCCTGTGCCCCGACTGAGCACGGCAGAGATGGAGTGACACCGCACTTGGTCAGGCAGCCAGACAACCCCTAGCTTCACCTGGGAAGCGACCACCGTTCACCGGGAGTTGAGCCCCCAGCAGCAGGCGGCCACCAGGACTTCAGGAACCGGCGGGGTTGCACAGCCGCTGACCAGCATAGCAGGAAACAGACACTGTCCAGAGTGTAACCCTAGTAGTGCTCTAGAAATGTTAAGTAGTAGTAGTAACCAGTACTCCAATAGGCAAAGAAATAGTCAAATCAGTCCAGAGTCAAGGCAGGCAGCAAACAAGCGAAATTCGAGATAACTAGCCAAGGTCTGGTACACAGGAAAAACAGGAACAGAAGGAAGGCGGTGAACAGCACTCCGACAGCAACTCCTCAGAACAAATGAGGCTGAAGCAATGAAGGCCTGGAGGCAGTGCTTTAAATAGTGAGGAAATCTGAGCAAACCACACTCAGGTGAAGCCAACATGGCTGCCCCCATAGGAGATCCTCCCAAGACCAAATATGGAGTTCCTTCCTGATCTCGTTTATACAAGATGGCCGCCCCCTCCTGAGCTAGCCAAGATGGCTGCTGCCTGTGCTCTAAGCCGGATGACGGCTGCCAGACTTGGGAAACTGAAATCGACCCATCTTGGAGAAACATCAAAAAGCCGGCTAGCTCTGCTGGACCGCACCTCGCCGGCGAATCAGACGCGCAGGCCTGGAATCAGGTGAGGAACGTAACACCACTGTAGGCTTGGATGCCTGCAGACACTTACGAGGACCTGCGAACAGCACAAACAGATGATCCGACTTCCGGAAATCATTGGTCACTTCCAAGTATCTGATGATGACTCGTCTCACATCTAGATATTTGAGAGCAGAGTACTCCTCTGGGTAGTCCTCCCTACGAAAGGAGGGTAGACGGAGCTGCTGATTCACATGGAAACGAGAAACAATCTTGGGCAGGAAGGAAGGCACTGTGCGAATAGACACTCCTGCCTCAGTGAACTGCAGGAAGGGCTCTCGACAAGATAGCGCCTGGAGCTCGGAAACTCGTCTGGCTGAAGTGATAGCCACCAAAAAGACTGCTTTCAACATCAGGTCTTTCAGAGATGCCCTCGATAAGGGTTCAAAAGGCAGCTTCTGCAAGGCTCTTAGCAGTAGATTGAGATTCCACGCAGGCACCACCGAGCGCAGAGGAGGGCGTAGGTGATTAATTCCCTTGAGAAAGCGCACCACATCTGGCTGCGAGGCCAGGGAAGCACCCTTCAGGCGACCCCTGAAGCAAGCCAGAGCCGCTACCTGGACTTTAAGGGAACTGAGCGACAGGCCTTTCTCCAGACCTTCTTGCAGGAACGCCAACACTGAAGAAATTGGAGCAGTGAAGGGAGAAAGAGAGCCTGCCTCACACCACGATGCAAAGGTACGCCAAACCCTGGCGTAAGCAGTAGAAGTAGAGCGCTTCCTCGCTCTCAGCATAGTGGCGATGACCTTGTCTGAGAAGCCCTTCTTCCTCAGACGCTGCCGCTCAATAGCCAGGCCATAAGACCAAAGGGGGAGGGATCCTCCATCACCACGGGACCCTGATGCAACAGGCCCCGCTCTGCTGGCAGCCGCAGAGGGCCGTCCACTGAGAGCCTGATCAAGTCCGCATACCAGGGACGTCTGGGCCAGTCCTGACCCACCAGGATTATCCGGCCCGGATGCTTTGCCACCCGGTCTAGTACCCTACCCAACATGGGCCAGGGCGGGAACACATAGAGAAGCTCCTGTGTCGGCCACTATTGGAGAAGAGCATCTACTCCCAGAGATCGAGGGTCCCGTCCTCTGCTGAAAAAGCGCGGCACTTGGCAATTGGCCGATGACGCAATCAGATCTAGGCTCGGCTGGCCCCAGCGCTTCGTGATGTCCAAGAACGCCTGAACCGATAGCTGCCACTCTCCGGGATCCAAGGTATGGCGACTGAGAAAGTCCGCCTTGACATTCATGACTCCGGCAATGTGGGCCGCCGACAGCTGTTCCAGGTTCGCTTCCGCCCACTGGCATAGATTCAAGGCCTCCTTGGCTAGAGGGGCGCTCTTGGTACCTCCCTGGCGGTTGACATAGGCCACAGCTGTGGCATTGTCCGATAGGACCCGTACTGGCTTCATCGCCAGTACCGGGAGAAACTCCAAAAGCGCCAACCGAATGGCTCTGAGTTCCAGGAGGTTGATAGACCACTTTGCCTCTGCAGGAGACCAGAGCCCCTGCGCTGTCCTTCCCAAGCAGTGGGCTCCCCAGCCCATCAAAGAGGCGTCCGTCGTGACGACAACCCACTCCGGGGTCAAAAGAGGCATTCCTGCGTACAGCTTGTCTGGCCTCAGCCACCAGCCCAGCGCCTTGCGCACCGCTGGATCCAAGGGAAGGCGCACAGCGTAATCCTCCGACACTGGAGTCCATCGCTGCAGCAGAGAGTGCTGTAGAGGTCTCATATGGGCTCTGGCCCAGGGCACTACTTCCATCGTGGCCGTCATAGAGCCCAACAGCTGCACATAGTCCCAAGCCCGAAGAGGAGAGGCTACTAGAAACTGGTCCACCTGAGCCTGAAGCTTGACAATCCGATTGTCTGGCAGGAACACTCTGCCCATTTGGGTGTCGAAACATACTCCCAGATACTCCAGGGACTGAGTCGGGCGCAGCTGGCTTTTCTCCCAGTTGATGATCCACCCCAGGGAGCTCAAAAGAGCAATCACCCGGTCTGAAGCTCTGCCGCACTCTGCATAAGAGGGGGCTCAGATCAACCAGTCGTCCAGATAAGGATGGACTTGTACTCCTTCCTTGCGCAGGAAGGCCGCGATGACCACCATTACTTTGGAGAAGGTCCCCGGAGCAGTAGCCAATCCGAACGGGAGGGCTCTGAACTGGAAGTGTTGGCCCAGGACTGCAAAACGCAGAAAGCGTTGATGCGGAGGCCAGATGGGAATATGCAAGTAAGCTTCCTTGATGTCCAAGGATGCCAGGAACTCCCCTGCCTTCACTGCCGCTGTAACAGAGCGGAGAGTCTCCATTCAGAAGTGTCGAACTTTCAAGGCCCGATTGACCCCTTTGAGGTCGAGGATAGGCCGTACAGAACCTCCTTTCTTTGGTACCACAAAGTAAATGGAGAAACGTCCCTTGCCAAGCTGATCCTCTGGCACCGGAACGACCGCACCCAGGCGAATCAGATTGTCCAAAGTCTGCTGCACTGCCACAGCTTTGACCAGAGACTTGCTGGGAGAGTGCACAAACCCGACTCTTAAGGGTCGGCAGAACTCTAGCTTGTAGCCGTCTCTGATGACTTCCAGCACCCAAGCGTCTGAAGTTACCCTGGTCCACTCGCCCAGAAACGAGGATAGGCGTCCTCCAATCTGCTCTGGGCCATGGACCAGGGCCCCGTCATTGGGTACGAGACCCTGGGGGAGGACCAGAGGATGCACCTCCAGGACGGCGGTCTCTGCGAAAGGAATGCTGCTTGGGGGAGAAGTTCCTTTTGAAGGAAGAGGAGGCAGAGGAGCCCGACTTGCCCGTGCGATACCGACGGGCTTCCTGAAACCGTCCTTTGGAGGAACTGGGGCGGGCACCACTGGCCCGAGCCCTGACCTCCGGTAACCTCTTGCCCTTAGACGTGCCGAGATCGGTCACAATCTTGTCCAGCTCGACCCCAAAGAGCAACTTGCCTTTAAAAGGCAACTTAGCCAGGCGAGACGTAGAGGCATGGTCAGCAGACCAATGCTTCAGCCAAAGCCAGCGCCGTGCAGAGACTGTCTGAGCCATACCTTTAGCCGAGGCTCTCAACACATCATACAGCAAGTCTGCCAAGTAGGCCAAGCCCGATTCCAGGGCCGGCCAATCAGCCCTCAAGTAAGGATCTGAGGGGGAAGCCCGCTGCACAATCGTCAGGCACGCCCTGGCCACATAGGAGCCGCAAACTGAGGCCTGCAAACTTAAAGCAGCCGCCTCGAAGGACGACTTTAAGGCCGTCTCCAATCTTCTGTCATGGGCGTCCTTTAGGGCTGTGCCACCTTCCACCGGCAACGCCATTTTCTTAGTCACCGCAGTGATTAAAGAATCCATGGTAGGCCAAAGAAAGGCCTCCCGTTCACCTTCAGGCAGAGGATATAGGCGGGACATAGCCCTAGCCATGTTAAGGCTCGCTTCTGGGAAATCCCATTGAGCCGAAATCAAGGTGTGCATGGCTTCATGCACGTGGAAGGTTCTAGGCGGGTGCTTCGTCCCCAGTATAATGGCAGAGCCAGCAGAGGCTGAGGGAGAGACGTCCTCCGGAGAGGAAATCTTCAAAATGCTCATGGCCTGCACTAACAGGTTGGGCAAATCCTCTGAGCGAAAGATCCGCGCTGCAGAGGGGTCATCCGCTCCATCCGAGCGGGAATCCGTCTCCTCCAAGGAATCCCCAAAGGACCGTTGGGAGAACTCAGATACGCTGCCCTCATCTACATCAGAGGAGACAGAGTCCTCTAGGGCCTGGAAATCCACCTGAGGGCGTTTGCTTCCAGAGGCCTCAACCCCTTTATCAGACAGGGGAGCAGGGGCAGCGTTTTGCATAAGAAAAGCCTGATGAAGCAGCAAAATGAACTCAGTGGAGAAACCCCCCAGACTGTGCACTTCTGCAGCCTGGGCCACGGCCCTAGACGCACCCTCAACCAGCGCTCGCAAGAGCGGGGGAGAAACATGCTGCGCATACAAAATGGCGTCTGGCGTGAAACTCCCAGAAGGAGCCGCGCGGGAAGAACGGCGCTTAACTTTTGCCGCTTTCCTGCCTTCGCCCGAATCAAGGGCGACCATAGCATTAACGTCTCCCACCTCGAGGGCGGCCCAAGAAGAAGCCGTCCGAGCCGAGTGGCCGGCCAAAATGGGGGGGGGGGGGAGGGGCGGCGAGCAGCGGGGGATGGGCGCTTATGGTGGGAAAAACCGCCGCACTGGAGGAAGAACCGGGACACTGACCGGACTCCAAACTGACGCCCAAAAAAGGCGATTCAGGCTTTGAAACCCCCGCATCCCCGCTAGACGCGCACACGCGGTCCGGGGAGCGATTCTTCGCGCCCTCGCCCTCCGACGCCATAAGCCACGTGGAGACCGATTGGGGAACCCCCTGCCCGCTACAAAAGGTAAAAATTACCTGCTTCTCGCTCCGAGCTGTAACGAACTGCTGTCCCAGTGAGCAGCTGCAATAAACGCTGATATAAACGTTGAAATAAACGCCCTTAAAGGACGTTCAAAAAAAAAATTTTTTTTTAAACGGAGCCAGCGGGAGGGGGGAGAAAAGGAGGGACCTGGCACCACCAGGTTTGCACTTGCTCAAGAAGAGCCCTCAACCTCAGGTACTCAACAAAACCTAAGAATTAGGCTTGGAGACCTACCCAGAGCTGTTGCTGTGTGTGACCACCACCTGCTGAGATAGAGAACATACAGAGGAGTTTCCGGCAGCACATGACCACATATAGGGAGGCAAAAGGATTGCTCTCTATCTCCACCTGCTGGTAGATGGACACAACCCACTAGTCTATGGATTGATCAGCATGATGATATGGAATCACAGCACCGAAACAGTTGTTATAACAGTCATGACCAAATTCAAACAAATTATTGCAACTGGTAACAATGTTCTTCTTTTACAATTCGACATATCCAGCGCGTTTGACATGGTTAACCATGGTATTCTATTAAATATTCTAGAATATTATTTCATGAACTAATGCTTTGGGAGGCACTAGCAGCCCAGGGTAGCCCAAAAAAAGGAAAACTTTTTGTCTCCACTTGGAACAAGTATTTGCACACTATTTCCCATAAAGCAAGAAGCTCTGTGTTAAACAAATTTCATACTTTTTAGATGGACAGGGGGGTGGGGGTGGGAGCACAGGAATTTAAGTAAACCAGGCTAGGAGGGGGAGGATAGGCAATTGGGTGGGGATAACAGTTGAAGACGATGTAGAGGGGGTTCCAACAATAGGTTGGCTTTGTATTATCCTGCAGTAGCAGAGTGGAAAGGTGTTTGGAGAGGAATCAAAAGAGCGAAAACCATGAAGGTAGGGGAAAACAGGAGCGCGGCAAAACAAGTAAGGGGGGGGGGAGGGAGGGATAGGAAACTTCAGATAGGGTACTGTAATAATTATAGCATTCCATGTGATGTTAGTGAAATTAATATGTTATTTTGACTAAGACTATTTCCTGTTCATTTTGACAAAGTAAGCAAACACTTAGGGTACAGAGACTGCAGTTTGTGGGAATGAGGGGAGGAAAAGGAACAAAAACAAAATATTGGTGGTACAAGTTATTGTTAAATTCGCAAAAGAATGTTGTGTTCATTGATTTGTTAATTGTTACATTTCAAGGCTATGTATAAGCTATGGGATCATCAATAAAAAAAAGTTGAAACAAACATTCTAGAATATTTTGGAATTGGAGGAAATGTCCTGAATTGGTTTCATAGTTTCCTAACGGCAAGAACATACCGGGTGATATTTATATCAATCATATCATCGCCATGGAGACCTGAATTTGGTGTGCCTCAAGGATCTCCACTTTCACCGATTCTCTTTAACTTAATGATGTTACCACTGGCCAGATCACTATCCAACCAAGACCTAAACCCATATATCTATGCTGATGATGTGACGATATATATTTTGTTCAAAAACGACTTATCAGAAATTACAGATTAATTTTTTAATCTCAGTTTCCAAATTATGAACTCATGGGCGGATGCATTCCAGCTAAAGCTCAATGCAGAAAAGACACAATGCCTTATACTATCATCGCAGTATAATAAAATCAACCATACCAATATAAATACACCAAACCATACTCTTCCTGTTGCGGACATCCTGAAATTCCCAGGCGTAACAATTGACCGAAATCTTAACCTAGATTGCCATGTGAAAAATATTATAAAGAAAATGTTCTGTGCTATGTGGAGGCTTAGTAGAGTGAAACCTTTCTTCCCCAAGGGAGACATTCCGCAAACTAGTGCAATCACTGGTATTGAGTTATTTGGACTATTGTAATTCCTTATATGCGGGATGCAAGGCACAAACCATTAAGAAACTCCAGACTTCCCAGAACACTGCAGCCAGACTGATATTCGGAAAGGCGAAATATGAAAGTGCCAGACCCCTTGGAGAAAAATTGCACTGGCTCCCACTAAAAGATCGAATTGCATTCAAAATCTGCACCTTGGTTCATAAAATTATTTATGGAGATGCCCCATCTTACATGTCAGACCTAATAGATTTGCCAGAGAGAAACAACAAACGTTCATCACGTACTTTCTTAAACCTTCATTATCCCAACTGCAGAGGGCTTAAATACAAATTTATACATACATCTAGCTTCTCATACATCTGCACACAACTATAGAATGAATTACCGATCACCATAAAAACAACACACGATTTGACAACCTTCCGGAAATTACTGAAGACTAACTTGTTCAAAAAGACGTACAAAAAGGATCCCCCATAACGAACTGACTCCTAAACTGCACCAGATACAACTATTATCGAACTCTTCTAATTTGTTTATTTTAATTACACCCTCATTACTGAATATTATATCTTGTCCTGATCTCATTATGTTATGTTTTATCTATTTATCCACTTCTAATCCTACATGATATTCTTATGTACCTTATTTGTAACAGTTCTGAAATTCTTATTCGTTAATATGATTGCTATGATATTTTTAAGCACCTTATCTGTAATAATATTTTGAAATTCTTATTCCATTAATGTGATTATTGTTGTAACATATTGTAAGCCACATTGAGCCTGCAAATAGGTGGGAAAATGTGGAATACAAATGCAGAAAATAAATAAATATGTACATACTGGCATATACATGTGAAAAATCCTTTATAAAATTACCTCCTTTATGTCTGATCATGAAAACTTATATGTGCCATATACAAACTGAAGAGTGAAATATCTAATGCCATTTACCGGGGTCAGCTGTGGAGATGCCAGGAGCTGCTGAACTTGCTGCAGCTGCTGTTCATGCTGATGCAGGAGGTGGCGCTGTTGATCTGTCACAGGATTCAGACCTGACATACTGCAAAGGAAACAATGGAAGAGATTAGAGATGTGTGTGCCTTTTCTCTGGCACATCTTATTTTCCTTCTCTGAGGACAAGCAGGAGGCCTATAATTCTGACAGATGGGTAATGCGGGTCTGCATTGCCGGGCCAGAGCTTGTAACAAGCTTAAAAATATGTCTTTCAGTGCGAGACATGCTCTACCGCACATAAGTGCCTTCCCACCTGCTGCAAGAATGCGGGACCAGCAGTTCTTTTTTCTATGGTGAGGAGGGGATGCGTTCATTATCCACTCCTTACAGTTGGTTCAGCTTTGAGCTTTTTTTGCCTTCCATTTTTTTTAAATACCTTTTTCGTTTACCTTATTTTATTCCTTCCATATATATTTTTTAGATTATTTTTGCCTTTTTTCTAAGTTTTCTGTTTTACCGCACTCACTAGGCTGCTCTGGTTGGGTTTTGGCCTTCTCTTTTTTGGTGCTCTTCCCAGCATCATTGAGTTGTTTGATTTGGCCACGGCTGCTTTTCCTTTCATCGAAGGTTCCCAGTGGCTTCAAGCGTTGCACTCAGTGCAACAGGACCGTCTCTAGCAAAGACACCCGTTCTTGATGTCTACAGTGTTTTGGGCCTGATCATATCCCTGCAAACTTTATACTCTGCCTTCGTATGAAGAAGAAAACACAGTTGGCCAGAGAGGTTCAGAGAGAAAAGATTTTTGAAGCCAGATCTGAAACCATTGCATCAACATTGGGTGCATTGGTCCCATATGGCTGCGAGACCCTTCCACACTTGGAGTGACTGTGCATCGAGTGGGTCTCCACTTGCCTCGGCCGCTATGCAGGCCTCCTTGAACCGATCAGTGTTGGACCAAGAGGACGTCACATTTTCCTCTTTGGCAGTGGGGAGCATCAATGCCAGACATTGGAAGAAGCATTGGCATCGATCCCCCCTCGACGCATGGCCCTGGGAGCCCCGGGGCAACAAGGATTTACTGGTTCCCAAGAAGTATCGGCGCCGGGAGGACCGCTCCCCCTCCATACAGGCAGTGCCGATGTGTGGATCTCCACACAGCTAAGACAAGGCACCCCGCTTTGACCCCCATAGATTCAGCAGCCTGCTTTTAGACTGGCACCCCAGCTTTTCCCAATGTTGGCCCTTGATGAGCACCTTTGGGCTATGCTCTTCTCCTAGAGGGGTTGTGATGGTCCCGCTTCACGAGATCTTACAGGATGTTTAGGTGGAGAACTGGGAGTCCCGTCTGTCGGTCCCTCTCCTCCCTAAGAAGATTGACACCATTACTGGATTAGTCCTCCCCTGGGTTTGATAGGCCCCAGTTTTGTTCCCTAGTGGTGGAATCTGTGCTCTAAAGACCAGGAATTCTAGGAATTATGCTTTGGCGTCCCCTGGCAGGGAAGCTAGAACCCTGGATTCTTTTGAGCAGAAGATGTATCAGGTCTCCTTGCTCATCTCCTGTATCTAATCGTACAAGCCTGTACTTGTGGACCTTGCTGCGCAGTACGTTCGATTTAGCAGACTCTCTCCCACCAGAGAAGGCTGGGTCTGTTCGCCAGCAGGTCAAGCAGCAGAAGGCGTGTCGTAAATTCTTGGCCAGGGGCACCTATGACAATTTTGATGTAGCCTCTATGGCCACGCATCTCTGACTTGGACCTAGCAGTCCAGCAGAGATTGGTGGATACCGCATGCAAGGGGGATAATCTTCTTGGAGACAGGGTAGAGAAAGAGGCATATTTTCAAAGCACTTTGGGAGGCTAAGTTCCATAGGTTTCTATGGAACTTTGGGAGGCTAAGTGCTTTGAAAATGAGCCTCAATGTCACTGACCTCATCAAGAGGCACACTGATACCAGGCACACTGATACCATTGATTCGCTCTCCTGCCGTGCGCCTTCTTCACTTGCCTCCTCCTCTAGGAGGTTTTTTTTTGGCAAGTCGAAGAGGAGTATTTATTACTTGCAGAGGCGCAGGTGCACCCCTTCTCATCAGCAGGCTCAGCCCGAGTGCTCTCGTTCTCATCAACAGCGTGTGCCTAAGTCCCAGACGACTTCCCAGTCAAAGCAGGGGGTGAGCTTTTGACTGGCTCCATTAAAAGTGACCATCTCTGATGACTTGCCAGTTGGGGGGGGAGGGGAGAGGCTGAAGTTTTACCAAGAAAGGTGGCCCCTTGTAACCTCCGACCAGTGGGTTTTTCAAATAGTCGATTATGCCCTGTGTTGGCTTCAGAGACCACCAAGGTTACCCATCGAGAGCACATCACTTCAGTTCTCAGAACAAGTAGGTATTTGCAGAGGAACTCTCCACCCTTCTCAAGGTCCCTGCGCTTGAAACCGTTCCACCAGCGGAAGAAAAGAAGGGATTCTAGTCTAGGTACTTCCTTGTTCAAAAGAAAACAAGGGGTTGCATCCCATCCTAGACCTGAGTGGACTCAACAAATTTCTGATCAAAGAAAAGTTTAGGATGGTTTCCCTGAGCACCCTGCTTCCCAAACGTCAAGAAAACGACTGGCTATGCTCTCTGGACTTAAAGAATGCTTATACTCATATTACATTAATTCAACCTCACAGAAAGTATCTTCGTTTTCAGCTGGGGACACGTCACTTCCAGTATCGTGTGTTGCCTTTTGGCCTCACGTCAGCTCCCAGGGTTTTCACCAAGTGTCCTGCAGAAGTCGCAGCATCGCTATGCAGACTGAGGGTCCATGTGTAGCCTTATCTCGATGACTGGCTGGTGAAGAGCACGCTGTGGGACGGTGCTCAGGAGTCCATGTGGAGGACTATTCGGGTGTTAGAGCAACTATGGTTCATTTTAAAATAGCCGAAGTCCCATCTGCTCCATGTCCAGCAATTGGAGTTCATTGGGGCCCTGCTAGACACTCAGCTGGCTCAGGCTTTTCTCCCTGTGGCGCATGTAGATGCTCTTGTCACCCTCGCCACTCGAGTCCAAGCAGCTCAGCAAGTCACAGCCTGGCAGATGTTGAGGTTGTTGGGCCACATGGCCTGTACTGTTCATATGACACCCATGGCATGTCTTCACATGAGAGATGCCCAGTGGACCCTAGCTTCCCAGTGGTGTCAGGCAACGGGGAACCTGGAGGATGTCACCTGAGTTCCGTCAAAGCTGGTTCAGTCCCTACTCTGGTGGACAATTTGATTCTGGGACTCCCATTCCAAATTCCACAGCCCACGAAAGTGCTGATGACTGATGCATCCTGCCTAGGGAGGGAGCTCATTTAGACGGGCTTCACACTCAAAGTGCTTGGTCAGCCCAGGAAACAGATCTCCAAATCAACCTTCTGGAGCTCTGGAGAGTCTGAAACGCTCTAAAAGTTTTCAGGATTAGCTGAACAACCAAATTGTATTCATTCAAAAAGACAATCAGGTTGTCATGTTCTACACGAACAAGGAGGGGGCACCAGATCACGTCCTCTGTGTCAGGAGGATGTCCAGATGTGGCATTGGGCGCACCAGCATGGGATGCTTCTAAGGCCACTCACCTGGTGAGAAAATAGCCTGGCCGACAGACTGAGCAGGGTCAGGCAAGCACACGAGTGGTCCCTCAGCATGGGCGTTGCCCGCAAGATCTTTGGAGCGTGGGACACCCCCTTAGTGGATCTCCTTGCCCCTCATTGCAATCACAAAGTCTCTCAGTTCTGTTCCAGGCTCTAGGCCCACGACAGACTAGTGTCGGATGCCTTCCTCCTTCATTAGGGAACAGGACTTCTGTATGCATATCCTCCCATTCCTCTTGTGGGGAAGACTGTTGAAACTCAAGCAAAACCAGGGGACCATGATCTTGATCGCTCCCTACTGGCCCCAGCAGAATTGGCTTCCTCTTCTTCTGGAGCTATCCTCTGAAGAACTGTGGAGACTGGAATGTTTTCTGACTCATCAAGCAGAATGAAGGATCTCTTCTGTATCCCACCCTCCGGTCTCTGGCCTTCACAGCCTGGATGTTGAGAGCTTAGAACTTGCTTCCTTTTATCTTCCTGAGGGTGTCTCCAGGGTCTTGCTGGCTTCCAGAAAAGATTCCACTAAGAGGTGTTACTCTTTCAAATGGAGAAGGTTTTCTGTCTTGTGTGATGGCAAGGCCTTAGATCTTATTTCCTGCCCTACACAATCGCCTGGTTCAGATGCAACTCATCCACAACCTTAGATAGGAACTTAGAATGCATGTGGAGGACTACTCAGTTATGATGAAACTTCACATAAGGTGCATTCACTACTAAGACCTGAAGCTCACTGATCCTGCAAGCTGAAGTAACAGCCACCAAAAATATGACCTTCCAAGTCTAGTACTTCAGATGACAGGAATCAAGTGGCTCAAAAGGAGCTTTTATCAGCTGGGTGAGAATGACATTGAGGTCCCATGACCTAGGTAGAGGTTTGACAGGGGGTTTTGTCAACAGCAAACCTCGTATGAAGCGAACAACTAGAGTCTGTCCAGAGATGGGCTTACCCTCTACACATTGATGATAAGCACCAGTTGCACTGAGATGAACCCTTACAGACGGAGTTGGTCTTGAAATCAGACAGTCACCTAACTTTTTGTTTCTTTCAATCCCAACAGGATGGGGGTTGCCATCGGGAAATGCACC
The DNA here is from genome assembly GCF_901765095.1 of Microcaecilia unicolor. Lineage (NCBI taxonomy): Eukaryota > Metazoa > Chordata > Amphibia > Gymnophiona > Siphonopidae > Microcaecilia > Microcaecilia unicolor. The sequence continues at coordinate 67,664,915 of NC_044042.1, read as the reverse complement.
ATTTCTAGTTGGCTGGTGGATTGCATTTCTTTCAACTTATTCCCAGGCTGGGCTGACCCTTGAGGGTCATGTCAGGGCTCACAATGTCAGAGCCATGGCTGCGTAAGTAGCCCATCGGCGGTCAGCCTCCACTGAAGAAACTTGCAAGGCTGTGATGTGGTCTTCAGTTTACACATTCACATCTTATTACTGTCTTAAGCAGGATACCTGACGCGACAGTTGGTTTGGACAGACAGTTCTGCACAATTTGTTTGGGGCCTAGAGTTCAACTCCACCCTCCTAGGCCTGTTTTGTTCTGTTCCAGGCTGCACTCTCACTCAGATTTTATATAGCTTCAGGTTAATTATTTTTTTGCCCTTGCAATGTCCAATTGACCATTGGGTGTTGTTTTTTGTGATCCTGGTAGCTAGGGATTCCTATCTGTGAGAATTATAGGCCTGCTTGTCCTCAGAGAAAGCAAAGATACTTACCAGTAGCAGGTATTCTCTGAGGACAGCTGGTCTTATATTCTCACATACCCTCCCACCTTCCCTTGGAGTTGTCTCCTTTTTATTATGCTTTATGTTGTACTGCTGGTCCCGCATTCTCGCAGCAAGTGGAAAGGCACTCACACATGTGCAGTGGAGCGTGTCTCGCACTCAAGAGACTTATTTTTAATCTTGTTACAAGCTCCAGACTGGCAACGTGGATCTGTCGTACCCATCTGTGAGAATATAAGGCCTGCTGTCCTTGGAGAACACCTGCTACAGGTATCTTTGCCCTGCAGCTACTTACAAGGCTCTTGCAGATATAAATGATTCTCAAAATCTCTGAACTGCTAACCTAGTGGAGGAGTAGCTTAATGGTTAGTGCAGTGGCCTGAGGTTCAATTCCCAGTACTGCTCCTTGTGACTCCTGGGCAAGTCATTTCACCCTACATTGCCCCAGGCACAAAATAAGTACCTGTATATAATATTTCAAATCTGAAGAAAAGAGTGGAAGAGATAGTTCCAAGAACTACCAAAAGTCCAATATCTTCAAATAAAAGTTTATTCTCCAATAAAAATGACATAAACCGTCCAGACCACACTGCTACTGCAGTGCAATCAGCAATAAACATAATAGTCAGCTACTGCAGTGAAGTGTGTCTGTCCAATGTTGCTGATATTGTGGTTATTTTTCATATTGTTTTGTTAGTCTGTCAAGTTGTGACCCCTGAAGAAGGCACACAGCCAAAACACAGCCCATGTAGGGTCTGGACAGTTTGTTAACTAAAAGAAATACTGGAGCTGTCGGGGATCCACAAGCCAGCCTCAGTGTATGCGTGCAAACTAAGCATACATGAGGGGTAGGGTGGCAGTGGCTCAGGGACACTGCCACCAGCTACACAGGGTGTAAGTGTTCCTTCTGCCAGGAGGAGGTCTTCAGCTGGCGGGACATGCAAATCCCTGTCAGCCACAACAACAGAGCACTGATTTTGGGTGGGCTTCAGCCCAAAGTGGATGGGCTCTGGCTCACCCAGGCCCACCCATGACTACACCAATGGAGTGGATGAGAAATCAAGATGATGTGCAATACACAGAAAAGGAGAAAAACTAGAAGGAACTAAATAAGAACAATGGACAGGAAAACAAAAATGTAAAACAGTGAAGGAGAACTAAAAGGAATAGAAACATACTAGAAGTATTACATACAGATGTTCAACTTGCTTTAGCTTTTTGCTTAATAAAATCTCACCTATTCACGCTGGTGGGTAAGTGAAGTGAAGGTGGCCCATTGCCTTGTGTAATGCAATTCTGTGACTGTGTCACAGTGCACCCAGCTTGGATTGCTCCATTCAAATTTCCCAGGATTCCATTCACAGAAAGCTGCTGCTGGCTTGCTGCCAAGTTTCCTAGCAAGCCACCTACAATAGGAAGGTTGGAGATGGTGTGGTTAGCAGTACCAGCATTGCTTCCAAGGGCATTTCCTGTTATTCTTGCCAATCCATTGACAAGTTGCTGCTGCTGCTGCTGCGATATGCCTGTGATTAGAGGAACTGAACTGGAATTTTGCTGAGGCAGAGGTGGAGGAGTACTGTGGAAGGACAGAGATGAACTACTTCTGCTTTGGCAACCAGAATGTGGATCCTGAAGAGTGAAATACAAAGACTAAAATTATGAGTAGCAGTTCAAATTTTGTATGCCACTTGCAGTAAAGAACATTAAAATGCAGTATCTTTCAAGATATTTATGAAACCTGAAATTATGACAAACTATGGCTCTCAACTGGGATATACCTGACTTCTATAGAATAAAAGAGTACCAACTTTTACTTGCAACTGGTATAAACTCCCATAACTTGCAGAGAGAACCTTAATTATTCTTTCCAACCCAGTGGAAGATGGAAATAATTATACAAAAGAGGTTAAGAATGTCTGTCTGTCTGCCTATGTGGGGGCAAAATAACTCTCCAAAAATTTAACATAATGGGATGAAACTTGACATGTGGGTAAAACCAGTAAAAACATTAATCAAATTCCAAAATGGACTAAATCCGACTGGGGATACCAGAGAAATATACCCTCCCTTCCAAAAATGGCCCAATTCATTCCTATGGGAGCAGAAGTTCCAGCTGGTGTAGCGCAGAATATTTGATGGAATTGAATGAAACTTGGCATGTGGGTAAAAACAGTATAAAGACATATCAAGTTTGAAAATGGGTCAAATTGTACTAGGAGTTCCAGAGAAATAAGCACCTCAAAAAATGGCCCACTGCATTTCTATGGGAAAAAGAGTTCCAGTTGCTGTACCATACAAACTTACATGCAGTGAAACAAAGCAGTTAAATGATTCCTCCTTTCAAACTGCCTCTCGCTATTCTCTATTATCTCCATCCTTCAGAATTTCCCCTCCACGCCGTGAACTGTCCCACCCACATAACCTACCCTCCCATAACCAGAAATTAGCCACTGCAACTGCCATCCTACCTCGCAAACTACCCCATACAACTGCCCTATCCCCCCCAAATACCCCATGCAACTGTCCCACCACCCCAAAAACCTGCCCTCACCCCAAAAAATACTTTCCTGCAACTGCCCCACCACCCCACACACTGTCCTCATACCCAAAACCTAACTTCCCCAGCTCCAAAAGCTAACCCCCAGCAACTGCCTCCACTCCCATAGGCAACACATACATACGTACATAGTGTTCTCCGAGGACAAGCAGGCTGCTTGTTCTCACGACTGGGTTGACGTCCATGGCAGCCCCCACCAACCGGAAGAAAACTTTGCAGGCGGTCCTGCACGCAGGGCACGTCCACTGCGCATGCGTGGCCGTCTTCCCGCCCGTGCACGACCGTTCCCGCTCAGTTTTTTTCTATTCCGCGCTGGAGAGAGACGTGTTATCGTCTCTCTCTCTCTCTCTGTCAGCCCCGGAAACCGGATTGCGGCCTAGCCGCGTTTTTTCTCCTTAGCGTACATTTCTTTTTTTATTGTTAAAAAAAGAAAAAGTGTCCTCGTCGTTCTTAGCCGTGAGGGTGCTTCGTTGCAGCCTTGTGGCCGCGCGGTCGTTTTCTTTTTTGGGTGTGCTTTTTCACCGCCACCATCGACGACTTTGACTTCGCCGACGTGATTTTTCCGTCGATGTCCTCGAAGGTCCCGAGTGGATTCAAGAAGTGTGGTTGGTGCGGCCAGCAGATCTCGCAAACCAATACCCACGCTTGGTGCCTCCAGTGCCTCGGCCCAGAGCATAATACAATACCAAGACGTGCACCTTGTGTCTCGGCTTAAGGAAGCGGACACAGGTGGCGAGGCAAGTTCTTCGGGACCGTCTTTTCGGAACTTGCGCCGGCCCTTCGACATCGATGGCATCGGTATCGACGGCCGGATCTTTGGTACTGGTACCGATGTCGACGAAATCGGTGCCGACTCTGGCACCGACCCCAGGAGTACAGGTACCATTGGCCCGCCGGCAATGGCGGGGGTGAGCGGCCGTGCGGGCAGTCGGCCCCGGCCACTCCCTCTACCCAGGGCCATCGGGACCAAACCCTGTCGGATCCGATTCCTCGAGGCCGGGGGGGGGGGGGGGGGGGCACTGGTGTCGACCGCCACGCAGGTGGAGTCCCCGTCGACGTCAATGGAGGGAGCTTCATCCCTGCCGGCGCGGGAGTCCACCGCTCGACGCCATCACCGAGGACGTGGTTCCTCGCAGTCGAGACGGGCCCGGTTGAGGTCTGAGCTGCAAGAGCTCATGTCCGACACCGAGGAAGAGGCCTCGTGGGGGGAAGAGGAGGACCCCAGATATTTCTCCTCAGAGGAGTCTGTGGGCCTTCCCTCCGACCCCACTCCTTCACCGGAGAGGAAGCTCTCGCCCCCTGAGAGCCTCTCATTTGCCTCCTTTGTCAGGGATATGTCTATTTGCATTCCCTTTCCCGTGGTCACCGTGGATGAGCCGAGGGCTGAGATGCTCGAGGTCCTCGACTGTCCATCACCACCTAGAGAGTCTTCCACGGTGCCGTTGCACAATGTCCTCAAAGAGACACTGCTTCAGAACTGGCTGAAGCCATTATCTAACCCCACCATCCCCAAGAAAGCGGAGTCCCAATACAGGATCCACTGTGACCCAGAGTTGATGCGGCCTCAATTGCCTCATGACTCGGCGGTCGTGGACTCTGCTCTCAAGAGAGCACGGATACCGCCTTGGCACCCCCGGGGCGGGAGTCTCACACTCTGGACTCGTTTGGGAGGAAGGCCTACCAATCTTCCATGCTCATGACCCGCATCCAGTCATACCAGCTCTACACGAGCATTCACATGCGGAACAATGTGAGGCAACTGGCGGACCTGGTCGATAAGCTCCCTCCGGAGCAGTCCAGGCCTTTTCAGGAGGTGGTCAGGCAGCTGAAGGCGTGCAGAATGTTCCTGTCCAGGGGTATCTATGACACCTGTGATGTGGCATCTCGAGCTGCGGCCCAAGGTATAGAGATGCGCAGACTCTCCTGGCTGCGTGCCTCTGACCTGGACAACCGCACCCAGCAGCGACTGGCGGATGTCCCTTGCCGGGGGGATAACATTTTCGGCGAGAAGGTCGAGCAGTTAGTGGACCAACTGCACCAGCGGGAAACCGCTCTCGACAAGCTCTCCCAACGGGCGCCTTCAGCATCCACCTCTGCAGGTGGACATTTTTCCCGGGCCCGGCAGGCTGCTGGGACACTTGCTGCTCCCTACGACTACAGCAAGTGTAGGTACACCCAGCCGGCCCGAAGGCCTCCTCAGGCATAGGGACAGTCCCAGCGTGCTCGTTCCAGTCAACAGCATGCGCCTAAGCAGCCCCCTGCGCCTCCACAGCAAAAGCCAGGGACGGGCTTTTGACTGGATCCATGGGAACATAGCCGCCATCAAAGTGTCCATGCAGGACGACCTGCCGGTCGGGGGGAGGTTGAAAGTTTTTCACCAAAGGTGGCCTCTGATAACCTCCGACCAGTGGGCTCTCCAAATAGTGAGGTGCGGATACACCCTGAATTTGGCCTCCACTCCACCAAATTGCCCACCGGGAGCCCAATCCTTCAGCTCCCATCACAGGCAGGTACTTTCAGAGGAACTCTCCGCCCTTCTCAGCGCCAATGCGGTTGAGCCCGTGCCACCCGGGAAGGAAGGGCAGGGATTCTATTCCAGGTACTTCCTTGTGGAAAAGAAAACAGGGGGGATGCGCCCCATCCTAGACCTGAGAGGCCTGAACAAAAACCTGGTCAAAGAGAAGTTCAGGATGCTTTCCTTGGGCACCCTTCTACCAATGATTCAGAAAGACGATTGGCTATGTTCCCTGGATTTAAAGGACGCATACACTCACATCCCGATACTGCCAGCTCACAGACAGTATCTCCGATTCTGTCTGGGGACACGGCACTTTCAGTATTGTGTGCTGCTCTTTGGGCTCGCCTCTGCACCACGGGTGTTCACGAAGTGTCTCGTGGTGGTTGCGGCGTATCTACGCAAGCTGGGAGTGCACGTGTTCCCGTATCTCGACGATTGGCTGGTCAAGAGCACCTCGGAGGCAGGAGATCTTCGGTCCATGCAGTGCACTATCCACCTTCTGGAGCTGCTGGGGTTTGTGATAAATTACCCGAAATCCCATCTCCAGCCAGTCCAATCTCTGGAATTCATAGGAGCGCTGCTGAATTCTCAGACGGCTCAGGCCTTTCTTCCTGAAGCAAGGGCACAGAACCTTCTATCCCTTGCCTCTCAGACCAGAGCGTCTCAGCAGGTCACAGCTCAGCAGATGTTGACACTCCTGGGTCATATGGCCTCCACGGTTCATGTGACTCCCATGGCTCGCCTTCACATGAGACCTGCTCAATGGACCCTAGCTTCCCAGTGGTGTCAAGCTACCGGGAATCTAGAAGATGTCATCCGCCTGTCCATCAGTTGCCGCAATTCGCTGCACTGGTGGACCATTTGGACCAAGTGCTGACGACAGATGCATCTCGCCTGGGGTGGGGAGCTCATGTCGATGGACTCCACACCCAGGGACTGTGGTCCCTCCAGGAACAAGATCTTCAGATCAACCTCCTGGAGCTCCGAGCAGTCTGGAACGCGCTGAAGGCCTTCAGAGATCGGCTGTCCTACCAAATCATCCAAATTCGGACAGACAATCAGGTTGCAATGTATTACATCAACAAGCAGGGGGGCACCGGATCTCGCCCCTTGTGTCAGGAAGCCGTCGGGATGTGGCGTTGGGCTTGCCAATTCGGCATGCTTCTCCAAGCCACATACCTGGCAGGCGTAAACAACAGTCTGGCCGACAGACTGAGCAGAGTCATGCAACCGCACGAGTGGTCGCTCTATTCCAGAGTGGTACGCAGGATCTTCCGAGAGTGGGGCACTCCCTCGGTGGACCTTTTCGCCTCTCAGACCAACCACAAGCTGCCTCTGTTCTGTTCCAGACTACAGGCACACGGCAGACTGGCGTCGGATGCCTTTCTCCTCCATTGGGGGACCAGCCTCCTGTATGCTTATCCTCCAATACCTTTGGTGGGGAAGACCTTGCTGAAGCTCAAGCAAGACCACGGCACCATGATTCTGATAGCGCCATCAGATCTGGTTCCCTCTACTTCTGGAGCTGTCCTCCGAAGAACCGTGGAGTGTTTTCCGACTCTCATTTCGCAGAACGACAGAGCGGTTCTGCACCCCAACCTTCAGTCTTTGGCTCTCACGGCCTGGATGTTGAGGGCGTAGACTTTGCTTCGTTGGGTCTGTCTGAGGGTGTCTCCCGCGTCTTGCTTGCCTCTAGAAAGGATTCCACTAAAAAAAGAGTTACTTTTTTAAGTGGAGGAGGTTTGTCATTTGGTGTGAGAGCAAGGCCCTAGAACCTCGTTCTTGTCCTGCACAGAACCTGCTTACTACTACTTAACATTTCTAGAGTGCTACTAGTGTTACGCAGCGTTGTACAAATTAACAATTAAGGACGGTCCCTGCTCAGAAGAGCTTACAATCTAAAGGACGAAATGTCAAGTTGGGGTAGTTAAGATTTCCTGAGAAGAGGTGTAGTGATTAGGTGCCGAAGGCGACATTGAAGAGGTGGCCTTTGAGCATTGATTTGAAGATGGGTAGGGAGGGGGCCCGGCGTATGGGCTCAGGGAGTTTGTTCCAGGCATGGGGTGAGGCGAGACAGAAAGGGCGGAGCCTGGAGTTGGAGGTGGTGGAGAAGGGTACTGACAGGAGGGATTTGTCTTGAGAGTGGAGGTTACGGGTAGGGACGTAAGGGGAGATGAGGGTAGAGAGGTAAGGAGGGGCTGCAGATCGAGTGCATTTGTAGGTGAGTAAGAGAAGCTTGAACTGTATGCGGTATCTGATTGGGAGCTAGTGAAGTGACTTGAGGAGAGGGGTGATATGAGTATATCGGTTAAGGCGGAAGATAAGACGTGCGGCAGAGTTCTGGATGGACTGAAGGGGGGATAGATGGCTAAGTGGGAGGCCGGTCAGGAGTAGGTTGCAGTAGTCAAGGCGAGAGGTAATGAGAGAGTGGATGAGAGTTCGGGTGGTGTGCTCGGAGAGGAAGGGGCGAATTTTGCTAATGTTACAGAGGAAGAAGCGACAGGTCTTGCTTGAATACCTTCTGCACTTATCAGAGTCTGGCCTCAAGACCAACTCAGTAAGGAATCACCTTAGTGCGATTAGTGCTTACCATCATCGTGTAGAAGGTAAAGCCATCTCTGGAGAGCCTTTAGTCGTTCGATTCATGAGAGGCTTGCTTTTGTCAAGGCCCCCTGTCAGGCCTCCTGCAGTGTCATGGGATCTCAACGTCATCCTCACCCAGCTGATGAAACCTCCTTTTGAGCCACTGAATTCATGCCATCTGAAGTACTTGACCTGGAAGGTCATTTTCTTGGTGGCAGTTACTTCAGCTCGTAGAGTCAGTGAGCTTCAAGCCCTGGTAGCTCATGCTCCTTATACCAAATTTTATCATAACAGGGTAGTACTCCGCACTCACCCTAAGCTCCTGCCAAAGGTGGTGTCGGAGTTCCATCTTAACCAGTCAATTGTCTTGCCAACATTCTTTCCCAGACCACATACCCGCCCTGCTGAACGTCAGTTGCACACATTGGACTGCGAGCATTGGCCTTCTATCTGGAGCGGACACAGCCCCACAGACAGTCCGCCCAATTGTTTATTTCTTTCGACCCCAATAGGAAAGGGGTCGCTGTCCGGAAACGCACCATCTCCAATTGGCTAGCAGATTGCATTTCCTTCACTTACGCCCAGACTGGGCTGACTCTTGAGGGTCATGTCACGGCTCATAGTGTTAGAGCCATGGCAGCGTCAGTGGCCCACTTGAAGTCAGCCACTATTGAAGAGATTTGCAAGGCTGCGACGTGGTCATCTGTCCATACATTCACATCACATTACTGCCTCCAGCAGGATACCCGACGCGACAGTCGGTTCGGGCAGTCGGTGCTGCAGAATCTGTTTGGGGTTTGAATCCAACTCCACCCTCCAGGACTCGATTTATTCTGTTCAGGCTGCACTCTCAGTTAGTTGTTCTTCGTAGGTCAATTTCTGTTATACCCTCGCTGTTGCGAGGTTCAATTGACCTGGGTTCTTGTTTTGAGTGAGCCTGAGAGCTAGGGATACCCCAGTCATGAGAACAAGCAGCCTGCTTGTCCTTGGAGAAAGCGAATGATACATACCTGTAGCAGGTGTTCTCCGAGGACAGCAGGCTGATTGTTCTTACCTACCCTCCCTCCTCCCCTTTGGAGTTGCGTTTACTCATTCCTTTGCTTGTCATTCAACTGAGCGGGAACAGTCGCGCATGGGCGGGAAGACGGCCGCGCATGCGCGGTGGGCGTGCCCTGCGTGCGGGACTGCCCGCAAAGTTTTCTTCCGGTTGGTGGGGGCTGCCATGGACGTCAACCCAGTCGTGAGAACAATCAGCCTGCTGTCCTAGGAGAACACCTGCTACAGGTATGTTTCATTCGCTGTGTTGGAAAGGAATACATGAGCCATGCTCCATATGTTTTCCTCACTTATTCTCTCTTCAGTGAATACATAGAATATTGACACTTCTTATTTTTTTGTATTTGTACAATTTATATACTGCCTGACAGGGAGATGATCAAAAGTAAATAGCGGTGCTAGAGGCCACTAGTGCCCGCATTTACATGCGCAGAATGATCAGAAGGTTCGAGAAAAACTAAAGGTGGACAAAGCCATGGGACCGGATGGGATCCACCCCAGGATATTGAGAGAGCTCAGGCACTCCACTACTCACCTTTCCCTCCTCCGAGCGAACTCCATTCACCACCACCCTCTGGCGCCTGTCTGCCAACCAGTTCCTAATCCAGTTCACCGCATTGGGTCCTATCTTCAGCCCATCGAGTTTATTTAAGAGCCTCCTGTGGGGAACCGTGTCAAAAGCCTTGCTGAAATCTAAGTAGATTACGTCTATAGCACGTCCACGGTTCAATTCTCCGGTCACCCAATCAAAGAATTCAATGAGATTCGTTTGGCACAATTTCCCTTTGGTAAAACCATGTTGTCTCGGATCTTGCAATTCATTTTCTTCCAGGAAATTCACTATCCTTTCCTTCAGCATCGCTTCCATTACTTTTCCAATAATCGAAGTGAGGCTTACCGGCCTGTAGTTTCCAGCTTCTTCCCTATCACCACTTTTGTGAAGAGGGACCACCTCCGCCGTTCTCCAATCCCTCGGAATCTCTCCCTTTTCTAAGGATTTATTAAACAAATTTTTAAGAGGACCCGCCAGAACCTGCCTCAGGGATCGGTAGGGATCGGTGCTGGGGCAGATTCTGTTCAATATATTTGTGAGTGACATTACCGAAGGGTTAGAAGGTAAAGTTTGCCTATTTGCGGATGATACTAAGATTTGTAACACAGTGGACACCCCAGAGGGAGTGGAAAACATGAAAAAGGATCTGAAAAAGCTAGAAGAATGGTCTAAGGTTTGGCAATTAAAATTCAATGCGAAGAAATGCAAAGTGATGCACTTAGGGAGTAGAAATCCAAGAGAGGCGTATGTGTTAGGCGGTGAAAGTCTGCTAGGTACGGATGGGGAGAGGGATCTTGGGGTGATAGTATCTGAGGATCTGAAGGCAATGAAACAGTGTGACAAGGCGGTGGCCGTAGCTAGAAGGTTACTAGGCTGTATAGAGAGAGGTGTGACCAGCAGAAGAAAAGAGGTATTGATGCCCCTGTACAAGTCGTTGGTGAGGCCCCACCTGGAGTATTGTGTTCAGTTTTGGAGGCCGTATCTTGCTAAGGATGTAAAAAGAATTGAAGCGGTGCAAAGAAAAGCTACGAGGATGGTATGGGATTTGCGTTACAAGACGTATGAGGAGAGACTTGCGGACCTGAACATGTATACCCTGGAGGAAAGGAGGAACAGGGGTGATATGATACAGACGTTCAAATATTTGAAAGGTATTAATCCGCAAACAAACCTTTTCCGGAGATGGGAAGGCGGTAGAACGAGAGGGCATGAATTGAGATTGAAGGGGGGCAGACTCAAGAAGAATGTCAGGAAGTATTTTTTCACGGAGAGGGTGGTGGATGCTTGGAATGCCCTCCCCAGATTAATAACAATAGGTGCAGATTTTGTTCTGAGATACCCATGTATATGTAGAATAAAATTTCAATCTAGGCAGTACCAATTCTATGACCCAAAACAGTTGGAGGAATTTCTGTTAAGCAGAGAAGTGGTAAATGTTAAAGTTTAGTCCCGCATGCACCACTGTAAGGCAGCTAAGAGTCTGCCACTTGAGACGTAACTTGCTCTTTTTTTTTTTTTTTTTGAAATATTTTTTATTAGCAAGAGAAACGTACAAACATCCGAAAGTTCTCCATATAGCAATGACACATATTATCACTCGAGTGCTTTACATTTAAAATTAATAATAATAGTGATATGTTACATCGCAAACCAATAGTGGCACAAACAGTCAAATGACATGTTCTATCTCATCGCTGTGTGCACATCCCTCTCTAATTTCATCTTTCTCCCCCCCCTTCCACCCATGCCCCCACTCCCTCCCCTACAGAACCAAGACCTGAGTGTCTAAGGTACAGAACGTTCCTGTCACCATGATTGGTTGTACCGAATGAGTTATGTTGTTGTGCATTGGTTCCCTTGAACCTTTATTCCTTTGAATATCAATCATTAAACATTAACCCCTAGAGGCTTTCCCAGGGGGCAGCTGTTGTCAGTTTCGCAAAGCTGTTTCTCCAAAGAGAGCGGCCCTGTGGAGGCCTATCCCATGGGAATTCAAACTGGCCTCCCCCTTCCCAGCCTGCCATTTGCTTCATGCTACGGTGCCACTGCGTAGAGGAGGAGGGATTTCGTTCGCCCAGTACTGTAGGATGATTTTTTTCGCTAGGATCAGCGCCAGTAAAACAAAACGGCATTGATACAGGTTCAGTCCCTGTGTGACCAAATCTGAATCCAGCCCATTAATAGGACTCTATAATTCCATTCTATAGGTTGTGCTAGCACATCGTCCAGATGCCCCAACACACCGTTCCAGAACGTCCGCAATGCCGAACACTCTAGAAATTGGTGCGTCAGGGTACCTTTGTGGTTTACACATCTATTACAGTCGTCTGATGCCCATAGTCCCATGGCCTTTCCCCTACTCCTAGTAAGATACACCCGGTGCAGGATCTTCAACTGAGTTTCGTGACAGCTCACATTGGGGGTTACTTTGTAGGCCAATTCAAAGCATCTCTTAATCTCCCTTGCCGACACCAGCGCTGCCCACCCCTGAGCTCCACCTGGCGGCCAACGTGTCCACATAATTGGTTGGCCTCCATGTTTTACCCACTTGGTACCAGACTGAAAGCTTATTGCGTTCCGGGGGCAGTTGCTTGAACACTACATCTAGTGCGGTAAAGGATGGGAGTTTATTACTCTTCTTTTTCAAGGATGACACATAGTGCCTGATTTGTAAATAAGAAAAAAATAAATGTTGTGGGATATTCCATTTAGCCTGACACTCTGCGAAAGATAGAATGTGGGATCCCCCTTCTTCTAGCACCTGCCCTACATATCTACAACCTTTCTGCTCCCATTCCTTAAAATATCGAGATCCCCTCCCTGCGGGAAAGTCAGGATTATCTAGAAATTCTATGAATGGAGAGGGACCTACTGCTTCCCCCACCCTCTGTCGCCACCAATCCCATGCCATGCGTAATGGCAATAAAAGAGGAGAGATCTGTATCTGTGATCTCCTACCATGTAAGGTGTTAAATACCGACCAAGGGTGGGCTGCGAATTTCCACACCCGTGGCGGTGCATATTTGAAGCAACCCGTGTGTATTTCGTGAATCCATCTAAGGAGCGCTGCAACATTGTAAAGACGGAGATCCGGTAAGTTGACTCCCCCTTCCTTTCTGTCCCGGACCAGCTTGCCATAACCTATCCTAGCCCTTCGCCCCCCCCCAAATGAAGGAGGTTATAGCTCCCCGGTATACCCTCTCATCCTTACTATGAACCCATATTGGCAGCATCTGTAAGCAGTACAGTATCTTAGGGATAAGTACCATTTTGACAAGTGCCACTCGTCCCAAGAATGATACTGGTAGGTCTTTCCATTGATGGCACAATTTTCTTATCCCGTCCACCTTCTCGCTACATTCTTTTTATACATGACCTTGTGATCTACGTGAAGGAAGACTCCCAAGTACTTCATCGGCCCCTTTGCCCAAGTTAACGGAAAGTCTGGACAGCATTGGCACTTACAGTTTTTGGATAACGCCATAGCCTCTGATTTGTCAAAATTGATCCTGAGGCCGGAGAAGGAGCCAAACCGTTGGATCATGTCTATGAGGGTGGGGATACCACAAGTCGCCTCCCCTAAAAAGATTAACATATCGTCCGCAAAAAGATTTATTTTATATTCCTCCTTCCCTATCCGAATTCCTGTTAGTTCTTGGGACTGCCGAATCTTACTCGCCAGGGGTTCCAAGGCCAGTACAAATAGCATTGGAGATAAAGGGCATCCCTGGCGCGTGCCCCGGAGCAGTGGGAACGACTGCGACAAGGCGTTGTTATCAAGATCTGTGCCGTCGGATTCCTGTATAGCGCTCTCGTCCCCCGCAGAAATTCCCCGTAGATGCCGAATTGGGGAAGCACCCAGAAAAGATATTCCCACAGTATCTTGTCAAAAGCTTTTTCTGCGTCTAGGCTGACAATAATATTATCTCCCGTCTTGCCTCCCTTATCCTGCAAGGCACTAATCGCTCTGAGGATGTTTGTGGACGCATATCTCCCGGCACAATCCCGTTTGGTCTCCATGTACCAAATGGGGAAGCACCTTCCCTAGCCTGGCGGCAATGATGCTGGCAAACAGCTTAATGTCTTGGTTTAGTAAAGATATAGGACGATAAGATCCCAGCACTTCTTTATCGCGCCCCGGCTTCGGCAGCACTATGATGGTGGCATGTGTCAAAGTCCCCGTGGGTTGCCCTTCCGTGCACAATGCCTCACATAGATCACCAAACGGCCCTGCTATCTTTCCTCCTAAAATCTTGTAAAATTCTGGCCCTATCCCATCAGGACCCGGCGCTTTGGCTAGTTTTAGCTTTTTGATGGCTGCTTGAATTTCCTCACCCGAGACTCTCTCATTCAACGCTTCTCTTTGGTCTTGAGAAAGTGTCGGGAGCTGAAGATTCTGGAAAAAGGCCTCCCTTTTACCCTCATCACAAGTCCCCTTATCATACAATGATTTGTAAAATCCACAAACGCTGCCTGTATTTCTTCCTCCCTTTCTAGTTTTTGTCCCCCTCTATTTTTAATTTTAGTGATAAATGTTTTGCAGATCTACTGCGTACCATGGATGCTAATAGACTCCCCGTTTTATTCCCCACCTATGTAATTTATATTTGTATATTTGTATATCCCGCATTGCCCTTTTGTTCAACGTCTCGTTGATCTGGACTTTTGTTTCCTTAAAGTGTCCTTTGCCCTCTCATCTCCTCTCATCATCGCTGCCCGAGCGTTCTGCAGTTTTGTGAGCTGGTCAAGGAGCACCCCCTCTCTTATCTTCCTAGTCCTAGCAGTATATTCAATGATTTTGCCCCTCAATACAGCCTTCCCTGCCTCCCATAGTACGACCGGATCATTTACAGAGTTTTTGTTATCCTCTAGAAAAAACTGCCATTCCTGTTGCAGATAGTCTCTAAATTCTTGCTCCTGGTACAGTGTTGGGTTCATTCGCCATCCCGCTTTACTCCTAGCCCCACCCAAGGCCACATCCACCCATACCAGGCTGTGATCTGATACCACGGCTATTTCAATCCCCGCCGCCTTGCTCACAGAAAAAAGGCCCTGTGTTAATAGGATACAATCCAGCCTTGCCTGACACCCGTGGACAGTGGAAAGGAAAGTATATTCTCTCTCGTCCGGGTGCAATACCCTCCACACATCCACAAGTCCCATGTCCCTCTGTAGCAACCCTACGCCTCTGTCTTCTGCATCCTTAGGCCTCATCTTTGGTGGATTACAGTCAACTAGGGGATCTGCTGTGATGTTAAAGTCCCCTCCCACGATCAATTTATATTCTTGTAGTGGAACCAGGGCTGCTATAAGTTTGAGAAAAAATTTTTGGGAGTATACGTTAGGGGCGTACACCGAACATAAAGCCACCTTTGACCCACTCAGGATGCCCATCCATATCACAAAGCGTCCCTCAGAATCTGGACCGTCCTGTGGCACGTATAATCTAAGCTTTTACTTAAGAGGATGGCCACTCCCCTCTGCCGATTGTTAAAGGACGAGTAGGCTAGTCTCCCACCCAGCTTTGTTTCAATTTCAGATGTTCTGTGGCTGACAAGTGGGTTTCCTGTACCAATAGAACCCCTACTTTTAGTTGTTTGCTATATTGCAAGATCTTTTTGCGTTTAATGGGTGAGTGTATTCCATCTGCATTTAAAGAAGCTATACGAATCTACCCATTTCTCCACACTAGTGCTTTGTTACTGTGTGTTCTGCCTTTGAAACCCTTCCGGAGCGGCATCCCAGCTATGCCTCCCCTCAAGTCATTCTCCGTGGTGCGTCTTGTGCCACCCTGGCCTCTGAGCACCACAGTGAGAGCCCTGATTCCACTGCCGCATTTCCCTACCCTTTCTCCCAGGTCTCGGTCCTATATGCCTAATTCCCCTCTCCCCGTCCCCTCGTCCCTCCCAGCCCCGCCCCCCCATCCCCTCTTCTCTCCCCCCCCTACCCTGAGATCCCAAACAGCCTCCTTTCTCATCCCCAGACTCACAAATGCATCCATTCTTCGTGACATCTCATCCTTTTCCCATCCATCTTCCATCCACTCCCTCACATCCTCACTCACCTTCCTTTTGTATCCTATGATTGAGGTTTGAACCCCCTCAACCAACCCCGACTAAGATATGCCTCAACTCCCCGCCCCCACCCGCTCCCCCCATATCAACATTGTTGATTCAGAAAAATAATTTGCATTCCAACATATCAACCTTCCAACTTTAGGACCATAGCCCCATTCCCACTTATCTGAACTGCAAACGAAAACCCAAAACATAACATTGAATAGTAAATGGTAAAGAGTATGGTACCTAATCAGTTTTAACAATTGCAGCATTTAAGCCTCATTTAAGCTTACTGTCTGTCTCGGATGGACTTTATATCGTTCATATATTTCGCCCATACATTTCGCCTAGCCGCTCTAAGGCCACCGTGTTAGTGGCTCCCGGCGGCCAGGCCAAACATACGGTCCCCTTCAAGACTCTATCGTTGGTCGAAGTTGACAGCGGTGACGGTGATCCCTGGCTCCTGTGCCGCTGAAGCTCCGCTCCACGTGCGCACAGGTTTATTCACCAGGCGTCTCAGGCCAGTCATATCTTTCATTGATCTCCGTCCGCTAAAGCACTGATCCATTTATCTGCCAAAAACTTTTTTTGCGCACATGCCTCCACATCAGATCGACCACACTTAGGCCGCTGCTCCATTCAAGGCTTTCCAAGTCCATTGTCTGCTCTGTTACTCCTCTAGTGAGGTACCTGTTTCGAGACAGTTCCTGACTCACTGCTCTCCCTCTGCGATCGCCTCCAGTCTTGCCGCGGCGCTTTCGCCACTCTCTCCAGAAACGCTTGGATTTCCTCCACCTTGTGTAGGTGGCGGTGCGGTTGTCGTGAGTAACTCGCACTTTGGCCGGGTATTGGAATGCGAACTTGATGCCTTGCTCAAATAGTTTCGTGGCAATATGGCGCCATCAGCTTCCTCTGCTCCATGACCCGAATGAAAAATCTTGGAATAATAAAATCTTTTTCCCTTTGTATTCGATTGCTTGTCTCTTGTATTGCTCCAGAATTTTAGCTTTATCTGCATGTTTAAATATCTGGCAATGACTACCCTCGGGCTATCCGTCCCTCTCTTCGCGTTCCTATGTGATGGATCCTCTCCACCTTGCCCGATTCCAGTGCAAGTCCATCTGTTGGGGCAGCCATTTTCTGCCAGTTCCTTTAGGTCCGAGTCCAGAGCTGTTTCGGGGATGCCAACAAATCTAACATTGTTGCGTCTTCCCCTATTCTCTTGGTCTTCCACACGGTCGAAGCAGTGTGCGCATCTGGGATTCCATGGTGCCGAGACGCCCCTCTGCCGCCACTGCTTGGTCTTCTTGTGCAGAGATGCGCTCCTCTGCTTGCTGTAGCATGGCTGCGTGCCCTGCTAGGCACTCCTTAATTTCGTCCATGCCGGTATGCAGTTTAGCTAGTTTGTCATCCAGCAGCTGAGACATATTTTTCAGGGACATTTGGACTATGTCCTCATGCTGCGGAGTGAGGCTCTGACCGCGTCCCGGCGATATCGATGAGGCAAATGGGGATTGCGCCGCCATTTTGTTTTTCGCCACGTTGCTCTTCTCCTTCCCCGATCGCAGCGTCTTTACTGGCATGCCGCTTCGCTCTAGCCTTCTTCTAACCTCACGTCCCGCGGCTCAGCTGATTCTGTGTGCGCGCTGGTCTGTTTTAGAAGTGATTAGTCATCTAACTCTTGTTCCATGGGGGAAAAATTAGGTGAGGAGCGGGGAGCCGAGCCACCAGGCGTCCGCTCAGGTCTCTTGCATCATGTGACCCCCCCGTAACTTGCTCTTTTGATTTATTTATTTGGTGATTATGCTTTATATTTAAGTGTTTGAAAATTTACTATAAATCTTGGATCATTACCTAATTTGTGATCGATAGTAGAATATATCATTGTGACTATTAGAATATTTCCTTTTGTTTATAAATTGTTGTTTTGTGTATTATCACTCATAAGGATTTATTATGTATGATAAAATTGTATAAATAAAATGAAAAAAAAAAAAAAAAAAAGGAATGCCCTCCCGCGGGAGGTGGTGGAGATGAAAACAGTAACGGAATTCAAACATGCGTGGGATAAACATAAAGGAATCCTGTGCAGAAGGAAGGGATCCTCAGGAGCTTAGCCTAGAATGGGTGGCAGAGCTGGTGGTTTGGAAGCGGGGCTAGTGCTGGGCAGACTTATGGGTGTGTGTGGATACGTCTGTGCCGGGGCTGGTGGTTGGGAGGTGACTAGTGCTGGGCAGACTTATACTCTGTGCCGGGCTGGGTGGTATTGGTCTGTGCCAGAGCTGGTGGTGGGAGGCGGGACTGGTAGTTGGGAAGCGAGGATAGTGCTGGGCAAACTTATACAGTCTGTGCCAGAGCTGGTGGTGGGAGGCAGGGTTGGGAGGCGGGGATAGGGCTGGCCAGACTTATGCGGTCTGTGCCTTGAAGAGGACAGTACAAATAAAAAAGTAGCACATATGAATTTATCTTCTTGGGCAGACTGGATGGACCGTGCAGGTCTTTTTCTGCCGTCATCTACTATGTTACTATGTTAGCGCGACAAACAACGAGCACACCATGGAATATGGCAGAGCTCATTTAAATAAGCTAATTGGTATTCCCCCCCCCCCATGATCAGAGAACTACACTCTCGATCAGAGGTGCTTCTACCGCCTTAACCCTACGTCAGCTGTGTCCGCTCCGGGGGTCCAGTGGACCCCTGGATCCCCCCCATCTGTAAGGACCCTGCACCCCCAAAAGAAAATCAGCCTGGTGGTCCAGTGGGACCCCTGTCCTCATTCCACCCACCCCAGGTCCAGTATGACCCACGACAGGGGGCCCGACTTGTTCACCCCCCACCAAAATGTTTTCCCTGGTGGGCTAGGAGGGAACCCCCCACAATCCCCTCGCCCGTAACTTTGACGTTGGAGGAGGATGGACTAGCACTCCCTCCTCCTTGTTGGGTGCCATCTCAAAATGGTGGCACCCTGCCTGGTGCATCATGGGATGCATGGGGTAGGGTTTAGCCTCAATATAAGGGAATTTCTCTCCTATATGGAAGTTAAACCCTGCCCCCATGCATCCCATGATGCTCCAGGCAGGGTGTCACCATTTTGAGGTGGTGCCTGACGAGGAGAGAGTGCTAGTCCCTCCTCATCTAACGTCAAAGGTACGGGTGACAGGATTGGTTTGGGAAGGGTTCCTCCACCACTAGCCCACCAGGAAAAACATTTCATTTGGGGGGGGGGGGTTAAACAAGTCAGGCCCCCCTATCGTGGATCACACTGGACCTGCGGCGGGGCAGGGGGAGTAAGACAGGAGTCCCACTGATTTTCTTGGGGGGTCCGGGGGTCTTACCGATGGGGGTTTCAGGGGTCTATTGGACCGCCGGGGCTGACACTTGACAGTCCCGTGTCCTGGGCATACGTTCAAAAATAACGCATGCGCCAGACGCCATCCGCCTGCTTTGCTCCTCATGATGAAACCTAATAGCGCACCCTTGCATACTATTAAGTTTGATCATGAGGGAATTAGGTCAGGGTGCTGCTGTGGTGGTAAAACTCCAGCGCTGTTTCGTGCAGCACCGGAGTTTTGATCATCAGGGCATGAGAATATTGTGCAAAATGGTTACTGGTTCTGTTTGTAAACAACAGGCATAACTAATGAAAATAGTGATCAAGGCAGATGTACAGGAACACACTACATCACAAAAGAATAAATTACTATCAGGCTTAAAAGAGAGAGGTTGTATGTTCATAGCTGAAGATGAAAAAAGTGAGAAATTTCTTGCACTATACATTAAAAAAGTATGCCTATAAAACTTACTAATGCATATCACGTGTTCAGTACCATACCTCAGAGGATGCAGAGAGAGAGTTTTCTGTCCTGAAGCTGTTCTTTGAGGGAGGACTCTTACTGAAGCTCAAGGCATCATGGTTGCAAGCTGTAAGCAGACATATTGATAATTTAGTAATCAAGGAATGCAGGAAAAGCTGCTTTTCAGCCATCAACTGAAAATTGACAAATGTCTGTTTAACAGCTAAGTAAAGAGCTGGAATGAGGAACATTTCTAAGACTTTCATCAGCATGTCACCACACCAAGGGACAAAGCAAGTTTTTGATTCTCAACTGCTAAGTGGGGAATGCAGTGAAAGTTTGATCAGCAACATCAGTCTCTGCAATTTAATTGTTTTTATTATTTTGTTAAATTTAAAAATCATTCTATTACAATCCTCCAAGACAGTGGTTGCAGCATGATGTTGGGCTGACATGCTCTCTTTGCTCTGGTGAAAACTTTGCATTCACTTACGTTTTCTGCGCAATGGGGAAGAGAAGAGGGAAAGTTAGAAGTGTATACCCTTACTAAATATTTCAATACTCCTTCAAATGCCGATAATGAAGTTTGCTTGACCTCTTCAGGTCCCGGGAGCAAGTGGAGAACTCCTTGCTGGTGTGGTAGGAGAGGGAGGTCTCCCCAGCTTAGAAGAAGATGTGACGTTGAGCCCTCCTGATTGAACTCCTCCTCAGCCGACCGCTGCAAGCTCGCCGATGGTGTGAGGATATTCCTCGGGGGAACTAGCCTGGGAAGGGGAAACAGCAGTGGCTCTTCGCCTGGGCCCTGATTCCAGCTTCAAGGTGGCAAGATAAGGGACTGGGGTTTCCCCTAGTTCTGGAAGCACTGCGGTGACACTGGCTCTAGCCCAGCCTTCGAACAACAGCAGGAAGGCACTGCAAAATGCGGATTACTTGAGAGTTATAGAAGAGAAGAGTCTACACCTACAATTACACTTGAGGCCATCTGGAAGGCAATAACTGAATTGAAAACAACATTCAGTACAAGAATTGACCAAGTGGAGAGTGAATTAAAAATTGCATCTAGTAAACTTTCTGAATTAGAAACAGATTCTGTGGGGAAACTGGAAAATTATGCTGAGATTGAGAAAAAAGTGGACCATCTGCACAGAGTTCAGAAAATAATTGTGCAGGATTGCATCAACATTCACTGGAAAGAACAACTTGAGAATAATCTAAGAAGGAATAATTTGAGATTTTTGAATTTTCCTAGTGTCCCTCACTTATCACCTAGGGACTTACTTAATATATGGGTGACATCTTTAAAATCCCCACAGAAGCGACCCCCCCCCCCCCCCCAGTATATTATTTGTGATGTAAAAAGAGAGAAGTTGAAGATCAAGCAGAGGGGGGAGGTGATGTAGAGGGGCATTTTTTATATGATGTCGAAGTCAGACTTGGAACGTTTTGCGCTAAGTGTCCCAAATCCAAATAGCAAATGTAACCATATTCGAAAAAAGAAAAACAATTTATTTTAAAATACCATTTCAAACAAGGTTTTGTGCCTTGTGTGTTTATCTTTTTAGGATATTTTTGTAAAAAAAAAAAAACTGCACAAGTTAAGAACACACAAAATCAAGTCACTTTTATTGTAGGAGGGGCCAAAACATTTTTAACAAAGTGGAAAGGGGCACCCTAGGGAACATTACTGTGGACTTCATATAAATGCTCCCAGGTACACATCTCACCGTTCTCCCTTATCTACTGAGCCCTCCAAAACCCACTACCCCCAAATGTACACCACTACCATAGCCCTTATGGGAGAAGGGGGCACCTATATGTGGGTACAGTAGGTTTTTAGTGAGTTTTGAAGGTCTCACATTTTCCACCACAAGTGTAACAGGTAGGGAGAGGTATGGACCTGGGTCCACTTGTCTACAGTGCATTGCACCAACCACTAGACTACTCCAGGGACCTGTATGCTGCTCTAATGGACCTGGCTATAAAACGCCTGACATACCCCTTGTGATTTGGACGCTCTGCAGACAAATTGCATAGATAAACGTCTGCAAAGCAGGTTTCAAAAATACTGATTGCAGCTCCTTGTGACTCTGGGCAGGTCACTTAACCCTCCATTGCCCCAGGTACAAATAAGTACCTAAGCCGCATTGAGCCTGCCATGAGTGGGAAAGCGTGGGGTACAAATTAAAAAAAATTGTCCAAATGCTGCTCTATGACACTTTTGGCCTTTTTTCTTTTTCGAAAATGAGCCCCTTTGTCACCATCTGTGTCACCGATAGCTTGAATGTTTCAGAAATGTTAGGAACCTCTTTAGACACTTTGAAAGATAGAGCGACTCTACTGGTCTCTTTGCTTTTGAGATGCTGCCCCTGCAGTAGTCGCTTGTGGGCAGCCCTGTGCTTAGGGTGGTTCTGCTGCCAGTTTGATCCAGGAAGCAATCAACATTGGAGCCCAGCCATCTAAGCAGGCATTAGCTGAGCCCTTAGCGGAACCATCACTGGAGAACATTTGGAGAGTCCTCCAGAAGTTGGATACATCCGTTGAGAAATCCATGAGAGGGAGAGGAGTTCGCTCTAATCACAGCACTGAAACCGTACTAGTCACGCTCATGACCAAACTCAATCAATTGATAGCAAACGGCAACAATATTCTACTGTAACAATTTGACATTTCAAGTGCATTTGACATGGTTGACCATGGAATTTTACTACACATCCTCGAATACTTCGGAATCGGAGGCAACGTTCTCAATTGGTTCAAAGGGTTCCTCACTACACGCTCATATCAAGTGACATCAAAGTCGACTACATCAGCTACATGGATACCTGAATGCAGAGTTCCACAGGGATCCCCCCTCTCACGGCAATATTCAACCTAATGATGACACCCTTGGCCAAACTACTATTGAATCAGAACCTAAACCCATATATATTCGCTGATGATGTAACGATCTTCATCCCATTCAAACAAGATCTAAGGGAAATCACCAATGAAATCAAGCAAAGCCTACATATTATGAATTCCTGGGCAGATGCATTTCAGCTGAAGCTCAATGCAGAGAAAACCCAATGTCTGGTACTAACCTCGCAATACAACAAGAATAAATTTACCACCATCAACACACCTAAACTAAATCTACCAGTTTCGGACTCCCTAAAAATCCTTGGAGTCACTCTTGATCGACACCTAACACTTGAGAACCATGCAAATAACATAACTAAAAAGATGTTTCATTCAATGTGGAAACTAAAAAGAGTTAGACCATTTTTCCAAGAACTGTCTTCCGCAATCTGGTACAATCATTGGTACTCAGTCATCTGGACTATTGTAACTCACTCTACGCTGGCTGTAAAGAGCAAATACTTAAAAAAACTCCAGACAGCCCAGAATACAGCAGCCAGACTAATATTTGGCACACCAAAATACGAAAGCGCGAAACCCCTGTGGGAAAAACTACACTGGCTCCCACTAAAGGAACGCATCACGTTCAAACTTTGCACCCTAGTCCATAAAATCATCCATGGTAACGCCCCAGCCTACATGTCAGACCTGATAGATCTACCACCCAGGAACGCAAAAAGATCCTCTCGCACATTCCTTAATCTTCATCCTCCCAAGTGCAAGGGTCTGAAATACAAATCAATGCATGCATCTACCTTTTCCTATACAAGCACGCAGCTCTGGAACGCGTTGCCACGTAACCTGAAAATGGTCTATGAACTAACCAATTTCCGCAAACTATTGAAAACCTATCTCTTCGACAAGATATATTACAAAAATCAACATGTGTAACGGTATAATCTAACATGTGTAACTGTATAATCTTTAAAACTTCCAGACTGTCTTATAATGTCCTTCTGCTTTGACACCTTCATGTATTTCTCCACCATGTAACACAAAACCCTCTGTAAACCAAATGTATCTTCACTGCTATTTCCAGTATCCATGACGAATTGTAAGCCACATTGAGCCTGCAAAGAGGTGGGATAATGTGGGATACAAATGCCATAAATAAATAAATAAATATCTGCTCTAGCGAGTAAGTTTGATGATTTATCTAAGACTTTGCTGTTACAAAAAAGGAGTTTTCAGACCATATTGGTTCTATTAAATCTGAAGTCATAATTTTGCAAGGTATCTCCTCTACTTTAAAGAATAAAAACCTGATTCATTGAAAGATTGAAAAATTTAATAGAAGACTGAATTTACGTTTTCTAAATTTCCCTAAAGCCCCTGGGATCTCACCAGCTGATTGCTTCAAAAAATATTTACATGAAGTTTTAAAGTTTCCCCTGGAATCAATATCTCCTCTAATAAAATTTACTATATACCTATTAAATCTGCTAGAGACCCAGAAGAGATGGGGATACAAGAGGAACAACAAGGGAATTTAGATGTGTCAGCATTATTAGAATCTTCTTTAAATTAAAAATCAGAGCGTTTGACCATGATTGCCTCCTTTGTTTTTGAACAAGATCTTGAGGGCCCTTTTATTAAGCCGCGGCAAAAAGTGGCTTGCAGTAGTGCAAGTCTTTTGGGCGCAAGTTGGGCCAGTTTTTGCCGCATCCTGGAAAAAGGGCCTTTTTATAAGGGGCTGGAAAATGGACGTGCAGCAAAATAAAAACCAGCGCACGTCAATTTTCGGCCTGAGACCTTACTGCCACCCATTGACTTAGCGGTAAGTGATTGACAAAATCAAAGGAGCTTGGATCTGAAATGGCTGGGGCTATAAGAGATCCGATAGCCCATAATATGTTTATCTGATGCCTCCTTGTGCCTTTTAGAATTTATTTAGCTTGTAGAATTATTTTCGTATACTGCCACTTATGAAACCTAAATAGTAGCAAGATTCATGCTACTGATCCCAGGGACAAGCATTGGCTTTCCCCATGTCTATCTCAATAGCAGACTATAGACTTTTCCTCCAGGAACTTGAATAAACCATTTTTGAACCCAGGTACACTAACCGCTGAAACCATATCCTCTGGCAATGAGTTTCTGAGCTTAACTATTCATTGAATGAAAAAATATTTCCTCTTATTTGTTTTAAAAGTATTCCCATGCAATTTCATGGTCTCTGTACTTTTTGAATGAGAGAAAAAAGGATTCATCTCCACCCGTTCACTCAGGATTTTGTACACCTCAATCATATCCCCCCCCCCCCCCTCAGCCGTCTCTTTTCCAAGCTGAAACGCCCTAACCTCTTTAGCCTTTCCTCATACGGGAGCAGTTTTATCCCATAATTTCGGTTGCTCTTCTTTGAACTTTTTCTAATTCTGCTATCTTTTTGAGATATGGCGACCAGAATTAAATACAATACTCAAGGAGTGGTCACACTATGGAGCAATACAGAGGCATTATAATATTCTTTGTTATATTTTCTATACATTTCCTAATAATTCCTAGCATCCTGTTTGCTTTTTTGGCCGCCACCACACACTGGGCAGATTTCAGTGTATTATCTAAGATGACACCTAGATCTTTTTCTTGGGTGCTGACTCCTAAGCTGGATCTTAGCATCAAGTAACTATGATTTGGATTATTTTTCCCAACATGCATCACTTTGCATTTGTCCACACTAAATTTTATCCACCATTTGGATGCTCAGTCATCCAACTTCCTAAGGTCTTCCTGCAATTTTTCACAATCCACATGTGTTCTAACAACTCTGAATAGTTTTGTGTCATCTTCAAATTTAATCACCTCACTCGTTCCCATTTCCAGATCATTAAAAAAATATGTTAAATAGCGCCAGACTCAGTACAGATCTATGATGCCCTCCACTATTCATCCTCCTCCACTGAGGGAATTGGCTGTTTAACCCTACCCTCTGTTTTCTATCCATCAACCAATTCCTAATCCACAACAGAACATTGCCTCCTAGCCCACGACTCTAATTTTCTCAAGAGTCTTTCATTAGGGACTTTGTCAAACGCTTTCTGAAAATCTAGATGCACTACATCGACTTGTTCACCTTTATTTACATGTTTATTCACACATTCAAAGAAATTAAGCAAATTGGTGAAGCAAGACTTCCCTTGGCTGAATCCATATTGACTATGCCCCATTAAACCATGTTTGTCTATGTGTTCAGTGATCTTTATAATAGCTTCCACTATTTTGCCCAGCACCGATGTCAGGCTTACTGGTCTATAATGTCCAGATCACCCGGATCCCTTTTTTAAAATAGGCGTTACACTGGCCACCCTCAAATCTTCAATTTTAACGACAGGTTACAAATCACAGTAGATCTGCAATTTGATATTTGAGTTCTTTCAGTACCCTAGGGTGTATACTATCTAGTCCAGGCTCAGCTAAAAAGGTTAGGATTTTAATCGGGCATGGATGTTGTTTAAAAATACCATTTTGGAGGGGATCACGTGACGCCATGAACAGGAGCGGCTGCTGAAAAACCCGCTCCTGCCGGATTACCCGCTAAACCCTCAAAAACTGGGGAATTAGCTTGCAACGAACCACCAAATTTACACCTACAACACAGGAACTTACGGTGAAGAGTTCCAGCTGACCAAAACGCAGCGAAACCCTATGGCGGCAAAGACTCTTCGAAGAGACAAAGAAAAGACGCGAGGCGGCGAGGAGAAAATGGCGGCCCCGCCGAGCCCGCCCGCGCACACTGTAAGTTCGGTGTGGGTGGCGGAGGTGGTAGCGGAGGTGACGAACGCTATGGAGCCGCTGCTAGATAAGCGCCTGGGGCCCATTGACAACAAACTATCTCAGGTCCAGGAAAACTTGGGACAATTAAACAAGGAGCTGACGGAATTTCAGCAGAGACACGGGGCCCTGGAGGATAAAGTACAAAAAATAGAGGAAGACAATAAAAAACTCAGAGCCCAAGTGGAGGCATATGAAGAGAAGCTGGAGGACCTTGAGAACAGGTCTCGTAGAAACAATCTAAGATTTGTGGGGCTGCCTGAGGCTATAGAAACTACTAACTTAAGAGCTTTTATAGAAAACTGGCTAGCAGAACAGCTGCAGCTTCCGGAGGATCTCGGCGCCATCCAGGTGGAAAGAGCGCACCGGGTGGGACCCAGGCATTCAGACAATGCGAGGCCGCGAGTGGTGATCTGCCGTTTGCTGAATTTTGTACACAAAGAGGCTATAGTGCAGGCCTTGAGGAAGGATCGGGAGTTACGCTATGGAAACAAGAAAGTGCTTTGTTTTCAGGACTACTCCACGGCAGTGGCGATGCAACGAAGGAAGTTTTCCCCGATTTGCACGAAGCTGTTTGAAAAGAAGATTAGATTTGCCTTACAGTACCCGGCGAAACTGCGGGTAACTTATCAGGCGGAGATAAAAACCTTCACTGCCGTGGAACAAGCGCAGGCCTTTCTGAGTTCGCTAGAGGAACGCTGAACATAAGATATCAGGGGATTTATAAATGACCCATGAAGGAGTGCTGAAGACCGAACAGCCTTCCAGGGCAAGGATTACAAATGGTTACTGTTAGAAGTTGGATTATTAATGACTGTTACAGCAGTAGAATACTGCATGTTATCTGTTGATTCCAATATGCAGACTCAGCAAATGCTTATACATTAAGAGAAAGAGTGCAATGCACCATTGATTAAAATAAACCTAGCATATGAGCACCCCTGGGGGGAGTTAACATGGAATTGAGAGGCATGAGGAGTTGGCAACTGGGCCTCACCAGAGAGAATAATCTTCCGTTCTGTGGGAAGCAGACGAGACGACCTTGGTTTAAGAATATGGAATCCGACGAAATGAGAGTGCTGGTGGGGACGCAGGACTTTCAAGATATCGACAGAAGTGGTTGCTACCCCGCAAAGCAGTGGAGATCTGCTGAGGAATCAGAGGCAGAGGTTTTGTGACATGCAAGTTATTAATATATAGGTTATGTGAGCACCCCCTTTTATCTTCATATTTCTGTTATAACTGTAAGGGAATTAAGGGGGTGGTTGAGGTGGTAATGGCTTACAAGAGGGTGAAGGGGTAAGAGGCGTTATATGTGATGGTCCCGTTTGGGGACAGGGGAAGTTCAAATGAGGGGTTGGGATTAGAGGGGGGGAGGGGAGCTGTAGGGGTGAGGGTGGGGGGGGGGGGGTTAGAGACTGGGGGGACGCAGGGACCTGGAGGTTTTGTTTAATAAGGTTTTGGAAAGGAAGAAGATGGAACATGTTAGGAATAGGAGGGGGTGGTGGCTGGGACACCCCTCTTCTAGGCAAGAGAGATATAGATCTCAAGGACTGGTATCTCACGAGAACTGGGAACCCTGAGAGTTGTGACGTGGCATGTAGGAGGGATCACGTCTCCCATTAAGCGTACTAAAATATTACAACACTTGCAGAGAAACAAAGTAGACATAGCTCTGTTGCAGGAGACCCACTTATCAGCAGTGGAGCATGCCAAATTACGTACCTGGTGGGTGGGGGAATGTGTCTCCGCAGAAGCTCAGGGGAAAAAAGGAGGGGTTGCCATCTTGTTCAGAAAAGGGATAGTTGACAAATTGGAAGTACGATTCACTGACCCGGGAGGGAGATTTTTGATATGTGAGGTTATCATAAACCGCCAAAAGGTGTTGTTTGGGAATGTATATGCCCCGAATCAATATGACAGGAAGTTTTATAGGATGCTTACCTTAAGATTGTTACGACATAACACTTTGCCTGTGATACTGGGCGGAGATTTCAACACAGTGATGGATCCTTTGATGGACAGTACAGGGGCCCGGAGACAGAATCTTGTCCAGGAGAATAGGGGGCTGCCCAATCTTTGTCGACAGATGGGGCTGGTAGACGTTTGGCGGACACTTGACCCACAAGGAAGGGATTATACGCATCTATCCCGAGTACATGAAACGCAAGCCCGAATTGATTATTTGCTGGTCTCAGAGCAGCTCTTTGGCTCAGTGATGAGCTCGGTAATAGGCGCCACTGTAATCTCGGATCATGCCTGGGTGGAAATGTGCTGGTCACCCGGGGGGGAACAAAGAGGATATGGTAGATGGGCGTTTCCAATAGAACTCTATAGGGATCCAAACTTTAAGGCGTCCATACTTCAAAGTTGGCGGGATTATAAATTACATAATGAAATACATGCTAATGATCCAGTTCTCTACTGGGAGTCAGCTAAGGCAGTACTCCGTGGAGAAATTATCAGCTATATGGCACATAAACGTAAAGCCCGACTTAAAGAAATATTACGACTTAGTCAGCTAGTGTGCAAAGCTCGGAGATACTATGGTCGCCAACCCTCCCTAGAGAATAAACAACATTTACTATCTCTGCAAACGGCATTAAATGTAGCCCTCCATCAAAAAGCTGTGAAATCGCAGAATTATTACAAATATCAGCTTTATAGGCATGGCAACAAAGGGGGGAGGCTGGCACGGCTGATAGCGGCTAAACAAGGGAAAGCTAGGGTTCTCACTATGAAGGGAGGACAGGGGACAAGAGTCTCCACAGATCAAGGAATCAGTGAGATCTTCTATAACTATTATAAAGAGCTATATGGAATCCCAACAGATGAAGGTTTGTCGGGGGACCTGTATCTAGAGCAGTTACAGCTGCCAAGTCTCACTCCACAAGAGGAGCAGAAGCTCAACAATCCCATCACAACAGAGGAGGTGCTGCTGGCCATTAACCAAAGCCAGCTGTTTAAAACGCCGGGGGTGGATGGTTATAGGGCGGAATTTTACAAAATAATGGGGGAAGAGATAATAGACCCTTTAACTGCAATGTTCAACACTTTAATAGATCAAGAACAGGTGCCTCCAGATCTAAATACTGCCTGTATTATTGTAATCCTAAGAAAGGAAGAGACCCGGAATTAGCAGCATCTTATAGGCCTATTTCACTCCTGAATTTTGAGGTCAAACTAATGGCTAAGATCATGGCAAACAGATTAGCGAAAACTTTGCCGGAATTAATACACGATGCCCAAGTAGGGTTCGTAAAGGGAAGGACAATCGCAAAAAATGTCCGCAGAGTGTTGACCTCCTTGGAAGCTAGCAAAAGAGGGAACAAACAGTCTGTATTAATAAGCTTTGACGCAGAAAAAGCGTTCGATCGGGTCCATTGGGAATTTCTATACGCGGTCCTTCGAAAATACGGATTCTCAGGGAGATTTTTGTCAGGGATCAAAGCATTATATTCGACACCGAGGGCCCGCATACTAGTCAATGGGTTTGTAACATCAGACTTTGCAATAGGCAGAGGAACGCGACATGGATGCCCTCTATCGCCCTTACTGTTTGTGCTAACGTTGGACCCTTTATTAAGGGACATAATGAGACAGCCTGCAGTAGCAGGGATGGAGATAGGAAAAGAGGCATTTAAGGTGGCAGCTTTTGCCGATGATATTTTGGTTCATCTGACGAATCCGCAAGAATCTTTAAGTGCATTACTGGAGATCGTTTCGGAATATGGAGACTATGCGGGGCTCCGGTTAAATCTTGACAAGTCAGAGGCTTTGGCCTCGTCAGAGGAGGTCTGGAGATGTTGGAGAGGAGAATTTCCTCTAAAAAAGGGCGCAAACCTCTTTTAAATATTTAGGAATTTTGTTACCCATGGATACTTCTCGTTTACACGAGTTAAATATTAAGTGGTTGCTGGAGGAGACCAGGAAGGTGTTACAGGGTTGGATGGATTTGCCACTGTCACTGCTGGGTAGAATAAATCTCATAAAGATGGTGCTGTTTCCGAGGTGGCTCTATGTACTGCAGACAATACCAATTTGGTTATATCGGAAAGACCTTCAGAGATTCTATGCTTTAGCATCGAACTTCTGTTGGAGAGGTAGGAAACCACGGATTCGATTCTCCCACCTGATTGGCAGTTGGAGCCGTGGCGGGATGGGAATGCCTGATCTAGCGCTCTATAATCAGGCATGTCAGCTACGTCACTTAGGAGATTGGTTCCTGGGTACACAACGTTATACCAATTGCGCTGGAGAAGGCGTATTTTGAACCCTACTGGCTTTTTTCATTGCTACATCATAAAACCGGTAATATCCCAGAAAGACTACGTAAGAGTGTGATGTTAAGACCACTTCGAGAGGTGTGGAGAAGGCTTGTACGTAGGCTTGGAGGTGATCCGACGGTGACGGATCAACTCACCATTTGTGGGAATAGTGAGTTTTTGCCTGGGATGTCGAGCAGACATTTTGCTGATTGGGTGAGTCGGGGGGTAACATGTTTGGCACATCTGGTGGGCGAAGATGGGCAGCCCCTCTCAACTGCAGACTTGTTAAATAAGGTGGGGGATTCCTGGGGCAATAGATTTGCCATAAGACAAATACAACATTATATGGCTTCACTACCGGGGGCTTCCTTGTCAGGTCAATTGGGGGGCAAAATTCAAGATTTTTTCAATTCAGGGGGCGAGGGAGAGGTCACTGTCTCTCTGCTTTGTAAAACATTAACTAGATGGCAACCCCCCAGAGAATATGGATCAATGAGGTGTGCATGGGAGAGGGAGCTGGGAATGACACTGGAGTCTTGGAATATACCAAGGACAGTGGCGCGCATACCCCTGTTGGTATCGGATGCCCGATTGGAGAATGTGCATACCGATGTATCCATAGGGGATATGTGACAGCGACCCAACTAGCGCATATGGGAGAGGACCGTAGCCAAACTGTCTTAAGTGTGGAGTGAGCCCAGGTACGCTGCTGCATATGTTCTGGAGTTGTCCCGCATTGCAAAGATTTTGGACTCAGGTTCGAGGCTTCTGGGAAGGACGACTGGGGATTAAGATCCTGGGGAATGTTGAGCAATTAATCTTAGATCTTCCGGGGTCCTTTAGAGGTCAAAACCGCTTTACAACTCTGATGCTTCGTAAGATGTGTTTAATAGCTAGGAAATGTATTCTACAGTATTGGACGGTTAAAGACCCTCCCGCATACTGGCACTGGAGAAATCAGTTGCATCAGCTGGTTTCTTGGGAGGCTAGTGAGATTAGACTCTCGCAGAGAAAGAGAGTGACGTTTCTGGCTCTCTGGGGTCCCTACTTACACATCTTAAGCCCTAGAGGTCGGAGTCTACTTCTTAATGCAGGTTGAGTTCTTCCATGAGGAATAGGTTAAGATCCTTCAGGTCTCGGGAGAAGGGGGGGGGGGGAGGGATTAGGTTGGGGGGGGAGAGGTCGGGAGGCTGGGTAGGGGGGATTTAGGAAGGTGAAAAGGTTTTGTAATTGGAAAGGTTCATTTTTGTATGCACTAGACATCTGAATTTTTATTTATTTTGGTATAAGAGATATTTGATGGAACTCTGTTACATCCTGTATAAAATGCTGGGCATAATAATTAATGACATCAAGTACTTATAAGACGCTAGATGTACTCGGTGGTTGTACTTTGATTATTACCAGAAGGGTGTGTGGGGGGACAGTCAGGTCCGGTCATCACTATATCACAGTTGAATATATAGTACAATATTAACTCACGAGAGGATGTTAACAAAGATGTCAATTCACCAGCTGTATGTTTCCCAGTTCTCCTTTGTTGCCAATAATAGCGAAACACTAATAGTAAGGGGGGGGGGGGGGGATAAAATGTGAAAAGTTTGATGACGGATAGTATTACTTTGTATTTACTGAGTACATTTTCATAACTGACTATCTGTAAATCATATTGTTGAATGGGTTTCTTTTGAATTGTCATCAATAAAAATGTTGAAATATAAAAATACCATTTTGGAAGCCCAGACCAGATGTATTTCATGTATCAATAAAGGTGGAAAGAAGAGCAAATGACAGCCAGCATGGTTAAAAGGAGAAGTGAAAGAGGCTATTAGAGCCAAAAGTACATGATTCAGAATATAGAAAAAAGATCCAAATGAAGAAAACAAGAGGCAATATAAGCACTGGCAAGCTAGATGCAAAGCATTGATAAAGAAGGCCAAAAGAGAATACGAAGAAAAACTTGCCTCGGAGGCAAAAACTCATAGTAATAACTTTTTCAGGTATATCAGAAGCAGAAAGCCCGTGAGGGAATCTGCAGGACCGTTAGAGGCTGAATGAATTTCGTTTGTCTTGGTTTTACTGAACAAAGATTTAAGAGATCTACCTTGCACCAGAGATGGTTTTCAAGGGTGGCAATGCGGAGGAACGAAATAAATCTTTTTGATTTCATTGACATTCAGAGGAAGTTATCTTGATAGTTCTGAAAGTTTGTATCTCTGAACATTTATTAGCTTTATCACCAACAATGTATCTTTATTCAGATACATGATATTTCATGTATATCTAAGTGCTATAATACCTTGTTAGATCAAAGGTACTATGCAAATCTAATGCATCATTTATCTTCCATAATAGTGACATTTCAAAATCCCTTTTCCTGTTTACTCTGTTATAGTTTTGACAGCTATTCTTTGATTCTTGCAATGCAATTAACTAATTAAAAGAGACCAAAAGAGAAAACTTATTGCTTTCTATGTAGTGAAACAAACGATTTTCAGGGAACAAAAATTATTATGAAATCAAGGTTAATGTAAAACCCTGAACATATGAAACAATAAAAAAACTAATATGAACTTTATTTATCATGAATGTGACATGTCCTGTTTTTCAGCACTGCTCTCTGCTAGCAGACAGTACTATACCATGTGTATAATTCCTTACCATTCTGAGGCAAGAGATAATGAGCCTGGCTAATGGCCCATTGCTGGTGTTCACCAGGGGAAAGGGAACAGAAAGTTGGACATTAAGGTGTTGTAAACGCTCCTTCTTGGCAGTCAGGCTCATTATCTGTTCTTGAAGTTGCTGGTTTTCTTTTTGGAGTGAGTGCAGTGCTTTAACATCTCTACAACTGTAAGAAAATAAAAGAACAAATGAGTAAGAGAAAGAGGAAATGGAGAGAAGAAAGGACAAAATAGAGAACAATTTCATATTTATTACTAGCATGGTCACAGGGGTAAAATATTTATTAGCTAGGCAGACATATGGAGCCTAGTATTTAAAAGCACTTATGCAGCTAGCAACAAGACTGATTGCATAGGGCAGTGTTTCCCAAACTGTGCGCCTTGGCACCCCAGTGCACTGTGGTGAACTCACAGGGGTGCCACAGGGCATAGATAGGAATTTATGCCAAGCACTGGAACAAATGTTGGAGCAGGGAACGCAACTCCCAACACCCCCCCCCCCCCCCATCAACAATCCTTACGAGTCTATGTGTACTGGCATAGCAGTCTCAATGTGAGCTGCACATGGCTGCGGAAAGCTATCGATCACAGCTCAGCTGTGATTGGTCACGAGCCTGTCTGGTTCCTAAAAGGGTGATCCTGATTGGGAAGCAAGGTGTGAGGCTTGCTGTTTCTCAATCAGGATCGCCATTTTAGGTGCCAGAAAGGCTCCGTGACAATCACAGCTGGGCTGTGATCAGTCGCTTTACAGTCTTCTGTGTGATTCTGAGGAAGGAAGCTGATCTGAACAGACCACACATTATTGGGTAAGAATCCATGATTGGATGTCGAACAGATGTTTGTTTTGAAAATGATAAAAATTTAAATTGCAGTAGGATTTTAAACATTCTGGCACGGTTCAGAGAGAGAAAAGCCCATTTCACACCCACATACCTCCTTCCCGTCAGAGGCCACATGCAGACCTCCAGATTAACCCCAGTATTGTTTCTTAGGCTTGATAGATATTTTTGAAGAACAAGCAAAGTTTTCCCCAAGTGAGTGATGCAATATAAAATAAATAAAATAAATAATTTCAAATTACTTCTCAGACAAAGAAGAAAGACAGAGCCTTGCAGTAGGAGAGACAGTATGGGGCTATTTAATAAGTAAGGTTTGGTACATGGGTGGGAGATGAAGATGGGATAGGGCTTTAGTTCTGTCACTAAGTTTGGGTTATAGATTATTCATGTTTTATATGTTTATAACTTTTGATTTGTATTTGATTCTCTACCAAACGCCTGAAATCTACGAATAATCATCTAGAATTCTGAAAAAAACCTAAAAACCCACCTGTTCAAGAAGGCATACCACACAGTATCTGACATAAACACTGAATAATTAAATATGGCATTTAATCAGGAAACGGACAGTTTCAACCCCGACGCATGATCACACCCTAACATTTTTGTCTGTATCACCCCAACCTATTTACCAATACTTCTTTACTGTACTTGTCACTGTAATAGTACCCCTATACTGTATTTGTTCACACTGGAGTCTGTAACCACTTCTCCAGAACTATGTAAGCCACTTGCCTACTAATAAGTGGGAAAAGGTGGGATATAAACGTAACACATAAATAAAACTAGCTGTGTCTATTTGTTTTGGAGTAGGATAGTATAGATATGTGAAGTGAAATGAAATTTTACTCTGAAATTCAATGGGGCTGTTATCAGTGCTGTCTACATATGTTTTGCTGTCTTTGGACATGATGTGTGGCGGAGGGTGGGGGGGTAGAGACCTGTGTGGTGGGGATAGGGCTAGATTGGCGGGGGGCTGGGGTGGAGACCTGTGTGGCCGGGGGGGGGGGGGGGGGGGGAGCTGTGGCTCAAAAAATGCTCAGACACCAATGGGTGCTGTGAACCGAAAAGGTTTGGCAACCACCTGGCATAGGGGGTAATTTTACAAAAGATAGGACACCAAATGTGTGCTGAGAAGAAATGTTTGTACATTTAAACCTTGGTGTGCACAAGTATGCACCATCAAAAGGGCACGTTTGGGGTAAAGAAGTCACAGCACAGACACCGCTGGGGGCACTATGTGGTTGCCAAGATCTTTTCGTAAATGCAAGACGGTGTGTGCCCCTCAGTGGAAGTTACTCTCTACTACTGGGACAAACTATTTCCGGGGGCAGGTGTGTGCTGTCCCGCATGACACCAATTGCTTACAACCCTTTGTTTCTGCCGGGGAATACTACGGGAGTCTTCACTCGGTGGTAGCGAAGGTTGGGTCAACTGTTTGATAATAATAACTCTGTACTAACATTTGCGGCACTAAAGGCTGGATTCCCCGTGGTGGAGGGCGAAGAGTTTGCATAGCGTCAGTTGTCGCATTTCCTCCCATAATGCAGCAACCAGAAAGGTCATTCAGCGGCAATCACTCCCCCTTGAAGAGATATGTGAAAAATTAACTGGATCCCGAGGGCTCATTGGGAGACTATATAGATGTGTCAGCGCACAGGCATCCAGGACATAGTAGCCACAGGCGGGTGTGGGAAAGGAGTTAGGAAGGACCATGGAGGAAGCAGAATGGGAGCGTATAGAAAAAGGGTGGCGGGTGTTTTTAAACATGTACCGCTCAAAGAAAATGCAGTAAAGGTATTATATAGGTGGTACCTTACCCCAGACCGACTCCAGCGAATATACCCGACGACAGTGGGGCTATGCTGGGGGGGTGTGGCCTGAGGGGAACCATGGGACATATATGGTGGCGTTGCCTTAAAGTTAAGGCATTTTGGAAGGCAGTGCAAGATAGACTCCAGGGTTGGTTGGGATGCTCGATCTTAGCCATTAATTCCTTGATCTTGGCTTTTGCACTGCTTTTGAATGTCACACTAAATTCTAATAAGGCTTATCAAGCAGCCCTGCTTCTGCAGGTGCTCAGCAACAAGGCCATCATCAGATTTTTAGGCCTAGTCAGTGCTTTTCAGCAGTTTAAGCTATATAACTCGGCCCACCACTATTCCAGTGGATGGGTCTCAAGCTGGGACACATATTAACAATACCCTGGGTCCCTGAGGTGTTTCTTTTCTCTGCACCGGTGAGAGGACTGACATCTTGTCAACAGCAGTTGCTGAGACAGGTGACAGCAGTGGCCAGAGTGACAGTAGCGTTGCATTGGAAACAAAAAAACAGTCCCCTCAATTACAAGATGGCAAAACAAATTAAAATATGTGTGTGAAATGGAAAGGCTCATAGCAACACGAAAACATCGGACAGGTCAATGGCACTCAATATGGCAGTTCTTTGTAAATGCAGTTAACTAGAAAAAGAGAGAGAATGTAGTTTATGAGTGTGGAGGACCAGAGAAAGCATTGGGGGAAAGGGAAAGGGGAGGGACTCGGGGGGGGGGGGGGGGGTGGAGTCGGAGGGGAGAGAGGGGAGGGCAATAGGTAGGGAACGGAGGTCACTCATAAATAATAATTAAAAAGTTGAAGTATATCTGTATTTGATTATGCATGGCAAACTCTATTGTGTATTCTTTGTTATGTAATTGGCACATTGCTATGTGCAAATTTGTATTGAGAATGTGTTAGGTACGCTATGTTCAGAATTAACAATGTTCAATAAGACTTCTAAAAATTAAAAAAAAAAAAAAGAAGTCACAGCCAGTCACAGCTCTGTGAGTTGAGGAAGATAAGAGTTAGCATATGCATGAAACCCAGCAGACCCCAGGTTTCCCATAAATTCTTCAAATTTGGTGAATTATGTTCCCAAGTCTCTCTTAACCTGCTTGTACATAGCTGCTCACCTGTAAATAATGTATAGACAGGATCTTTATTCTGCAGACCAAACTTTTCTCTCAAATTCATAACTTCCTCAAATCCTTCTTTCCCTTTGTCCCAACTGGTTTAAACCCACTGCTTCCCAACTTCTGAATTCCTATAGATATTCTCTAATACAACCTCTCTGGGGTCAATATTCAACCAATTTAAAAGGCCAGGAGAGGCTCCTGGCCATTTAAATCACTTCACTGGGTCTAATCGGCAGGGCTGGTCTGAGACGGAAGCGGCTGCACAGGGATCCATGCTCCAAGGGGCTCTGCGGCCCTGTGATGACCTCTGCCTTGGAACTCTCTGCCCCATACCTAAAAGTGCATCCGTGTTTCTGCAGAGTTGGCAGGCACCGGTAGCGATTTGCATAGCCCATCGGCCGCCAAGTCCAGAGACTGCTCTCTGCTGCATCCCATCGCCATTTGATGTCACCTCCTGCTTGCACAAGGGCGGGATGCAGCAGAGAGCAGACTCTGCGTTTGGCAGCCGATTGGCTATCCAAATTGCTGCTGCCCGCAAAAAAATATGACAGATATTTATATGGTCCCATTTATGAACTAATCCTGGCCGCTTAAGTGCAGAATATCAGCACTTAAGTGGTGAAGTACTGACTACACCCCTGGAACACCCCAAGGTAGCCGGTTTTTGAGTTCGGTGCTAACTGTAATATTCAGTAGCACTTAGTTAAGTGCTGCTGAATATTAGCGGCTAGCCCTGACCAAGCGATTTTAACTAGTCAGTGGCCAGCTAAATTGTTTTGAATATCGGGCAGTCAGTGTTTTATTTTGGATCTATGAACTGGATTGTTACAAATGGATTTGCATTATGTTCAATATAAGAGGAAATGTGAACTTCTATTTTGTTTTGTTTTTAATTTCTCCAGTGTTACGTGAGTTTGACTTCTTGAGGTTCCGAGTTCAATTTTGTCTTTGTATTTCTATTTCTAATTTTGTGATCCTTTGATATGTATTTGGTGAGGATCTGTCTGTGCTTTGCGTGTTCTGTTCTTGCTGTTTGAATCATAGGATTTATGTTGCTATTGCCCAGATGACTGAGAATCAGAATATTTTTTCTGTTTAGTGACTTCCATAGAGAAATTTCCTTGTTCTGATCTGTATCTGTTGTTGGGGGGAGCGGGGGTTGGATGTTTGAGGATGCAGAGCATGTTAACATTTAACTCATAATAACTGTTATACAGTATCAGATCATAGGTCTGTGAAGGTCATGTATCAGTGTGTCATGTATGTAAGCATTGTCTGTCAGGTGTGTCCCAAACTGCAAAAAGGTTGAGAACCACTGCCCTAATGTATTTAGAAAACAAAACATGCAGATCATTCCAAATATTTACCCGGCTGCAGTGCTAGCATAATTTTAATTACTTTGTAAAGCTCTTGAAAGTGTTTTTCTCCACTGGTTAATATGATTTTAGAGTTAATACTTAGAAAACAAATTTTCAGCCATGCTGCATTAAAATGAGTGAAACGTGGAGGGGCATAATCGAAAAGGACGCCCAAGTTTTGCTGAGGACGTCTTCGCAAAACGTCCCGGTGGAGGGGCGGGGAAACCCGTATTCTCCGAGGACAAGCAGGCTGCTTGTTCTCACGACTGGGTGACGTCCAAGGCAGCCCCTACCAACCGGAACAAAACTTTGCGGGCGGTCCCGCACGCAGTGCACCGACTTACCGCCTTGTGCGCGACCGTTCCCGCTCAGTCTTTTCTTTTCCGCGCTGGAGAGAGCCGCGTTTGTCTCTCTCTCTGTCAGTCCCGGAAACCGGACGCGCCTTAGACGCGAGTTTTCTTCGTTGTTTTTCTTCGTTTTTTTTTCTTTTGCTCTGTTTCTTTAAAAAAAAAAAAAAGAAAAGCTTTTTCTTTTACTCCCCTCGTACTTTTAGTGGGGGGCGCCTCGTTGCGGCCTTGTGGCCGCGCGGTCGATTTATTTTTTCGGGTGTGCTTTTTACCGCCCACCATCGCCGACTTTGACTTCGCGATGCGATTTTTCCGTTGATGTCCTCGAAGGTCCCGAGTGGATTTAAGAAGTGTGGTCGGTGCGGCCAGCATATCTCGCAGACTGACACTCATGCTTGGTGCCTCCACTGCCTCGGGCCGGAGCACGATACCAAGACGTGCACCTTGTGTCTCGGTTTACGGAAATGGACACAGGTGGCGAGGCAAGTTCTTCGGGACCGTCTTTTTGGAACTTGCGCCGGCCCCTCGATGTCGACTTCGACGGCATCGGTGTCGACGGCCGGATCTCCGACGGCACCGACCCCAGGAGCACAGGTTCCGTTGGCCCGCCGGTCTTCCGGAGATGGCAGGGGTGAGCGGCCCGCACGGGCAATCGGCCCCGGTCACTCCCTCTACCAAGGGCCATCGGGACCGAACCCTGTCGGAACACGATCCCCGAGGCCGAGGGGGATCTACCTCCTCCTCTTCGGTGCTGCCGAGTGCCGATGACGGGCACTGGAAGAAGGACTAAAAGCACCGTCATCGGTTCGCCCACGGCAGCATGTGGCTACCAGCTCCGGCTCCAGAGATGACTCGACGCGAGGAAGCGGGAAGCGCGGGAGGAGCGTCCCCCTTGTGGATAGCGGTATCGCTACGTCAGGGCACGAACACTTCGGTGTCGTCTCCTGGACCCGAGCAGATTCCGGCACCGGCACCCTCCACCGGCCCCTCGCCTTCCGACAGTGGGCCTTGACGAGTGCCTGCGAGCCATCCTTCCCGGGATCCTGGAAGGGCTGATGGGCCAGACTGTGCCGGCGCGGGGTTGCTTGCGCCCCCGGGGCCGTTGATGGAGGCGCTGGCGTGCTCTAGCCCGGTGCCGAGGGCCTTCGACGCCCTGACCGCCACGCAGGTGGAGTCCCCATCGACGTCGATGGAGGGAGCTTCATCCCCGCCGGCACGGGAGTCCACCACTCGACGACGCCACCGAGGACTCGGTGCCTCGAAGTCGAGCCGGGCCCGGTTGAGGTCTGAGCTACAGGAGCTCATGTCCGACAGTGAGGAAGAGGCCTCGTGGGGGGAGGAGGAGGACCCCAGATATTTCTCCTCAGAGGAGTCCTGTGGGTCTTCCCTCCGATCCCACTCCTTCACTGGAGAGGAAGCTCTCTCCCCCTGAGAGCCTCTCATTTGCCTCCTTCGTCAGGGATATGTCTATCTGCATTCCCTTTCCTGTGGTTTCTGTGGATGAGCCGAGGGCCGAGATGCTCGAGGTCCTCGACTATCCATCACCACCTAGAGAGTCCTCCACGGTACCGTTGCACAATGTCCTCAAAGAGACACTGCTTCGGAACTGGTTGAGACCTTTACCTAATCCCACCATCCCCAAGAAAGCGGAGTCCCAATACAGGATCCACTCAGACCCAGAGTTAATGTGGCCTCAATTGCCTCATGACTCGGCGGTCATGGACTCTGCTCTCAAGAGGGCACGGAGTTCGAGGGATACCGCTTCGGCGCCCCCGGGGCGGGAGTCTCGCACTCTGGACTCGTTTGGGAGGAAGGCCTACCAATCTTCAATGCTCGTGACCCGTATCCAATCTTACCAGCTCTACACGAGCATACACATGCGGAATAATGTGAAGCAACTGGCGGACCTGGTCGACAAGCTCCCCCCGGAGCAGTCCAGGCCTTTTCAGGAGGTGGTCAGGCAGCTGAAGGCGTGCAGAAAGTTCCTGTCCAGGGGTATTTATGACACCTGTGATGTGGCATCTCGAGCTGCGGCTCAAGGTATAGTGATGCGTAGACTCTCATAGCTGCGTGCCTCTGACCTGGACAACCACACCCAACAGCGGCTGGCTGATGTCCCTTGCCGGGGGGATAATATTTTCGGCGAGAAGGTCGAGCAGTTGGTGGACCAACTACATCAGCGGGAAACCGCCCTCGACAAGCTCTCCCACCGGGCGCCTTCAGCATCCACCTCTGCAGGTGGACGTTTTTCCCGGGCCCTGCAGGCTGCGCCCTACGCCTTCAACAAGCGTAGGTACACCCAGCCGGCCCGAAGGCCTCATCAGGCACAGGGACAGTCCCAGCGCGCTCGTTCCCGTCAACAGCGTGCGCCTAAGCAGCCCCCTGCGCCTCCACAGCAAAAACCGGGGACGGGTTTTTGACTGGATCCATGGGAACATAGCCGCCATCAAAGTGTCCGTACCGGACGATCTGCCAGTCAGGGGGAGGTTGAAAGTTTTTCACCAAAGGTGGCCTGTAATAACCTCCGACCAGTGGGTTCTCCAAATAGTGCGGTGCGGATACGCCCTGAATTTGGCCTCCACTCCACCAAATTGTCCTCCGGGAGCCCAATCCTTCAGCTCCCATCACAAGCAGGTACTTGCAGAGGAACTCTCCGCCCTTCTCAGCGCCAATGCGGTCGAGCCCGTGCCACCCGGGCAGGAAGGGCAGGGATTCTATTCCAGGTACTTCCTTGTGGAAAAGAAAACAGGGGGGATGCGCCCCATCCTAGACTTGAGAGGCCTGAACAAATACGTGGTCAAAGAGAAGTTCAGGATGCTTTCCTTGGGCACCCTTCTACCAATGATTCAGAAAGACGATTGGCTATGTTCCCTGGATTTAAAGGACGCATACACTCACATCCCGATACTGCCAGCTCACAGACAGTATCTCAGATTCCGTTTAGGAACACGGCACTTTCAGTACTGTGTGCTGCCCTTTGGGCTCGCCTCTGCGCCTCGAGTGTTCACAAAGTGCCTCGTGGTGGTAGCGGCGTACTTGCGCAAGCTGGGAGTGCACGTGTTCCCAAAGTCCCATCTCCAGCCAGTCCAATCTCTGGAATTCAAAGGAGCTCTGCTGAATTGGCTGGTGAAGAACATCTCAGAGGCAGGAGCCCTTCGGTCCATGCAGTGCACTATCCACCTTCTGGAGCTGCTGGGGTTTGTGATAAATTACCCAAAGTCCCATCTCCAGCCCGTCAAGTCTCTGGAATTCATAGGAGCGCTGCTGAATTCTCGGACGGCTCAGGCCTTTCTTCCCGAAGCAAGGGCGTAGAACCTTCTGTCCCTTGCTTCCCAGACCAGAGCGTCTCAGCAGGTCACGGCTCGGCACATGTTGAGACTCCTGGGTCACATGGCCTCCACAGTTCATGTGACTCCCACGGCTCGCCTTCACATGAGACCTGCTCAATGGACCCTAGCTTACCAGTGGTGTCAAGCCACCGGGAATCTAGAAGATGTCGTCCGCCTCGCCATCAGTTGCCGCAATTCACTGCACTGGTGGACCATTCGGACCAATTTGACCCTGGGACGTCCATTCCAAATTCCGCAGCCCACGAAAGTGCTGACGACGGACGCATCTCGCCTGGGGTGGGGAGCTCATGTCGATGGGCTTCACACCCAGGGACTGTGGTCCCTCCAGGAACAGGATCTTCAGATCAACCTCCTGGAGCTCCGAGCGGTCTGGAACGCACTAAAGGCCTTCACAGATCAGCTGTCCTGTCAAATTATCCAAATTCGGACAATCAGGTTGCAATGTATTACATCAACAAGCAGGGGGGCACCGGATCTCGCCCCCTGTGTCAGGAAGCCGTCGGGATGTGGCGCTGGGCCTGCCAGTTCGGCATGCTTCTCCAAGCCACATACCTGGCAGGCGTAAACAACTGTCTGGCCGATAGACTGAGCAGAGTCATGCAACCGCACGAGTGGTCGCTCCATTCTAGAGTGGTACACAAGATCTTCCGAGAGTTTGGCACTCCCTCGGTGGACCTTTTCACCTCTCAGACCAACCACAAGCTGCCTCTGTTCTGTTCCAGACTACAGGCGCACGGCAGACTAGCGTCGGATGCCTTTCTCCTCCATTGGGGGACCGGCCTCCTGTATGCTTATCCTCCCATACATTTGGTGGGGAAGACCTTACTGAAGCTCAAGCAAGACCACGGCACCATGATTCTGATAGCGCCTTTTTGGCCCCGTCAGATCTGGTTCCCTCTACTTCTGGAGTTGTCCTCCGAAGAACCGTGGAGATTGGAGTGTTTTCCGACTCTCATTTCGCAGAATGACGGAGCGCTTCTGCACCCCAACCTTCAGTCTTTGGCTCTCACGGCCTGGATGTTGAGGGCGTAGACTTTGCTTCGTTGGGTCTGTCTGAGGGTGTCTCCCGCGTCTTGCTTGCCTCTAGGAAGGATTCCACTAAAAGAGTTACTTTTTCAAGTGGAGTAGGTTTGTCGTTTGGTGTGAGAGAAAGGCCCTAGAACCTCGTTCTTGTCCTACACAGAACCTGCTTGAATACCTTCTGCACTTATCAGAGTCTGGCCTCAAGACCAACTCAGTAAGGAATAACCTTAGTGCGATTAGTGCTTACCATCATCGTGTAGAAGGTAAAGCCATCTCTGGAGAGCCTTTAGTCGTCCGCTTTATGAGAGGCTTGCTCTTGTCAAGGCCCCCTGTCAAGCCTACTGCAGTGTCATGGGATCTCAACGTAGTCCTCACCCAGCTGATGAAACCTCCTTTCGAGCCACTGAATTCCTGCCATCTGAAGTACTTGAAATGGAAGGTCATTTTCTTGGTGGCAGTTACTTCAGCTCGTAGAGTCAGTGAGCTTCAAGCCCTGGTAGCTCATGCTCCTTATACAAAATTTCATCATAATAGGGTAGTACTCCGCACTCACCCCAAGTTTCTGCCAAAGGTGGTGTCGGAGTTCCATCTTAACCAGTCAATTGTCTTCCCAACTTTCTTTCCCAGACCACATACCCGCCCTGCTGAACATCAGTTGCACACATTGGACTGCAAAAGAGCATTGGCCTTCTACTTGGAGCGGACACAGCCCCACAGACAGTCTTTGCCCAATTGTTTGTTTCTTTCGACCCCATTAGGAAAGGGGTCGCTGTCGGGAAATGAACCATCTCCAATTGGCTAGCAGATTGCATTTCCTTCACTTATGTCCAGGCTGGGCTGACTCTTGAGGGTCATGTCACGGCTCACAGTGTCAGAGCCATGGCAGCGTCGGTGGCCCACTTGAAGTCAGCCACTATTGAAGAGATTTGCAAAGCTGCGACGTGGTCATCTGTCCACACATTCACATCTCATTACTGCCTCCAGCAGGATACCCGGCGCGACAGTCGGTTCGGGCAGTCGGTGCTGCAGAATCTGTTTGGGGTTTAAATCCAACTCCACCCTCCAGGACCCGAATTTATTCTGGTCAGGCTGCACTCTCAGTTAGTTGTTCTTCGTAGGTCAATTTCTGTTATACCCTCGCCGTTGCGAGGTTCAATTGACCTGGGTTCTTGTTTTGAGTGAGCCTGAGAGCTAGGGATACCCCAGTCGTGAGAACAAGCAGCCTGCTTGTCCTCGGAGAAAGCGAATGATTCATACCTGTAGCAGGTGTTCTCCGAGAACAGCAGGCTGATTGTTCTCACCTACCCTCCCTCCTCCCCTTTGGAGTTGCGTTTACTCATTAATTTGCTTGTCATTCAACTGAGTGGGAACGGTCGCGCACGGGCGGGAAGACGGCCGCGCATGCGCGGTGGGCGTGCCCTGCGTGCGGGACCGCCCGTGAAGTTTTTGTTCCAGTTGGTGGGGGCTGCCGTGGACGTCAACCCAGTCGTGAGAACAATCAGCCTGCTGTCCTCGGAGAACACCTGCTACAGGTATGTATCATTCGCTTTATTGAAACAAGATGGACGTCCACCTTTCATTTCGATAATACGGTCGGGCAGTCTGGGGGTGAAGTTGGTACCGATAT
Source organism: Microcaecilia unicolor (assembly GCF_901765095.1). Classification (NCBI taxonomy): domain Eukaryota; kingdom Metazoa; phylum Chordata; class Amphibia; order Gymnophiona; family Siphonopidae; genus Microcaecilia; species Microcaecilia unicolor. The sequence continues at coordinate 67,620,200 of NC_044042.1, read as the reverse complement.
TCAAAACTTAACCAGATAAGTTAACCACAAAGACCACATAAAACACAGTCCTATCTTTAACTGGTTTAACTTATCTGGTTAAGGGCTGAATAATGCACCTAACTGGATAAATGTTATCTACCTACATATAACAGGATATTCAATGCCAGGGCTTGGACACAGAACAGCACTGAATATCGAGGAACACTGCCAGTGGCAGCCAAAAAAACACTGGCTGAATATTGACTCCTCCATTCTTTCTGAGGAATTTGTGGTGTAAGTTATCTGTTCAGTAGTGGTATTTAACTGTTTACCTGCAAATACAACAAATTGGTATAACTTAATGGTTAAGTAATCTGTTTAAAATTATCCAAGTACATTTAGCAGTGCTAAACATATAACTTTAAATGGATCCTTTTTTCTTTTAAATGCACTTTTGGATTTCTTGACTTGCTTTTTTATTTTTGACTGTCCTACTTTTTTCTTCCTTCTCTGGCTTATGCTATATGTTTGTGGGGGGTTTTTCTTATTCCGTGCTTTCTGCTTTTTTTTTTCCTGGCACAGAGGATGAGAAAAGGTTTTATTTTTAAATGCTTTCAATGTATATCTCTCCTTTTTAGTATAACTGTTAATAACAACTATTAACAGAAAATTAAATTTAACAATTCAATATACAATTTTAATAGAAGCAAATAACAAAAATTTTCAGAGGTTTGGTTTCTTTTTTATTTTTTTGGAGGGGCCACTCTATGCTCCCTTTCTATCGATCACTTCCTTTTCCTTCCTTTTCCATACATTTGTTTATTTCGCCCATATATTCCTCTTTCCAGTTCCCTGCTTTCTGTTCCCCTTTAGGGAAACACAGAAACAAAACAAAAATAAAAAAATCCACTGGCTGGCCTCAAACCAGTGAATTGCTGGAGCTCTTTTCTTGAGCCATGAAGTGGCTCCAAGCAGCTGAAGGCAAGCAGAAGGGCTTGTTCACAGTGTAGAGCCCAGACTTGCACTACTACTACTACTATTTAGCATTTCTATAGCGCTACAAGGCATACGCACTCAGGGCTTCTAATGGGGTTCTAGGGTATCAGAAGGAATTCCCAACAATTTGAGAGCAGGACAGCCAAGTTTGAATGAACCTGTGACAGCAAGAAGGCCAAGCTGTAATGAACCTGTTTAATTTCCAGAGGAGACCTGCAGGCTCCTTAATACTTATTTTATTAAACACCTCTTTGGATGGGTGGAGTGAGGAAGTGGTAGAAACATTTTTATAAATGAACAAAAATATAGGCACTGTCAAAGTGCAGTGTTGAAGAATTGTACAATTAGATAATATAAAGTGAAATTCCTGTTGTCTCCAGTTTGACAGCTGAACTTAGTCTGCATCTGTTTTCATTTTGTGGTCCAGCTTTTGAGACTTTACTGAGCCACAGCTGGCAAAGTGGAGGAGTAACCTAGTGGTTAGTGAAGTGGGCTTTGTTCCTGGTGAACTGGATTTGATTTCCACTGCAGCTCCTTGGACTCTGGGTAAGTCACTTAAACCTCCACTGCCCCAGGTACAAAATAACTACCTGAATATAATATGTAAACCACTTTCATTGTAACCACAGAAAGGCGTTATATCAAGTCCCATTCCCTTTCCCAGGATTAAAAGTTTGGTCACCTGGATGACCAGGTGACTAGATATATTATCTTACATTACCACTAATGTAATATCCACTGGACTGCGCGAGGAACATTTGCATGCTACATTCCAAAATATTCTTGGATGTGTTTCCTGGCTCTCCCTCCTTTAGCATGCAGTATTTATACAGTACTCACTGTTGACGCCAGCTTCACCATTTCCATGTTTTTCTAGGAGCTGTTCAATGTTGGGGGTAGCACTGGGGACATTCTCTAACTGGTTGTTGCTGCACGACACTGTCTGGTCAAACAAGGTGGGTAAACTGCTGATAGGAGACCTAGCCAAAAAGAAGTGTAAACATTTTCAATAGCTGGTTATTAAGCCTTAGAACTTCCGTTATCCTACTGGACGAGTGTGGTCTCTGTTCCTTTAACCTCCATAACACTTTTTATGCATCCAGTAACACTCTACCCTACCCAAGGAAGGGGTTGTTTCTGTATCTTTCAGTGTCAGATCACCCCTCTCCAATAGGGATGGTGCAATTGCTTGAAAAAAAACATGAAAAATTTAATATTTCTCATGTCATTTCATTTAGTCTTAGAACTGAAACAGGGAAAAAAAAAAGAAATTTCGCTTTTATTTTCAAGGGTCATTTAAAGGTGACACACTATGGGGCTGGCATCATCCCATATCAGCTTAACCCCACTCCTCATTTCCCAGGTGTAAGTATCACGTCTCACACCCTCCCTATATCCCAGCCCTGCCTCATATAGGGGTCCCTGGTATTCTAGTGGGTGCAGGAATGATCCCCAGTCGCTCCTGCCCATTGCTGTGCTAGGTTCAAAATAGCAACCTGGATTCCTAGCAGTAATCTCATCGTATTACCACTAGAGGTCAAGCTGCCAAATAAGGGCAAAATGCTCTTGATCGGGGGGGGGGGGGGGAGTATGGGGTGTGACTGGGGGGACTAGGGTAGTTTATTATTTTTTTTATGTAAGTTTAAACAGTATATGTATATATATATATATATAGTATCAACACAAAGCAACATTTGCAGAGAAAACTGTACAATGAAGAATGAAAAAACTAACATTGTATCACTAAAGTCCAAAACTCATTCAGAGATCCAATATAACAACATAAGAACAGTCATACTGGGTCAGACCAATGGTCCATCCTGCCCAGTATCCTGCTTCCAGCAGTGGCCAATCCAGGTCACAAATACCTGGCAGAAACACAATTAGTAGCACCATTCCAAGCTACCAATCCCAGGGCAAGAAGTGGCTTCCCCCATGTCCATCTCAATAACAGCCTATGGATTTTTCCTCCAGGAGCTTGTTCAAATATTTTTTAAAACCAGATAAACCAGGTACACTAACTGATGTTACCACATCCTCCAGCGATGAGTTCCAGAGCTTAACTATTCTACGAGTGAAAAAATATTTCCTCCTATTTGTTTTAAACATATGTTTTGCTACCAGATTTGTATGTTCATATTGTCTATCTAAAGGTCTTTCTCAACACCAACAGACTGATTTATTTTGAATATACCAATTTTGAAGATTCAGAAATCCTTTTATTAAGAAGTCTCCTGATGTAAGCCTTTTGGGCCAGAACACAGCGTTGTGTCGAGTCTTTGATCAATAAATCTGCCTAAGTACAAGATTGAAATCATCCATTATTATAATGTTGCCCAGTTGCAGCTTTCCTAATTTCTGTAAACATATTTTCATCTGTCTGTTCATTCTGTCCCGGTAGATGGTAGTACAGTCCTACCAGTATATTCCTTCCCTTCACACCCAGAATTTCTATCCATAAAGATTCCACCACCCTCTCTGTTTCATGTAGAATGTTTATTTTGTTTGACTCAATTCTCTCTTTAACATATAGCAACCCTCCCTCCATTTCGATCCACTGATTACCCTCATTCTACCAGGTCTCTGAAATGCCTATTATATCTATCTCTTCATTTAGTGCTATATACTCCAATTCTCCTATCTTACTTTTAAGGCTTGAAGCATTTGTATATAGACACTTCAAATTGTCTTATTTCCTTGCATCTGCAGACTGCTTTGAAGTTAATGGGGATAATTTGCATCCTTTACTCTGTTCTCCCATTGAACACTTCTGGTTTTCTTTCACTATTATTGAAACCTCTCTGTTGGAATTTCCTAAAGATCCTGTTTCAATAGTATCCTTCAAGGATACTCCACACCGAACCATGCGCTCCTGGGTGACTGTTGGCTTTCTCCCCCATTTAACTTAAAAGCTGCTCTATCTTCTTTTTAAGTGTTAGCGCCAGCAGCCTGGTTCCATTTTGGTTAAGGTGGAGCCCATCCTTTCAGAATAAGCTTCCCCTCCCCCAGAATGTTGCCCAATTCCTAAAAAATATAAATCACTCATCCCTGCACCATTGTCTCAAACACGAATTGAAACTTTGGAGCTCTGTCTGTCTCTTTGGCTCTGCATGAGGAACAGGAAGTATTTCTGAAAATGCCACCCTGGAGGATCTGGATTTTAGCTTTCTACCTAGGAGCCTAAATTTGGTTTCCAGAACTTCCCTCCCACATTTTTCTATGCCATTGGTACTTACATGTACTAAGAGAGCCGGCTTCTTCCCAGCACTATCTAAAATCCTGTCTAGGTGACACGTGAGGTCTGCCACCTTAGCACCAGGTAGGCAAGTGACCAGGCGATCCTCACGTCCAGCAGCCACCCACTAGCAAGTAACTCCATTAAAGTACAAGAATAAGAAAAGGCTAGACAATGTGAAAGTTACTTTCAGTTAATAATTGTTTAAACGCTAATAGAAATTAAGATGGAGTAGAACTAGAAAGTGCCTCCAGTCTTTGGCAGCCAGAAAGGATGATTGGGAAGGTGTAAAGAAAACATACTTAGCAGATCTATAATGGAAATTACCTGACTCCTCCTTCTTCCCTCCCTAAATTCCCAATTGTACCTACCATACATATACCTTATCTACCACAATATCACCTTGTATTCATTCACACAATGTATTTGGTTCAGACCGGAATCGGCTAACGCTATTAACGGTAATATGTAAGCCACATTGAGCCTGCAAAAAGGTGGGAAAATGTGGGATACAAATGCAACAAATAAATAAATAAAAATAAATAATAATACACTTGCAGTGAAATGTAAGGAAGAAAAGTATGTCCAACTGTAACATAGGGTGTAACAGAGAAATTCTTTTTTAGTCTCTGAGTATCTTTTCTCACATGAGAAAACACCCTAATCTTGGAATTCAAGAACAAATCCTCGCAATGTTTAAAAACATCTGCAAAAGCCATTCTCTATCCAATTTTAATGATAAAGAAACAACTAAAATTGAAGTAGATACCATAGCAGTCTGGTTCAACTAGAATTTCAACTCCAAAGACTTCTCCAACGCACCCCTTGGAAATAGGTAAATAAAATATCTTAGAAATTGGAAAAAGAACATTCTCTACTATCTTCAGAACTGCCATCAAATATCTATGAAAAAGATCTTGGGGAGATCTCAGAGGTAAATGTGGAAAATTAATAAAATGCAAACTGGTTGACCTATAGGCTCATTTTCAAAAGAGAAAAACTTCCAAAAAGTGACATAAGTCTGCATTTGGACGTTTATCTCACAAAAACGTCCAAATCAGTATTTTTGAAACCTCTTTTTAGACGTTTTTCCCTGGTCCGTCAGAAGGACATCTAAATCTCAAGGGGGCATGCTAGGGGCATTTTCAAGGCAGGACTTGGGTGTTCCTAAGACTTAGACGTCTTTCAGCCATAATGGAACAAAACAAAAACGTCCAAGACTAAAACTGAGCTAGATCTGTTTTTATAAAAATTACTTGCAGTGGGAATTGAACCCGCTTCCCCAGGATCAAGGTCTGCTGCACTAGCCACTAGGCTACGCCTCTACTCCACTCAAATGACCAGATGACCACTGGAGGGAATTGGAGATCACCTCCCCTTACTCCCCAAGTGGTCACTATCCCCTTCCCAGCCCCCAAAAATGTGATTAAAAATATTACTTGCCAGCCTCAGATGTTATACTCTGGTCCATTAGAATAGCATGCAGGTCCCCGGAGTAGTCTAGTAGTGGTGCAGTGCACTGCAGACAGGTGGACCCAGGCTTCTACCTCCCCCTACTTGTTACACTTGTGGAGGAAACTGTGAGCCCTCCAAAACCCACCAGAAACCCACTGTACCCACATATTGGTGCTCCCTTCACCTGTAAGGGCAATGGTAGTGTGTACAGTTGGGGGTGGTGGGTTTAGGGGGGCTCAGCACACAAGGTAAAGGAGATGTGTACCTGGGAGCATTTTATAAATTCCACTGCAGTGCACCCAAGGATGTCCTATTGCTTTCCAGGAATATCACTTTTCCAGTATTCTACCTGATGCCAAGCTTTCTATTTTTTTTTTATAACATCTAAGCCTTGTCTCTATTGTTTATCATTAGATTTGGGCATTGAATTCAGATCTATAGAAAAAGAGGTCTTATTACATATATCTAAATACCAGAGTGCTGTTTTTCCATACTTCATAGCAAGAGTGTACATTCCCTAATTACCTGTCCCAATGCAACTGAAGCTTGTACTTCCTCAGTGCATGTAAATGGTTTCATCCCTGTGTGGATTCTCTGATGCCGTGTGAGACATTCTTTCTGACCAAAGCTTTTACCACACTCAGGACATGTAAATGGTTTCACTCCTGTGTGTATTATCTGGTGCATTGTGAGGTTTACCTTCTGGCCAAAGCTTTTACCAGACTCTATACATGCAAATGGTTTCTCTCGTGTGGACTTTCTGATGCACTTTGAGATTTACCTTACAACCAAAGCTTTTACCACACTTAGAACATGTGAATGGTGTTACTCTATTGTGGATTTTCTTGTGTATTTTGCATTTGGATTTTTTTTGTTTGAAAATGGACCAAAAATAAAACAAATCATAAAACGTTTTTCCAAACAGCATTTTCAAAAGGAAAAGATAGACTTTTTTTGTAGAAAATGTCCTTTCCTGTTCTCATTTTGGACGTTTTACAAAAAAATGTCCAAATTCAGACTTAGTCATATCCAAAAATGCCCCTTGTGAATTTGACTTGCCCAAAGTCACAAGGAGCAGCAGTGGGAATTGAACCCATGTTGCCAGGATCAAAGCCCGCTGCACTAACTATTAAGCCACTCCCACTCTGTTTTAGATGTTTTGCATTTGGATGGGTTTTTTTTTTTCGAAAATGACCTTCTTTGGACATTTTTTAAAACGTCCAAATTCTGATGCAGACGTTCTATCCAAAATGCCCCTCCTAATCTCATTCTCCAAAGCCTCCATTTTCATATGTAATGCAGAGTTATCTTTGACCAATGTAGCCTCCAAAGTTTGCATAGATAAAATCTTTAATTTATATTTTCCAACCAAATGCTTCAAATCTTTAACTTCTGTTTCCATAGAATCTTGGCACTGCTTAAACTTAGTGGCCGAAGTAATCACATGTGGAATTAGAGATGACCTATTTCTAAGATGACCTGCCAAACTGCCTCTAGCTTCATTTTCTCAATAAGACACAGGAAAAAAAAACTGATATGGAGTTTACTGATTCAGTCCTAGTTGAAACCCCTACCTCTAACACTGCCAAATTCACAAAAGAATCTCTCCAGGCTACTTCTATTCTTTCTGCTGCTGACTGCAGAGCCACTTAGACACCACAGAATGCTCCATTCTCTCTGCCTTGAGCTGGAAAGACACCAATGCTTTCCAGAGATATCTGCACAGTATCTGGGTTGCACCGGGGGAACACGCTGCTCTGGACTAAGGGCAGCATTAGAGCCAAGAGAAATCGATGATCCACCTGTCTCCGCTTGGGTCCCCAAAGGCTCCATGCTGGATATATTCATGTGTTACCTGCATTCGACAAACTGATCAATGGGACTGCTAAGCGGTGTAGCTCAGTGCTCTAAGGGAAAAGCCCCTGGTCTCCCCTTGTGTTTCTCCATAAACAGAACATTTTTTTTTTTTTTAGCAGATCAGGAGCACAGGTAAGGATGGCAATTCACACAGCTGCCATCCTGGATCTCTGCTAGGCTTCACTTTTGGGGGGGGGGGGGGGCAGCCAATAGCCATTATTAATGTAAGTACATCGAAATGAATGAAACGTTTTAAAAACAAAATAATAAAAAGGAAAAAAAACTGCATATGAAACAGGAAACCAAAAGAAATTACTTTTTTTTTTTGCTTGTACACCTGTAGGAATGGTTGTTTTTCTTATGATTTGAGATCTCATCTACCATTATGCTTATGGCTTAAAAAAAAAAAGATTCCTGAAAGCTTATTTATTTATACCTTAATAGTCTTAATTGCCCATCAGTTACCTGCTCTAGGCAATTTACATAATGTACAGCATAAATTAAAAACAAATAGAACAAAACAAATAATAAAAATAAAATTATATAACATATATAATCAAATAAACTAGAACCCTGCTCCAGCCTTCAGCAAAACCAAAAATAACGACACAAAAATATAATTAAAATCTACCAGCCAATCTAACCAAAAACTATGGGAAATATCCAAGCTTCAGTAAACCACAATTCTTATGGAAGCGAGTTCCAAAGTCGAGGTCCCATACAACTAAAACCTTTTTTTCAGATTTACATCAAAGAAGCCTGTGCCAAAGTGGGAGTAGCTAAAAGCTGCACTGTAAAGTCCTTACAATTCTCATGAATTGTAGCAGCTGGGGATGCTCAAAGCCCTTGAATAGCAGAAACACTACTAGTCAGTCTTAGGTTGTAACAGTTTTCAAGAGAGCTCAAAGTAATAAGAAAGGCTATACAGAGTCCTACTAAATACCAACCCCTATCTTTCTCTGTAGGTGAGAGGAGTGAAAGAGTTAAAAATTAGTACACGAGACAGTACGAATAGCTGCAAAAGAAGGATGATGATGATGCTATAGCTTCATTAGTGCTTGGTTTCCACTTAAGCTGGAAGCCAAATGACCTAAAGTAATCTCTGATGGGGTGGGGGAGAAAGAGGTGAAAGTAACTTACATGGAGGATAGACTTTCTTGGGGAGAACTCCCTCTGCAAACAAAACTGCAGTCTTCCAAATCTGGCTCTTAGGAAAAAAGAAGAAAATGATTATTTTTTTTTTCTAGTCCTTTATCTACTTTAATTTTTACATAACTTATTTCATTCTTCTGCATAATGCCTACTAGACAACAACACAGAGACTAGTAAATATTGTTTTGGAGAAAGCTGTTTTCCTCATTGTTCCTTTGGACCGTCCAGAAATATTGATATATGCTCATCTATCAGTAGATGGAGACAGAGAACAACTGGTTTGACAATGTTGCCCTATATAGGATCCTTTGAACCCTTCATATAGCCAGTATTTGTGTCTCCAGCAGATGGTAAGTTGGCGGTTTGCAGAAGGCCTGGGTGGGGTAGGAGCTGGTTGATTTTGTTGCTCCTTCTGAGAATGTTAGGGTTACAAGAGGGCCTGGACTGGCTGGTAGCTGGACTAGGTGCCCTAAGGTTTCAAAAAAACGGCTGAGTCAGGTCCCTTACCCCCTTCTCTTGACACCTCAAGCTTACCGTCCTTACTGGACCCTGTTCTCTCCCCTCCAATTCTTACAAGGGAGTCAGGGTAGCCCAGATCAGCAGCTGGCCAGCTTGATGGATAAAGTTTAATGTTAGAGAGAGAAGAAGAAGAAGAAGAGTGCCGAATGGAATAAGAGCCAGAGGGGGGAGTATTTGTATTAGTTCCAGACATATGTAAGAGTGGTCTAGCCTGCCAAAATCATGGAAGACTCAAGTCAAGGCAGGCTGAGCATGGCAAATGGTTTATTCAGTATTTACTATACCACTCTTAATAAAAAGTACAGCACACCACTGTAAATTAAAATTACTTAAAATTGGAAATTAAAGGCAGAAGAGAACGAGAGCGAGGTGGCCAGCTGCACCTGTAAGGAATGGTGCCCAGGTCCAGAGGAGGTTCTCGTTTGGAGATAACTGCCATCATTTTGACCATGTCTGGTCCACAAAAGGACTGAATAGAGGGACCACTGATACTTCTTCTTTTGCAGGCCCAAATTGAGATTTTCTTGCATTAGATTGTAAGCTCTTTGAGCAGGGACTGTCTTTCTTCTATGTTTGTGCAGCGCTGCGTATGCCTTGTAGCGCTATAGAAATGCTAAATAGTAGTAAATAGTAGTAGTAGGAAGAGATTGGGTCTCTAGCCTCTGCAGGTTTGGTGGATTTGCTGGGGGGAATCCTCCTAAACGCATAATGGAGAGCAGAGAGGAGTTCCTGGAAGGAGAGAGGATGTGATGGTGGTCTGAATCCTCAAGCAAGAAGAGTTGTCTTCATTGATCACACAGACCCTTGTGATACTCATGATCCTGGAAACTGGCCCTCTGGAGGACAGCGCTTCTGAAAACCCTTTGCTGAAGAGGTTTCCAGAAGCCTGTGAAGGTTTTACTATCCATGGGACAATCAAGGATATGATCCTGACTGAGCAAGAGATGCCCAATGCTAGTCTGAAAGTGGGCAAGTCTATGGCCAGGCTTTACTCCATTGTCATGGAGGAAAAGGGAGAAGTTGTGTCTAACCAGAAGACTGCCATTTTGTACAGGAAGGAAGGATCAGCCCTCACAGACCTACGGGTTCAGAAAATGGAGGTGTTGCTGAAGCAGTGTTTTGAGATGTCCACACTAGCCTTGCAGGCAGCAGTTATGTTGCAAGAGCCTGTCTGTGCTGGACTCAATAGCTTCCAGAGGATTCTTTAGAGGAGACTGTGGAAGGATATTCGGGGTTACTGCCTTCTTAGCCAATGTCTTATAGGATTTGATTTGCACTTCTGCAAAGAACATGGCTACAGTGATGACGGTGCATTGATCGTTGTGGATCTAGAATTTATTGCCAATGTGGCACTGGAGACATAGCTCAGTAGGCAAATCTTTATGGGCACTTGGAGAAGATGGTGAAGGGTTTAGGGGAGTCCAAGCTTCCAAGGCTCCCTGAAGATAGGATGTGAGGAGTGGGACACCTCTCTTTGTCCAGGGGATGTGTTTCAGACACCTGTAAGTATTAGCCAGGTAAGTTGGTGACGCTCTAGAGGTTCCTGGCCAGGGGCAGCCCTCTTGCGGCAACTTGAAAGGCAGTCAGGAAGGTGGGCCCAGAGGCATTCGTGGTAACCAGGGATCACGATGAATTTTTGGGGGCCAACAGTATGATAGAGCTTGTGGGTAGGCACCTGATATGGTATTACTGGAGATGGACCCAGATCACTTCAGGCTATTAGGTCCTATAGGTGGTGCATTCCAAGTTCTCGCAACACCTTTCTAACACTTTAAAAAGAGACTGCCTTCAGTCTCCTCAAAAAAGAGGCATCATCAGGGAGACTTTGGAAACAGGATACTAGGCTAGATGGACCATTGGTCTGACCCAGTACAGCGATTTTTATGTTCTTATGATAGCATTTCTGGGTATCTTCATAGGCTTCACTGGTTTCCCTTAAAATCTCAAATTATTTCAAAGTTGCATGTACCATTTTTCATATTTTACATATTTACCAGATCTTTTAATTCAACTCTTCTCTCACTCATTTTTTCTTCATCTTGGGTTTTACTATGGTATCGTATTAAGGTTTACAGTATAAACATCAATTAGATTTAATGTTTCCCTTTTATGCTATCTCTATTAGGAATGATCTACCACAGTGTATCAGAACTGAATCTAATTATCTTCAGTTTAAAAGGAAACTGAAAACTTTTTTATTTGATAATTTTTGAGTGTTTTATTTTCTTAATTTTAAGTTAATTTATTAATTTGTTCTTCATCAATGTACTGTGATTGATGTAATTCCTCATACACTGTCTTTTGGGCCTCTTATGTTGTAAGCCGCCTTGAACCACCTATTGGGATTTGCACAGTGAATAAGTTCCGCGTTAGATTAGACAATTGGCTAATTTGTGCAAAGTCCTATGAGGAGAGCAAGTTGGCAATAGCCAAAGTGATTGGTATGCTACATGAGTTGGGTTGAATGAGCTAATTTACTAACAGCACTGGTTTCCTCCCAGTTGCTGGAATGTCTGAGGACTCTGACACCATGCTGGCGAAGGTATACATGATAAGAGAGAGAATTCTAAAATTGCTGTCTCAGATCCAAAGCTTGCTCAGGTTGCACTTCTCCAAGGTGTGAGATGATCTTCAGGCCCTGGGGTCAATGGCAGCAGCCTTGGATCTAGAGCTAATGGCTAGGGCCCACATGTAACCATTGCAGATATTACTGTACCTTGGTGGTTGGCACAACAGCAGAAGTATTGGGTGAGGCTTTTGAGGAAAGACAAGATCCAGCCTTTCCGAGTAGCTGAAGAGCCTGTCAGCCAGAGCGGATATCATCAAGATGGATGCCAGCCTGGATGGCTGGAGGGCCCACTGCTACAGCAAGGTGGTCCAGGGTCAGTAGTCCTTAGAGGAGTTGAAGTAGCTGTTCAGAAGGTGCTTTGGGCCTTTCTCTCACTGGTTTCAGCAAGAGAGGTCCAGATTTTGTTGGACACCATCACTGTGGTGGTCTGTGTCAACTGTCAAGAGGTACTAGTAGTTTGATGGCAGCAAAGAAAGTGACACCTCTACTGCAGTGGACAGAGCCACAACTGTCAGTGCTCTGGGCAGAACATATGGCCAGGATAGAAAACTTCCAGGCAGACTTTCTAAGCAGGCATACCTTTGATTTGGGGAGTGGCAGTTAGCGGATGCAGCTTTTGCCCTCATTGTTCAGTGCTGTGGGAGATTTTTCAGCTACAGAAAGGAACCAGGCTTGGAGGGCTTGGATGTTGTTATTCAGTTATGATCATAGAATGGTCATATGTATATTCCTGCCATGGTTCCTAGTGGCAAAGGTAATTCAGAAGGAGCCATCAAGAGTTTGTGGTTCTGATGGCACCTGATTGGCAGCCATGGTATGCCAACCAGATTAGGTCAAAGTTAGGAAATTTTCTAAAGTCAGGGGACCTCTTGGCTCAGGGTCCAGTTTGGATACCTGTTGCATCTCCATTTTGTCTTACAGCCTGGCTCATGAGTATGCTTGATTTAGAAAGAAATGGTATTCTAGTGAGGTAATTTCCACCATTTTGCAGGCCAGGTAAAACCCAACCTCTCTGGTGTACATCCAAGTATAGAGGTTTTCTGAGGTTTGGTGTCAGGAATGCAGAGTTAGTCCATTCAGGGTACTGATCTTGGATGGACTAGCCTTCTTGCAGAAGGACTTGGATACAGGACTGGTCCTCAACTCGTTAAGGGTTCATGTAGTTGCAATTGCATATTATAGGGGTCAAAATCAAGGGTGTTCCTTGTCAGCACACCCAAATGTTGGGCACTTCAGGAAGGGAATTAAGCATCTAAGGCCTCCTCAATGCCTTCTAGTTCTACCAAAGAATCACAATCTGGTTCTGAGAGCTCTGGCAAAATAGCCCTTTGAGCCAAATAAGGAGGCATCATAAAGATATTATGCTCAAGTCCATGTTTTTGGTGGATTTCAGAGTTGCAGGCTGAATACACTGGCCAGACTGAATTGCCTTGCGCTCATCGCACCGCTCATAGATACGATGTGGACACCGCAGATTTGGACTGACTACAGTGTTGACTACAATTGAGACTTGCATCACCTACTTTTTTTTTTCCTTCTTCTCTCACTGCAAACGAGATCTACCTCTAAGCGCACTGCTTCACTGAACCAGATGCCGCCTGCTCTAATGCACTATTTACCTTGAACCAAACTCTGCTGCCATATTTAAAACGCACTGTCTTTGGAGCACCAGCTGTAAAGACAGTGCCGCGAATACACTGCACACATGGTATTGTTTATTCTATACACTGCTGCCTAGAAATCGTTGTGGTGCCTTAAATGCTGATATGAAACCCAGCAAAACACTCCTATCTACTGTCTCATCCTACTCTTATACGCACACACAACCCACGACACAGATAACAACAACTCCACAACTCACAAATCACACATCACTTACACACACACAATGCCCACCCAAAAAAATAACAAAAACCACAACAAACCTAACGCCCATGGACACCAACAAAGGACATCAAAAGAAGACACCAAACCAGCACATCAAGAAAACAGACAATTGATAAAAATCACCACAACCCCGAAACCAAGGAAGCAACACCAATTAATACAAATAGGATACACGAACGCCAGATCAATAATAAAAAAAACTACAACGATAACGGCAGACAACCTTGACTTCCTTCTCATCAATGAAATTTGGATCCATGATTCCAAAGACCCGATAATCATAGAGCTGTGTCCACCAGGATACAAAATCACTCATTGGACAAGAGAAGGAAAAAGAGGCGGAAGTATAGCTATAATTTATAAATCCCAATTCACAGTTACAACTACAGCTGCATCAATCCTCCCCCAACTCGAAATAGCCACAGTCAGAATCACCCACCCTAACCTACATGATCAACTAAACATAATCCTATTTTACAGAACCCCGGCTAACTGGCAAGACGCACAGATACACTTCACAGACTTCATATCAAATACTTGTCTGTCCTCCCAAAATGTCCTCATAGCAGGAGACATAAACCTCCATCTTGAAGACACCAACTCAAACAACGTACATGAATGCAAGGAATTCCTCCAACTATGGGAGATCCACTGGCCTAACATGCAACCCACTCACAAAAAAGGACACACACTAGACATCATAACTCATAAATTTTCATCAGAAGCGAACCTCATATTCAGGGATACAAAATGGATAGTCACACTATGGTCAGATCACCACAAGGCAACCACCTCCCTCCTCTGGAAAACAAAAGAGAAACAACAAAAACAAGAAAAGAAAACCTACACAACGAGAGGCAAAATAGACCCTCTAACATTCTGGCAACAAATATATACCGAGGAATGGACTACAACTACAGAATCACCCCAATTTCTACAAGAATGGGACAACAGATGCAGAACAGTGCTAGACAAAATAGCACCGCTCCAAACGAGACCCTCACATAGGAACAACTCAATCCCATGGTTTAACGAAGAACTGAAAGAACTAAAAACACAGGTCAGAAGACTAGAAAGGGCATGGAGCAAAAAAAAAAAGATGAACATGGTTGATTCCAAGATGGCGTTTTGCACACACGCACCTGTGTGAGCTCCCTGAGGACGCTGCAAACTGTTGCCTCTTGCGGCTCCCTCGTCCCGTCGTTCGCGATGGGAAAGCGGAGGGGGAAGGTGAGGGAGCTCCCCTCGGTTCCTGGACCTTCGTTGGCTTTGAAGCAAGCGATTTTGCAGTTCCCCAGGACGCCGCCGGGACCTCTATGTACATCGACTCCTTCTGCCACTGTCGACGTGACGACGTTGATGGGAAGCGGAGATGGGGTTTCCTTGAGCCCCGAGGACCGCAGGGAACCTCCACAGCCAGGAAGTGAATTATTCGCTGCAGCCCAGAGAGTATCCGATACCGAAGGGGTGAATCCGGAGCTGCCAGAGGGGAGGACAGCGGCGAATTTGAGTGGGACCCCGGACTTTACGTTTTCGGCCGATTTGGCCTCAAAGGTACTGCCGCAAGCTATTATTAATAGACTTTCTCGTACCGAGATCGCACCACACTCCCTTTTGCCAACAGGTGGAATAAGTAAGCCCTCTATTGTGACACTTGAGTCACTGTGGAATATGGTTTATAATACTCACTGCTCCATGCAAAGTATGCTAAAAGAAAATACTAAAGATATTAAAACTCTTTCAGAAGCAGTTCTGATTCAGGCACAGGTGACAGCACAGCAGTCCTCTAAGATTGAAAAACTAGATACTAAGATTCAAGAAATGGGGTCTTTGGAATCCGTTTTGGTTAAGGATAATAATTTCTTACATAAACGTTTGGAATACCTTGAAAACCAGTCTCGGAGACTTAACCTCCGGTTTCTTAATTTCCCCAAGTCTCCTTTAATTTCCTCAATAGAGATGGTGAAAAAATACATGATTGACATTCTGGGAATGGACAAAGACTCATTGCCTCCCATAACTCGAGCCCACTATATCTGGAACATTAAGGGGACATTGGGAGATCCCCCTAGACGAGAAATGGGTGAAGAAATGAATCTTACTTCCTTCCTGGAAAGTTCACTGGATGTGATTACTTACAGGACTACAATGTTAGTCACTTTTGTGCTGGAGCCGGATCGGAATGCTGTGTTAAGACTTTCCCTAAGGCATTTAGATGATCTGTTTATGGGCTCCAAGGTTAGGATCTTTCCTGATCTTTCTAGGCCGACACAAGTGAGACGCAGGGCCTTTCTGGAACTCCGTCCCAGAGTAGAAGCCTTGAAAGCTAATTTTGTTTTACGTTTTCCTTGTATATGTACTGTTATGCTTGAGGGCAAACAATTTCAATTTGTAGACCCTAAACAGCTTAAAGATTTTCTAGACGCTAGAGTTGAAGTGACTGTTACATGCCCTCCTACACAGCAGGCTGGAGTCTGAATTTAGAGATAGCAAGTGTGTAATAATAACCTAATGCTTTTTCTCTTTTTTTCCTTTTCTTGGAATCGCTTTTCTTTAGTTGTGGATGGAAAAAAGTGTTTATTGTTTCCTCATACCACTTTTTGTAAAGAATTTCTTTTGTTATTTCAATGTGAATTGTATTATCACATTGCTCTGTGAATCATTAAATGATTAATAAAGGTTAAAAAAAAAAAGATGAACACACACTCAAAGAGTGGAAACAGGTACAAAGAAAATACAAATACAAAATCAGACATACCAAAAGAACACATTACAAAACTATAATAGGACCAAATTACAAGGACAAGCACAAACTCTTTTCACTTGTAAACAATTTCCTAAACACCACACGGCAACCAACCTAGCGAACTATTTCAATGAAAAAATCACAAAGCTCCGACGCATGATACCAAGCAATACCATTGAGTACACAAGCATCCTTGAATGCTTAGACCCAAATCCTGGCGAATACCCAGCTGATCGATCATGGATCAATTTTGACCCGATTTCAATAAATGAACTCACACACTGGCTCAGTAAATATGCCAAATCTCAATGCAAACTTGACATTTGCCCTACCAGCCTAATAAGATCCGCACCCAAACAATTCAAACAAGACCTCACGAACCAAGTAAACTATAGACTCATAAATGGACTCTTCCCAACGAAAATGGAAATATCCTACTCACTCCACTGCCTAAAGATGCCAAGAAAAGCACAATGGACTTAACCAACTACCAACCAGCCGCTTCTATCCCACTCACAACAAAATTGATGGAAGGCATAGTGAAGAAACAACTCACGGTATACCTGACCAAACACTCAATTCTACATAAGTCTCAATCAGGATTTCGATCAAATCATAGTACTGAAACTGTACTAGTGTCGGCAATGAACTCATTCAAAAAAACGATCGCAACCGGCAAGAACATACTCATACTACAATTCAACATGTCTAGTGCCTTCGACATGGTGGATCATGGAATACTATTACACCTACTAGAGTACTTTGGAATTGGAGGCCCAGTTCTCAAATGGTTTGAAGGATCCTCACCACCAGATCCTACCAAGTAATAACGAATACGGACAGATCGCCACCTTGGAGACCGGAATGCGGAGTTCCTCAAGGGTCCCCCCCTCTCACCAACTATCTTCAACCTAATGATGATACCATTAGCCAAACTCCTAGCCAATCAAAACCTTAACCCCTACATATATGCCGATGACGTTACGATCCATATCCCGTTCAAAAGTGACTTAGACGAAATAACCAACGAGATCAACCAGAGCTTCCAGACCATGCACTCTTGGGCAGACTCATTCAAGTTAAAACTCAACGCAGAAAAAACTCAGTGTCTAGTTCTCACCTCCCAATACAACACAAACAACTACCCCACAATAACCACACCCTACTGCACACTTCCTATCTCAGAAAATCCTTGGAAACACCATTGATCGAAACCTCACTCTCGACACCCACGCGAAGAATACGACGAGAAAAATGTTCCAATCGATGTGGAAACTCAAAAGAATAAAACCTTTTTTCCCAAGAAACATCTTCCGCACCCTAGTACAGTCATTGGTAATATGCCACTTGGACTACTGTAACGCTCTGTACGCAGGCTGCAAAGAACAGACCATCAAAAAACTCCAAACAGCCCAGAACACCGCAGCCAGAGTCATGTTTGGAACACCTAAATACGAAAGTGCGAAACCCCTCAGAGAGAAACTGCACTGGCTCCCACTCAAGGAATGAATTGAGTTCAAGATCTGCACGACTGTACACAAAATCATTCACGCAGATGCCCCACTCTATATGTTAAACCTAGTGGACTTACGGCCCAGGAATGCCAAAAGATCGGCCCGCAAATTCCTCAACCTGAACTTCCCCAGCTGTAAAGGAATGAAATACAAACAGGCTTATGCTACTACCTTTGCGTACAAAAGCACACAGTCTTGGAACACACTACCCGTGGCCCTGAAAACCATGACCAATCTAACCAGCTTTCGCAAAGCTTTAAAAACACATCTCTTCAACAGAGCCTACAAAAGTCACCCTCAATGAAACAAATCGGCCATCTTGAAACAAATCATTCCTTAAACCACCCAAATACACCAAAAAACACCTCTCACATGACCTTACCTAACACCTTTCCAGCTAAATTCCTCTTTCACCTCAGCTTATAATCGACTGTTTTCTTAAATCATGTAACGACGTTCTCATATCCATACTCTGTAAGCCACATTGAGCCTGCAAAAAGGTGGGAAAATGTGGGGTACAAATACAATAAATAAATAAATAAATATTCTGCTGAGAGCTCTTCATGGTGATGTCAGATGAAGGAATTACAATTAAGACAGTTCTATCCTTTTTATCTAAGATGGTGTCTCTCTTTCATATCAATCAGGCATTTTCATTACCAGTGTTTCGCAATGGACAATCTAGTAAAGGCTCAGGGGAGTTACACTGTCTAGATCAGGCTTGACCAGCATATGACCCATGGGATAGAACCCGGCCGGCCAAGTGCAAGGGCGGGACACAGGGAGGGAAGGCCTGAAGGGAGGCGATCTGCAGACTGCCGCTGCTGCGCTTCTTTCACACGGAGCAAGGTCAAGGTGAGGCGCTATGATGTGAATTCAGGGGGACCCGGCCCACTGGTGGACGGGTGGAAGGGGGCGGCGACAACGATGACTTTGGGGGGGGGGGGGGGGGGGGCCCAGGCCCTGCCCAGTCTCTCGGCAGCCCTGCCTATTACACTAAAGATTTTATTCCAAAAACAGATGTGTTGGAAGAATGGGACTACAAGATGGTTTTGCTGTGAAGATATGAGAGTTCTGTAAGGTATCAGTAATTGAGAGAGATATGGAGATGATCCAGAATTGAGGATATTATAGATCAATGAGAAGATTTTATAAGAAATCCAATGAAAAAATGGCAACCAGTGTTCTTCACGAAGGAGTAGGGTGACATGGTCAGATTTCTTGGATCTGGTCAGAAGCTTCACAGCCATATTTGCACTATCTGAAGTCAGCATGTCTCCAGACTTAATGCTGTATAAAAGAAAGTTGCAGTAGTCCATAATGGAAATAAAAAAGCAAGTGTGAGAGAATACAAACAGCTGCCTTATTGAAGAGCTGGTATACACAGGAAATCATTTTGAGCTGAGCTTGAAGTAGTAGTGTTTGGCTATGTTAAAAATGCAAGGATTGGTCTGTTAGAATTCTGATGGATGAATCAAAGGTGATTGTATTCCTCTCACAAGAATAGGAGTAGCAACTGCAGGGGGGGATCTGTATGGCCTATTAGAAATCCTTGCGATTGATCAGGATTTTGTTTTAACTTATAAGTTAGGATCTAGTTTGCAATCCAAGTCAATTTGTTGTTGAAAGTATGTATCTTCAAAGGACTGTCAATAATCTAGTCTAGCAAGGATATGAATTCATTAGCATACACATAGGACGTTAGTTCTAAAGACTGTATGAGAGTAAGGAGGGGGCAACAAAAATGTTGAAAAGGATTGGGAATATCTTGAAAACCTTTCCCATTTGTGATGCTCAAGGACTGTGAGTGAAGACCAAGGCTATAGTGAGGTCAATAAAGCGGTCAGTCATTCTCTTTCTCCATCTGCTGGACAGCATAAAGCCACACATCTGGACTGGTCTGGAGGGTTTCAAGGAAAGAAAATTAGCAGTAAAGTATAATTTCTCTATGTGGCTCTTTCAAATTTATTTCAGTTAAACAATAAGGTACAGGCAAATGCTTAAGGTCCAAATGTTTAGGAAAGACCCTTTTGGATGTGCTAATTCAATGGCTCCCAAGGTAGATTTTTGCCCCAGCACAAGTTAGCTGCTGGCAGAAAGAAGATCTGGTTGGGGGGGAGGGGGGTATTAGAACAGGAACCACCCCTGCACTCAAGAGTTCTGTCTATTTTCCGTAACCCCTTTGCATTGTCTGCCAACTGGCAAAAGAATTTGGTGAGAAGAATTTTTTTTTAATCTGTTGCTTCCTCCTCTGCAGTCAAACACCTCCCCCTTCCATTGGAGAAGGGGGAGGTATTTGAAGGAGTTTTATATATTTTGAAGGGTAGGAGAACCCAAAGTGCTTCTTTGTCTAGCACAATGACAGCATACCTCTGTGGATTTTGGGCAGAATACTAGTAGCTGTCCCGAATTCTATAAAAGTCACTAAATGTTGTGTGCACAATTTGAGTAACAAGACAACTAGCGCTGATAATTGAGATCTTAACAAGCAATTATTGGTGCTAATTGAATTTAATTAAAATTTGCATGTGTAAATTTAGGAGCAGGTCCAAAAAGAAGGCACAGCCATGGGTAGGTCATGGGCAGATCAGAGGTGTTCCTTTAATTTATACTTGTTCTTGTAGAATAAAGGGGATCCGTGCCTAATTTAGCCACAGGGATTTACATCACAGTTTCATTGGTGTAATTGGTTGCGCCTAAATGTAGTCACAGTTCCTGGTGCTAAGTGCTATTCTATAAAAGGCACCTAACTTTAAGCACCGATTATAGAATAGCACTGTGCTATTTTTTTGAGGTACCATTTATAGAATTTAGTCCAATGTAATCTCCTGCCTTCTATCTCTCCATGAAAATGATGACACCAGGATTAAGATCCATTATTATTATATATATTTATCACTTCTAGAAAACCTCAATTTCTGTACTCCTCGCCATAAGACACGTATATTTTAGTTCACATACCTGCCCGACTATTATTTGATTGGTTCAGGAGTGGGTTGAAAGATGGCCCAGTGGTGAGAGGGCTTCCAAAAATGTGAGATGATGGGATACTGAAATTAGGGCCTGCTAGAGAAAAGACCTGTGAGAACAGAAAGGTAAAGCATTAAAAAAAATTGCCTGTTAAGACTTAGGGCCATTATCAAAATGGATTTTCCCCATTCTGTGCATATGGGAAAAAAAATCTCTATTCTGTAAGGCCTTAGAGCCAGAAGTTCTAAATATTTTTCTCATAGTCACAAAATGGGGAGAACTGTTTGCTGCATTTGATCCCTAGTGAGAGGGTAAGAGCTATGCAGGCTTTCTTCCAATTTACTATCATTACACAACCTGTAGTATCCATTTGCTATTTCTGTACCATAACCACCATTGTATCACTCTCTACCTTCTTTTCAATTTCTTATTTATTAGGATATATTTACCACCTTTTTGAAGAAATTCACCCAAGGCGAAGCACATTCAAAACAATATAGACATATGCAAAAGGTGATACAGGTCACTGTAGAAGCACATTGATACATGTAGATTGCATATATGTGTAAATGCAGATTTTAGAATGCTGCTATTTATTAGGGCTGCATTAATAATTAATCGCATGCTGCCCGGCATCACTTGCTCCCTCCGCTCCCAGACCTTCCTGTAGCTCTCTGCCCCCCCCCCCCCCCCCCCACAGTACCTTTTGAAACAGCAAGTCTTCAGTCCTGCAGGCCAGTGGCAGCTACACAGACCAGAAATTCTCTCTGATCCGGCCAGCCCCTTCTGCAAATAGGAACTTGCGTCAAAAGGGGTGGGCCGGGTCATAGGGAAAGGCCCAGTGCAGGTCACAGGAAGCTTTTCAGTACGGCTGCTGCTGACCTGCAGGGACGAAGACTTGCTATTTCAAAAGGTACTGCGGGGGAGAGGGGAGTGCAGGTGGGGGGAGGAGACCCATGGTCAGGTCCAGGAGGGGTCGAAGACTTTGTTTAAAAAGGTAGTACATGTGCGGTTGCATGTGTATGTGGGGGGGGGGGGGGGGGGAGAGAGTGAGCCACAGGCGGGTACAAGGGGGAGGGGGCTTGAGAGAGCCACAGTGGGGAAGGGGGCAGGGGGCCTTGAGAGATCTATGGGGGCTTGAGAGAGCCGGGGGCGGGCGAAGGGAAAGATACCGGACCTTGATGGAAGGGAAGGGGGAATTGAGAGAAAACCATGGACAGGGCTAAAAGGGGAGGAAGAGATATGGATTGTGTAGAGGGGAAGGGGGAAATCAAACATATAAACGGTGAGTGACCGACTCACTCGCAAGTGCGCAGTAGAGACTTCCCTCTCTGTCCCGCCCCCGTGTCAATACGTGATGACGGGGGGTGGGACAGAGAGGGAAACTGCGCAAAGCCGCCGAGGTCGCTACCGCCCCCTCCCGAGGTCGCCACTACCGCTCCCCCCACCTGGTGTCACCGCCGCCAGCCCTCCACCCGGCCCAGGCCCTCTCTCCGCTACTAATTACTTACATCCATTCGCCGGAACGCAGCACGCACATCAGCTGAGCTGCCGTCGGCCTTCCTTCTCTGCCTGTGCCCCGCCCTCGCTGATGTCACATGAGGGCGGGACACAGGCAGAGAAGGAAGGCCGACGGCAGCTCAGCTGATCTGCCCTGCTGCGTTCCAGCGAATGGATGTAAGTTCAGTAGCGGAGAGAGGGCCTGGGCCGGGTGGAGGGCTGGCGGTGGCGGTGACCTCGCGGGGGTGGGGGAGAGAGGTGGCGACCACGCAGGGGGGGGGGGGGCAGCGTCGACCTCCGAAAACCCCAATACCAGCCCGTTTTAACGGGCTCAACGGCTAGTAGAAAGAGAAACCGAACTGATGGAGAAAAGGATGTAGGGAGGGCAGTGGAGTGAGAGAAAGATAATGGACGGTGGGGGGGGGGGGGGGGGGAAGGGTGGAGGGAAGGATGAGAAAGAAAGAAGTGTTGGATGGGGGGGGGGGGGGGGAGGGAAGAGAGCGAGATAATGGACCTGAGAGAGGGCAGTGGAAAGAGAATATAGAGGGAAAGATGTTGGGCTGAGAGAAAGAGAAAAAAATGGACCTGGGGAGGTGGGGTTGCTGAAGCCCCGCTAGCCGAAGAAATCTGCTGCCTGAGACACCCCCTTCCTCCTCATACTGCCTCAGGAATGAGGAAGTCAGTAGCATGCCTCCAGCCACCGATGCTTGCACTCCCCAAGTTCATGCATAAACTGAGCATACTCGGGGAGTAGCAGCTGGAAGCACACCACTGTCTTCCTAGCTCCTATGGCAGTAAAAGGGGGCCGTTTTGGCAGTAGATTTTTTCAACTTGTGGGGCTTCGGCTTCCCCACTAGCAAAGGAATGGTATGAGGGGGAAGAAATCTGTGCCCTCCCAGTCCACTCTTGTGCCCCCCTCCAATGGACTGCTGGATTAGATTCTTATGGTGGGGAAGGGGGGCGGGTAGGATTCAGGGGGGTTGGGGGGTGAGTTAGGTTGGAGAGGGTTTGGGGAAAGGGGTCTGGCGGGGGGGGGGGGGGGGGGGGAATTATAAAAACGCTTGATAGCACGTAGCAACTGTATAAATGTATGTAAGATATCACATTTATTGTCCTGTATATTATGGATACTATGTACTGTGAAATGTTCCATCAATAAAATTGTTGAAATATAAAAAATTTAATCAAAATACAGCCCTACTATTTATGAGTAGAAGCCCCGAAATGCACAGATTCAAAAGGGGTGTGTTTTGGGCAGTCCAAAAAGTTGTATTTGTATTTCTCATTTTACAATGGGTACGTGCCTATATATTAAAAAATTTCTGTCGGCTTTTGTACCTGCACCGACGCAAACATAAATCTCTGCAAAGTTTTGGCCAGGGCTTGAAATGAGTAATTGAGGGGACACCTGTCCTTAGCCCCCTCCCCCATACATCATATAGCCTTTAAAAAACGTGCTATTTTGAGCTTCCCTCCTTTATTGGCTGCACTTATATGTATAGGACGAGATACTCAAAGCCACTTACATGGATAATAGTAGCCGTTATCTAGATAAATATTTCAGGTGCTGCTATCTGTGTATATTCAGTGGCACTATCTGGATAGTGCCGCTGAATATGTGTACAAGTTGTCTTGTCACTAACCGGATAGTGACAGGATGGTGCATGGAAGTTATCCAGAGAATGGCGATATTCAGACCTCTAGCCAGGTAACTACCCAGAATAAAGTTAAGCCAGAAAAAAAATGCTGTTCTAATTTTATCTGGATAGCTATCCAAATAGCTATCTTAACAAGCCAATCAGCGCCGATTATTGCCAATTAGCAAGAAACTATTGACATTAATTGGCATTAACTAGAATTTACATATACAACTGGTCTAAGCGCATTCTGTGCAGTGATGTGTGTAAATTCTAAGTCGCACAGTTTTAAAGGGGGGTGTGGCCATGGGCATAGAACGGGCTGGTCATGGGTGTTTCTAAAATCTACGTGCATTGCTATAGAATAAACTCAGTCTGCGCCTAATTTAGGCATTGGCATTTACAATGTGTAACTGCCAGTGACTACATTTAGTTGTGTGGACGAGTGCTCGTCCTGTTCTGTAAACCACGCGGAACTTTAGGCTTATTCTATAGGCGTACTTTACAGAATATGCCTAGGTGTATTTTGTTTCAGCGCAGATTATGTAGGCGTGATAAAAAGAATCTAGTCTTGAGTGTGTAAAGGTTACTGTGTGACAAATTCTATTATAGAATACTAGCGTAAGCTGGCATCTATGTGCCCACATTTAGGCATGCCTACTTATGCCATGTCAATAGTAGGCATAAATGCACAAGCCTAAATGGGGCACTTTTGCATGTAACTTACAGTAGTCTGTAAGTTATGTGTGTAAATGTTGGTCCCTCCCATGCTCCTTCCCCATGAACACTGCTTGCATTTATGTGTTAAGCAAGTTGCACGTCATTTATAGAATAGCACTGAGAACGCACATAGCAATTACATCTACATGTAATTTACCCATATAAGTTCCAGTATTCTATAATTTAAGCATGCAAATGGCGCTTAAATTTTGGTGCTAAAGTTATAGAATGAGGGGCATAATTGCTAGTGTTCACATATAAAAACTGTTAAGCGATACTGCTTTTTCTGTGAAAGTCTAGTTTTATAGAACTGCTTCTGCTGCATAAACAGGAAAATACATATGTATTTCCTGGCATCCTTATGTGTATTTTACAAAAGGCTCCATGTGAAAGAAATTGTGAACGTCCTAATCCAGATATCCCAATTCTTGTAGACATCCTGTACAAAATAGGGCTTCACATGTCTTAGGGAATAATACCACCAGATCTTGGACTGAATGTGTGAAATATAATTGTGAAAATAGAATAGACTTAATATTTTGCGTACTGGATCTCTGAAGTTTTTAGTCTATCTTTTTCTACTTCTAATTCTTCTTACCTGTGTGGTAGAGACTGAGGAAGAAGAGGCAGGAATGGTGCCAGTAAAAGATGATCTATTTAGTGGCAGAAGAGGTGAAGAGCCTTGGTGTGAAAGGACACTAGATGAGAGTGGAGTACTGCATGCTGCCCTCAGTACCCCACCTGCATGGGAGATAGGATCCTTATTACTTGTGTAGATCCCTAGGTTAAAAAAAAAACACCCACAATAGCATACCATAGTACAATAGTTATAACAAACTGTATAAATCTGAAAATTGTTTACTTTTAGATCAGAAATCTCTGTGCAACAGGCAAAATCTCCCTTACACTAGTCAGCTGTTCTTTCAAGTTATGCAAAATCTCTTTTAATACTAATGTTGCCTCCTTTTTTGGTAAAGATGAGGACTGATCCTTTGTTTGGCTTTCTGGCTGAAAGTAAGGACTTGCACGATATGGTATGATGCCCTGCCACCTGAGTGTTTGGTTGGACTGACAGTATGAAAAACACATTATAATCACTGCTGAGGTAAGATAATTAAATTTCCTGACTAAAAAAAATACTGTTAGCCAAAAAGAGGCCAACCAAGAAGTTTCTGCTAAAATTAAGATTAAGGTCTGAATTATGCACACAGGAGAGTCCTTCCCTTTGGCCAACATACAGATGTGTAACATCCTACTATCTGATCCCACTGGGGATGTGAAACTGTTTGAACCATGGCCAAATGGGGGACACTTAACTCTTACATGAAATAAAAACAAAATAAGCTAGTGCTAGCATAAAGACAGTTCTTCTAGTAGTATAACACCTTCCCAGGTACTACCCCACAATCATTAGCATTGGAAGAAAAAAACATATTCAACAGTGTTAGTACAGTATTTTTCTTCATACTACCT
Organism: Microcaecilia unicolor; assembly: GCF_901765095.1. Taxonomy (NCBI): domain Eukaryota; kingdom Metazoa; phylum Chordata; class Amphibia; order Gymnophiona; family Siphonopidae; genus Microcaecilia; species Microcaecilia unicolor. Next base: position 67,594,009 of record NC_044042.1, on the reverse strand, counting down.
TGCATTGTCAGCATTAAAAACAGATCAGCTTTCACCTAGTGGTGGTCGTCACTTCCCTTACTAGTACACTTACCCCCTGTTCTCCGAGGACAAGCAGGCTGCTTGTTCTCACGACTGGGTTGATGTCCACGGCAGCCCCCACCAACCGGAACAAAACTTCGAGGGCGGTCCCGCACTCAGGGAACGCCCACTGCGCATGCGCGGCCGTCTTCCCACCCGTGTGCGACCGTTCCCGCTCAGTCTTTTCTTTTCCGCGCTGGAGAGAGCCGTGTTCGTCCCTCTCTCTGTCAGCCCCAGAAACCGGACCGCACCTTAGATGCGAGTTTTTCTTCGTTTGTTTTTTCGTTTGTTCTGTTTTTTCTTTTTCAAAAAAAAAAAAGAAAGAAAAAAGACTTTGTTTTACTCCCCTCGTACTTTGAGCGGGAGGCGCCTTGTTGCGGCCTTGTGGCCGCGCGGTCGATTTCTTTTTCGGGTGTGCTTTTTACCGCCACCATCGATGACTTTGACTTCGCCAACGCGATTTATCCGTCAATGTCCTCGAAGGTCCCGAGTGGATTTAAGAAGTGTGGTCGGTGCGGCCGGCATATCTCGCAGACCGACACTCACGCTTGGTGCCTCCACTGCCTCGGGCCGGAGCACGATACCAAGACGTGCACCTTGTGTCTCGGTTTACGGAAACGGACACAGGTGGCGAGGCAAGTTCTTCGGGACTGTTTTTTGGAACTTGCGCTGGCCCCTCTACGTCGACTTCGACGGCATCGGTGTCGACGGCGGGATCTTCGGTACCGGTACCGATGTCCACGAAATCGGCACCGACCCCAGGAGCACAGGTTCCGTTGGCCCGCCGGTCTTCCGGAGATGGCAGGGGTGAGCGGCTGCGCGGGCAGTCGGCCACGGTCACTCCCTCTACCCAGGGCCATCGGGACCGAACCCTGTCGGACCCAATCCCTCGAGGCCGAGGGGGATCTACCTCCTCCTCTTTGGTACCGCCGAGCGCCGATGACGGGCACCGAAAGAAAGCTAAAAAGCACCGTCATCGGTCGCCCACGGCGCATGTGGCTACCAGCTCCGGCTCCAGAGATGACGACGCCGAGGAAGAGGCAGCGCCGGGAGGAGCGTTCCCCCTCGGTGGTAGAGGTATCGCTACGTCAGGGCACGAGCACTTCGGTGCCGTCTCCTGGACCTGAGCAGATTCTGGCACCGGCACCTTCACCGGCCCCCTCGCCTTTCCCGACAGCGGGCCTTGATGAGTGCCTCCGAGCCATCCTTCCGGGGATCCTGGAAGGGCTGATGTGCCAGACTGTGCCGGCGCCGGGGGGTGCTTGCACCCCCGGCGCCGTTGATGGAGGCGCCGGTGTGCTCTAGCCCAGCGCCGAGGCCTTCGACACCGACGCCGCTCGCGGTGCCAGTCTCGATCGCCACGCAGGTGGAGTCTCCGTCGACGTCGGGAGCTTCATTCCCGCCGGCGCGGGAGTCCACCGCTCGACGACGCCACCGAGGACTCGGTGCCTCGAAGTCGAGCCCGGTTGAGGTCTGAGCTACAGGAGCTCATGTCACCGAGGAAGAGGCCTCGTGGGGGGAGCAGGAGGACCCCAGATATTTCTCCTCAGAGGAGTCTGTGGGCCTTCCCTCCGACCCCACTCCTTCACCGGAGAGGAAGCTCTCGCCACCTGAGAGCCTCTCATTTGCCTCCTTTGTCAGGGATATGTCTATCTGCATTCCCTTCCCCGTGGTTTCTGTGGATGAGCCGAGGGCCGAGATGCTCGAGGTCCTCGACTATCCATCACCACCTAGAGAGTCCTCCACGGTACCGTTGCACAATGTCCTCAAAGAGACACTGCTTCGGAACTGGTTGAGACCTTTATCTAATCCCACCATCCCCAAGAAAGCGGAGTCCCAATACAGGATCCACTCAGACCCAGAGTTAATGTGGCCTCAATTGCCTCATGACTCGGCGGTCGTGGACTCTGCTCTCAAGAGGGCACGGAGTTCGAGGGATACCGCCTCGGCGCCCCCGGGGCGGGAGTCTCGCACTCTGGACTCGTTTGGGAGGAAGGCCTACCAATCTTCAATGCTACCAGCTCTATACGAGCATACACATGCGGAATAATGTGAAGCAACTGGCGGACCTGGTTGACAAGCTCCCCCCGGAGCAGTCCAGGCCTTTTCAGGAGGTGGTCAGGCAGCTGAAGGCGTGCAGAAAGTTCCTGTCCAGGGGTATTTATGACACCTGTGATGCGGCATTTCGAGCTGCGGCCCAAGGTATAGTGATGCGCAGACTCCCATGGCTGCGTGCCTCTGACCTGGACAACCGCACCCAGCAGCGGCTGGCTGATGTCCCTTGCCGGGGGGATAATATTTTCGGCGAGAAGGTCGAGCAGTTGGTGGACCAACTACATCAGCGGGAAACCGCCCTCGACAAGCTCTCCCACCGGGCGCCTTCAGCATCCACCTCTGCAGGTGGACGTCTTTCCCGTGCCCGGCAGGCTGTGCCCTACGCCTACAACAAACGTAGGTACACCCAGCCAGCCCGAAGGCCTCATCAGGCACAGGGACAGTCCCAGCGCACTCGTTCCCGTCAACAGCGTGCGCCTAAGCAGCCCCCTGTGCCTCCACAGCAAAAACCGGGGACGGGCTTTTGACTGGATCCATGGGAACATAGCCGCCATCAAAGTGTCCGTACCGGACGATCTGCCAGTCGGGGGGAGGTTGAAAGTTTTTCACCAAAGGTGGCCTCTAATAACCTCCGACCAGTGGGTTCTCCAAATAGTGCGGTGCGGATACGCCCTGAATTTGGCCTCCACTCCACCAAATTGTCCTCCGGGAGCCCAATCCTTCAGCTCCCATCACAAGCAGGTACTTGCAGAGGAACTCTCCACCCTTCTCAGCGCCAATGCGGTCGAGCCCATGCCACCCGGGCAGGAAGGGCAGGGATTCTATTCCAGGTACTTCCTTGTGGAAAAGAAAACAGGGGGGATGCGCCCCATCCTAGACCTGAGAGGCCTGAACAAATACCTGGACAAAGAGAAGTTCAGGATGCTTTCCTTGGGCACCCTTCTACCAATGATTCAGAAAGACGATTGGCTATGTTCCCTGGATTTAAAGGACGCATACATTCACATCCCGATACTGCCAGCTCACAGACAGTATCTCAGATTCCGTTTGGGAACACGGCACTTTCAGTACTGTGTGCTGCTCTTTGGGCTCGCCTCTGCACCTCGAGTGTTCACAAAGTGCCTCGTGGTGGTGGCGGCGTACTTGCGCAAGCTGGGAGTGCACGTGTTCCCGTACCTCGATGATTGGCTGGTCAAGAACATCTCAGAGGCAGGAGCCCTTCGGTCCATGCAGTGCACTATCCACCTTCTGGAGCTGCTGGGGTTTGTGATAAATTACCCAAAGTCCCATCTCCAGCCGGTCCAGTCTCTGGAATTCATAGGAGCGCTGCTGAATTCTCAGACGGCTCAGGCCTTTCTTCCCGAAGCAAGGGCACAGAACCTTCTGTCCCTTGCTTCCCAGACCAGAGCGTCTCAGCAGGTCACGGCTCGGCACATGTTGAGACTCCTGGGTCATATGGCCTCCACAGTTCATGTGACTCCCATGGCTCGCCTTCACATGAGAACTGCTGAATGGACCCTAGCTTCCCAGTGGTGTCAAGCCACCGGGAATCTAGAAGATGTCATCCGCCTCTCCATCAGTTGCCGCAATTCACTGCACTGGTGGACCATTCGGACCAATTTGACCCTGGGACGTCCATTCCAAATTCCGCAGCCCACGAAAGTGCTGACGACGGATGCATCTCGCCTGGGGTGGGGAGCTCATGTCGATGGGCTTCTCACCCAGGGACTGTGGTCCCTCCAGGAACAGGATCTTCAGATCAACCTCCTGGAGCTCCGAGCGGTCTGGAACGCACTGAAGCCTTCAGAGATCGGCTGTCCTGTCAAATTATCCAAATTCGGACAGACAATCAGGTTGCAATGTATTACATCAACAAGCAGGGGGGCACCGGATCTCGCCCCCTGTGTCAGGAAGCCATCGGGATGTGGCGTTGGGCCTGCCAGTTCGGCATGCTTCTTCAAGCCACATACCTGGCAGGAGTAAACAACAGTCTGGCCGACAGACTGAGCAGAGTCATGCAACCGCACAAGTGGTCGCTCCATTCCATAGTGGTACGCAAGATCTTCCGAGAGTGGGTCACTCCCTCGGTGGACCTTTTCGCCTCTCAGACCAGCCACAAGCTGCCTCTGTTCTGTTCCAGACTACAGGCACACGGCAGACTAGCGTCGGATGCCTTTCTCCTCCATTGGGGGACCGGCCTCCTGTATGCTTATCCTCCCATACCTTTGGTGGGGAAGACCTTACTGAAGCTCAAGCAAGACCACGGCTCCACGATTCTGATAGCGCCTTTTTGGTCCCGTCAGATCTGGTTCCCTCTACTTCTGGAGTTGTCCTCTGAAGAACCGTGGAGATTGGAGTGTTTTCAGACTCTCATTTCGCAGGACGACGGAGCGCTTCTGCACCCCAACCTTCAGTCTCTGGCTCTCACGGCCTGGATGTTGAGGGCGTAGACTTTGCTTCGTTGGGTCTGTCGGAGGGTGTCTCCCGCGTCTTGCTTGCCTCTAGGAAGGATTCCACTAAAAAGAGTTACTTTTTAAAGTGGAGGAGGTTTGTCGTTTGGTGTGAGAGAAAGGCCCTAGAACCTCGTTCTTGTCCTACACAGAACCTGCTTGAATACCTTCTGCACTTATCAGAGTCTGGCCTCAAGACCAACTCAGTAAGGAATCACCTTAGCGCGATTAGTGCTTACCATCATCGTGTAGAGGGTAAAGCCATCTCTGGAGAGCCTTTAGTCGTCCGATTTATGAGAGGCTTGCTCTTGTCAAGGCCCCCTGTCAAGCCTCCTGCAGTGTCATGGGATCTCAATGTAGTCCTCACCCAGCTGATGAAACCTCCTTTTGAGCCACTGAATTCATGCCATCTGAAGTACTTGACCTGGAAGGTCATTTTCTTGGTGGCAGTTACTTCAGCTCGTAGAGTCAGTGAGCTTCAAGCCCTGGTAGCTCATGCTTCTTATACAAAATTTCATCATAATAGGGTAGTACTCCGCACTCACCCCAAGTTTCTGCCAAAGGTGGTGTCGGAGTTCCATCTTAACCAGTCAATTGTCTTGCCAACATTCTTTCCCAGACCGCATACCCGCCCTGCTGAACGTCAGTTGCACACATTGGACTGCAAGCGAGCTTTGGCCTTCTATCTGGAGCGGACACAGCCCCACAGACAGTCCGCCCAATTGTTTATTTCCTTCGACCCCAATAGGAAAGGGGTCGCTGTCGGGAAACGCACCATCTCCAATTGGCTAGCAGATTGCATTTCCTTCACTTACGCCCAGGCTGGGCTGACTCTTGAGGGTCATGTCACGGCTCATAGTGTCAGAGCCATGGCAGCGTCGGTGGCCCACTTGAAGTCAGCCACTATTGAAGAGATTTGCAAAGCTGCGATGTGGTCATCTGTCCACACATTCACATCTCATTACTGCCTCCAGCAGGATACCCGACGCGACAGTTGGTTCGGGCAGTCGGTGCTGCAGAATCTGTTTGGGGTTTAAATCCAACTCCACCCTCCAGGACCCGAATTTATTCTGGTCAGGCTGCACTCTCAGTTAGTTGTTCTTCGTAGGTCAATTTCTGTTATACCCTCGCCGTTGCGAGGTTCAATTGACCTGGGTTCTTGTTTTAAGTGAGCCTGAGAGCTAGGGATACCCCAGTCGTGAGAACAAGCAGCCTGCTTGTCCTCGGAGAAAGCGAATGATACATACCTGTAGCAGGTGTTCTCCGAGGACAGCAGGCTGATTGTTCTCACCTACCCTCCCTCCTCCCCTTGGAGTTGCGTTTTACTCATTAATTTGCTTGTCATTCAACTGAGCTGGAACGGTCGCGCACGGGCAGGAAGACGGCCGCGCATGCGCGGTGGGCGTGCCCTGCGTGCGGGACCGCCCGTGAAGTTTTGTTCCGGTTGGTGGGGGCTGCCGTGGACGTCAACCCAGTCGTGAGAACAATCAGCCTGCTGTCCTCGGAGAACACCTGCTACAGGTATGTATCATTCGCTATATTGAGCCTGTCGTGGTCACGAATTTAAGGCACTGATCATCACAGGCTGAATCTGGCCTGGATATTCAGTGCCAGACCTAGGCATGGACATTGAATATCTGGGTCATAGGCAGCCAACAGAAGTTCCCAGACAATATTCAGACTGGTGCCTTGGTAAACTTAGAACAGCCTTTGTGCTGTTCTAGCTTTATCTAGGCACTTACCTGGTTAGCAGACTGAACATTGCCACTAACCGGATAAGTCCCAGCTCTGCCCTGACTCCACCCCCAGACCATATGGGCACAACTGGATAGTGTTGCTGCAGTTAGAGCACATATTCAATGGTAGTAGCCAGTTAAGTGTCTCTGAATACGTGCTCTGGGACTGGCCAGCTGGATTTAACTGGGTACACGCCTTCCTATCCAGTTAAATCCTTTTGAATATCTACCCCTTTGATAGTTACTGAACTGCTTTGGAAAAAAATAGCTGAATCTATGACATTATGGCTCAGAAGTGAGACTGATACAGGTGGGGAAGGTTTTAGTGCTAGAAGATAGAATTTTGTAAGAAAAGATAAGTGAACCATCTATCTAAAACACAATTTTCGGGAACAATTTACCCACGTAAACTGTCCTCCCTCAACATATAACTGTAAGGGACTGAAATATAAATTAACATATGCATCTAGCTTCTCCTACATATGCACGCAAATCTGGTATGAATTACCAAAATCCATAAAAATAACCCACGACATAGTGAACTTCCGTAAACTATTGAAAACCTATTTATTTAAGAAAGCATACAACAACAACTCATCCTAACTGCCAACTAACAAAATGTACCTATACAAAATGTATTCTTTATGTCTTGTTTATGCTAAATTATCCTGATTTATAGTTTAATATTCCCAATCTATTTAGGAAGGATAGAGAGGGTCGTAAAGGTGGAGGAGTAGCTCTGTATGTGAGGAACGATATCACTGCGACTGAAATGATAGGGACCTGGGGAAAGGAAGAAGCGATATGGATCACCTTAAAAAGAGATGATAGAACCTCTGTCCACGTGGGTGTTGTCTACAGACCTCCGACACAATTGGAGGAATTAGATAAAGACCTGATCGCAGATATTCAAAAGTTGGGAAGCAAGAGAGAGGTGCTGTTGCTGGGAGATTTCAATCTGCCAGATGTAGATTGGAAGGTTCCGTCTGCGGAATCGGAAAGAAGTAGAGGGATCGTGGATGCTTTCCAAAGTGTTTTGCTCAGACAAATGGGTGATACTAAGATCTGTAACAGAGTGGACACCCGGGAGGGAGTGGAAAACATGAAAAAGGATTTGAGGAAGCTAGAAGAATGGTCTAAGGTTTGGCAATTAAAATTCAATGCTAAGAAATGCAAAGTGATGCACTTAGGGAATAGAAATCCACGGGAGACGTATGTGTTAGGCGGGGAGAGTCTGATAGGTACGGGCGGCGAGAGGGATCTTGGGGTGATAGTATCTGAGGATTTGAAGGTGACGAAACAGTGTGACAAGGTGGTGGCCGTAGCTAGAAGGTTGTTAGGCTGTATAGAGAGAGGTGTGACCAGCAGAAGAAAGGGGGTGTTGATGCCCCTGTATAAGTCGTTGGTGAGGCCCCACCTGGAGTATTGTGTTCAGTTTTGGAGGCTGTATCTTGTTAAGGATGTAAAAAGAATTGAAGCGGTGCAAAGAAAAGCTACGAGAATGGTATGGGATTTACGTTACAAGACGTACGAGGAGAGACTTGCTGAACTAAACATGTATACTCTGGAGGAAAGAAGAAACAGGGGTGATATGATACAGACGCTCAAATATTTGAAAGGTATTAATCCGCAAATGAACCTTTTCCGGAGATGGGAAGATGGTAGAACGAGAGGACATGAAATGAGATTGAAGGGGGGCAGACTCAAGAAAAATGTCAGGAAGTATTTTTTCACGGAGAGAGTAGTGGATGCTTGGAATGCCCTCCTGCGGGAGGTGGTGGAAATGAAAACGGTAACGGAATTCAAACATGCGTGGGATAAGCATAAAGGAATCCTTTACCGAAGGAATGGATCCTCAGGAGCTTAGTCAAGATCGGGAGGCGGGGCTGGTGGTAGGGAGGCGGGGATAGTGCTGGGAAGACTTATACGGTCTGTGCCAGAGCCGGTGGTGGGAAGCGGGACTGGTGGTTGGGAGGCGGGGATAGTGCTGGGCAGACTTGTACGGTCTGTGCCAGAGCCGGTGGTTGGGAGGCGGGGCTGGTGGTTGGGAGGCGAGGATAGAGCTGGGCAGACTTATAAGGTCTGTGCCAGAGCCAGTGGTTGGGAGGCGGGGCTGGTGGTTGGGAGGCGGGGATAGTGCTGGGCAGACTTATACGGTCTGTGCCCTGAAGAGCACAGGTACAAATCAAAGTAGGGTATACACAAAAGTTAGCACATATGAGTTATCTTGTTGGGCAGACTGGATGGACCGTGCAGGTCTTTTTCTGCCGTCATCTACTATGTTACTATGTAATTGTTCAAGTTAATCTGTCATGAATGAAGTTTAACCTAATACCTTTCAGTTCTTATCATAAGACGAACTTTCCTTCCTGTAACCTAATCCACTCTGTCTCCTCTTCCTCAACTATGTATTTCTCCTCTCCGGAACTGGTAATCACCACTTACGGAACTATGTAAGCCACATTGAGCCTGCAAATAGGTGGGAAAATGAGGGATACAAATGTTATAAATAAATATACAATTTTAGCCATATTTAGAGAAGGCATGCCCAGGGGCTTGTTTATATCATGAGAGGAAAATAACATGCTAGTAAAAAAATACCTATGAATTTTGACCCAAAGCAGATAAGCCTGAAAAGTATCCTATATATCAATAACGTTTTTGAAAGAAAGTTTCTCATTAAATTAAGGATTCCAAGCAATGCACAGACCTGAGTACCTACCTTTACTACGCAAAAATTTCCAGCAGGTCTGTAACTGTAGTTTTGGGAAGCAGGGCAATTCTTTTTCGGGGGGGGGGGGGGGGGGGGAATTGAGGTTCACGGACCACAAGGAATTTGTTGCGACAGGATGTTGGGGGGGGGGGGGGGGGAATCGGGTTGGGAGGTGGTCCACTGGACCACCAGGGATTTTCTAGTTTGGGGGTGGGGGATCAGGAGGTCCACTGGACCACCAGGGAATTGCAAACAGCAACTGATGCACAAAGGGGAATCTGTGCATTTCATCTGCATATGATCCCCTTTGTGCATTGGTCGCTATTTGTGACTCGGTATTTTTTCCCGCTGCACCTGTATTTAACAGAGGTCTGTAATCAGACAGGGTAATTATATATGCACTGCATTCTGGAAAAGCCTGGTCCTTTGGCTTCTCATACACCTAATAAGCAGTCACATGTTGAGTAGCACATACTAAAAACTATCTCATACTCATGCTGTATTATCATATTGTACCAGCAAAGTGCTGCATAAGAAGTATGATGTTAAGGACATCACCACAGAAGGCTTCAAGAAATATGAGTAGTCAGTACTTCCCTTCTGTCTCACAGCTGCTACACAGAGCAGGGTGGGGAGGACATTAAACAGAGGAGTAGCTAGGTGGGTCGCCAGGGAAACGGTTGCTCCCCCAAACAGACTTCTGATGGCGCCTTTAAAATACGCGCCAGCGCCGTTGGCAGTCCACTCTCCGCTCCCCCCGCACCCTCAACCTGGTTTTGCTACTGGTATTAGACCAGCACTCACCAATCTTCTATGGCCATGACAAATTTGCATAGCTGCACAACAATGACATCCTATGGAGTGCCTGCCCAGGTCATAACCCCAAATGTGGACTCACAGTTTGAGAAGTTCTGCCCAGGGGCGGGGCGGTGGGGGCGGTCCGCCCCGGGTGCACGCAGCTGGAGGGTGCAGAGAGCAGCCGTGCGCCTGTCGGCTCCGCTGGTTCCCTGCTCCCTTTGCCCCAGAACAGGTTACTTCCTGTTCCGGGGCAGAGGGAGCAGGGAGCCAGTGGAGCCGACAGGTGCGCTGATCTCTGCACCCTCCAGAAGCCAAGAATGCACCGGGGGGGGGGCTTGATGCGCCGGGGAGGGGGTGTCATCACGCTGCACCCTGGGGGGGATGGACACCGCTGCACCCGGGGGGGGGGGGGGGGGGGGTGCGCAGTGGCGATCCGCCCCGGGTGGCAGCCAACCTAAGATCACCACTGTCTGCACTAGACACAACCAGAAATGTGAATGAGAAACATAAAGGAAGTAATTTTGAATAGCTCATCTAGCTGCAAAATCTGCCACTACATTTTACCTATGGACATTATTGAAGCTGCCTACAATAACTGCAGACATTGTACCTTTTTTCTTATATAGCACCTAAATTATAGGCATGTATATTTGCTGTTATGCTAGCATTCTATAAAGCAGAGTTTTATTATTATTATTCTTATTACATTTGTATCCTGCGCTTTCCCACACATAGCAGGTTCAATGCGGCTTACATAGTAAATAGAATTACAAGTTTTGAATGAGAATATTACAAATTGTAGTAAACATAGTAATAGTGGGGTTTTAAGGATATGTAAATTAAGCATGGAGAGGTAAACAGAGATGTGCAAAAGGAAAGGAGATTGGGAGAGGTAAGGAGTAGGAAGAATGGAGAAGACAAGACTGGGGGATGAGCATAAGGAGATTGGGAGACATGGTCTAAGGTATAATAATCGTCAGGACAGGAATCATGTGGGTGGGCTTAAAAAGTTCTTAACTCAGTCCTCAGACACACCAAGCTAGTCAGGTTTTCAGTATATTCACAATGAATATGCATGACATAAATCTGCACAATACCTGCTTTATTGTTATTGATAGATACCAAGACGGCATTCAACAGTCAAATGGGTTTACATAACTAAATGCTGACAGATAAAGACCAGCATGGTTAAACAGAGAAATTAAAGAGGCTATTGGAGCCAAACGAAATTCCTTCAAAAAATGAAAAAAGGATCCAAATAAGGAAGATAACCATTGGCAAATTAGATGCAAAGCACTGGTAAAGAAGGCTAAAAGAGAATATATATATTAGAAGCAGAAAGCCTGTGTGGGAATCTGTGGGACTGTTGGATCATCAAGGAGTAAAATGGCCATTCAGGGAGGCCAAGGTAATAGCAGAGAGACTAAATGAATTATTTGCTTCCGGTTTTACCGAAGAAAATGTAAGAGATCATCTACCTGTACCAGAAATGGTTTTCAAGGGTGATGATACGGAAGAAAAGAAAGATATTTCAGTGAACCTGGGATATGTACTGAACCAAATCAACAAATTCAAGAGTAGTAAATCACCTGGACCGGATGGTACATACCCTTGAGTTCTGAAAGAACTCAAACATGAAATTGCCGATCTGCTGTTAGTGATCTGTAACCTGTCTTTAAAATCATCCGTAGTACCTGAATATAATACCTCTGTATTATATCTCCCTTGTCCCTCCTTTCCTCTGGAGTATACATATTCAAGTCTTTTCTCCTATGTCTTTTGGTGCTAACTCTGTACTATTTTTGTCGCCTTCCTCTAAACTGCTTCAAGTCTTTTTAAGTCCATAGTGAGATATGGCCTCCAGCACTGAACACAATACTCCAAGTGGGGCCTCACCACTGACCTATACAGCAGCGTTAAAAACCTCCTTTTCTTCTGCTGGGTATACCTCTCTATGCAGCCTAGCATCCTTCTGACTTTGGCCAGTGCCTTGTCACATTGTTTCACCACCTTGAGATCCTCAGACACTATCACCCCAAGGTACTTTTCCTGATTTCTTTTTATCTGCCTCTTGCCCCTATCTCATACCTCTCCTTGGGATTTTTATACAAGTGCATCACTTTGCACTTTCGCATTAAATGTTAACAGCAAGACCTTAGACCACTTTTCTAATTCTTGTAGGCCATTTTTCACATTGTCCACTCCCTTTGGGGTGTCGATTCTGTTACAAACCCTTATGTCATCTGCCAAAAGGCCAGCCCCATTACTGACCTCCGATGCACTCCCTTACTTTTTTGAATGGGATTTGTACAGAATTTCTTAAATTGGGTTAAAGCATTATGTAGGAATATTGTGGGCTGGGTAAAAGTCAATGGGGAGTATTCAAAGACTTTTCCACTAAGGAGGGGAATGAGGCAGGGATTCTCCACCTGCACGAGCTTCTTCCAAGTTATGAATCCCTACAGCTTCCCTTCCATATAGTATGCTAAAGCAAACGGATACTGCCAGTGGTATTTGACTCCCTTTTCTCAAAGATATATAGTAAACAACTGCAATTCTGATCTTCGTTTTAAGGTTGTCCAGGCCAAGTCTTGGTATATCTCTATTGGAAATGTTTCCCATTGTAAGTGGGCAGATTTACGCGCTCTTGCCAAAATCGGTCCTATTTAAAGCCCTGCCTCCAGTCCTTCCATGCTTCGGCTTCTATTCAGTTTCCTGAGTAGTTGCAGTGCTTCTGGTTTTGCTACTATTTGCTGCCTGGTATTGACCCCTGCCTGATTCTGGACTTGCTACTGTTTGCTGCCTGGTATTGATCTTTGCCTGTTCCTGGATCTGCTACTGCTTGCTGCCTGGCACAGACCACTATTTGCTCCTGGTCCTGCTTTTGCCCATTGCTTGGCCGTGCCCCGTGGACTTTGTTCTGGACTCAGTTTTCTCTGCTGTTTGCTTCCCGCACCTGGGGGCTCAACCCCTGGGGAACAGAGGGGGGCACAGGGGGAACTCGGGGTTGGCCGACAGCCCGGTGAGGAATCCTCCTCCATCGGGCACAAGGGCTCACATCTCCACTGGGCGAGCCTGACAGTTTCTGTGTTATGATTTGGGTGAAAGCCAGTCTGATAGGGATGGGAGTACATGGGTACAGGTGACAAAATCTAACTGTGTATAAACTACTGATCCCACTAGCTTGGCGGTAAAGGGGAGATTGGCGATAGTTATCATTGGGAACGGTCCTTTAGTTTAGGTCATACAAGCGCCATTTTCCAATCCTGAGGCATATAACCATCTGACAGGAAGGAAACAATTGTCGAGAGAAGAAACAGTATCAAAGCGGTGGCATAGTTCTTGACAAGCCGTGAAGAAATAGGATCTAACACAGAGTAGTGGTGGGGTTGAGAGTTTGAAGAGCCATAGTCAGGCCAGATTAAGAAGGTAGAGTAAATGCAGGAAAAATATCTAATTGTATGCCAGATCATTGAGGAATATGAGCACAGGAGGAGGAAGGACTAGAAATCAGAACCTGATGCAGAACCAGAACCTTACCCTCAAAACAGTATGCAAGGGCCTGGGCTGAAGGAGCAGAGGTATTAGGCAACTTAGAACCTGGGACAGAAGTCAAGGTGTTAAGTACACAGTACAAGGTGGCCACATTAGGCAACAAATGAACCTGTCTGGTGTAATAATTTTGTTTAGCTGTGAACAATGCCTTCTTATAAGATACTGCAAATGCTCGATAAGCTTTCTACGCAGTGGGCGAATGAAAGCGCTACCAGTGGCACTCTGCTTGACAAAATTGACAGCGAGATTGAAAAAGGGAAAAGGTGAACTAGGGTTCCCTACCTGCTACAAAGACTGGCATTGGTCGAGATACAGCCGGCGCTAGGTGATCAAATGCAGTGTGATGAAAATCATTCCAAATAGTGTGTCTATTCTCCAATGGGAGACTAGAAAAAGAGGTCAGATCAAGGCCGGAGGATGTAAGAAGAGAAGAGGCAGTAATGTGACTACGATCTCTCGTCACATAGGAGGAGGCACTGTGGGTCGGCAGTGAGACAACAGGGGAAGAATGAAAATGCATCAAGAGTGCTCAGTCCATGGAAGAGGGAAAGCGCAAGAGTCAATTTGGAGACCCATGTGCATTGCACCAGAAAGCACTAAGTATGACCACCAATATGAGTTGGCTCCTGAACACATTGTTCCAAACCAAGTTTATCGAGTAAGCTAAGAAAGTCTCGAGGCACTGAAGAGGTAGGATCATCGATGAAGATTAAGGACACCTAAGATGATCATATGAGAAGCACTGAAACAGTGTTCTAACAGAGTTGCATGCAACATCTGCTGTGAGGCTACAATAATTGTAGGAGGATGATATAGTATATACAGATCTAATGGGGGAAGACAGCATATGTGAAAAGACAAAGATTCCAGGACAGGGTGACAATTAGATTCAAAGTCAAGTGAAAATGAGCAGAGTAAATAACCATAATTCCCTCTACCCCCGTCAGGAAGTACGATTACTCATGTAATTCAAAAACACAGGTGGAGTGGCACAGTTAAGATAGGCAATATTGGCAGCAGTCAGTGAGGTTTCAACCATGCAAAGAATTGATAAGTTGTGAGCAAGGATAACAACATGCACTAGGTGAGGCTTCTCTCTTATCGAGTGAGGATTTAGGAGGCCAACGTGATAGGTTTCGGATGGAGGAGTGTTGGTTCTTGATGCAAATGAGAGCAGACGTAAAAGGAAGAGATTTCTGTGTAAAGTAAGGCCAACATGACTGTGCTAGGCTAAAAGCCTATGCCCCCAGACTACCGGAATGGGATAAGTGAAACACATGAGAAGGAAAACAAAAATAGCGGATATGCTCAAACGAATTGAGAAGGACCATAATGTATCCAAAGTATAGTCAAAGCAATAAAATGGGTGCGCACAAAGGAGGGCACAAAGGAAAATTGCTCCTTCAGTGCGCATGCACATAGCTTGCGCCACTAAGGGCAAAAATTTTAAAGGAACTAACTGCTGATGTCACTTCCAGGAGGCGGGACAATCAAGCTGAGGCTGCCATGTTTGCGGCAGCTTTACCGGAAGAAGACTCTGAGCAGTACCGGAGAGTGACGCTAACGTCACTTCCGGGAGACGGGACAATCAAGCTGAGGCTGCTGCGTTCCTGTGGTTTCTCAAGCCAATTACCTTGTATGATGTTATTAGCTCATCAGACATTGCCGATAACAAAACACTATAAAAGGGCAGCTGCCATGGCAAGAGAGACATAGCTTATCATCAACTCATCTGAACTGAACAACTTATCACCATGGATTCATCAGAACACTTCAGAGCACTGCTTGTAACAGACACCTTCTCCAGTCGCCTTTCAGAAGGAAGAGAATTGTCTTACCTATGCAGCTTGTATAATTCAAGAACTGTAATCACTTTCCTACCAGGGTACAAACAGGAGGGGTTTTGTCACAGGGGGAGTATGTTTGTTTCCAAAGGAAACCTGAATAGTGTTCCTTTCCAAGCATATAAAGAGCTATTGTTTTCTCTTCATCTCTGTTACATTCTAAACATTTGTACATAACTTTTAAATTCTAATTATTTCTGTCAATAGGTGTTTTTTTATATTGAATTTTTGTAAATACATTTGTTTCCTAATACTATTCTTTTTGTAAATAGATTTTTTGTTATTCCTATCAGTTATGTGTTTGTAGTCTAGTACTATAAGCATATCTTAGAAGAAGCGTAGTTTTTATCAATATTCCAGAGTGCAAAACCAATACATGTTTCTGTTCTACCACCCTTGGTGGTGAATTACTAGTTTACTCCTATGCACCCATATGTGAAGATATGCATCCTGCTGGTCTTTGAGAACACCAGCTACAGGTAAGTTTGCTTTATTGAATTCTAGTGTAATCAGCTCACCTAAATTTTAGGTGCTTGCACTTATACCAGCCATAGACCTGGTTAAAGTGCAACCAAAAAGTGGTAGCCCTTCCTATTTTCCACCCCTACTCCATAACTCCCCCCCCCCCCATTTTTTTGCAAATACATGCTTTATAAATTAAGAGGGTATTAGCAGAATAGTGCATGTGCAAGTGCTGGTATTCTAAACATTTACATACCTAAAACATGTAAATGTGGGCACCTAGGTTGAAGAATTGCCCTTTTAATGTCTTCCTACCCAATGCCATCTCAAAGCCTCACATTTTGACAGAGAGATAAAAGCAAATAAATCAAACAGCAATAATATAATTTTTGGTGTTATTTAGCACCATTGAAAATTACATACCAGAAGTCATCAGTGAAGACTCTAGGCTCAGGCTGGGCAGGGTCCCTGTGTTTGTGAAGGATCGGGAGGAGCTACTGATGCTAGAACTGATGATAGAGCCTCCTGAGAATGGCGAGGATGCTGTTACTGTAGCACCCATCATCTCTGGTGCTGAAATTTCTTTGTTTTTACTGCCTTTTGGTCTCCCAGGACCATGTTTACTCTTCTTACTACCTTTGTGTTTTTTCTCCTTCAGTATCTCTGCACCCTCCTCAATGCTGAGGGAAGGCATTCGCTTGTGGCCGCCACCTGAGGAGCTGCTAATTGGGTTAGATGATTTGTATTCCACAGGAGAGCTGTCACGATCCCTCAAGTGGTTTACTGAGGTTGTAGAGAACCGCATTATGGAGCCAAAGTTGGAAAGAGTCACCTTATGTTCAAAGGTCTCACTGTTTGGCCCCTCCTGTGAAGGGGAGGAGTGGGATGAGCACGCTGGCTTCCAAAGCTTTTCTTCCTCCTGCTCCAACTTGGGGAATGTTACAAAGTCCTGAGACAGCGGAGGCAGTGAGCTACAAGTGGTTCCTAAAAAAAGCAGATGGCAAAAATGAATATGCAAAGCATGGCTCATAGAATTCTTCCCAACCCCTCTGTGAGTGTGTGTGTGTGTGTGTGTGTGTGTGGCTTTTACCTGGAAAACAGAAGGAAAGAGGAAGTTTGAATGGAGAGTTGGTTTAGAAAGAATAATAAAAATGAAACCAAGAGTTCTGTTTACTAAGGTGCACTAGCGTTTTTGGCGCACGCAAAAAATTAGAACGCCAACACTAGAGACATCCATATATTCCTAAGGGTGTCTCTAGTATTAGCGCGCACTAATGAAAGCACAGCTTAGTAAACAGGGCCCCAAGTGTGATAATATATCAAGGAAGTTATTTAATTATTATTTACATGTGTAGATTGCATACATATGTAAATGATGATTTCAGGATTCCACTATTTAACACATGCATATGCACTTGGACACAGAGATTTCCAGGGGATATCATTTGGTTGTGCCAAAGATTTCTTTTATTATAGACCATTTAAATGGAATTCCCTTCCTCAATCACTGAAAAGATTATGTTTCAAAGCTGCCTTGAAGACATTATTTGTATTTAAAAGCATTTGAGGATAGCTAATGTATCAACCTATAATGCAAGTAATCCTCTTTTTTTTTTTAAATTTCTTGGAGAATTGGACTTAGTTTCCTTTGTCTAGTCTTTCCTTTTTTTTATTATTTTGTAACTATCTTCTTTCTGGTACTATTTTAAATAAGTATATGTACACTGTGTTGTTGTTTTTTTCTTTTGCAAGGATGTAAGGTAGTATAAAAAGTTCTTGAGTAAACTAAACTACTCTCAATTTATAAGTGTATTTCCCACTTTACAACGGGAATACACAAATATCAGGTAATTCTATAAAGTAGGCACTAACAGTATATCCCAGTTACTTGCAGATAATGCACATACATGCCAAAAGTGCACCTAAGCACTATTCTGTATCTATGCACATCTCTATGATAGCGTGTAGTTTGCAGGTAGGCATACATATGGGTGGAGTGCACACTTACATGAATAATATAAAACACTGTTCTATGCGAATCTCCAGAACCTAGGTGCACGCATTTAAGCCTGATCTGCAACTGACATAAGAGCTAATGCCTAAGTGCATACATGCATATGTACCCAGTTATGCTAGTATTTGGGGCACTGTTATAGAATTACCTCCATAGTTTTAAAGTAGCCAATATTCAGACCGCAGGAGCAGGAGAGAGCCCGGCTAACTCCCGCGGTCGGTGGTCAGCCTGGATATTTAATGCCAAGCCATTTCCGGTGACTGGCATTGAATATCCAGTTTATTTTTGGCCACTTTAAACTTAACCGGCTAAGTTGATATTCAGAGATAGCTGCTTAGGTTTAAGAGAGCCAATGATATTCCAGCTATTTTCGTGGCCCAATGTGGTGAATATTCGGTGATAGCTGGCTGCTAAGAGGGAATATTCAGCGGAAGATAGCCAGCTGTCCCACGTTAAATACTGCCAGATAGGCACTTAAGTGCCATTTAACCACCTGGCCAGCTAAATGGTTTTCAATATTGGACCAGGGGAGGGGGGGGGGGGGCGGGAGAAATGTCTACATCAGCTTCTGCACCCTCTTCAGGGCTTGCATAATTGTTTACGAAATACTTGTTTTGGCCAGGGCCTGAAATAAGTGATCACAGGAGCAATTGTGCTCAGTCCCCTGATACTTTTATTCAATGTGAAAAGCTTCAAAAATTTGCCCATTTAGGACTTTGTTACCTAACTGGCACTAATTATACATATAGGACTAGATTCTATAATCACTCCTAAAAAGCTGGATCTGAAACGAAATACACCTAGGCATATTCTATAAAAGTATGCCTAAATTTAGGTGTATTTTATAGAATAAGCTTAAATTCCTGCACAGTTTACAGAATATGCAAGTGCTCGTCCTTTAGTCGCGAGCAGATAGGCTAAGTAAAACTGGGTGTAAATGCAGACGACTAAATTACGTGCGAACTGGGTGTATTTTATAACAACATGCACAGATTTTAGAAATTCCCACAACCCATACATTCCACGTCCATGGCCATGTCTCTTCTTCACCTATGCAACTTAGAATTTACGTGTATCACATTATAGAATACGCTTAGACAGTTTTGCGCGTAAATTCCAATTAAAGCCCTTTAGTGTCAATAATTGCTTGTTAAGTGGCAATTATTGGTGCTGAATGGCTTGTTAAGTAACTAAGTTGCGTGCACAAATCCAGAATACAACTGGATTTGTGTGTGCAACATAAGTCGTGTTATATAGAATCTGAGGGTAATTTTCTGTAATACTGATCTTTTATGTATAATTGCTGTTCTTTTTTTGTGTGTATATATAACTTTGTAAAAGTACTACTCCATATTTCTAGCATCCTTATAATTTACAAAAGGCTCCACATTTAGCAGAACCTTTTGTATAATACTGAGAGCATACTGGATGTCTCGATTCATACCTCAATGGGCTATGCAAAACAGGGCTTCAAATCATTAGAAGTCAATGCTAACATATTTCACAGCATGGATATTACAGTTTAACTACAAAGTGCCAACCATTAAGAAACCTGTACTATTCAGTCAGTAGGTTTCACAGTAGAATTTATAACAGAAAATTAAATACATATCTGCGTCACTAAGAAGCCCATCAGATTTGTGTTGTGTGTATGTTTGTACGTGTGTGTCTGAGACAGTGACTAGGACAGTAGAGAAGCAGCAGAGGCAGTTTGAAAAGAGCAATTCCCTAACTGCCATGTTCCACTAGATCAAAGTTTCTATACTGCAGAAGCTGTACTGATTTTGCCACAGAAAGAATCAAGTCATTCTTGCAGGGGAGGGACGATATTTCTCTGGAACTTCTAGTCTGATCTGTCCCATTTTCAAGCCCACATTAAATTTGGTTCTATTACATTAAATTTCCAGGCAGACATTCTTAACCCCTTATGTATAATTCCTTTCCAAGATCTGTTGGATTGGAAAAAAAACAACAAATGCTATTTGGATAAAATAGAAGAAGCAGGTACACACCTGCTATGGAAAAAGAAGGAGGTTGATTAGAATAGTCTGTTACCTAGATGAAAATCTAACTAGTACAGAGCAGAAAAGTACTTTTTCCTTGACAAAAACATTGCTGTTTCTGGGAGGAGCAGGCTACTGCTAGGATAGGATAGATTGTTACCTTGCTGGAATGAGCTGCTTGCAGAAGTTGAACTGAAACTAGAGGAACTTTTCCCACTTCCTGTTTTCTTGCCCTTATGGCTGATGCCATGGCTTGAAGACTTCTTCCCTTTCACCTCTGACCTGCTAAGTTCAGAACTGTCTCTGCTGCCCTCATGATAATTAGCAGATATCTGTATGAAAAAAAAAAGAGAAGGTCAGTTTTTTTTTACTTCCATTCAAGAAGGAGCTGAGCCATCATTTGGATGCTATCTATGATTACTATGATTTTTAGTTTTTTCTAACAACTAGAAAAGTTAGCTCCTTTCATACATATAACTAAAGCAGAGTTTCTTTGCCACACAATCTCTTCTGAGTATATCAGCTCAAAGCAGGGAGAAAGTAACAAAGACGGAGAAGACTATTTGACATAAATACAGGAATAGTCATTGGACTTTTATTAGTCCAGTAACCAGTGTGAATACGTTCATTGTGTACACAGCAACCTGTTCACTGCTGAAATGGCAGGAAAGCAGTAACTCAGCAACATAAATTCCCAGATTTGTCCACACAATCTAATTGACCTCTGAATGGTACACAAAAAAAAAAAAAATCAAACTCCTCTGTTTACTTACTTAATACAACAAGAAGTCTACATGTCTGTATTAATAATATGCAATATTCTAAAAGCATCTACATGTGAAAATAATGGCATTTAATATGTAGATTGTGTACATGTGTAAATGGTTATTTACACGTGTACAGGCTCCCAGAAACAGATATTTCACAGGGGTGTGGGTCCATGACATTGCACATGTAATTCCCATTTTACAAGAATATGCAGACATTTTAAAAAAATATCCATGACTGCTTTTATAGCTGCTCTAAAGCATGCACAAGTGCCAGCTTTCTGTTGATTTGGACCTGGAGCCATAGGAGCCAACTTTTCAAAATGATTGGGGTACTGAAATTTTTTATTTTATTTTACAGGTGGTGCATTCTCCCCTCCCTCTCCTCCCCTCCCCTCCTCCCGCCTCCGAGTTCCAGGCCCCCCCGCTCCCTCCCTTCCTTCCAGTTCCTCCGAGTTCCAGGCCCCCTCCCCTCCCTCCCTCCAGTTCCAGGCCCCCTCCCTCGCCTAGTTCCAGGCCCGCCCCCCCCTCCCTCCCCTCCCTGTTCCAGGCCTCCCTCCCTCCCTCTGAGTTCCAGGCCCCCTCCCTCCCTTCAAGTTCCAGGGTCCCTCCGAGTTCCAGGCCCACCCTCCTCCCTCCCTCCTCCAAGTTCCAGAGCCCCCTCCCTCTGAGATCCAGGGCCGGTCCCCCTCCCTCCGAGTTCCAGGGCCCCCCTCCCTCCGAATTTTAAAAGTCATCTTACCTCGTAGGGGTTACGGCGGCAGCAGCAGTGAAAAGCATGTAGGCTTGGCGCTTCAGCCTTCCCTTCTCTCAGCTCTGGTCCCGCCCTCATTTCCTGTTTCTGCAAGGGCAGAACCAGAGCTGAGAGAAGGGAAGGCTGAAGCGCCAAGCCTGCACGCTTTTCACTGCTGCTGCCGCCATAACCCCGACGAGGTAAGATGACTTTTAAAATTCGGAGGGAGGGGGCCTGGAACTCGAAAGGGAGGGAGGGACTTTTAAAATTCTGAGCTGGCGAAGGGAACTTCCGGTGGGTGAAATATTAGGGGTGCTCGAGCACCCACAGCACCCACGGAGTTGGCGCCTATGCCTCCTACATGCTGATGATAAGCACTAATTGCACTAAGATGAACTATTACAGAGTTGTTTTTCAAGCCAGACTCGGAGAGGTGCAGGAGGTACTCAAGCAGTTTTTGTGTCGGGCAAGAGAAGGGATCTAAGACCTTGCCCTAACACCAGATGGCAAACCATTTAAAAGAGTAACATCTCTTAGTGGAGTCTTTCCTGACACGGGAGATGACATCAGGCAATCCGAAGGAATCGAGTTCTACACTCTCAACATCCAAGCCGTGAGGGCCAGAGATTGGAGGTTGGGATACAGAAGTGATCCCTCATTCTGCGAGATGAGGGTCAGAAAACAGTTCAGTCTCCATAGATTTTCCAAAGACAACTCCAGAAGAAGCAGGAACCATATCTGTCATAGCCAATAAGGAGTGATTAGTATCGTGGTTCCTTGGTCTTGCCAGAGTTTCAGCAAGGTCTTCCCTATGAGAGGTATAGGAGGATACACATACAGAAGTCTTCTTCCCCAATCTAGGGGAAAGGCATCTGATGCTGTTTCTAGAATAAGCAGCATAAAATGTATTGTACTGTTTTGGGACCTTGCCAGATACTTGTAACCTGGACTGGCCACGGTCTTTCCCAGTATGGCAATACTTATGTGCTTATTCAAAAAAAGAGCTCTACGTCTCGGGGCTGCACTGCATCTATGTGTGTAGGTACCAATCTTACAAGATTGATTGATTTTCATCATTTCTATTCTGGTTAAACCAAAGCGGATTACATTAAAAAACACATATAATAAAATGACAAAACAATGAGCCCATCTATGCCTAATGTAAAGACAAAATCACTTATTTCATACAAAGAAAACGTATACAAAGTATTTGTTAAACTGAGAAGTATTAGGATCAGGAAGCTTATTCCATAAGAATGGTTCTGCAAGGTTAATTGCTTTGCATTTTCAGATCTAATCGTCAACATGGTTGATGCATCTTCAAAGCCCTAGAAATATATACTGGAACATTAAGCATACATTTGCTGATAAATCAACAGAGTAAGACTTTAAATTGTACCCTATGTATAGGAGTAATATATACTGATTTAGACTTTCGGGTTTTTTGCCAATGAAGAGTCAGTTCAGCGAGTCTGTTAAAGTTGACAGAAATTCAGTCCGCTGACATACAAAGGCATTTTCCAGCGCCAAGATTTCTCGTCTCTTTAAAATTGTTTAAATATTTTAAATCTGGAAAAGAAATCCAAAGCCGCTTTTTAGAAGATTTGCAGGACCATAGATTGTAGATCATCCTAGAAGGAGTATATAACAATGGTCATACAGTAATATATTGTGCAACCACTGTGGATTTTGATGAAAATTTATATGTGAAGTGGGAGGAGTTCTACCATTTTGAAAGTAAGACATGGTAGGAAGCCACAAAGGGGTGCTAAATGAATAGATTACCATCTAGGGCTGGCCATTTATGGTCAGGTTATGGACACAATATAGAGGGCAAAATGTAACTCTGGTGAGATAGTGGTACCCATATTCTTCAAGGGGGATGGGTGAGTTGGGAAGGATATACAGAGCGCCTGGCCCACAACATGAAAGCCTGGAGTTAGGCAATGGCTACAGTTACACACTGGAACTGGAGATATAGCAATGGACACACATCAAGGTCAGTTGACATGGCTATGGGCAAGAGAGATATTCTATAGCTTCCTTATTGCACACACTGAAGGACTAGTGAATTCCTTTCAGGTGTCAATTTGAGGCCAAGTGCTTGATTGGCAGCTACTATAGACAAGCACTCTACTGTGCCAGCTTACATCCCAGCTTATGTCTTATGTGTTGTTGGTAACTTGAAGAGCAGGGAGATACTGCTCAGCATGTATCTCATTAATAATACTGATAAATGAGTGGCACTACATTGACAGTTCCCTTCTCCCCAATTGTGTACAGGCCAAGGGTGTGGTTGTGTGCACATCTTATCAGGGGTCAGTGCCCTGGACGCATGGTATAGTATGCACCTAATGGCCTGGACCAGTACTGGTCCTCATTTATTTAGATTTTGCTCACACCTTTTTCAGTAGTAGCTCAAAGTGAGTTACATTCAGTTACACTCCATTTGCTGTTATTCCTAACATGAAAGGCACCCACTCTCTAGTACAGATGTAGGTATGGCTGTTATATACCTTCTTCATCTGTCAGCTGCTGTTGGAGCTACTGCAGCAGGTTGCGCTGTGTCCTCCAGGTGACCCTGACCCCTGGTTTTGAGGGCTTCAATGTCCCTCATGATCTTGAAACATCTAGAGCAGAAGCCAGAAGGGAAAATTAGGTTCTTACCTTGGAAAGTTTCTTTCCTTTAGTCACAGCAGATGAATCCATTACAAATGGGTTGTGTCCACCTACCAGCAGGGGGAGATAGAGAACACTGAAAACCATAGTGCCTCCTGGACGGCTAGCTCCATCTGCCTCTCAGTATTTGAAGCTTCCAAAGCAGTGTTACACCGCAAAGTAGAACAACATGAACTTTCCTCACAGCGAACGAAGACCCCAGAACAGGGGTAGTAACTCAAAGGAGGGACAAACTCAACCTCCTGTAGAAGAACAGAAATCCTGAAGACTGTTTTCCAACTTCTCCCAATGAGGGAACATGTCTGCAGGAAAAACTGAACACAAAACAGAGTCAATCAGGGAGGGATCATGGATTCATCTGCTGTGACTAAAGGAAAGAAAATTACAAAGGTAAGAACCTAATTTTCCCTTCCTTGTCATCAGCAGCAGATGAATCCATTATGAATGGGATGTATCAAAGCAATCCCTAGATAGGGCGGGAACAAGCCACACCACGTGCAAGCACTTCTGCTCCAAAAAGCGCGTCCCTCCTGGCAGCCACATCCAGCCTGTAATGACTGGCAAAAGAGAGCTTAGAAGCCCAAGTAGCTGCACTACATATCTCTTGAACAGAGAGTGCTCCCATTTCAGCCCAAGAGGAGGAAATTGCTCTTGTGGAATGTGCCTTAAAGGCGTCAGGCGGAGGCCAGCCAGATAGCAGATATGCAGAAAAAATGGCTTCCTTAAGCCAACGGGCTATAGTGGATTTAGACGCTGGAGACCCTCTGCGAGGACCTGACAACAATATAAAAAGGTGATCAGAGGTTCTGAAAGTATTTGACATTTGCAGATACTGCAACAGAGCCCTGCGCACATCCAGAAGGTGCAACTGCCCAAAAGATTCCGGAAACTCCTCCCTAGTAAAGGAGGGCAGAAAAATAGGCTGGTTTAGGTGACACGCTGAAACCAACTTAGGCAGGAAGGAAGGCACAGTACGTACCGTTACTCCGGACTCCGAAAATTGAAGAAATGGTTCTCGACAGGACAGTGCCTGGAGCTCAGACACCCATCTCGCCGATGTGATGGCCACCAAGAAGACTGCCTTTAAAGTCATATTCTTCTCCGAAGCCCACCGCAGCAGCTCGGTGAACCCTGCAGAGCCTTCAATACCAGCCCCAGGTTCCAAGCCGGACAAGGTGCCCGCACGGGAGGACGGAGCCGAAGCACACCTCTAAGAAATCGTGCAATACCTGAATGCGCAGCTAAAGAGAGGCCAGCGACCTTCCCTTGAAAGCATGCCAATGCTGCCACTTGCACCTGCAGGGAATTATAGGCCAAGCCTTTTTTGTATACCATCCTGCAAAAAGTCAAGAATCGGCGAGACAGAAGCCCGCATGGGTGTGATCGCTTTTGGAACACACCAAGCCTCAAACTGGCGCCAAATCCGGGCATACGCAACGGAAGTGGACCACTTGTGGGCCTGCAAGAGAGTGGAGATGACCTTGTTAGAATAGCCCTTGTCTCTCAATTGCGCCCTCTCAATAGCCATGCCGTAAGACCAAAGCGGCAGGGATTCTCCATGGTTACCGGACCCTGCGTTAACAGGTTTAGTACCAGAGGCAAAGGAAGAGGAGCCTCCACCAGCATCCGCCGGAGGTCCGCATACCAGGGCCGCCTGGCCCAATCCGGGGCAATTAGAATCACCACTCCCTGGTGCAGCCGAATTTGCAGGAGTACTTGCCCTATCAAGGGCCAAGGCGGGAACACATATAGGAGGCCCAGAGGCCAGGGTTGAGCCAAGGCATCCAACCCCGCCTAGCGAGGATCTCTCCGTCTGCTGTAAAAGCATGGGACTTTGGCATTGGTGCTTGATGCCATCAGATCCACTACGGGCATTCCCTATTTGGCACAGAGTTGAAGGAACACTTCATCTGCCAACTCCCACTCCGCTGGGTCGATGTGGTGTCTGCTTAGATAATTGGCTTGCACGTTGCTATGACCTGCAATATGAGCTGCTGACAGGAACTGTAGATGCAGCTCGGCCCAGTGGCAAATCTGAGCGGCCTGCGCGGCCAGTGCTCTGCACTGCGTTCCGCCTTGACGATTTATGTAGGCCACTGCCGTCATATTGTCCGACAGCACTCTGACAGCCAATCCCTCCAAGGTTCATTGAAAGGCCAGCAACGCTTTTAACTCCAAGCGATTGATGGACCACTTCAATTCTTCAAGTGTCCACAGACCCTGGGCATGCCTCTCCTGGCAATGAGCTCCCCAGCCCTTCAGGCTGGCATCGGTTACCACCAGGCACCAGTTGGGGAGCACTAACGCATTCCTCACCGCAGCTTGCTGTCTGAGAGCCACCACTCCATGCTGAGTCGGGTCGCAGGGAGCCAACTGAGTATGCACTGATAATCCTGGGAAATGGGAGACCAACGTTGTAGCAGGGAACACTGCAGCGGTCTCATGTGCACTGTCGCCCAAGGCACCACTTCTAGGGTGGCCGTCATCGACCCCAAGAACTGGCCAATGTCCCAAGCTCGCGGGCAAGGCATCCTCAGGAGCAGACGGACCTGGGTCTGAAGCTTGCACCTCCTTTGCTCGGGTAAAAAAAAAACAACCCCGAGGCCGTGTCGAACCGGACCTTCAAATATTCTAGAGATTGAGAGGGGGTCAGGTGACTTTTGGGTATATTGACGACCCAGCCCAGAGATTGCAGTACTGAGACCACTCTGGCTGTTACATGACGACTCTCTTCTGCAGAGTCCGCTCTGATGAGCCAGTCGTCGAGGTATGGGTGAACCCGGATACCCTCTTGCCTGAGAAAGGCAGCTACTACCACCATTACCTTGGAAAAGGTGCAGGGAGCTGTGGCGAGGCCAAAAGGCAAGGCCTGAAACTGAAAGTGTTTCCCAACACCGCAAACCGGAGAAACCGTTGGTGCAGGGGCCAAATAGGGATGTGCAAGTAAGCTTCTTTCAGGTCCAGAGACGTGAGAAACCCTGGCTGTACTGCCGCAATGACGGAGCACAGGGTTTCCATGTGGAAATGCCATACTTTGAGTGACTCGTTGACTTTCTTCAAGTCGAGAATGGGCTGAAAAGACCCGCCTTTTCGCAGCACCACAGAATAAATGGAGTAACAACCGCAGCCGTGTTCGGCGGGAGGCACGGGGATCACCACTCCCAGGTGCAACAAAGCCTTGCAAGGTCTCCTCTACCGCCGTCTGAACCAACCCCGCGCATTGGGACTCCAAAAACACGTCTCTCACTGGGGCAGTTAATTCCAATCTGTAGCAGTCTTTGATCAGGTCCAAAACCCACTGATCTGAGGTAATCTTGACCCACTCCTCGAGAAAGAGGGAAAGACGTCCTCCAACTGCAGGAATCGAGGAGTGGGCCAGCGCACCATCATTCAGAGGGTCGCCCATGAACTCCAGGCCTTGAAGCAGCCGCTGCGGAGCATTTGTCCGAGCGAAAGGAGTTCCTCTACTGAAAACGGGCACGCAAAGTAAACCCAGCAGAGCGTCTCGGGCGGTACCTTCTAGCTTCACAGAAGCGAGGTCTGGAAGAGGAGGGAACCGCCTGACCCTTGGAAGAAGGCCACGGCCTATCCTCAGGTAACCGCTGGGGTTTAGCATCCCCCAGGCCCTTGACAATTTTCTCCAACTCGTCACCAAATAGGAGAAGGCCCTGGAAGGGCAACTTCACCAACCTTTGCTTAGAGGCCATGTCAGCCGCCCAATGCCGTAGCCATAGAAGGCGGCGAGCTGCCACCGACATCTGTTTAGCCGCGTCAGCCAAAAATGACAAGGCCGACTCCATCCGCGGTGCCACCTCCACAAGGGGCTCCGCTCCATCCCCGGGCTGTTCCACTGCCTGTTGCAACCAAGTGAGGCAGGCTCGAGCAGCATAACAACCGCACACCGATGCCTGTAAGGCTAGGCCTGAAATTTCAAAGGACCGTTTCACTGCTGATTCAAGCCGTCGGTCCTGCATGTCCTTCAGGGCGAGGGTAGTCTTCTTCGTCACGGCCATGACTAGGGCATCTACTTTAGGCACGGCCAAGCGTGCCAAGTGCTCCTCACTAAGAGGGTATAAGTGCCCCACTGCCCTGGCAACTTTCAAAGGCCCCTCGTGTTCAGCCCATTGAGCCGAAATAAGCTCTTGCATAGAGTCATGCAAAGGAAAGGCTCGAGCAGGCTTCTTAGTACTTGCCATCCTCAGATTACCAGAGGAGGCCTCATCAAGTGCAGGATCTTCAATAGCGAGGGCCTGCAAGGCGTCAGAAATAAGCGCTGGCAGCTCCTCGCGGTGGAAAATCCTAACCGCGGTGGGATCATCTGGATCCAGTGGCAATCCAGAACCTTCCTCTGGCTCCTCAGACCACGAAGGCCTACCAGACCCCTCAGAGTTCGCACAGCCTGACCACGGGGGGGGGGAAGGGGGGGTGCGCCACTCTCTGAAGGGGAATTTACCCTTCTAAGCTTGTCATGCAGCCAACTGTCTGGGGAAAGAACGCCTGACGACAATCCAGGGCCGACCTCCACCGGAGGGGAACCAGGTAGCAACGCAGAGTCAGACACCTGCGGCAGAGCCCTCTTTAACATGAACGCTTTATGTAAAAGCAACACAAACTCAGGGGAGAAAGGCTCACCCTGGTCTCCCGGTTCCAATCCGAGGCAAACAGCTCCTCTGGTAGCCTCTATACGAGACTCCCCCCCGGCCTCAGACCCCACCGCTACTGCAGGGGTCGGGCCATGCGGCACATCCAAGATGGCGCCCGCTGCCACCTCCACCGAGCAGGAAGAGACATCGCTTGCCATGCTCGAGCCGGCCCTGACGTCTGAAGAGCACGATTTACAGAGCCCCGCTGCTCATCTGCGCTTGCCACAACGTGAACAGCGCTTAACAACCTCCGCAGCAATCGCCGAAAATGGTGGAAAATTTCAAAATGGCGGATTCTCGCCAAAAACGCCCCGATCGTGGGCCCTCCCCAGAGGAGCTACAAGACGCTCTTACCTCAACCGACCGAGTCCCAGAGCTCCGGTCACGCTGCACAGACAGAAGATAGCTTCAGAATCACAGCGCTAACCAGAGCGCCACTTTTCTTTTTAACGCTGTGAGGAAAGTTAGAGGCAACAGCTACAGAGGCACTCCGGAGGTCCAGAAGAGTGGGAAAGACAGGGAAAGGATGAACCAATGTGCCTGCATCCACATAGAAAAGAGTGGGAAAGGCAGAGACAGGGCAAACCTATATGCCTGCATCCACATAGGGGGAAGGGTAAGACAGGGAAAGGGCTAACCTATGTGCCTTTAAAGTGGAGCTGCAATAGCCACAACACCCCTGCTACAACTGGCAAAAGCACAGGAGCCACCCCAGGCAGATTCTTGAAGGAGCTGAATAAGCTGCGTCCAACCCTGCTGGGAGATAGAGAATACTGAGAGGCAGATGGAGCTAGCTGTCCAGGAGGCACTATGGTTTTCAGTGTTCTCTATCTCCCCCTGCTGGTAGGTGGACACAACCCATTCGTAATGGATTCATCTGCTGCTGATGACAAGGAAATGTACATGTTTAGTGGACGTCAGCTTCTCAGTCAATGTTCCCTACTGGTTCAGGTAATCATCTAACAGCATGGCAAATGACAGGTTAGATGTTGTTGTAGCTCATAAAGTGAGAGCAGTGGCATATTGATAAACAGGGTTAAATTCCTGCTCCTGCCACTAACATCCCAAAGGTAACCTTTGTTAGGGGAAAAAAGTGCCCAACACTCTTGGCCCTTGTTTTATCAACTATTTGTTATGTGGTATACATTATCTCTGTATTTAATATTACATAATGCTGAGTGCCGTGTCTATGATTTTGTTCTGCCATACTGGTGACTATGGAATGTATTTTAAATCTTTTTTTAGGGAGGGGAATATGTAGGAGGGGTCTACCTGTCTGCCTTGGCTGCATTAGGTGCCCATGCCAGATTCAGTGCAGCTGTCGTGTGCGTGTGAGCTGCACCTAAGTATTATTGCTCTATGGTCATATGGTTTTCCAGTATAGCATAGGCACACTGACTTGTGCAATACCCAGAGAAACCATACACTGTATTTTGGTGAAGGGATCTGATTCAGGATGGCAGAGCATTTCTGGTTGTTAGGTACTTATGTGCCATATCTATAGGTGGCATTTCTATGTTATATTTATTTATTTATTTACAGCATTTCTATCCCACATTTTCCAATTAGTGTTGTTTCAATGTGGCTTACATGGAACTAAGAAATACAATAAGATAGGGGATCTGAAATTACATAGAATTGAAGTGGCTTGAAGAGGGATGGGGGAGAAGTGAGGCAGGAGAAAATATGAAGGACAGGGGAACGGCAGCAGGATGAGGAGGTGGATCTATTAGCGGAAGCTAATGAGAAGTCGTGACCAGGCAAGAGATGGCGGGGACGTTGCTGAGCAGGAGTGATGACGATTCATAGCTGATTCACAGTGGAGCTTTGTGGAAGGATTTTTTGAAGAAGTGAGCCTTGAGTATTTAGCAGGTCTCAGTGTAGACATATGTGGGGGGCATGTTTCTGCTTACCTTGCCAGGGTCATCTGGGCTTGATTCCTAAATCTTCCTTGCTGCAACATATTCTGGATTCTGTCCCTGGGGGTGTGCCAGGAGGTTGCTTTCTGCCTCAAGAGACCTTTCTCTTCCTCCTGGCTGCCATGTTGGTGTACTCTAAAGAAGGCCCACTAGAAGCTGTTATGTAACATGGGACTGGAAATACATCATTGCGGCTGTACTGAGAAAGCTGTGGCATGAGCATGGGGAGTGCAGGAAATCACATGCAAGTGCTATGCACAGTGCTACTTACCACAGCTTAGTTTGTAGATAAAAAAGTAAGTGGAGCTGGTGGAAGGGGTAGGTGGGCTAGAGGAAGGAGAAATGGGAGAAAAGGGGCTGGATTAGAGTGACTGTTCCCTGCTCTGCTCCAGGCTCATCCCCTCACTTCCTCTTCTCTGAAGGCTGCCTGGAAGTAAGGGCTGGAGCAAAACACCTCTGAAGTTCTGGAGTCTGAAAAGAAGTAGTGGAACTGCGTTCCAAGCCATTCCCCCCCAAATTAAACCCTGCTACTTACACATGTATCCTACATGTGGACCCAGCATAAAATATTGCCACTTTCATATGGATATCACCATGAGTGTCTCAGCTATATTCCACATGTCACTGCTTCAAGTTTTGGTTTTTTTTTTCACATCATTCTCTGGGTGTGGAGATATGCATATTTTAGACTGGCCTCCACATGTATCACTGCTTTTGTAAAGTGATGCCACCAGCCTCCGCTTGTAAACATAGCTATTTCTATCCTCATTTATATATTTATTCTAAAATGAGGTTCCACATGTTCTTTTCTGAAAAGGTTTGTAGAATTATTACTTCACCACACCCTTAGGGCTCTCCTTTCATATACAGCTTTTCAGCATGTGTTTATTCTGGCCTGAAAAGATGGAAATAACGCTGGCTTTCGTTGCTGCCTATCTCTTCTTTGTATGGTCTCTGTATAAATTCATCAGCCTTCAACTTAGGGCTCTCCTTTCATATACAGCTTTTCAGCATGTGTTTATTGTGGCCTGAAAAGGCAGAAATAAGGCTGGCTTTCCCAAGGCTGCTGCCTATCTCTTCTTTGTATGGTCTCTGTATAAATTCCTCAGCCTTTCTCTGTGTCTCTCATAGTTGCTAACTCTGATGGTTTCTCCAAATATTCCTGCATTGAAACTGGAAAGTCTCCTCTACTATGGCTGTTTCCTTTAATTACTCAACTTTTTATTTTTTTTTCCTGTCTTATATTTGCAATCGGTACACTTCATTCATGATTTCATAATTCTGCTTATTGCATTCTCTTTATTTCTATGAAATGTTATTAAGTCAGGTTCTGTGTCATCTCCCTTCTACAGACTGATGAGCTCTTTGTTAGATAATATACACATTGTCAGTCTCCCTTGATTACTTTCTTCTTGTTTCGCTCTTTTTCTTTTAATCTTGCTCCCCCTGTTTATGTTTCTCAGTTTCTGTTTTTATTAATACATTTTTACTAAATAACCTAATTTTTTCATGCTGAAGAATTTGTAGTTCTAGGTCTGGTTAAGTGCCACTGTAGATCGGTGACTGGCTCGCTCAGCATGCTTTAACCATTCAGAATATCAACCCCTTAAGCACTTATTGGGGGTAATTCTCAATAGATCACCTGATGTTAGGTGCTGGGATGATGCATGCTAAGTGCAGGTTCTATAATTACAGTTCTGCACACAACTACTATTACAGAATACTAGTGTAAGTCTACAGTTACCCGCCTAATTTTCACATCTACACTGATCAAAGATGTGGGGCGAAGATAACCCACCAATTGAGGGTCCTTTCTTTTCTTATGCAAGACCACAATTAGAACCTGTCCCATCTCTGACAAATAGGCACGAACACATGCTACCTCAATGGCTGGTGTAAATGGTGGAACCTAAATGTAGACAGTTAAGCGTGTACATGCTAGTATTCTATAACTCGCTTGAAACAGATTGACATGCTCCTGACACACCCATATCCCTCCCAGATCCATGCCCCCCTCAAAGTGGCATGTGCTGGAATTTGCACATGCAACTTATAGAATACTGACTAAGGGCAGCTATGTGCCTAATTGCTAATTAGTACCAATTAACAATTATAGCTTATTACTGCTCATTAACACCAATTATCAGCTCATTATTAAGTTAAGTTACGTGTACAACTGACCTTATTCTATAACTTGCATGCACAAATTTGCATGCTAGTCGCAAATTTGGGCATGCAACTTTCTAGTATTAGGGGGATAGTGCTTAAATTTAGGTGCCCTGATATAGAATGAGGGGGATTGCTTGCAAATTTCACTCTTTAAAGCAGTCCAACCTTGACATCACCCAGTTCCAGGCAACAAACATTTTAGCCAGTCCTGTTTTTGATCCTATATCACAATTTAGTGTGGTAATTGTGGTCTCTGAACCTACACATCGACATCAGTGCTACAGGTTCCATAATACACCAGGATAGGACTATCAGAAACCCAGGACTGGCCTGAAGTCTCCCTCCTGGAATATGTGCAACTTGCAGCTTTCCAGCTCTAACCATTAAGCCATTCCATTCAAAGCATGTGTCCCCACCCCATGCTCACTCATAACCCATCACTGTTACTATGCCAACAGCTAGGGTTTGCATTTTCCCCTAGTATTTTTGGAGAAGTAAGATGTTTATGCTTATGTTTATTAAAAAATGTTATATACTGCCAAACCATTAACAGGCTCTAAGCAGTTAACAAATTCATAAAAAATACAAATAAATTAAAAGAACTCCAGTTAATAGTAGAAGAGACCTAATCATTCACAGAAGGTCAACCATACTTCTAATCAAAACAAATGGCAATTAACCCCCCCCCCCCCAAAAAAAAAAAAAAAACAGTAGGCTATGCTAATTCACATCATTTCTCTGAAAATCTAGTAGACCTTACCAAGTCCGTCTATTTGCATACCAAAAGTTAATTTAAAATATGTTTTTAAAAGAATCTTAAACGGAGTGGAGGAGTGGCCTAGTGGTTAGGGTGGTGAACTTTGGTCCTGGGGAACTGAGTTCGATTCCCACTTCAGGCACAGGCAGCTCCTTGTGACTCTGGGCAAGTCACTTAACCCTCCATTGTCCCATGTAAGCCGCATTGAGCCTGCCATGAGTGGGAAAGCGCGGGGTACAAATGTAACCAAAAAAAAAAAATTTCTACTCAGCTCTTACATAGTTAGGAAGCCCATTCCATAAAGAGGGAGCTAACCAGAAAAAAGGGGAAGGCCATGAATAAAGATATGAGAGCAGGGGGCAGGAAAGTGAATGCAACTTGGGGTGGGGGGCAGGAAAAGAAATATATGGTGGGTCGACAAATGTATGTTTGCCTAGGTCCCAATGTAGTGTTAATCCAGTCCTGTCAGTAGGATTAGAGTAAGGGAGTGTCATCCCTCTTCACAAAAGTGGTAAGCCTTACTTTAGTGGCAGGAAAGTCCATGGCAACACTAATGATGGAAAGATTGTGAACAACCTACAATCCAGTAGGTTGCAAGGCTTGAGCCAACATGTTTTTCCCAGAAACAAATCCTGTTAAACAAATCTGATTGATTTTTCCCAATTGTGTGACTAGAGAATTAGATTGAGGACATACACTGGATGTGGTCTATCTGGATTTTAATAAAGTCTTTGATACTGGCTCTTGCTTACACTGAGAAACCTGAGCATGGATCCCAAGGTGGTAAACTGGAATAGGAGGATTGTTTGACTTGCAAGAAGACAGCAGGTAGTAATAAATTAAATATGCTTAGAGAATTGGAAGGTGAGAAATAAAGTGCTTCAGGAACTGGTCCTGAGACCAGTTCTGTTCAATATCGTTTGAATGATAATTGTGGAAAGGTTAGAGGGAAGAGCTTGCCTTTTTGCGGATGTCATGAAGATCTGCAATGGAGTGGACATCCCTGAGGGAGAGATAACATGAAAAGTGATCCAAAACAACTACAGATGAGGTGATAAATGTTTGGCAGTTAAGCTTTAATGCATATAAATGCAGAGTAATGTATTTAGGGTGCAGAAATCAAAAGTATGTGATGGGGGGAGAAAAACGGTTGATGCTCACAGACCATGAGAGACCTCAAGGTGATAGGCTGACAAACAAACATAAGATAGCGATATTGTGTGATAAGGTGGTGGCCAAAGCCAAAAGGATGCTAAGCTGAATCGAGAGAAACACAACTAGTAGAAAAAAAAGGAGGTGACAATGCCCATGTACATTTCATTGGTGAGGCCTCACTTGGAACACTGTGATCAGTTCTGGAGTATCCCATTTAGGATATAAACAAGCTAGAGGTAGCCTAGAGAAAAGCAACTAAAATGATGCGAGGCAAAGAATCAAATGGGATCTGAGGACACAAATATGTGTGTCCTAGAGGAAAGGAGAGACAGATGAGATATGATAAAGACATTTAAATATTTGAAAGGTATTAATGCAGAAAAAACAAACCTTTTCCAGAGGAGGGGAAGCTGTAGAACTAGGGGACATGATATGAAGCTGCAACGAGGTAGACTCAGGAGCAACATCAGGAAATGTTTTTTCACGGAAAGGATGGATGCCTGGAGTGCCCTCCTGGGAGGAGAAGGAGGAGACAAAAAACGGTGATGGAATTCAAAAAGATATGCAGTATACATAGATCACTTAATAGCAAAGGATGCAAATCAAGCATTGGACACCACCTCAAAACAGCAGCAAAATGACTTTTTCATATCTCTAAGTCAGTGAGGAAACCTGCAGAAAGCAGCAGTTAGAACCCTAACAACGTTAGTGTTGCAGATTTTATGGGCCATTATGATTTTTATTTGTTATCATCTACTCAATTACAATGTTACTGTGGTTAAAAAGGTGTGTACATATCTATCTATCTATATATTTTTTTTCTGATATAGCATAAAGGCGGTGGCACTACAAGGCCTATGTATTCTCATCCACATATATATATCAAAAATAATGCAGAAAATAATCTTTGTTATCAAGCAAGAATTTGTTCTGTTACAACTGGCTGGATGTTTACCAGGATACACTGTCACCCAAGAGTCAAGAAAATGTTGTACTATTTGGTGAATTTGCATAAGTTTAATAAAGGATTAAGACACACTAGGAAGGACTGTAAAGGATAGCTTCCATTACCTATTCTTGGGTGGGGTGGGGTGGGGGGTATGTGTGTGGTCTTGAGTCAGGTGGCTAATTCTTGATAGAGGGGCATCCATAACTGATGATATTGTATCAATTCATTGCATTGTCGGTTTTCCTCTTTTGCATTAACTTTCAACCTTGCCAAGCATGATATTTTCTCTAATGATCTTTCTTTTTGCATGGTGCATATGAAGTATAAATCAAAGTCTTGCCATTTGAGCTTCCAAGAAAAGCTTAGGTTTGATCTTCTCCAATACCGATTATTTACTCTTTAGTCAGTCCATGGTATATGCCGTATTCTTCACCAGCACCATGTTTCAAAGGCATCAATTTTCTTCTTGTCTTTCTTCTTCACTGTTCCATATACATTTGACATTATTGAAAATATCATAGCATTCTCAAGTACTAACCCTTGATTCAGACATTGAATATACCAGAACTTGTCTAGTTTCATCAATACAGATCCAATTAAGTGACTCCTGAAGAAGGCCCCTGTGGGCCGAAACATGGCTTGTCTCGAGTCCTGGATGTTTAATAAAGTGAAGGTTTTACATAATTTGCTGTCTCCCCCCCCCCCCTTTTTTTGGTCAACCTTGTTATTATTGTTTTGTTTGCACGGCTACAAGGGTTACTGTTCTTCTGTTTTTGGTTGTGTGAGCATGCACTGACCCATTTTACAGATTTGCAGTCTGCCAATGCCTCATTCTTTGGTGGCAAAAATGCTGGTTATTGGAATTGTGTCTTCACACTCAGCACTAGTGACTGAGGACCCATTTTGCTACAACTGGTTGGAGACACATGGGACATATCTGATGTCTTCTCTGCAGTGGTGGTGACGTCTACCTTTATTTTTACTCTAGTATTTGAGCATACTATGGTACTTTGGAAATACTATATATTGGATTAAGGGGATGAAATTGGGTTTAGATGACATGGAAAAGGACAGAATATATGCTTATATTATGTTATGGGCTGGGGAATACCCATTTGTTTCTAAAAGTGGTTTTGGTGTTGCACACCTCTTTGTTTTTCCTGGCATTGTAGATGGTTCATATTAAATGTTATGACCTTAATATGGCAGGAATTCATTCACTTATCAAAAGGAAAAGAAACACCTGTTAACTATGTATTGTAAAAACTCAAGACAGATATAGTGTTTTAGCAAGAAAACCCAATTTTCTGACCAAGAACATCAAAATTTGCAGAGGGAGTGGTTGGATCATCATGCCTTTTCCTCAATTAATAGTAAGTGATGCAGTGTGGCTGAATTAATTCATAAACAAGTCACACTTGATCTGACAGCCAAGGTGAGGGATAAGAAAGGGCGCTTTCTCTTCATGCAGGGAAGTTGTGTGGGAAGAAGGCACTTCTAGGAAATGTGTATGCTCCAAATAACTACAGAGAAAAAATTTTTCAAACCCTGATATCTACACTGCTTGAATTCCATGAATATGAATTAAATCATATTGGGGGGGGGGGGGGGGGGGACTAACCTTGTTGCTTATAAAGCAGCTGACAGACTCCCAAGCAGGTGGGACAATGAAATGGGGAAAGGAGTTAATCTGTTGCTTACTTAATTAGGACTGCTGGATAGCTGGTGGAAGCTCCACCCCCAAGGACTGCGATTTCACATTTTATTCTCACCCGCACCAGTGCCATTCTAAGATCAATTAGATATTAGTGTCTGCATCATTATTCCCTAGTCTGAAGGTGGCCAGTACTGAGGGAGCTACTATCTCAGAAAATGCTCCTGTGCAGTTTAGATTAGAATGAGGGGATCTTAGTCAGGTGTTCAGTTGGCATATGAGCCCACAACTGGGCGGAGATGAGAAATTTAAGGAATATCTGGGACTTAGAAGGAACATCTAGATCTTATTCAAGTAGAGATGGGTGTCCCCACCTTGATGTGGGAGGCCAGGAAAACAGTTGCAAGTGGCCATGTCATATGCAGCCCAGCTGTGGAAGCAGAGGGACTCACAAATTTTGAGACTGACCAGATTTTTGCAGACTTTGAAGCAGAGGCACCAAGATAGTGGGAGTGAGACTGACAGGGATTCTTATGAAACGGTAAGTAAGACTGTAGATCAACTTTATATACCACAGGGCCATGAAATCTTTGGTTTACTATCAGTTTCATATCTAC
This sequence comes from Microcaecilia unicolor, assembly GCF_901765095.1. Lineage (NCBI taxonomy): Eukaryota > Metazoa > Chordata > Amphibia > Gymnophiona > Siphonopidae > Microcaecilia > Microcaecilia unicolor. Next base: position 67,556,277 of record NC_044042.1, on the reverse strand, counting down.
AAATATGGGAACAAGGCTAGCAAACTACTGGTGCAGTTGGTACTAGGTCTCAGACAGCATTCGAGAACTTTTTGCCTTGGGAATTTTTCTCAATTTATAATATTCAGCTGGCAATGACATTTTTTTTAAGATAAGTAGTAAATTCACTGGGGTTATTTATTTTGTTTTTGCATTTGCAAGTTTTGCAACCACCTTTGGTGGTTTTTGGTGTTGTTTTTGAATTGCTTTTTTTATGTTTTGAAAATTAAAAACATCTATTGTGCAATAGTTGTATATTAAAGAGATATGCCTTTTTGGCGCTTTATAGTGTCTATAGATATCTCATTCTTTATGAGCACAATTATATCTTTAAAAAGGATAATTATTGCTTTTCAGATACATTTTCTATTACTTTTAGTGGAGGTTTTGCTTTTGTTCTTGCTCAAATTTCCTCCCTATATATATATTTATGTACCCCTTTTTTGTGGTATAGCATACATATGTTACAGGTATCTGCACCTGTTCAGGACAGGTGGTCCATTTTACAGAAGCTATGCACAGCAATTTTTGGAGTTTTATAAAGATATTTATAGCCCATGCTTTGGGGTAATGAATGAATAGGACCAATTTTGCAACCCTCTACAGTGGCCAAAATTAAAGAAGGAACAAGTAGCTTTCCTTAATGCCACTTGGAACAAGTTGGAGATTTATATGGTGATTAGAGACCTAAAATCCATGAATGCTGCAGGATTGTATGGGTCAGGCACAGAGTTTTACAAAGGTATAGGCTTCACTATAATGCAAACCTTGCAAGCTAGGTACACCCGTGCTCTAGAGCAGGGGTGGTATTTGTCAGAGATGGGACAGATTCGACTTCCGGTGACGTCACGAACCGCAATGGCGGTCTGAACGCGAAGCTCCCGAATACCAGCCCAAATACTAGCTAAAAAGAAGAGCAATTGGAGCCCGAAATGAAAGGCGAGTAGTAGAACAGCCAGCGAAAGACACACACTCCCGAAGATGGCGAACCCGAAACCCAAAACGGCGGATTTAACTGCCTTCGCATATCGGGACCGTGACCACGTGGCGGACAAGCAGGCAGGAGATCAGCCGAGTCAAGGGGCCTCCCTAAGCCCGCGGCCTACAAGCGCTCAGGGCGTACACAAAGAAACACAGGAAAACGAGCTAGCACCAGATAAATGGGAACAGCTGAGTACATGGTTGTTGGACATTAAAAAGGACATTAAAGAGATGCGGCGCGATTTTGCGCAATTGAGCGCAGATTTAAGAGAAGAGATCAAAGAACTGGGGAACCGAGTTAGCGAAACTGAAGTTGGCCTCGAGGAGCATGCAGACACGATAATGGAGATAGAACAGCAAATGGTAGAGCAACAAGCAAACATGAGATTCCTCACTGACAAGGTGGAAGACCTTGAAAATAGAAGCCGGCGATCTAATATCCGAGTGCGGGGCCTGCCGGAGTTACCGGAATTTATAAACTGCGAAAAAGTAGTGCAGGATATAGCGGCTCATCTGCTCTCTACCCCGGAGCACACAGTGGTACCAGAAACAATTAAACTAGAGCGTGCGCACAGGGCACTTGGTCCGAGAAAAGCTAATGTGCCTAAAGACATTGTGGCTTGCTTTACAGAGTTCAAAGTTAAAGAGGAAGTCATGCACCAAGCAAGGGCAGCTAGTCCTATAATATGGGAGACATATCCCATTGAATTATTTCAAGATCTAGCGGCTACCACATTGAAAAGGCGAGGAGCACTGCGGCCATTAACGGAAAAGCTCCGAGATGAGGGAATCAAATATAAGTGGCAACATCCTTTTGCCCTAGTGTTTAATAAAGAGGGCAAGCAGCGCCGAGTGGTCACGCTTGAGGAGGCTCAAGAGTTTTTGGGGCAGGACAAGGAGACATCAGCGACCACAGCACGTCAAACCAGTCGATCCCCGAAAAAGAACAAGCAGAGATGGCAGAGAGTGTCGCAGGGGCGAGGACGGCTGAGAAGACAAGCATCAGATCAACGGCTTGCATCAGGGAAAGGCACATGAAAAAGCACTGCACTTTGGAATTAAATTTCTGCCCATAGAGACTGGCCAAATTTTGAAACTGAGACAGTTGGAGCGGTGCCTGCAAGCTACTAAGGGCCCGAACGCCTAAATGGGCTGGTATTGAAGGTGGGAACGGAAGTCCACACTTTTTCCTAGCATGCCTTCAAAGAAGAAGAGGGCATGCTATTTCAGGTTATGGGGGAAAGAGGGAGGGGGGAGGGGGGATTGGGATAAGGGGAAACGGTGGTGGATATACAATAGACTGATTGAATGGCATCGGGTGATAAAGTGTTTAAGTGTGTAACACTCAATGTGAGGGGCCTTAACTCGCCTATGAAGCGCCAGTTAGCATTTAAAGAAATGATACGCTTGCGAGCGGATATAGTGCTTTTACAGGAGACACACCTGAAAAAGTGTCACGAGAGGCTGGTGGGTCATAGGCGATACCCTACAATATTATTCTCATCATGTATAGATAATTCTAAACAGAGAGGGGTATTAATAGCATTGTCGGATTAATTTCCCTGGCAGGTTCAACATACAGTAACTGATAAAGAAGGCAGATTCTTGCTGGTAATAATCTCATTATATAATATTCAGTACACAATTGTTAATATGTATGCCCCGAACTCCGGGCAGAGACAGTTTATAGAAAAAGTGGAACAACAATTGCAAAAACACCAACAAGGTCGACTCCTCTTGGGGGGAGACTTTAATGTCACGATTCATCCCCCGTTAGATAACTCTACAGGCCAAGCTGTATATGCTAAACTAGATAGGAAAGGATTGAAGGGTTTCTTGGCCAGATGGGGACTGACAGATTTATGGAGGGCAAAACACGGACAGAAAAGGGACTATACATACTATTCTGCTAAATACAGGTCCTATTCTAGAATAGATGGATGGATGGGAGATGTGGCTGTGGCTAATACCATAAGTAAGATCAATATAGAACCACGCACCTGGTCGGATCATGCTCCATTGGTAATAGAACTACATATAGGAATTTGACAGGTGGGCATGCGATACTGGAGGTTAAATGAGGCAATCCTAATGGATACTAAAAATATCCCAGTGATAGAAAACTATATTGAGGAATACCTTAAATTTAATGATGTGGGGGAGATTCGCTCAGAATATTTATGGGAAGGTCTGAAAGCGGTCCTTAGAGGACAATTAATAGCACTAGGAGCACACATAACCAAAACACGAGTGGAACAAGAAGAGAGTATTAGGGCAGTATTATCGAAACTAGAACAAGCACATAAAAAGAACCCCACAGACACCAGTGGACAGATAAAATTAAACGAGCTGAGAAACAAACTTCAGGAGTTACAGCTGGCAGAAGTGGCCGCCAAATTACAAATGACACAACAAGAACACTTTGAATTTGGGAATAAGGTGGGTAGACTGCTAGCTTGTAAATTGAAAAAGCTAGCACAACGTAATCATATAGGGGGCATACAAACAGCTGATGGGAATTTTGTCACACAGGTGGAACAGGTTCAAGAGGAGTTTTTGGACTATTATACAAATTTATATGAACCAGAACAAGAACCAGAGGTAGCTGAAATAGAGCAATATTTACAAGAGGCGGATCTTCCGCGGGTGGAGAGAGGAGGATCCGAGCAGATGTCAGTCCCCATCTCACTAGAGGAGATAATGTGGGCAATAACAGATATGGCAAGTGGTAAAGCCCCAGGTCCAGATGGATTTCCCACTAGGTTTTACAAGGTGTATAGTAAGCATCTGGCCCCAGTCCTATTGAAAGTGTTTAATGATCTATCTGAGTCGCGGGAATTACCCTCTACCTGGAGATTAGCAGCAATAACCTTATTATTAAAACCAGGGAAAAACCCGCGGCTTTGTAGCTCCTACAGGCCAATCTCGCTTTTGAATGTAGATTACAAGATATTTACAAAGATATTGGCCTGCAGACTGCAAAAACAGATTCCAGGTTTAGTTCATGAGGATCAGGCGGGTTTTATAGCGGGGCGACAGACATTTGACAATACCAGATGCCTGATGCACGTCATCCAGCAGGTGAGAGACGACCAGACCCCAGCAGTATTGCTTTCAATTGATGCAGAAAAAGCATTTGATCGAGTGGACTGGTCGTTTCTGTTCCAAGTATTGCAGTGGGTGGGGATAGAGGGGAAGTTTCTGAGATGGTTACAGTTATTATATCAAGGACCACTAGCAACATTAAAAATTAATGGGTCTTATACAAGAACATTTAAGCTTCAACGTGGGACCAGACAGGGATGTGCGATATCTCCACTCCTTTTCGCTCTGTCCCTGGAACCGCTAGCCTGCATGCTTAGGAAAGATGGGGCGGTGAAGGGAGTGGTGAGAGGGTGGAGAGAACACAAACTTATGCTGTTTGCCGATGATATATTGCTCACAATTGCGAAACCAGAAACATCAATAAAAAGGGTAATAGAACATCTCACGCAATATGGGAAACTATCAGGGTTTAAGCCGAACTTGGAAAAATCCACCTTTTTGAATCTCACAGTGCCCTCCAAAGAATTAGCGGCCCTTAGGACTGAGTTTCCCTTTGTATGGGCGAAAAAGGCAATTAAATATTTGGGCATACAGATAACCCCACAACTAGAGGGGCTATATGCAGCTAACTTCCCCCAGAAAGCAGAAGAACTTTTTCAGGAGTTAGACAGATGGGAAGGACTTAATATATCTTGGCAGGGGCGCATACACGCTATCAAAATGATGTTGCTTCTGAAATTGCTGTACTTATTTATGGCAATTCTGATCCCAATTCCCGCAAGCTTCTTTACAAAGCTTAATCGCAAAATGTTTGCATATATCTGGAGGAAACGCCCACCACGAGTGAGGCGATCAATGATGTTTCAAACATGGGAGAGAGGAGGTATGGGAGTCCCTAACTTCTACCTATATTACCAAGCGGCCCAGATTCGGGTCTTGGCAGAGTGGTCACCTGGGGCATCTAAGAAATGGCTTCATTGGGAAAGAGCATGGTTGGGCAGGCGAGAAATAGAAGATATCTTGTGGATACCAAAAGAGGAACTGGTGCCCATAATAAAAACAATGCCCATTGGATTGAGACATCCTCTATGGACTTGGTATCAATTGAGGAGACGTCTATTTCCGGAAAGGGTGTATTATCGGCAAACAGCAATACGCTGGGCAAAAGGGTTTTCATTGGGGAGATCGGAGAAGAGTTTTGACAAATGGGCCCAAGCAGGGTTGCGAACACTAGGGCAAACATGGAAAGATGGAGAAATTATTTGCTTTGCAGACCTCCAGGAGGAATTTGGCCTGATTAATCTTACCTATTATTGCAACCTGCATAGCTTCCTTAAGAAGAAAGCGCAGGATGAATTAGACCTAGCTGAAACAGATTTAGAACTTGCGATCACTAGAGGAGGAGGCAAAGGAGGGATAACACGTATATACTTGGCTTTGCTGGGACGGACAGATCCTCAGGTACTATATCAAAAGAGATGGGAAGAGATACTACAGACTACTTATCCCACAATAGTGTTGAAGAGTAATTATAAATATTTACTTAAGCCATCCATAGCACAAATGGTGAATGAAAATGGTTTTAAGATGTTTTATGGGTGGTATTACACACCAGACCGACTACAAAAGATGTTCCCGGAAACATCAGGACAATGTTGGCGGGAGTGTGGCCATAGAGGCACAATCTTCCACATTTGGTGGTCCTGTGGGAAAATAAAAGAATACTGGAAAGAGATATTGCAGCTGGTTGATAAAGTTATACAAAGAAAATACCCATGGAAGGCAGAACATTGCCTACTGCATTTTAAACCAGCTGTGATACCCGGCTGGCAACATAGACTGGCGACTCAATATTTTGTGGCGGCAAGACTTGGATTGGCTCGGGCATGGAAACAGGTGCAACCACCAACACTACAAATAGCAACTGGGAAAGTTGAACACCTATACCAAATGTCAAAGTTGACAGCCATGCGAAGAGGGTCCATGCGGAATTTCAACAAAATATGGACACTTTATGAACAGTATAAAGAGCAATCAAACACACCACCGGGGTAGGGAGGGAAGGGAGGGAAGGTTAAAGTTGGAGTTAAATAAGCTTGATGTAGTAGAAATATGTTACTGAGCAGCCGAATGTTGGTTATTTTGTATTTGAGAAATCTTTAATAAAATATATATATAAAAAAATAAAAAAAAAAAGAGATGGGACAGATTCTAATTGTGGTCTTGCATAAGAAAAGAAAGGACCCTCAATTGGTGGGTTATCTTCGCCCCACATCTTTGATCAGTGTGGATGTGAAAATTTGGGGTATGATGTTGGTGAATAGATTGAAAAAAGTAGTGCCAGACCTGGTAATAAAGGATTAGACAGGTTTGGTAAAAAGGAAAAGTAGGAGTGGAAGAGTGGCCTAGTGGTTAGGGTGGTTAGGGTGGTGGACTTTGGTCCTGGGGAACTGAGGAACTGAGTTCAATTCCCACTTCAGGCATAGGCAGCTCCTTGTGACTCTGGGCAAGTCACTTAACCCTCCATTGCCCCATGTAAGCCGCATTGAGCCTGCCATGAGTGGGAAAGCGCGGGGTACAAATGTAACAACAACAACAAAAAAAAAAAACATTAGGCATTTTATAACTGCATCGGCACAGGATAATTGGGTAATCCTTAGTTTGGATGCTAAAAAAAACACTTGATAACGTGATGTGGGATTACTTGGGGATGAAAACTTAACAAAATGACAATCCTGGTGTCTAGTGGCATTGCTCCTGCCCTAAGGTACTTGGGTCCAAGGGGCTTGGAAAGGTAATCAGAGGGGTGAGGTGGATAGAACTAGACACCAGGGATGACCTTTTTCATATTCTGGTTGGATGGGGGTGCTTATCCCAGAAATAGTGGATTTTCCCCAAGTCCATTTAATAAAGGTCTATGGACTTTTCCTTTAGAATGACAAAAGCAGAGGACTTGCAAGCGCGAATACAGAAAACAATTGTGGCTTATGAGGAGAAACTGGAGGATCTAGAAAACAGATCACATAGGAACAACTTGCGTTTCGAGGGCCTGCCAGAGACTGTGGAAGATAGAGACCTCCGGGAGTTCCTGGAGCGTTGGCTGTCGCAGCAGCTCCCGTTACCAGCCCACGGGGGCCCGTTGTTGGTGGAGATGGCCCATAGGATAGGCCTCCGTCAAAAGGGGTCGACTAGACCCAGAGTGGTGATCTGCCGTCTTCTCAACTTTGCTCACAAAACTGCTAAATTACAAGCGATTCGAGGTGGTGGTGGATTGAGACAAGAAGACCAAAAAGTACTCTGCTGCTTCCAGGATTATTCGGCTGCAGTAGCGGCGCAATGCCGGGCATTTTCGCCTACATGTTCTCAACTTTACAACAGGAAGGTTAAGTTTGATTTGTTATACCCGGCCAAGCTACGTGTGATTCATCAAGGGCAAACAACTCTTTGTGCATCTGTGATGGAGGCTCAGAACTTTCTTCAGCAACTGCCTACCTCAGAACAAGAAGGTCCACGCCCAGAGAGTTGACTTTGCTTTTTGGGAACTGCAGATGACAAAACAATCTAGAGCGGAATCTGGCTTTAAAAGTTTACTGATATTTAACAATGGCTGAGGCCTTCTGCCAAAAGAGACAATGAATCGCCAGGCAAGGCTACACACTGCTATGCAGCACAAGGCTATCGTTAGCTGGAGTTCTCTCTATGCGGTGCTACCTGTGGTGCACTTGCTTTCATCATGTTTCAGAGATTTTAACATTGGATCACTTGATAGTACCTATATCAGACTATACATACCTGTTAAACAGTACTTTGTAGTTTGGAGATTGAGCAGTGGGTGCGAGTGGATTAGGGACTGTGGGGGGGGGGGGGGGGGGGGGGGGGGGGAGGGTTGTATTGTAATGTGTGTAAGGGGGTAACCGGGCTAAAGGGTACTCCACTGACTGGATGCTGCCATGTCAGCACTGGTAATATCTTGATGCATGTCTTTAAAGGATGATGATAGACTCTGTACCTTTGTAATAACAGGTATTCAGCACCAGCTATATGGAACTAGGGGAGTGAAGTGCATGACGTCTGTATGAGGAGGTTATTTATTTATTTTTTTGTATTGTAATGTGTGCAAGGGGGCGACTGGGCTAAAGGGTACTCCACTGACTGGATGCTGCCATGTCAGCACTGGTAATATCTTGATGCATGTCTTTATAGAATGATGATAGACTCTGTACCATTGTATCCAGCGCCAGCTATTTGGAATTAGGGGAGAGAAGTGCAAGACGTCTTTATGAGGAGGGGTTTTTTTTTTGTTTCTTTTTTGTTTTGTTTGTGGTATGCGATGGAGGGCTTTAACTTCTCTACGAAGAAACTCTCAAAACAGTCATCCACTTTGGCCATTTTTCTCTCTCATCTTTTGCAGAGATTTTTAGTGTTCTTCAATTCAGTGCTATTCTTATAGCCTCTTAAAACTAAATTTCAAACATTTTTTAATGTTTCCTTCAGTGTTACATTTTCTTTCCTTTCTTTGCTATCATTCCTTCCAGGAATTCTCCTTCTCCTTGCATCTACTCTCTTTCTTGTTTTCTTATCTCTTATTTAACTTGCTGTTTTCTTTCTACTTCTAGGATATTTTATTTTGAAGCATGGAGGGTTCTTACCTTTTCAATAGTGGCAGTAATGGAAGGGGTAAGAAGGCTTGGAGACTGTGGGTGTTTCCTGTGCTTCTGTTTAGGTCTTTCTTTGTCCTTCCGACTCTAAGGAATGAAATGAGATAGATGGTTATTTATTCAATGAGAATCATAGTGCTAGATCCTTTATACCCTAAAGCAGAATATAAGACCCAGCAGAACCTCACCGTCTATAGTGTGGTTTGTAGTGGACCTGTGATAACATGAGCAAGGGTTGAGGGTGGGCCTTCAGATTACACAGCCAGACAAGGTTACAAAAGGAAAGCAAACACTTTATTAGCTCAAAAGCTGAGGCCTGTTATTTCACTTTTTCCAATCTGAAGAAGCATTACCATTGAAAGTTAATCAAAATATTTATTAAATTAGTCCAATAAAAAAGGTATCTCATTTTCTTTTCTACATTTTGTTTTATTTCTATTTATTACCTTTAAAAGTGGACTAACATGGCTACCACACCACTTCACAGGCATAGAAACTTATTTATTTATTATTACATTTGTACCCCGCTCTTTCCCACATACAGCCAGCAGCGTAGCCAGACCTGCCTCTCAGGCGCGTCCTGAGGTGGGATGCGCCTAAGGAGAAGCCCCGCCCCCGACGATGCACACTGGCAGAAGGCTATCGGAATCGCCGGTGCGGTCCTGGAGGGAGAACGGCACTTCAAGGACTAAAATTAAACAGACCACGCGGATGGGGAGAGCCAGCAGAAGAGGCAGGAAAAGATGGCTTGGGTTGGGGCTTGTTAGGGTGGGTGCTGGGCGGGCCTGAAGGAAAAGTGGCTGGGCCTGGGCCCGTCCAGGCCCACCCGTGGCTACGCCCCTGCATACAGCAGGTCCGATGCGGCTTACATAGTAAAAGAAAGCATCTTACATGGTAAAGAATATAGTAAAAACAAGGAAATGTAGGAACAGTATTATAAATTGTGATCATCATAACTACTTACATTATGAAAGGCATTACAAAGGATATGTGAAAAGAACGTAATGAACTAGAATAGGGAAGGTAGACAAGGATATGATCGGTGAAAGGGAAGGAGAATGGGAGGGAAGTGGTAAAGGATGGTAAACTTAGGGGTAACATCTCTTCCAATTTAGAGGAAATCTTTATATAGGCCTGCGGCTGACAGGCCCCAAGACATCTTATATAGTCTTTCTCTCAGGTTGCACCAATGCAGGTCTGGCTCCAGCCAGGCCCTCAAGAACAGGATTCTCACAATGATTCATTTCAAGGTAAGGTTTAGCCTACCTGAGCCAGGTTATAGTAGCTATTCTTAGGTAATAAAGGCGGAACGAGACCAATTCCGACCATATCACCCACACTTTTTGTTGCATGTAGCAAGTAACTTTCTTCCTAAACAATGACGGAGGCATATCCTTTTACATTCTATGAGACGCACCTGGCATTATTTGCTTACAGTGCTGCATCAGAACCCTCATTGTATGTACATGATACCCCTCATAGGAAACTCAGACTTTGGCCCTGGACTGGAGAAGGGGATTTTCCATCGCTGGGCATGGAAAGGGGTGGTCTATGTGGCAGATCTTTTGCAAGACACTGAGGAAGTGAAAACTTGGGAGATGTTGCAACTTAATGTGGGAGGCAGTAATTTGGATCTTTTTGCATATTTATAAGCCTCCACCTACGTTACTCATCTCAGACAACATAATTGTTCCAGGGGGCTGTATCAGAGCAATTCTTTCTTCCCTTAGGCAGAGCGCAGACTACAGTCTCTAACTCATGTAAAGCAACAACAATGGCGACCCCACGTAAGACTGAAGCCAATTTGGCCCAGAAATGGACAATAGATATGGGGGTGGAGATTCGAGAGAGGGGTATTCTACAATTTTTACGGATGATTCCTACAACACTATATAGTGCTCAACATAGAGAAATCCAATTTAGAATCATCACTAGATCGTATTTTCCCCCCAAACAGGCCTTTTATGCGGAGTGCCTATTGGAACCCAGATGTCTCAAATGTGGTACTGCAGATATGTCATTCTTCCACGCTTTATGGACCTGTTCCTGCATAGGCCAATTTTGGTCTAGGCTGATGGGCTATTGTGGTCAACCGATACATAAATATATAGACACTTCCCCTAAGGATATATTATTGGGGTACACGGAGAGGAAGAGTTCCCTTTGAAGGGCAGAACAAATTCTGATATATAAAGCTAGTGTTATATGTAAGCAATGTATATTGCAAAATTAGACACAGCACACACCACCAACTTTCTGGCATTGGAAAATGCTCTGCATGCTCTAGCATTATTGGAAGCCAGTGATGCTAGTCATATGGCAAATCAGAAGAAAAGAATTTTGGGCTGTTTGGGAACCCTATGCTCAATCCTTGATGGGACCGACACGTAGCTTAATTTTGAATCAGATGACACTATAGAATAAACACAGGACTAAAATATAATCTGTTCATTACTTCGGGTGTGGTGAGACAGAAGGGAGGGGGATGTTTTGGGGATTTAATGAGATTCTATACGGTGAGGAACTATAAGAGTCCAGGTTCCTCACTACTTGGTTGATTCTATTATTGCCATTTGGGATTGTATTTTTATTTTGGGGGGGGGAGGGGAGGCTGTTTACTACTGTTTAGAGATAGAGAGGGGACTAAGAAGGGGGGGGGGTGGGAATAAGGAGGGAGGGCAATGTTTATGTTTAAAATTTGATGACTTCAACTCTCGGCAGCCATTTTGAATCCCGAGACCGTCACAGCAACAGGATGCAGGGCAAGGGCAGCGCTCCAGGCAGGAAAGAGGAGGCTCTTTCCTGCCCCGAAGAGGTCACTAGACCACCAGGGCAGTAGATAGTAAGTAAGGGGAGGGGTGGGGAATATGTGACCCGGGGGAGGGGACTATGTGATGGGGCGGGGTGAGAGCGAGAAAGGGCAGGGCGAGGATGTGAAAGGGGTGTGGTGTGGGCGGGGCATGGATGTGGTATGGGCGGGTCAGGGGCGGGGCACATGTCCTCTTTTTCATGTGTGTGTGAATTATATCCTGAAACTCCTGGTTAAACTGCACTGATAAATGTTTGAAAGCACAGATGATAGTGTTATCTGTTGGTTTATATGCACTTTATGAAATCTGGACTACTTTTTCACAGTGAGGAGACAAGGATATGAAGAATCTGGCATTAATAACTGACTAGAAGTGATGCAAAAGTCAAAACATGCCCAAAACAAGTGCAATTAGAAAAGCAAATAATGATTTTTGACGACTACTACTACTACTATTTAGCATTTATATAGCGCTACAAAACGTACGCAGCGCTGCACAAACATAGAAGAAAGACAGTCCCTCAAAGAGCTTACAATTTAATAGACAATAATAATAAAGACCATGCAGGTTATAGTTTCAAGTAACTTGAGTCAAAAGAGAAGGATACATAATAATACAAAAAGAAAGTTTGCAGTCTCTCTCTCTCTGCATTCGAGAATTTCACATGTAAAAATGAGACATATCCAATGAAAGAGGCTTTTATTTTAGTGATGAGCCAGTAAGACACTGTCCCATAAGTGATAAAAATTAAAGACAAATGGCAAGTCAGCGCTTTTTTAAATTACTGTTTACTAGTCCAAACCATGTAACTATATTAACATACAAACCAGTAATTCCAATTTTTTTTTTTAGCAGAACCTCATTACATAACATATCAACACCATTTCCCCATCCTACCTTCCTGTCCCTCCCTCCCCCCAACATACCCTGCTCCAGCTTGGATGTATAGGTAAACTTCTAACCCTTCCTCCCTTCTCCCACCATTGGGTTAAGGTCTCCTGCCTTCTGCTTTTGGACCTAATCCTATTAACTATCCTAGGCCTTCTCCATCCCCTTCAACCTCCCTTTCTCAGGTCAGTAATACTTAGTCTGGCACAAATTTTCTTCTTCATAGGGTCCTTCTGAGTTCTGGCTATTTAAAATTTTGCTTCTACAATCATACTTATTTATTTATTTATTTATTTATTGCATTTGTATCCCACATTTTCCCACCTATTTGTAGGCTCAACGTGGCTTACATTATCCGTAATGGCAATCACCATTACGGCATGAGGAAATACAAATTGGTATTGCATTTAATGTTCATAAGTGAACAAGCAAATTAGCAGTCAGGTATAGAGAATTCAATATCAGGATAAGAGATAGAGTGGTGTTCATTCGTTACAAGTTGATGAGGTAATCAAGTATAGAGAGATCGGTTATGTCCAGTTCTGGTATAAGTTTTGTTGATTGGAATTTAGGATGGGTTGCTATGGTATGCCCTGTTGAACAGGTTGGTTTTTAGTAATTTTCTGAAGTTTGTTAGGTCATGCATTGTTTTTATGGCATTTGGTAGTGCATTCTATAGTTGCATACTTATGTAGGAGAAGCTGCACGCATATGTTGATTTATATTTTAGTCCTTTGCAGCTGGGGTAATGGAGATTTAGGAATGTGCATGGTGAACTTTTTGTATTCCTGGATGGTAAGTCTATGAGGTCTGACATGTAGACTGGGGCCTCGCAGTGAATGATTTTATGAACTAGAGTGCAGACTTTGAACGCAATGCGTTCCCTGAGTGGGAGCCAGTGCAATTTCTCTCTTAGGGGCCTCGCGCTTTCAAATTTCGTTTTTCCGAATATGAGTCTGGCTGCTGTGTTTTGGGCAGTCTGGAGTTTCTTGATGATTTGTTCTTTGCATCCGGCATAACTTACGTTGCAGTAATCCAGGTGGCTTAGCACCATTGATTGTACCAAGCTGCATAAGACTTCCCTTGGGAAGAAAGGTTTTATTCTTTAGAGTTTCCACATTGAATAGTACTTCCTCCATTATAGCAGGTTGACCCACTTTTGGGCTCATTTTCGAAAGAGAAGAACGCCCATCTTTCGACATAAATTGGAAGATGGACATCCTTCTCTTAGAAACATCCAAATTGGTATAATCAAAAGCCAATTTTAGACGTCCCCAACTGCACTCCGTCGCAGGGATGGCCAAAGTTCAAGGGGGCATGTCGGAGGCATAGCGAAGGCAGGACTTGGGTGTGCCTAACACTTGGACGTCCTGGACCCATAATCAAAAAAAACAAGGACGTCCATGACGAACACTTGGGCGTTTTCACCCAGACCTGTTTTTATTACGACTAAGGCACAAAAAGGTGCCCGAACTGACCAGATGACCACCGGAGAGAATCGGGGATAACCTCCCGTTACTCCCCCAGTGGTAACTAACCCCGCCCACCCTCAAAAAACATCTTTAAAAATATGTCGTGCCAGCCTCAGATGTCATACTCAGGTCCGTGACAGCAGTATGCAAGTCCCTGGAGCAGTTTTAGTGGGTGACTGCACTTCAGACATGCGGACCCAGCACCATCCCCCCCTACCTGTTACGTTTGTGGAGGAAACAGCGAGCCCTCCAAAACCCACCAGAAACCCACTGTACCCACATCTAGGTGCCCTCCTTCACCCGTAAGGGCTATGGTAGTGGTGTACAGTTGTGGGTAGTGGTTTTTTTTTTTTGGGGGGGGGGGGTTGGGGGCTCAGCACACAAGGTAAGGGAGCAATGTACCTGGGAGCAATTTATGAAGTCCACTGCAGTGCCCCCTAGGGTGACCGGTTGGTGTCCTGGCATGTCAGGGGGACCAGTGCACTACAAATGCTGACTCCTCCCATGACCAAATGGCTTTCATTTGGTCGTTTCTGGCATGGACATCTTTGGTTTTGAAAAATCGCTGAAAATCAGAAACGTCCATGTCTAGGGACGTCCATTTCTAAGGACGACCAAATTTAAGGATCTGGACATCCCTGACGGTATTTTCGAAACGAAAGATGGACGTCCATCTTGTTTCGAAAATACGGGTTTCCCTGACCCTGGATTGGGACGGGACGTTTTGCAAGGACGTCCAAATCGAAACGTGGACGTCCCTTTCGAAAATGCCCCTCCACATCACCTTGTTCAACCACTGAAGTTAGGTACCATTTATATAAAAGTTTATAAGCATTTTTGACTAAATTGGAAGCAATGGACATTTTAGAGATGTTTTGGAAATTTTGCTTCCACTCTTCCTCCATCACATCTCCTATGGAGTGGTTATAGTGTAGCGGACTTTGATCCTGGGGAACTGGGTTCGATTCTCACTGCAGCTCCTGGGGAACTGGGTTCGATTCTCACTGCAGCTCCTGGGGAACTGGGTTCGATTCTCACTGCAGCTCCTTGTGACTCTGGGCAAGTCACTTAACCCTCCATTGCCCCAGGTACAAATAAGTACCTGTATATTCTATGTAAACCACTTTGAATGTAGTTGCAAAAATCCACAAAAAGGTGGTATATCAAGTCCCATTTTCTATGCCTTTATCCTAATGCCAGATATGGTTTGGGCAAGTGCTGGCTCTTTCACTAATGCCATGTACAATTTAGATATAAAGCCCTCAAACACTGTTCTCTCACATTCTATTTCCTGTGCCTCACCCCACACTCCCAGGTAGTGCAACAGCTACAGAAACTTAAATAAATTGTGGACACCAACTCCCCCGATTGTATAATTGCCCCAACCTAATGAGTCTCCTATTTTCCTTTTTTTTTTTTTACATAATTATACTATTACAATCCAAATTAACAACTTGTACAGAAATATAGGAGCTAGATACTCAAACTCTAGTCCACCATTAATAGGGGATCCAATTTAGAAATAGAACAGGAAATCAGTTCTTATACCATCAACAAACAAGAAGAATACAAAAGAAAGGCAAAACAGTTAATTCCTTATTTTTACTGGTCAAACTTATAAAGAGCAGTAATTAAGATGTTACAACAGTAGATCTTCCCTCCGCAGTTATAACAGGTCTGTTTGCAAAGATGAAAGCAGATAATTGGGCTGGGCCACAAAATACATACTTTTTATCCTTAAAAATAATGCACTTACATGGAAAGTTTAAGAAAATTAAAGTGCCCATTGAAAGAACCATTGAGTGATACAACAAAAACTGCTTCCTTCGTTTTTGAGTGTCTTTAGATACATCAGGAAAAATATTAAAATGAAGATTCAAAAAAGTTTCCGTTTGGTGCCTAAAATATAATTGAAGCAACCAATCTCTATCTACCGCCAAAGTTTACCGTAAAAGCAGAGTAGCCACAGGTACATTCTCTGAAGCTGATTTTTTTTTTTTAACCAAAATACATCAAGGACATCCATTTTCTGTTCTCCCACTTGCTCTTTATCACAGTCCTTCTTAGTACTAGGCCAATAATAAACTTTTGCTACAGAAGACAATGAGGCATATTTTCAAAGCACTTAGCCTCCCAAAGTTCCATAGAAACCTATGGAACTTAGCCTCCCAAAGTGCTTTGAAAATATGCCTCAATGACTGTTGTGGAATTTTCAAAATCTCTATCATGTACTTATTCAACATATCTTTAGATGTAATCAAAATGGATTTTGGAAAATGTTAAATTATCAAGTTAGCAGCTTGAGCTATATTTTCAAATTTTTCAGTTTTTATTCTCAATGGTACTGTGTTTCATCATCACATCCTGTAATGTTTAAGTTTTATCAGTCTTAAGATTTTACTTTCTTGTTCCATTCCATTTATTCTGTTTATAGTTGGAAATAGAACATTTAATTTCACTTACTTGAGTGCATAAAGTAGTCCCCAAAATGTGGATAGCCTCTCATGTTGCTTAAAGGGGAAAAAATGACAACTTCTGAAGTTCAAATAGAAAAGAAGCCTTGGAGAAAGCCTCAGACAGTCCTTTAGCTGCTTCACTCCTCACAGACAGACTCCAAGTACTCCCCCGAGGTCACTCCAGGAGAAAACTGCAGACTGAGTTCCTGCAGCGGTTTATGCACACCCTGGGCACTTGAGGCCGGGCCCGCTCCTCCAAAGGCTTCCTCTGGTAAGGTGAGCTACCGGCTTCTTCCACCTCCTCCATCTACAGTCTCCTGGAGATCTGCAATTCAGGATTTAAAGAGTCCTCAGGCCCAAATGAATTGGCCAAATCAACAGACAAAGGAGTTCACTCTACCAGGCCAGCCACACCAACTAAAGCTGAACAGATGGGATGGATCAAATGCTGGTCCATAGAGCCAGAGGTAACTGGCAGTTGAGTGGAGGGAGTAACATAGCAAAAAAGGAAGCGTGACCTGCCCATCAGGGTAGATCTGCCACCATCTTGAAGTCCCCAACCTCAACCATTAGACCAAGTACCCTATTTTCCTACCTTTGGAACACCCTTAAAAGTTCCTCCTGGGGCAAAACCCAGACTGACGTGTATTGGCATAAACAAAGACACCTTTTTGTCTTCTACCAGGCTCCACCTAAGTCTAAACCAGAGATTCAGTGTGTCCCTAAGGAATGGGCTAGTCCCACCTCTTACCCTCATTTCTAGCATCTGCTTCCCCCAAACTGTATTCTTAAAGTGCCACTCCTCCCTTTTTCCCCTGAAGTTAGATGCAAACAAAATAAACTCAAATTTTCCCCTTCTAACCCTTTGTGTTGCCTCAGGTGGGTTTCCTGTATCAAACTCATATCAGCCCAACTCATTGTTCAACACCTGCCATCTGAATAGTGAACTCCCTCACCCCCCCTTTCTCCATCTACACTTCTATCCATCCACTGAGACTCCACCCCAATCACACACTCCCTCCCTCTGGTCCCATCACCCCCTTCCCCTCTCTCTCAGTGACTTTGTCTGCCATGACCATACCCCCTGAATCCGCTAGAATTAAATCAATATCCCACAGACACCATTTAAGCTAAGTTAACAGTTTATGAAATTCACTATTTATAATTTTTGATTTTGAGTATGGTGTGGTACACAAAAATCTTAAAAATAATATTTTGGACAACTAAATGTGCAATGATTAAACATATTGGGCATGTTTAAACCGGTTGGTCAGTGAAAGTCTGGTGAAAACCTATGAGCGCATTACTATAATTTAAGCATTAATATCAATGCATTTAAATTGATGGAGTATTTATAGTTCTGTGTGATATTGATTTAATTCTAGCTGATTCAGTGAATTCTTTTCCCCAGAAGATTTCAATCTACATTTCCTCTTCACTGAGTTGGCACGACCATACTCCCTGGCAGTCTACACCCTATAGAGCAAACGAGTCACTCCCTGATGCTGCTCTCTCTCTAATCTTCATAGTTGTAGTTGAGCAAATTGTATCCAATCTCTCACCCTCCTCCTTCAACCCTCACCCCATTATAAATACCCTCACAATTATACCAGTATGTCTTGTGTCAGATCATCTCTAATATAGCCCTCTATTCTAGGCCCATTGAAAAAAAAATTCAGGGCTGACCCTACCAATCATTTCTCCCCAGCATGTCAATTTCTCTACAGCATATACTTTCCCCATTAAAGCCCCTTAGTTACAGCTTCCACCTCCCTTGGCCAGGCGACCCCTGCTGACATTATCTACTGTGGTCCTTGGGGCTACTTGTCAATATCCTCCGCCTGTCTGTGGAGCCATTTGCCTCTGTGTGAAACTTTCTGCTATCATAGGAATTACTTCCTTGCCAGCTGCTACTGCTCTCCACTAGGACCAATCTTCTGTAATCCCGCCTCCCTAAGGCTCACATCACTTCCTCCATGTTATGAACTCTGTAGGTTTTACTATCATTGTTGAAATACAGTCCAAAGAGGAATGTCCAACTATCTATATAAATAATTCTCACCTCCAACGTTCTGAAGCTCACATCCAACATTCTGAAGCTCACTGTGTGCCAGGGAAACACTGAAGCCCTGTAGTGTTCCAGGCTGTCAGCACCACTCACTCTCACTCTTAGACCCGCCCTCAGCCATGCCCCATCCACACATAATTCACAACCCAACATTCTAAATGTAAATTTGTAGTTGCAAGATCCCATGAGTGTCTGCCCCGCCCTCGTGTCACAACGTGATGATATTGCGGGCGGGGCTATGACACTCAGTGAATCGCCACTTCCACCTCCCTCCAACGTTCCCCCCCAACGCACGACAAACAGCGACCTACGCAGGGCCTCCACCCCCCCCCCGACGCACAGTGAAAAACAGCGACCAACGCAGGGGGTGGAGTGCCGTCAGAAAAGCTGATCCGCTGGGACCCCGAAGCTCCCGCCCTCCAAAAAACAACGAGGCACCTCCACCCTCCCAATGCTGCCCTCCTGCGTCCTCCCGACTCTGCCGTGCAAACACCACAATGCCGCGATCCCGAAGCTGCCACCCTCCAAAAACAAATGAACCGGCTGGAGCAAAATGTCGGTGTGTAGCAGACAGGGGGAGGAGTAACGAGGCTCGACACTCAATAGACAGGAAGGTCTGGAGGAGGAGAAGGTGGGTATGTAGCAGGCAGGAGAACGAATAACGCAGATCAAGAGGCACAGAAGCCCGGAGGAGCAGGCAGGGGGAGGAGTTCGGAATAATGCCGATCAAGTGTCAGGCAGGGGTGCAGGAGGAGTATGAGGTGGGGAGAGAGGCAGAGGGGGGGGGGGGAGGCCCCTTGGCAGGCAGGCACGCTGGAAAACATGTCAGTGCTAGCAGCCAGGGGGAGGAGTACCGAATAACGCCTCAAGTGCCAGGGAGGGCTGCAGAAGAACTACGAGGTGGGTAGAGAGCCAGAGGGATGGAAGCCCCTTGGCAGGCAGCCAGGCAGGCACGCAGTCACTGCCACACACACACACCCACTCTCTCTCTCACAAACACACTGTCTCTCACACACACTCGCACACACTAACTCTCTGTCTGTCACAAATACACACTTGCATCTGGCATGCAGGCAAGAGGGAGAGAAGGGGGCCACCTGGCACACACACACTCTCTCTCTCTGTCACAAACACA
This sequence comes from Microcaecilia unicolor, assembly GCF_901765095.1. Lineage (NCBI taxonomy): Eukaryota > Metazoa > Chordata > Amphibia > Gymnophiona > Siphonopidae > Microcaecilia > Microcaecilia unicolor. Next base: position 67,536,746 of record NC_044042.1, on the reverse strand, counting down.
CACACTTGCTAGCACCTGTTTCATTATACACACTGTCACACACAAACACTGACACACTCTCTCTCATTCTCTCTCACACACACACACTCCATCTCTCGCACACAGTCTTTCTGAAACATATACTCCGAGGAAAACCTTGCTAGCGCCCATTTCATTTCTCACAGAAACGGGCCTTTTTTTACTAGTATCGTATATTGTCCCCTCACAAGACTGCGAAGACATCTCTCAGATATTTACGTTTCTACAAAGTTGTTGGGGCTAGATCTGCTAATACCTTCACATCATATATTTCTCATTTTAAAAGCCCATCATCTCATCTTAGATGCTATTTTTCCTTCAGTAGAAAATCATGAAAGCAAGCCATGTCATAGTAACATATAGTAACATAGTAGATGACGGCAGAAAAAGACCTGCATGGTCCATCCAGTCTGCCCAACAAGATAAATTCATATGTGTATACCTTACCTTGATTTGTACCTGTCTTTTTCAGGGCACAGACCGTATAAGTCTGCCCTCCACTATCCTTGCCTCCCAACCACCAACCCCTCTTCCCCCCACCTGCTCCGCCACCCAATTTCGGCTAAGCTTCTGAGGATCCATTCCTTCTGCACAGGATTCCTTTATGTATATCCCATGCATGATTGAATTCCGTTACCGTTTTCATCTCCACCACCTCCCGCAGGAGGGCATTCCAAGCATCCACCACCCTTCTCTGTGAAAAAATACTTCCTGACATCTTTCCTGAGTCTGCCCCCCCCTTCAATCTCATTTCATGTCCTCTCGTTCTACCGCCTTCCCATCTCCGGAAAAGATTTGTTTGCGGATTAATACCTTTCAAATATTTGAACGTCTGTATCATATCACCCCTGTTCCTCCTTTCCTCCAGGGTATACATGTTCAGGTCAGCAAGTCTCTCTTCATACATCTTGGAACGCACTTCCCATACCATTCTCGTAGCTTTTCTTTGCACCGCTTCCATTTTTTTAACATCCTTCACAAGGTACGGCCTCCAAAACTGAACACAATACTCCAGGTGGGGCCTCACCAACGACTTGTACAGGGGCATCAACACTTCCTTTCTTCTGCTGATCACACCTCTCTCTATACAGCCTAGCAACCTTCTCGCTACAGCCACCGCCTTGTCACACTGTTTCGTCACCTTCAGATCCTCGGATACTATCACCCCAAGATCCCTCTCCCCCTCAGTACCTATCAGACTCTCACCGCCTAACACATAAGTCTCTCTTGGGTTTCTACTCCCTAAGTGCATCACTTTGCATTTCTTCGCATTGAATTTTAATTGCCAAACCTTAGACCATTCTTCTAGCTTCCTCAGATCCTTTTTCATGCTTTCCACTCCCTCCCGGGTGTCCACTCTGTTGCAAATCTTAGTATCATCCGCAAATAGGCAAACTTTACCTACTAACCCTTCGGCAATGTCACTCACAAATATATTGAACAGAATCGGCCCCAGCACCGATCCCTGAGGCACTCCACTACTCACCTTTCCCTCCTCCGAGCAAACACTATTTACCACCACCCTCTGTCGTCTGTCCGTCAACCAGTTCCTAATCCAGTTCACCACTTCGGGACCTATCTTCAGCCCATCGAGTTTATTTAAGAGCCTCCTGTGGGGAACTGTGTCAAAAGCTTTGCTAAAATCTAAGTAGATTACGTCTATAGCATGTTGATGATTCAATTCTCCAGTTACCCAATCAAAGAATTCAATGAGATTCCTTTGGCACGATTTCCCTCTGGTAAAACCATGATGTCTCGGATCTTGCAACTTATTGGCTTCCAGGAAATTCACTATCCTTTCCTTCAGCATTGCTTCCATTACTTTTCCAATAACTGAAGTGAGGCTTACCGGCCTGTAGTTTCCAGCTTCTTCCCTATCACCACTTTTGTGAAGAGGGACCACATCCGCCATTCTCCAATCCCTTGGAACCTCTCCCGTCTCCAAGGATTTATTAAACAAATCTTTAAGAGGACCCGCCAGAACCTCTCTGAGCTCCCTCAATATTCTGGGGTGGATCCCGTCCGGTCCCATGGCTTTGTCCACCTTTAGCTTTCCAAGTTGTTGGAAAGTGGATAGAGCACCGTTCACGGAAGAGAGTGTGTATCAAGTTGTTGATACACACTCTCTTCCGTGAATGGTGCTCTATCCACTCCATTCTCAGGTGTACTTTTGCCAGTCCCTCGTGGTCCTTCTCCAGGATTTTCTTCAGTGAAAACAGAACAAAAGTATCTATTTAGCAAATTGGCTTTTGTCGTCGCACATTTGCAGCAGGCCGAGAGTTCTACGTGCTCGATAAAGCTTGATGATCCTTTACCAACTCTCCAACTGCTTGCATGATTACTAGAGTGTGTTGTAGCACAGTCTTGGATTCATTAAATTCTGCCTCCTCTGGAATACCTCTAAACCACAAATTCTGATGGCACAACCTATTCTCAAGGCCTTCCATTCTCTCTGCCAGTTCCTCCTGTTGCTTCTCACTCTCTGCAAGTTGTTGCTCTTGGCCAGTCAGAGGTTTGCGATGACCTCCATCCAGTTCTCAAAATCTGTTTGCCTATCTCACAGATGTTGTTCCACATCTCCACATGCTCCCATTTAATCTCGGTGACTCCTGCTTTAACTCTCAGAACCATTCTCACACTTCACTCTTAAAATATGCCTCTCTACCCCCCCCCCCCCCCCCCCCCCCGTGTGCTGTGCACAAGCCACACTTTGGCTTTTACCCACATGCTCTGTGTCTGCCATAATGGCTACTGGCTACTTCTCTCTGAGCCAGTCCTGCATTTGCATATGCATACTCCAAATCGATGGATTTCTTTTGCTAATTCATATTCACCAAACTCTCAGGGGCTTAATTACCCAAGAGGATTGGCACAACTTCACTATTAAATTTACTCTTTATTTCTCTAGTGGTGTCCCTGGTAGGGACACCCATTATCTTTTATTCCTCCATTAAGACCTTAGGTGCCATTCTAGAAACTATGAGCTTTCAGCCCTAAATTCTTCACATCATTAAAAGTCGCTTTTATAAGCTTAAACAAATCTACTCTATTAATCGTTTAATTGATCAGCACTCAGATTCCTTACACACTCATTTGACATATTCCACCTAGACTGTTGTAATTCCGTGCTACATGGTGTACAAGTTAAAGACATTTGGCGTATTCAATCCATATAAAACATAGCAGTAAAATTGATTTCTGGTCCTAAGAAATATGATTATATCACTCCACTTCTCCGTGAAGAGCACCAGTTACCGGTTTCACACAGGATCTCTTTTAAGATTCTTTCCTTAGTACATAAGACACTACTCGGGTACCCCTGCCTACCTCTCACAGTTACTCATACCATACTCTCCATCTAGAAATCTTACATCGTCTCAAGCCAATTGCCGTTGAGCCATTCTTCAGAAACTTCTGCTTTGAGTTCATATGTACTCTGATATTTAGTAAGTGGCCCCTCCATCTAGAACGCTCTCCCTCTCACCCTTCGCTTAGAATGCTCTTATGCTAAATTCAAAACAGATCTTAAAACTTTTTTTTTCAGGGATGCATTCCATCTGTAATTCTTTATTATATATTTTTTTTAATTTGAAAGAAGTCTTTATTGTTCAATGAAATGTAACATAAAATACATTGCACAATCATCAAGCATGTACTGCTCTATTGTAAATACAAATAATCTACTAATACTTTCTGTACTGTGGTAATTAACAGTTTCACCATTCAAATATTAACATCACATACAAAATTTTTGTCGTTTGTTCCTTCCCCCCCCCCCCCCCCGGTCTAACAATACCCCCCCACTACCCACCCTCCCTCCTAAAGGACACAGCTGGCCATTGACAGTCAACTAATTTCCATTTTCCCATCTGATTTTTGCGCTCAGCCATCAATCTCTCCATTTCACACACATACCTCAGTTTGCGAAGCCATTTTGTTATTGGGGGAACCCCCCTCCCGTCGCCAATGGGAGGCTACGACCACCCTTGCCGTTCCCACCATATGTTTCGCCAGGGTCTGTTTACATGCTGCTAAGCCTGCAATCCGAGCAGAGAACAGAAACACCTCAGGAGCCCATGGGATTGTACCTCCCAACCATTTCTGCATCCTAAAGTAGACCGCTCTCCAAAATGCACGGATTTTGATACAACCCCACCATATGTGCCCCATTGTGCCCCTGTGGCCACACCTCCGCCAACACATACCCGAGGAAGACGGACTTATCCTCTGTAAACGAGCAGGTGTAAGGTACCACCTATATAATACTTTCACTGCGTTCTCCTGCAGGGGTACATGTGTCGACACTCTCACCACGCTTCTTTCTATTCTCTCCCATTCAGGCTCTTCCAGGCACATACCCAATTCCCTTTCTCATCTATTCCTGTGCTCATCGCTACAAGGTGTTTGCTTACTTATGATGAGGTATAGGTGACTGATCAGGCCTCGAGAGGTAGAAAACTTCTCACACATTTCCTCCAGCTCTAGCGTTTGACGCTTCATCACTTCTCGTACCGCTTTAGTCTGGAGAAAATGCGCTAGTTGACGATATGCAAATTCACCTCCCTCTACCCCTGGGTATCTGTCTTTCAAGGCTTGAAAAGACAGCAATGAGTCCCCATCAAACATTTGACCCCAGTTTCTCACCCCTGTCTCATACCATTTAGTAAATATCCCCTTGGTGGTACCTGGTAGGAATAAAGGATTAAAAGTTATAGGGGTGCCTCGGGTCAATATGCATTGTCTCTTAGGGAATAAACTGTCCCATTAATAAACTGTCCCATTAATAAAGTGTTGTAGCTATAGAGGGGCAGGCTCGCTCCTCCAGAATTCTGAAAGACTTCGGTAACCACATAAGTGCGCTCAGCGGCTTCTCGCCCAGGGAGTGTTGTTCTATATGCACCCACTGACGGTCAGGATAATCCTGATGCCATTCGAGTGCCGCTTTCCCTTGCGCTGCTCTATAGTACCAGGCAATATTGGGCACACCTAGCACCCCCCCCCTCTTCCGCTCCTTGTATAACAGCGACCTCGCCAACCTAGGATGCTTTCCGGCCCAGACGAACCGCACCATTTTATCTTGTAAGGAAGCTATAAATCGCCTGGGCATCATCACAGGCAGCACCTGGAAAAGATAAAGTAGGTGGGGTAGTATGTTCATTTTAAGAATAGCTATTCGCCCAAACCAGGATATTCCCAATTCTCCCCAACGCTCTAGGTCCTCCGCAATAGTTTTGCCCAAACCCTTATAATTAGCATTAAAGAGTTCTGAATACTCCCCAGTCAAGTTAACTCCTAAGTACCTGATTTGTTTATGAGCCCATCGGAATGGAGAGGAGATCTTTAGGGTTTCCACCACGGTCTCAGGAAGCGTCACATTCAGGGCCTCTGATTTGGCCATGTTGACTTTGAACCCTGACACGGCAGAATATTCCGCTATTATACTCTCAAGATGTGGAAAGGTGGTTAGAGGCCGTGGTACCAGCAGCAATACATCGTCAGCGAATAGGGCTATTTTATGGATTCTATCTGCTATTCTGACTCCTGAGATATTAGGATCCGAGCGCACACGAGCTACAAAGGGCTCCATCACCATGGCAAACAACAAGGGTGACAGAGGACACCCCTGTCTGGTACCTCTATACAACGTAAACATCTCGGAATTTCCACCGTTGACCGGACACAGGCCCTTGGGGATTCATAAAAGGCCTGAATCCACCTCCTAAACTGCATTCCAAACCCCATAGTTTCCAAAACCTTATGCAGAAAGGGCCAGTGAACCCGGTCAAAGGCTTTTTCCGCGTCGAGGCTTAAAATACAGAGCGGCTTCTGATTTCGCTTAGCTAGATACATGATGTCCACCACTCTCCTAATATTGTCCATCGCTTTCCGGTAGGAGACAAAGCCCGCCTGATCAGGGTGAATAAGCACTGGGAGAATAGGGGCCAGCCGGTTTGCCAGTACCTTGGCCAGGATTTTTACATCGGCATTTAAGACCGATATAGGTCGATAGGATCCACATTCACAGTGATCCTTTCCTGGTTTAGGTAATACCGCTATCCATGCCTCCATCATAGACATCGGCAGGGGCCCCCCTCTCCCCACCTGATTAAACAAACCTGCTAAAAGGGGAGCTAATTCTGGGGCAAATTCATTGTAAAACTCGTTAGGCAGGCCATCCAACCCAGGTGATTTACTCGATGGCCTCCTGAATTTCCTTAGGGGTTACCGGTTCATCTAACAATGCCTGCTGATGATGACTCAAAGAGGACAACTCACTACCTTGTAGATATTGGTCTACTAAGTCCAGAGAAGGGTTAAGTTCTTGAGCATACAGTTCTTGGTAGAATTCCCTAAACTGCTTACGTGTGTGTTCAGATTTGTCTAAATCCCTCCCTCCTACTTCACGTATCTTTAAAATAGTCCACTCAGCTTTTTGCCTACGCATCCTAATGGCTAGGAGGCGCCTTATTGGCAAATTCGTACGAGCTCACTCTTATCTTTGCTTGTAGCAAACTGAGTTGTTCTGAATAGATAGAGTCGAGCAACTCACGTTGTGCGGTAAGCTCCCGCAAGACTCGTGCAGACCCGTTAGCCTTATGTTGAGCCTCTAACCGGCGGATGCCCTCCATACAACGCGCTATCTGTGCCTTACGGGTCTTGGATTGTTTGCTAGCCAATTGCAGAAAGTAACCCCGAGACACAGCCTTCATGGCATCCCGTACCATGCTAAGCGGGGGCCCTGATTCCAGATAAAACTCAAGATATTCTTTTAGCATTTTTTTGTAGCCTTCTACCGCTTCCCCTGCTTGCAATAGACCAACATTTAATGACCATCTTTTATCCTTATGCTCTGCTCTGATGTTTGGCAAAGTTACCCACACTGGAGCATGGTCCGAGATGGTCATGCTACCTATCCCCGCTGCAGGTCCCCACTCCGCTAGCGTAGCATCTAGGAAAATATAATCGATGCGGGAATAGGAGTTGTGGACTGGTGAATAGAATGTGTAATCTCGCTCCCTCTGGTGTTTCACCCTCCACAAGTCCAATGTGCCTAGCGAGAGCGCTAGAGATCTCAAAGCCATTGAATCCCTCTGTCCCTCAGTTCTAGGAACTCCTGTAAGGTCTAGGTTCGAGTCCATCACAGCATTGAAATCCCCACCAATGACAAGGGAGCCCTGTGCAAAAGTGGCCAAAGAATTTTTAACTCTCTCAAGGAAGTGCGCCTGACCAGTGTTTGGTGCATATATAGATGCAATTGTTAGGTCCACTTGGGCAATTCTAATATGTAAGAAAATATAACGTCCACCCGGATCCTTCTTTACCTTAATCACCTGTGCCCCAACTGCTCCATGGATTAATATCGCTACTCCCCCCTTTTTAGATTCTGCTACTGAGGCGTGGTACACCACTGGATACTCTGAATGGGAGAGAAGTATTTCATGTCTACCCCTCAAATGTGTTTCCTGCAGGAGAGCCACATGTGGCCTAAGCTGTTTCAATTCTTTATAAAACTTCTGTCGTTTCTGTGGCATATTTAGCCCCTTTACATTGTAGGATATTTTCTTTAAATCTGTGCCCATCACTGGTTAATTAATCAGGGCTAGTCTGTAACATCTTTCCATGACACCTCTGTACCGCGTCAACTTTGTTCCCAGCCATGTCCTCCCCCTTTCCCTTCCAATATCCCCATCTCCCACCCGAGCCCCCCCCTGAAAGCCCCCCCATCCAACCATTCTCACCACCTGAGAGGCCTATGACCCTCAAGTGGGAATCGAGGAAGTTACCCACCCGCCACACAGTCCCCAGTCCCAAATCCAACCCCCCCCCACTCTTAACAGATCTAAACAATCACTGATTCCCCCTCCTCCCCCACCTTTAACCCCCATCCAGTCCTCTTATACTTCAATATATATCCTATCCATTATCATTACCGATTCAGTTCTCCGCATAAGTCTTAAGTTAATTGCTAGAGACCTATCCTTCACAGGCTTCACAGTCTGCAGGTCAGAACCGGCACTCACGGCAGCCTGGAAATTTGGTCTCCAAAAAAGAAACTCTCTCCACTTTCCGGATCCTTGAAAACACAGTCTCTGCTTTCCCATCGAACCTACACAGTCCAGCTCAACGACTCTGCTTGCTTCTCTTGGGAGATTCTGGAACTCTTTGCCACCATTGAAGCTTCGCCCTTGTGGCGGGTGCCACCGCTCCAGGAGGGGCTCTCGCGGGCACGAGGTCAGCAGCGTAGAAAGCCTCCCATGCCTCCTGTAGAGTTTGCACCCGGTGCTTAGTGCCCTTCAATGTAAAGTTCAGAGAAAAAGGAAATCCCCATCTATACTGTATCTGATGTTTGTTCAGGGTCTCCAACGCTGGTCTCATCTGCCTTCTTAACTGGAGGGTATATTGCGAAAGGTCTTGATAAACCTGGATCTGAGCTCCTCCATATTCCAAGGTCTTTGTCTCTCTGGCAGAAGACAAGACCCTTTCCTTGGTATCATATTTATGGAACTTCACGATGATATCACGCGATTGTTGCTCCTTTCGCGCCCCCACTGCTCTGTGTGCTCTATCCAACTCACACCGGAGTTCTCCTTCCTCGGGGCCCAGCAAGGTGGAACAAAGAGTTTACACTATCTCCGCTACGTTTTCTGTTTCGCCACCCTCTGGGACGCCACGGAAGCGAAGATTATTCCGCCGTCCCTGATTCTCAGTGTCATCTAATTTGTACTCCAAGTGCGCATTTTTATGTTCCATCTCTTGTAGCAGAGTGGCATGTTTATGTAAAGTTTCGGCGTGTTCATCTATTTTCAGTTCTGCCTCCTCCACTCTGCCTCCCAGTTCCCTGAGGTTGGCGCTGAGCGTGTCCATCCGCTCCAATATTTCATCTTTGGATTATTTAATCTCCATCTGAATATTGGAGAGAAACTTGCGGAGTTCGCCGGTCATACCTTTTTTTGAAGGGGGGGCTCGCGCTTCAGACATGGACAGCGCTGAGTCCGAGTCTGACGGGGAGGCGCGCTCAGGAGATTCGCGGTGCTTTGCGGCCTTGCTCGCCATGCTTTTCTCCGCCTTATCCGCTTCTTTTTTCCGGGTAGAAACGGTTTTACTCATGTTGTCAGCTGTTTAGAGAAGGAATCCGCTAGCTGTTGCTTAGCCTTTCTCTCGTTAGATCGCTTTTTTACCTGATAATTCAGTGGTGAGTGAGGGAGCTATGAAGCTAGGCGACCATGCTTCCCTGTGACGTCACTTCCTCTGTCTTCCATCTGTAATTCTTACCTCACCCCCTAGCCTACCAGAAAGACGATCTGGAGTGATGGTACTCTCGAGTTCTACAAGATTATCTGTTCTATTTTTTATCTTGCAATGTATTTCTCTTTCTTTCTTTTAAATTTAGTTATTGTAAACCATATTGTAATGAGCAGAACTGGGATGTACCCAGATAATGGCAGTATTCAGCACCATTATTCAAGTATCATTCAGCTAACCTAGTGTTAAAATAGAAATAAAAATGTTGCAACTCAGAGTTACTGCACATTACCACAGCTAATTCATAAAGGTCCCAGGATAATGTAAGGAAAGCTTCAGTCTGAATTGTACGTAATAATTGTTAAGGTATCTAAGTAATTATTGTTACAAGATATTTTCTTATGTCTAAAAGTAACAGCAGCCTTCTCTTTATTATAAGAAATCTAGCTACAACTGTAAGGCATGGCTATGTTTATTGTAAGTCCCCATGTCACATCATCTTAGTCCCTGAAGTAAACTGGCAATAAGGAATGCATGGGCCATTGCAGTCACTTTTAGCATGGCACTGTGCCCTTGGACCTCCTCCCATCTCTCTGCACCTACCTGAAGCCTGCTGCAGGTGGGGAGTGGTCTCTGGTGCTATATGAGGCACTGCTGTGCATGGCATGGCTACATTACCGAAAGCTGTTTGCTCTCCCTCAAACCCTCTTTTTTGTGTAAAATGCTCTTGTTGGTTAGTACAATACTTTTATACTTCTTGTTTTGTTACTAAGTTACTCTTATAATGTTGTACCTGAGGCATGTGTCATGTTGCATTAGATATTTGTGGCATGTAGTTGTGGCAGAGCTGCATTGGCCATGACGAAGAGCGGGACAATCCTCAAACCATAAGTACATAACATATAGTAACATAGTAGATGATGGCAGAAAAAGACCTGCACGGTCCATCCAGTCTGCCCAACAAGACAAACTCACATGTGCTACTTTTTGTGTATATCTTACCTTGATTTGTAACTGTCATTTTCATGCCATCAAGCCCAGCATCCTGTCCCCAACAGTGGCCAATCCAGGTCAAGGGCACCTGGCAAGCTACCCAAACGTACAAACATTTTATACAAGTTATTCCCGAAATTGTGGATTTTTCCCAAGTCCATTTAGTAGCGGTCTATGGGCTTGTCCTTTAGGAAACCGTCCAACCCCTTTTTAATCTCTGCCAAGCTAATCGCCTTCACTACGTTCTCCGGCAACGAATTCCAGAGTTTAATTATGCGTTGGGTGAAGAAAGATTTTCTCCGATTTGTTTTAAATTTACTACACTGTAGTTTCATCGCATGCCCCCTAGTCCTAGTATTTTTGGAAAGCATGAACAGACGCTTCACATCCACCTGTTCCACGCCACTCATTATTTTCTACACCTCTATCATGTCTCCCCTCAGCCGTCTCTTCTCCAAGCGGAAAAGCCCTAGCCTCCTTAGTCTTTCTTCATAGGAAAGTCGTCCCATCCCCGCTATCATTTTAGTCGCCCTTCGCTGCACCTTTTCCAGTTATACTATATCTTTCTTGAGATTCGGCGACCAGAATTGAACACAATACTCAAGGTGCGGTCGCACCATGGAGCGATACAACGGCATTATAACATCCTCACATCTGTTCTCCATAACTTTCCTAATAATACCCAACAATCTATTCGCTTTCCTAGCCGCAGCAGCACACTGAGCAGAAGGTTTCAGTGTATTTTCAACGACGACACCCAGATCCCTTTCTTGGTCCGCAACTCCTAACGTGGAACCTTGCATGACGTAGCTATAATTCGGTTTCTTTTTTCCCACATGCATCACCTTGCACTTGCTCACATTAAACGTCATCTGCCATTTAGCCGCCCAGTCTCCCAGTCTCGTAAGGTCCTTCTGTAATTTTTCACAATCCTCTCGCGAGTTAACGACTTTGAATAACTTTGTGTCATCAGCAAATTTAATTACCTCGCTAGTTACTCCCATCTCTAAATCATTTATAAATATATTAAAAAGCAGTGGTCCTAGCACTGACCCCTGAGGAACCCCACTAAACTACCCTTCTCCATTATGAATACTGCCCATTTAACCCCACTCTGTTTCCTATCCTTCAACCAGTTTTTAATCCACAATAGGCCATTTCCTCCTATCCCATGACCCTCCAATTTCCTCTGTAGCCTTTCATGAGGTACCTTATCAAACGCCTTTTGAAAATCCAGATACACAGTATCAACCGGCTCCCCTTTGTCCACATGTTTGTTTACTCCTTCAAAGAATTGAAGTAAATTGGTCAGGCAAGATTTCCCCTCACTGCATGGCATAGCCCCTGTGCCTGTTGTAAATGCTCTTGTTTCACAGCTCGGGGCTCTGACCTACTGATAATTGGCAACAGCCTTGCTGGTCCCACAGAGGACTGAGGAGACATTGCTATTTGCTTTTTTGGCTCAGGTACTGGTTTCTAATTGTTACTTGTCACTTGTTTAATAAAAGTTGTGACCAAGTTTTACCGACATAGTATGTCACATTGTTTCCGGGCCCAAGCTGCCTGCCCTTCTTTATTTCTCGGTGGGGGGGGGGGGGGGGGCAGAATGGGAGGTCATTTCTTGGGCCCAAATATATTAATCATTTTCCACAATGAAGTGCAGGAGGTGTATGTACAGCCACTTTTATATCATTAGCTTTTATGTGAATTGTCACAGAACTGAACTAGACCATGCCCTGTTGTTCCCTTTTGTATTTTACATTTATATTTTTTGCCCTAAATTCACAGTTGCTTAATACTTTCTTGGTATACTCTAGATATTTAAGCTTAATGTTTAAATCTGGGTTTGATTCCTGGCTCAGGTCTTCTACTTTCTGGGTCAACAAGGCCAGGGATCTTGTTGAGGAAGTGTTCACATTCCTGGGGAGGGGGAGGGGACAATTTGGAGAGGAAGTCATATTCATCACACAATAGCAACACCTGGTAGCTGCTTGCAAGGCCCAATATGGAATGCCTGTCCCCCTCCACCCCAAAGACTGTCACTGCAGAGACTAAACTAAAAGTTGAGAGGGGTTATGAAACAGGTAAACAAATCACTGGATAGTTGCAAATAAAGGTACGTGGGATCCCGGGGATCCCAAGCCTTGGTTCCACTCCTGTTTGAAGCTGAACAAAACTGCCAGGTCAAAACAATGCGGATGGGAAGCTTGCACTGCTGCGGCCCACGCTCTACCTGTTCTGTGGTGCAGCAGAGTATGTATCTGTGTCCCTGTGGCAAGGGTGGGGAAAGCGGTGTTGTATTACTGCTGTTTGTTCTGTACCTGCTCTGTGGTGGGACAATCTGTGTTAGATGTTTGCACTACTTGCTGCTTTTGCAATTACCTTCTGACAAAATGGCATATTATAGTTTCCAGTATTGTCAATTCAGCACCATTACATTTAATTAAAACACAGAAAATAAATTATTAAACTATATTACAAGCACAGGCATGTACCATAAAATAATGAAGGTAAATATCTTGGTGTGATCACTTAGCTGTCAATCACAGTATCGCTATCTTGGCTCTTGTTCTGATTATTCTTTCCAGAAAGATAAGAATCTCAATAGAGAGAAGAATTAAAATGCCAGTTTACTTTCAAATAGAGGCAAGAAGTAATATAAAATGTCTGTTAGGGTTTTCAGTGAAGGTGAGGAATGGTGATTAGTATTTACAACCATTTTGTCAAACAACTAACCACTTTGCTCTATGCCTGACATCACCACATTAAACGATTTTACAGAGTAAGAAAGATTTGTGTACTATACAAATAATTCAGGCCAGCTGTGCCTACTTAGCCCTCAACAACCCAATATCTTTGTCTTCTAGTTCGTTTTTTATCACACCTCCAAAGTACAAAGGTGGGGGAGGAGGTGGCAGAAAAAGACTGGCTTCATCTGGACACCCCCCATGCAAAATACAAAAACAAACATTTCTTCCACCATTGTATTAAAAATTGAAAGCAGCTACCTACCTTTCAAAGCTGCCAGGAACAGACACTGTATAGTTCCCTACCACAGTAGCTGGGTGACTAGACAAATCTGGGCCAGGAAAGGACATTTACCTCCAAACAAGTAAACTTCATTAAAAACAAATTTTCATGCAGGCTTAGCAGCTGGAGACGAACAGTCCAACACGGAACAAGCCAGACTTTATGGCAAAGAATAGTGGGGGTGGGGAAGAAGAGTCAGGCTCACTTCAGGGGCGTGACAGACACAATCTAACTTGTAGCTGTTAAACAGCAGGAGGAGTGAAGCAGAAATGAAACAGGATCTCAGGAACTACCAAAAGAAAAAAAAAAAAACCCACCAACAGGACTTGCATTTCAAGCAGCTGCTCTTCAAGACACTGGAAGAAAACTTTACTCAAGAGAAAATGGAAGCAGAACTAACAAGGCTAGTGTAATGTGGCTCCCACTTTAGTTCACTTGAACAAAAGAAAATAAAGGTTAGCAGAAACAACAAATTATATATACAATTTGTTGTTTGTTATTCTAGTTTACCTTTTCATGTGACTAACAATTTATTTCTTGGCTAGCTTTGGGAAAGTATCATTAATTTCCTCAGATCAGAAGAAAATGTAATGTTAGAACCATACCTTTGTTCAGCTGCCTTGCCAGGAAGGACTTTAAAAACAACCAAGCTCCAACAGGCCCACACAGCTCCACCTCCTACTTGCAACACAGAATTGTCATTGTATTCACAAAAATGTTTGATATCTCATTCTTTCTTTCTCTTTCTCATATCAATGAAGATTAACTAGGTCATTAACAAATCAGTTTAGTGTGCCAAAATCAGCTAGCTTAGGTTTAGGAGTGCATAGGTAAAAGTCAATACTGAAGGGGGGTCAATGCAGAAAGTTACTGTGGGTTGCAGCAACCTTAACAAGCAGTGTACCTGCTTGTTAATGGCCACTGACAGGCAGATGATCAAAAGCCCCGCGCTGTTCCAAACAGTGCTCTAAACTAGCGCTGGAACAGCGCGGGGCGCTATTAGACCTATGATCAGAGATAATGCATGCAAATTTAAGCAGCACAATTATCTCTGATCATGGGGTAGAAGTGCAGGCGAATTGTGCCAAGCATGCGCTCAGCACAATCCTCCCGCACTTGTTTTACAGGTCTGGGCTGTCAAAAGCCCAAACCTGTCAAACACAGGGGCTGGAAGTCCATGGGACCACCAGGCCCCGACTACCCCTGCCCCGAGCAACTGGGCTGGAGGTCCGGTGGATCTCCAGTCCCCCCAACGATCCCATCCCCCCAGGTTCAGGGAGGGCTGGAGATCCGGTGGGTCTCCAAACCCCCAGAAAATGGTCCCTGGTGGTCCAGTGGCCGCTGGCCAAACCCCCTCCCAGCGAGCGACGGGGGGGGGGGGGGGGCTGGAGGTCCGGCGGACCTCCGGTCCCCTCAACAATCCCATCCTCCCAGAAAATAGTCCCTGGTGGTCCAGTGGCCACTTAAAAAGTGGCCGTTAAAAAGAACCCCCTCCAGGCCCCCCTATCTTAGTTGGAGGAGGGAGGTAGCCTGCCTCCCTCCTCTTCCTTGGGTTGACGCCGCCGCAAAATAGTGGCGCCCAGCCCCTCCCAGTGCATCCTGGGATGTGCTGGGCGGGGCTACAGACCATATAAGGGAGCGATTCCAGCCCAGCCCCTGTCGCTCGCTGGGAGGGAGGGGGTTTGGCCGGCGGCCACTGGACCACCAGGGACCATTTTCTGGGGGTTTGGGGGGGGGGCTGGAGACCCACCGGATCTCCAGCCCTCCCTGAACCTGGGGGGTCGGGGGGGGGGGTCGTTCGGGGGGGGGGCGAAGGTCCGCCAGACCTCCAGCCCCCTGTTGGCAGGTTTGCTTTGGGGGGGAACGGGGGCCTGCCAGCATGCAACTGCATGCTGGACAGGGCTCACCATTCCTCCCCAATGATCTGCGAACTCTAACGCCAGCTCGGAGCTGGCATAGGGTTTGCCGCGTCCAGCGACCCAAATTTTGGCGCGCTGATCATTGGCGATGAATGCGCTAAGCCCTGTTTAGCATGCATTTGCATGCTACTTGCGCAAAGCCCTCAAGCGCGTTGTTTCACGCGCTCGAGGGCTCTGATCATGGGGCGGTAGCAAACACCGGCGCCAGTATGGTGCTAACAGCCTCTAACATCGGCGTTTGCTTTTGATCATCTGCCTCTGAAAGTTAAAAGGGTTTCTGCGTTGAGGTTTACTCCCACAGTAGACAGACAGCACATAGCATATTAAAAAGCATGCTAATGAGGCTATTAACTAGCCCGCAGCAATGCACGGCTGTGCGCTGATGCCTACAATGGTAGCTCAATGCTAGAATACCACTAGGTCTGAGGCTGGCATAGGCTATACCCCATCTCTTTTTGCCCTTTGCCCTAGTCTAGCAACCTCTAAATGCAAATGGAACCAGCTCCCCAACATGACTAGCCCCCACCTCACCTGACCTAAATTAAAAAAAAAAATTAGACCCTGGTGGTCGAAAGGGACCCTCCCTTTCCTCGCACCCAAATAAAAAAAAAAATACACTCCCTTGTGTCTAGTGACACCCATCCACCCCTGACCCCCCCCCCCCCCCCACCGAGGCCCCTGTACCTCAAAAGAGGCAGGAACAATGCCCATGTGCTGGCAAAATGGCGGCACGCCATGTGCAGTGCATCCTAAAATACACTGGGTGGGGCCAGGATGTCATATAAGGGTGTTTTTCCCTTATACTGGTCCCGCCCAGAGCATCCCAGAGTGCTCCACATGGGGCAGGGTGCCGCCATTGGGAAGAGGGGTTGGTGGTTGGGAGGCGAAGATAGTGGTGGGCAAACTTATACGGTCTGTGCCAGATCCGGAGGTGGGACTGGTGGTTGGGAGGTGGGGAATAGTGCTGGGCAGACTTATACGGTCTGTGCCAGAGCCGGTGGTGGGAGGTGGGGCTGGTGGTTGGGAGGAGGGGATAGTGCTGGGCAGACTTATACGGTCTGTGCCCTGAAAAAAACAGGTACAAATCAAGGTAAGGTATACACATGAGTTCATCTTGTTGGGCAGACCGGATGGAACTTGCAGGTCTTGTTCTGCCGTCATCTACTATGTTACTATGCTCAACTGGAGCCAGTCAAAAGCCCGTCCCTTGCTTTTGCTAGGGAGCTGCAGGGGCCTGCCTTGGTGCAAGCTGTTGACGAGAACGAGCGTGCTGGGTATGAGCCTGGGAAGGCTGTCGAGAAGGAGGATTGTACCTACGCCTGTTAAAGGCATAGGGAGCATTCTTCCTTCCCCGGAAAAAACATCTACCAGATGAGGTAGAAGCAGAAGGCGTATGCCTTGTAGCGCTATAGAAATGCTAAATAGTAGTAGTAGTAGAAGGCGCCTGGTGAGAGAGATTGTCCATAGCGGTTTCCCGCTGAGTGATCTGATCAACCACTTGTTCGACCTCACCAAAAATATTATTCCCCTCAGCAAGGGACATCCGCAATCTGCTGCTGGACTCGATTGTCCAGGTCAGAGGCACACAGCCATGAGAGTCTGCGCATCACTATACCTTGGGCAGCGATCCTGGATACAACATCAAAAGTATCGTAAGCACCCCTGGACAGGAATTTACGACACGCCTTCTGTTGCCTGACCACCTCCTGAAAAGGCTTGGCCTGCTCCGGAGGGAGCTTATCAACCAAGTCCACCAGTTGCTTCACCGTGTTCCTCAAATGAATGCTCGTGTAGAGTTGGTAAGATTGAATTTTGGCCGCGAGCATAGAGGCCTGATACGCCTTTTCCCCAAAAGAGTCCAGGGTTTTAGATTCTCTTCCCGGGGGCGCCAAGGCAAAGTCTCTAGAACTCCTGGCTCTCTTGAGAGCGGAATCCACAACCATAGAGTCGTGAGGTAACTGCGACTTCATCAACTCAGGTTCTCCATGAATCCGATATTGGGACTCAGCTTTCTTGGGAATGGTGGGATTACTTAATGGTTTCATCCAGTTCCGCATGTCTCCTTGAGCACATTATGCAAAGGAACTGTGGATGACTCCTTAGGTGGCGAAGGATAGTCCAGGACCTCGAGCATCTCAGACCTGGGCTCATCCTCAGATACCACTGGGAAGGGAATAGCCACAGACATTTCCCAGACAAATAAAGAGAAAGAAAGACTCTCCGGGGGAGAAAGCTATCTTTCTGGTGAGGGAGTAGAATCAGAGGGGAGGCCACAAGACTCCTCAGAAGAGAAATACCTGGGATCTTCCCCTTCGTCCCACAAGGCATCCTCATCGGTGTCTGACAAGAGTTCCTTGACTGCAGTCCTAAACTGGGCCTGTCTCGATGCCGAGGAACCATGTCCTCGATGGTGATGTCGAGAGGTCGACTCCCGTGTCGGCGGCGATGCAGCTCCCTTCATCGATGTCGACGGGGAATTTATTTTTATTTTATTTATTTTTGTTACATTTGTACCCCGCTGGTACATAAAGGAATCCTGTTCAGAAGGAATGGATCCTCAGGAGCTTAGCCAAGATTGGGTGGCAGAGCCAGTGGTTGGGATACTGCTGGGCAGACTTATACAGTCTGTGCCAGAGCCGTTGGTGGGAGGCGGGGCTGGTGGTTGGGAGGCGGGGATAGTGCTGGGCAGACTTATACGGTCTGTGCCCTGAAGAGGACAGGTATAAATCAAGGTAGGGTATACACAAAAAGTAGCACATATGAGTTTATCTTGTTGGGCAGACTGGATGGACCGTGCAGGTCTTTTTCTGCCGTCATCTACTATGTTATATGTTACTATGATACCGCAGGCGGTTCCGGCATTGAGGACCTCACCACGGGCATACAGCCAGCTGCCGCTTCCACCGACGGTGCAGAAGGCACAAGCACCTCCGGCACCGGAGCAGACTGACGCAGCAACCCCTCCAGAAGACCTGGAAGAATGGCTCGGATACGCTCGTCTAGAGTCGCCGTCGAGCAAGGCTGCGGGGTTGGTACAGGAATCGGCGTCAGAATCTGTGGAGGTCAAGGAGGCGGTACCGTGCTGTCCATAGACCGACGCACCGACACCTCTTGAATGGAGGGTGAGCGTTCCTCATGGCGTTGGTGCTTCACGGGTACCGAATCCTTCGACGCCCCGGAGCTCTCGGTACCGTGCTTAGAAGGAGACCGATGACAATGCTTCTTCGCTTTCGCTCAATGCACGTCATCGGCACTCCTTGCTACCAACAAGGAGAACGTGGAATCCACACGCCTCCTCGGGGTCGGGTCCGAAATTGTACGGTCCTGTGGGTCCTGTACAGCAGGAGACGTCAAGACAGGTGGAGACCCACTCGATGCCTCACTGCTCCCAGCATGTTGTGGTCTTCGGACAGCCATTACCTGTGCTCCTGAAGTCGATGCCATCCCCGGTGCCAATATCGACGACGACGACCTTGGTACCGATGTCGACGTTGAGAAACCGGTCAAAGCTCTGAAAAGTCGGTCTTGAAGAGCTTGTCTCGACGCCTTTGTCCGCCTTTTCAGACTAAGACACAACTTACATGCGTCTGGGCGATGGTCGGGCCCAAAGCACTGAAGACACCATGCGTGGGGGTCGGTACCCGAGATCGACCGGTTGCACCGAGTACACTTTCTGAAGCCGCTGTGAGTTCTCGATGTCATGGCTAGAAAAATAGCGGCAGCGAGATCAAAGTTCATGATTGTGCCTTAAAGAAGAGCACAAAAAGGAGAACACGCGTACGCGCAGCCTAAGAGGGCCGCGCCGGAAGCGAAAGGAAACTTAACAAGGGCAGAAAAACTAAAAAGGTAAAGAACTTTTTTTGTTTCGAATAAAGAAACAGTATAAAAAGAAACTAAAAGAGAAAAACGGAGAAAATCTCCAAAACGGCGAAGGCTCGTTCCTAGGGCTGAGAGGAGAGACAACAAAAACACTGCATCTCTTCACCACAGAAAAAATGGAACTGAGCGGGGACACTCGCGCGATGGGCGGGAAGATGGCTGTGCATGCGCAGTGCGCGCACCCCACGTGCCAGAAGGCTCTGGCAAAACTTTCTGGATTTTTGCTTTGGAAAAATTGCCGTTCCTGTGGCCGCCGTGGACGTCGACACACATGTGAGAACAAACAACCTGCTTGTCCTCAGAGAAGCATTATAACATTCTCAGTTTTGTTTTCCAATCCTTTCCTAATAATTTCTAACATTCTATTTGCTTTCTTAGCCACCACTGCTACTACTACTACTATTTAGCATTTCTATAGAGCTACAAGGCGTACGCAGCGCTGCACAAACACAGAAGAAAGACAGTCCCTGCTCAAAGAGCTTACAATCTAATAGACAAAAAATAAAGTAAGCAAATCAAATCAATTAATGTGTACAGGAAGGAGGAGAGGAGTGGAGGTGGAGGCAAGTGGTTACGAGTCAAAAGCAATGTTAAAGAGGTGGGCTTTCATTCTAGATTTAAAGGTGGCCAAGGATGGGGCTCAGGAAGTTTATTCCAGGCGCAGGGTGCAGCGAGACAGAAGGCGCGAAGTCTGGAGTTGGCAGTAGTGGAGAAGGGAACAGATAAGAAGGATTTATCCATGGAGTGGAGTGCACGAGAAGGGGTGTAGGGAAGGACGAGTGTGGAGAGATACTGGGGAGCAGCAGAGTGAGTACATTTATAGGTTAGTAGAAGAAGTTTGAACAGGATGCGAAAACGGATAGAGAGCCAGTGAAGCGACTGCACAATGAGCAGAGGGTTTCAACATATCATCAACCCCTAGATCCTTCTCCTGGACGGTGACTCCTAATGTGGAACACTGCACAACGTAGCTATAGTTTGGGTTCCTCTTTCCCCTTTGATGCAGGGAAGGTGTTTGACAAGGTGAATTGTGGATTTATGCATTGGGTATTGAGATCTTAGAGCATTATAGAGCCTTTGTTTGCAGCAATCCAGGCTTTGTATCATGCCCCTTCTGCTGAGGTCGTTGTTAATAGGATGTCCTCAGAACCTTTTGATATTACTATAGCAGGGGTTCTCAACTTTTTTTCAGTCTGGACACACCTGACGGACGATACCTGCATACATGACACTTCATACACGACCCTCACGGACCTTTGGTCTGATACAGTATGGCAGTTCTTGTGAATTAAATATAAACATGCTTTGCATCCACAAAAGCCCTATTTCTCCCCAAACAACAGGTGCAGATCATAACTAGCACATTTTCTCCATGGACGTTACCATACCAAAAACGAAACAAAAAAAGTTATGATTTGCATGTCATCTGAGTAATAGCAACATAAATCTCTCCACTACCAGGAACATTGTGAAATACAAAACCCCAAAATATCCTAACTCAACATACATTACATTTTCCATTTCTTATATTCTGCTTATGCTGCTAACTTCAAAGTGGATTCCATACAAAGAAATCAGAATCACAATTGTGGGAGCATATAGCAGAACACATTAATACTTAAATATAGCCAATGCTAAAATAATCCAGCTCTGAACAGAATCAGTTTACTGCTCAAACTAAGTAGAGTTTATATATTTTCTAAATAGCATTGTCTTAATAGATTTCCTAAAAGCATCATATTTGTTAATTGACCTATAGATACAGATAATATATTCCACATTTTCGATGCCTGATAAGGAAATGAGGAGGAAGAAATGCTCATAACTTTTATAGGAGTATAAGGTGTTGAATAATCTGTGCATATAAAGCAGTGCAATTCCCTGAACAATCTGGAATATTAAACAATACAGTTTATAATAAATTCTGGCTTCTATAGGCAGCCAATGTAATTGAATATACTATGGTGTCACTCTATCAAATTTCTTCAGTGAGCAGATCAAGCAAATAGAAGTATACTCTAGGGTTTGCAGTTTTCTTAATAAATACTTTGAACAGCCCAAATAGACTATGTTACAGTAGCCTAATCTGGATGATAGCAGAGCCTGTACAACCAATCTGAACTTTTCCTGGTGTAAATATTTCTGAATCGTTCTTAAGTTATATAGAATCCAAAAACATTTTTTATCAAGAAAATTCACTTGGGATTCCATTATTAAATTCTGATCATACAATATACCCTGGATGTCAAATCTAGCTTGAAGATACTGGATTTTCCCCAGTCTCAGCTAGGGAGCAGAGAGAGAAAGATCTCTCTAATGAGATCCTGTGAGCAGTAATATTTTATAACCTGTGAGCAGCTACATTTCCTGAAATCCCCAGGTACTACCTAGGTAGTAAACAAATGTTTATATAGTTTTATAATTGATCCATATTCAGTTACCTGTTATAGCTTGCTAATTTCACCTTTTTCTATTCATTGTTCAAGTTCTGTGACAATAAACATTTTTAGTTTATTGACTCTGCTGTCCTGAACTGACTAAGATTCCTGGTTTGTGTTTTTGGGCCCATGGGTGCTTTCTAGGAACTATGAGACCACTGGAGTGTGGCCCCAGTGTCCTAGAAATCACCAGGGAATAATCTGAGAGTGGGAGACTAACCCAGAGGCAAGCAGGACCCAGTCGGTGGGAGAAGGATGCTAGTATATAGTGAATGCCCAGGTGCAGGTGGGCCTTAGCAATGCTGAGAACAGACCCTCCAGGTGGCTGCAGGGTTAACCCCAGGCGGGTGCTAGGCATTTTGTGACACCTGCCTTTTCTAATTTTGTGCCTAATGAGAACATCAGCACACTAAATAGAATGGGCAATAGCGAAGACCCTTGTGGGACTCAGCAAGTACCATTTATCTGAGTACGCTCCTTTCATTTTGACTATATAAAAGATCTCATAGGAAGAAAGCCTTTAAACCATCTCACAATATACATAGATACGTTGAACCCATGAGGCCGTAGTCTGCTCTTGAACTTGACATGTTAGAGATAAGGTTATATTTGGACCTATAGTTCCTTTCCAATGTAGTGTGGCGATCAAGCTCCCTTGTTTGGGGGGGGGGGGGGGGGGGGAAGGGGAGGGACACCAACCGAGTCTATAAGAACACAAGGCTTGGATAGGAAATACACGGGGTGGGTGGGAGGGGGGAAGGGAGAAAATGTTTAAAAGATTGATGATGGATTTTATCACTGTTTTGTAAGATTGGAAAGTATTGGGGGAAGCATTTTGTGTACCCCTCACTATGGTTGTGATAATATGTGTTTATTATCAATAAAAAATGTTGAAACATAAACCAATGTGCCCTTGGCCTGGATTGGCCGCTGTCGTGGACAGGATGCTGGGCTCGATGGACCATTGGTCTTTTCCCAGTGTGGCATTACTTATGTACTTACGTACTTATCTCACAATATTCATTGTTATGCCGATACTGCTCAAAGTACACAATAATAAATTATGATCCAGCAAATCAAACGCGCTGGAGAAGTCAAATTGCATGATGAGAACTTTTTTTATATGTAGCAAATCTACCATACAACAGTAACCCTAATTCCTATGATTCAAACAACATGAACCTTATCTAAAATCAGGCAGCACTACAAATATCAAATAGGGTCCTAGAATCAGTGATGTCTCTGGACAGAAATATTTGGGGTGGCAACAGGACGGCAAGACAAAGTGGCATTTCCATACATCATACTCATTCCTTCCCCCCCCCCCCAAACACCTTTAAATAACCTAGAAACGTACTATAAGAAAGTTCCAAGGGTCTTCTATACATAAAAAATCTCCCTAGCTAGTGTCAGTTACCCAGGAAAACTACTATTGTAACTGATAGCATTATTTCATTAGGTCTTCTATATTTATTTATTTACAGCATTTATATCCCACTCAATCCCATTATACTTGGTGGGTAACAAAACATACATGTATAAAAGGGAAAAGGATGGTGATAGGAGTGTACTACTGTCCGCCTCGTCAGGATGAGCAGGTAGACGCAGAAATGATAAAAGAAATCAGAGATGCAAACAAAATGGGCAATGTGATAATAATGGGTGACTTCAATTATCCAAATATAGACTGGGTAAATGTAACATTGGGACACGCTAGAGAGGTACAATTCCTTGATGAAATCAAGGACAGCTTTATGGAGCAGCTGGTGCAGGAGCTGACGAGAGAAGGAAAAATTCTAGACTTGGTCCTTAGTGGAGCGCATGATCTGGTGAGGGACGTTATGGTATTGGGGCCGCTTGATAACAGTGATCATAATATGATCAGTTTTGATATCAACCTTGAAGTAACTATACACAGGAAGTCAAATACATTAGTGTTTAACTTTAAAAAAGGAGACTATGATAAAATGAGAAGAACGGTAAAAAAAAAAAAAACTTAGGGGGACAACTGAGAGGGTAAAAACTGTACAACAGGCATGGAGGCCCAGGCCAGATATATTCCGCGAATTAGAAAAGAAAGACGGAAGTCTAAAAGACAGCCGACATGGTTGAAAAGTGAGGTGAAGGAAGCTATTAGGGCTAAAGGAAACGCCTTCAGAAAATGGAAGAAGGAACCGTCTGAAAATAACAAGAAGCAGCATAAGGAGTGTCAAAGCAAATGCAAGGCGCAGATACAGAAGGCCAAGAGGGATTACGAAAAAAAGATAGCATTAGAGGCAAAAAACATAGCAAAACTTTTTTCGGTATATTAAAAGCAGAAAGCCGGCAAAAGAATTGGTTGGGCCGCTGGATGACCTAGGGATAAAAGGGGCGATCAAGGAAGATAAAGACGTAGCGGAGAGGTTGAATGAATTCTTTGCTTCGGTCTTCACCGAGGAAGATTTGGGTGGGATACCGGTGTCGGAAATGGTATTTCAAGCGGACGAGTCAGAGAAACGTACTGACTTCACAGTAAACCTGGAGGACGTAATGGGGCAGTTCAGCAAACTGAAGAGTAGCAAATCTCCTGGACCGGATGGTATTCATCCTAGAGTACTGACAGAACTGAAAAATGAGCTTGCGGAGCTACTGTTAGTGATATGCAATTTATCCTTAAAATCGAGCGTGGTACTGGAAGATTGGAGGGTGGCCAATGTAACGCCCATTTTTAAAAAAGGTTCCAGGGGAGATCCAGGAAACTATAGACCGGTGAGTCTGACATCGGTGCCGGGGAAAATGGTAGAAGCTATTATCAAAAACAAAATTACAGAGCACATCCAAGGACATGGATTACTGAGACCAAGTCAGTACGGCTTTTGTGTGGGGAAATCTTGCCTGACCAATTTACTTCAATTCTTTGAAGGAGTAAACATACATGTGGACAAAGGGGAGCCGGTTGATATCATGTATCTGGATTTTGAAAAGGCGTTTGACAAGGTACCTCATGAAAGGCTACAGAGGAAATTGGAGGGTCATGGGATAGGAGGAAATGTCCTATTGTGGATTAAAAACTGGTTGAAGGATAGGAAACAGAGAGTGGGGTTAAATGGGCAGTATTCACAATGGAGAAGTGTAGTTAGTGGGTTTCCTCAGGGGTCTGTGCTAGGACCGCTGCTTTTTAATATATTTATAAATGATTTAGAGATGGGAGTAACTAGCGAGGTAATTAAATTTGCTGATGACACAAAGTTATTCAAAGTCGTTAACTCGCGACAGGATTGTGAAAAATTACAGAAGGACCTTACGAGACTGGGCGGCTAAATGGCAGATGACGTTTAATGTGAGCACGTGCAAGGTGATGCATGTGGGAAAAAAGAACCCGAATTATAGTTACATCATGCAAGGTTCCACGTTAGGAGTTATGGACCAAGAAAGGGATCTGGGTGTCGTCATCGATAATACACTGAAACCTTCTGCTCAGTGTGCTGCTGTGGCTAGGAAAGCGAATAGAATGTTTCGTATCATTAGGAAAGGTATGGAAAACAGGTGTGAGGATGTTATAATGCCGTTGTATCGCTCCATGGTGCGACCGCACCTTGAGTATTGTGTTCAATTCTAGTCGACGCATCTCAAGAAAGATATAGTAGAATTGGAAAAGGTGCAGCAAAGGGCGACTAAAATGATAGCGGGGATGGGACGACTTCCCTATGAAGAAAGACTAAGGAGGCTAGGGCTTTTCAGCTTGGAGAAGAGACGACTGATAGAGGTATATAAAATAATGAGTGGAGTGGAACAGGTGGATGTGAAGCGTCTGTTCACACTTTCCAAAAATACTAGGACTAGGGGGCATGCGATGAAACTACAGTGTAATAAAGTTAAAACAAATCGGAGAAAAGGTTTCTTCACCCAACGCATAATTAAACTCTGAAATTCGTTGCCGGAGAACGTGGTGAAGGCGGTTAGCTTAGCAGAGTTTAAAAAGGGGTTAGATGGTTTCCTAAAGAACAAGTCCATAAACCGCTACTAAATGGACTTGGGAAAAATCCACAATTCCAGGAATAACATGTATAGAATGTTTGAATGATTGGGAAGCTCGCCAGGTGCCCTTGGCCTGGATTGGCCGCTGTCGTGGACAGGATGCTGGGCTCGATGGACCCTTGGTCTTTTCCCAGTGTGGCATTACTGATGTACTTATGTACATAGGGGCTCATTTTCGATACAGAAAAACATCCAAAAAGCAGCACAAAGCAGCAGATGGACTTTTGTTGCCAAAATGTCCACATTGCTATTTTCAAAACCCATTTTAAAGACATTTTTCTATGAAGTTCATTTACAGTATGTCCAAATCACAACAAGGTATGATTTGGGCATTCCCATAACTTAAGACGTTTTTCTGCCATAATGGAACAAGCGAAAATGTCCAGGGCTAACAGTCACAAAAAGGTGCCCTAATTGACCAGATTACCACTGGAGGAATTAAGGTATGAACCCCCTTCCTCTCTCCCCAGCCCCCATGGCCTGACATCGCCCCCTCTCCCCAGCAATCCTTCCCCATAGCCTAGCATCTTCTCCCTCCCTCCCTGCTTCCCTCACCTGTAGTCAGGCATCTCTCCTGTCCCGCTCCCCACCACAAGTCCAGCATCTCTTCCCCTTCCTCCCTCAACCTCCTCCACGTGGGTTCAGCATCTCTTTCTCTCCCTTCCCCCAGCCCCTGTGCCAATAATCTTTGTAGTGCAGTTCAGGTATTCATCTTTCCATTATTTGATTGTAATCCCTTGCTGTTAGGGCTGCCAAAGAAGTTTCTCCAGGCATTTCAAGTGACCCAGAATGCTACAGTCTGTTTAATTTCAGGGAAAGATCATATTATACTGACACTAAAACAATTACACTGACTTCCTATCATCTGGCAGATCCGTTTCAAGATCATGACATTAATGTTTAAAATACTTCATGATGAATCCTCTTTATGCCTTTCTGCTACTCTTAAGATTTATACTCCTACTTGCTCATTGAGATCTCAGCAGAGTCTCCTTGAAATTTCCTCATTTAAACAGGTGAGACTAGAGGAATTTAGAGAGACAGTATTTGTGGTGGTAGCTCCAAATCTGTGGAATTCTCTCCCACAACAATTTTGACAAGTTCAACCGGTACTCTCCTTCAGGAAAAGTCCTTCTTTTTTTGTAGGCTTTTGAATGAGTTTGAACTCTGTTTTAAAGCATGATGAATTTATTTATCTGGGATTTTAAAAATATTTTTTGTTAATTTTATTATGAATGTTATTATGTAAGCAGTCTAGAACTGTAGAAATAAATAAAATAAGGCAATAACATGTTTCAGCTGGGGAGGCAAAAAATCCAAAATAAAACTAGGTTATCTGCAAGGCAATTGGAAACAGGAAGTTTTGGAATTATCAGATGTAAAAATATATATATATATAATATGGTGTGTCTACTTAGACATTTGGGAGACTGGATATTGGATCGTGAAGACTATACCCAATTGGCTATGGAGAAGGCTCTGGTTCATCCCTTGCATTTATTTTATGTATTACATCCCACATATTCTGACTTTACTAAGCATTTATTGATTAGCATTATAGTCAAATCCATGAGACCCCGATGGAAGGACATAGCTTCCTAAGCATTTATCAACTAGCATTATAGTCAAATCCATGAGACCCCGATGGAAGGATATAGCCACACTCTAGGGATTCAACTCCAGTTGTAGTGAGACCTCCTGCCATTACGGGGCAATGCCAAATTTCAGGCAGGACTAGATAACTCGACAATGATAAGTTGGGCTGAGCAGGGTATACATTTAGTGGAACATGTGGTTGATGAGGAGAGGGAACTCATAGTATGAGACTTTATTTTGGGAAGGTAGTAATGGTGTAACAAAACAGTATGCCTACTATCAACTGGCTCACTATGCAAGATGTTTGGATAGGGAGGCACTGGGTAAAAAGGTGGGCTGTCAGTTTAGGGATCTCTGTACTGCCCCTATGGATGATATGGTCTCCATTTTTTTCTTACACAAAAGATTACTGGAGGCCTGCCCTGTCAGAGATCTTTTCTATCTGGCATTCCATTGGGGCACAGATTTGGGTTTACCTCTAGAGCCTCTGAATGTGCTTAGATTACTATGTGGGTGGGAAGTGCTGAATTAAGAGAATGTCAATACAGGTTGATATATTGAGCCTACCTGTCTCAGTCCTGGCTCTATAAGATGCAGGGAGTGGATACCCTGTTGTGTATGAAATGCACTGGTGAGGATAAAACATTTTTTCATGCCTTGTAGGGTTGCCCTCAAATCAAAACGTTTTGGAGAACTATAGTTATCCAACAAGCAATTATGTTTAGTCCCCTGGGTATCCTTCCAGGTCAGCTATCTTCTGTTGGAATCAAGGGGAAAGGGGCAAAATAATGGGTGGTTAAGGCCCGGGTGGTGTGGAAAAATGTATACTACTGTACTGGACTCAGAAAGATCCACCCTCCTACTGGCACAACAAATTGCATGAACTAATGATGCTGGAACTTAGAGATTTACGACTCTATTAAACACCACATGCATTTTCTATTGATATAGAGTCCTTATATTCAGTCACTTGCACCAAGGGCACATCGTTATGTTTTAAATTGTTGGGAGAGAGTTTCAGACACATACAAATATGAAATCTACCTAAAGGTAATCCCAGACTTCCTTTGAGCTCTGAAAATTGGTAAAGTGGGGGGGGGGGGGGTCTTTAAGGTAAAGGGACTGTTATTTCCTCTTTTCTCTGAGGACAAGCAGGCTTCAATCTTCTCAAAAGTGGGGTGACACCAATCCGCGTCGCCCAGTCCATCTTTTGCCATAGGAAAAAAGAGAGAGCATTGTGGAGCTGAACTCCACTGTGCATGCTTGAGTGCCGTCCCGCCTGTCGTGTGAACGAGGTCTCCTCAGTTCTCTTTTTTCCATGAGAGGAGGTACGCTTTTTTTTGTCCCCTCCTCTATTGCCCGGTTCTTGAGAACTTTTTAAGTGCCTTTCTCCTTTTTTCTCCTGTTTCATCAACACTGAGAAGCCTTGGTGACATGCTTCGGGCAAAGTCCAAGAAGCATCCTCATCGGTCACCCTCAACACAAGGTGCTGGAAGCTCCACAGCATCAAAGGATTTGGCACCCGAGAAGCGTCTGTGCTGGGAGAATCACTCTCCCTCCATACAGGAGATGCCGATGCGCTTGTCTCCAAGCAGCCGAGATCCTGCTCCCGTATTGACCCTAGCAATTCTGCAACCTGCGCCTCAACCAGTACCCCAGCTTCTCCTGGTGTTGGCCCTCGATAAGCGCATGCGGGCCTTGCTCCCAGAGCTGCTGGATGGCCTTATGCAGCAGTGGGCATTTGTATTGGGGGTACTTGTGCCTGTTATACCTCCTGTTGCCAGTCTGGGGGATGCTAAAAGTTTTTCATCAAAGGTAGCCTCAAATAACCTCCAAATAATGGGTTTTTCAAATAGTCCGTCTCAGATATGCCCTCAATTGGCATTTCAAACCTCCAAATTGCCCACCGAGTGCTCATTCATTCAGCTCTCAGCACAGGCAGGTACTTGCAGAGGAACTCTCCGCCCTTCTAAAGGCCCATGTGGTTGAACCAGTTCCACCAGGGGAGGAAGGGCTTCTTTGTGCAGAAGAAGACCGGGGGGGGGGGGGGGGACAGATGCATCCCATCCTAGACCTGAGGGCCCTGAACAAAGTTCAGGATGGGTTTTCTGGGCACCCTTCTCCCAATGATTCAGAAAAAAACATTGGCTATGCTCTCTGGACTTAAAGGATGCATATACTCACATTCCGATACTTCCAGTCCACTGGAAGTATCTTCAATTTTGGATGGGAACACTCACTTTCAGTATTGCGTGTTGCCTTTTGGCCTTGCGTCAGCTCCCAGGGTCTTCACCAACTGCCTAGTGGTAGTTGCAGCATTGCTATGCAGACTGGGGGTCCACTTGTTCCAGTATCTCGACGATTGGCTGGTGAAGAGCACCTCAGAGGACGGTGCTCGGGAGTCCACGCGGATGACTATTCGGGTGCTAGAGCTACTAGGGTTCGTTTTAAACTATCCCAAGTCCCATCTCCACCCTGTCCAGTGATTGAAGTTCATAGGAGCCCTGTTCAACACACAGGGATGACAGCGGACAATCTTGTCTTGCTGACTTCCAAAGGTTTGTGCCTCTCAGAAGGTCACAGCTCGGCAGATGCTGAGATTGCTGGGCCACATGGCTTCCACAGTGTACGTTACATCCATGATGCGTATTCACATCAGATCAGCTCAGTGGACCCTGGCTTCTCAGTGGTATCAAGCCACGGGGTGTCTAGAAGATGTCATTCAAGTGTCCCCAGAGCTTGTACACTCTCTTCAGTGGTGGACAATTCGATCCAATTTGACTCTGGGGCTTCTATTCCAAATTTCTCAGCCACAAAAATATGCTGACAACGGATGCATCTCTTCTGGGATGGGGAGCTCATGTAGATAGGCTTCACACTCAAGGAGTTTGGTCCTCCCAGGAAACAAATCTTTAGATCAACCTCCTGGAGCTTCGGGCAATGTGGAACGCTCTATAGGCTTTCAGAGATCAGCTATCTCACCAAATTGTTCTCATCCAAACAATCAGATTGCAATGTATTATACCAACAAGCAGGGGGGCACTGGATCACACCTTCTATGTCAGGAAGCTGTCCGGATGTGGCATTGGGCTCGCCAACATGGCACGTTCCTTTGAGCCACTTATCTGGCGGGCACAAACAATACCCTGGTCAACAGACTGAGCAGGTTAATACAACTGCACGAGTAGTCCCTCAATATGGGCGTAGCCTGCAAGATCTTCTGAGCGTGGGGCACCAACTCAGTAGATCTTTTTACCACTCAGATCAACCACAAGGTCCCTCAGTTCTGTTTCAGGCTTCAGGCCCACGGCAGACTAGCATCAGATGCCTTCCTCCTTGATTGGGGACAGGTCTTCTGTATGCGTATTCTCCGATACATCTAGTGGGAAATACTTTGTTGAAACTCAAGCAAGACCGCGGAACCATGATTCTGATTGTGCCATTCTGCCCATGGCATCTGGTTCCCTCTTCTTCTGGAATTATCATCCAAAGAACCATGGAGATTAGAGTGTTTTATGACCCTCATTACACAGGACAAAGGGTCACTTTTACATCCCAACCTCCAGTCTCGGGCTCTCACAGCTTGGATGTTGAAAGCCTAGAATTTGCTTCTTTGGGTCTTTCTGTTATGACTCTGCCCCGGTATCATGCTCTCATTCATCTCGCCCCCTGGTGGTCAGACCTGGTGGTCGCAATGGACTGTCTGTTGATGGTTTTCCCGGTTCCAGAAGTCATGCCGGTCCGGTCTGGATTTTCTAGCCTGCCAGTTGGTCTCGAGACTTTTTGGAACTCAGCTGTTTCCGTACCTGGTGAACTCCCTGGCTGTTGGCCTTTATTAACCACCTGGAAGTGTTTCTAGTTTGCCTTGCAACAGAGGTCCTCAGAGGTGTGTCTTCTGCGGTTGTTTGTTGCTGTGCTTTCCCTGCTACTTTCAGTTTCTGCCTTTGAACCTTTGCCTGGACCTGGACTTTGACTTTGTGTGCTGCCTGCCTTTGAACCTTTGCCTGGATCTGGATTTTGACTTTGCTTGCCGCCTGCCTTGGAACCCGTGCCTTGAGCTGGACCTTGACTTTGTTTGCCTGGCCCTGGTTCTGCTGGGTTCGTGGACTGTCTTCCTGCTCCCTGCTGTGGCTTCTGTTCCGGTGGGTGTTCCTCCTGCCGCTGCCGCCCTCGGCAGTAGCCCAAGGGCTCACTATCCAGTGTTTCGTGTGAAGCGTGACACTTTCGGAGGGTGTATTCCGAGTCTTGCTGTCTTCCAGGAAAGATTCCATTAAGAGGTGTTACTCTTTTAAATGGCAGAGGTTTGCCATCTGGTGTGACAGCAAGACCCTAGATCCCCATACTTGCCCTACACAGATCCTGCTTGAATACCTTCTACACTTCTCAGAGTCTGGTCTCAAGACCAACTCTGTAAAGGTTCACCCAGTGCAATTAGTGCTTATCATCAACGTGTAAAAGGTAAGCCCATCTCTGGGCAGCCTTTAGTTGTTCGCTTCATGAGAGGTTTGCTTTTGTCAAAACCTCCAGTCAAACCTCCCCTGTGTCATGGGATCTCAACATCGTTCTCACCCAACTGATGAAAGCTCCTTTTGAGCCATTGAATTCCTGCCATCTGAACTACTTGATCTGGAAGGTCATTTTCTTGGTGGCTGTTACTTCAGCTCATAGGGTCAGTGAGTTTCAGGCCTTAGTAGTGGATGCACCTTATACTAAGTTTCATCACAACAGAATCCTCCGCACACACCCTAAGTTCCTGCCGAAGGTGGTGTCGGAGTTCCATCTGAATCAGTCGATTGTCTTGCCAACATTCTTTCCCTAACCTCGTGTCCATTCTGGCAGCTTGCACATCTTGGATTGCAAGAGAGCACTGACCTACTACATGAAGCGGATAAGGCCACACAGACAGTCTGCCCAGCTTTTTGTTTCTTTTGATCCCAACAGGATGGGGGTCGCCATCAGGAAACAAACCATCTCAATTTGGCTGGCAGATTGCATTTCCTTCACTTATGCCCAGGCTGGGCTGGCCTTGGAGGGTCATGTCAAGACTCATAATGTCAAAGTCATGGCTGTATCAGTAGCCCACTTGAGGTCAGCCTCCAATGAAGAAATTTGCAAGGCGGCAATGTGGTCTTCAGTCCACACATTCATATCTCACTACTGCCTTGAGGAGGATACCCAACGCAACAGTCGGTTTGGCCAGTCAGTGTTGCAGAATCTGTTTTGGGTCTAGAATCCAGCTCCACCCTCCTAGGTCTATTTTATTCTGTTCCAGGCTGCACCCTCTTTCAAACTGTATATGGTTTCAGGTTAATCTGTATTATGTCCTCGCTGTTGCGAGGCCCAGTTCACCAATGTTTGTTGTTTTGGGTGAGCATGGATGCTAGGGATACCCCACTTGTGAGAAGATTGAAGCCTGCTTGTCCTTGGAGAAAGTGAAGATACTTACCTGTAGCAGGTATTCTCCGAGGACAGCATGCTTCATATTCTCACAATCCCTCCCACCTCTCCTTGGAGTTGTCATCTTGGTTATTTTTACTTTATTTTTTGCTTTAGTTTTAAACTGAGGAGACTGCATTCGAGTGATGGGCAGGAAGGCAGTAACCATATGAATTGGAGCGTGGCTCGCGCTCCACAAAGCTCTCTCTTTTTTACTATGGCAAAAGCCGGACCGGCCGACGCAGATCTGCGTCATTGTGAGAATATGAAGCCTGCTGTCCTCGGAGAATACCTGCTACAGGTAAGTTATCTTCGTTTTTCCTTTGAGTCATAGGAAGCTAAGAAAGCACAAGCTCTGCACAAAGTAACTTATCCTCTTAGGCTAGAGGAGGGGAGCCTTACTTTGGGGGTAAGGGAGGGGAGGAGTTTACTGGATTCATTGTGGGGAAGACATATGAAACTGTTAAAAAGATTAAACTGTCATGTTTGACTATCGATTAGTATGGTTCTTTATTCAATAAAATTGTTTCAAATAATATTTGGAATATATCTTGTCTGTACTCTTAACCTTTCCAGTTGCTACTTTCAGGATTTTTTAAAAAACATTTTCTTCTTTTTATGATAGTTGCCCTTTCAAAAGTTAAATGGTAATGCAGTCGATTTCCTTAGTGTTTTCACTCTAGAACAGTGGTCTTCATTAATTTTCAAGTTGAGGACAACTATGGATCTAAACAAGCTGAAGGAGAGCCACCAAATATTTTCCTATGTGGGGCCATGACAATGCTAACCAGCATGTATCAATGATATTTAGTCCTCTTTCAAACATTCTTTGGGGGTATCCTCAAGGAAGTGGGCACTTCCAAATGCATTCTCTTCTTCATGCATTGTGCTTCCAGAATATAGCTTTTCCCCATCCACTTCCCCCTTTCTGTCACAAGCTTGGGTAGAGAGGCAGAGTAACAAGAAAAAACAAACCAGAATGATGGGAGCTTCCCCAGAGATCGCCATTGGCCCCCGGGCCTTGCATTGAAAAACACTGCTCTAGAGACAGGAGTGCTCCCAGAGGGCTGTAGAAAGACAGATGTAGTCCCTCTCCACAAAAGCAGAATTAAGGAGGAGATTGGGAACTACGAGCTGGTTAGTCTGACCTCTGTGGTGAGTAAATGAATGGAAACACCTCTAAAACAGAGGATAATGAGGTTTCTGAAAGTCAATGGATTGCAGGACCTGAGGCAGCATAGTTTTACTAGAAGATCTTGACAGACAAATCTGATTATTTCTTTGACTGACTGACCAGACAGCTGGATCAAGAGAGAGTGCGCAGGCAGAGCTCTGAAGTCTCAATGCATGGTTGAGCTGATTTGTTAGGAACTAGGAAACATTCTGGGAAAGGGGGAGCCTATTCTGAAAGAATAGACTCCACCTTAACATGGATGGAACAGACTGCTGGAGATAACTTTTAAAAAGGAGATAGAGCAGCTTTTAAATTAAAATTGGGGGGGGGGGGGGGGGAGCCGACAGTTGTCTAGGAGCACATGCTTCGGTGTGTAGTATTCTTAAAGGATACTACTGAAAGAGGATATTTAAGGAATACCAATAGAGAACTTTCAACAATGGTGAAAAGGTCAGGAAATTAAATCAGGCATGGACGTTGTTTAAAAATGCCATCTTAGAAGTCCAGACCAGACGCATTCCTCATATTTACAAAGGTTGAAAGAAGAGAAAATGACAGCCAGAATGGTTAAAAGGTGAAGTGAAAGCGGCTACTAGAGCTAAAAGAATATCCTTCAAAGAATAGAAAAAGGATCAAAATGAAGAAAGTAAGAAGCAACATAAGCACTGGCAAGTTAGATGCAAAGCATTGATAAAGAAAGCTAAAACGGAATTTGAAGAGAAACTTACCAAAGAGGCAAAAACTCATAGTAACAATTTTTTCAGGTACATCAGAAGCAGAAAGCCTGTGAGGTAATCCGTGGGACCATTGGATCATGAAGGAGCAAAAGGGGCACTCAGGGAGGACAAGGCCATAGCGGAGAAACTGACTGAATTGTTTGCTTCAGTCTTTACGGAAGAATACGAGAGAGATCTACCTGTACCAGAAATGGTTTTCAATGGTGATGATGCAGAAGAACTGAAAGAAATCTCTATGAACCTGGAAGATGTACTGAGCCAAATCGAGAAATTAAAGAGCAGTATATCACTTGGACTGGATGGCATATATCCAAGGGTACCGAAAGAACTCAAAGATGAAATTGCTGATCTGCTGTTAGTAATCTGTAACCCATCAGTAAAATCGTCTGAAGATTGGAGGGTGGCCAGTGTAACACCGATTTTAAGGGTTTCAGGGGTGATTCAGGAAATTATAGACAGGTAAGCCTGGCATTAGTACCGGGTAAAATAGTGGAAACTATTGTAAAGAACAAAATTACAGAACACATAAATAAACATGGTTTAATGAAACTGAGTCAGCATGGTTTCAGCCAAGGGAAGTCTCACCTCAGCAATTTGCTTAATTTCTTTGAAGGCATGAATAAACATGTGGATAAAGGTGAGCCGGTTGATGTAGTGTATCTAGATTTTCAGAAAGCTTTTGACAAAGTTCCTCATGAGAGACACCTGAGAAAATTAAAGAGTCATGGGATAGGAGGCAATGTTCTGTTGTGGATTAGGAATTGGTTATTGGACATTTCTCTCAATGAAGGAGGGCGAATAGTGGAGTGCCGCAGGGATCTGTACTCGGACCGGTGCTATTTAACATATTTATAAATGATATGGAAATCGGAACGGCAAGTGCGGTGATTAAATTTGCAGATGAGACAGAACTATTCAAGGTTGTTAAAACACATGCGAACTGTGAAAAATGCAGGAAGACCTTAGGAAATTGGAAGACTGGGCATCCAAATGGCAGATGAAATTTAATGTGGACAAATGCAAAGTAATGCACATTGGGAAAAATAATCCAAATCATAGTTATCTGCTGCGAAGGTCCACATTGGAGGTCAGCACCCAAGGAAAAAAATTAGGCGTTATTGTAGACAATACGCTGAAGTCTTCTGCCCAGTGTGCAGTGGTGTCCAAAAAAAACAAACAGGATGCTAGGAATTATTAGGAAAGGGATGGTAAATAAAACAGAGAATACTTTAATGCCTCTGTGTTGCTCCATGGTGCAACCTCACCTTGAGTACTGTGTTTAGTTCTGGTTGCTGTATCTCAAAAAAGATATATAACAGAATTAGACAAAGTTCAAAGAAGAGCAACCAAAATGAAAAAGGGAATGGAACTCCTTTCATATGAAGACAGGCTAAAGAGGTTAGGACTCTTCTGCTTGGAAAAGAGATGGCTGAGGGGAGATATGATTGAGTTCTACAAACTCCTGAATGGTGTAGAACGAGTAGAAGTGAATCGATTTTTACTCTTTCAAAAAAGTAAAAAGACTAAGGGACACTCAAGTTACATGGAAATATTTTTAAAACAAGTAGGAGGAAATATTGTTTCACTCAATGAACAGTTAAGCTCTGGAACTCTTTGGTGGAGTAGGTAGTAACAGCAGTTAGCGTATCTGGGTTTAAAAATGGTTTGGACAAGTTCCTAGAGGAAAAGTCAATAGTCTGCTATTGAGATAGACATGGGGAAGACTTTGGTAGCATAGAATGACTATCTGCCAGGTATTGTGACCTGGCTTGGCCACTGTTGGAAACAGGATACTGGGCTAGGTGGACCATTGATCTGACCCAGTATGGCTATTCTTACGTTCTAAATGTGTTCTACTTAGATTTTAGCTAAGCCTTTGACACAATTCTGCATAGATGACTTATAAATATACCGAATGCCCTCTATATGAGCCTTAAAGTGATTGACTTTGTTAGAAACTGGTTGAGTGCAAGGAGGCCTAGGGTAGTAAACTGAGTTCACTCTGAGGAAAGGGATGCTACCAGTTGTGGGATGCAAGAATCTGTTCTTGGCCCGGTGTTTTGTAACATTTTTGTAAGCGATATTGTAGAAAGGCTGTCTGATAAGGTCTGCCTCTTTGTGTTTGATACCAAACTCTGCAATGAGGAGGGATCAAGTGAAGCTTGAAGTATGGTCTAGAATTTGGCAGCTAAGATTTAAAGCTAAAAAGTGTAGAGTCATGCATTTGGGCTGTAAAAAACTAAGGGAGCAGTACAGTACAGGGGGTGAAGTACTTCTAGACATAAAAGAAGAGTAGGACTTGGGAGTGATCATATCTGATGATCTTAAGGTTACCAAATTGGTAGAAAAAGCAATGGCAAAAGCCAGAAGGATACTTGGGTGCATAAGAAGAGGAATGGCCAGGAAAAACAAGAAGGAAAACTGTAAATCAGCCAATACTCTCATTTAAAAAAAGAGCAAAAGACCTCGCTATCCTTAGGTCACTACTGCTCAAAAGTGAGTAGCTTATTGGACCTGATATGAACAGTAGTGAGCTAAGGATGTTGAGTTCTTTTATTCTTTTTAAAATTTGAATACTGGATGGTTCAGAGTGCTCCTCTACTACCAGATTTTTCTAACAGATAATTTTGTTCCTTTGATAACTTAATCACCCATTATTACAGTGTTGACAAATTTGTTGGTTTCCTTAATTTCTGCTAACACTTCACCATCTGTTTGGTCATTCTGGCTAAGCAGATGGTAGTATATCCCTAACACTATTCTCTTGCCCTTCACACATGGAATTTCTATCCATGAAGATTCCACACTGCAGTCTGTTTCCTTCAGAAAATTTATCCTGTATGGATTAATGCCCTCTAACATATAACACCACTCCTCCTTCAATTTGATCCACACTATCATTGTGATGTGCACTCTTTATTTAGTGTACTTTAATTCTCCCACCTTATTTTTTAACCTTCTAGCATTTGTATACAGACGTTTCAAAGTAAATTTTTTGTTTGTATTTACAACCTGTTTAGCAGCTGGCAGGGATAATTTGCAATCTTTAATGTTTGTCATCTCTCAATCATGATACCCTAGCTTCTCTCAAAGATAACTTACTCTAAACTTGGGCTGTACCGAATATTCGCATTCGATCCAATTCGGCCCCGAATATATTATTCATATTTGGCCAAATAGTGATTTAAATTCGAATACAAATAATCTGGGGATCTACTGTGCTAAATCTTACTGAAATAAATGATCTCTGATTTCACATTGCTTCTTTTATTATTTGTTATGTTAGAGCTCAATGCCCGTTATTCGTATTCAGCCGAATAGTAAAATATACTGTTTGGTACAGCTCTGCTGTAAACCACATGCTTCTGAATGACTGTCGGCTGTCCCTCAGATTCTAGTTTAAAAGCTGCTCTATCTCCTTTTTAAAATCCGTGCCTGCAGCCTGGTTCCATTCCAGTTAAAGTGGCACAGCTGTTGATGTCTGATTTTCTCATTTTGTCAAGGCAGGCTCCACCTAGTATCACCCATCCCAAATCAAGTTGATGGGCATAGAGGGTGTCACAAAGATGTTGCACAGCTGAGAACCTTGTGAATCCCCTGTGTGTCTCTGCCCAGAAGTAGAATTTGAGCAATGGAGTCCAAAATTAGATGTTGGCTGGCTATAGATTTCAAGTGAGGATGGAGCCTAGCAGCTTCTGGTATAGGAATTTTATATCTGGAATCTGGTTATACTTTATTAGAATAGGTGGGTGTGAACTGATGCTGCTGTCCATAGCTTCTATCACATACCCATTTGCTTTTCTCCCCACTGTCTTTACTATTCCATTGCATGTTTTGAAATCACATATGGACTGCATGAGGACCATGGAAGGCTGAAGACTGGGCACCCTAATGGCAGATAAAATTTAATGTGGACAAGTACAAAGTGATGCAGACTGGAAAGAATAACCCAAATTATAGCTACATGATGTTAGGGTCCACATTAGGAGTCATCGTGGACAATACATTAAAATCTTATGCTCAGTGTGCAGTGGTGGCCAAAAAAGCAAACAGAATGTTAGGAATTATTAGGAAAGTAAGAGAATAAATCAAAGAACATCATAATGCCTCTGTATCACTCCATAGTGAGACTGTACCTTGAGTATTGTGTACAATTCTGGTCGCCACATCTAAAAAAATATATAGTGGAATTTGAAAAGGTACAGAGGAGGAGAACCAAAATAATTAAGAAGATGGAAAAAAATTTTAAACGCACTTAAAAGACATAAGGCGGACGTAGCTTGTCTGCAAGAGACACGACTAACAGCGGAAGAGCACCAAAAGTTAGC
The DNA here is from genome assembly GCF_901765095.1 of Microcaecilia unicolor. Classification (NCBI taxonomy): domain Eukaryota; kingdom Metazoa; phylum Chordata; class Amphibia; order Gymnophiona; family Siphonopidae; genus Microcaecilia; species Microcaecilia unicolor. Next base: position 67,497,938 of record NC_044042.1, on the reverse strand, counting down.
TAGAGACTGGGTGGGAGAGGTGTATGCAGCTTCTTCAGAAGGGAGATATGGGGGAGTAGCTATTTTAGTGCGCAAAGGCCTGGCAGCCAAAACGAAACTGCTGGTACAAGATCCTCAGGGCCGTTACGTGTTGGTGCGCATGTGGCTCCAGGGCCTGGATATGTTAGTTGCGGCAGTATATGGCCCCAACACATATAACCAAAATTTTTACCATGAATTAATCCAGCACTGTAATCAATATTCGGGATTCCAACGGTTGATACTGGGAGATTTGAATATGGTAGCAGACCCCCAGTTAGACTGCTCACACCCACGGAAAGCCCATAGGGGGGGCACTAAAGCTAGAGCGCTATCCCGCCTCATGATAGCAACAAATACAGTGGATGTTTGGCGTGTCCTGCATTCCGGTGAAAAAAACTTTACACATGTCTCGAGAGCACATGGCACCCAATCTCGAATAGACTATATTCTAGTCGGGCAAAAACTATTTCAAAAAGTTTATGCAGCTGAAATAGGGCCTGAAGAAATAACAGATCATGCCATGGTGTGGCTCGATCTGGAAGCGGGAAAGCTCTACCAGGGGCAAGCGAGGTGGAGATTCCCAACTTATTTGGCGTCTGATGCAAATTTTAAAGCATATGTGAACAAAAAGTGGGAGGAGTTTGCCAGTCATAATAAGCAACATGAACAAAATCCAGAGTTGTACTGGCCGACTGCAAAAGCGGTGCTGAGAGGAGATATAGAGGCTTATTTTCAAAGCACTTAGCCTCCCAAAGTTCCATAGAAACATATGGAACTTAGCCTCCCAAAGTGCTTTGAAAATATGCCTCATTATAGCATTTGCCTGTGCGCGGAAAAGAAAACTAACCGCAGCTATAGTGAGGTTAGAGGCAAAGGCGAAGAGGGCCAAATGCAAGTACACCCAAACACCAAATAAAGAGCATAGGGAGCAACTGCAAGCAGCACAAGTGGCACTTAATTCCCTGCTGCAAGAAAGGGCACTTAAGGGGGCCATATATCACAAGTACAGGCTGCATAGGTTTGGCAATAAAACTGGGACCCTGCTTGCCTGAGTGGTGAAAACATGGGGAGGAAATAGAGTGCTATCAGCCATAAAGGACGAGAAAGGTAAAATACATACGAAAAGTGAAAAAATAGCAAATATATTCCGAGCACATTTCAGCCAAATATATCAAAAATATAAAGACATAGATAAAGAATCCCTCATGAGTTATTTAGAAGCCTCCAAGTTGCCAAAACTCTCTGCACTAGCATTACAGACACTGAATGGCCCAATCACTGGTAAAGAGCTCCAAGCCACCATAAAGTCATTGCCACATCACTCTGCCCCGGGCCCCGATGGATTCACAGGAGAATTTTACAATATGATACCCCAGAAAGCGTTATTGGCACTGCATGACTATCTAGAGGACGCAGTGGAGACAGGAAGGTTTCCCATTCACAATAATATGGCATTAATATCATTATTACCCAAACCAGGTAAAGAAAGGGACAAACCGGAGGCCTACCGACCAATTTCATTATTGAATGTAGATATAAAAATATTAGCAAAAATCTTGGCCACCAGGTTGGCTCAATACTTACCAGATATAATTGGGCCTGAACAAGTGGGCTTCGTGAAGGGCAGACATTCTTCTACTAATGTGCGTAAATTGCTGATGGCAATGAGCTACAGCCAAGTAAATCATGTACCTGCAGTCCTCCTCAGTCTCGACGCCGAAAAGGCATTTGATAAAATAGGATGGGAATTTTTGTTTGGGGTGTTAAAATATATGGGCATGCATGGCTGGTACCTTCAGGCTGTACAGACATTATACACTAAGCCGACGGCCTCTATTAATTAATGGAGTGCGAACAGACCCTATAGTCATAGAACGGGATACTCATCAGGGGTGCCCCCTCTTACCCTTATTGTTCTTGCTGTCTATTGAGCCACTGCTCCGCACGTTGAAGACGGAGGAGCAGATAAAGGGGCTAGAGGTGGGTGGAGAGGTAGTGCAGACTTTGGCATTTGCGGATGATTTGTTGGTGGTGATGAGGGACCCCCAGAATTCATTGAGGCAGCTCTGGGCACGGATAGAACAATACAGTGCTCTTTCAGGGTTTAAAATAAATGCACACAAATCACATTGGCTCACCATCTCTCCTGGGGTGGGAGGCACAGGGTTAGAGGAACTGGGAGTGGAAGAAGCTGAAGAGGCAATCAAGTACTTAGGAGTCCAAATCCCCCAGAACCTGGCTCAAGTGTGTTCCCAAAATGTGAACAGGCTATTGGAGGATATGGCGGACAAGTTGAAGCTGTGGCAATCCCTCCCGCTCTCTTTGCTTGGCAGAATAGCGCTATACAACATGATGATTGTACCCAGATGGTTATATGTGTTCCAAACGCTCCCACTTTATCTTCCAAGGAAAGTGGAACGGCAAATAAACAAAATATTGCAGAAATTCCTTTGGAAAGGAAAGAAAGCAAAAATTGCTCTGCGGATTCTGCAGATCCCAAGAGAATACGGGGGCCTGGGCCTCCTGAGTTTGCGATACTTAACGGTAGCCTGTGGAATCAGGCACCTAAATGACTGGTTTCGAAAGACAAGTGAATACTCTGCTACCACTATGGAATTAGGCTTGTTTGGCCCAGACAACTTTACAGGATTTCTGCATGGTAGCAAGCAACATCCCCCAGCAGTCCTACAGAAGTCACATATTTTGCCTACGATGAAAGCGGTGTGGAAATGGATCTGCCACATGCATGGCTTTTCGCCTAAAACTACCCCCTACCTGTCGATTTGTGGCAACCCGGGGTTCGAGCCTGGGACAAGTTATACTGTATTCAACAGATGGAAGGAAAAGGGGATAGAATATCTATATCATGTGCTCACAGACGAAGGGCGTATCAGAACGTTTCCAGAACTGAGAGCTCAGTACAAAATAAATTCAGCGGACTATTTCCATTATTACCAGCTGAGGCACTATGTGTCCAGTCTGACTTGGACAGACCTCACCGAGGACGTGAGGGAAGAACTGGCTGCTGCTATGTCGCTGGGGGCGCAATTGAAAGTGCCCATGGCCTACCATCATCGCCACATCCAAGATACAATGCCAGAATTGGATTACAGGGGCTACGCGGCAAAATGGAGCCAAGATCTGGGAAGCCAGATAAGTGAGACTATGTTTAAGGACCATGTGCGGTCGCTCTGGCAGACCACAAAACTGGCAGAGCACTGGGAAATACAATATAAATTCGCACTAAGGATATATGTGGCGCCTAGAAGAGCTTTCCATATGGGAGCATCACCGGATGGAGCATGTGGGAAATGCCATCAAGAAGGGGCTACATTGGCTCACATGTTTTGGACATGCCCAAGAGTGGTTTGGTTTTGGAAAAGTATACTACAACAAGTGACAGAACTCTGGTCCCGAAGATGGACATATGATCCAAAGTTGCTTTTTGGACACCCAAGGCTAAGCAAGCCAACGCCGAAGGGATTCACAGACTTTGTAAAAAGAGCTACAGTAGTAGCGAAAAAAGCAATCCTGCAGGAGTGGCTGGGGAACAAACCACCATCACTGCAATATTGGCGAACTCAAATGCTTATACTTTTACGTACAGAACATCTGGCAATGCGGAACCAGCCACGGATAAGAAGACAACAATTTGAATGCAGATGGGCACCCTTTTGGGAAACCTTGACCCCAATGGTCCGGAGCCAGATATTGAACCTATAATCCCCGTTGCTTCTGCTCCTGTAACCTCTGCTTGTTATTGGATATATAAGGGAAAAAGGGGGGGGGGAGGCTTTGGGGAGGGAAGGGGGGTAGGGAACAGGGAGGGGAGGGGGAGTAGTTTAGGGGGGGAAATACTAATATCAATAAAAATACAAAATGTGAAGATATGCCAATTGCTGTTATGAAACTTGCTTATGTAATGTGAAATGTTACAGCTGGTTATGTTCACTTAATAAAAATGATTGAAACATAATTAAGAAGATGGAAGGACTGACCTATCAGGAAACGCTAAAGAGATTAGGGCTCTTCAGCATGGAGAAGAAACAGCTGAAGGGAGATAACAATTGAGGTCTATAAAATCCTGAATGAAGTGGAATGGGTAAATGTGAATCGATTGTTTACTCTTTCAATAAGTACAAAGACTAAGGAAGACTCCAAGAAATTACATATGGCACATTTAAAAAAATAGGAGAAAATATTATTTCACTCAGCTTTGTCACGGGTTGGGGAATGTGAGCCCTTGGAATGCAGCCGAGTTTACATTGCCTAACTAACCCAGAGGTTAGTTAGGCCCCAACTGGTGGCAGGCGAATCACCCCCAGGCTAAGATCAGGGTTGGCCAAGTCTTCAGGTTCACCGAGAGAGTAGGGAGTGCTGTAATGGAGACCCGAGCTGGCCTGGATACCAACAACGGTTTTGAAGAGGCCCAAGAAAGTCCAAACAATCCCGGAGGTCAGGGCAGGCTGTGATCAAGGCACGGTCAGGCACACAGGTGTCAGGGCAGGTGGTGGTCCAGAGGAATTGAGGAGACAAGCCAGAGTATGAGCCGAGAAGTCAATCCAAGGAAGGTAGGACAGGCTGGCTAGAGTCACAGGCTGGGACAAGGGCAGGCAGGCCGGAGTCACAGGCTGGAACAAGGGCAGGCAGGCCAGAGTCACAGGCTGGAACAAGGGCAGGCAGGCCAGAGACACAGACTCGAACAAGGGCAGGCCTAGCAACTCACACCAGGCAAAAGCTAGAAGACCTGTTGCAAAGGCATAGCAGAAGAGTCTCAAGGTTCCTTATATTTATTTATTTATATGGACCCCCTAGTCATGAAATCTTTGGGTGTTCAGATGATCTTCCTGCCGTTGGCCCTTTAAGTCCCGCAGTGCTTGAGTGTGCCTAGGGGAACCAGAGTTGGCCGGCACTGGAGGGAACTGCGGGGAGAGTAGCCTGAAGTGCTGAAGGCAGCAAAACAGGTAGCTTGCAATGCAGGAAAAGCAGCCCAGAGCCTCAAAATGAGCCACAGAACCTGCCCCCAATGCCCACTGTTGACAGAAGGTAAGCTGGGGCACGGCCGCGGCCATGACATGCTTACAGTTCAAAAGCTTAGAATGCTTTGCTGGAGCAAGTGGTAAAAGTAGTTAATGTAGCTGGGTTTAAAAAATGTTTGGACAAATTCCTGGAAGAAAAGTCCATAAACCATTATTAAGGAACTAAAAACATTCCTTTTTACCCAGATATATGAGGGAGTCTGATTTTGTAATATGTATTTCAGATAATGTGGCTGTTCACAGATACATCAGAGGTCCTTCTGTATTGATTTTTTACTATTTTGTTTTGTTTTTGATTCTGTATTGTTCGTTATGAATTTACAATCTAAACAATTCTCGGCGGACTACACTATCAACATATACATTCTGTGTATGTTGATAGTGTAATCCACCGAGAATTGTTTAGATTGTACAGAATATAAATATTTTTAAATTAAATAAATAAGGTAGATATGGGGAAAACTAAACAATTGCTTAGAATGCTTCTTACACTTTGTAATTTCTTTGCCTAACTATGCCTCCTTACAGATCAATTTACAATTGGGGAATTTCACTGACCTTGAAGATTTTTGATGTATGCCTGTTAGAGATGGAGTGCTGTGATATAGTCTCCCTTAGGAATACCATTCTGCTGTCTGCATCTTCTACTCAGTCCTTGCATTCTTGGTACATACTTTTCTGAAAGTTCCTTTTTTCAAGGCTTTCCTCTGTATTAAGGGCAGTGAAACGTCTTTTTGGCTGGAGGACCAAATAAATCAATCTTTATTCCTTCCCCCAAGCTCTCTAGTCACTGATGCTATTGTGGGCAAAATATTGGTAGGGGCATGGTCCCGGTGATCCACGCTGTTCCACTATGTATGTACGTATTATATTTTGTTAAAAAGTTGAGATATTTTTATAACAGAAATTGGTATCGCTTATAGCTAGACAGCAGTTGTCTTATGGGGAGATCAATGTTTACACCTGTTTTTGAAACATTAGTCATGCCCTGTTCAGTCTTCTTCCAGGCACTGTCCAAGTCCAGCAGTGTCTCTCTCTATTCATTTCATAATTTTCTCAGGCCCTGGAGATCAGCTTAACAGTTCTTTTAAGGATAGTGCACTCTTCCATTTGCTGAATTTGATCTGAGGCCTCATGCACTGCTGTTAGAGTATTGTTGACATGTCAAATGACCTTGTGGGTTTGAAACTCCAAAATTCATACTATTATCAATCAGATTTCTTTCTACTAGTTTAAGATTTTCTATTTTTTTAAAAACTGCTTCTGTTAACTTGTTACCAAGCTAGTTGCTAAGCCGTTGCTTCAGTTGCTAGTAAAATACAACAGTGTATCAGATCACACTGGCAGGAGAGCAGTTTTGCCCATACATCTGTAAAAGGCCCTTTTTTCACTATTCTTCCATGCTTAGCTCTCTAAAGAATATCTTTTTATTATACGCATACTGTCTTTCATAACACATAGCAGCTGTATTGTTAGACAGATGCTATCCCAGACTAACATCTTTTGAGAAGACTTGCTTTCTCAACTTGCGACTGCTCTCCTTTCTCCCTCAGGAATGTTGCGATTGCAATTCTTAGCCTACCACCCTCTCTTTTCCATTCCTGTCTCCTCTCTGCCCTCCCTTTCTTTTATCTTCTTACTTCTTTCTTTGTCTTTCCTATAGAAATTTTATTTCTTTTCTTTCTTTGGGCTCTTTTTGTTAAGCACTATTGTGAACCATTGTGATGGCATGCACTCTACTGTGGTATATCAATTAAAGGAAAGTTGAACTTGAACTTGACTGTTTTATGACAAATAAGCAAAAAGGCAATTTACAGTAGACATCTTAAAATCAAGAATGCTGCACTGAGTGATTCAGCGCAAGTATAATGAGTCTCTCTTTAAATGTTGAAAAACTGATAACTGAAGGAATGAATTATTGAATAACTGTGGTAAAAAGAGAATGATGTTTCTAAGAACAGAGAGGAGAGGAAGCAGGGCCAACCAAGCCTGTATGAAGCCCTAGGCGAAATTTTAGAAATGTGCCATCCCCTCCAGAAGGCTGTCTATCCCCCCCCCCCCCAATATTCCAGCATCTCCCCTTCCTTTGTCTACCCCTCACAACAGTCCAACATCTCCTCTTCATTGCCCTACCACTCCAGGTGTCAACATTTCTTCTTCCTCTCCCTACTCCCCAGGTGGCCAGCATCTCCCCTTTCCCTCCCTACCCCACCAGATGGTCAGCATCTTCTCTCCCTCTTCCCTCACATGCCCAGTGTCTTCTCTTTCCCTCCCTATCCTCCCCCCCATGGTGACCTGCATCTCATCTCCCCTTCCTCACCCACCTTGTGTTCAGCATCTTGTATCCCCATCCCCCACCCCATATTCAGCATTACATCTCCCCCTCTTCTCTTTCTCCTCATGGGCCTGTCACTGTCACCCTCTACCGTCATCCGAGCTGGAAGAAGCATCAGTGCAGCGCAACACAGGCCTGAACTCATGTACTGCAAATTCCTGCCCTCTCCAATGCAGGCTTCCTATTGAAAAGGGTGGGATACAGCAGTGCTTGAGCGTGGGCCTGTGTCAGAAGGGCCCTCACTGCTCTGAGCACAGTATTAAAATGCTGCTCTCCTGTCACATGAGACTACACCCCCCCCCCCCCAAAAAAAAAAAAAAAAAATTCTGCCACACTTGGTAGATGCCTAGTCCATCTATTGGCAAGGATGGCCCTGAAAGGAAAAGCAGAAGAGATTTGTTTTCTACCCAAAATGGAAAACTCTCTCCAGAGAGAGGGGTACAGCAGATTGCCCACAAGGACTACAGGCTCCTAGAGATGACTTATGTGTTCAAAGGTTACACCATAAATTAGAGTATGAAGCCAAGGATTTATGATACAGAAAGGAATGGGTTACATACAACATTCAGTTTATAAGAGGTCAAATAGACACGAAAATATTCTGGCAAATGATGTACAATAACGACTGGACAGCACAAACGGACTCCATACACTACCTCACAGACTGGGACAAAAGATGCAAAAAAATATTAGATAAAATATCACCCTTACAAATACGAACCTTGCATAAACACAATGCAATACCATGGTTCAATGATGAGCTGAAAAAACTCAAAACACAATACAGAAAACTTGAACGAGCATGGAATAAAACAAAAGATGATATTACACACAACGCTTGGAAACAAGCATTAAGAAAATAAAAATACGCAATAAGACGGGCCAAAAGATCATATTATAAAACCAAAATAGGGATCGATCACAAAGATACGAAAAAATTATACCAACTCGTGAATAAACTCCTAGACACCAACATGGTCACTACAACGAACACAGACATCCCACCAGCAGACAAACTCACCAAATATTTCAATGAAAAAATCACAAACCTACGCAACAGGCTACCACAAGGCAATACTGACATCGAAAACTTCCTCAACGAGCTGGACCCAACCCCTGGAGAATACCCGGCTGACCGAACCTGGTCAAATTTTGCCCCCTGACCGTTGAAACAGTTACCCAAGCCATCAGGAAGTTCTCCAACTCCACTGCAAATTAAATACATGCCCCAGCTACCTACTGAAATCTGCCCCGGAACGCTTCATAACAGACCTCACATCCCACCTAAACCACATGCTACAACAAGGTTGCTTCCCCGAGGAAAATGGCAACATTCTACTCACCCCAATACCAAAAGACACCAAGAAAAAAAACAGACGGCATCACCAACTACCGACCAGTAGCATCTATCCCATTGGCAGTTAAACTGATGGAAAGCATGGTAATCAAATAACTCACAGACTACTTATATAAATTCTCAACATTACATGAGTCACAATCAGGATTTCGCCCCCTCCATAGCACCGAAACAGTATTACTCACTCTCCTAGCCAAATTCAGACAAGAAATAGCAATCGGCAAAAGCATCCTCCTCCTTCAATTCAACATGTCGAGCGTATTCGACGTGGTAAACCACAATATATTAATAAGTCTACTAGAATATTTCGGGATCAGTGGAAACATACTCACCTGGATTAATGGCTTCCTAACCACAAGAACATATCAAGTAAAGTCAAACGCAAACATATCATCACCGCGGAAAGCAAACTGCGGAGTACCACAAGGATCACATGAAATGAGATTGAAGGGGGGCAGACTCAAGAAAAATATTAGGAAGTATTTTTTCACAGAGAGAGTAGTGAATCTTGGAATGCCCTCCCGCGGGAGGTGGTGGAGATGAAAACGGTAACGGAATTCAAACATGCGTGGGATAAACATAAAGGAATCATGTTCAGAGGGAATGGATCCTCAGGAGCTTAGCCGAGATTGGTTGGCAAGAGCAGGTAGTGGGAGGCGGGGATAGTACTCGGCAGACTTATACGGTCTGTGCCAGAGCCGGTGGTGGGAGGCGGGGCTGGTGGTTGGGGGGCGGGGATAGTGCTGGGCAGACTTATACGGTCTGTGCCCTGAAAAAGACAGGTTCAAATCAAGGTAAGGTATACACAAAATGTGGCACATATGAGTTATCTTGTTGGGCATACTGGATGGACCTTGCAGGTCTTTTTCTGCCGTCATCTACTATGTTACTATGTTATTATCACCGACCCTCTTTAACTTAATGATGATCCAACTAGCCAAGTCACCAGCCAATTAAGGTCTCAACCCTTTCATCTACGCAGACGATACAATAATTTTCATCCCTTATAAAACCAAACTGCAAGAAATCGCCAACAAAATCGAGCTAAGTCTGAATATCATGGAATCATGGGCGAATGCATTTCAACTAAAGCTCAACAAAGAAAAAACACACTGCCTTGTCCTCTCGTCCCAACACAGCAAGGACAACCCCACAAGCATCGACACCCCAGGTCACACCCTCCCTATCTCAGACAGCCTGTAAATCCTTGGTGTCATAATAGACTGCAACCTAACACTGGAGAGCCAAGTAAAATCCACCACAAAGAAAATGTTCCACTCAATGTGGCAGCTCAAACGTGTGAAACAATACTTCTGGAGGGATACCTTTCGCAACCTGATACAATCAATGGTAATAAGTCAACTAGACTACTGCAATGGAATCTACGCAGGTTGCAAAGAACAAACCTTAAAGAAACTTCAAACCGCTCAAAACACGGCAGCCAGACTCATATTTGGAAAAACACGATTCGAAAGTGCAAAACCCCTCTGAGAAAAACTACACTGGCTCCCAATCAAAGAACACATTGCCTTTAAAATCTGCACCATGGTTCATAAAATTCTCTATGGCGAAGCGCCAGGATACATGACAGACTTAATCAACCTACCAACCAAAAACGCCTCCATTTCAACACAATCACATCTCTACCTACACTACCCAAGCTGCAAAGGTCTTAAATACAAATCTACTTATGCATCCAGCTTTTCCTACATAAGCACACAACTGTGGAATGCGCTACCAAAGGCAGTGAAAATGATCTACAACCACCTAAACTTCTGGAACATGATAAAAACCACCCTGTTCAAAAAGGTATACCATCCCGAACTTACCTGAAAGACCGACCTTAGCTACACATGAAAACCAAAGCACGTATGTTCACAACAATACTCTTCCACATCATGACTATTCTATGGCTTTGCCATATTAACTTCTTCCTACCACTACAGCACAATGTATTTGTTCACATCGGAAACAGCAATTGACATTCCGGTACTATGTAAGCCACATTGAGCCTGCAAATAGGTGGGAAAATGTGGGATACAAATGCAACAAATAAATAAAATAAATAAAAATACTTGGCCCTTGCAGGAATCTGGCTTGCTTTAGCTTACAGGCTATCAGCACAATACAAAGCATAACGTAAACATCACACACAAGCTCTGGGTGTAGAACAATGTGTGTATGCGTCTGGGGTTCTATGATGGAAATACTGTATGCTGGGGAGAGGAAATGTCTTAAAGAACAATAAAGATAATAGCAATCTAAAAGTAGCTCTGTCACATGGATATTGACCTGATTTTGACCCTGATTGGTTTCAGTGCACTAGAACTACACGTATATGTCATATTATGTCATATGATATATCCCCTTCAATCATACTCTTTTGAAGACAGTTTAAATATAGCTGCTTCTAGCAGCTCTTGGCCTGCAAATTTATTGGTTATAATTGTGCTGCTGCTCAGCTAAGCTTGATCAGTTTCATCAGTACTGGTACTTCCCTCCTCCCAGCTGCTACAACTTAAAAACAGAACTTTCCTTTTCTGTTTTGGGGTTTTTGTTTTTGTTTTTGCATACTAGATCTCTAAGATGAGTGCTTCTTTAGAATTGGGATTGGTTCCAGAGGAGTAGAGAAGGGGAGATGTGGACCCTCTCCACAAAAGTGGTATTAAGGAGGAGGCAGGGAACAACAAGCTGGTTAGTGTGACCTTTGTGATAATTAATGGAAATCCTTCTAAAACAGGGGATAGTGAACCTTCTGAAATCCAATGGATTGCAGGCCTAGAAGCAGCGTGGTTTTACTAGAGGTAGGTCTTGTCAGACAAATCTGATTAATTCTTTTCTTTTAGTTGTTTTTTTCCTCTCTTACTGGGTGACCAGACAGTTGGATCACAGGAGAGTGCTAGATGTGTTGCACTTAGATTTTATTAGACAAGGTTTTGCGTTGGTGACGTAGGGCCAATGTACAAAGCTTACCATGTTAGGAACATCTGATTTTGACTGGTTCTATCCAGTTTAGTGTGCATGTTATTTAGCGAGTAATGCACAAAGAGGTTCTGCATCCATCTTACAAATCACGGTAGCAAGCAACAACCTATGCAAATGAATTACGAGCTGATAGTATTAAAATGAGCATGCCGAGTAATGCACAGAAAGAAGCGCCTACCTTTAACATGTAAACTTTTCTGTGAGGTCTGGAGCCGTCATTGTACAAGAGCAACTTCTGGGAGAAGCACTCTGCTTGCATTTTTCAAAAGCAAAACTTGTCCGAGAGCAAAGAATAGCTTAGAGGGGTGGAGAAACAAGCATTTGTGGGGGGTGGGGGGGGGGGGGGAGAGTTTTTTCAAATAGCAAATTGTTCTGATGCTAGCTCCACCTTCCTCCTGCAGGTTATTTGTCTTCCCTCAGGCTGCCCCTGATGATTTTGTTTGGGAATCTCCTCCTTATTGAACCCCTCCCCCAGTTGACATCATAGGGGCTTTCCCCCAGACGATTGGCTCTCTGCTTGTTTCTCCACCCCCTCCCAGCTGACATCATAGGGGCAGACAGCCAATCGGCTGGGGGAAAGCCCCTACGATGTCAGCTGGGGGAGCAGAGAAACAAGCAGCCATCCAAACGGCTGAAGAAAGCTCCTACGATGTCAGCTGGGGGATGGAGAAAGAAGCAGACAGCCAGTTGGCTGGGGAAAGCCCCTACGATGTCAGCTGGATGGGGGACAGAGAAACAAGCAGACAGTCAATGAGCTGGGGGAAAGCCCCTATGATGTTCTGATGTCAGCTGGGGGGACTTTCAGCAAGGAGGAGATTCCCAAGCAAAAATCATTGGGGCAAGTAAGCTGCAGGAGAAAGGTGCAGGAGGAAGGTGGAGCCAGAATCAGAGCACTGTAGGAGAAAGGAGACAGGGGGACAATGGAGCCAGCAAGTACAGCAGCGGGATTCTTTGGCATGCGTAGAACATGAACACTTACCAAGAGACTGTTCTATGCATTCTTTACCTACTGAGCTCCTTGCTAAATTTATGTGAATCTCATTTGCATGTGATTTCCTTTGAGCCTCGCTAGCTATTTTTCAAAATCGGTAACTTCTACCATGGATCTAAACAGACAGTTTTTAACAGGGACTTTTGAGCATCAACAATGGAGTTATTATCGGATATTCGAAGCCGGGACCTGTGCGGGCTTTGGCTTTGAATATCTGATTATTTTTAAGTTGGCTAACACATCGCCACTTAAGTTGATATTCAACACTTAAGCAGCCATGGGCTAGCGCATAAAAACTGGACAGACTTTTATGCAGTAAATCTGGCTGCTTAAGGGCTGAATATTACTACTACTACTACTAACTAGCATTTCTAAAGCGCTACTAGGGTTACGCAGCGCTGTACAATTTAAACATAGAAGGACGGTCCCTGCTCAAAGAGCTTACAATCTAAAAGACAAGAGAACAATCTAAAGACAAGTGAACAATCTAGAGGACGAGTGAACAGTTAATCTGATAGGGTGGATAGATTGGGGCATTCTATCTATCTCGAGCGGTTAGGCGCCGAAGGCAGCATTGAAGAGGTGAGTTTTAAGCAGAGATTTGAAGATGGGTAGGGAGGGGGCATAGCGTATGGGTGAAGGAAGATTGTTCCAGGCATAGGGTGAAGCAAGGCAGAATGAGCGGAGCCTGGAGTTGGCAGTGGTGGAGAAGGGTACTGAGAGAAGGGCTTTGTCCTGTGAGCGGAGGTTACGGGCGGGAACAAAGGGGGAGATGAGGGTGGAGAGGTAGTGAGGAGCCGCAGACTGAGTGCACTTGTAGGTAAGGAGGAGGAGCTTGAATTGTATGCGATATCTGATCGGAAGCCAATGAAGTGATTTGAGGAGAGGGGTGTTATGAGTATATCGGTTTTGGCGGAATATAAGACGTGCCGCAGCGTTCTGAACTGATTGAAGGGGGGATAGATGGCTGAGTGGGAGGCCGGTGAGCAGTAAATTGCAGTAATCAAGGCGAGAGGTAATGAGAGCGTGGACGAGAGTTCTGGTGGTGTGCTCAGAGAGGAAAGGACGAACTTTGCTGATGTTGAAGAGGAAGAAGCGACAGGTCTTGGCAGTCTGTTGGATATGCGCAGAGAAGGAGAGGGAGGAGTCGAAGATGACTCCGAGGTTGCGGGCAGATGGGACGGGGAGGATGAGGGTGTTATCAACAGAGATAGAGAGTGGAGGAAGAGGAGAAGTGGGTTTGGGAGGAAAGACGAGGAGCTCGGTCTTGGACATGTTCAGCTTCAGGTGGCGGTTGGACATCCATGCCGCGATGTCGGATAAACAGGCCGATACCTTGGCCTGGGTCACCGCGGTGATGTCAGATGTGGAGAGGTACAGCTGGGTGTCATCAGCATAAAGATGATACTGAAAACCATGAGACGAGATCAGCGAGCCCAGGGAAGAGGTGTAGATTGAGAAGAGAAGGGGTCCAAGGACAGATCCCTGGGGAACTCCAACAGATAGTGGGATGGGAGTGGAGGAAGATCCATGGGAGTGTACCCTGAAGGTGCGGTGGGAGAGATAAGAGGAGAACCAGGAGAGGACAGGGCCTTGGAACCCAAAAGAGGATAGCGTGGCAAGAAGTAAATCATGGTTGACAGTGTCAAACGCGGCGGAAAGATCGAGGAGGATGAGGATGGAGTAATGACCTCTGGATTTGGCCAGGAGCAGGTCATTGCAAACTTTAGAGAGTGCTGTTTCTGTCGAGTGCAGAGGGCGAAAACCGGATTGAAGTGGATCGAGGATGTCATGAGAGGAGAGAAAATCAAGGCAGCGGCTGTGAACGGCGCGCTCAAGTAATTTGGAAAGGAAGGGTAAAAGAGAGATGGGGCGGTAGTTGGAGGGGCAGGTAGGGTCAAGTGAAGGTTTTTTGAGGAGAGGTGTGACAACGGCGTGCTTGAAGGTGTCAGGGACAGTTGCAGTGGAGAGAGAGAGGTTGAGGATGCGACAGATGGCGGGGGTGACAGTATGGGAGATAGTGTTGAGTAGGTTTGTGGGGATGGGATCAGAGGAACAGGTGGTGCATTTCGAGGAGGAAAGAAGGCGGGAAGTTTCATCCTCGGTGATCTCAGGAAAGGAGGAGAAGGAGACCTGGGTAGGTTGGTTGAGGGAGAGGGTTAAAGGGTGAAGGGGAGGTGGTGGTTTGGTCGTGAACTCAAGGTTGATCTTTTGCACTTTGTCGCGGAAATAGTCGGCCAGTGATTGAGGAGAGAGAGAAGGGGGAGTAGGAGCGGGGGGCACTTTTAGGAGGGAGTTAAGGGTGGTGAAGAGACGACGAGGGTTGGAGCTGAGAGAATTGGTCAATTGGGTGTAATAGTCCTGTTTTGCACGGAATAGGGAGGAGTGGAGGGAGGATAGCATGAATTTGTAGTGGAGGAAGTCTGAAAGGGTACGAGATTTCCTCCAGAGGCGCTCAGCGGATCGGGTGCAGGAGCGAAGGTAACGGATGCAAGGAGTCAGCCAGGGCTGGGGATTGGTGCGCTTTGTGGGACGGGAGATGGATGGCGCGAGGGTGTCCAAAGCAGAGGAGAGAGCGGTAATATATATCCCCTTCAAACATGACATCAAAGAAATCTCCAACGAAATCAATCAAAGCCTACACATCATGAACACATGGGCAGACACATTCCATCTGAAATTAAATGCAGAAAAAACTCAATGCCTGGTACTCACCTCCCAATACAACACCAATGAATTCAACGCGATAAATACACCAAACCTAAACCTTCCAATCTCAGAAACGCTAAAAATCCTTGGAGTCACTATCGACCGCCACATAACACTTGAAACCCACGCAAACAACACAACTAAGAAGATGTTCTACTGCATGTGGAAACTGAAAAGGATAAGACCACTCTTCCCAAGATTCGTCTTTCGTAACCTAGTGCAATCCCTCGTCCTCAGCCATCTGGATTACTGCAACTCATCATACGCAGGCTGCAAAGAGCAAACACTGAGGAAACTTCAAACAGCCCAGAACACAGCAGCCAGACTCATCTTTGGAAAACCAAAATATGAAAGGGCAACACCACTACGAGAGAAACTACACTGGCTTCCACTGAAGGAACGCATCACCTTTAAGGTATGCACACTAGTCCACAAGATCATTTACGGCGAAGCCCCAGCCTACATGTCCGAGTTGATTGACCTACCACCCAGAAATGCTAGGAGATCTTCCCGAACATACCTCAACCTCCATTTCCCTACTTTCAAGGGCGTGAAATACAAGACGCTACACGCGTCAACCTTTTCTCACACGAGCACGCAGCTTTGGAACTCATTGCCATGCAACTTAAGAGCGATCCACGAACAAGCATCCTTCCGCAGATTACTGAAGACCCGTTTGTTTGAGACAATCTACGGAAAAAACCAAAACACATAGAGTCTACACTCACTTACATCAATGCATCACACATCCACTCATGATCTCTCATCCCCCCCAATTCCACATTACTCATACATATACTCACAGGAATAGGTAAACCATGTGCCTATATGTCTTAACACTGCCCTTAAGCTTCCTATTGTCTCCTCCCAAAGTCTCCCTGTTGATGTCCCATTGTGATATTCTAATGATAATTCGATTATCTCGCATAACTTGTACAATGTAACCCATAACCAATTTGTAACAACTGTATTCTCTTTATTCATATCTTATTGTAAGCCACACTGAGCCCGCAAAGAGGTGGGAAAATGTGGGATACAAATGCAAACAATAAATAAATAAATAAATATTGTAAGCGGAGACCGCTTTGTCGACAGTTGCGAAGGACGTGATGGAGGGGAGGAGATTAGAGATAGTAGATGATAGGGTGGAGGGGTCAATAGCCTGGAGGTTCCTGGAGGTGGTGGTTAAAGTTGGACGGGGTGGAGGGGGGGGGTGACGAAGTGTGAATGTGATCAGGTGCTGGTCGGAGAGAGGAAGAGCTGAGACGTGGAAATTGGAGGGTGAGCCGGAGGAGGAGAGGACGAGGTCAAGACAATGTCCATCACGGTGAGTAGGGGTGGTGGAGCACAGCTGGAGGTTGAAGGAGGATGTTAGGGTGAGGAACTTAGAAGTATGGGGGTCGGATAGGTCATCAGCATGTACGTTAAAGTCTCCGAGAATGAGGGACGGAGATGAGGGGTCAAGAAAGACAGAGAGCCAAGCATCAAAGTCGGTAAGGAAGGAAGGGAAGGATTTATCCGGGGGGCGGTAAATGACTGCCACTCTGAGTGGTAGCGGGTAGAATAGCCGAATGGAATGGGCTTCAAAGGATGGGAAGCAGTGAGACTGCGGTAGGTGGAGGGGTTGGAAACTACAGGAGGGTGATAGTAGTAGCCCAACGCCTCCGCCGCGGCCGATTGGGCGGGGCGTGTGGGAGAAGAGATAGCCTCCATGGCAGAGGGCTGCAACTGAGGCAGAGTCTTCCGGGGAGATCCAGGTTTCGGTTAGGGCGAGCAGTTGAAGGGAGCGAGAGATAAAGAGATCGTGGGTGAGAGGCAGTTTGTTGCAGACTGAGTGGGCATTCCACAAGGCGCATGAGAAGGGGAGGGAGGAGGGGGGAAGGAGGGGAATAGAGACGAGATTGGAGACATCCCGGGATCGTTCACAAGGATAGGATGGGGACAGGTGGGGGGGACCTGGATTAGGGTTAATGTCTCCTGCGGATAGCAGGAGGAGGAGCAAGAGAGTGCGGAGGAGGGTGGGGGAGGTCGGGCGACGAAGGCGACGAAGACGGGGTGTACTTAGGAGGAAAGGGGATGGGTTAATGGCAGGAAGGAAGTGCCGAAGGTTGAGAGCCAGGAAGGAGGAGGGGGACAAGAGGGATGGTGAGGTGAGGGATGGAGGTGAATAGGGTATTGCGGTGGCGGGCAGGGTGGGAGGGCAGCGGGTAGTTCTAATGGTAGACAGTGGGAGTGGGGGGGAAAGAAGATTAGGAAGGGACAGGGCAAGGAAGAGAACATGGACAGGGACCATAGATAGTGACTGAGGTGTAACAGGTGACTATATAGTGACTGAGGTGTTAAGCAGTTAACAGGTGTTAAAGGGTGAGTATGTAATGACTGAAGTATTAAGCAGATAGATAGGGCTTGAAGCTAGGTTTTGGGTTGGCGATTAGGTAAGTCAATGGCTGAAAAGCTAGCAGGCAGGTAGGTAAGTCAATGGCTGAGCAGGCAGGTTGATTGGCTAGCAGGCAGGCAGGAACAGGTGATTGGCTAGCAGGCAGGTTGATTGGCTAGGGGCTGGATCAGGCGGATTGAAACATGGTGGAGCAGATGGACTGGAACATGGTGGAGCAGATGGACTGGAACAAGCAGGCTGGAGCATATGGACTGGAGCGAGCAGGGGGATGCTGGGTCTGGCGGACTGGAACACGTTGGAGCAGGTGGACTGGAACACGCTAGAGCAGCTGGATCAGGCGGACTGGAACACGCTGGAACTGATGGACTGGAACAAGCAGGCTGGAGCAGATGGATTGGAGGGAGCAGGGAGAAGCTGGGTCAGGCGGACTGGAACAAGTTGGAGCAGACGGACTGGAAGAGGCTGGGAGAAGCTGGAGTAGACGGACTGGAACAAGCTGGAGCCGATGGACTGGAGCAGCCATGGAGAAGCAGGATCGGGCAGGCTGGAGTAGATGAACCAGCAGGAAGAAGCTGGATCAGGTGCACCGGGACAAGCCGGAGCCGATGGACTGGAGCAGCCAAGGAGAAGCAGGATCAGGCAGGCTGGAATAGACAAACAAGCAGGAAGTAGCTGGATCAGATGAACTGGAACAAGCTGGAGCCGATGGACTGGAGCAGCCAGGGAGAAGCAGGATCAGGCAAGCTGGAGTAGACGAACAAGCAGGAGGAAGTTGGATCAGGTGAACTGGATCAAGCTGTAGCTGATGGACTGGCAGGCTGGAGCAAGCTGGGGTAGATGGACCGGGGCAGGCAAGCAGGGAGAAGCTGGATCGCACGGATCGGAGCAAGCTGGAGCAGCTGGACTGCCACACTCGCCGCCCTCAGAGCAGCGGACTGGGACAGGCTAGGGCCGAGGGACCAGAGCAAGCTGATGGCAGGGCAAGCTGATGGCAGCACTTAAGCTGCCAAATGCTGACTCCACTCCCGGAACACCCCCAACATAACCGGCTTTGAGTTCAGTGCTAACAGCGATATTCAGTCGTATTTAGCCAATTAAGTGCCACTGAATATTAGCGGCTAGCCCCAACCAAGCAATGGCAACTAATCAGTGGCTGGCTGAATCACTGAATATTGGGCCGAAAATGAATGCTCTCAGTAGGGGCCCTAAAGTGATTGCCTGCGTTAGAAACGGTTGAGTGAAAGGCAACAAAAGGAAGTGGTAAATGGAGTCCACCATGAGGAAAGGGATGTTACCAGTGGTGTGCCTCAAGGATCAGTTCTTGGCTAGTTCTTTTTAACATTTTTGTAAGCAATATTGCAAAAACGCTGCCTAGTAAGGTTTGCCTCTTTGTGGATGTTCTCACAATCTGCAGTAGGGCTGACAGCCCTGATGACATGGATAACATGAGAAAGGACCTAGCAAAGTTGTATAATTTGGTAGTAAACATTTAATGCTAAAAAATGCAGGGTCATGCATTTGTGGTTTCAAAAACCCAATGGAGCAGTACAGTATAGGAGGTGAAGTACTTCTGTGCATGAAAGAAGAGAGGAACTTGGGAGTAGTCATGTCTGATTATCTTAAGCTGGCAAAGTAGGTAGAAAAGACAGCAAAAGCCAAAGGATGCTTGCCTGAATAAGGAGAGGAATGATCAGCAGGAAAAAGGAAGTGATAGGGCCTCTGTATAAGTCTCTAGTGAGACCCCATTTAGAATAATGTGCATAATTCTGAAAACCACACCTTTTAAAAAAAGATATAAAAAGGATGGAGTTGGTCCAGAAAGTGGCCAATAAAATGGTCAGTTATGTTCATTATAAAGCATATGGAAATTGACTTAAAGATCTCAGTATGTATACTTTGGAAGAAGGTGGGAGACAGGACATATGATAGAGACATTTAAATTCTTCCACGGCACAAATGCACGCGAAGCAAGTCTCTTCATATTGAAAGGAAGCTCTGGAATGAGAGGTGTAGGATGAAGATGAAAGGATTCTCTAGGGAAATACTTCTTTACGAAAAGGGCAGTGGATGCCTGGAATGGCTTCCCAGTGGAGGAGGTTAAGAGGAAGATTGTATCTGACTTCAAGAAAGCCTGGAACAAGCACATATGATCTCTAAGGGAGAGGAAAGGATAGCAGATGGTATGAACGGGCAGACTGGGTAGACCATATTGTCTTTATCTGCCATCATCATTTTCTATATTTCTGTGTTTCTCTGAAAGAGATGCTGACCTGAAAGATGACACTACCTTTATTACAGAGGCCAAAATAGTTCAAAGCAGCCTCGTGGAGCAGATCCTATTCTATAAACAAGCAGAACTGAGAAAATGGCAGCAGCAGCAGCCCTGCCAACACATGTTAGGATGGAGCCTTCTAATAAATCTGAGTGTAGACCTGCCAGACCCTCCTCTGGAATCATGAAGCAGGATTGTTCCCAAAGATGGCTTACTGCAGGAGAATTCAGACATGAAATTTCATTTCTAATGCCTTTTAAAATTACCCCTACAAAGTGAATGTCTGTATAGTTTCATGCATGACAAAGTTTTATATTAATTTACAGCAAGACTTCTTAGACATTGCTGATTTTGATCATGCCCTGATAGCCTCTAATGGATTGGATTGACATTTCAATGCCTGCTTCTTTTGTGCACCAAATGACCAATTCCTAAATATTCTGTTATGTGTTTTTATAATCTCTGCTTTCAATTCCTTGTGTGCTTGTCTATGATATAAAATCCTCCTACTCCCCAGATACTGATCCTCCAATTAATTAGGTAAAAGAAAATGGGGAAAAAACTTCTTGTGGAAGGCATCTAATTACAACTGGAATATAGATAAAACAAAGGCTGGTCTTGTGATTCGGTGACTGAGGCAGGATGCATTTCTGCACTGCTTGGGGCCTCCCAGTTTTATCTGATGGCATTGACAATGCATATTCACTTACCCAAAGTCTCCTATTCTGCATTTGGCAGGGGAATATTGTACAGACAAATTTATCACCAAGTGCAATGATTCGATGGACTCTTAGGCTCCCAGAAAAGACAAAGACAGGCACAAGGGCAGAGAAGACAAGATGGTGTAGGGTCTCTCAGAGAAGGCCCTTCCACGGTCCCCAAACACATCTCTGCATTAACTACAGCAGTTGTACAGGCACTGGAGCCCCATTTAGACAAGATCTCTGGTCAGATATCTAACTTGAAAGTATTACTGGCTGATATGAACCGGCAAACTGGGGAGCTGGAAAACCATGCATCAGAAGTTGAGGACACTTTGAGCATGATAGTTACAAATATCATGGCACTGTCCGGAGTCAATTATGCACCATGCTTGGAATACTTGGAAAACCACTTTGCCTTCTCGGGATACCGGAATCAGTCCCTGAAGACATCTGATTATTATTTTGGAAAAGTAGCACATGAAGGAGCTTTCTTTGTCGGGAGACTCAGCAACATTGTGCTTGGATTGCATGCACCGCCTAGGCCATAGGCTGGATGATAAGCAGCACCCTCAAGTAATTATTGCTAAAGTGCATAACTATGTTTACAAGGTTGAGCTGCTGCTGCACCTTTATAAAGTCAAATGTGAGACTTTGCAAGTTGAAGACAACCATGTGTGCATTTTTCAAGACTACTCATCGGCTCAGATGGAGAAAAGAAAAGGGTTTACTCCAATCTGTGGCAAAATTTATGAGAAAAATGTAGGTTTCATGTTGGTATATCCTGCAATCCTTAAAGTGTTCAGGGCGGGTCGCTAGAGTAGCCTGGATTCTGTCTCAGCAGCCCAAGACTTTGTGAACACCTTGGAATGTTCTGGAGAGGCTACGAATACCTGAGCAAGAGGTTCATAACAGTGAATCATTATTTTTACATCATAGTTTGTCCCTTCCTGCACAGTCAGCCTTGTATGGCATTTATAGTTTGCTTACAAGATCAATGACTGTGATGTTAGAGCATTAAGTTGTACCAAAATGTGTTGTCATTGTTATAATGATATTACTGAAGATTATAGTTACTTCGGGTGGAGCTGGGAGGCCTGATGGCATGTCCGTTCGGGAAAGGGAGAGTGCTCCTACTTTTGGGGATAAGATAGTGTGGGGATCTGGAAGGGAGGACGGGAAGTGGAAAGGGAAGGGGGGTTTAGTAGGGGAGTGGAAACTAGGAGAAAATTACCTTTGGCTAAAGCTAATAAGTACACCTGCACATACAAGTCAGGCTTTCATACTTTTTATACAACATATTGCCATTGGTGTTTGGTTGGTTGGTTGGCTTTGTCTCATTAATCCATGCTTTTGAATATGCTCTGTAATTTTGTTCTTCATAATAGTCTCTACCATTTTGCCCGGCACTGACGTCAGACTCACCTGTCTATAATTTCCCGGATCACCTCTGGAACTTTTTTTAAATATTGGCATTACATGGGCTACCTTCCAATCTTCCAGTACCTCACTCGATTTTAAAGGTAAATTACTTATTACTAACAATAGTTCTCCCAGTTAATTTTTCAGTTCTATCAGTACTCTGGGATGAATACCATCCAGTCCAGGAGATTTGCTACTCTTCAATTTGTCAAATTGCCCCATTACATCCTCTAGGTTTATAGAAATTTCATTCAGTTTCTCTGACTTGTCAGCACTGAATACCATTTCTGGAACCAGTATCTCTCCCAAATTGAAGACCGAAGCAAAGAATTCATTTAATCTCTCCGCTATGGCTTTGTCTTCCCTGATTGCCCCTTTTACCCTTCGGTCATCTAGCGGTCAAACCGATTCTTTTGCCAGTTTCTTGCTTTTAATATACCTATCAAAATTTTTACTATATGTTTTTGGATTTGCGCGGTTACCACAGCATTTTGGCAATGTATACTGGATTCTGTTATCTAATATTTGAGCAGTGTCCCTACAGCTGACCTCACTCATGATTTTTGAACTCACCCCTAAGTCCAGGCCTAAAAAAAGGGGGCTCAAGGTTTTTTTAAAATGGTCTATTTTAGTGGCCTTAAGAACTATTTTACTCCTTTGGGTAGGCCCAGAGGCTCCTTCAGAACACCTATGGTGCTTTGGAATGATTCAACATCTTCTGCTGGAGCATCGCAAGCTAACTGATTTTGTATCCCTACAGTGTTGTCAGTTTCATGTGATGTGAGAACCCTTTTGAAACACCCCTAATGCAGTGGCTCAAAGTCAAGTGTTGAATGGTTAAAAGTTATCGTGCCTGGGTTATTTTCTCTGATTATTTGTAAGGTTGTTATACTAGATGGGCAGTTGGTGCAAGAAGGGGGAGGGAGTTTGGGGGTAAGAGTCACTGGGGAATTCAGAGTATAGAAAGGTCTCTTTTGCCTGATTGAACTTATTGTTTATCTTATAGCTATTAAATGTTATTATTATTGTTTGCAATTGTTGAAGTGGATTATTACTATTGTACTTTGGAAAAGCTCAATAAAAATTGCTTTAAAGATAGATAAATTTAAAAAAACGACTTTCTAGTTCCAGAACAAAAGAATCTTCCATAGTTTTATGCAAGATATTACCCTTTGCTGGGGGACCCAACATGGCAAATTAGTAGGATACTGTATTTAGTCTGGTAGACTTAGTGCCCGAGTTACCTTTTAATTTAGGTCTCATGCCAAGAAAGAAAGGCAAATTTTAAGACTCTCTGCCTTCAATTTATCTGCTTGATAAGGTCACCAGATGTCTGTGCAGCTGATACTGATCATGGGCATTGCTGCTGTTCTGGTACATTGGAAGAACACTGGCTTGGATAACAAGATTTCGCTTAGCCTACTGGGCCATGATCTTCCTCTTGGTCTGCACAGAGTTGTTGGAGAGTGGACAAAACATGGTGAGCAAGCTGGTGGAGCAGCACTGGGAGGGCTCTCTCTGCCTCTTTCTGTGATGCTACTGGCAGAAACACAGAGAATTTCATGGTGCCACACCTGAAGTATATAGTTGAGGCCAAGGTGTGGCAGCTGTTCCCCTTGAGAGAGCCAGATCAAATGAGCTCCAGAAAGTGTCAGATGAGGCCTTGACTTTGAAGTTAACGTTGGTGGGTCTGCAGAGTTTGAGGCCCTTGGTCAAATCAGCAATAACATTAGAATCTACTTGGATGGCCCTGGATTCCTTACATAAGGTTTCTGCTGGATTTGTTTGCTTCCTTTAAACATGTCTCAGATTCAGAACTTGGAAACCAAGTTGGATCACAGGCAAAGTTAGAGGATTTGGCTCTGGCTGTTTCCTAATCTAAGACAGTACACACTTACTTTGATGCAGGATAAAATGGTGATTTACAGAAAATTGGAAAAACACATAACTTTACATGGCATTTAAATCTAAGAATTTAAAATGTTCCTTATGTAACGTGGTCCTAAGAAACAAGATGGCAAGCGATCCGCAAAATCCAACGTGGAGACAAACAAAGCAGATCAATCAGTGATATGGTTCAAAACTTTATTTTCAGAGATTCGCCCGACACAGACTGTGTTTCGCCCACAAGGGCTGCGTCAGGGGCTAATAGTCCAAGCAGGACATGAGATTGAAACGTAAAAAACCAGCAGGGTGCTTTCCTCAGTCAAGATGAGGACATCAGCTCAATGCACAGGGTAAGTCTCTGGTCGCATCTTCCAGCAGCTGAGAGATGCGACCAGAGACTTACCCTGTGCATTGAGCTGATGTCCTCATCTTGACTGAGGAAAGCACCCTGCTGGTTTTTTACGTTTCAATCTCATGTCCTGCTTGGACTATTAGCCCCTGACGCAGCCCTTGTGGGCGAAACACAGTCTGTGTCGGGCGAATCTCTGAAAATAAAGTTTTGAACCATATCACTGATTGATCTGCTTTGTTTGTCTCCCCTTATGTAACGTGTACTGCTTGCAAATTATTTAGAAACATAAAATCATGACGGCAGATAAGGGCCAAATGACCCATCCAGTCTGCCCTTCTTCAATAACCACTAGCTCCTCCTTTTCCTACTGGATCCCACATGCCTATCCCATGTTTTCTTAAATTCAGATACAGTCTTCGTTTCCACGACCTCCACCAGGAGGCCATTCCACGCATCACCACCGTTTCCATGAAATAGTATTTTCTTAGATTCTTCCTAAGCCTATTTCCTCTTAACGTCATCCTAAGCCCTCTAATTCCAGAGTTTTCCTTCATTTGAAAAAGGCTCACCTCCTGTGTATTAATGCCACTAAGGTATTTAAACATCTCTATCACATCCCCTCTCTCCCAGCATATGCATGTTGAGGTCCATGAGCCTGTCCCTATATGTTTTATGACACAGACTGTTTACCAATTTGGTAGCTGCCCTCTGGACTGACTTCATCCTGTTTATATCTTTCCGTACATGTGGTCTCCAGAATTGCACGCAGTACTCCAAATGGGGCCTCACCAGAGACTTATACAAAGGCACTATCACCTATTTTTTCCTGCTGGTCATCCCTTTCCTTGGGCACCCAAGCTTACTTCTGGCTTTGACTGTCGCCTTTTCTACCTACTTGTCCACCTTAAGGTTTTTGGACACAATCAGTCCAGCATAGATTCCTAAAAGAGGTTCTGAAGTTTCTTGAGGCTGCATTTTCTAAATACTGGCCACCACCAGATGAATTGTGGCTGGATATTTAGTGCCGGCACCTATCCAGGTACTGGCACTAAATATCCAGACAGTTGGAAACCTGTCAGGAGTTACCCAATTACTGCCAATATTCTTATTGCTGTCCTAAGTTAACTGGATAGTTCTCCATGTACTGCCACTGAATATAGTTGGTACCCAGGAAACTCCTGACTCCACCCTGAATCTACCCCTGGACTACCCCAGCACTAACTGGATGATGCCACATTGCCCTTCCTGGATTTTCAGAGGCACTATCTGGTAATGTGCCGCTGAAAATCCAGGGATCACCACAGTGGCATCTCCTACTTGGTTATCTTCTGCTGAATATCAGCCCCTATATTTTTTGCCATCAAGAATGATTGTGTAAAGCTTTTCTGTGGTGGAACATCTCCTGCTGATGTCTCTTCTGATAGCCTGGATTTGACTAGCTCATTAGACCTGTCTATTAATTAATTTTCCAAGAGGGCAGCATTGTTGGTTAATTTTGTCTCGCTCCAAGATAAAGACTCATTTCTGCAACTTTACTTTTGTTGTCAATATCCTTCCTTTTTAGGAGAGAAGGCCCAAATTTTCCTAATGGATCTAGGTGGACTCTGGATCATAGGAAACAGTTCCTGGTTTTGTGCCAGGACATCTCCTTCTTGGGGGCTGGCAGGGCCACTCAAGGGTATCTTACCCCCTAAGCAAGTCTTCAGCTATGGTTCCTCCACCTCCTACCACAGGAGTGGCTCAAAGCCACACTGAGCCCGCAAAAAGGTGGGAAAATGTGGGATACAAATGCAATAAATAAATAAATAAAATATCTCTCCCCCTCTAGTCCAGTATATCTCCCTCCTCCCCAGGTAGTCAGCAACCCCATTTCCTCTCTCTACCCCCAGATGGCCAGCATCTCTCTTTCTCCTCCCCTCCTTCCCTTGGGGCCAGCATCTTCCCTAATCCCCCCAAGCAAGAATTTCCTTGACCTCTATCTACTACACTGCCCTCCAACCTTCATCATCTTATCTTCCTCCTTTCCCAGATTCATGTATCTTCTCTCCCCCATCTTCTCTTCCTCTGCTACCGCCTCCACTTTTGCCCTACCTCTTCCTAGTTGTTCCAAAGGTACTCACTGAGGGCACATGACTTTTCAGTAGAGGCCAATGCTCAAGTGCTGTCACCTCCTGTTCTCTCCAACAGGAAATGCATCAGGGAAGGTGGAATGCAGCAGCATTTGAATGTGGGCTCTACTGAAAGGTCCTGTGATGGCTCCGAGTAGCTTTGGAGTGGCCAGAAAAAGGTAGGACAACAGTGGCAGCAGAGGAAGTGGAGATGATACTGCTCTACTGCTGCCTCCCAAATGTTGCCATTTTAGATTTCCCCACAAATATGTAGTTTAGCGCAAGAATCAACAGTATGTTTGGTCTCTTCTGGATTCTTCTGCCATAGATATTCTGATCCATTCTTTTGTCATCAGCAAACTTGATTATCATAACTCTTTATATCGCGGTCTAAGATCAATCGACATCCGACGTTTGCAAATAGTTCAGAACACTAACACCAAACAGGGAAAAAGAAATATGACCATGTCACCCCCTTCTTACAGAAGTGCATTGGCTCCCGTTAACTCACCGTATAGTTTACAAGATCGCACTATTAGTGTTTAAAGTTCTCCTTTCAGGTGAGCCACTATATCTTTTTCGTTTACTGATTCCTTATTCCACATGTTTATAAATGATCTAGACATGGGAATTACTAGTGAGGTAATCAAATTTGCCGACGACACAAAGTTTCTCAAAGTTGTTAAATCACAAGAGGATTGTGAAAAATTGCAAGATGACCTTACGACACTGGACATCCAAATGGCAGATGATGTTTAATGTGAGCAAGTGCAAAGTGATGCATGAGGGAAAGAGGAACCCAAACTATAGCTACGTGATGCAAGGTTCCATGTTAGGACCTAGGAGTCATCGTTGACGATACTTTGAAACCCTCTGTTGAGTGTCCTCAAAGAAAGCAAATAGAACTCATAATCTAACTCTATCACTCCTCCACTCCGCCATTACTCTGAATGTCTTCTCTCTTTTATCACTTGAATAATTCTTCTTGTCATGCCTTGATCTCATTGAAACCCCAGTGTATCATGTACCCTGTATGGTGACGCCATAACAGATCTATGTAAGCCACATTGAGCCTGCATATAGGTGGGAAAATGTGGGATACAAGTGCAATAAATAAAAATAAATAAATATTATTAGGAAAGGAATGGAAAATAAAAATGAGGATGTTCTAATGCCTTTGTATCAATCCATGGTGCGATCGCACCTTGAATACTGTGTGCAATTCTGGTCACCATATCACAAAAAAAGATATAGTGGAATTAGAAAAGGTACAGAGAATGGCGCCGAAAATGATAAAGGGGATGGGACGACTTCCCTATAAGGAAAGGCTGAAACGGCTTGGTCTCTTCAGCTTGGAGAAAAGACGGCTGAGCGGAGATATATGATAGAGGTCTATAAAATAATGAGTGGACTAGGACTAGGGGAGCACGCAATGACGATACAAAGTAGTAAATTTAAAACAAATCAGAGAAAATATTTCTTCACTCAATGTGTAATTAAACTCTGGAATTTGTTGCCAGAGAATGTGGTAAAAGCAGTTAGCTTAGCGGGGTTTAAAAAAGGTTTGGATAGCTTCCTAAAAGAAAAGTACATATACCATTATTAAAATGGACTTGGGAAAATCCACTGCTTATTTCTGGGATAAGCAGCATAGAATGTATTGTACTGTTTTGGGATCTTGCCAGGTACTTGTGACCTGAATTGGCCACTGTTGGAAACAGGATACTGGGCTTGATGGACCTTCGGTCTGTCCCAGTATGGCAACACTTATGTAATTCTTTGCTCATCTTTTCATAATAACCTTACGGTGCGCCCTCATTTCCAGACATTACCCATGAGTGTACTAGGAGGAGCATTTTTTTTGGTGCAATGGAATAGATTGCTCCCGTCCTTTCATTCCCATATGTCCCTTTTTTCAATTTAAATCATATTTGAAAACTTTTGTTTTTTTTGGATGCCTATTCCTAGATTTTTTGGCATGGTTTGTGTGGTTGGTGGCCCTGATTGATCAGATAGGACCTACAGACCACTTCCTCCCCCCTTCCTTTTTTCTTTCTGATCAATATTGTAGTTCATCCCTTCCCCATTTCTGTTTTGTCTCCTCACCCTTTTCTGTATTTGTTAGTCTGTAAGCCGCTCAGACACTTTTAATGGACAAGATAGTAAATCCTTAATAAACCTTGAAGAACCATCTCAAAAGATTCTTCTTGGAAGGGAAAGGAGGTTCTAGGATAATCAGAAGATAATAGGCTATCTTGGTGGAATTATTTTTTTCAGTGCACTACCTGTTCTTATTTCTTGGGGTTTTTCCTTTCCTTTTTTTCCTGTTCACCAAAACATCTCCCTGTGGCTTGCCCTGACTCTTGGGTCCCTTATGGATTTGGTCTAAGAGAACAGATTACTGAGATTTATTTATTTATCCCTTATTGATTTAATATTGGCTTGTAATCTATTTTCAAAGGTAACTTTTGAAAACCTAAATAAAAAAAAAATATATATATATATTAGCCCTTATACGAGGTAGGTATAGGGCCTCTTTTACCAAACTACACTAGCGAATGGGCTCTCTTGGCATTGTCGCACCGGGAATCACTAGTGTGGTTTGGTAAACGAGGCCCATAATGTTAATTTTTATACAAGATATTATAGTTACTTTCATATAATACATTTCTTAGAAATAAATCTTTCATATTCTTTGCATAAGCTCTCACTCCTGCCATTATTCAAGAAATCTCAAACTTTCATACAATAAATCTTTGTACTATCTTTGTGGACTCTTGTGCAAGAAATCACATCAAACACTCATTCAAAAATATCTTTTAATCTTTCACTACAAAATTACTCTAATCCAGTGGTTCCCAAACCTGTCCTGGGGGTTCCCCAGTCAGTCAGGTTTTCAGGATATCCACAATGAATTTTCGTGAGAGAGATTTGCATGCAGTGGAAGCAATGCATGCAAATCCTCTCATGAATATTCATTGTGGATACAGTATCCTGAAAACTCCCCAGGACAGGTATGAGAAACACTGTTCTAATCCTTTACCACAAATCACATTCAATAATTGTCAAAGAAATCAAATTCAACTTTACCTTTTTCTGACGCTCATGATGTGATATGGGTTTTTCTAGTGCAGGGGAAACAGATCTGCTCCTTCGGCCTGGAATGTAGGGGCAGCCGCTGGAGGGACGGGATGTCTTCTAAAAGGAGGGTGGGGACACAAAGGAAAGATGAAAGACAAAAATGTATTTCATACTAAATATTTCACAGAATTGAAAAGATGAACTATTGGCTCCCTGGCTAAACACATACACAATATCCATCTCATAAACTGTCAAATACCCAAATTTATCCCATTCTCCACACCAGCCCCACCAACTCACTAACTACACCAACCTACAAAACTACACCCTGCAATCTCCCTACCAAACCATAAACTGCCCATCCAATAAAACTGCCCCAACCCACAAAACTACCCTCTGCAAATGCCCCACCCCAAAAAACTACCCATCTTTGGGGAGATCATGTGATATACTGATGTGAGCTGCTATGTTTCCTGAGAGCTCCCAGGATTCATTCAGTCCCATCAATCTAAATATAACACCAGGCAGCACACTCTTCTCTTTCTGAGTTATTAGAACACTGTTTGGATAAGAATATTTCTAAACTGAGATCTGGAATGGCTGCTAAAAGTTTGAAACAAGACCAGGATATAATGCAGCCTAGCATACCTGCACATCTTAAAATGGCAGAATCCACAGAAAGTGGTCTGCCCATGAGCAACAATTTGACAGCATATAAAGGTGATAGTGGAAGCTATGGGCATGAAGTTTGACAAGCTGGCTGCACAAATTGACTTCTTATCATAGCACATGGGCTTCTTGGAAACACAGCTGACTATAAACTGTTGTATATAAGAACATAAGAATAGCCATACTGGGTCAGACCAATGGTCCATCTAGCCCAGTATCCTGTTTCTGAAAGTGGCCAATCCGGAACACCTCCATGAGAGACCTCTACAGACTCTCGCTGTCTTCACCAACTTGCAACCCTACGTGATACATTTTAACTGCCTCACTGTTCCATGTAAGCCACACTGAACCTACCAATAGGTGGGAAAATGTGGGACAGAAATGCAATAAATAAATAAACAAGTACCTGGCAAGTACCTGGCAGAAATCCAATTAGTAGCAACATTCCATGCCAGGGCAAGTAGTGGCTTCCCCCATGTCCATCTCAATAACAGACTATGGACTTTTAAACCCAGATGAGCTAAACACTGTTACCATATCCCCCGGCAACCAGAGTGAAAAAATATTTCCTCCCTTTTGTTTTAAAAGTATTTACTACTTACTACTACTTATCATTTCTAAAGTACTACTAGATGTACGCAGCACTGTACATTTGAACATGAAGAGACAGTCCATGCTCGACAGAGCTTACAATCTAATTAGGACAGACAAACAAGAGATAAGGGAATATTAAAGTGAGGATGATAAAATAAGGGTTCTGAACAAGTGAATAAGGGTTAGGAGTTAAAAGCATCATCAAAAAGGTGGGCTTTTAGCTTAGATTTGAAGACGACCAGAGATGGAACTTGACGTACCGGCTCAGGAAGTCTATTCCAGGCATATGGTGCAGCAAAATAAAAGGAACGGAGTCTGGAGTTAGCGGTGGAGGAGAAGGGTGCAGATAAGAGAGGTGAACGGAGTTCCCGGGGAGGAATGTAGGGAGAGATGAGAGTGGAGAGGTACTGAGGAGCTGCAGAGTGAATGCACTTATAGGTCAATAAGAGGAGTTTGAACTGTATGGAAACGGATAGGAAGCCAGTGAAGTGACGAGGATAGGGCTAATATGAGCATAACGACACTGGTGGAATATTAGTCGTGCAGCAGAATTTTGAACAGATTGAAGAGGAGAGAGATGGCTAAGTGGGAGACCTGTGAGAAGCAAGTTGCAATAGTCTAAGCGAGAGGTGATAAGAGTGTGGATGGGGGTTCCAGTAGTGTGCTCAGAAAGGAAAGGGTGAATTTTGGTGATATTATAAAGAAAGAAACGACAGGTTTTAGCAGTCTGCTGAATAAGTACAGAGAAGGAGAGGGAGGAGTCGAAGATGATCCCAAGGTTACAAGCTCATGAGACAAGAAGGATGAGAGTGTTATCCACAGAAATAGAGAATGGGGGAGGAGGAGAGGTTGGTTTAGGGGAAAAGATAAGAAGCTCAGTCTTGGTCATGTTTAGTTTCAGATGGCGCTGAGACATCCAGGCAGCAATGTCAGACAGACAGGCTGATACTTTGGCCTGGATTTCAGCTGCGATTTCTGGTGTGGAGAGGTAGATCTGGGAGTCATCAGCGTAAAGATGATACTGAAAACCATGGGATGAGATCAGAGTACCAAGGGAAAAAGTACAGATGGAGAAAAGAAGAGGTCCCAGGACAGATCCCTGAGGTACACCAACTGACAGTGGGATAGAAGTAGAGGAGGATCCACTAGAGTATACACTAAAGGTACGCTGGGAGAGAAAAGAAGAAAACCAGGAAAGAACAGAGCCCTGAAATCCAAGCGAGGGCAATGTATCAAGGAGTAGGCTGTGATCAACACTGTCAAAAGCAGCAGATAGATCGAGAAGGATGAGGATAGAATAGAGACCTTTGAATCTGGCCAGGAACACATCATTGGAGACTTTAGCAAGCTCTGTTTCAGTTGAATGAAGGGGGCAAAAGCCAAACTGAAGTGGATCAAGAATAGCTTGATATGAAAGAAAGTCAAGGCAACGGTGGTGAACAGCACGGTCAAGTATCTTGGATAGGAAAGGGAGGAGGGAGATGGAGCATCTTGACTTGCTGACAGTGGAGAGGTGGAGGTGCTGCAAATTTGACAAACTGATAGATGCCTAGCAGAAATTTAAATTTTATTGAGAGTCGCCTGTTTGTAGTTTTGGAGAGTGAAAAATTGATTCACTTTTACCCGTTCTACTCCATTCAGGATTTTGTAGACCTCAATCATATCCCCCTTCAGCCATTTCTTTTCCAAGCTGAAGAGGCCTGATCTCTTTAGACTCTTGGGCCTCTAAAGATAAATTGTATGCTCATAGATTGGGCCAACAAGCAGAGGGAGCTAACAGGCCCCACATAGTCATTACAAGAATTTTGAATTGTGCCTACAAGGAAGCTTTACTGCAGAATTACTGTAAGCAGTGAGAACTGAAATACCAGAATCAAAATATTTTGCTTTTCTAGGACTATTCTGCATGGGTTGCTACTAATTAAAGATGCTTTGCAGAGATCTGCAAAGACAAGAAGATCTGCTATATGCTACAACATCCATCACAACTTTGCATGGTTTACAATGGAACTGTTAGCAGTTTCTAGACCCCAACTGAAGCACATGCAAAGATCACTACTCTGCACTTGACTCTGGAGACTTCAGCGGAGCAATCCTGAGAATCAGAAGGGAGGTGAGCCAGGTGCGAGAATGGTTTTTGATCAGAGATGGGGTTCTGAATTGCCTAAGCCTGTGGGGACATCTTTCAGGGTTGACAATTTCTGGATTCAGATTATAAAAGACAACACTTTCAGTGTAATTTGCTTACCCTTAAGCTTGGACATCTAGTCTGGGGTGATGGGCAGATCTTACAGATCCTTCACATCTTGACTTGCTGACAGTGGAGAGGTGGAGCTGCTGCAAATTTGACAAACTGATAGATGCCTAGCAGAAATTTAAATTTGCAACTTTCTCATTTGTTTTAGACATAAACCTGGATCACTTTGATGGTAACAGCTGTTTCTTTGCCTCAGGAGACAGCGATGTTTGAGTAGGGGAAATTTGCAATAGAAGGCAATGGGATACATTAATAGTGGTGGAATGTATGAGAATTTGCATGGGAGAATATATACGTGTGGCATGGGAAAAGGGTCTGTTGATGAGTTTGGTGAGTTAGCGATGGGAGTGAGAGGGACAATGAGTGAAGCGCAAGTGTGACAAAACAGTGGGTTTTAAGCCTGTAAATTGTATTGATTAGTTCTTGAAGTGTATTTCTCTAGTTTGGCTAGCAGTCGGTACATGTTTATGTTTAAAGCTGTTACAGAGTTTGGGGGGAGGGAGGGATAAGTGCTATATTGCAAAATTTGATGGCTGTACCTAATGTTGTATGCTTGAAGTGTTGTTCCACTGAGCTTTGTACAATTGTATTGATGCTGCTATGTTAAGGTGGATTTGTACTTTTTGATTTGTCATCAATAAAAACTGTTGAAATTTAAAGCTGTTACAGAGAACTGACTGTTCCTTCTTTAATTAGCACAGATAAGAGGTAACCTGTAGTGATGTGGCCAGCTACTTTTAAAACTTGTTGTTCTGGACTCTGATTGGCCCAGGATCTCAAAATTCAGCTAGGTTGTACTGGCTTTTTCTCCAGTCTTAGCCAGGGAGAAAAGAGAGAAAGATCTCTTTGCTGAGGCCCTGTGAACAGATGCTCACAAGTTATATTTGATAACTTGTGAGCATCTATATGTCCTGATCTCCCCAGATACCATTTAGATAGTAAACAAATGTTTAGTTAGTTTTATAATTGATCCATATTTCAGTTACCTATTTGTTGATTGCACTTTTTCTGTTCATTGTTCTAATTTTTCATGACAATAAACATTTTTAGTTTATTGCCTCTGCTTGTCTGGACTGACTAAGAATCCTGGTGGTTTGGGTGTTGGGTATGCGAGTGCTTTCTAGGAACTGTAGGACCACTGAGAGTGTGGCATCAGTAACCTAGAAATGATTGGGGAATACCTTGAGAGCGGAAGACTCATCCAGAGGCAGTTGGGACTCAGTCGGTAGGAGGAGGGTGCTAGTGTAGAGCACATGCCCAGGTGCAGGCAGACCTGAGCTGTGCTGGGGACAGACCCTCTGTGGTCGCAGGGTTAGCCCCAGGCGGGTGGCTCGGTGTTTCGTGAAAGGGAGTACGTTGCTCTTTCGTTACTAAGAGCAGAATATAGAGCATTGGTTTGGTCATAGTTTTGAAAGGGCTGGGGCTCAGAGACTGGGAGTACTGGTGCACATTTTGATGAGACTTATAGGGTGAGTGTAAGGAGGCTTGGTTGCTGGGAAGGGGCTTAGGTGTTAGAGAGGAGTCTGGGGTGGGAAGAGTGGCACATACAGTGGTGGAAATAAGTATTTGATCCCTTGCTGATTTTGTAAGTTTGCCCACTGACAAAGACATGAGCAGCCCATAATTGAAGGGTAGGTTATTGGTAACAGTGAGAGATAGCACATCACAAATTAAATCCGGAAAATCACATTGTGGAAAGTATATGAATTTATTTGCATTCTGCAGAGGGAAATAAGTATTTGATCCCCCACCAACCAGTAAGAGATCTGGCCCCTACAGACCAGGTAGATGCTCCAAATCAACTCGTTACCTGCATGACAGACAGCTGTCGGCAATGGTCACCTGTATGAAAAACACCTGTCCACAGACTCAGTGAATCAGTCAGACTCTAACCTCTACAAAATGGCCAAGAGCAAGGAGCTGTCTAAGGATGTCAGGGACAAGATCATACACCTGCACAAGGCTGGAATGGGCTACAAAACCATCAGTAAGACGCTGGGCGAGAAGGAGACAACTGTTGGTGCCATAGTAAGAAAATGGAAGAAGTACAAAATGACTGTCAATCGACAAAGATCTGGGGCTCCACGCAAAATCTCACCTCGTGGGATATCCTTGATCATGAGGAAGGTTAGAAATCAGCCTACAACTACAAGGGGGGAACTTGTCAATGATCTCAAGGCAGCTGGGACCACTGTCACCACGAAAACCATTGGTAACACATTACGACATAACGGATTGCAATCCTGCAGTGCCCGCAAGGTCCCCCTGCTCCGGAAGGCACATGTGACGGCCCGTCTGAAGTTTGCCAGTGAACACCTGGATGATGCAGAGAGTGATTGGGAGAAGGTGCTGTGGTCAGATGAGACAAAAATTGAGCTCTTTGGCATGAACTCAACTCGCCGTGTTTGGAGGAAGAGAAATGCTGCCTATGACCCAAAGAACACCGTCCCCACTGTCAAGCATGGAGGTGGAAATGTTATGTTTTGGGGGTGTTTCTCTGCTAAGGGCACAGGACTACTTCACCGCATCAATGGGAGAATGGATGGGGCCATGTACCGTACAATTCTGAGTGACAACCTCCTTCCCTCCGCCAGGGCCTTAAAAATGGGTCGTGGCTGGGTCTTCCAGCACGACAATGACCCAAAACATACAGCCAAGGCAACAAAGGAGTGGCTCAGGAAGAAGCACATTAGGGTCATGGAGTGGCCTAGCCAGTCACCAGACCTTAATCCCATTGAAAACTTATGGAGGGAGCTGAAGCTGCGAGTTGCCAAGCGACAGCCCAGAACTCTTAATGATTTAGAGATGATCTGCAAAGAGGAGTGGACCAAAATTCCTCCTGACATGTGTGCAAACCTCATCATCAACTACAGAAGACGTCTGACCGCTGTGCTTGCCAACAAGGGTTTTGCCACCAAGTATTAGGTCTTGTTTGCCAGAGGGATTAAATACTTATTTCCCTCTGCAGAATGCTAATAAATTCATATACTTTCCACAATGTGATTTTCCGGATTTAATTTGTGATGTGCTATCTCTCACTGTTACCAATAACCTACCCTTCAATTATGGGCTGCTCATGTCTTTGTCAGTGGGCAAACTTACAAAATCAGCAAGGGATCAAATACTTATTTCCACCACTGTAGCAGTGACAAACCAGGGTCTACAGGATACTATGCAATTGGTGGATTGAAGAGTGAGAGCAATATGAGGAGACTGGGATGAGCACTGGGCACCCTTGTCCCCACAACTGTTGTTGGATATTGACGAATCACTTTGATAGTTTATGTAAGTACTATGAGCAAACATGCAAAAATTGTACAAGCTTTGCAGACACACAAGGCTGATATTGCTCTTTTACAAGATAATTAACTCTCTACCTGGTACTTGCTTTACCCATTAGTTCCAGAGCAAACAGCAGCTAAGTACCAGTTCATTCTCATTACAAAATATGAAATCTAATAAGTAAAAATTATATGAAAAATGGTTTGAATAATGAGTGAAAAAACAAGGTTTTTTGACTTATGAGGATGCTCGCCAGCTGATTTACAAAAGAAAAGTTAAATTTCAAAAGTAGACGCTGAGCAACGCGGTCCACTGTGTGACAAGTAACAGTGAGGACCGAGTATCTGAAGTCTTTTCCTCGTAGTATGTATGATATCATAGTGAGAGATTTACTTGCAAGTGGTGGACTTATATGTCTTTTACAAGATACCAAGCTTAATGACAGTGAGCATCTTAAACTGAGAACTGGTTAGGTGGGTTAGTGCTTTTACACTTCATCAGGAGAGCGCAAAGCTGGCATCTTGCCAGGTTTTTGTGACCTGGATTGGCCACTGTTGGAAACAAGATACTGGGCTTGATGGACCTTTGGTCTCTCCCAGTGTGGCAATTCTTATGTCCTTATATAAGAATTTAGCTTTCCAGATGATAGATGAGATACAGGCCCTGGGAAATATCTGATAGTGCAGGGGACACTTTCATCGTTCTTATCCTGGTCTATGCTCCTAACAACAACACTAGAAACTTTCTGTAAACTTCAACTCAGGCTCTTCTGGCCTATGATTATTTCCATCTAATTGTTACAGGGGGCTTCAGTGTGACCCTAGAATTTGCGTACCGCAGGGTTCAACAATCTCCCTGATCTTATTTAATATCATCATGGCCCCTTCATGGAAAAGACTGGCTACCCTTGAGTTAAACCCCCTTCATTTACACTGATATCACCATCTATATTCCTTTCCATAATCCTATTTATGAAATCTTGGCAGATATAAAAAGAGAATTAGACACATTGGATTTATAGGCTACAACATTTAAGCTTAAATAAGGAAAAATACAAGTTTTTGTTTGTTAGTAGTCCTTGAGGCATATTTTCAAAGCACTTAGCCGTCCAAAGTTCCATAGGTTTCTGTGGAGCTTTGGAAGCCTAAGTGCTTTGAAAATATGCCTCCTTATCAACTGGTCACCATTAATAGTTTTATTAATTTATTTTTTATTTTTGTTACATTTGTACCCCGCGCTTTCCCACTCATGGCAGGCTCAATGCGGCAGGCAGTGGAGGGTTAAGTGACTTGCCCAGAGTCACAAGGAGCTGCCTGTGCCGGGAATCGAACTCAGTTCCTCAGTTCCCCAGGACCAAAGTCCACCACCCTAACCACTAGGCCACTCCTCCTATTAATTCGAATTCAGTTAGAACATTTTAGGAGTTGTTATAGATAATCATTTGGCATTTGAACTTCAGACATCAGCAGTGGTAACAAAGATTTTCAGAATAGTATGGAAATTAAGACCGATTAGAATCTGCTTCTCTATAGAGACATTTTGTTTGTTAGTTCAATCTTTGGCATTAACCAATATAGATTATTGGAGGGGGGGTTGTGCTGTATGTTAAACAGGGAATTGAGTCAAACAAAATAAACATTCTACATGAAACACACAGCAGCGTGGAATCCTCATGGATAGAAATCCCATGTCTGAAAGGAAGGAGTATTCTTGTAGGGCTGTATCACCGTCCACCAGGACAGAACAAACAGAAGAAGAAATGTTTACAGAAATGACAAAAGCTGACAAACTGGGCAAAGGTATAATAATGGGCAATTTAAATTACCTCAAGTTTGACTGGACAAATGTTACATCAGGGAGCACTAGGGAGGTAAAATTCCTAGACATAACAAATGACTGCTTCTTGGAGCAACTAGAACAGGAACCAACAACAGATGGAGCCATTTTAGATCTAGTCCTTAGTGGAATGCAGGGCATAGTACAAGAGGGAACAGTGTTAGAGCCATTGGGAAACAGTGATCATAACATGATCACATTTGAGCTATCTGGAGTAAAGCCACAAAGGAAATCTACTGTAGCAGCATTTAATTTTTGAAAGGGCGACTATGAAAAAATGAGGAAAATAGTTAAAAAGAAGCAAAAAGAAGCTAAAAAGATCAGCTGCAAAGGTTAGGACTTCAAATCAGACATGGACATTGTTTAAAAATACCATCTTGGAAGCCCAGACCAGATGCATTCCACATATTTACAGAGGTGGAAAGAAGAGTAAACAACAGCCAGCATGGTTAAAAGGTTAGCTGAAAGAAGATATTAGAGCCAAAACAGTATCCTTCAAAGCATGGAAAATGGACCCAAGCAGCAACATAAGCACTGACAAGTTATCTACAATGCATAGAAGGTTAATAGAGAATATGAAGAGAAACTTGTCACAGAGGCAAAAACTCATAGTAACAGCTTTTTCAGGTACATTAGAAGCAGAAAGCCTGTGAGGGAAACTGTGGGTCAGTTAGCTCATGAAAGGAGCAAATTGGGTACTCAGGGAGCACAAGGCCATAGCGGAGAGACTGAATTAATTCTTTGCTTCAGTCTTTACGTAAGAAGGTGTAAGAGATCTACCTGTACCAGAAATGGTTTTCAAGGGATGATGATGCAGATGAACTGAAAGAAATCTCAGTGAACCTGAAAGACGTATTGAGCAAAATTGACAAAGAGTTGTAAGTCACCTGGACCGATGGCATGCACCCTAGGATACTCAAAGAACTCAAACATAAAACTGCAGATGCGCTTTTAGTGATCTATAACATGTCGTTAAAATCGTCCATAGTACCTGAAGATTGGAGAGTGCCAATATAACGCCAATTTTTAAAAAATGGTTCTAGGGTGAACTGGGAAATTACAGAAAGGTAAGCCTGACGTCAGTGCTAGGCAAAATAGTGGAAAGTATTATAAAGAATAAAATTACAGAACACATAGATAAACATGGTTTAATGGGAAAGACAGCATGGATTCAGCCAAGAGAAGTCTTGCCTCACCAATCTGCTTCATTTCTTTGAAGGCATGAATAAACATGTCGATAAAGGTGAGTCGGTTGATGTAGTGTATCTAGATTTTCGAAAGGTTTTTGACAAAATTCCTCATGACAGATTCCTGAGAAAATTAGAGAGTCATGGGGATAGGGGCAATGTTCTTTTGTGGATTCAGAATTGGTTATTGTTCAGAGAGTAGTGTTAAATGGCCATTTCTCTCAGTGGTTGAGGGTGAATAGTGGAGTGCCACAGGGATCTGTACTGGGACCAGTGCTATTTGACATATTTATAAATGATATGGAAATCGGAACAAGTGAAGTGATTAAGTTTGCAGATAACACAAAATTATTCAAAATTGTTAAAACACATATGAACTATGAAAAATTGAAGGGAGACCTTAGGAAATTGGAAGACTGAACATCCAAATGGCAGATGAAATTTAATGTGGACAAATGCAAAGTAATGCACATTGGGAAGAATAACCCAAATCATAGTTATCTGCTGCTAAGGTCCACATTGGAGGTCAGCACCCAAGAAAAAGAGTTAGGCGTTGTTGTAGACAATAAGCTGAAGTCTTCTGCCCAGTGTGCAGTGGTGTCCAAAAAAAGCAAACAGGATGCTAGGAATTATTAGGAAAGGGATGATAAATAAAACAGAGAATACTATAATGCCTCTGTGTTGCTCCATAGTGCAACCTCACCTTGAGTACTGTGTTTAGTTCTGGTTGCCGTATCTCAAAAAAAGATATAACAGAATTAGACAAAGTTCAAAGAAGAGCAACCAAAATGAAAAAGGGAATGGAACTCCTTTAGGTGTCATTGTAGACAATATGCTGAAATCTTCTGACCAGTGACCAGCTGCAGCCAAAAAAGCAAACAGGATGCTAGGAATTATTAGGAAAGCGATATTAAATAAGACCAAGTATACTATAATACCTCGGTATCGCTCCATGGTGTGACCTCACCTTGAGTATTCCGTTCAATTCTGGTTGCCGTTTCACAAAAAAAGATATAGAGGAATTAGAAAAGGTTCAAAGAAGAGTGACCATTGATAAAGGACATGGAACTCCTCTCATATGATGAAAGACTAAAGAGTTTAGGACTCTTCAGCTTGGAAAAGAGATGGCTGAGGGGAGATATGATGTGGTGTAGTACAAGTAGAAGTGAAATGATTTTTTACTCTTTCAAAAAGCAAGAAGACTGGGGGGGGGGGGGGGGACACTCAAGGAAGTTACATGGAAATGCTTTTAAAACAAATAGGAGGAAATATTTTTTCACTCAAAGAATAGTTAAGCTCTGGAACTCATTGCTGGAGTATGTGGTAACAGCGGTTAGCATAT
The DNA here is from genome assembly GCF_901765095.1 of Microcaecilia unicolor. Lineage (NCBI taxonomy): Eukaryota > Metazoa > Chordata > Amphibia > Gymnophiona > Siphonopidae > Microcaecilia > Microcaecilia unicolor. The sequence goes on along the minus strand of NC_044042.1, from coordinate 67,457,113 downwards.
CTGGGTTTAAAAACAGGTTTGGACACGTTCCTGGAGGAAAACTCCATTGCTATTGAGATAGACACAGGGATGCCACTGTTTGCCATGGGATTGGAAGCATGGAATATTGCTATTATTTGGGTTTCTGCTAGGTCCTTGGACCTGGCTTGGCCACTGTTGGCATCAGGAGACTGGGCTAGATGGGCCATTGCTCTGACCCAGTATGGCAATTCTTATAATTACATAAGTATTGCCATACTGGGACACCAGCATCCTGTTTCCAACAGTGGCCAATCCAGTTTACAAGTACCTGGCAAGATCCCAGAACAGTACAATACATTTTATGCTGCTTATCCTAGAAATAAGCAGTGGATTTTCCCCAACTCCATTTTAATAATGGCTTATGGACTTTTAAGAAGCTATCCAAACCTTTTTTAAACCCCGCTAAGCTAACTGCTTTTACTACAATTTCTGGCAATAAATTCCAGAGTTTGATTACACATTGAGTGAAGAAATATTTTCTCCGATTCATTTTAAATTTACTACTTCGTAGCTTCATTGCATGCCCCATAGTCCTAGTATTTTTGGAAAGAGTAAACAAACGATTAACGTCTACCCATTCCACTCTACTCATTATCATATCTCCCCTAAGCTGTCTTTTCTCCAACGTGAAGAGCCCTAGCCACTTTAGCCTTTCCTCATAAGAAAGTCATTCCACCCCCTTTATCATTTTCATTGCAGTTCTCTGTACCTTTTCTTTGCTTTCTTAGCTGCCACCGCACATTGAGAAGAGGGTTTCAACGTATCATCAACGATGACACCTAGATCCCTTTCCTGTTCGGTGACTCCTAATGTAGAACCTTGCATCACGTAGCTATATTTCGGGTTCCTCTTTCCCACATGCATCACTTTTCACTTGCTCACATTAAACATCATCTGCCATTTGGATGCCCAGTCTCCCAATCTCATAAGGTCCTCTTGTAATTTTTCACAAACTTCTTGCGATTTAACAACTTTGAATAACTTTGTGTTAATTACCTCACTAGTTACTCCCATCTCTAGATCATTTATAAATATGTTAAAATACAGCGGTTCCAGCACGGACTCCCTGGGGAACCCCACTATCTACCCTTCTCCATTGAGCATATTGACCATTTAACCCTACTCTCTATTTTCTATCTTTTATCCAACTTTTTCATCCACAATAGAACACTATCTCCTATCCTATGACTCTCCAATTTCCTCTGGAGTCTTTCATGAGGTACTTTGTCAAATGCCTTTTGAAAATCCAGCTACACAATATCGACTGGCTCATCTTTTTCACCCCTTCAAAGAAATGTAATAGATTGGTGAGGAAAGATTTCCCTTCACTAAATCCATGTTGGCTTTGTCTCATTAATCCATGTTTTTGAATATGCTCTGTAATTGTTTTCTTTATAACAGTCTCTACCATTTTGCTCGGCACCTATGTCAGGCTCACCAGTATATAATTTTCCAGATCACCTCTGTAATATTGTCATGACCCCGTGCTGCAACTCACCTGGTGGGCCTGCCACTCCTAGACACCGCTCCTCTCTGGCTCCCTGTGCCGATGTCCAGCTGCATTCCCAGGCACGCAAACCAGCACACATTTTAGAAGTGCTGTGGCAGGAGAATGAGCAGGGTGCACCTGGGTTACATGGCCTTCCTTCACTTTGCCTTCGCAACGAGGTTGCTTTGCCTTGCCTACGTTGCCTCTTCTGGCTCCAGTCTACCTTGCCTGCCTGTCCCCAGCCCCAGTCTTGCCTGTCTCCAGCTCCAGCCCTGCCTGCCTTCAGCCAAGCCCTTCCTGCCTTGCCTCCAGCCCAGCCCGGCCCGACCTGCCTTGTCTTCAGTTCAGCCCGGCCTGCCTTTTCAGCTCTGCTTTGCCTACCTCGCTGGTTTTCCAGATTAAGCTTGCCTGCCTAGCCTGAGTGACTTGCTTGCTGCTAGCCAGTCCCCGGCGGTGGTGCAAGGGCTCTTCTTCCCTGAGTCCATGACAAATATTATATATATTGGTTATAAAGAGGCAGTGTTAGGAAAACTTCAGACAGTACATAATACTGTGGCCTGATTAATTTACAGAACATCAAAACATGAAAGGACCACACCATTGCTGATAAGATTACACTGAGGCATATTTTCAAAGCACTTAGCCTTCCAAAGTTCCATAGGTTTCTATGGAACTTTGGAAGGCTAAGTGCTTTGAAAATATGCCTCACTGTTTACCAGCTGAAGTACAATCAGTTTTTAAACTTTGTTTGTCTATCAGATTATATATAGTGTAGTTCCTAATTGCATGCAGGGTTTAATTCATTTGTCCAACATGAATGCTAGTCCACAATATAGGGAATTTTTAATTCTTCATTATCTTAATTGTAGGAAAATTGTGTACAAAGGTATGCATTCAGCTTGTTTTTCTAACACAGGAAGTTAGTATTCAAGAAAATTATGGCAGGTTCTGGAAAATGTTAAAAACTTTTCTGTTTCATAAGTGTCTGTTGATAGGAGGATAGGTTTAGATATCTGGGGGACTGGACTTTTGTTTCTCATTGTATTGTGATTGTTTTATTGTATTTTTTTTTCATTAACTGATTGTAAGCCACATTGAACTTCATGGTTAATGTGGGATAGAAATGTTGATTAATGTAATGTAATCTCAGTTGAATAGGTCCTGTGAATCTGAGAGGGAATTCCCCCAAATCAGAAGAGGAGTTTCATCTTTTTGTTCAGCACTAGCATTGATGGACACCTCATCCTGTAAAACATGATTACACACATCTTTCTAGGGCCCATGGAATCACGTCCCATATTGATTACCTATCTGTTTCTACAACACTGTTCCCAAAAGGGTTGGTCTCAGAGATTGGGCCATTACAGGTCTCAGACCATTCTGTCAATTGGTTAGAAATTGAAAACGTTGGGGAACTGGGAGGGAGAAGAGGTAGCTGGAGGCTTCCTGCTCAACTCTACAGAGACAAAGTTTTTCGGAAATTTTTATTAGCTAAATGGAATGACTATTGCACTACTAATGCACAACATTTAGAATCACCTGTCCTTTTTTTGGGAAGAAGCAGTACTAACCTATCTCTGAGCAACGCCAGCAGGGACAGCTAGTTACAAAATAAAAGAGTTAAAATGGTATTTTCACCAGTGTCCCTTGCTTTAAAGCCTACTGCACTAACTACAAAATAGATAAACATACAGAGACATACACACACATACAGAAAACAAACACAGACCCAAGACACATACACACAAAGGCAAAGCAGATACAAACACAGATGGGTGTGCACGTGTTTGTATGTGCTCATGCATGCACATACGCACACACACACACACATATATTATATATATATAAATACACATAGGGCTTGGAAAAAATTCTATAAACCAAGATCTGCAGGCTTTCCCCACAGTATGTTGTCATTAATTTAATATTTATGGTTTAAAACTTATTACCTAGTTACTTTAATCCACATTAATATTATTGAATGTTTTTACCTTGTCTTGTTCATATATACCTGTTATGAATTATTTATTTATTTAGTTACTTCTAATCCACTTGATATTTTATTTCTGTCCAATTCACGTGATATTTTCATATACCTAATTGTAATACCTCTTTTGTACTTAACATTCCGTTAATGGTGATCACCATTGCGGCATAATGTAAGCCACATTGAGCCTGCAAATAGGTGGGAAAATGTGGGATACAAATGCAGCAAATAAATAAATACATAAATAAATAAATTATGTACTGATGTTAGGATTGTATATAATTGGCAGGTTTTAAATATATAAATGAATACACAAATAAAATAAATATGTTTCTAAGAAGTGTACTGTCAAACCAAGGATTTGCTCACCATTTTATTAAAATGGTACTTGCAGTAGCCAATATACTTCACATTGTCAACTTCTAAAGCTTCTTCTTCACACAGGAGTCCAGCTGTCTGGGCACTATAAGCAAAGCAAAGGAAAGGAAAAATAAACACTGTTTAATTAAACTTATCTTCTAGTTCTTTCATCCTAACTATGCATTTGAATAAGGGAACAAAAAGTATGGGGGTCCATATTCAGCTGGAGGTGCTGTCCATTGCCAGCATTATGCCTGGAAATTCAATGCCAGGCTATGTCTGGGCTTCAGCATTGAATTTCTGGGTTTCTGAAGCTGGCAACATCTATGTCTGATATTCAGTATTTAACCAGCTATAGGGTACCATATAAAGACAAGACTGACTTTTTTTTCTATACTTTGAAGGGTGGAGGGATAGGGGAGGATTGGGGAGGGGACTGGGTATGTTTAAAATATTATCAAAATGTAAAGATGTCTATTCTGTTGTAACAGGGATCTTGTTTTTGTTCCTTGTTATACTCTTGGACTTTGTTGTTCTCTTTTTTCTTGAATAAAACACATTGAAACATAAAAGATAGAACCACATAAAAGTCAGTCCTATTTATTAGGTGACTTTGGTCAGTTAAATGCTGAATATCAGCGTGATATTTATACCCCACATTATCCCAAACTGGCTTGGGTTCAATGCTCAATAAACAGCATTGACTAACAACAAAAGGCTAATATAACAGTAAGTACAGATTACTAAATCACGCCAAAAAAACAGATTATTACTATCAGAGATGTGTTAACAGTTGAATCACATTTTGTCGGTACTCATCAAGAATGTTTTCAGCATTTTGCGGAAGAACATATAGCGACTTATTTTCAAACCACTTAGACTTACAAAGTTCCATAGGTTCCCATGTAACTTTGTAAGTCTAAGTGCTTTGAAAATAAGTCTCAAGCTATGTCTACTAGGAATCCAAGATATTTAGATAATGAATTCCATTTCTTTTTTTTTTTTATAATTTTAAATGTTATTGAGCGCTTTGAATAGCTTAACAATTCTAAACCATTAGAGAAAAGTTCGAATACAGACAATTTAAGTTTCAATAGTTTTTTATTAACGGCATCAGAAATTACACAAACAACAAGTTAAAACTGTAACAAGGATATCCAAACATTGTTCAATACAGAATTTTATACTGACCTTATGACACACCATTCCTTACCATTTTTATTCATTTTTCCCCTCCTTTCCCTTCTTCCCCCCCTACTAACCCTTACCCTCCCTCCCCCACCCCCTCTCAACTTTCCCTTTTGCCCTCCTTTATGTCCTGTGGAGCAACGGGACTCAAAAATTCAACATATAACTACGTGCTGCAGGGGTCATAATGTACTAAAATGGGTTCCATCTCTGTTGGAATCTCTCACCAATCTTAGAGTCAAAGTCTGTTATAGCCATGCGCTCCATACATATCAGCAGTACCATACGAGTGCGCCACTGCTGTCATGTGGGGTATTTATAGGACAACCACTCAGCCAGGATCATTTGTTTACCCACGATTATAGCTCGTAGTATGAATGCAGTATATCCTTTCCTGGGTTTTGCCCCCAATTTAGGGTGGCCAAAGAGTAATGATGGGTCATAGTGCCACGGTTGTCCCCACATTTTGGCAACATAGGCTATGATCAGTTTCCAAAATTTCTGAATTCCAATACAAGCCCAAAACATGTGACCTACAGTTGCTCCAGAAGTACCACACTTTGCACAATCCCCCCAGGGCGAGAGTCCTATATAAAAGGCTCTCTTTGGTGGTATGTGCAGACGCAGAACCATCTTATATTGTAATTCCCAGTGCATGGCAAAGGCTGTGACTCGCCTTATCTGCGAGATGTGAGATTTTATCTGATGCGTCGTGACTGTCACCTGGAAGTCTACTGTCCACATGTGTGCCAGTCTATGATACTCCAGTATGTGCCTGTGATGGCATGACATCGGCACTCTTTGTTGCGATTCTAAAGAAAAGGCGGAAGATAATTCTTCTTGCACATCCTCTGTCAGTGCAGTCCATGGGAGGGATGAGATGTAATGGCTTAGCTGTCCATAGTGGAATCTGTCACTGTCTGGCAAGATGTATTCATCTTGTAAGTCTGAAAATGAGCGAATATGTCCTTCCCTAGTCACCACCTATAACAAATATACAATGCCCCTGCGCTTCCATTTCTGAAACACAGGGTACAGTTGACCAGGAACAAATGTACAGTTATCACATATGGGCAAATATGGCGTTATTTTTGCAGAAAACTGATGCAATCGACATACCCATCTCCATATTGCCCTTGCTGTAGTCATAATCCCAGAATACTGTAAAGCACGTGGTATGGGCACGCCCTTACCATGTAAGTAATTACTAAAGTGTACCTTTGGGGATAAGCTCAACTCCAAAGATGTGTTGGTATAGTCATTTGTATTCCTATACCAATCATTTATGTGCCGCATTCCGCTGGCAATGTTAAGGAATTTTAAGTTTAGAAGCCCCAGTCCTCCATATTCCACTGGTACACTTAAGGTGGAAACAGGGAAGCGGGCTTTTTTCCCCTTCCATAGAAACTTTTGTAATTGACTATTTAATATCTGCTCATCCCTCCTTCTCAAATATAAAGGAATGGTTTGAAAAACATATATCCATCTGGGGGCAATAATCATGTTAAAGAGAGCAATCTTCCCTAGTAAGAACACAGGGAGTGCACTCCAGGCCTGTAGACTGACTTTGGTGTCAGCTAGTAAAGTTTGCAAGTTGAGGTCATATGTACGTGACAAGTTTACTGGTATGCGGACCCCCAAATATTTGAAAAAGTCCTTTTCCCAATTAAGAGGGAATCCAGACTTCCAACCAGGGCGGTCGCTCTCCACCACTTCCATAGCTGATGACTTAGACAAATTTAACTTAAACCCAGAGAGCCGCCCAAAGGTGTCTATTTCTTGCAATAAGGCCACCAGAGACTTAGACAGGTCTGTTCTAGTTAATAATAAGTCATCGGCAAAAGCCAATACTTTCACGTGCCGGCCCGCCATCATGACTACTGAAATGTCTCTGTGGTCCATAAGTGTACGTAAGAGCGGCTCAAGTGATATCACAAATAGTGAGGGAGAGAGGGGGCAACCCTGCCTAGTTTCTCTCCTGATCTCAAACTCGCTTTCCCTTATCCCATTGACTAGGACCCTTGCTCCAGGTTTAAAGTAAAGAACCTTAGTTGCCTGTAAAAACCAACCTGTGATCCCCATAGCTTTCATAGTAGTAAATAAGTATTCCCATCCCACCCTATCGAACGCCTTTTTGGCACTTAGGCTCACCACTACAGATGGATCCCCTCTTGCCTGGCAGGATGCCATAGCCAGCAAGAGGCGACGGACATTATGTGTTGCTTGTCTATTTCGTATAAATCCTACCTGTTCAACTCCAATCAGTTTAGGTAAGTATTTGGCAAGTCTTTCGGTCAATATCCCCGCCAGTAGCTTAGTATCAACATTTAGCAGTGATATCGGCTGGAAATGTTCTGCTTTATCTAGGGGTTTTCCAGGTTTTGGTATCAACGTAATTAAAGCAGTGTTGGCGTGTTGGGGGAAGCCTCCTTCATCTATCACCACATCATAATAATCTAAGAGAGCTACCTGAGCCTCCGGGGGTAATATTTTATAGTATTCCCCCGAGAACCCGTCAGGACCTGGGGCGGTGCGTGGCTTTAATCTTTTAATTGCTTGTTGTAATTTGCCTAAGGTCAGGGGGGCATTAAGCGAAGCTAATTCTTCGTTGGACAAAGTTGAAAGCCCTGCCTTGTCTAAATAGCTTTGCACTAGCTTCTCGTTGGGTACTGAGGTAGATGAATAGAGTGATGCAAAATATTTGGTAATAGTGCGCCCAATTTCCTTCTGTGTGTCTATAAGTTTCCCCCGTTCATCTCGTAGTGCGGTTACCACCCGGGACCCCCCCCCCCCCAGTTCTTTATTACTCTAGTTAGTAGCCTCCCTGCTTTATTGCCGAAACGTTGCAGCTTGTACTTATAGTAAATTGAGGACCTAGTCTCATGTTCCTGTAACATAGTATTCAAGGTTATTTGTATGGCTCTTAAGTTCTCTAGGGCGAATACAGACAATTTAAAACAGATGTCTCACCCCATAACTAATACAGTTGATGAATTCCATTTCTTAGTGCTTTGATAAGAAAAGACTGCAGTATGAATAGATTTATAGATAGCTTTCTTACAACAAGGATAGTGAAGAGTTAAGAAGTCTCTAAAAGTGGTTAGAGTATTTCATTTAGGCAGTTCAATGAGGTTTTGCATGTATGAAGGAGACATACCATACAAGATCAAGTATACAAATACACATAGTTTAAAGGTAATTCTGGCCTTTAATGGAAGCCAATGTAATTTTAGAAGTAAAAAGTAGGCTTTCAAGTAAAGTGGTACCCTGCAGACCAGGCGGGCAGCGGTATTCTGTGCTGTTTGTAGTTTTCTAATTTGAATGCCTGATTCTTTTTAACTTCCACAGTGAGTTAAAGATAGAGGAGACATTTTTTCAAATTTGGAAGTCAAATGTCAGGATTTTCATTGTTGAATCTAATGGATATGTTATATTGCTAATAGTGAAATTACTATAAGGTGTGGGCTGAAAATGATTTGTTAATATAAGGAATTTAGTTTTATCTCTATTAAGTTTCAATTTGAAATCATTTTTCCTTCCGTCCGCTGGTGAGAAGAGGGTTGGGTGAGACCATGCTGTTTTGAGTTTAGCTGACTCTGATGCAGATAAGTGTGTTTCTTGGAAGAACAGTACATTTGGAGAATCTGTACTTATTCTGGTTATAATTTTTTTTCTTTTAATAGGATTGGAGAAAACTTTAACATTAAGAGATACAATCTTTAATTTGCAATACTTGACTTTATTAGCTTATTGTAAATGTACACCTGTATACCAATATATTAATTCTGAATTATCTTGGTATTTATGAGAAGGTGGTAATACACTGACAAGTTCTTGTAAAAGTAAAGTTAGACACATATGTGCAGAAAACAGTTACATTATGCAGAACAAAAACCAAACAAGCATAATGGATGAACAAATTGGGTTGCTAAGGTAGGTGATTGCTTCTCATGGACACTGACCCATTAATAACACTGATGCTGATATCAAGATATTATAAGGCATCTAAATCCTTGTTGATATTAAAACCTTTATCAAATATAGTAAGTAATGAAGCTGTACCTATTATTATTGATACTGATTAATAATCTCTCTACATAAAACGCACCTCCAACATTCTAATGAAGCCTCCACAAGTCCCAACGTTCTAAATCCGTGGTGGTGTAGATCAAATTTTGCCCATGAGTGTTCGCCCCGCTCTCGCGTCCAACGTGATGACATCAAGGGCAGAGCACTGACAATCAACAAATCACATCGCTGGCAGCCATTTGGGGAGTTGCAGTGCTGCGCGAGTGGGAGAGGGGAGGAGAGACAGGCACTGGAGGGCTGCAGGGCCATCGGCAAAGAGGGAGTCAGCTGTTCGCCGGAAAGGGGGTTGGCGACGCTATTGAGGGGCCCAGCGAGACCGGAGCGGCGATTTCAGCGGCCGCGTTGAGGAGGAGGTTCGGAGGAGAGGGCTGCAGGGCCGTCGGGGAAGAGGGAGTCAGCTGTTCGGCGGGAAAGGGGGTTGTTGACGCTGTTGTGGGGCCCAGCGAGACCAGAGCGGCGATTTCAGCAGCCGCGTTGGGGAGGCGGTTTGGAGGAGAGGGCTGCAGGGCCGTCGGGGAAGAGGGAGTCAGCTGTTAGGCGGGAAGGGGGTTGGCGATGCTGTTGCGGGGCCCAGCGAGACCGGAGCGGCAATTTCAGCAGCCACGTTGGGGAGGCGGTTTGGAGGAGAGGGCTGCAGGGCCGTCGGGGAAGAGGGAGTCAGCTGTTCGGCGGAAAGGAGGAAAGCAGCCTGAAAGAGGGAGGGACGGAGCGAGCAAGCCTGAACGTGGGAGGAAGGGAGGGAGGCAGGCACGCAGGCAGGTAGCCTGAACGTCGGAGGGAGGGAACCAGCTGGAACGTGGCAGTGGGAGGGGGGCCAAGACCCTGAAAGGCGGAGGGAGGGGGGCCACAACTCTGAAGCTGGGAGGGTATGGGGAGGAAAAAGGGGAGGAGGATGGGAAGGAAAGGGGGAAGGGAACACAGGGGGGAGGGGGAAGGAGGGCAGGAGACGGAGGGGGCGCCCCTGTCACACACTCTCATTCTTTCTCACACACACACTCTCATTCTCACACAGACAGCCTCACTCTATGTCACACACACACTCGCACATTCACTTTGTCTCTCTCACACAGTCACTCGCACACACACTCGCTCAAACATACACACTATGATGAAAACCTTGCTAGCGCCTGTTTCATTGGTCTCAGAAACGGGCCTTTTTTACTAGTAGATAATATATATGAGTAAAAGGATATGTACAGCAATTATAGAACAAGTTAGTTTTGATAATACAGTCTATATTCTATGGTATGCGTTAACATTATGGTACAGGATAACAAGCAGATCAGAAAAAATCACTAATGGTAGTGATTAACGGTATTATGTTGACTCAGTCATACTGCATCAATAAGAGTAGGAGAAAGCTCTTCGATGAAAGCTGACAGGCCGCTGGGCTCCATGAAATCTTTGGTTCACTTGTTCAAAATAACACTCATGCGGGATAAACTAATTTGAGAGTTTAATTCTTTGAGTTTCATACGAAATTCCAGAAACTGTTTGCAGATCTTTGAAGTATTGTTATGTAAATCTGGCAAAAACTGAATTGTAAATCCATCTTTTTTAATTGGTGCATGAAGACGAGCACGCTGCATTATAGTGACCACATGGTTGTATCGAAGCACTCTCATAACAATGGGCCAAGGATACTTGCTTTGTGGAATGGGCTGTGAAGGAAATCGGTGTGCTCTATCAAATTCAAAATATCGTTTGAATTGAAGATCAAGTATAGAAGGTATTAGTTCTTCTAAATATTTCTCTATGTTATTTCCTTCAGCCACTTCTGGAATCCCTAATAATCTGATGTTATTTTTTCGTGCTCGATTATTGATGTCTTCAAGCTCACGTTCCAGAACTCTGATGCGTTTGCATTGACACTGTTAATTGTTTTATATTTTTATCAGATACAGATTATTTATTCTCCAATATCCAATATCTCAATCTGATTTCTGAATTGAGATATCTCTGTTTTAATGGATGATATATCTTCCTTTATTTCCTGCAGATCCTCTTTATTTTCTAAAAGCACATCCTTTAGGGCGCGAATCTCGCTCTCAGATTTATGGAGACCTCTCCTTCCATTTTGTTGGAGTTATCTTTTTTAGGTGAAGTAGGCTCTGAGCTATGTCTTTTTCCAGATTTACTTGCAGCCATGATGTTAGCAGGATTATAAGAATAGCACAGCCAAGATGGGATGAAATTAGTTGATCCGATGTTGTCAGATGACTTAATTTGTCAAAAGGTCAGCAGGAGCTCGGTTACTAAGCTGCCATCACTCAGCACTGCCCCCCGAAATTTAATTCTTTATAATAGTTTCCTCTACCTGGCACCAAAGTCAGGCTTACCGATCTGTAATTTCCCAGATCACACCTGGAACCCTTTTTAAAAATTGATGTTACACAGGCCACCCTCCAGTCTTCAGGATTTTGGATGATTTTAATTACAGTTTACAGATTACTAACAGCAGATCAGCAATTTCATGTTTGAGTTCTTTCAATACCCTTGGATGCATACCATCAGTCCGGGTGATTTACTACTCTTTAATTTGTTGATTTGGCTCAGTACATCTTCCAGGTTCACTGAGATTTCTTTCAGTTCCTCTGCATCATAATCCTTGAAAACCATTTCTGGTACAGATAGATCTCTTATATCTTCTTCCTTCAGTCTCTCCGCTATGTCCTTGTCCTCCCTGAGTGCCCCTTTTAATCCTTCATAACCTAACAGTTCCACGGATTCCCTCACAGGCTTTTTGCTTCTAATCTACCTGAAAAAGTTGTTACTAAGTTTCTCTTTATGTTCTCTTTTAGCCCGCTTTATCAATGCTTTGCATCTAACTTGCCAGTGCTTATGTTGCTTCTTATTTTCTTCATTTGGGTCCTTTTTTCATTCTTTGAAGGACATTCTTTTGGCTCTAACAGCCTATTTCACTTCACTTTCTAATCATGCTGTCTATAGTTTTCTCTTCTTTCCACCTTTATAAACACGTGGAATGCATCTGATCTGGGCTTCCAAGGTGGTATTTTTAAACAACGTCCATCTCTGATTTAAAGTCTTAACCTTTGCAGCTGATCTTTAATCATTTATCATAGTCACCCTTTTCAAAATTAAATGCTGCTACAGTAGATTTCCTTTGTGGCTTCACTTCATATATTAGTTCAAACTTGATTTTGCTATGATCATAGTTTCCCAGGGGATCCAATACCGTTACCTCTCATACTGTGCCCTGCATTCCACCAAGAACTAGATCTAAAATGGCTCCCCCTCTTGTCAGTTCTTGGACCAGTTCCTCCAAGAAGCAGTCATTTATTACATCTAAGAATTTTACCTCCCTAGCGCTTCCTGATATAACATTTATCCAGTCAATATTGGGATCATTGAAATCGGTGATAATAATCAAAAACAGAAGTTGCCTCAACCACAAAGTACCACACTCTGGCTATGATGATTTTAAGAGTCCACTGTAAATGATAAATTACAGATTATCATAGGTGAAAAGACCTCATATACTGGCCAGGCAATTGTAATTTTGCACTTCAAAAAAACTGTTCCAATATCAATTATTGGTCAAAAAAACCCCTCATAACAATTTTTTGCTGTTTTTTTTCAACTTGCAAATTTTTATCAGTATGTTCAATGTTCAAAAAAGAATCCAAATGGTATGCACTTATCTTATTTAAAGGAATCAATGGGTCTCATCCCATTTCACCCATCCACTCGGGCTTCCTCAGGGAGTGGAGGAGTGGCCTAGTGGTTAGGGTGGTGGACTTTGGTCCTGGGGAACTGAGGAACTGAATTCGATTCCCGGCACAGGCAGCTCCTTGTGACTCTGGGCAAGTCACTTAACCCTCCATTGCCTGCCGCATTGAGCCTGCCATGAGTGGGAAAGCGCGGGGTACAAATGTAACAAAAATAAAAAAAATAAAATCAATCAACGCGTGCATGTCCCTTTCACACCATTGCAGTGATCATCTTCACGTGCTGTCCTTCTGTCTAGAGATCGATGCCAGTGGCAGCAATCTCTAGACAGAAGTCTTGTGGATATTGTGGAAACTCAGCGGACTCTGGAGGCCATTCTTTGAAATTACAAGTGGAGATAGCAATTGTATAATCCATACATATAACACTAGAAGCAACCTATATAATCAGTCAGTACAATGAAATGGCAGCTGCATTAACCCAAAAAATTAAATTCTCTTGAACTGTCCTTAACCTGTCAGTCATGCAGCAACTTTTCAACCTCTGGGGCAAGTCAGAACTAGACCTCTTTGCATTTCCATAGAACACCAAATGTCCCCTATTTTGTTCCATTTGACCATCCCCTAATAGGAACATCCACGATGCCTTTTGCAATTACATGGAACCTAGACCTCCTGTACATATTCTCTCCAACTCTCCAAATTTCAAACATTCTCCAGAAAATAATCTCCCCCACCCCCCACCCCCCCCACCCCCCCCCCCCCCCCGATATTCAGCCGGCGGCGGTCAGCATTTTTTTAAATGCTCATCGTCAACAGCTGGATTAGCCACCAATGTTCTGTGCTGGACCATATATGGGTACTATCACTGAAAATCTGGGGCTAATTTCACTGGGGCTGGCTGCCAAAGTTTATGTCGTCCCTGGTGATGTTCAGCTGGGACCCACACAAGACAATTATATAGGCCCAAGCTGAATATTGACTGGGACCTGCATAGCTTGTTTGGAAGAGGTTCCTCTTTTTTATTTTATTTATTTTTTATTTATTGCATTTGTATCCCACATTATCCCACCTCTTTGCAGGCTCAATGTGGCTTACAATATATTGTGGATGGTGGAAATGAGAGGAGAGTTGACATTTAGTGTTACAGAAGTATTTTGGGTTGCATGGTAATGGAAGATATGATAAAGATATAATATGAGGCGCTTTTAATAATGCTTGTTAGATATATGTGGGGATTTCATATGTTTTAATCATTGTGGTATGTTTTGTCGAAAAGATGGGTCTTCAGCAGTTTTCGGAAGTTGGTCAGTTCATAGGTCGCTTTTAGGTTATGTGGCAATGCATTCCAGAATTGTGAGCTCATATAGGAAAAGGCTGATACATGCATTAGTTTATATTTTAAGCCTTTGCAGTTTGGGAAATGAAGATTAAGGAATGTGCGAGATGATCTCTTGGCATTCCTGGGTGGTAGGTCAATCACACCTACCTGATCCCCTGAAAAGCACCCCTCTTCTCTTCCCCCTCCCCAGTCCTTGAGTAAGAAACCCCTCCCACCCACATGACTACCTTTCCTCTCCCTGGTGGTCCAGGTGCAGAAGCAAAACCCCCTACTCCTGCCCCTTAGCAGCCACAAGGGGCAAGCACAAAGGAAATTTGCTCCTGTCACCAACGCCCCCACTGGACCACCAGGGAGGAAAATTAGGCCCATGGGGGGCAGGGGTTGTTCCTGGAGGGGGTAAGAGGGGCTTCCGACTCGCAGGCTGGGGGGAGGGGGGGAGGAGGGCTTTTCAGGGGTATCAGAATGGGGGGAAAGAAAAAAAAACAAAGTTATGCAGATCCTAGACAATATTCAGTGCCAAGGCCCACACAGCTAATCGAGTTAATTTAGGACAGCTTTTGAACTGTCCTAAATTAACCCGCTTAGCTATGCAGGTTGCGGCTCTGAATATTGTGGGCACTCGCATAACCCCCGACTCCTCCCGAACACTGCCCCTGATCTGCCCACTTTTTTGTTGGACAATCTGTGGTGATATTCACTGTCCATTTAAGTGCCACTGAATATCACCACTTAGATGGCGGTAAGCAATTCAAGAGGGCAGAAGAGGCTCCTGCCTGCTTAAATTGCTTTGAATATCGGCTGGAATGAATACAACAAAGCTCAAGAACAATAGAACAGGAGAAACCTCTAAGATGAATCGACTCAGTGCACAAGAAATAGAGGCTGACCACAGACTAGACCAACTCGGGAGATAATGTTGATGAAAATACTTTATTGATTGTTCAGGGGACCCAACACGGTCTGTGTTTTGACGTCCAAGGGCGTCTGCCTCAGGGGTCCAAAAGGTATTCACGGAGCACATATGTAAAATGGATTTGTAAACAAGGGTCAACTCTATAAAATTCAAATCGAGTTTCCTGCACACATTCTTGACTGTGGTCTTTATCATCAAAAATTGAAAGGTATATTCATCAACATATTCTACAACAAAGCTCAAGTCATACTGATCATACCTCACTGGCCAAGGCATATCTGGTTTCCTCATTTGCTTGCCCTGTCAGTGAAACAACAGATTCCTCTCAGTCACCGTCTCACTCTAACACAACAGGATGGTCTCTGGTTATAATCCAACCTCAAGTCCCTCTCCCTCACAGAACTGAAAATGAGCAGCAGATAACTGACTATCGTCCAGTATCAATAGAGGTGAAGGAGATCATCCTAGCCTCCATATAGACCCACAATGAGAACATTTTATCAGCTAAAATGAAACTGCTTTACTGGTTGGGCACCCGCTCATAGACAGGAAGACCCTCTTAGGTTCTTGCTACCACATGTCTTATCCTATTTTCTCCAACTTTCAGACTTGAAAACATCAGCAGTCTGCATTAACCTCTTGGAAATAGTAGCCCACCATAACCAAGTTGAGGGGGAAATCTCTCTATCCACCCACTCATTAGTATCCCAGTTCATTAGATGTCTTATGAACACAAAGGCCCTTCCCCAGGCACCATCGCCAGTTTGGGATCTCAGCATCATCCTTTCCCACCTTATAGAGATCTATTTTTAGCCCTTAGGCCTCATCTCCCTCAAGCACCTCACTTGGAAGACTATGTTCCTTGTAGCTATAACCACACCAAGAACAGGATCATACCCCTCTGCAAAAAAAAACAAACAAAAAACCTCAGAAATGGTCAATGCAGCAATAGAGAACTCAAGGACAGATAAGGTTATTTATTTACTTATTCACACTTTATTAAACATATATGTTTACATGTAAACTCCACGCATTATTCAATAAAACAACATAATAAGTAAATAAATACCCCCATATTTCATGAGATCAAAAGTAACCTACAAACTAATCATGAAAAGCCTGGACTTAACCTGCTTTAGGAACTGACAATCATTGGAATTTAGTAATGTATTCCAAAGTATAGGTCCCACAAAAAGAAACTCCTGTACTTAATTGATTATAAAGGAGCACATTTAATCCCAGGAATACCCAATAATATCACTTGTGATGCAAAATCTAATATTCTTGCTGGACAGTAATAAACTAACAAGTTTGCAAGATAAGTTGGTGCTAATCCACGAAGGGTTGAATACAAAATGTCTACTCCCTTTCCCCAACTTATTTATATTGAGCCTTTTGAAGAAATGAAATTTTTAATGACATGCCTAACACAAATAAGTTTCTTCTCTTTCCTGTAGCCAGGATTCAGCCATGAACAATACATCTAACCTGCAATCTACAATTAAACCATGGACTAAAAAGAACATTAACATTCCCTTGCTAACTGAACAAGACTAGGCAGCAAAACCAGTACAATGATTTTTATAGCTCTGAAAGCAAAATCAGATTTTCAGCACATACTCCTTTCTGATTTAAGTGACTAACCAGCACACTAAGACCCCATGAAGTCTGAATACTTCCAACAACAGGAATCCTTGCCACCACCACACACATGATACTTGATAATAAACACAACCATGTCACAATCATAAAACTCACATTTAACAAAAAAACAAACAAAAAAAACACCAAATCTGACGCCTTAAGAAGTGCTTCCTGCTCCTTAGACACACTCTTTTGGCATGTACCACAGGCATGAACCGTTGGGAGTGTGCACTGCAATTTTATTGTTTCCAGGTAAATACCTTTCCATTGACTCACCTGTGCATTGCTATGGGAGCATGGTATTTAAGCACACCAGGACTGGCATGATAAGAACTGTTCCAAGCAAAATCTTGAATAAGTGCAAGAATGCAGAAAACAGGAACAGCAGGCAGAGACCAGACTATGGTCAGAAGCCCAGGAGTCAGTTCATGTAGGGTCCAGCAAAGACAAGGAGAATGTAGGAATAAGCTGCTATCCCATTACTGATAGAAGGGAAAATTAGGTTCTTACCTTGGTAATTTTCTTTCCTTTAGTCATAGCAGATGAAGCCATTACGTATGGGTTGTGTCCATCAACCAGCAGGGGGAGATAGAGAGCACTCAAATTTTCACAGTGCCTCATGGCCAGCCAGCTCCACTGCCTCTTCAGTATTTGAAGCTTCCAAAGCAGTATGGCAAACCGCAATGGGAATAACATGAACTTACCTCACAGCGAACGATGGCCTCTTAACAAGGGTATGAACTCAAAAGGAGGGAATGAACACATCCTCCTGGAGGGAATAAACTCGTCCTCCTTATTGTATAACTGGAGGGGATACACGCAACCTCCTGGAGGGAATAAACTCATCCTCCAAAACATAAACTGGAGGGAATGGACTCATCCTCCCATAAGTGAACATGAATCCTGAAGACTGTTTTCCAACTTTCTCCCAAGGAAGGAACTTCAGGAAACAAGAACAGAAGCTGAAACACCTGAAACAGATTCACAGCATACAGACAATCATACAGGGAGGGCTCATGGCTTCATGGCTTCATAATTTTCCCTTCCTTCTCATCAAGCAGATGAAGCCATTACGTATGGGATGTAACAAAGCAATCCCTAGATAGGGTGGGAACAGGTCACACCACGCGCTAGCACTTGTGCTCCAAAACGCGCATCCCTCCTAGCAGCCACATCCAGCCTGTAATGTCAGGCAAAAGAGAGCTTAGAAGCCCATGTTGCTGCACTGCATATCTCTTGACGAGAGAATGCTCCAGTTTCAGCCCAAGAGGAAGAAATCGCTCTGGTAGAATGCGCCTTAAAGGCTACAGGCGGAGACCGGCCGGCAAGTACATAAGCTGAAAAGATAGTTTCTTTGAGCCAGCGGGCAATAGTGGCTTTAGACGCTGGAGACCCTCTGCGAGGACCTGATAGCAAAACAAACAGATGATCATAGATCCTGAAAGTAACTCACAGATACTGCAGCAGAGTCCTGCACACATCCAACAGGTGCAACTGCCCAAAAGATTCTGGAAACTCCTCCTTATCAAAGGAGGGCAAGAAAATAGGCTGGTTTAGGTGAAACGCTGAAACCACCTTAGGCATGAAGGAAGGCACGGTCCGAACCGTGACCCTGGACTCTGAGAATTGCAGAAATGGGTCTCTACAGGACAGCGCCTGGAGCTCTGACACCCATCTCGCCGAAGTAATGGCCACAAGAAAAACGGCCTTTAGTGTCAAATCTCCGATGCTCGCCGAAGCGGCTCAAAAGGAGAAGCCTGCAGGGCCTTCAAAACTAGCCCCAGGTTCCAAGCTGGACAGGGTGCTCGCACGGAAGGCCGGAGCCGAAGCACTCCACTAAGAAACCGTGCCACATCTGGATGAGCAGCTAAAGACACGCCTTCAACCTTACCACGAAGGGAGGCCAATGCTGCCACTTGCACCCGAAGGGAATTATAGGCCAAGCCTATTTGTACACCATCCTGCAAAAAGTCCAGAATCGGCGAGACAGGAGTCCGCATGGGTATGATCGCTTTTGAAGCACACCAAGACTCAAACTGGCACCAAATCCTGGCATAAGCCACGGAAGTGGAATGCTTGCGGGCCTGCAGGAGAGTGGAAATGACTGTGTTTGAATAGCCTTTGTCCCTCAATTGCGCCCTCTCAATCGCCATGCCATAAGACCAAAGCGGCAGGCGTCCTCCATGGCTACCGGGCCCTGTGACAACAGGTTCAGTACCAGAGGTAAAGGAAGGGGAGCCTCCACTAGCATCTGTCGGAGGTCCGCATACCAAGGCCTCCTGGGCCAATCCGGGGCGATGAGGACCACTTCTCCTGGGTGCAGCCGAATCCGCAGGAGCATGCGCCCTATCAAGGGCCACGGAGGGAACACATATAGTAGGCCCGGAGGCCAGGGCTGAGTCAAGGCATCCAACCCTGCCGAGCGAGGATCTCTCCGACAGCTGAAGAAGCACGGGACTTTGGCATTTGAACTTGTCGCCATAAGATCCATCACAGCTTGCCTCATTTGGCACGTATCTGCAAGAATACTTAGTCTGCTAGTTCACATTCTGCTGGATCGAACTGATGCCTGCTTAGATAATCGGCTTGCACGTTGCTCTGACCTGCAATGTGAGCTGCCGACAGAAACTGAAGATGCAGCTCGGCCCAGTGGCAAATCTGTTCGGCCTGCGCGGCCAGTGCTCTGCACTGAGTGCCGCCTTGTCGATTTATGTAGGCCACTGCTGTCGTGTTGTCTGACATCACTCTGACCGCCAATCCTTCCAGGGTCACTTGAAAGGCCATAAGCGCCTGAAACACCGCTTTCAACTCCAGGCGGTTGTTGGACCACTCCGACTCCTCGGGTGTCCATAGACCCTGGGCATGCTTCCCCTTGCAATGTGCGCCCCAGCCCTTCAGGCTGGCATCTGTCACTACTAGACACCAATCGGGGAGCGCCAGCGGCATTCCTCGCCGCAGCATGCTGTCTGAGAGCCACCACTCCATGCTGAGTCGGGCTGCAGGGAGCCAAGAAAATCTGCATTGATAATCCTGAGAAACTGGAGACCATCTTTGAAGTAGGGAATACTGTAGAGGTCTCAGGTGCGCTCTCGCACAGGGCACCACTTCCAATGTGGCTGTCATCGATCCCAGCAGCTGGACAATGTCCCAAGCTCGCGGGCGGGGCATCCTCAGGAGCAGTAGGACCTGATTCTGAAGCTTGCACCGCGAGTCTATGTCGAACCTGGCCCCCAAATATTCTAGAGATTGCAAGGGGGTCAGGTGACCTTTGGCCATATTGACGACCCAGCCTAGAGATTGAAGTACTGAGACCACTCTGGCTGTAGCTTGATAGCTCTCTGTTACAGAGTCTGCTCTGATGAGCCAGTCGTCTAGGTACGGGTGAACCCTGATACCTTCTCGCCTGAGCAAAGCAGCTACTACCACCATTACCTTCGAAAAGGTTTGGGGAGCTGTGGCGAGGCCAAAAGGCAAGGCCCGGAACTGGAAATGTTTTCCCAACACCGCAAACCTCAGAAACTTCTGGTGCGGGGGCCAAATTGGTATGTGCAAGTAAGCTTCTTTCAGGTCTAGAGACGTGAGAAACTCTCCTGGCTGTACCGCAGCAATGACGGAGCACAGGGTTTCCATGTGGAAATGCCGCACTCTCAGGGACTTGTTTAATTCTTTTAAGTCCAGAATAGGGCGAAAAGACCCACCTTTTCGCGGCACCACAAAGTAGATGGAGTATCGGCTGTAGCCCTGTTCGGTGGGAGGTACCGGGGACACGGCCCCTAACTGAATCAGACCTTGCAAAGTCTCCTCTACTGCCGCCCATTTGGCGGCAGAACCGCATCGGGACTCCACAAACACGTCTCTTACTGGGGCGTTGAATTCTATTCTGTAGCCATCTCTGATCAGGTCCAGAACCCACTGATCTGAGGAAATATTGGCCCACTCCTCGGCAAAGAGGGAAAGACGTCCTCCGATGACAGGAAGCGAGGAGGGGGCCGGCGCACCATCATTGAGAGGGTCGCCCCTGAACTCCAGGCCTAGAGCCGGTGGCTGCGGAACGCTTGTCCGAGCGAAAGGAGTTCCTCTGCTGAAAAACGGGCACGAGAAGTGAACCCAGCAGAACGCCCCGGGCGGTACCTTCTAGCTTCACGGAAGCGAGGTCTATAAGAGGAGTGGACCGCCTGGCCCTTGGAGGAAGGCCTCGGCCTATCTTCAGGCAAGCGCTGGGGTTTAGGCTCTCCAGGCCTTTAACAATTTTTTTTTTCCCCAACTCCTCACCAAATAGGAGAAGGCCTTGAAAGGGCAACTTCACCAACCTTTGCTTAGAGGCCATGTCCGCTGCCCAATGTCGTAGCCAAATAAGACGGCGAGCTGCCACTGCTACTGCCATTTGTTTAGCCGAAGCTCTGACAATATCATAAAGGGCATCAGCCAAAAAGGACAAGGCCGACTCCAGCCGCGGAGCCACATCCGAGAAGGGCTCCGCTCCATCTCCGGGCTGTTCCACTGCCTGTTGCAACCACGCCAGGCAGGCTCTAGCAGCATAACAACTGCATGCAGACACCCGAACAGTAAGACCTGCAATTTCAAAGGACTGTTTAAGTGCTGCTTCCAGCCTACGGTCTTGTATATCCTTCAGGGCAACTCCTCCTTCCACAGGGAGGGTAGTTCTCTTTGTCACCGCAGTGACTAGGGCATCTACTTTAAGCATTGCAAAGCGAGCCAAATGCTCCTCACGCAGAGGGTATAATTGCCCCATAGCCCTGGAAACTTTCAAAGGTCCCTCGGGGTCAGCCCACTGAGCGGAAATAAGCTCTTGGATGGAGTCATGCAAAGGAAAGGCTCGAGCAGGCTTTTTGGTACTAGCCATCCTAGGATTCACAGAGGAGGCCGTGCCACTGTCAGGCTCTTCAATAGAAAGGACCTGTAGGGCATCTGAAATAAGCGCTGGCAGATCATCACGGTGGAAAATCCTCACTGCGGAGGGATCATCCAGATCCTGTAGTAATTCTGCACCTGACTCTGGCTCCTCAGACCACGAAGGCCTGCCAGAACTCTCCGAATCCTCACAGCCCGACCACGGGGGGGAGGGGGGGGGTGGAAGGAGGTGCACCACAATCTGAAGGGGAATTAGCCTTTCTACACTTTTCTTTATGCCAATTATCAGGGAAAATAGCCTCAGCGGGCAGTCCCAGGCCAGAATCCACTGGGGGGGACAATAGAAGGGGCCTCAGACGACCCTTGAGGGAGACCTCTTTTCAGCATGTATGCTTTATGCAATAATAACACAAAATCAGGGGAGAAAAACTCGCCATGGGCACCCAGATCCCGTCCAGGGCTAGCCACTCCCTGAATAGCCTCAATTCGAGGTCCCCCCCCCCCCCCCCGGGCTCAGGGCTCTCCGTCTCTACGGAGGCTGCGCTATGCGGAGAATTCAAAATGGCGTCCGCTGCCAGCTCTGAGCGGGAAGAATCATCGCTCGCCATGCTCGGGCCAGCTCTTACACCTGTACAGCACAATTTACAGAGCCCCGCTGCTGATTTGCGCTTGCCACACCGGGAACAGCGCTTTACATTCTCTGCAGCCATCGCCGAAAACGGCGGGAAAATTCAAAATGGTGGTTTCGCGCAAAAACGCCCCGATCACGGGCCCACCCCAGAGGAGTTAGAAAACACTCTTACCTCACCGGACCGAGTATCACAGCTCCGGTCCCATAGAAGAATCAAAGGAAAATCTCTGTTCCATTTTTTTTTTTTTTAAACGCTGTGAGGAAAGCAGAGGTAATAAGAACTCCGGAGGCTCAGATGAGTGGGAAAGGCAGGGAAAGGCGAACCAATGTGCCTGCATCCACTGAGTGGGAAAGGACAGGGAAAAGCAAGCTAATATGCAGGGGCATAGCTACGGGTGGGCCTGGGTGGGCCCAGGCCCACCCAGTCTCAGTGATCACCAATCAGGTGCCAGCTGCCCTGCACATCACATCGCTGCTGCTCCAATCACTTAGCTCAGTCAGCTATGTGTAGAAAGTAGCGAAACAAATCTTGTGAGCTGAGCCCTGCAGTTCTGGTGTTATTTTTTTTAATTTACCAGTGCTACAACAGACCATCAGCAAGCAAAGTAGCAACCCTCCTGCTGTACTGCCATGTTTGCTACTTTACTCTGTTCTGGACTCTGGAGTCGGGCATCGGGGTCTTTGTTAGTTCGTTCCATGTTGTGCTCTTAAGGTGCTTACCTCCGTCGGCTCAGCTGTTCTGCTTCCATTCCACATGGCTGCTGCAATAGTAAGCAGTTCTTTTTAGTGTTCACTGACTCACTGATGTTTGTTTGCCCCTGCTGTGCGATCATGGATCCTGCACAGCTCAGGTCTCAGTCAGCCCCCAGGACCCAAACCTGTGGCAAAGTCAGGAAGTCCCGGAGACCAGTGCTGCTTTGAACTTAGCAGCTGGGGAAATCTGGGCACTCATTATCCTCCAGCCCCAGGTACCAGGAGTGAGTCAGTAGTCTACTCCCCCACTTCTCCCCGACACTGCACCACCTGCACACACTGATCGGGGCTGTAGTGTTCTCTGAAATCTACAGGAAACTTTCTCTGCATTGGCCTCAGGTAATAAAAAAGAAAGAAAGAAAAGAAAAACAGTTTTATATTTAATGGTGATGGGCTTCTGGGTGCGTGTGGTCTTCACAATGTTCAGTTTAAAGAAAAGCTGTATATTTCCTGTTGGTGGTCTTCTGGGTGGGGTGAGATCTGCAGTGGCTAGGTTAAACAAACAAAACAAAACAAAACAAAAAAAAAAAAAAATATATATATATATATTTTATGTTGGGCTTCTGGGTGGGGGTGGGTGATTGGGAAGGGAAGAGGGGATGTTAGACTATGGGGGAAGAGAGAGGGAAGGGCAGGACTGTTTCCAGACTATGAGGAGTAGGTAGAGGAGGGCTGATGCTGAGCTATGGGGGGATGGGGAAGGGGGGAGGGAAGGACAGGACTGATGTCGAGATACAAGGAAGGATGGGAAAAGGGGTAGGCAAGGGCAGGGCTGATGCTGGGGTATGAAGGGTAGGGAAGGGCAGGGTTGCAGAGATGCCAAGTTATCCAGTTCCAGGCTGGAGATTTTGGGGCAGTCCTGGTTTTGAATTTATATCTAGATTGTAAGCTCTTTGAGCAGGGACTGTCTTTTTTTAATATATGGTGTGCAGCGCTGCGTATGCCTTGTAGCACTATAGAAATGATAAGTAGTAGTAGTAGTATATCCCCAAACAGTGTGGGATTTGTAGTGCCCATTGAGTGCTTCGAGTCCCATAATGCAACAGAATGGAGTGGGCAGAAATGCAGGACAGCCCCAAAATTTCCAGCCTGGAACTGGGTAAGTTGGCATCTCGGGGGCTGATGCTGGGCTACGGGACAATTCCTAATTTTTGATCCTTTATTCTGTAATTGGTGAGAGTTGTTCTGTGTTTTGGCATGTGCTTTGTGTGGGGACCTATATCAATCTGACTTGTCTGGCTTTTACAATGGGACATATATTGCTGTTGTGTATATTCACTGCTGCCTTTTTAAAGGTACTGTTATTGATATTTGTGTGTTCAGAATTGATGGTGTTAAGGTTTTCTACATAGGCTTTAAGAAGCTTCATAAGATTTAATGTTACTTCACAAAGAATCTGGCAGGGAATGGATTTTGACAATGTTGCTATTATTGAGGTCCTATCAGAATCTGAATACACTTTTTTACAGTGGAAAACTGTAAGAGGAAACATCTTAGCTGTGGACTATGACAGATCTGCCAAATATTTTTAGGCCAGTGTCCAATTTGCCATTTTTATCTAAAGTTTAAAAAAAGGTGATTTTAACACAGTTTAATCAGGCATTTACGTTTGTTGTAAAGCAAGGTTTGATGAATATGTGCCATTGCTATAATTATTTTGCAGGATACTGTGATGTGTGTTGAGGTGTTTGCCATTATAGTAGACTTATGTCTGGTCAAGTTTAAGTGCTGTTTGTCTAGTAATTGCCTAGAATTGTGGGATAGTGCAGGATAGAAATTTTTAAAATAAATTTTAAAATGGTGGTGTTCCATGAAGTATGTACGCAGTTTATGATGACACAGGACAACAGTTGGGCAGATTATTTACTTATCCTTCATCAAGTGCACTCTAAGGCATTATTTTGTAATATCCCATGAAACACTACTCATACCTGTATACATAATGCCCACCCATATTAGCTCTGGGCCCACCCAAAATGTCAGGTCTGGCTACGCCACTGCTAATATGTCCACATCCACGGGGGCATGGGTAAGGCAGGGAAAGGGCTAACCTATGTGCCTTCAAAGTGAAGCTGCTATAGCCTCTAACACCCCGGCTAACAACTGGCAAGCCAGGAGCCACCCCCAGGCAGATTTTTGATGGAGCTCGAAGAAGCTGCAGCCACCCTGCTTGGGGAGATAGAGAATACTGAAGAGGCAGTGGAGCTGGCTGGCCATGAGGCACTGTGAAAGGTTGAGTGCTCTCTATCTCCCCCTGCTGGTTGATGGACACAACCCATACATAATGGCTTCATCTGCTTGATGACAAGAAAGAGTGTGTTTGATGGAAAGAAGACCAGACAGATGCGGAAAGACAGACACAGAGGATGGGGAATAGACAGTGAAATAGAATGACCAGGCAAACACAGAGGTAAAGATGAAGCAGACATACAAGGAGAGACAGAAAAGAATGGGGCAGAGAGAAAACATGAAGCTAAAAAAGAAGCAAAGTAATATAAAGAGGAGAACTGACCGACCACCGTCTCTCAAGCTGATCTCAAGCACCAACCAATAATCCATACACCTTGATCCCAAAAGACAAGTTGTTGTTTGAGGCTTAGGCATCATAGATACTGGGTGTAAATATGTTCACCTAGCTTTTGTGATATAAGCACATATTTATATTACAAAGCATATAGTATGCCCCTTGCTCAAAACATGCCCCTTTTCTAGCTGCATTCTTCTGTATATCATGCTATCAATGTGCATACTACCCCCTTTATAAAAATAGCACCAAACATATAAACCTTCAGATACATGTGTATAAGCTATTTTTACACACATACTTGGCTCATATCCTTTAAAATAATTGCCCTATTAGAGGGCCGTTTTCAAAGTAATTTCTGTGTATAAAATAAGGTTTTATGCGTAGAAGGGTCACTGAAAACTGCTCCTGCATAATTCCAAAATGTACTAAGAAGGCAATTCTATAAACTGGCGCTTAGAGTTATAAGCCACTTATGTGTGTCAAAGGCATCATTAATTGATAGGTGCCAATGTGCATAAAGCGCTATTCTATAAGATAGCACCTAAGTGCTGTAGCCCTTAACTGCAAGGGGGCATACATATGAATGAGATATGGGCGGGCCAAGTGTGTCTCCAAGTTAGGCGTGTGGTTTATAGATTATTTAGGCCTGTCATAAGTGTGTGTTCCTAAACATATGCGCACCAATGCCAACTTATTCTAGTATTCTATAACAGAATCTTGGACCTAAGATGCCATTACAGAATTGGCGTAAGCACACAGCATTGGGGCACCTAAACCAAAGTATCAATTTACAGAACTGCCACCATAAGGTTTACCTACAAACTAGGAAGGTGTGATTAGGGCAGAGAATAAGCTTACGTGGATTTCCAAAGTATGTTTGGATAGTGCTGGGCAGACTTATACGGTCTGTGCTCTGAAGAGCACAGGTACAAATCAAAGTAGGGTATACACAAAAAGTAGCACATATGAGTTATCTTGTTGGGCAGACTGGATGGACCATGCAGGTCTTTTTCTGCCGTCATCTACTATGTTACTATGTGCATAAGTTTACACATGAAAAGTACCTGCACAAACAGCGGAGGCAGATTTGTTTGCATACTTTCCCCAACTCAGTTTTGAAAATGAAAAATTTGCCTTTGAATATGGACATAAAGTCTAGAGTAAAAAGTACTCACAGACTTTATAGATGTAAGCTTTTGAAAATTGTCTTCTTAAGACCTAGTTTCATTGGATACTGGTGCAAAAAGGAATCTGAATGAGAAAAAGTAAGTAGGTTCAAGATGTTCTGTGCTGTGGCTAGAGACTAAAATATTTCTTACTAACCAGGTTACATGGAAGGCTTGCCTGCATCCGTGGCGGTTACAAGTCATACAAGCTCCTGATGCTGCTTTGCTCTCCCTGCCCTGCTCTTCACAGATATAGCAGGTCTGTTAAAGGGAAAACAAGCAGTTGAGTATCTTAAGTAACTCAATGTTGACTGTCCATATACACTACAATTTATAAAGAAATATCTCATACCTACAAAGTCATACACAAGTGCCAGCTTGACACACTTGATACAGAGGAACAGTGTGCAGTTGAGTTTCTGGTCAGCTTGAAGGGATCAGCATGCTTACCTTACTGAAACGATCATGAGGTACATACTGCAACACTATTGGTTCCATGGTTAAAACATTTGCAAATTGCACCTCAGGGATATAGAGCGCACAGACAACATGGGCCCAGCCTACAGGAAGAATGTAAAGAAAGAAAAGGAGATCTGTCAGTTTCTCTTTATCTGTTACGATTAATAGATGACAACAGACAAACAGCAAAATGTCCCATCTAGTTTTAGTTAGGGCACCAACTATCTAACTACTACTACTCAGAGAGGCAGTCAGATTTTGAAACAGGGATTTCTTGAACTGCAGTCAAATGCTCTACCACTGAGCTATACCTGCCAGAAGCAGGTTTGCTACTGCAGTGGCTGGGAATTGAAGCTGAACCTCCTGCATGGTACACAAAATCGTTCACGGAGAAGCTCCGACCTATATGTCAGACCTTATAGACTTACCTATTAGGAATGCAAAAAGGTCATCTCCACTATCCTAACTGTAAAGGGCTCAAATATAAATCCATATACGCGACCAGTTTCTCATACATCAGCACGCAGCTATGGAACGCATTACCGAAGGCCATAAAAACAACGTAAGACTTAACCATCTTCTGAAGGCTACTGAAAATAGATCTTTTCAAGAAGGCATACCATAAACAATAAATAATAACACTATACTTGATCTATACAAAACCGATCTCTTATCACATGTCTGATTAACCTCTTTGATATTAATGATCAAGCAATACCAATTTAACCCAATGTTGAATAGGGTCTCTCTATAGTCGATGACCTAATGTATGTTATAATCCAATTTCTTACTCAGGAACCTACATACAATACCATAATTTATTCTTCTTTACCATGTATGTATGCACATATATGTTATGTTCGATGTATGTTACCATGTATGTTGTAAGGAGGAGGTAGAAGGAAGGCAGAGAAGAGCTGATAGTGACAGTAAGCGGGGAAAGGAGAAAAACCATCAGAGGGGAAAAGGGAGGAGGAGACTGATGAAAAGGGAAGAGAACTACAGAGCCCAGCAACACTTGCAAGGAAGGAGGGAACAAGAGAAACAGTACCACAACTCCCAGCAGGTAGTAGAGTCAGTCTCCAATGACCTATTACTGGCTAAATCCAGAGGTCAATATTCCATCCTCATTCTTCTTGATCTTTCCGCTGCGTTTGACACTGTCGATCACAGCATACTTCTCGATACCCTGTCCTCACTTGGATTCCAGGGCTCTGTCCTTTCCTGGTTCTCTTCCTACCTCTCCCTCCGCACCTTTAGTGTTCACTCTGGTGGATCCTCTTCTACTTCTATCCCTCTGCCTGTCGGCGTACCTCAGGGTTCTGTTCTTGGTCCCCTCCTCTTTTCTATCTACACTTCTTCCCTTGGCTCATTAATCTCATCCCATGGCTTTTCCTACCATCTCTATGCTGATGACTCCCAAATCTACCTTTCTACCCCTGATATCTCACCTTGCATCCAAACCAAAGTTTCAGCGTGCTTGTCTGACATCGCTGTCTGGATGTCTCAACGCCACCTGAAATTAAATATGACCAAAACCGAGCTTCTCATTTTCCCCCCCAAACCCACCTCCCCACTCCCCCCGTTTTCTATTTCTGTTGATGGCTCTCATTCTCCCTGTCTCCTCAGCTCGAAACCTTGGGGTCATCTTTGACTCTTCTCTCTCCTTCTCTGCTCATATCCAGCAGATTGCCAAGACCTGTCGTTTCTTTCTTTACAACATCCGTAAAATCCGCCCCTTTCTTTCCGAGCACTCTACCAAAACCCTCATCCACACCCTTGTCACCTCTCGTTTAGACTACTGCAATCTGCTTCTTGCTGGCCTCCCACTTAGTCACCTCTCCCGTCGCTTTACTCATACTACCCCTCTCCTCAAGACCCTTCACTGGCTCCCTATCCGTTTTCGCATCCTGTTCAAACTTCTTCTACTAACCTATAAATGTATTCACTCTGCTGCTCCCCAGTATCTCTCCACACTCGTCCTTCCCTACACCCCTTCTCGTGCACTCCGCTCCATGGATAAATCCTTCTTATCTGTTCCCTTCTCCACTACTGCCAACTCCAGACTTCGCGCCTTCTGTCTCGCTGCACCCTACGCCTGGAATAAACTTCCTGAGCCCCTACGTCTTGCCCCATCCTTGGCCACCTTTAAATCTAGACTGAAAGCCCACCTCTTTAACATTGCTTTTGACTTGTAACCACTCGCCTCCACCTACCCTCCTCTCTTCCTTCCCGTCCACATTAATTGATTTGATTTGCTTACTTTATTTATTTTTTGTCTATTAGATTGTAAGCTCTTTGAGCAGGGACTGTCTTTCTTCTGTTTGTGCAGCGCTGCGTATGCCTTGTAGCGCTATAGAAATGCTAAATAGTAGTAGTAGTAGTAGTAGTAGTAGTAGGGGTGATTGGGAGATGGAGGATAATCAGGGGGAGGAGCAGCACCTGGGAGAGAGGGTGGGGAAGACTCCATGGAGTGGGAGGAGATTGAACTAGGAGAGGAAAGCGAAAGGAAAGAGGTTGGTAAGGAGCAAATGGAGTTCTTTTGCTCAGGACAAAGGGCGGTGGAAAAGGAAGAGACTGCAGAGAGAGAGAAGCCAGAGATTTGGGGCCACTAAGTGACATTGCCTAGATGCAGTCTGGCTTCATGGAACTGTGGGAATTAATTACCTGAAGGAGGTCAGTCTGAACATTTGTGGGAGGTTGTCAGAGTGTTGGTATCTGGCAAATGAGGGTGGTGAAAATGCCTCTAACTCCTAGGCAGTAGCAGAGAGGAGCGGAGGAATAGACTGAACCACAGGTTTTCCCAAGTCTTTAGCTAATTCTAAGACTGAACTGTTGTTTGTTTGGTGTGTTGGAAAAGTGAAGCAAAGTGCACGGAGACCAACAGCTGTGGTACAGTGAACATACTGTTTTTCCAACTGGTACCACGGTGTAATAAAGTACTCTGCAGGATAAATTTGGTACTGTGAATAATTACTTTTTGCAAGTGAGCAGAAGCAGTTCCTCTTAGGAGGTGGATTAGCCCCAATTGTGTGGGTGAAGACAGACAGCACGGAGAGGTGCTGGTCGAGAGCGGACAGCACGGAGAGGTGCTTGCTGACAATGTATACACCTTAACGCAATACCATCTGTAACTCTGCCCGGTAATGGCAACCGCCACTACGGCAAATGTAAGCCACATTGAGCCTGCAAATTGGTGGGAAAATGTGGGATACAAATAAATAAATAAATAAAAAATCACTTCTCCACCTATTTCTTAATACCAAACACACCAGGAGAAAGCATTGAATATAAAAGGAGGAGTGCCCTCAGACCTTTAACAACACACCCATGTTTTATTCAACTTCAACGACCACGAAAGGGTGAAACACTGCACTTTTTTTTATTGGGTAACTCACTCCATGTAGTACTTTTGGTGCAATAATGTGCCAACATGTGCTAACAAAACCAAATGTGCACTAAATCAAAAATATCACTTCTTAACAATATATCAATAAGCTAGTGTCTCTGAAGAATAAATAAAAGAGTATTTATCTTGTGAGCCCGGCATCGGTAAACACTGAATGATGCTGAAGGCTCCAATACACATGAAGCTCTGAAAATATAGGAAAGATCACATCAAGCTCCCTTGAAGACTGGGAGTGAAGACCAAGGTAGTAACGTGTCAAATATACTACTACTACTTTTCATTTCTGAAGCACTACTAGACATACGCAGTGCTGTATTCAAAACACATATGAGACAGTTCCTTCTTGACAGAGATTACAATCAATAAGCCAGTGAGTTGACCTTTTTTGTACAGATCTCATAATAAGATAAAACCCGGTGACTGGAATGATAGCTTCCCAAGTTGATACTATATATGTTCACAAAAATGATTGCCCCTTTTTCCTATTTAAAGTACTGCTTAAAATACTTTGGGATCTATTATGGATAGATAGTTCTCTGAGAAAATGGATATGGCTGCATGCTCAGTAATCACGTCTCCAGAATTGCAATATTGTGAGAATAAAGGTTGCTGTTTATACCAGAGCAAACTTCACACCTGATGTGTTGTAACATCTACAATATATAGCAGTCCTTATTGCTTACTGCTGAACTCTATAATTGGTTGTGAATCAACAACTGCTGCAATCAAGAAACCATTTTACTGTATGCAAATGCACTAAACTCTTAGCAGTAGAATGTGCTTTTAC
Source organism: Microcaecilia unicolor (assembly GCF_901765095.1). Classification (NCBI taxonomy): domain Eukaryota; kingdom Metazoa; phylum Chordata; class Amphibia; order Gymnophiona; family Siphonopidae; genus Microcaecilia; species Microcaecilia unicolor. Next base: position 67,425,787 of record NC_044042.1, on the reverse strand, counting down.
CTCCATTGTCTGTTCTCTTAAGGGCACCGTCTTTGTGTGGACACAGCTCACACCTCTGAAAGACAGACAGAAGCAATATGTTACTGTAGAGCCATGCAATAGTTAAGGTGTCATATTTGCAGCATAGAAGTCAGTAAAAACTCCTACAACTATCCCCAATCTCTTCCTTTATTCATAAGGCATCAGACATAAGAATTGCCATACATGGTCAGACCAAAGGTCCATCTAGCCCAGTATCCTGCTTCTAACAATGGCCAAGCCAGGTCACAGGTATCTGGTTGAATCTCAAAAGGTAGCAAGATTCCATGCTCCCTAGCCTCAGTGATGTGGTATTCTCAAGGTCCACTTTAAAACGGCTTATGGACTTTACCTCCATGAGTTTACGCAAACCTTTTTTTCAAGCTGTTTTTAATGCATCCTCTGGCAACGAGTTCCAGAGCCTAACTATGTGCCAAGTTAAAAAATTATTTTCTCCTATTTGTTTTACTATGCAACTTTATGGTGTGTCCCCCTAGCCTTTGTACTTTTAAAAAAAGTAAACAATTTATTTGCATTTACCTGTTCTAGTCCACTCAGGATTTTGTAGCCTTCTATCATATCCCTCCTCAGGCATCTCTTCTCCAAGCTGAAGAGCCTAACCTCTTTAGCCTTTCCTCATATGAGGGTCATTCCATCTCCTCGATGACTGCCCTTCTCTGCACCTTTTCTAATTCTGCTATACCTTTTTTGAGATGCATTGCCCAGAACTGCACACAATACTAAAGGTGTGGTCATACCATATAGCGATACAGAGGCATTATGATATCCTTTGTTTTTTTCTCTATTTCTTTCCTAAGAAGAAATCAACATATTGTTCATGATGGTATCTATATCTTTCTCCTGGGTGATGATGACTCTAAATGTTGTATCTAGCATCATATAGCTATAATGTGGGTTATTCTTCCCAATGTGCATGTGGAGTGGAGGAGAGGCCTAATGGTTAGTGTAGTGAGCTGAGAACCTGGGAAACTGGGTTCAGTTCCCACTGCAGTTTCTTGTGACTCTGGGCAAGTCACTTAGGGGTCCTTTTACAAAGGTGTGCTAACAGATATAGCACACGCTAATAATGATTAGCATGCACTAAATCCATTAGCAAACCTTAGTAAAAGGTGCTAGATAGATAGATGCGCTAGGAATGCATCGATCAGTTTCATGGATGGAGCATTCTCTGGGGTGTAGAGCTGCTTATAAAATGTTAAGGAAGCTCGTTGAATATCTGCTTCCCTTGTGCAATATTCCCCTTGTTCATTTAGAATCTTATAATTATGAGTGACCTGTTGCATATGGACCAGTGTCTTACTCGCCTTGTTATTGAATTCAAAATACTCTTGCTTAGTATATTTAAGATGTTCTTTAATAGTGTGGAGTTCCAAGTTATATAATCCTAATCTAGCCTTATATAGAGCGGCCTGATGTTTTGGAGAGCCTTGCCCTTGCTTACTGAGGATTTCTAAAGAAAGGATTGCATCCTGAAGAGCTTCCTCCTTTTGGCGAGTATCTTTAGAGAGGCTTGCAATGAGATTAAATGTCCCCTCATCACTATTTTCAGGCACTTTGAGATGATCAAGGTGGTTATATCTGTAGTATCATTAAAATGCAAATAGTCTAATAAATTCTTCTCCAAATGCTGCAAGTTCACCGGGTCATCAAGAAGGGCATCATTTAACCACCACAGGATAGAAGTATGCCTGCTACTGTGCAAGACCAGATGAACTGTGATAGGAGCATGATCAGATCAGATCAGGTTTTGGGGTGTATATCAACTGCATGGACATACTTATGGAGCAAAAGAATCTCCTAGCCATATATCCAATCTGGAGTAGGTATCATGTGTAGGAGAATAAAGGGTATAATCTCTCTCTTCACCAAGTACCTCAAGCCAGATATCATGCAGTCCCCATTGTGTGAGGAAGGTGCACAAACGAGTGATATTGAAATCTCTTCCTATCAAAAGCATACCCTCAAGATAAACGAGTAAAGAAGGATACCTGATTTTGGTTGGGAGAATATAAAGTGAAGAGAGTCAGCACAAGCCCTCGACCATCACCACTAAAGGAATGTACCACCCCTCTTTATCTAGGATCCACTTGTGAACAATCCAGAGGTGGAACTTATTTAACAAAATACTAACACCTGCAGTTTTGGGACGGACTCGGTTGGAGGCTATGTACCATAGCATATTTTGCTGTATAATAAATCTTGAATAAAGAGCACATCTGCCCCCAAGCATGTTGCTTCTTTAAAAAGCAAATGTCATTTACATGAAATATTCAGTCCCTTAACATTGAGGGACATACATGTTAAGTCAACCATATATCTCTAAGAACTTCCAACAATATGTTTTATTGCCACACCTCTTGAGCAGACATAGAGATACCCTAGAAACAATATCCCATGACCCAATCCAAGCCAAGAACAATACCACCCTCCCAGTCCCCCCCACAACTGAAATCCCTTCCCTCTCACCTCCCATAGAAACCTGCCAGTGAAGACAGAGACACATGCCCAGAGAGGCATGATCATGCAGGGGAGGATGAACTGCCATTCAACAGCCCAATTTAATAAGATAGATCTACCACAGGTATGACAAAAGATTCACTCGTATAATCGGAACATAAGCAACCATGAACACAACAAGAAACAGGGTATACAGGCTCATAATCAGAAGGTACAAAGTCCTCTGGATGTCTCACAGCCTCATTAGTAAGAGCAGCAATGTAAATGCTTCTAAAGAGTGCAGAGAAAAACCCAGGTTCCCTGCTCCGATGAGAGATTTGAGCCTGACTCCTGATAGGTTAAGCTACCCTTGCCTCGAACAATCCACTGTCACTTGGGATGCGTTGAACGGGATTTTGGGTTGCCCATTTGCTGAGATTTTTCTGATGATGTTATAGGAGCTTAGAGGTCCAGATCTGGGAAAAGGAGTCTCGCCTCTGTCATAGTTTTCAAGACATGCAACTTCCCTTCCACATAAAAGGCTAATGCGAATGGATGTTGTCAGAGGTACTTGAAATCCTTTTCACACAGATATTTAGTCAAAAGGTCTCAGATCACTCTGTCGATGTAGGATCAGTGAAGTAAAGTCCTGGTATACCTCAATCGGTTAAGTATCCCAGGTAATTGGAGCCTTTCAGTGGAACAGAGAACAGCCTCTTTGGTTTTATAATCTGAGGAGCTGGCCACAATATTTCAAGGCAAATTCACCCATGGGCGATTAGTGACCCAGTGAACCCTGTCTAGCTTTATATGATCAGGGAGAACAACCTGATTGCCATCAGAAGCATGCTAACAAAATTTTTTGGACCACCAGTTCACAGTCAGTGTAGTCTGCTGTCTCAGGAACCCCCTGAATCTGAATGTTTGAGCGACGACTGTGATTTTCTAAATCCTCAACTTTGTCCAGGAGGAGAAAATGGTCCATTTGATGATTAGAAAAAGAGGTTTCCAGTGCTGAAATGGCTTCTTTGTGTTCCTCCAGGGTGGAGGACATAAGTCAGAGTCCTCCACCCTCCAGCCTAACTCAATCATCTCCCCCCTGGAGGTCTGCAGCCAATGTTGAGAGCTCTGCAATGTACTGCTTTAATGTCTGTTTTAATCTCATGGAGAAGCTCCCGAAATTCATACAATTCTGCTATAGCAGCTGATGTAGCTAGCTACTCCTGCTCAGCATTCTGCTGCTGTGTAGATGTGGGCTCTCCATCTGCCAACATCATCTTTGCTGCCATCAAAAGAGGAAAATGCGGCTGTGGCTTGTAAGCAAATTCCTTAGGAGTAGGTCTCTGGGACTGCAACATTTTTTCTCCAAAAGTGCAGTTTTAATAGCTGTCTCAAGCTATGCAAGTGATACCGCCAAAATCTGCCCAATGCCAGTAATAGCCCGGTATTTTACTACAGGGCACACAGAGCTCAGAGGTCCATCTGGGCTGGTGACATCATCTGCCCCCCAGAATTTGTTTTCATATATATATATATATATATATATATATATATATAGTGAGGCCTGTGAACTGCCCCACCCCCCAGAACTGAAGTATGCATTCATCCTTAATATCGTGAAAGGCCCTCTGCAGTGCACACAGCTGACATGCACCAAAAGAGCTCACATAAAGAGCATATCATGCTCCTTAGTGCGTTCCTTCATGCACAATTTTGTGCACAATTTATAGTACAGGTTATACTGGATGTCTGTATATTTTGGAGTACGGAGATTAGGAAAGCTGGCAAATTGGGCAACGCTATAATAATGGGTGATTTCAATTACCCTGATATTGGCTGGATAAATGTTACATCAGGGAGTGCCAGGGAGATAACATTTCTAGATGTAATAAATGGATCTGATCCTTGGTGGTGTGCAGGGCATAATGTGAGAGGTGGCGGTGTTGGGTCCCCTGGGAAACAGTGATCATAACATGATCCAGTTTGAGCTATCTGGGATAAACCCACAAAGGAAATCTACTGTAGCTGCATTTAATTTTCGAAAGGACGACTATAATAAAATGAGGAAAATGGTTATAAAGAAACTAAAAGGATTGGTTGCAAAGGTTAGGACACTAAATCAGGCGTGGACGTTATTCAAAAATACCATCTTGGAAGCCCAGTCCAGATGCATTCCACGTATTTGCAAAAGTGGAAAGAAGAGAAAACATCAGCCAGCATGGTTAAAAGGTGAAGTAAGAGAGGCCATTACAGCCAAAAGATTGTTCTTCAAATAATGGAAAAAGGACACAAATGAAGAAAATAACAAGCAACATAAACACTGGCAATTCAGATGCAAAGAATTAATAAAGAAGGCTAAGACTGGTAGTGCTATAGAAATGATTTATAGTAGTAGTAGTAGTAGTAAAAGAGAATATGAAGAGAAACTTGCCGCAGAGGCTAAAACTCACAGTAACAACTTTTTCAGGTACATCAGAAGCAGAAAGCCTGCGAGGGAATCTGTGGGATCGTTAGATCATGAAGGAGCAAAAGGGGCACTCAGGGCAGAGAAACTGAATGAATTCTGTGCTTCTGTCCTTACAGAAGAAGATGTAAGAGATCTGCCTGTAACAGAAATGGTTTTCAAGGGTGATGATGATGCAGAAGAACTGAAAGAAATCTCGGTGAACCTGGAAGATGTACTGAGCCAAATTGACAAACTAGTAGTAAATCACCTGGACCGGATGGCATACATCCAAGGATACTCAAAGAACTAAAGCATGAAATTGCTGATCTGCTGTTAGTAATATGTAACCTATCATTAAAATTGTCCATAGTACCTGAAGATTTGAAGGTGGCCAATACGACACCAATTTTTAAGAAGGGTTCTAGGGGTGATTCAGGAAATTTTACACCAGTAAGCCCGACATCAGTGCCGGGCAAAATAGTGGAAACTATTATAAAGAATAAAATTACAGAACACATAGACAAACATGGTTTAATGGGACAGAGTCAGCATGAGTTCAGCCAAGGGAAGTCTTGCCTCACCAATTTGCTTCATTTCTTTGAAGGCGTGAATAAACATGTGGATAAAGGTGAGCCGGTTGATGTAGTGTATCTAGATTTTTAGAAAGCTTTTGATAAAGTTCCTCATGAGAGACTTCTGGGAAAATTAAAGAGTCATGGGATAGGAGGTAAGGTTCTGGTGTGGATTAGGAATTGGTTGTTGGACAGAAAACAGAGGGTATGGTTAAATGGTCATTTCTCTCAATGGAGGAGGGTCAACAGTGGAATGCCACAGGGATCTGTACTGGGACCAGTGCTATTTAACATATTGATTAATGATATGGAAATCAAATGATGAGTGAGGTAATCAAATCTGTAGATGATACAAAACTATTCAAGGTTGTTAAAACACATGCAGACTGAGAAATATTGCAGGAAGACCTTAGGAAATTGGAAGACTGGGCATCCAAATGGCAGATGAAATTTATTGTGGCCAAATGCAAGGTGATGCACATTGGAAAGGATAATCCGAATCATAGTTACAGTGGGGGAAATAAGTATTTGATCCCTTGCTGATTTTGTAAGTTTGCCCACTGACAAAGACATGAGCAGCCCATAATTGAAGGGTAGGTTATTGGTAACAGTGAGAGATAGCACATCACAAATTAAATCCGGAAAATCACATTGTGGAAAGTATATGAATTTATTTGCATTCTGCAGAGGGAAATAAGTATTTGATCCCTCTGGCAAACAAGACCTAATACTTGGTGGCAAAACCCTTGTTGGCAAGCACAGCGGTCAGACGTCTTCTGTAGTTGATGATGAGGTTTGCACACATGTCAGGAGGAATTTTGGTCCACTCCTCTTTGCAGATCATCTCTAAATCATTAAGAGTTCTGGGCTGTCGCTTGGCAACTCGCAGCTTCAGCTCCCTCCATAAGTTTTCAATGGGATTAAGGTCTGGTGACTGGCTAGGCCACTCCATGACCCTAATGTGCTTCTTCCTGAGCCACTCCTTTGTTGCCTTGGCTGTATGTTTTGGGTCATTGTCGTGCTGGAAGACCCAGCCACGACCCATTTTTAAGGCCCTGGCGGAGGGAAGGAGGTTGTCACTCAGAATTGTACGGTACATGGCCCCATCCATTCTCCCATTGATGCGGTGAAGTAGTCCTGTGCCCTTAGCAGAGAAACACCCCCAAAACATAACATTTCCACCTCCATGCTTGACAGTGGGGACGGTGTTCTTTGGGTCATAGGCAGCATTTCTCTTCCTCCAAACACGGCGAGTTGAGTTCATGCCAAAGAGCTCAATTTTTGTCTCATCTGACCACAGCACCTTCTCCCAATCACTCTCGGCATCATCCAGGTGTTCACTGGCAAACTTCAGACGGGCCGTCACATGTGCCTTCCGGAGCAGGGGGACCTTGCGGGCACTGCAGGATTGCAATCCGTTATGTCGTAATGTGTTACCAATGGTTTTCGTGGTGACAGTGGTCCCAGCTGCCTTGAGATCATTGACAAGTTCCCCCCTTGTAGTTGTAGGCTGATTTCTAACCTTCCTCATGATCAAGGATACCCCACGAGGTGAGATTTTGCGTGGAGCCCCAGATCTTTGTCGATTGACAGTCATTTTGTACTTCTTCAATTTTCTTACTATGGCACCAACAGTTGTTTCCTTCTCGCCCAGCGTCTTACTGATGGTTTTGTAGCCCATTCCAGCCTTGTGCAGGTGTATGATCTTGTCCCTGACATCCTTAGACAGCTCCTTGCTCTTGGCCATTTTGTAGAGGTTAGAGTCTGACTGATTCACTGAGTCTGTGGACAGGTGTCTTTCATACAGGTGACCATTGCCGACAGCTGTCTGTCATGCAGGTAACGAGTTGATTTGGAGCATCTACCTGGTCTGTAGGGGCCAGATCTCTTACTGGTTGGTGGGGGATCAAATACTTATTTCCCTCTGCAGAATGCAAATAAATTCATATACTTTCCACAATGTGATTTTCCGGATTTAATTTGTGATGTGCTATCTCTCACTGTTACCAATAACCTACCCTTCAATTATGGGCTGCTCATGTCTTTGTCAGTGGGCAAACTTACAAAATCAGCAAGGGATCAAATACTTATTTCCCCCACTGTACTTGACATTTGGGCTGGCTTTAGAGATGGCCGGCATTGGTTTTCAGCGATAATGGAAACTAATGGCAGCCATCTCAAACCCGGCCAAATCCAAGCCATTTGGTCGTGGGAGGAGCCAGCATTTGTAGTGCACTGGTCCCCCTGACATGCCAGGACACCAACCGGGCACCCTAGGGGGCACTTCAGTGGACATTTCGTCTGCAGCGCATCCAAATAACAAGGTGGCATGTTGGGGGTGTTTCAAAGGTGGGATTAGGGCATGCCTAACACCTGGATGTTTTACAGCCATAATGGAAGAAAACCAAAATGTCTAGGTCAAAAACTTCAACATTTTGGTCTAGACCTGTTTTTCTAAAGAATAAGACACAAAAAGGTGCCCTAAATGACCAGATGATCACTGGAGGAATTCAGGGATGACCCCCCCCCCCCTTAATCCCCCAGTGGTCACTGACCCCCTCCCACCCTCAAAAAATAGTACTCACCAGACTCAATGACAGCCTCAGATGTTATAGCCATGTCCAATAGAGAAGCATGCAGGTCCCTGAAGTAGTCTATTGGAGGGTGCAGTGTACTATAGACAGATGGGCCCAGGCCCATACATCTTCCTACATGTTACATTTGTGGTGGAAACTGTGAGCAATCCAAAACTCACCAGAAACACAGTGTACCCACATACAGGTGCCCCCTTCACCCTATTACACGGCTCAGTCAAGAATTCGCCCCCCCCCATAGTACTGAAACCGTCCTAGTCACTCTCCTGGCCAAATTCATGCAAGAAATAGCCACTGGTAAAAGTATGCTTCTCCTCTAATTCGACATGGTCAACAACAATATACTACTAAGACTACTTGGCCACTTCAGGATTGATGGAAATATACTTAACTGGATAAAGGGTTTTCTAACCACTAGAAATTACCAAGTAAAATCAAACTCAAACATATCACCACCATGGAAAGCTACCTGTGGAGTACCTCAAGGATCACCATTATCACCAATACTCTTCAACATGATGATGATCCCTATCCATCCGAGGCCTCAACCCTTTCATCTATGCAGATGATGTCACAATCTACATTCCCTTCAGTCATGACCTAACAGAAATAACCAGTGAAATCAATGATGGCCTGAGCATCATGGACTCCTGGGCAAACTCATTCCAATTGAAACTGAACACTGAAAAAACACACTGCCTCTCATCTCAACATAACAAACCCACATCCATAAACACCCCAGAACACACCCTCCCTACCTCAGACAGCCTAAAAATACTTGGCGTCATAATCGACCGTAACCTTACCCTTGAGAGCCAAGTAAACTCCGTAATAAAGAAAATGTTTTACTCAATGTGGAAGCTCAAACGAATAAAACCTTTCTTCCCAAGGGAAATTTTTCAAAACCTAATACAATCAATGGTCCTAAGCCATACAGATTACTGCAACGGATTCTATGCAGGATGTAAAGAACAACTCGCAAAAAAACTCCAGACCGCCCAAAACACAGCAGCCAGGCTGATATTTGGTAAAAGACGCTTCGAAAGCGCTAAACCCCTCCGAGAAAAGCTACACTGGCTCCCAATCAAAGAACGGATCATCTTCAAAATCTGCACCTTGGTCCACAAAATTATCTACGGCGTAGTCCCAGGATACATGACAGACCTCATAGATCTACCAACCAGAAACAGATTCGCATCATCACGATCATACCTAAACCTACATTACCCAAATTGCAAAGGACTGAAATACAAAACAACTTATGCATCCAGCTTCTTCTACCTCAGCGCACAACTATGGAATGGACTCCCTAAAGCTGTGAAAATAATCCAGGACCATCTGAACTTCAGGAAATCATTAAAAACCACCCTCTTCAAAAAGGCCTACCTCACCGATCCAACGTAAATCCCCACACCCAGCAACACAACACAACTATGATCGTACTGGACAAGATACAATCTTCATCCCTCCCATCCTCATGGTGCCTGATACACACCTACCTCATTTCAACCGCAATATAACCTGTATTTGTTATCAACCGACTGGCGAATGACTGTACTGTACAATGTAAGCCACATTGAGCCTGCAAATAGGTGGGAAAATGTGGGGTACAAATGTAACAAATAAATAAATAAGAGCTATTGTAGTGGTGTACAGTTGGGGGTAGTGGGTTTTGAGTAGGTTTTGGCGGGCTCAGCAGACAAGATAAGGGAGCAATGGTGAGATGTGTACCTGGGAGTATTTATATGAAGTCCACAGCAGCACCCCCCTAGGATGCTCCATTGCTCTCCTGGGATGTCTGAGGGACCAGCCTGCTCAAAATGCCAGCCCCTTCTACATCCCAATGGCTTGATTTTGTGCGTTTTTTGTTTTTTTTTCAAAAATGGCCTAAAAAGATAAACACACAAAGCACAAAAACTTGTTCGAAATGGTACTTTCAAAAAAAAAAAATAATAAATAAAAGATAGATGTTTTTCTTTTTTCGAAAATGGGTATATTTCCTATTCGGATTTGGTATGTTTAGCACAAAATGTCCAAAGTCCGACTTAGACACACTATCAAAAATGCCAAATGTCCAAAGTCCGACTTAGACACACTATCGAAAATGCCTCGCCACATCTGATGTCTATAGATTCAATCATCTTAGAAGATTTTAGTATTCACTGAGATGATAGTTTGGCTCCTCATATTGCTGACACCTTGGTTCTTGCCCAAGGGCTCAGACTTTCCCAAATAATTTTAAGCCCCACACAAGATAAGGGCCACATTGTAAATGCACTATTAATCTCTCAATCTAGGGTTCCAAATTTGACTGTTTTTTCCTCCCCAAGCACTCCCTTGGTCTGATCTTTCGCTCCTAATATTTTAGCTGACTATTCTGGATAGTTTTCCATTAAAACAGGATTATTCTACATCCTATAGGGACTTATCCCACTGACTCAAGACAAATTTTGCTAAAGCATTCCATTTAGATGTCTTCCTTCCAGGAAGCTTCACTTGTAGATAAATGTCAGCTCTGGACTACTGCTTTACTGACTGCTTACGATACCTTAGCCCCTATGCAGCTAATCACGAACCATAGGAAACATAAACATGATCACTGGTTTAATCATTCTCTTTCGCTTTTAAAACAATCGAGACATAAAGAATGTCACTGGTAGAAAAGACATTCCTCTACTGCGCTGCAGGCCTGTAAATCATCAGCCCATTTTTACAATCAATCAATCCAATTAGCAAAGAAGTATTTTTCACAATGTATATTGAGAGCACCACACACAGCTGCATTATCCTATATAATAATTCTCACCTCCAACGTTCTATGCTTGGGACCGTGGCTCCCTGGCTGCAAGTGGTCTGCGCGTGTTTCCCTACTCCTCCTACTGCCTCGGAATCAGCTGTCACCCCCCCCCCCCCGCGCTATGGCCCCCTCGAAACCCACCCCCTCCCGCGAACCTGTCGATCCCCCCCCCCGGAACACCGAAAACTGCCGCCGCCGTTGTTGTGCTACCTTCCCTTCCCGTAGGTTCTTCAACCATCTTCTTAGAAAGTTTAACTCCGTGCGTCTGATGTCAGACACATGGAGTTAAACTTTCTAAGAAGATGATTGAAGAACCTACGGGAAGGGAAGGTAGCAAAACAACGGCGGCGGCAGTTTTTGGCGTTCCGGGGGGGGGGGGGAATTGCCTGCCTAAGGCCCATTTCCTTGCCTACAGAAACGGGCCTTTTTTACTAGTATAACATATTTCATTCATTGACAAATCCCCCTAGATCTCTGGAGACTCCAGATTTGTCTCCTTTGGAACAAGATCTGGCCACTCATTTTTCTGCTAAGATTATGGCATTGTACATAGCCCTAACTCTCTGCACCCACTGTTCTGTCTGTATCTTCAACTGTTCGGAAACTCTCCTCTGATAGCCCTTTGAATTTATACCATCTGCGTCTACTTTAACCAAAGCTCTCAAGGTTTTGAAATCACCTACAGCACCACAGGATCCTATCCCTTCTGGATGTTTAAAACGTCTTTTCTACTATACTCCTACCTTATATTTCTGCATTGTAATGGAAAGTTTAAGTGACATAGTTCCTGTTGTTTGGAAGAAAACTTTTATTCGTCCCAAATTGAAAAATCCCAAACTGAAAGTCTTTGGAACTACTGATTTTCATCCAATATCCAATCTCTCTTCATATCTAAACTTATGGAATCTACTGTACTTAAGAACATAAGCACTGCTATACTGGGACAGACTGAAGGTCCATCAAGCCTAGTGTCCCGTTTCCAACAGTGGCCAATCCAGATCACAAGTACCTGGCAAGATCCCAGAACAGTAAAACAGATTTTATGCTGTTTATCCTAGAAATAAGCAGTGGATTTCCTCAAGTCCATCTTAATAATGGCTTGAAAGCTGAATTGGAACTTGAGCCAGCAACCTCTGACTCTATGCCTTGATTCTCAGCAGGCAGCTTTAACTATTAGGCTACTTGAGCAACTGGAGAATTTTCTTCCATGAACTGACATGTTACATCCTTATCAGTCCGGATTCAGAAAAGGTCATAGTACTGAAACAGTATTCACAAGGCTTACAAACTTTATTCAGCAACATTTTGTTCAGAATATGTTAGTTGTGTTTATCTCAGTTGATCTGTCAGCAGCCTTCGATACGATTCACCATGACTTACTTTTTATGCACCTCAGAAAATAGGAATTTCTGATATAGTCTGTTTCTTATCTTTCTGGATGCACTAACATAGTGCAATGGAACAATTCTCAATCTTATTCACTACCATATGGAGTGCCCTAGGGTTTATTGTTGGTCCCTATATTATTAAAAAACAAAGAACAATTCCATATACAAAGCTCAGCTTGAAACAAAAACACATGGAACTTAATTCACCTATTTTAAAACTGCAATAGTACTATTACATTCTTTCTCCTTCGATGTTCCAATGCAAAATTTTTTGTTCATAAATGTTTATACTAATGGGAGGAAAAAAGCCTCAGCAGTCACAAGCTTTTGCTGTGGTAAACAAACATTGTCAAATTAGCTCCGCCATTAAGACAGAAGTGCCACAGCAGCTCATTGACTAGGACCAATCATCGACAAAAACCTCCCCAAAACATTTTTTGAAATTTCAGTGCATGGTAACGAATATACAACAGCACAGTATAACGTCACTTAGCTTTAAACGTGCACCATCTCAGACCCAATCCCAGCAGGGACCTGTTTCACCAATGCAGGCTTCTTCAGGGGAAACTGAGGGTCATGAAAGTCTTCCTGCTATTGAGAACTCGGTGTTTGACGGCTATATTATTCAACATCTTTATGGCCTCTTTACTTTGCTGGGACCAATCTTTGGGTTTTACCCTGTATGTATATGCAGATGATATTCAGAAATTACATCCTATTGATAATACTAGTTCACAGGATATTCAAAATATTACCTCTAATTTGGACAGGCTTGCAAATTGACTTAGCACACATAATTTAGTACTGAATCCAGGAAAGTCATGTGGATTACTTTTTGCAAGAACTGGCTCCCTTGAGCTGAAAGATCCACTGTTTATGGCAGGTAGTAGAATTACTTTTGGCCCAACTGTTAAGACCTTATGAGCGATATTTGACCAAAATTTAAAAGTTCACATCCAGATCTCTAATGTAGTTCTGCGGAGATTTTACAAATTGAGATTGATATACTCCATTAGCAACCTCTTTTCTGCTCCCGCCCTTTGTGTCCTAAAACACTCTTTTGTAATCAGTCAACTTGATTATTTTAATGCTCTCTATAATGGTATCAGTGGCGTAGCCACAGGTGGGCCCACCTAACAGCAGCACTCATTTAGTGGTAGCTGGTGGGGATCCCAAGCTCTGCCACTTGAAGACCTCCCCCTGATGGTGCTGAAAACATTGCTCTCCACTTCAGCAGTCTGAGTTTCCTAAGCTGGCACCTGCACATGCTCAGTTTTCGGCGCATGCCTGCTGCAGGCTGCCAAGGTGGAGAGCAGTGTTTTTCCTCCAGCTGAGATATATTTTTAAGTTGCTGGGGGAGGGGGTAGAACACTTGGTGCCCACCCACTTCTTGTCTAGGCCCACCCAAAATCTGCTGTCTAGCTACGCCCCTGAATGGTATGCGAATAATAAAGATCAGACGGTTACAAATAGTTCAAAACATGGCAGTAAAATTGCTTATTCCAAGAAATAAGATTACATTACTCCTTTACTGAAATCTTAGCATTGGCTTCCCACTACTCATAGGATTCATTTCAAAATTCTCTAATTCACAAGGTTCATCATACGGGCATTCCACTTTATCTATCCAGACTGTTGATTCCTTATATGCCTACGCGATTACTCAAATCAAATTCAGAAAATCAATTAGTAGTTTGATCAGCACTGGAAATACATATTTATATGTAGTAGTAGTTAGTTTTTGTTTCAATTTTTTACATGTATCTTTGATGCTTTCGCTTTCTCCTATTCTATTAAATTATGGCATTCCTTTCATACTTCATTTTATATTGAATTGTAAACCACTTAGAAGGTTATCCATATGGACAGTATATCAAATTTTAAATAAACTTAGAAACTTGGATGTTGTGATTACTATTAATATATAGGGCAAATCTACAACCTAGGTACTCACATTAACATGCATGTTACACATACAGATATTTAGAATACTACCATTTTCAAACATATCTGCATACCTAAGAACATAAATGCTAGCATAAGTGCTATTCTGCAAATACCTGCTTCATTTACATAGTGCAAAGGGAAGCCTACAGAGGGGTGGAGCATGGCAGAACATAAGTGGGGCTAGTTATGCACATGCCTGCTGCACTTAGGTGTGCACATACTACATCATCTCTGTGGCTGGCATAAGTGCAAATGCCTAAATGTTAAGTATGTTAATATCCAATTACACTAGTGCTCTATAACAGAACGTAGGCACCTACTTTCTATTATAGAATAGGTCCTACCTTTGGGGTGCTTAAACTGCAAGCACCCACTTATACAATTGCTCCCATATTGTTCAATAACAACAATTTACTGAAAAAAAAAATTTAAGGTGACTGTTGTCCAGCCAGGTTAAGACCAGGGTTGTTAAACGTACAACCCATGAAATGTTTCTTGTACACTGAGGTCCTTCATCTGGCCTACCACCCCATTGTCCTGTTCCAGCCATAGTCTGCACATGCTGCCCAAGAAGGTGCCTTTCTCCAGATTACAGGAAATGATAGAGTCCAACAGGTGCAACTCTTCTATCTTGGCAGAAGGATTGAGTGAGTAAACAAACACCCATGGCTGCAGCACAGAAGGGGGCATGCTTCTTCCACATGTCAGAGCTCAGACTATGCTCCCTGACCTCAGATTTCTAAATAAACAGCACTGCAAAGTGACTAGCACCAAGCCGGAGTGGCCCAGATGAAAAACCGTTTCCACTGCAGTAGGCCTCAAGGAGCAAGGCAACAGATGATGCATGTATCCGTTATGTAATGTCATTAATAAAAATTGTTATACAGTAAAAAGTAGTAAGTTAAGGTGGCACAAAAGGGGATTTATGGAGAATGAGCAAAATAACGAAAATTTTAAAAAACAGTAAAACCAAAGCAATAAAAATGCACAATAATAATAATCATAATAAAAGAAAAACGGTGTGGAGTTTTCCCTGGCTCCTAAAAATATTTGGCAAGTACCTAATGTCCTCATCACCTTTGACTGGAGCTTTAAGGGGGACACTTTTGCTCTGCCATGCTTCAAACAGAATATGACAGTATACCAAGAATCTCGTAAACATAAACTTAAATATAAAATCTGCCCTGCATTGAAATGAGTTTGATGACTATGCTACTGCTGGCATAAAATACCTTCTTGTTGCATCTCCAGACAGCCCTCAGGATTCCAGAGCTGCCAAGTGACCCAATTCCAGAAGGACTTTTTGGCCAATCCTGCTTTTGAATTTACATCTTAAAGCAGTGTGGGATTTGTAGTCTCTGATTCTACCCACTGAAATCAGTGTTGCGGGTCCCATAATGCATCAGGATGAGGTTGTCAGAAAGCTAGAACTGGTCTAAAATCTCCCTCCTGGAATTGGAGGAATTGACAGCTCTGGGACTCACTGGAGTGTAAAAGCTGTTGTCCAGTTTGCAAGTACTTTCACTTGGCTGAACACTAAACTGTTTTGAGCATGATATTCACTTTTACTGTGCTATAATTGGGCTATGAGAAAATACAAATATTGTAGATTCTGTGTGCTATTTCTGGTGTGCACAAGGTGCATCAAGAAAGACAAATATAATTTTAAATCTAGATAAATGCATTTTAAATATGATACAAGAAAAATTCTCAGAGATTCTGTTATGCTTCCTGCTTCCCAACAATTTGTGCTGGTGTGTGTCCTGTTTACACTGAGAAAATGTTGCTTTAGGACCAACAGGTAGATAAGGCTTTAGAGTTGTTTTTCATTTTTTAAAGAATTTACAATTTTGTTCAGGGTTAGGCCTAGGGGGTGGTGAATGGGAAGGCTACCTCCAAGTGTCATGTGGCAAGAGGCAGCAGGCAACTATCTCCCTAAAGTACTGACCAATGCTAGTCGATACTGGATCGGGGGTGGTGGGGGGAGAGATAGTTGTATACAGTTATTCATTGTTTAGAATTTAATATTAGTGTGTAGGTTGGGGGGGTGGTCTTTCAATGGGAATTGGTATGTTTCTTCTTTGGTTTTATCTATTGGTGGGTGTTAATACAAGCAAGGAGACTGTTCAGAGAGACAGGAATACACAGGTAGCTGTGATGCCCTTCCTGGGGATAGGGCACTTTCTCCATCTATTATGTGGAATATCAGATGGGTAGCAACATAGTAGCTCATGGTTTAGTAATAGGGTTGCAGGTTTCAAAATAAGGAGACTAGAAGCCGACTGAATTTCGGTTTCTGCCTGGTATCAGTTTCTGCCAAAAGGCTATGGCCATGGTTTCAGTTTTAGCCGAAACTGACCATGTGCTCTCAAATTTGTGCTTTGTCCTGTTTTGTCTCCTTCCCAACCCCCCCTTCCCCGCCTACTTGTAGATGACCCCAAATTTACAGGCTTAAATTCCTACTAAACTTTTGTATGAAAAACATTTAGAGCACTCTGTTTAACATAAAAACTATTATGCAAGATTATAAATGTATTACCTGAAATTACATTACCCATAGAAAAAAAAAAAGAATGGAAAGAGTAGGCCCCTCCACAAAAAAAATGCCTTACAATCCCTGGTGGTCCAGTGGTGTAGTCAGGGCAGGAGTGATCCCCAGTCACTCCTGTCCATGCTGGCTCTGCTCTCAAAATGGCCGCAATGATCTCAAGTGCCAATCTTACGAGACTGCCATAAGAGATCGCAGCAGCCATTTTGAAAGTAGAGCTGACATGGGCAAGAGCGACTGGGGATCACTGCTGCCCTGAATACACTACCATAGAGTGTAAGGTAGTGGGGGGGGGGGGGGGGGGCTACGCTTTCCATTCTTTTTTTTTTTCTATGTGTAATGTGATTTCAGGTAATACATTTATAATCTTGCATAGTAGTTTTTATGGTAAATAGAGTGCCCCAAATAAATGTTTTTGACATAAAAGTTTAGTAGGAATTTAAGTCTGTAAATTTGGGATGATAAGCTCCTTAGGAATTAGCCTCTCTGTGGAAATACAACATTAGCTATCACTCCAAATGTGGCACAAAGTCAGTCACTGTAAAAGCACTAACTTTTTCTTTCAGTTTTCCTTAGCTGTGTGCAAAGGCTATGTTGTTTGGTGGTAAAATATGGTCTCTCATTTAAAGGCTTGGCTACTATTTGGGCAACTCTAAAGAATTTCCAGGCTATGATGAAAATACAGCATTTTTATCAGGCTTGTGGCGTGCAGAAGCTAGATTCTATGAGAGAAGAACCTGCAGCGATTGTTTTCAAGCAGGGGCGTAGCCAGACAGCCAATTATGGGTGGGCCTCAGTCCAAAATGGATGGGCATGGAATTCAGCTCCTCCTGGCCCCCCCTCAACTGTGCTCTCCCCCTACCCTCAAACACAAAATATTAAATACCTGAGCTGGTAGGGATCCCCAAACTGCACCAGCTGAAGATTTCCTCCTCCTCGGACAGCCAGTGCTCTTCCAAACAGCAGCTAGCAGCACTTGTCTTGAGCTGATGCTGCTGCCAGTAGCCCATACATGCTCAGTGCTTCCACCTGCTGAAAACTGAGCATGTGCAGAGGGGCCAGTGTGTGGTGCCAGCTGCCGTTTGGAAGAGCATTGACTGCCTGACAAGGAGGAAATTCTGGTGGGGTTTGAAGACTCCCACTAGCCACAGCAAGAAAGCCACAATTTTGGGTGGGCCTGAGTACAAACTGGCCACCTGTAGCTATGGCACTGTTTTCAAGCACAAGTACTGATCAGCTTATAGGGTTAGTAGGGAAATTATATTATGACAAAATTGGTCAGTTTATAGGGTTAGTAGGGAAATAATAACAAAATTAAGTTTATATATTAGAAAATAATTTGAGAAATGTATTGCTCTTGATTGTAATTTTTCAGAGCATATAGTCCTCACATTCAGAAACAATGGGCTTTTATATTCTGGATTGTACTGTACATCAAGCTGGTATAAAGTAAACCAGTGGTATAATGTAAACCAGTTTCTGGACTCCTTTACCCTATTTTAGTAAGAATCTTATATTATGCTTGTCCTTAATCAGTTTTATAACTAAATAGAGGGAGGTCACGTGATGCATTGAGAGGAACAGACGTGCATTGGTTCCTCTCCGAGGCAACCCCGAACCTAAGCGCCCGAAAACACCTAGAAATAAATAACGGAGCGCCCAGACCGAGAAGGAACAGCGAGTCTAGTGTATGGACCCCTTCGTTATCAGGGGAAACGCCGAGATGCCTGGAAAAGGGGGGGAAAAAGAAAATGACAAACCGCAAGCAGCAGGCGAATCCAAGATGGCGCGTAGCCCAGGACTGGGACAATCATTGCAACCGCCATTCACCGCCTTGCAGCTTCAGCAAATCACGGAGGCGGTAAAAGGGGCTATGGAACCCCAATTAAAACAATTATCAGACCAAATTGCGGGCCTCGAGGAGCGATTGACGGACACAGTTCGTCGCACAGGCGAATTGGAGAAACGGATGTCCGATAGTGAGGATGGAGCGGCGGAGAGACAGAAGACAATGGAGGAGCTGCAAAAACAAGTTCGCCTGCAGGATTACAAAATCGATGACCTGGAAAACAGGTCAAGGAGATCGAACATCCGCATTGTTTGGATCCCAGAAACAATCACTGACTCGGTTCTGCCTACCATCCTGGAACGATGGCTGAAAACGGAGTTCGCCCTCTCAGACAGCGTGGGCCCACTGTGTTTGGAGAGGGCCCACAGGATGGGCCGCAAACAAGAAGGAATGTTGCGGCCATGTGTGGTCATAGCGAAAATTCATAATTTTATTCATAAAGTGGAGATCATGAGAGGAGCCAGGCAGAAAAGGGAAACGTTACAGTATGAGGGATCCCCGGTAAAGGTCTTTCAGGACTACTCCCCAGCACTTCAGGAAAAGAGGAAGCAGTTTACTCCTTTATGTAAAGAGCTCTTTGAGACTAATAATAGATTCATGCTTATCTATCCTGCACTATTAAAAATACAGCACAAAGGAGCCTGGAAAACATTTGAAACGCCTGAAGCAGCAAAGAAGTTCATGGCAACTATGGAGAGGAACACGAAAGACCAAACCTGAAAACCAGGATGGTTGCAGAGCAGTGAGAGGTTCAAGCTTTCAATGGCATGGTGAGACAATGCTATGTCAGGGCTCAGATTACAACTTAGAAAGGACTTTAAACTCTTAGTTATATTGAAGTTATGAAAAATGTTTAAAATGTTTAAGAGATGTTAAAACTGTTTTCAATAGGGCAAGAACTGAATGGCGCAGCAGAGGAATGGTAGAAGGGAAAGGAGATATTAAATAATATAAACTCGGTTGGAACGGAAGGAACATAAGGGTCAGGTCAAAATTATATATGGAAAGGTCGGGCCGGGGGGAGGGGTTGCCATCATCACACAAGACTTCTTCTTTTCAAATAGGGAAGAGATGGGGATATATGGGAAGTTACAAGGGGAAGCAGAAGAAGGGAGGGAGGGAATGGATGGGAGGGGGGACATACAGAGGGTAGGGGAGAGGGGTTTAGATGACAAAGTATGGTACAAGGTTGATGAAGATGAACAAAATATTTGACAACAGTAAGATCAATTATAGGAAAAGGTGGCCACCGCTAAAGGGGCAGGAGGAAAAAAAGAGAGACTATCGGGCGGGGCTGGGCACCTGATGGTCTGGAATACAAAATTACACAGGATAGGAATAGGCCCATAGGAGATCATGGGTAAGGGAACCCGGATTATCACCTGGAATGTGGGGGGAATTACATCGCCAATAAAAAGGGCAAAAATACTAGCATCATTAAAACGGCACAAAGCTGATATTGCGTGCCTCCAGGAAACACGGTTAACCACAGAAGAGCATAAGAAACTACAAAGGAGTTGGGTGGGGGAAGTACACGCAGCAACACAGGAAGGCAGAAAGGGAGGAGTGGCAATCTTACTTAGAAAAGGGTTACAGGCGAAGTCCGAGCTGATCAGTGCAGACCCCCAAGGTCGGTATGTGCTAATACATTTGTGGTTACAAAATAGGGAAATCTTATTATTAGCGCTATACGCACCAAATACTTATGATAAAGATTTTTTCAAACAAATAATTCAAAAATGTATGCCGCACCAAACCTTAAAATTACTAATAATGGGAGATTTTAATCTGGTAGGAGATCCACAGATGGACTGCTCCTCTCCAAGGGGGGCACACCGTGGGGGTCCCAGATCCAGAGCCCTTTCGGATCTTAAACACCAATTAAATCTTGTGGATGCTTGGAGGGCTCTGCATCCGGGGGAGCGTGATTACACGCATCTCTCAAGGGCACACGGCACATACTCAAGAATAGATTATATATTAGTAGATCAGGGACTATTTCCGTGGGTGCTGGAAGCCAGTATAGGCCCGGAAGAAATTTCCGACCACGCGATGGTTTGGATAGATCTGGAGGCACCACCGTATTACCAAGGGGCGAGGGGATGGAGATTTCCGATGTACTTGTATAAGCAGAAGGAGTTTGTTAAATATCTTCATCAGAAATGGGAGGAATTTGAAACCTTTAATCAGCAACATTCAGAAAACCCGATATTATATTGGTCCACAGCAAAAGCAGTGCTTCGGGGAGAGGTAATTGCTTATGTGAGCGCCCGAAATAAGAAAATTGCTAGAGCTATAGTACAGCTAGAGAAGGAGCTAAGCATAGCCAAAAAGCGCTTGGTCAGGGCCCCTACTAGAAGTAATAAGGAGACACATCATGCAGCACAGGTAGCCCTCAACACACTGTTGCATGAGAGGGCTACAAGAACCTTACACTATCAAAAATATGGAGACAGGGTAGGCCCACTGCTGGCTCGCATAACAAAAGCATGGGGACCCTCTCGAGTTATCACTACCATAAGGGATCAACAAGGAAAAGCTCAGAATAACTCAGAAAAAAATAGCAGAGATATTGAAAATGCATTTTTCTAAGTTATATACGTCCCCAGGCCAGAGAGATCAACAACAACTAGAAGAACACTTGACAGCGTTGGGGCTACCACAAGTGGGGCAACAGGGGATAACCCAATTGAATGAACCTACATCTGGGAAGGAACTACAAAAGGTTTTAAAAACGTTAAAACACTTTAAAGCGCCTGGGCCCGATGGACTCACTGGGGAATTTTATACACTATTACAGACGCAGTTCACAGGGCCCTTAACAGCATACTATGACCAAGTGGTGGCTCAAGGTGCATTCCCAGATTACGCCAATGAGGCACAAATAATCTTGTTGTTGAAACCCGGGAAATCAGCAGATAAGGCAGATTCATACAGGCCAATCTCCCTGCTGAATGTTGAAGTAAAGATATTGGCAAGAATACTAGCAGACAGACTTGCCCGTATATTGCCTGAGTTGATCGGCAAGGAACAGGTGGGATTTGTTCAAAACAGACAAATAGTTAAAAACATGCGAAAATTGTTACTAGCCATTGCACACTGCCAACAGCGGGAAACACCAGCTTTGGCGGTTAGCCTCGACGCCGAAAAGGCTTTTGATAAAGTAAACTGGCAATATATGTTTGGGGTGTTGGGTCACATGGGATTTCGAGGCTGGTTCCTGCAGGTGATTCAGACACTATATGCAAATCCCAAAGCATTAATAAGTATCAATGGAGTGAAAACAGAAGTGTTCCCAGTGAGCAGAGGTACCAGACAGGGGTGCCCCCTCTCTCCATTACTATTTATACTAACAATAGAGCCTATTATCCAGACTATTCAGAGGGGAAGAGAGGTGGAAGGGATAGATGTGGGTGGAGAACTGGTAAAAGTGTTGGCGTTTGCGGACGACCTTCTGGTGGTAATGCAAAATCCTAGAGACTCCCTACCGAATCTGCTTTCTATCATAGAAGGTTTTGGGGTGCTATCGGGTTTTACCCTTAATGTTCAGAAAACACAGGTACTCAACATAATGGGGGAAGACAATGCATCTTGGAAAAATCAATTCCCCTTAGCATGGGTGGGGGACTCTCTTAAGTATTTAGGAGTACGGATCCCAAAAGATCTTTCCAGGCTGTATGAAGTCAATGTTACAAAATTAATGACAGACACAAGTGCAGCATTACGCACCTGGTCTATATACCCATTATCACTATTGGGCCGGATAGCGCTATTTAATATGATCATTATACCCAGATGGCTATATACTTTTCAGGTCTTACCATTATATTTAAAAAGTAAAGATGAAAAACAGTTGAATCGAATCACACAAACATTTTTGTGGAAGGGCAAGAAACCAAGAGCTCCTTTAACTATATTGCAGATCCCGGCAGAATACGGGGGTCTGGGCTTGATCAGTTTGAGGCACATTACGGTAGCAGGAGGGATGAGACATATAACAGATTGGTATAGAGATACACAACACTACACAGCAACAACCATGGAGTTACAATTGACTGGGGAGACTCATTTTAGCCATATGTTGCATTCAGGAACCAGTGTTATCTCAGAGGTTCTTGAATTGACAGGGATTATGCCCACCGCGCGAGCGGTGTGGCGTTGGGTGTGCAGGTTGCACCAGTTTAAACACACAGTCACACCATTTCTGGCACTCTGTGGGAACCCCTCCTTTCCACCGGGAAACCTGTACCCTAGATTTGTAGTGTGGAAGACTAAAGGGATTACTTACCTGTATCACGTACTGACTGTAGAAGGGAAGCTTAAAACGTTTCCCGAATTGCAGAAGGAATTCTCCCTGCCGGATACTGATATATTTCATTATTATCAACTGCGGCACTATGTGAACAGTTTGGAATGGGAGAATCTAACGGAGGACGTCCAAGAAGAATTAGCAGATGCCTTTTCACTCCCTGCACAACAGAAGGTGCCGCTATCCTTCCACCACAGACACATCAGAGATACAGCACCAGAATTACAATATAATGCTATAGCCCAAGCATGGAATATGGACTTGGGACTAACACTACCTGAAGAAATATACAGAACACACATTTTGTCAATGAGAAGGTCAATGTGGGCACAGTCGCACTGGGAGTTACAATATAAATTTGTTCTACGCTGGTATATCCCGCCAAGAAGAGCTTTCCATATGGGAATATCACCAGATGGCGCTTGCTCTAAGTGCGGAGGGGAAGGTGCAACTTTAGGACACATGTTTTGGAACTGCTCACATATTAAACGTTTTTGGACACAAGTTACACAGCAAGTGAGCAGATGGTGGGCGGCAAGTTGGCAATTGGACACCAAACTGATGTTCGGCCAACCGGCTTTGGGAAAACCAACACCAAAAGGTTTGCGAGACTTTGCAGTGCGGACCACTGTCATGGCAAAAAAGGTTATCCTTATAAATTGGTTGTCTGCAACAGAACCAAGTGTCCAGCAATGGCGCACACAAATGATAACATTGTTGCGCCTGGAGAGAGTTGGAGTGGGAGACATCTCATCATCAGCAGGAAAGAGATTTAAAACACGATGGGCACCGTTTTGGATGACCTTGCCCCCGGCGGCAAGAGGCCGCCTGTTGAACATTTGAACTTTTTCTTGATCTCAACATTGATATACAAGTCTGTAGCAACCTTGAAGTGTAAAACAATAGGGGAAGGGGGGAAGGGAGGTAGAGGGGAGTGTAGGGTTGAAACACTAACAGGATTACAGAGGATGGGAGAGCAGGGGAGGGGAGAAAAAGGGGGAAATAATTCTATGATGTTCTAGTTGAGTGAGTTCTGTTTATGTATACTTAAGTGATACCAAAATTGAGGATAAAACAGAAATGTTAAGATGTTTGGACAGTTGAACATTAATAAAAATGATTGAACCATAACTAAATAGAGAACAGGAAACATCTCAGTGCTACTTTCTCTTGTTACTGCATAGTTTGTGTAAGCATAAAAAGCTGGTAATCATGATTTATTTTTTAACAAGTTCTCACAAAGTTCCTATCTCAGAGGATATTTAACTGCATCAGCATGGGCTTGGGAACTTAAATGTGCCAAACTTGTAGAAAAGCCTTTGTTGAAATAGCTCTCCCAGTTGTCAACCTGTGCTTGCAGTTCCTCAAACTGGAGGGTAATAATCTCCTGTGGGTTTAGCAGAGGGCTGCCGACTGCAAGCTCTAACAATCACCAGGGGTTTCATTGGTTCACATTCAGACAACCAAACTTTAGTTTTCGGTTTCAGTTTCAACCAAAAGCGTATAGAAAGTTTCGGTAGCTGTTTCAGTTTCGGCTGAAACTGAAAAAAAAAAACAGTTTTGGAGATATAAAGGCGATATGCACTCAAGTGCACTGCATAACATACGCAACATTAGTATTATGAAAAATAAATGTATATATCCCTGTGGTAACATGAACAAGGGTGGGTCCTTGAGCCAGGATAAACTAGGCCACACACTGGATTAAGGTGCACAAAATAATATTTATTTTATTTGCCGCATTTATATCCCACATTTTCCCACCTATTTGCAGGCTCAATGTGGCTTACATTATGCCGTAATGGCGATCGCCATTCCGGAATGAGAAATACAGAGTATTATTGCATTTAAGTACAGAAAATATAGGATAAGTTATAAGAAGTAGATATACAGTTCACTTCAGGGATTAAAGATCAAGGGTAAATGTAAAAACATTCAACAGTAGTCATGTGAATAAAGTAAACAACTAAAAAGAGTTCAATGTTAACTTGAATTGGTAAGGTTTTGATGTCTGGTCATTATGGAGGATCTTTTAGGTATGTCTCTTTGAACAATTTAGTCTTTAGTAGTTTACGGAAGTCTGTCAGAACGTGCATAGTTTTTATGGCAGTTGGTAGTGCATTCCACAGTTGCGTGCTGATGTAGGAGAAGCTAGAAGCATAAATTGATTTATATTTAAGTCCTTTGCAACTGGGGTAATGGAGGTTCAAGAGAGTGTGTGATGATCTTTTTCTGTTCCTTGCTGGTAAGTCTATGAGGTCTGACATGTATAACGAGGCCTCTCCATGAATAATTTTATGAACCAGGGTGCAGGTTTTGAATACAATTCGATCTTTTAATGGGAGCCAATGTAATCTTTCTCTGAGGGGTTTTGCGCTTTCGTATTTCGTAGGGTCCTGTTCCAGTCACAGGTGGGGGAAGGGAAGTAAACATAAAGCTAGTCCTTAGAAATGTACTTTCGAGGCCTGCTCCTGCAGACCCACAGCAAGCATTACCATCTTTCAACAAAACAACATAACAGTGCTGGGTTCTGGTCTAGGTTCCCAGAGTTACCAGTACAGTCTTAACAGTTAGTATCAGCTGGCCTGAGTCGTCCGGGTCAAAGATATCAAGTTGTAAGGTCACAAATTGAACTTGGCCTACCTGCTGTCGTGGCTGTAACTGATAAATGCGTGATGGAGGCAAATGCAGTTGGGTGTTACTGCTTCCCTCTGACCCTCCTTAACCTAACAATGTCCCAAGCTTTTATACCCCCTAGTTCCTGTTTCCCTGGCTCTTCGCCTCCCTTGTCATGTCCCCCTTGGACAGGGCTATGGACCATAAGGTGGTTCTGACATAGTGAGGCAGAATCCTTTAGAGGAAGTGGCAGCATCCTATAGACTCCTTCACAATCCCTTACATGATGCTGTAGTTCCTACAGAAATAGATGTCTAACTGTACAAATAACAAATAACATATATATCTTGCCCACAACACAGTGGCGTAACCACTAGTGGGCCCGAGTGGGCACAGACCCAACCACTTGGGACTTGGCAGGCCCACCCAGCAGTGACACAACAACAGTGTAGCTGGTGAGGATCCCAAGCCCTGCCAGCTGAAGACTCCCAATCATGTTTCCCTCCAGGAGATCAGGGAGTCACTTAACTCCACTCCCCCAACCCACACCTCCCCCCAGTACTTTAAAATCCTTTAGTTCTTTGCCAGCAGCAACACATTCACCCTACTTGCACTGGCCCAAACCTTCCCTCAGATGCAACTTCCTGTTCATGGGACCAGGAAGTTGCCGATGGACGGCTCAGAGCTGGCCTGAGCAAGAGGAATGAGTTGCTGCTCGCTGTTGGCGAGGACCTAAAGGATTTAAAGGTACCCGGGGGGGGGGGGGGGGAGGGGTAAGGAAAGTGGGGTAAGTAACCCCCCCAATCACCTGGTGGGGGGGAAGGTTGTTGTGCCCATCCACTTTGGGCTCAGACCCACCCAAAACTGGGTGTCTAGCTACGTCCCTGCCACAACACAGAACTGAACCACTTCGCTGTACAATATATACAAGTAACAGCATGATGGCAACATAACAGGGTGGCGCCTGGCCTCCAGCTCTAGTGATGGTGCAACAGTTATTACAATTACGGTAAGGAGGCAGAATGGGATAGGGAAGCTGAGATACGTCCTCTAGGTGGCTCATAGACACTGTCAAGGCATGTATCTCGGCCGCATCCTCTCCATTGTGATGACCCTGAGGCTCATGATCCTGTGTAGGTAAAGGCCAGCAGCAGGTCCCCATAGACACTGGTGAACTCCTGCCAGACTTCACCCACCTATTATGGCTCCTGGGAATCATGGTCAACACCACAGGCAGTAGGGGGAGGGGCTAGTGGCAGGAGGGAGCATCAACTGAAGGGGAACCCTCAACCTGCAGGGCGAGGTAGTCTGATTTCTTGTCAGAGATATCTCTCTACCTCCTGGCCTCCATCTTCCATGTGCATATGAGAGCTCAACAGAAGTGCGGTATATATATAGTGATCAGGGGGCCCACAACCACAGGACTGGGCACGTCATTGCTGGGAGGGCCAGTGTATGTGTAGCACAGAGCTAGACGGCTTCCCCTACAAACAGGGACTCTACATCTTGCAAAATATATAGTGCCATCCAAGGGTGGAAGACGCTTAGCACTAAACATCTTGCACTATACATGTTGCTCCGAGAGCTATATAGTCTGCATCACTGCCACTAGCGGCGCTAGACATTTTCCCTGCAGGTGCTGCTTGGAAACCCAGGATGCTGCAAGGACCAAATAGATGCTATGTACCTGTCCTATGAGAGCAGAGCATGCTGGTGTAGGCTTCTGTGGATAATTTTCAGCTTCATGGACACCCTTGGGTACGTTGGTTTATTTACACATTTCATGTTCACACATTTTGAGACATTGCTATTGATGTGCTCTACGGTTTTGACAGTCCTTTAGACAGATTGGTCAGGGGATGGAGATATATCGATTTTACAGTAAACATATTTTAAAAATCATGATTACCTGTAGACAGCAGTTCTGCATTTGTAAAATATGTCACAGGCTCTAAATCTTTTGGCAAAAACATCTATATTCCTATTTCCACAACTTAACTAAAATGCCACTGAATACATAAACTGCTTTGGTTGTACCACAGAAAGGCGGTATATCAAGTGCATGCCAAGACCTGTCGCTTCTTCCTCTTCAACATCAGCAAAATTCGCCCTTTCCTCTCTGAGCACACCACACAAACTCTCGTCCACGCTCTCATTGCCTCTCGCCTTGACTACTGCAACTTACTCCTCACCAGCCTCTCACTTAGCCATCTATCCCCCTTTCAATCTGTTCAGAACGCTGCCGCATGTCTTATATTCCACCAGAACCGATATACTCATATCACCCCTCTCCTCAAGTCACTTCACTGGTTTCCGATCAGATACCGCATACAATTCAAGCTTCTACTCCTTACCTACAAATGCACCCGGTCTGCAGCTCCTCACTACCTCTCTACCCTCATCTCCCCCTATGCTCCCGCCTGTAACCTCCGCTCACAGGACAAATCCCTCCTTTCAGTACCCTTCTCCACCACTGCCAACTCCAGGCTCCGCTCATTCTGCCTTGCCTCACCCTAAGCCTGGAACAATCTTCCTCAACTCCTACGCCAAGCCCCCTCCCTACCCATCTTCAAATCTCTGCTTAAAACTCACCTCTTCAATGCTGCCTTCGGCACCTAACCTTTCGGTAAATATAGTATGCCCTATCAGATTGACTCTACACTTGTCTTTTAGATTGTACACTTGTCTCTAGATTGTACACCTGTCTTTTAGATTGTACACTTGTCTTTAGATTGTAAGCTCCTTGAGCAGGGACTGTCCTTCCATGTTAAATTGTACAGCGCTGCGTAACCCTAGTAGCGCTTTAGAAATGTTAAGTAGTAGTAGTAGTAATCCCATATTTAAAATACTGTAAATATTTTTCCACACAAGTCCATTAAATATTGCCTTGGTAAAAATACTTCATGAATGACATATTTAAATAGAGCATATAAAAAAAAGTCCAATCCCATCCTGAAATCTCCTATTCCCTTCTAATTTTACTACTCTTCCATTGAGACTTGAACACACAAAGTGCTGTATGTACCAAGAATTCTTCCCATATACCAAAAGTGGGAGAAAACATTTAGTACTGGGCATAGGTGCTTTAGGTGACTGGGTGCACCCAATATTTTTATGATATACTTTATTAAATTTAGAGCAGAAATCTCCATGCTGCAGAGCAGCAAAGCAAAGGAAATGTATCTATATCCCAGTTACTGCTCCCACCTCCCCCTGTAGCCTATCGGCTGGAATGTATGACCATTGAGCTACATGAGGAAGACACGCTGTTTTGCAGCCTGCTAGATGGATTGCTGTGTCAGGGATAGGAGGGAGCTGCTGTAACCAAGGGTACAGGCACTTCCTGTCTGTAGCTGCCAACGGGGAGGTGAATAGCAGCAGATAGACACCGAGAAAAGGAAATGATACCGAGTCACATAACTTTACTGACATAGCAATTTTGCATGTGTTGCTACAATAATATGTTTAGCAATTAAAGTAAAAGAAGACAGAGAAGTACTGGGAGAGGAACAGAGAAGCAAGGAAGGGTGAAGGGGTTTGAAAGGGATTACTGGCTGGGAGAGAGAATCAGCCGTGAAGATCTGGAGGTGGCAGAAAGCAACTGCAAGAGGAAAAGAGGCTGGGTGATGAGGACATGTGTAATAACCCTTGGTTAGAACTGGAATCTTTAACAGAGGCCCTGAGTGGGTGGGACCCAGCCCAGGGAGGGTCATAAAAAAAATTTTCAATAAGGGAATGCCCTGATTTGCAGAGCCACAGAGTGGGAAGGAGTTTGGTAGGTAATAAATATAGTAAATGGGGAAAATTGTACTTGGTTGGCTAGATTCTGAACTGTTACAAGTCCCCTGCCAAGTGACCCTTAGAAGATTAAGGGGGATCCTGAATTGCCAACTCCAGTTTAGCTGATCCAAGAGGGGAACAGTGGTGATCAATTTCATAGCAGTGGGTACAAGAAACCAAACCTCAGGCGGATTGGGGAGTCCAGCCCATAACCGGGGCTCAGGGCATGACGTGCTCTGCTCACAGCCGGGTGTTAACCATATGGCAATACCCATGGATGAAGACAGCCACAGAGGGGGTCCCAACCCGTCAAGTATAAGGAGTTTGTCAGGAGGAGGAATTAGCTCTGGCTACAGGATAGTAATCACAGGGTTGTGCCTGAGTGTATGGCCCTGTAAGAGAAACCGCTCTTTACAAAGATTCCTGCTGGGTGACGGCAGATAAAGACCTGAACGGTCCACCCAGTCTGCCCAACAAGATAAACTCATTTTACATGGTATGTGATACTTTATATGTATACCCAAGTTTGATTTGTCCCCGCCTTTCTCAGGGCACAGACCGTAAAAGTCTGCCCAGCAGTGTTCATGTATAAAAAGTTCTGAAGCTACCATCGAAGCCCCTTAAAATTTACACTCCAGCCCATCCATATCTATGCAGCCACTATCAGGCGCAGACCATAGAAGTCCACCCAGCATTGGTTTTACTCTCCAATTATCGGCGTCACCACCCAATCTCTGCTAAGATTCCATAGATCCTTTCCTTCTAAACAGGATTCCTTTGTGTTTATCCCACTCATGTTTGAATTCCATTACCGTTTTCATCTTCACCACCTCCCACGGGAGGGCATTCCACATATCTACCACCCATTCCGTGAAAAAATACTTCCTGACATTAGTCCTGAGTCTGCCCCCCTTCAACCTCAATTCATGTCCTCTAGTTCTACCACCTTCCCATCTCCGGAAAAGGTTCGTTTGAGGATTAATATCTTTCAAATATTTAAACGTCTGTATCATGTCACCCCTGTTTTTCCATTCCTCCAAGGTATACATGTTCAGGTTGGCAAGTCTCTCCTAGTACGGTTTGCAACGCAAATCCCATACCATTTTTGTAGCTTTTCTTTGCACCGCTTCCAGTCTTTTTACATCTTTAGCAAGATACAGCCTCCAAAACTCAACACAATATTCCAAGTGAGGCCTAACCAACGACTTGTAGAGTGGCATCAACACCTCCTTTCTTCTGCTGGCTATACCCTTCTCTGCAGCCTAGCATCCTTCTGGCCACAGCCGTCGCTCTGTCACATTGTTTTTTCACCTTCAGATCCTCTGACACCAACACCCCAAGATCTCTCTCCTGAGTCGAACTTACTAAACTCTCCCCTCCTATTCGTGCCCACTGATGACTGAGGTTGATTTGGAGTTACTTGAGCTATCTCTTTTTACTGACTGTGCTAAAGAAAGAAAGATCATTGATACAGAATTGCTATTTGATACAGTTTCAAATAAAGTTCCAGTTATCCTTAAACCTCCAGGAGTACTGTATGGTTCCTGGCCTGAGAAGTTTCACATGTATTGGGAGTACAGTTGTGGGGAGAGGAATAGAGGGTGCTAGGAAGGAGTGAAAGGAACTGAAAATGGTTACTGGCTGGGAGAAGGAATTCTGCTGTAAAGGGCTGGAAGAGGCAGAAAGGAGCTGTATATGGGAGAAGAGAAGCTAGGTGATGTGAACAGGGTGAGAGTGGAGCTGTAGGGAGAGGAATAAGAAGGGGTAAGTGAAAGGAGTTACTGCCTAGGAGAGAGAATTCTGCTGTGAAAGGCTGGAAGAAACAGAATAGAGATGTAATGGGGAGAGGTGATGGGGACATGTGCTGGGAGTGGAGCTGTGGGGTGAGAAATAGAGAGGTCTAGGAAGGGTTGAAGGGGGTTGAAAGGGATTTGTGACAGGGAGAGATTTCTGCTGTGAAGGGCTGGAAGAGACAAAAAGTACTTGTAAGTGGAACAGAGGCTGAGTAAAGTAGGCAGAGGCTGGGAGTAGAGTTGTGAGAAGGAATAGAGAAGACTATGAAGGGGTGAATTGAACTGAAAGTGGTTACTGGTTGGGAGAAAGAATGTTGCTGCAAAGAGCTGGAAGTATCTGAAAGCTCTAAAGAGAAAAAAAAAAAGGAGGCTGAGTGATGGGGAGTGGAGCTGTGCAAGCAGAGAATAAACAGCCTGAGATAATAGCGCACATAAATTTGCATGCTATTATCTCTGATCATAGGGGCGGTAAAGCCCCGCGCTGTTCCAGCGCTATTTTTAGAGCGGTATTTGGAACAGCACAGGGCTTTCAATCATCTGGGCATCTGAGCTTTCCATGAGTCTCCCAGTGTGCGCACTACCTGTTATGCTCCACACTTAAATACAGCTTGGTCAGTTGTGCCCATGACCCTATCACACTTTGTTTTCTTTTTTTACATATATGGTAATGTGTGCCAAGTTGAGCACCCCCAATCATTTTGAAAAGTTGGCTCCTATGGTACTGAGCTTCCTAAATACACCCTGCAGATCCCATAAATAGTTGTGTTTTCACACAGAGTAAAAATGGAGAGATCGGGACAACAAGGGAGAAGAGTGTCTGGAGGGAGGTAGCAAAAGAGGAGAATAGTGTCAGCTGCAGTAAAACAATGACCTTTGCACATGGGAAAGACCTGTGTAAGGGCATGCTAAGACCACTTTTTACTGCAGAAAATGGCCCCTTAGACATTTATGTATTTATTAGCATTACGCAAGATAAACTTTTAAGTGCTGGTTTATGCACATCTCAAATGCTAATAGCCCTTCTGCTTAAACCGCTAGGCTATTCTTCCACCTCAAATAGGGCCTCTTTTACAAAGCCATGCTACCGATTCTTGGTGCGGCAAATGAGAGGAAGCTCATTCAGTTCCTATGGGCTTCTTCTCATTTGCTGTGTGAGAATTGCTAGTGCAGCTTTGTAAAAGAAACCCATAGGGCCTCTCTTACTAAACCGCACTAGCGATTCCTGAGCTGCAAATGCAATGCAGCTTGAATGGGCTGTGGTGCACTTCCCACGCCGGGAATCACTAGCGTAGTTTAGTAAAAGAGGACCATAATATAGAAAAAAAAATTACTGGTTTCTGTAGCACACTCAGATCAACACTAAGTGCAATGTATCTGTCAAAAACAAAGTTATCAATTTGACTGATGTATTTGATAAGTCAATTCTTAGGGCCCTGTTTACTAAGACACACTGGCATTTTTAGCACGTGCTAACGCTAGAGACACCCATATATTCCTCTGGGTGTCTCTAGCATTAGCGTGCGCTAAAAATGCTATGGGTGTCTCCAGTGTTAGCATGCGCTAATTTTTAGCACGCTCTAAAAACGTCAGCACGCCTACAGTGTGGCTTAATAAACAGGGCCCTTAGTATTTTTTCAAAGGATACAATTTATGGTAAACATTAGGCTCCATAAGTGTGGAGTTCCCTAATCCAAACTCTAGAGGAACTTTGCTTTTTTAAATTAAATGAAACAAAAATGTAACATAAGTGCTGCTTTTCCAAACAGAAATTTGTACAAAGCAGCATAAACAACTTCAGAATTGTAAAACAAAATCCTTCTGTAACACCAAATGTCTATTCTCCTCTCATTTCCACTATCCATGATGTATTGTAAGCCACATTGAGCCTGCAAAGAGGTGGGATAATGTGGGATACAAATGCAATAAATAAAATACCATATTGTACACATTAGATAAAAACTATCAAAAGCTCTGAGTCACAGCAGCTGGTCTGCGAGTTTCAGCAGAGTAGCAGAAGAACTTTTTAAGATTTCATCAGTTTAGTTGCCTTGAGTGAATTTCTTCAAAACCATGGTAGATAAATCCTAATAAATAAATAAATAATCGATCTGCTATTGGGATTATCCACCTCTTTATTGTCCAGGATTATGGACTATTGCCTTTTTTCAGAAACCCTCAGAAAGTGATGGCAAAGAGTGAAAAGTTTAAAATCGAGAGAAAAAGCAACACACAAGCTCAGCTATTTTTCATAGTCTAGCACAACTTGAATTGCATAAAGCTACAGCCCCATCAAAACTTTCTCTGGATATGCTAATAAGGGTGTTATCAAAAAAAGAAGCTACCAGATAAACTGTGCCCATATATTCAGTGCTAGCACCTATCCATGTACCAGCACTGAATATCCAAGCAGTTGGTGGTCTGCTGGGAGTTATTGGGTACTGCTGATATTCAACTGTTTTAAGTTAAATGGATAGTTATCTGAGCACTGCTACTGAATATTGATGATCCCTGGGTTACTCCCAGTTCCACCTTGACTCTGCCTCTACCTCGACCCAACACTAACTGGACAGTGCTGCAGCAATCTCCCCGGATTGTCAGTGGCACCATGTGCCACTGAAAATCCAGGAAAAACCAGGTCAGCAGAAGATACCTGGGTAGGAGCGGCTCCTACCTCGTTATCTCCAGCTGAATATCAGCCCCTAAATTTTTAAGAATTAGGAATGAAAATACAGGAAAACTGCTGCTCCATATCTGTTCTGGGAAAGAGAAATTCAAAAATCAACGAACAATGGAAACAAAAGTAGAAAGAACAATACACAGGGGATTCCCAAAAGAAGATTTTCCCTATAAATCTACAGGGGAAGAAAAAAAAATCCAGGCAGTCCTAGGAAAAGATGGACCAACAGTTATCTATAAGAAAGCTGGGACAGATAATGATGACATCTGCATCAGAACTTTGTTGCTTTAGAAACTGATCATTTTTATGAGTCACTATGAAGAATTGGATTTCCAAACACAGAAAAAAAAAGTTGTGCTCTAATAACTTTTTCTAGGTGCTTGAATTTAAGACCTAACTGCTTTTCCTGCTACAGTAAAGAACTTGTTTAAGACATTTGCTAGAGATTTGGAAGCTGTCCATTTTGATTGTACACCTACAAGTTAAGGTGCTGAAACTAAACTATTCCTGGTATGAGTTTGGTTGCTGACCTTGCTCCAGGCATTTTTTTAAATTTCTTTATTTATCAGTTTCATATATTTACAAGAATGTATTCTTGAAAAAGCAAAACAGTTTAAACAAATTATAGGAAATTTTCCCAAATGGAATATTAAACAAGAAAACAGTCTTAATCAACTTGTATTAGACCCCAAAATGTAGGGGCAAGAGCATCAGTACTCAGGAGTCAAGTTTCACATATCATTCAAAAATAAAGTAAAATTAAAGAAGGGCTTAACAGTATAGATCGCTATTTTCCTAATTATCTCATTTTTAAGACTAATCAGATCTACTTAGCTCCAACACAAATTATAAGACCTTTTTCTGACTAATAAATTGTTTCAAATGCTCAGAAACAAAAACTACATACTTAACCCCTAAATATTTTACATTGCATTTGCATGGATAGTTTAGGTTGAAGGAAGCACCCAAGGCTAATGTAGCAGATCTTAATGCCAGAAACTCCTTCCTTCTAGCCTGGGTCTGTTTTGTAACATCTGGAAAAGCAAAGACTTTTTTTTCCATAAAATGGAACTTGTAAGTTCTTTAATGCCATTTTTCTAACAGTCCAAGCAGGGGTGTGCTGGTAAATTTGTAACAACGGGCTCTCTCTCCGGGCATAGCCGGCCCTGAAATTTGGGGGAGGAGGAATACATGCCTCTCTCTCCCCTCCCTTGTGCAGGCACGCGAGGCATACCTTTGCCGAGCCCCACCAGCCAATAAATGGACTGCCACCATTCTCTGCTGCTTGTTTCTGGCTCTGAGCAACATGATGGAACCTTCTTGCGCTTGCATGAAAAGTCCCAACCTGATGCTCAGAGTCAGAAACAAGGAGCAGGGAGCAGCAGCAGTCTATTTACTTGGCTGGTGGGGCCAGCATCATTGCCAGCAAAGTAAAAGAGAATTCAGGAGGGGGCCCAAGCCCACATTTTGGGAGTCAGTTGTTAAAGTAGTCATGGGGAGACCTACTTTAACAACCGGCTCCCAAAATTCTTAAAAACTTAAACGACTCTCGTGAGCCCGTGAGAGCCTGCTCCAGCACACCACTGAGTCCAAGTCTTGTTGGAAAATAAAAGTTCCAGGCATTTTTATTTTTGATATGTTTTGATTAGAGAATTTTCAGTGTCTTATCCTGAACTGCAGGTACAGATATGGAACGGCATTTTAGAAAGGATATTTAACTCAGGATAATAATGTCCATGTTGATTCATTGCTGGCGGTACTTGTATTTTAGAACAGGATGTGCTGATGTACGGCCTGTTCTAAAATACATGTGAAATGGAGGTCCGAGTGCAGGTTATGAACATGAACATCCATTTTACAAACTGAAACATCCAAACTATGAACAGGGAGGAACAAGGGTCACGGACATCATTGTGGCAGCATAGGAACGTCCATGTTATAAAATGGCCACATAGACATTCATGTGGAGTGGAGTGGAGGAGTGGCCGCTCTTTAACATTTAGAGCAGAGAGCTGAGAACCTGGGGACCCTGGCTCAAATACCAGGGCAGCTATTTGTAATTATTATTATTTTTTTTAATTGTGAGCTCTTCTAGGACAGAAAAATAAAGATATTACACTGCTTTGATAGTCTTTGGGCTTGCAGGTGGTATATAAGAAATTAATTTGAAAAATAAATTTAGTACTGTGAAATTGTCACAGAGCCCAGAATCCTGTGCTGTTTCCCTTTTTTTTTTAGGGGGGGGGAGGGAGAGAGGGCAGCAACCATTGGGAAATTAAAAGGATAACTTCCCTTAAACCTTCCAGTGGAGAGCTGCTCAAATCGGAGCACCTTTCTGTAACCTGGACATGCCGAGTACCAGGTCTAAATACAAACACCCATCTCTTTGGACATAGACATCCCTTCCTCTTCTGAAATAGAAGTTGGACGTCCATACTTTGGCACCTCCCTAGTCTTGCCCAAAACACACCCAGACCATGCCCCCTTGCAATAAGTACATAATGCAGTTTTTTGACATCTGTATTCTGGCTTTATAAAATAGGGATTTGGACATTCATGAAATATGGAGGTCTAAATGCCAGTTTTCAGACATCCAAAACACAAATAGAGCTTCTAAAATAAGGGCCATAATGACATGTAAAGTCTTTAGTGTTCAAGCATAATGGTCTCTGAAGGCTTTAGCAAACTAGCCATTCACTGTATTCTACACAGTATCTGGAAAAATAAAAAAACATTTAAGCTTATAACAACTCTGCTTGTTGGAGAACTGTGTGAAGCTCTACCATGTCATGCTTAAGTGTCTTATAATGCCCTTCCAGGGCCTAGGGATCATTATTTTTAGCTTAGGTGCACTAGTGTAACTGAATGAATGAATAATGCATGTATTAATATTAATATAACTGTAAAGATATTTTAAGTTTGTACTCACCACCCTGGCGGCCCTCTCCTGGGATTCACATTTTCGACAGAACCATGGTCCTGTGGGAACTTGGACAATACCATAGCAAGCTAGGAGAAAAGTTGTAATTGATTAGACAATAGATGCAGTATCTTCTTTCCAGCTTGTATGCAGTAAACAGTTTATACTGATCCAAAGCAGACATGCTCCAATTTATATATCCGGCAGTCTCAAGGGGAACGGCCACAAAATCACTATTGGGCACCAAATGTGTGTAACGTGGGAGGTGTAGCTAGCTGTGACAGCTAGCACATGGGTCAATATTGCACATTAGCTGTCATGACTGCTAATAGCGCAGTTGAACTTACTGCCACCTCAAGAGGAGGTGATAAGTGCAGCTGTGCTACCAGCAGTCACGACATCAAACTAGCCCCTGATCAACACCCCCCCCCCCCCCGACATTTCTCATACATTAAAGTAGACCCAATCAACATCCCCAGACACATTAAGGTAGCCCCCAATAAAGTCAGCATCATTCACCTGACACATCAAAGCACCCCCAACACAATAACCCCATACTTGACAAAATCCTAACTCAACACAATCTTGACCCTCCAAACACTCTAACACAACCTGAACCTCCAGATATCAGCCCCAACTCCCCCATTCATAATGGAAATGCTGACAAACCAAGCCCGTCCCTTGACAAACTCCACCCTTGGACCTAGAAATCCCATCCCACTAGAGCCCAACCCTCCTCCCACCACCCTCACTTGCCCTGGGACTTACCCAGGGGCAGCACTGGTGGCAGCGATCCTCTTCGCAGCCACCCGGTTGGCACCCAAATCCAAAATAGTGCCAATGACCCCTAGTGGTAGTCTAGGGTTCATCCTTTCATAGAAGAAGTTATCTTCCCTATAACCAGGTGTGTTGGAACTGATATCGGGGTGGGGGTGGGGGGTCGGGATAATGTCAGAGGCGGAATCTGTGTCAGGGGCAGAGTTTCTATGTTGAAGGTGTCAGTGTATTGATCGGGGGCCACTTTGATGTGTCTCTGGAATTCGTTGCCGGAGAACGTGGTGAAGGCGGTTAGCTTGACAGAGTTTAAAAAGGGGTTAGATGGTTTCCTAAAGGACAAGTCCATAAACAACTACTAAATGGACTTGGGAAAAATCCACAATTCCAGGAATAACATGTATAGAATTGCCAGGTGCCCTTGGCCTGGATTGGCCACTGTCATGGACAGGATGCTGGGCTCGATGGACTCTTGGTCTTTTCCCAGTGTGGCATTACTTATGTACTTATGGATTTCGAGGACCTCATGAGGGAGTCTTTTCTTGTGCTGGGGAGAGAACCAGGAATGGGTAGCAGCGCGATGGGTACCTGCCTGCTGTTTGATAACCTATGGCCACACGTTACATGCCCAGCCTGACAGCATGTTGGCATGAGCTACTGGCCCAGGCATGTAACATGGTGGCCATGTGTTAACTGTGTGCCCTATGTACTAAATGCAGGGCAGATGCCATTTAGTGCACAGGCTTTGCATTTATATCATGTTAATTTCTGCATTAAAACATGCAGTAACTGAAAAACCTACCACAATTTAGTAGAAGGGCCCCTAAGTTATGCCCCTAAATTTGTCCCCTATTTTCAGCCAAACTTAGGAGACTGAACTTTTTAATCAAATAAATACATCTAGGTGAATTTTCAACAGAAAACAACCTTTTTTCTTCCTAGGCCAGAGCTGAAGGAGCAAGAAGACAGAAATGAATAATTAACATAAATACTTATGACTACTCAAAATAATAATAATAATAATAGTTGAAAACATCCAAAATATGCCATGAAACAATGGACAACAACTTTGTTAGTAAAGGGACAAGAACTAGGAATTGTGAATATCAGAAGGGGAATATTTCAAAGGGATTCACTATCACCCTTCCTATTCAACATTGCTTTGATCCCCTTAGCTTACATCCTAAACAAAATAAAATTAGGCTATGATGTGTGAGTGGAAAAATCTCCCACTTATTGTATATGGATATCTAAAGCTTTGCAAGTCAAGAGATGAAATTGAATAACTCCTAAATACTATAAGAATTTACAATGAAGACAAAAGATAGATTTGAGGTTTGACAAGTGTGCAATGATTGGTGTAAAGAGGACAAAACTGAGGAAACAGAAGGGATACAATTTGAAAATGGAAAACTGATAAAATGTTTGCCCATAGACAGATAGTAGTTACAAGTACTTTAGAATTTTAGAATCTGATAACAACTTACATGAAGCAGTTAAAGGTTAAACAAAATTAGAATACCTAAAGGAGGTCCAGAAAGTCCTAAATTCAAAACTAAATGATGGAAACACCATCAAGGCCATAAACACTTGGGCCAC
The DNA here is from genome assembly GCF_901765095.1 of Microcaecilia unicolor. Lineage (NCBI taxonomy): Eukaryota > Metazoa > Chordata > Amphibia > Gymnophiona > Siphonopidae > Microcaecilia > Microcaecilia unicolor. The sequence continues at coordinate 67,386,703 of NC_044042.1, read as the reverse complement.
TCCAATAGTCAGATGGATCCAACTAGAAATGGATAATCTGGACTGAGAAAACTCAAAAGCTAATGACAATGTACTATGCTTTCTCCGAGGACAAGCAGGCTGCTTGTTCTCACTGATGGGTGACGTCCACGGCAGCCCCTCCAATCGGAATCTTCACTAGCAAAAGCCTTTGCTAGCCCTCGCGCGCCAATGTGCACCGTGCATGCGCGGTCGTCTTCCCGCCCGAAACTGGCTCGTGCCGGCCAGTCTTCTTTTGTCCGCGCTCGGTACGGTCGTGTTACGCCGTTCGCGCCCCTTAAGTTCACCTCGAGCGTCTCTTTTGACTTTTCGATAAGAAAAAAAAAAAAAAAAAAAAAGAGGATTTCGGAAGAAGACCTTTTCGGTCTTTCCCTTTCCTCTATTTCCAGTTTTTGCCCCGGTAAGTTTCTTTTCGGCATCGACCCTCTGCATCGGGGCTGAGACATCGGAAGGCTGCGTCGGCGTCAGTGGTACCGGGACCTCCACTTCTGCTGATGTCGTCGGACGGTGGTGCTTCGACTGGAGTGCAGGTGAGGGCTGTCCATTCCCTTGCTGGTGGCGGTGAGCCTTCGGGTGGGTCTCCCCCTACCCTGAGGGCTCCTGCGGTACAGCCCCCCCCCCCCCCCCCCGAGACCGACCTTCTTCGGCCTCGGCCCCGAGGAAGCGACGGCTGGATTCTACGTCCTCCTCGTCGGTGCCGGGAAGCTCCGGTGACATGCTTCGTTCCAAAAAGTCGAAGAAGCATCGACACCGGTCCCCTTCCCTTATCGGCACCGAGAGCTCTGGGTCGCCGAGGGAGTCGGCACCCAGTAAGCATCGGCACCGAGAGGACCGCTCACCCTCTGTTCAAGAGGTGTCGATGCGCTCCACTATGGACAGCCCAGAACAGCCTCCACGCCCGGAACAGACTCTGACATCGACACCTGCTTCGGCTTCCACGTCTTTCTCCACAGCCGCTCTGCACGAGAGTCTCCGGGCCGTCCTCCCAGAGATCCTGGGAGAGCTGTTGCGCCCTTCCCCTCCGGTACCGGGGGTGCTTGCGCCACCGGTACCGTCGAGTGAGGCGCCGGCTGGCCCCTTGCTCGGGGTGAGGTCTCCGACATCGGTGCCGCTTGCAGTACCGACTGCGGTCGCCTCCCAGGAAGGCTCCCCGACGACATCGGCGGAGGGAGCTTCGCCGGTGCGGGCGAGGGAGTCTACCTCTCGACGCTCCCACCGTGGCCGTGGTTCCACAGAGTCGAGCCGGGCACGGCTTCAGACACAGGTCCGTGAACTTGTGTCTGATACCGAAGGTGAGGCCTCATGGGAAGAGGAGGAGGACATCAGATATTTCTCTGACGAGGAGTCTGAGGGCCTTCCTTCTGATCCCACTCCCTCCCCTGAAAGGCAGCTTTCTCCTCCCGAGAGTCTGTCTTTTGCGGCCTTTGTCCGGGAGATGTCTACGGCCATCCCCTTCCCGGTGGTTGTGGAGGACGAGCCCAGGGCTGAAATGTTTGAGCTCCTGGACTATCCTTCTCCACCTAAGGAAGCGTCCACAGTACCCATGCATCATGTCCTAAAAAAGATTTTGCTGGCGAACTGGACAAAGCCATTAAGTAATCCCCACATTCCCAAGAAGATCGAGTCCCAGTACCGGATCCATGGGGACCCAGAGCTGATGCGCACTCAGTTGCCTCACGACTCTGGAGTTGTGGATTTGGCCCTAAAGAAGGCCAAGAGTTCTAGGGAGCATGCTTCGGCGCCCCCGGGCAAGGACTCTAGAACCTTAGACTCCTTTGGGAGGAAGGCCTACCATTCTTCTATGCTCGTGGCCAAAATCCAGTCTTACCAGCTCTACACGAGCATACACATGCGGAACAATGTGCGGCAGTTGGCGGGCTTGGTGGACAAGCTCCCCCCTGAGCAAGCCAAGCCATTTCAGGAAGTGGTCAGGCAGCTGAAGGCGTGCAGAAAATTCCTGGCCAGAGGGGTGTATGACACCTTTGATGTTGCGTCCAGGGCCGCTGCTCAAGGTGTGGTGATGCGCAGACTCTCATGGCTGCGTGCCTCCGACCTGGAGAATAGGATCCAGCAGCGGATTGCGGACTCGCCTTGCCATGCGGATAATATTTTTGGAGAGAAAGTCGAACAGGTGGACGAGCAGTTCCACCAGCGGGACACAGCTTTTGACAAGTTCTCCCGCCGGCAGCCTTCAGCCTCTACCTCTACAGGTAGACGATTTTTTGGGGGAAGGAAGACTGTTCCCTACTCTTCTGGTAAGCGTAGGTACAATCCTCCTTCTCGACAGCCTGCGGCCCAGGCTAAGCCCCAGCGCGCTTGCTCTCGTCAGCAGCGTGCGCCTCAGCAAGGCCCCTCGGCTCCCCAGCAAAAGCAAGGGACGAGCTTTTGACTGGCTCCAGCAGAGCATAGCCGACATCCAAGTGTCAGTGCCGGGCGACCTGCCGGTCGGAGGGAGGTTGAAAGTTTTTCACCAAAGGTGGCCTCTCATAACCTCCGATCAGTGGGTTCTTCAAATAGTCCGGCAAGGATACACCCTCAATTTGGCCTCAAAACCTCCAAATTGTCCACCGGGAGCTCAGTCTTACAGCTTCCAACACAAGCAGGTACTTGCAGAGGAACTCTCCGCCCTTCTCAGCGCCAATGCGGTCGAGCCCGTGCCATCCGGGCAGGAAGGGCTGGGATTCTATTCCAGGTACTTCCTTGTGGAAAAGAAAACAGGGGGGATGCGTCCCATCCTAAACCTAAGGGCCCTGAACAAATATCTGGTCAAAGAAAAGTTCAGGATGCTTTCCCTGGGCACTCTTCTCCCCATGATTCAGGAAAACGATTGGCTATGCTCTCTGGACTTGAAGGACGCCTACACGCACATCCCGATACTGCCAGCTCACAGACAGTATCTGCGATTTCAGCTGGGCACACGTCACTTCCAGTACTGTGTGCTACCCTTTGGGCTCGCCTCTGCGCCCAGAGTGTTCACGAAGTGCTTGGCTGTGGTAGCAGCGGCACTTCGCAGACTGGGAGTGCATGTGTTCCCTTATCTCGACGATTTGCTGGTGAAGAACATATCCGAGGCAGGAGCTCTACAGTCCATGCAGATGACTATGCGCCTCCTGGAGCTATTGGGGTTTGTGATAAATTATCCAAAGTCCCATCTTCTTCCAGTGCAGAGACTCGAATTCATAGGAGCTCTGCTGGATTCTTCGACGGCTCGTGCCTATCTCCCAGAGGCGAGAGCCAACAACTTGTTGTCCCTCGTCTCGCGGGTGTGAGCGTCTCAGCAGATCACAGCTCGGCAGATGTTGAGATTGCTAGGCCACATGGCCTCCACAGTTCATGTGACTCCCATGGCCCGCGTTTGCATGAGATCTGCTCAATGGACCCTAGCTTCCCAGTGGTTTCAGGCGGCTGGGGATCTAGAAGACGTGATCCACCTGTCCATGAGTTTTCTCAAATCCCTGTATTGGTGGACAATTTGACTCTGGGACGTCCTTTCCAAATTCCTCAGCCACAAAAAGTGCTGACTACGGATGCGTCTTTCCTGGGGTGGGGAGCTCATGTCGATGGGCTTCACACCCAAGGAAGCTGGTCCCTCCAGGAACGCGATCTGCAGATCAATCTTCTGGAGTTACGAGCGGTCTGGAACGCTCTGAAGGCTTTCAGAGATCGGCTGTCCCACCAAATTATCCAAATTCAGACAGACAACCAGGTTGCCATGTATTACATCAACAAGCAGGGGGGCACCGGATCTCGCCCCCTGTGTCAGGAAGCCGTCAGCATGTGGCTCTGGGCTCGCCGTCACGGCATGGTGCTCCAAGCCACATACCTGGCAGGCGTAAACAGTCTGGCAGACAGGTTGAGCAGGATCATGCAACCTCACGAGTGGTCGCTCAACTCCCGAGTGGTGCGACAGATCTTCCAAGCGTGGGGCACCCCCTTGGTAGATCTCTTCGCATCTCGAGCCAACTGTCCTGTTTCGGTTATTGGTGAGCCCTTAGGTTCCCGGAGGCCCGCAAGACCTCCGAGGACCGCCGTGCACCCCGAATCTTCACCCGCGGCGACCGCCGTTCACCGAGGGTTGAGCCCCCAGCTGCAGGCGGCCAGCAGGACTGCTAGAACCGCGGGGTGACGGCCGGCCTGGCGGGTTGTCAGCAACACAGTCTCGGAAGGGCAGCTAGAAGGGACGGCTAGTACAGAAAAGGAATGCAGTCACTGAGGATGGCTAGCAAGGACAGCTAGCGGGAAGTGAAATGCAGTCTCTGAGGGTGGCTAGCAAGGACGGCTAGCTGGAAGAGGAACACAGTCTCTGAAGGGGACTAGCAAGGACGGCTAGCTTGAAGAGGAACACAGTCTCTGAAGGTGGCTAGCAGGGACGGCTAGCGGGAAGTGGAACACAGTCTCTGAAGGTGGCTAGCAAGGACGGCTAGCTTGAAGAGGAACACCGTCTCTGAAGGTGGCTAGCAAGGACGGCTAGCTGGAAGAGGAACACAGTCTCTGAAGGTGGCTAGCAAGGACGGCTAGCTTGAAGAGGAACACCGTCTCTGAAGGTGGCTAGCAAGGACGGCTAGCTGGAAGAGGAACACAGTCTCTGAAGGTGGCTAGCAAGGACGGCTAGCTTGAAGAGGAACACCGTCTCTGAAGGTGGCTAGCAAGGACGGCTAGCTGGAAGAGGAACACAGTCTCTGAAGGTGGCTAGCAAGGACGGCTAGCTTGAAGAGGAACACCGTCTCTGAAGGTCAACGCTCCGCACTCCACTGTGTCGGCTCCTGACAATAGAAACGGAAGCGCTGGGCCCTTCTTGTTCCGAGGTTTAAATCCCCCGCCAGTCCATCCCCTCCCTGGAGAGGAGCCAATTCCTCCAGCCCTGACAGGCAAGGAGGGCCCGGATTGGCGGACCTGCCTCGCAGGCGGAGTCTCTCCTTCCAGGCGCCAATCCGGCGCGAGTGGGCGGGACTTGCTCGCTGGTTAGCTCTGGCCGGGGAGACGACGACGACGCCATCTTGGCCGGCGCCTTCCCTTCCCTGAGGCCGGCGTTTGCTCCTGCGGGTCGCCAGCCTCGGGCCGACCCGCGGAAGCGCTGGCCCCGTCGGCGGCTTGTCTCTGTCGCACTGGAGCCCGCGGCTCCCGTTGGTCATCGCTCCCCGCCGCGGGAGCACAGGTGAGGACCCGGGACAGGACACCAACCACAAGGTCCCTCAGTTCTGTTCCAGGCTTCAGGCCCACGGCAGACTGGCATCGGATGCCTTCCTCCTGGACTGGGGGGAAGGTCTACTGTATGCTTATCCTCCCATACCTCTGGTGGGGAAGACTTTGTTGAAACTCAAGCAAGACCGAGGCACCATGATTCTGATTGCTCCCTTTTGGCCGCGTCAGATCTGGTTCCCTCTTCTTCTGGAGTTATCCTCCGAAGAACCGTGGAGATTGGAGTGTTTTCCGACCCTCATCACACAGAACGAAGGGGCGCTTCTGCATCCCAGCCTCCGGTCGCTGGCTCTCATGGCCTGGATGTTGAGAGCGTAGACTTTGCCTCTTTGGGTCTGTCAGAGGGTGTCTCCCGTGTCTTGCTTGCTTCCAGGAAAGATTCCACTAAGAGGAGTTACTTCTTTTTATGGAGGAGGTTTGCCATCTGGTGTGACAGCAAGGCCTTAGATCCTCGCTCCTGTCCTACACAGACCCTGCTTGAATACCTTCTGCACTTGTCTGAGTCTGGTCTCAAGACCAACTCTGTAAGGGTTCATCTTAGCGCAATCAGTGCATACCATTACCGTGTGGAAGGTAAGCCGATCTCAGGACAGCCTTTAGTTGTTCACTTCATGAGAGGTTTGCTTTTGTCAAAGCCCCCCGTCAAACCTCCTACAGTGTCATGGGATCTCAATGTCGTTCTCACCCAGCTGATGAAACCTCTTTTTGAGCCACTGGACTCCTGCCATCTGAAGTACTTGACCTGGAAGGTCATTTTCTTGGTGGCAGTTACTTCAGCTCGTAGAGTCAGTGAGCTTCAGGCCCTGGTAGCCCAGGCCCCTTACACCAAATTTCATCATAACAGAGTAGTCCTCCGCACTCACCCTAAGTTCTTGCCAAAGGTTGTGTCGGAGTTCCATCTGAACCAGTCAATTGTCTTGCCAACATTCTTTCCCCGTCCTCATTCCTGCCCTGCTGAACGTCAGCTGCACACATTGGACTGCAAGAGAGCATTGGCCTTCTATCTGGAGCGGACACAGCCCAACAGACAGTCCGCCCAATTGTTTGTTTCTTTTGATCCCAACAGGAGGGGAGTGGCTGTGGGGAAACGCACCATCTCCAATTGGCTAGCAGATTGCATTTCCTTCACTTACGCCCAGGCTGGGCTGGCTCTTGAGGGTCATGTCACGGCTCATAATGTTAGAGCCATGGCAGCGTCGGTAGCCCACTTGAAGTCAGCCACTATTGAAGAGATTTGCAAAGCTGCGACGTGGTCATCTGTCCACACATTCACATCTCATTACTGCCTGCAGCAGGATACCCGACGCGACAGTCGGTTCGGGCAGTCAGTGCTTCAGAATCTGTTCGGGGTTTAGAATCCAACTCCACCCCCCTAGGCCCATGTTTATTCTGTTCCAGGTTGCACTCTCAGTTAGTTGGAAAAATGGTTAGGTCAATCTCAGTTGCGAGGCCCAATTGACCATGGTTGTTGTTTTGAGTGAGCCTGGGGGCTAGGGATACCCCATCAGTGAGAACAAGCAGCCTGCTTGTCCTCGAAGAAAGCGAATGCTACATACCTGTAGAAGGTATTCTCCGAGGACAGCAGGCTGATTGTTCTCACAAACCCGCCCGCCTCCCCTTTTGGAGTTGTGTCTTCCCTTCTCTTTGTCTTGCTACATATGAGACTGGCCGTCACGAGCCGGTTTCGGGCGGGAAGACGGCCGTGCATGCGTGGTGCGCATCGGCGCGCGAGGGCTAGCAAAGGCTTTTGCTAGTGGATTCCGATTGGAGGGGCTGCCGTGGACGTCACCCATCAGTGAGAACAATCAGCCTGCTGTCCTCGGAGAATACCTTCTACAGGTATGTAGCATTCGCTTTGTACCCCCAAAGGGACATTGACCACTAGCTTAGTGGATGTAGTAAAATTTGCCCAAACTGACTACAGGGTAGCCACAATGATCAACAAGAGCATAGATACAACCACCACATAGAAGAAAATGTCTTCCAGTACCTAGCTTATGTCAGGTATAGCTTAAGGGGTTCTAGCTTACAAGATGACAACACTAATTATTTAAGACAATTCAACCAAATAGAAGCTTTGTTAATTCCTGAACAATAACACAATGGTGTAGGAATCATGCCTGAAAAAAAAAAAAGACACCACAGAAACTCAGACTTTCTGAAACTTCAGGCTTTCATGCCTCTGAGAGTCTCTCATGCTAGAATCAGTAGTAATACAGTAGATTCTCCCACTCTGTATCTCTGAAAACATAGCATCTATAAGGGTCCTTTTACTAAGCTGCAGTAAGCACTAACACATGCTTACTGCAGCTAAAAATGCCTTACTGTGGAGTGAGCTCAGCCGTCCTGCGGTAATTCTGGGATCGGGGGTAGAGAGTGGGTGTGCTCTGCACTAATCGGTTAGCGCAGCTACACTACCACATGCTAACCGATTAGCATGTGGTTAGCCCATGAGCCCTTAATGCCTACAAAATAAGTGGCATTAGGGGTTCATGGAAAAATTAGTGTGTGGTCATTAATACAGAAAATTTAATTGGCCAGTTTATCCCGGCGGTAAAAATGGCCTTAGTGTATGGGAATGACCGACATAAGGATGCACTAAGGCCACTTTTTACCACAGTTTGGTAAAAGGGCCCCTTACAGGCTTATTTTCGAAAAAGAAGGGCGCCCATCTTTCAACACAAATTGGGAGATGGGCGTCCTTCTCCCAGGGTCACCCAAATCGGCATAATTGAAAGCCGATTTTGGGCGTCCTCAACTGCTTTCCGTCACGGGGACCACCAAATTTCACCGGGGCGTGTCAGAAGCATAGCGAAGGCGGAACTGGGGCGTGCTTAACACATGGGCATCCTTGGCCGATAATGGAAAAAAGAAGGGCGTCCCTGATGAACACCTGGCCGACTTTACTTGGTCCTTTTTTTTTTCTTACGACCAAGCCACAAATATGTGCCCTAAATGACCAGATGACCACCGGAGGGAATCGGGGATGACCTCCCCCTACTCCCCCAGTGGTCACTAACCCCCTCCCACCCTAAAAAAAAATTAAATATATTTTCCAGCTTCTATGCCAGCCTCAAATATCATACCCAGCTCCATGACAGCAGTATGCAGGTCTCTGGAGCAGTTTTAGAGGGCACTGCAGTGCACTTCAGGCATGCGGACCCAGGACCACCCCCCCCCCCTCTACCTGTTAAACTTGTGGTGGTAAATATCAGCCCTCCAAAACCCACCACAAACCCACTGTATCCACATCTAGGTGCCCCCCTTCATCCCTAAGGGCTATGGTAGTGGTGTACAGTTGTGGGGAGTAGGTTTTGGGGGGGGGGGGGTTCGGGGGCTCAGCACACAAGGTAAGGGAGCTATGCACCTGGGAATTTTTTCTGAAGTCCACTGCAGTGCCCCCTAGGGTGCCCAGTTGGTGTCCTGGCATGTGAGGGGGACCAGTACACTACGAATGCTGGCTCCTCCCATGACCAAATGGCTTGGATTTGGTCATTCTGAGATGGGTGTCCTCGGTTTCCATTATCGCCGAAAATTGGGGACGACCATCTCTAAGGTCGACCTAAATGTTGAGATTTGGGCGTCCCTGACCGTATTATCGAAACAAAAGATGGACGCCCATCTTCTTGTTTCGATAATATGGGACGCCCTCAGGAAAACTTGGGCGCTCCGTTTGATTATGCCCCTCTTAGTGTTCATGTGGTGGTCTATTATGGGTCTTTGCTACCTACATTGGTTTGCATTTTTTTTTTTTATAATATTTGCAGTTTGTCTATCTAACCAACTTTTAACTTCACTTCTGAAATTTTATTTCTTTTGGCTTCTTCAGTTAGAAATAAACTTTTCATCAGAACTTTTCAGGCACTGTCTTACACAGAGACAATCAACAATTGCAACAGTGAATATTTACAGTACATGCAAAACCTCAAACTCATTTTACTTGTTACAGTACCCATAGCAGCACTATGAGCCACACTGCCTGAAGTATGCAGCACTCATCATTAACAAGTGAAAGTCTCTCCGATAGATACACAGATGTGTTTCACACACTGAAGTTGCTCTCACATGGCAGATAGAAACATGCTCAGAAGGAAAATGGTAATCAAAGGACTGTGGATTAGACACAGCTCTAACGAGAAGCAAAGGATTCAGATCCTATTACCAATACGAAAATACATTCTGATTGCCCACTATCCAAAGAACAGTCATGCAGTATTATCTGAACTCTGAATAACAGTTTCCATATTTTTTAACCTAAGGACTGAATAGGATCCCAATAAAACCTTTACAACAGGTGTGGGCAAGTTGCAGCCCACAATTTCATTTTCTGTGGCCCCAGACACCATGGGAAGTATACACAGAAAAAGTGATTAAGCAGAGTTTTGTTAATTTTAAATGCTACATTTCATAAATATTTTCAGAAAAGTCACTATTTATTTATTTATTTAAAACATTTATATCCCACAGATTCCCACCATGGCGGGCTCTATGTGGCTAACAACACTTATGAAAAGAACACCATACAAATTCAAGGTCGGAACAGAGAATAAGGAACATCTTGGGAGGGGAGCAAACAACAGGAGGTACAAACAAGGGACGGTATGAAATTAAATTGCAGAAGAGTATGATTTTTCACATAGATAAGTCTTAAGGGACTTAAGTCTTGAACAGATTGCGGTCGGTAGTCTCCTTTAATGTAGATGGTAGAGCATTCCAGTAACGAGGACTCACTATAGCAGTTTGTTTACATCATTTTAGTTAGATAATTAAATAATTTTAAAAAATTATCACAGAAGGTCTATGGAGCTCTGTGCATTTCCAGTTTTCAACATTACATAATGCTGTGGCCTACTAGGGGTAGTACTGACATTCATGCAGCCCTTTGTGTATAAAAGTTGCCTTACCCTGCTTTACAGCCTGGTAGCTTAGTATCTTTGTATTGTTTTGGTGTAAATTCTATTAATAATTGTAAATGAACTGTAATACATGTATGTCCTGGGCTCAGAACCTGGATCTTCTCTGTCTGCGGAAGGAACTTTAGTACTCCTGAAAGCTTGTGTCTTAAAATTGTTGCTATGTCATAGAACCAATATAAGTAACTATAGCATGCAGAATCAGATAGAGGCAGACCAAAACTGTTTTTTTTTTTCAGTTTTGGCCAAAACCGAAACTGCTACCGAAAGTATCTAAACACTTTCAGCCGAAACAGAAACTGAAAACTAAAGTTTGGTTGTACAAATGTGAACCAATGAAGCCCACTGGATTGTCAGAGCTTGCAGTTGGCAGCCCTCTGCTAAACCTACACAAAACTATTACCCTCCAGTCCCAGGACAGCAAACACAGGCTGACAACTGGGAGAGCCATTTTAAACAAGGACTTCTCAACAAAAGTCTGGCACATTTAGGTTCCCAAGTCAATATTCTCTGAGACAGGACCACTGTGAGAATGTGTAAAAAAAAAAAATCAGCTTTTTATGCTTACCCAAACTGTGCACAAATAACAAAAGAAAGTAGCATTGAGATGTTTCCTGTTTTGTATTTAGTTATAAAACTAATTAAAGATAAGCGGGGACATGGGGCTCATTTTCAAAGAACTTAGCCATACAAAGTTCCATTAGTTACTATGTAACTTTATAAGTCTAAGTGCTTTGAAAATACACCTTCTATATAGTCAACAATGTCCACAAGCCCAGCGCTGATCCTCTAATGAAATAATTACTTCCTGGTAGGTGCGTTCTTGTAAACACGTTTTCTTTATTTTCCTTTAAACTATAAAACTCCACAAAACGTCTCATTGACAATCAATTGCTCAGGACCTGCATCAACATGGCCACATTTCGCCATAGCTGCATCAGGACAACAGCCCTAGTCTAGAACATTGGAATGGACTATCATACACTGAATATATGAGTATTCTAGACCAGCGCCGTTGTCCTGACGCAGCTATGGTGAAACATGGCCATGTTGATGCAAGTCCTAAATGATTGTCAATGTGAAGTTTTAAAATGTAAACAAAAATAAAGAAAATGTGTTCACAAGAGCACACCTACCAGGAAGTAATTATTTCATTAGAGGATCAGCGTGGGCTTGTGGACATTGCAATCCAGAATAAAAAAAAAGGTCATTGATGCTACTGAATGTGAGGACTACATGCTCTGAATTAAGAGTAATACATTTCTCAAATTATTTTCTAATATATAAATTTCATTTTACTATAATTTCCTACTAACAGTACTTGTGCTTGAAAAACATCACTGCAGGGTCCTTTCTCACAGAATCTAGCTTATGCACACCACAAATTTCAATAAAAAGCTGCATTTCTATCATACCCAACAAGAGTTTGGAAATTCTTTAGAATCACTCAGAGTATCCATGCCAAAATATATATAATAATTGAAATAATGAAAGACTATATTTTACCCCCAAGCTAAATAGCCTCAGCACACAGCTAATGAAAACTGAAACTAAAAGCCACAGTGCTTTTACAATGGCTGACTCTGTGCCACATTTGGAGTGACAGATAATTCCTAAGGAGTTTATCACCCCAAATTTACAGACTAAGGGCACTGTTTACAAAGGTGCGCTAGCGGTTTTAGCACACGCTAACCGTGTAGATGCCCATAATATTGCTATGGACATCTATATAGTTAGCACGCACTAAAAACACTAGTGCACCTTTGTAAACAGGACCCTTAAATTCCTGCTAAACTTTTGTATCAAAAGCATTTATTTGGAGAGCTCTGCCATATAAAATGCTATGCAAGATCCTAACTGCAATACTTACAACCAAATTACACAAAATAAATAAATGGAAAGAGTACCCCCCCCCCACCTTACAATCCCTTGTGGTCTAATGGTGTTGTCAGAGTGATCCCCAGTTGCTCCACCAAAACCACATGGTCAGTTTTGTACAAAACGGGGCAGTAAAAGGATTTTGTGCCAGTTTCAGCACCTTAACCTTGTTTGGTCTCTAGAATCTAATTTCTTTTGAACACATTTTATATTGGCACAAGCTAAGACGTTAGTCCCTGTCTAGCTTCTGAAACTTTCTATGGAGATACTAAAAAGTGTAGTTTCTGTTGGGAGAAAAATGTTAAGATTTCATAACTTGGCCAAGGAGCTTAGAAATATCTTGTTTCTAATCGGGTGCTAGACATGACGATTGGCATTCTTGAAAGAGTTAAGAGTACTAAACTCTATTGACAAGAAGCAGCCATGTGATGATGATGCTCCCCTCACTCTCGATCCATCTTCTAACACTGACTAATGTGCTGGGGTTCCGGAGTTTCCGAAAGTACTTTCTCGCCTCCGGCCTTTGCTCTAAAGAGATTTGCCATTCTCAGAACAGAGAGACCTGCGTTTCCAACGAAACTCGCAAAGCTCCCCAGACACAGTGGACCGTTTCATAGCTGGAAAGTAGACTAATGCTCATCATGCTTCAAATACTATTATAATGAAGTTAAGGAAGGACACTGATATCTTTGCAAAATAATGTCGTGCAGATACCTGAGCCCATTTGGAGTGAAATAACCCCCGAGCTCACACCTCGCCTTTTCCCCCTTCCCCTCAGATAGGAAAGGCTGGGGAGCTCGCAGTCTGCGCTTGCTCCGCTGCTTCCATGGAGCTTTGGGCACAGTGACCTTTCCCTCTGAGAAGAGATTGCATCTTACAGTCCTAAAACCACAATACCAAGGACTCTCCGGAGGCTACTGCTTTCCGGCTTCAATTTGAACAAGCGTAAAAACCACAGTGCTTTTTTTCTCGGGTATCCTTTGGTTACTAGTTTGTTTCTCAGCGTTGCCCGCTTTGCTTTCTTCCTTTCCTGCTATGTTCTGGAGCTTCCGCTAGCAGGTGAGGTGACCCTTAGGCAGTCAGGTGTCACTGCTAAAAAGCCCACTGTCGGGATTACAGAAGTGCCCTACCTTGATGTACAGCCACATTGCACCCGTGCCCATCGCAGTAGACCAGCGGGTTCTCAGCCCATCCCCTTTCATCAGAACACACACAGCAGCCTCCCACCATCTCCTTCATCCTTCCATCAGGCTAGCTTTGATGATTCCTGCTAGGAACTGCTTCCTTCAGATGGCTTCCGGCGGAGGGGATCCGGGCCTCAGGCCCCCGAACCACCTCACATTGGCATGGCGAGGACAATTAGCTACCAGTCCTGAGAGCTGGAAACTGGCACAGCCCCATCCACAGAAAGAGAGAGCGAAGAGGGAGCAGGCGCTTGTCTCAGTTGTTGGCTTACACAGCAATCATGGCTGCGTTGCTTGCATGCTTCTTAAAGTCTTAGGTTCAGGAACAGAAGCGACGCTTGGTAGGGAGGATTTTTCTTCTGTGCGTGGTTTTTTTTTCTGTTGTGCTAAGATCCCAAAAAAGAATGTAAATCAACATAGTGTTTGTCTGTGTCCTGGGGTGTATAGCTGTAAAGACCTGTCTTTTCCACGCATGTATAGTCCCTGATTGATGGTACAGAAGAAGTAGCCCCCAAATCCTTTTATCTGTTGCAAAGCTTTTCTGTGAAACTGTTTCCACTAACGCCATCGTCTGGCTTTGGGACGAATCGGTTGTACCAGTATACAGAAAGTTCTCTGTTGGCTCAGACCTTTCAATATTTAGAGTTAGGAATAATGGTAAACAATGTCAGGAGTAGCTTAGTGGTTAGAGTACCGTTCTTGACATCCACAGGTGCCCACTGCTGCTCTTTTTGTGATGGTGGGCAAGTCACTTAACCAAAACAACCCTTGACACTAGTGAAAAATGGCTAATCCACTATGTTTTTAATTAAGGAGAGAATCCCTCAGATAAAAAAAAGCAGCAGTTAACTTAGGTCCTAAGTTAAGTGCTGCTTTTTTACGTGTTGGCGCTTTACTATTCAGACACAGGTATTTAAAATTTATTTGAAGTGTAGAATAGAGCACTCTATAAAATTTTAAAAAACAAGGAGATCTTCAGAATCCCTATGATAGAAACTTATCAACGGGTCTCACGCACTGAATAGTACCCGTTGTAAACGTAGGACTCTGTCCTGCTTATTTTCGAAAGAGAAAAACGCCTATATTTCGACCCAAATCGGGAGATGGGCGTTTTTCTCGCAAAGGTGCTCAAATCGGTATAATCGAAAGCCGATTTTGGGCGTTTCCAACTGCACTCTGTCGTGGAAACGAATAAAGTTGATGGGGGTGTGTTGGAGGCGTGGTGGAGGCGGGGCTGGGGCGTGGTTATCAGCCGAGGAGAGATGGGCGTCTTTAGCTGATAATCGAAAAAAAAGGCGTTTTTACCGTGATTTTGGGTCACTTTTTTTGGACCCTTTTTTTTCACGAACAAGTCCCAAAAAAGTGCCCCAACTGCCCAGATGACCACTGGAGAGAATCGAGGATGACCTCCCTGGACTCCCCCAGTGGTCACTAACCCCCTCCCACCAAAAAAAACCCCCACTTTAAAAACTTTTTTTCCAGCCTGTATGCCAGCCTCAAATGCCGTACCCACCTCCATGACAGCAGAATGTGTTTGATCCTATCACAGCCTTTCCCTGGGTCAGTTGTGGCTCTCGGGTGCAGTACAGGGTCACATCAGCATTGCATTGTGGTGGGTGTAGGGTATTGGGCTCCGTGATTTCATTAGCTTGTGTTACAGTCTCACGATGTTGGTAGTTGGTAGGCTCTTCTCCCATGGTGCTTTTCCCCCTGCCTACTGGGTCAGAGTGTGCCCTGTTGTGTTTCCTGTTGTAGTCCATGCGGTAGTGGCCATTTTTGTAAGCCAGTTTTAGTTCCCTTTCCTGTGTTAGCCACGTTAGACAACTTAGTTCTTACCTTGAATGTGGCTGAAAGAGGGCATTGTACAGCATTCTGCCAGCTCTGACCTACTGCTAATCTCGGTACCAGGGAGACTCGTTTCCAGTGGGGCACAACCTCTGCAGTTAACTGTGAGTAAAGGCGGTTATTCCAATAAAGGACGTTTTCGGAGAGATTAGTCTTCAGGTGTCAACTGGTGTGCCAATGTTATACAGCAGCAACAAGTCCTAGAGGCTTGCGTGTATGCAGGTCCCTGAAGCACTTTTAGTGGGTACTGCAGTGCACTTCAGCCAGGTGGACCCAGGCCCATCCCCCCCTACCTGTAACAATTGTGCTGGTAAATGGGAGGCCTCCAAAACCCACTGTACCCACATGTAGGTGCCCCCTTCACCCCTAAGAGCTATGGTAGTGTTGTACATTTGTGGGTAGTGGGTTTTGGGGGAGGGGGGGTTGGGAGCTCAGCACCCGTGGTAAGGGAGCTATGCATGTGGGAGCTTTTTCTGAAGTCCACCGCACTGACCTAGGGTGCCCAGTTGGTGTCCTGGCATATCAGGGGGGCCAGTGTACTACGAATCCTAGCCCCTCCCACGACCAAATGGCTCAGATTAGGACGTTTTTGAGCTGGGCGTTTTTAGTTTCCATTATCGCTAAAAAAACCAAACGCCCAGCTCAAAAACGTCCATTTTTTTGAAAATACAGTTCGGCCCGCCCCTTCACGGACCCGTTCTCGGAGATAAACACCCATGGAGATAGGCGTTTCCGTTCGATTATGCCCCTCTGTGTCTATTAGGTTTCTGAGGGATTCTCTCCTTAATTAAAAACATAGTGGATTACCCATTTTTCACTAGTGTCAAAGGTTGTTTTGTATAGATTTACCATATCAGGACACTAGTCACACTGCACCTTTATTTGCAGTGTCAAGTCACTTAACCCTCCATTGCCTCAGGTACAAACTTAGGGCCCTGTTTACTAAGCAGCGTTATAGGCGCGTTAACATTTTTAATGCGTGTTAACCATGTATGTGCCTACAATAGTCCTATGGGCGCCTACATGGTTAGCGTGCACACTAAGTGTAGGCGCGCTACGCACCTTAGTAAACAGGGCCCTTAGATTGCAAGCCTTCTAGGGATAGGGCAATACCCAGTGTACCTGAATGTAACTCACCTTCATCTACTACTGAAAAGGTGTGAGCAAAATACAAATAATAAATAAAAAAATAGGATGCCAGGTGTTAAAAAGTAACTGAGGTGGAGTAACAGAGGAGTGGTAGAGTCAGGGTTCAAATCTCACATCTCCCACTGACACTTCTTGTATTCCTGCACAAGAAACTCTACCCGCCATTGCCTCAAGTTCAAAAGTAAACTTGTAAGCCTTTCTTGAGCAGAGAAAAGCATCTTAGATTTGGAAAGGCCAGCAATCAAATCTAAAATTCAAATCCAGTGGATAATAATTCCTAAATCACTACAGAGATAGGGGTCCTTTTACTAAGTTGCACTAAATGCTGTGCTCACCACACTGCCCATTGTATACCTATGGGCGTCTTAGCATGTAGCGCACACTAAGGGGTATGTTTACTAAGGTGTGTTAGCATTTTTAACGTGCCTTTAAAGTTAAGGTGTGTTAAACGCTAACACGCCTATACATTTCTATGGACACATTAGCGTTTAACGAGCGTTAACAACACTAACGTGCTTATAGTGCACCTTAGGAAACATAGCCATAAATCTGTTAGTGCACCTTAGTAAAAGGACCCTGTAGTTTGCAGAGTACTAAAAGTAAAACCTAATAGAATCAGGCTTTATTTGAAATGCTTAAATACTAAAGATTTTTCATTGTGATCGCCTGTGAAATGCTTTATATTTTACATTTTCTTTGAATAAGGAATGAAGGCTATTTCTTTCAAGCCCATGGTTAGTCCAGGAAAAGTTAAAATTCGCCAGTGCCCAAGTTCTCATCTAAAACACTGATTAATAGGATGATCAAATTAAATTAATATATTCATACCTTGGGCGATAATTTTACAAACTTAATTTTTTAGGGATAAGCCCTGTTTTACCCATAGAAAAGGGCTTTTGTAAAATTCCTGTATAGGATATAAACATAGACCATTGAGATTCATCATCCTTTCGTGAAGCTGCAAATAAGTCACATGAATAGAACTAATAATACAATGGTAAAGCCACAGCATGCTGAAAAGCACATTACCACAACTTATGAACTGTGATTAACAATGTAAATTTCATTAATCCCTTAGAATGGGTTGCAATCATTTGCAACTGACAACTCACCCAATTCAAGAACTATGATGAAAACAGGTGGGTGGGTGGGTGCTGAGCAGCCTGGCGCAAAGCCTGGGTCACTGATTGAAGGCTTTGAACCCTCTTTCCCTCCCTGTAGACTTGTCAGCTTTGCCACACACACACATGCAACCCTAATAGAGGAGGGGAGAAGAGGCAAGGCAAACAGCTCTTGATTGCAGCCAGCTCACCCTCACCATGTTAATGCCAAGGTAGTGAAACTCTCTCAGCCCCTTACAATAACATAGGCAGTCAGGATTCACTGTCCCATTGTGACGCTGCTCCACTCAACATGCTCAGTCAACAAGACTCAGGAAAACCACAGCTTTATTAACACATTCAGTAATCCGCAATAACTATAATCAAATCATCTGAGCCTTGCCTGTTTGCCTAATCACCAATGACCTGGGAGTAATTTTACAAAGTTTTTTTTTCCAGGGGTGAACCATGTTTACACATAGAAAAGGGCTTATGTAAAGTTAATCGACAGGATATGTGTGTAAAAGTACACAAGGAGATAAGAAGGCGTGCACTTTTATGTAATCTATATCCTGGCATTCCCAAGGGCATAGTTTGGGTGGAGCAAGGAGGAAGTTGCAAAGTGCATGTAGTTAAAAATAAATGCACATATAAGCTCATACTTCACCCATGTACATAGTGCACACGCTTTCCCGATTCTGTGTACAAATTCTCATATCGGGATGGATGCACATATAAATAGTGCACAGTTTTATTAGCAAATTAAAAATGCCTTGTTTTTTTCTGCACATTTTCATTTGTTAGAGACATGCAATGGCATGAGATATGTAAATGACAGGTCATCTCTACTAATCTCTTTTGTTTTGTATTATTTTATTGCTGTTGTTGTTGTAAGGCACCTAGAGCAAGGAAGAAACTTCTTTTGATGCAGTTACCTGACAACGTTTTTTTCATAGTAAGTTTGGCATGAGTCATTTAAACTGGTAATTAAACAGTTAGCATATGTTCTCCGAGGACAAGCAGGCTGCTTGTTCTCACTGATGGGTGACGTCCACGGCAGCCCCTCCAATCGGAATCTTCACTAGCAAAGGCCTTTGCTAGTCCTCGCACGCCCATGCGCACCGCGCATGCGCGGCCGTCTTCCCGCCCGAAACCGGCTCGTGCCGGCCAGTCTTCTTTTGTCCACGCTCGGTACGGTCATGTTACGCCATTCGCGCCCCTTGTCGACCTCGCGCGTCTCTTTTTGACTTTCGCTAACTAAAAAAAAAAGGATTTTGGAAAAGGACCTTTTCGGTCTTTTTCCCTTTCCACTATTTCCAGTTTTTGCCCCGGTAAGTTTTCTTTCGTCTTCGGGGTAGGCCCTTTTCAGACCTCGGGTCAAATTTTTTTCTTCCTCTCTTTTTGGTGCCTACCGCAATTACGAGTTTTGATTTCGCCAGCGTGATTTTTCCGCCCATGTCATTGAAGTCTCCCAGCGGCTTCAAGAAGTGCACCCAGTGCGCCCGGGTAATCTCACTCACTGACAGGCACGCGTCGTGTCTTCAGTGTCTGGGGGCTGGGCACCGCCCGCAGGCCTGTAGTCTGTGCGCCCTTTTACAAAAGCGGACTCAGGTAGCGAGATTGGCCCAGTGGAACGTTTTGTTCTCGGGCTCTTTGTTGGCATCGGCACCGGGAGTATCGAGTGCATTGACGTCGACAGCGTCTAGACCTCCGTCCTCGGCCGCGACTGCATCGAGTGCATCGAGGCATCGACCCTCTGCATCGGGGCTGAGACATCGGAAGGCTGCGTCGGCGTCGGTGGTACCGGGACCTCCACTTCTGCTGATGTCGTCGGACGGTGGTGCTTCGACTGGAGTGCAGGTGAGGGCTGTCCATTCCCCTGCTGGTGGCGGTGAGCCTTCGGGTGGGTCTCCCCCTACCCTGAGGGCTCCAGCGGTACAGCCCCCCCGAGACCGACCTTCGGCCTCGGCCCCGAGGAAGCGACGGCTGGATTCTACGTCCTCCTCGTCGGTGCCGGGAAGCTCCGGTGACATGCTTCGTCCCAAGAAGTTGAAGAAGCATCGACACCGGTCCCCTTCCCGTATCGGCACCGAGAGCTCTGGGTCGCCAAGGGAGTCGGCACCCAGTAAGCATCGGCACCGAGAGGACCGCTCGCCCTCTATTCAAGAGGTGTCGATGCGCTCCCCTTTGGACAGCCCGGAACAGCCTCCACGCCCGGAACAGGTTCTGGCATCGACTCCTGCATCGGCTTCCATGTCTTTTTCCACAGCCACTCTGCACGAGAGCCTCCGGGCCGTTCTCCCAGAGATCCTGGGAGAGCTGTTGCGCCCTACCCCTCCGGTACCGGGGGTGCTTGCGCCACCGGTACTGTCGAGTGAGGCGCCGGCTGGCCCCTTGCCCGGGGTGAGGTCTCCGACATCGGTGCCGCTTGCGGTACCGACTGCAGTCGCCTCCCAGGAAGGCTCCCCGACGACATCGGCGGAGGGAGCTTCGCCGGTGCGGGCGAGGGAGTCTACCTCTCGACGCTCCCACCGTGGCCGTGGTTCAATGGAGTCGAGCCGGGCACGGCTTCAGACACAGGTCCGTGAACTTGTGTCTGATACCGAAGGTGAGGCCTCATGGGAAGAGGAGGAGGACATCAGATATTTCTATGACGAGGAGTCTGAGGGCCTTCCTTCTGATCCCACTCCCTCCCCTGAAAGGCAGCTTTCTCCTCCCGAGAGTCTGTCTTTTGCGGCCTTTGTCCGGGAGATGTCTACGGCCATCCCCTTCCCAGTGGTTGTGGAGGACGAGCCCAGGGCTGAAATGTTTGCTCCTGGACTATCCTTCTCCACCTAAGGAAGCGTCCACAGTACCCATGCATCATGTCCTAAAAAAGACATTGCTGGCGAACTGGACCAAGCCACTAAGTAATCCCCACATTCCCAAGAAGATCGAGTCCCAGTACCGGATCCATGGGGACCCAGAGCTGATGCACACTCAGTTGCCTCATGACTCTGGAGTTGTGGATTTGGCCCTAAAGAAGGCTAAAAGTTCTAGGGAGCATGCTTCGGCGCCCCCGGGCAAGGACTCTAGAACCTTAGACTCCTTTGGGAGGAAGGCCTACCATTCTTCTATGCTCGTGGCCAAAATCCAGTCTTACCAGCTCTACACGAGCATACATATGCGGAACAATGTGCGGCAGTTGGCGGGCTTGGTGGACAAGCTCCCCCCTGAGCAAGCCAAGCCATTTCAGGAGGTGGTCAGGCAGATGAAGGTGTGCAGAAAATTCCTGGCCAGAGGGGTGTATGACACCTTTGATGTTGCGTCCAGGGCCGCTGCTCAAGGTGTGGTGATGCACAGACTCTCATGGCTGCGTGCCTCCGACCTGGAGAATAGGATCCAGCAGCGGATTGCGGACTCGCCTTGCCGTGCGGATAACATTTTTGGAGTGAAAGTCGAGCAGGTGGTAGGGCAGCTCCACCAGCGGGATACCGCTTTCGACAAGTTCTCCCGCCGGCAGCCTTCAGCTTCTACCTCTACAGGTAGACGATTTTTTTGGGGAAGGAAGACTGTTCCCTACTCTTCTGGTAAGCGTAGGTACAATCCTCCTTCTCGACAGCCTGCGGCCCAGGCTAAGCCCCAGCGTGCTCGCTCTCGTCAGCAGCGGGCGCCTCAGCAAGGCCCCTCGGCTCCCCAGCAAAAGCAAGGGACGAGCTTTTGACTGGCTCCAGCAGAGCATAGCCAACATCCAAGTGTCAGTGCCGGGCGACCTGCCAGTCGGAGGGAGGTTGAAAGTTTTTCACCAAAGGTGGCCTCTCATAACCTCTGATCAGTGGGTTCTTCAAATAGTCCGGCAAGGATACACCCTCAATTTGGCCTCCAAACCTCCAAATTGTCCACCGGGAGCTCAGTCTTACAGCTTCCAGCACAAGCAGGTACTTGCAGAGGAACTCTCCGCCCTTCTCAGCGCCAATGCGGTCGAGCCCGTGCCATCCGGGCAAGAAGGGCTGGGATTCTATTCCAGGTACTTCCTTGTGGAAAAGAAAACAGGGGGGAAGCGTCCCATCCTAGACCTAAGGGCCCTGAACAAATATCTGGTCAAGGAAAAGTTCAGGATGCTTTCCCTGGGCGCCCTTCTTCCCATGATTCAGGAAAACGATTGGCTATGCTCTCTGGACTTGAAGGACACCTACACTCACATCCCGATACTGCCGGCTCACAGACAGTATTTGCGATTTCAGCTGGGCACACGTCACTTCCAGTACTGTGTGCTACCCTTTGGGCTCGCCTCTGCGCCCAGAGTGTTCACGAAGTGCTTGGCTGTAGTAGCAGCAGCACTTCGCAGACTGGGTTACACGTGTTCCCATATCTCGACGATTGGCTGGTGAAGAACACATCCGAGGCAGGAGCTCTACAGTCCATGCAGATGACTATTCGCCTCCTGAAGCTACTGGGGTTTGTGATAAATTATCCGAAGTCCCACCTTCTCCCAGTGCAGAAACTCGAATTCATAGGAGCTCTGCTGGACTCTCGGATGGCTCGCGCCTATCTCCCAGAGACGAGAGCCAACAACTTGTTGTCCCTCGTCTCGTGGGTGCGAGCGTCCCAGCAGATCACAGCTCGGCAGATGTTGAGATTGCTGGGCCACATGGCCTCCACAGTTCATGTGACTCCCATGGCCCGCGTTCGCATGAGATCTGCTCAATGGACCCTAGCTTCCCAGTGGTTTCAGGCGGCTGGGGATCTAGAAGACGTGATCCACCTGTCCACGAGTTTTCTCAAATCCCTGTATTGGTGGACGATTTGGTCCAATTTGACTCTGGGACGTCCTTTCCAAATTCCTCAGCCACAAAAAGTGCTGACTACGGATGCGTCTTTCCTGGGGTGGGGAGCTCATGTCGATGGGCTTCACACCCAAGGAAGCTGGTCCCTCCAGGAACGCGATCTGCAGATCAATCTCCTGGAGTTACGAGCGGTCTGGAACGCTCTGAAGGCTTTCAGAGATCAGCTGTCCCACCAAATTATCCAAATTCAGACAGACAACCAGGTTGCCATGTATTACATCAACAAGCAGGGGGGCACCGGATCTCGCCCCCTGTGTCAGGAAGCCGTCAGCCTGTGGCTCTGGGCTCGCCGTCACGGCATGGTGCTCCAAGCCACATATCTGGCAGGTGTAAACAACAGTCTGGCCGACAGGTTGAGCAGGATTATGCAACCTCACGAGTGGTCACTCAATTCCCATGTAATGCGACAGATCTTCCAGGTGTGGGGCACCCCCTTGGTAGATCTCTTCGCATCTCGAGCCAACCACAAAGTCCCTCAGTTCTGTTCCAGGCTTCAGGCCCACGGCAGACTGGCATCGGATGCCTTCCTCCTGGACTGGGGGGAGGGTCTGCTGTATGCTTATCCTCCCATACCTCTGGTGGGGAAGACTTTGTTGAAACTCAAGCAAGACCGAGGCACCATGATTCTGATTGCTCCTTTTTGGCCGCGTCAGATCTGGTTCCCTCTTCTTCTGTCCTCCGAAGAACCGTGGAGATTGGAGTGTTTTCCGACCCTCATCACACAGGACGAAGGGGCGCTTCTGCATCCCAACCTCCGGTCTCTGGCTCTCACGGCCTGGATGTTGAGAGCGTAGACTTTGCCTCTTTGGGCCTGTCGGAGGGTGTCTCCCGCATCTTGCTTGCTTCCAGGAAAGATTCCACTAAGAGGAGTTACTTCTTTCTATGGAGGAGGTTTGCCGTCTGGCCTCGCTCTTGTCCTACACAGACCCTGCTTGAATACCTTCTGCACTTGTCTGAGTCTGGTCTCAAGACCAACTCTGTAAGGGTTCACCTTAGTGCAATCAGTGCATACCATTACCGTGTGGAAGGTAAGCCGATCTCAGGACAGCCTTTAGTTGTTCGCTTCATGAGAGGTTTGCTTTTGTCAAAGCCCCCTGTCAAGCCTCCTACAGTGTCATGGGATCTCAATGTCGTTCTCACCCAGCTGATGAAACCTCCTTTTGAGCCACTGAACTCCTGCCATCTGAAGTACTTGACCTGGAAGGTCATTTTCTTGGTGGCAGTTACTTCAGCTCGTAGAGTCAGTGAGCTTCAGGCCCTGGTAGCCCAGGCCCCTTACACCAAATTTCATCATAACAGAGTAGTCCTCCGCACTCACCCTAAGTTCTTGCCAAAGGTTGTGTCGGAGTTCCATCTGAACCAGTCAATTGTCTTGCCAACATTCTTTCCCCGTCCTCATTCCTGCCCTGCTGAACGTCAGCTGCACACATTGGACTGCAAGAGAGCATTGGCCTTCTATCTGGAGCGGACACAGCCCAACAGACAGTCCACCCAATTGTTTGTTTCTTTTGATCCCAACAGGAGGGGAGTGGCTGTGGGGAAACGCACCATATCCAATTGGCTAGCAGATTGCATTTCCTTCACTTACGCCCAGGCTGGGCTGGCTCTTGAGGGTCATGTCACGGCTCATAATGTTAGAGCCATGGCAGCGTCGGTAGCCCACTTGAAGTCAGCCACTATTGAAGAGATTTGCAAAGCTGCGACGTGGTCATCTGTCCACACATTCACATCTCATTACTGCCTGCAGCAGGATACCCGACGCGACAGTCGGTTTGGGCAGTCAGTGCTTCAGAATCTGTTCGGTGTTTAGAATCCAACTCCACCCCCCTAGGCCCAATTTTTATTCTGTTCCAGGCTACACTCTCAGTTAGTTGGATAAGTTGTTAGGTCAATCTCAGTTATGTCCTCGCCGTTGCGAGGCCCAATTGACCATGTTTGTTGTTTTGAGTGAGCCTGGGGGCTAGGGAAACCCCATCAGTGAGAACAAGCAGCCTGCTTGTCCTCGGAGAAAGCGAATGCTACATACCTGTAGAAGGTATTCTCCGAGGACAGCAGGCTGATTGTTCTCACAAACCCGCCTGCCTCCCCTTTGGAGTTGTGTCTTCCCTTCTCTTTGTCTTGCTACATATGAGACTGGCCGGCACGAGCCGGTTTCGGGCGGGAAGACGGCCACGCATGCGCGGTGCGCATGGGCGCGCGAGGACTAGCAAAGGCCTTTGCTAGTGAAGATTCTGATTGGAGGGGCTGCCATGGACGTCACCCATCAGTGAGAACAATCAGCCTGCTGTCCTCGGAGAATACCTTCTACAGGTATGTAGCATTCGCTTTACATTATATGCTTTAAATTTTCTTGTGTACAGTTCTAATAAATACCAAACTGTTTAAGACCAAAGGGACAACTAGCTGTGCATTCTTTCTCTCACAATAGGGAGCATAGATTGCTTAGAAGTGCAGAACAAAGAGGGTATATATATATATATATATATATATATATACACACACACACACACACACACACACAGTGCAATCCACTTAAGTGCAAGGGTCTGGGACCAAAGAAATGCATGCAGTTAACCGGAGCGTGCATTTAACCGTTGTGACCCAAAGAAGCTTCACATCTGATAAACATATCTACAGTACTGTTTATTATTATACATACAGTATACAGTCTCCGTTAACTGACGTTAGGCTTTCTTGAAGTAATCAGTTATAGTCCTCTGTACATTATTGGTCTGTGAGTTCCATAGACTATGTCTGCCAGATGGTAAAAACTGTCATAGCACTGACATCCATTGGTCTCCAGATAGGCCCGCACGGTGTTGAGACTCTCCAGCGCTCTTGCAAAAGTGACAGGAGGTTGTTGAATTTCGTCTGCATGTGTTACACTCTGTTACACTCCTACCTGGCTGCTCCTGGCGGCGGCCATCTTGGAAGGTTCATTTGAGGGGCGGCCATCTTGAGAGGTGCATTTGATCAGTTCCTGAAGGACGGCCATCTTGAGTAGAGCATCTACATCAGTTCCTGAGGGGCAGCCATCTTGAGAGGCTTATTCCTATGGGCATGCCCAATGAGGTTCCTTGCCCGTCAGCTGTGGCAGGGATCTCCTGATGAGAGGCCTATTTAAGAACTAAACACGGTCATCAGTTTGGTTCGGCTTCTATTGTTGTAGAGGTCACAGTCCACGTCTGTGTTTCACAGCTGGCTATCCTGTGTTCCTGTGATTCGACCCTTGGATTGTATCTCGACTACCCGCTGTGTTGCCACCTGCCTTGACTCCGGACTGTTCCTCAACCATCCGCTGCGTGGCTGTTTCCCTAGTTCTTGGACTGTGCCTGCTCTCCCGCCTTACTGGTCAGTGGCTGTTCAACCCTGCCGGTTCCGGAAGTCCTGGTGGCCACCTGCACCTGGGGGCTCAACTCCCGGGGAACGGTGGTCGCTTCCCAGGTGAAGCTAGGGGTTGTCTGGCTGCCTGACTGAGTGCGGTGGCACTCCATCTACGCCGTGCTCAGTTGGGGTACAAGGGCTCACTTTTCCAGTCGTAACAGCATATGCCTCGCTGCTCATTTCCTCATCTGTTTCATCATCAGTCGTTGTTGCCTACGTATAGGCGCATATCTCAACATCAGTGCTGTCGTCAGCTGTTTGTAGATCGTAATCAACAGCTACGTAGCGATGAAACTCCTCTTCAATAACACCGGCTGGGATGTCAATAACCTGTTGATCTGATGCGTTTCCAACAGCTGCATCTGTTTCGTCCCTCTCCACATCCTTAACAAAGCTTGCCCACTTGTAGCAGTTCACAATGGTTGCCTGTGTAACATGATTCCAGGCTTCTTTCTGCATATGTAGGAAATCCAACAGTGATAGATTACGAGCCAGTTCAACAGCATGTTTATCCTTGCCAGTCTGGTCATCCATAACGCTCATCAGATGAAGTAGCACAAGAGCCCGATAATGTTGTTTGAAATTGGCTATTATGCCCTGATCCATAGGTTGGATCAGAGAGGTAGTGTTTGGTGGCAGGAAGACCACCTTGACGTTAGACAGCTTGACATCATCCCTGTGTGCAGCACAATTATCACAAAGCCACAAAATCTGACGCTTTTGTGCCCGCATTCTAGTGTCTAACTTCTTTAGCCACTGCTTCCAAATTTCCCCAGTCATCCATGAATTTGCGTTAGCCTCGTATGACACAGGAAATTGCTTAACTTTCTTGGAGCAACGGGGCTGTTTGCTCTTTCCAATGACAAGGGGTTCCAACTTCTCACTCCCATCCATATTGCAGCAAAGGAGGATCATCAGTCGGTCCTTCGACATTTTACCTCCAGTAGTTTCGGGATGTTTGAATGCAAGTGTTCCATCAGGAATCGCTCGCCAGTAGAGACCGTTTTTGTCAGCATTGAAAATGTCACGAGGTGCAAACTCGTTCAAGATGGTAGGAAGAACTGAAAAAAAACAAATTTTAAGCACCAAAGTCATCAGCGTCTTGTTTCTCACCATGCTGTTTCTTGAATTTTATGTTGTTCCTCTCCTTCCATCTTTCCAACCATCCAACAGTGGCTTTGAATTCAGTTAGTCCAAGACTTTCAGCTAGCTGGTTAGCTTTCTTCATAAGCAGTGGACCACTGACAGGAAACTGTCTGCTCCTGACTCAAGAAAACCACCGAAGAAGAGCATCTTCTACCTCCTCAGCTTTTCCCGGCCATTTTCATTTCCGTTGTGGATTTGTATTGTTTTGCCAGTCTTCCAGAAGTTGGTCTTTCTGCTTCAAGACATGTGAAATTTGACTGGGATTGGCACCATATTCTTTAACAATAGATGCTTGACTTTGTTTGTTTTCTAATTTTTTAAGAACTTCTATTCGTTCAGCCAGTGTTAAAGTCTTATAGTTGCGTGACGAAGACGATGACGACCCCAGTGTACACACTAACAACATTCTTTCGCTTATTCTGCCTGTGGCAGTTAAAGAGGCGGTAAATTTGAAATCTCATTGGTTGTCACGTGCCAATCGGCTTCCATATTCCATGCGCGCACTTATGCGGAGTCTTTCCTGCAGAGGAGCGGTCTTAAACCATGCATATAAGTGAATCTTGCACTTATCAGTGGTGTGCTAAACCGGTTTGTCCCCATAGAAATTGATAGTGCTAAAAACGGGACCAAAGTAAGGCATGCAGTTAAACAGAGCATGCGCTTATCCGATGTGCACTTAAATGGAGTGCACTGTATATACTACATTCAATACTACATGAATCACAGTCAGGTTTTCACCCCCTCCACAGTACTGAAACAGTACTAATCACTCTCCTAGCCAAATGCAAACAGGAAATAGCAACAGGCAAAAGCATCCTCCTCCTCCTCCAATTCAATGTCTAGTGCATTCGACATGGTAAACCATAATATATTAATAAGATTACTAGACAAACTCGGGATTGGTGGCAACATACTTAGCTGGATCAAGGGCTTCCTACCACAAGAACATACCAAGTAAAATCAAACTCAAGCATATCACCACCATGGAAAGTGGACTGTTTAGTACCGCAAGGATCACCACTATCACCGATACTCTTTAATCTAATGATGACTCCACTAGCAAAATCCTTATCCAACCAAGGCCTCAACCCTTCCCTATATGCAGACAATGTCATAATATACATTCCGTATAATACCAAACTGACAGAAATCACCAACGAAATCAAGCTCAGCTTGAACATCATGGACTCATGGACAAATGCATTTCAACTAAAACTCAATAAAGAAAAAACTCATTGTCTCATCCCAACACAGCGCGGACAATCCCACAAGTATCAACACCCCAGACTACACCCTTCCTGTATCAGACAGCCTGAAAATCCCCGGCATTACAATAGACCATAACTTAACACTAGAGAGCCAAGCGGCATCCACAACAAAGAAAAAGTTCCACTCAATGTGGAAACTCAAATGCCTGAAACAATTCTTCCTGAAGGAAACATTCCGCAACCTGATACAATCAATGGTGTTAAGCCACGTAGACTACTGCAATGGAATTTATGCAGGATGCAAAGAACAAACCTTAAAGAGACTTCAGACCACTCAAAACATGGCAGCTAGGCTTATATTCAGAAAAACGCGATTTGAAAGCGCAAAACCCCTCTGAAAAACTGCACTGGCTCCCAATCAAAGAATGCATTGCCTTCAAAATCTGTACCCTGGTCCACAAGATCATCTACGGTGAAACCCCGGGATACATGACAGACTTGATCGACTTACCAACTAGAAATACATCAGAATCAACACGATCATATCTAAATCTGCACTACCCAAGCTGCAAAGGACTTAAATACAAATCAACTTACACATCCAGCTTCTCCTACATAAGCACACAACTATGGAACGCATTGCCAAAAGCCTTGAAATTGACATATGACCACCTCAACTTCCGGAAATCACTAAAAACTAACCTGTTCAAAAAGGCATACCCCACCGATCCAACTTAAATGCCTGATTCCTGCAACACAACAAAACTAAAGTACATAATGGACAAAACACAACTCTTCCGATGTACGCTTCCCTAATGTGGCTATATGTAGTGTGTGAGAACTTCATCTTACCACATCACTTTGTATTTGTTCTCACCGGAGTCTGCAAACCTCTCCAGTACTATGTAAGCCACATTGAGCCTACAAATAGGTGGGAAAATGTGGGATACAAATGTAATAGATAGATAGATAGATAGATAGATAGATAGATAGATAGATAGATAGATAGATAGATAGATAGATAGATAGATAGATAGATAGATAGATAGTATCGTTTCATTAGCTGTTATTTTTGAAATGATTCATACAAGGTTGTGGCCAATAAATTAAGCTGATCTTAACAGTGTGAAGGATGTCAGAGACATGGTATGGTTGATATAACTGTAAAGGTTGGACTAGTGTCAACAGAAGGGCTAACAAGGTTAGCACACATATACAGACATGCCACATTTTTAAGTAGTGCCTAAACAAGCACCTATATACAGAAATTATCCAAGACATGCAAGATAATGAACAGCACACATAGAAATGTTCAAATCAATACAAAGATAATTAATGAAAATAAGCACATATAAGATCAGAGCAAACAACATAGAATAAAATAAAATGTTGGTCCAGGCAACTAAGCAAGGAAATAAAACATAATAAAATCTGAGTGTAAAGTAGGAGTGTGCAAATTTAAGTTTCTGACTAGGCTTAGCCAGTATTCAGCTTTTATTAAAGGTTTGATAGAAAAGCAAGGCTTTCACGTGTTTCTTGCAATGGAAGACAGATAGACACAGCTCATCTGAGAGTGAACACCAGAGGTGTGTGTGTGTGGGGGGGGGGGGGGGGGGGAGAAACTCCTGAGAAGGGCTTCAGACAGGTATCAGAACACTTTTGAGCTAGTTTAATGAGCAAACCTTTTCTGCTTGTGTGGCTGCATATATTCATAAAAAGTAGGCACATAGAAAGAGTGAACTTACTTTTACACAATCTGTGTATAGGTATTCCGGGGAGCATAGTTTGGGCAGAATGGAGGTGGAGTTGTGATGTACACATGATTTTATAGAATCCACATGTACATGTGTAGAGTACACATGCACATTTACACCTTTTTTGGAGCAGGTGTAAATATGTGTTTCAACATTTGTGCAATATTGGGAGCCTATTTTATGAAGTCATCTAGGCACTTATGTTGCTTTTATAAACTAACTGCCTTTGTGGACTTCTCATGTAGGTGCTCTGTTATAAAATTATCTGATTCATGTCTTGTGGCAAAAGTGTGACCGAGAGACTCTTTAGGATGGCCTTACAGATCTAAAGGTGCAAAAAAAAGTTAGCTTGCTCTTTATATAAGCTGGTGCAGTTCATATGAGGGTGTTGAAGGTTAGAAAAAGAGTTTTAATAGATTACAATATTTATTAGAGTATCATTAATATCTTGTCAGGTACTTCTGACCTGGATTGGCCATTGTTGGAAACATGATGGACCTTCAGTCTGTCCCAGTTTGTTGATGCTTATATTTCTGTTCTCTTAGATTTCCACAGCTGGCATCATGATTGTTGTGCTTGTCTGGGTCTTGCTGCGTTTTGAGAAAGTGTTCAAGCCATCGTGCTGTGGCTTTCTTCAGGGTACACTGTGAGGTCTGCAGTTTGTCTTTATATATATCTAGTGGGTTCTCAAGCCTGATTGGCTGGGGTTTGAGGTGAGTGGTTTCCTGAGGAAAGCAGGAGATTTAGAGGCAGATGCACTAAAGCTTAATGAGCCTTTAATGACCCTCCAACCAGGAAATTTTGATCCGTTGCATGCATCAAAGGGCTTTTACCGAGGAAGCTAGCAGCTAACGAAAACAGAATGGAGATGAGCAATTAGTGTAAAAACCCCATTGAAACAAAATGCACTAACCTTTTCCGATTGCCTTTAAGCAGGAAAAAAGCCGGAAATCTAACGAGAGGTCTGTACCTCTCGTTAGGGCTGTCAGCTACAAGTTTAAAAGTGAAAGGTATTTAAAAAAATAACTAGGGGGGCGAAAACGCGCGTCAGGGGCATCCTTTATTGACGCCCCAGGTCGCTGCTGCTCCCCTCTCCCTCAGCACCAAAAGAAAAAAAAAATCGGGAGGGAGCAAAGGCGCTCGTGAGGAGCATCCTGTATGGCCGTCCTTGCCCCCCCCCCTGCCCGAGGTCGCCGTTTCCCACCCACCCCCCCCCCCCCCGCACGAAAAAAACTCAAATTTTAGCAGCGCCTCTCACCTCTGCTGCACGGGCAAGAACAGCTGGAGGGCGGGCCCAGGAAGAAAGAAGGGACGTCTGAGGAGGCCTTCTGACTCGCTGATCAGCTGTTCTTGCCCGTGCAGCAGAGGTGAGAGGCGCTGCACGGGCCGGTAAGGCAAAGGGGGGTCGTTGGAGGGGGGGAGCGGCAGCCACGACCAAAGGGGGGGCGGCGGGGCAGGGCACCGGACCGGAGCATGGCGGGAGGCGGAGCTAGTGTGGGAGAAGACACAGGAAGGGAGGAGGGCCGCCCCGGGCTGGGGCTGCTAAAATTTGAGTTTTTTCGTGCGGGGGTGGGGGGGTGGGAAACGGTGACCTCGGGCGAGGGGGGCAAGGTCGGCCATACAGGACGCTCCTCACGAGCGCCTTTGCCCCCCCCCCCACCCTTTTTTTATTTTTGTTTTCATTTGGGAGCCATGTGCTTGTGTTTTGGCTGTTTGTGGCATGCGCAGAGCAGCTAACATAACGATTGGCTGCTCTGCGCATGCTTTAGGGGCCGATTACCGATGTGTATTGTGATTCTTTGATACATTGTACTTTTCAATACCGATCCGAGCATGTGTGACTTGTTATTTTGGTGCATTCTTCGTTTTTTTAAAATCGTTAGGGACTTTAACGATTTAGAATTTTTAACATTTGCTTGATGCATCTGCCTCTTAGGCAGGAAAGTCTGTTGGTCAGATTTGAATTTTGGAGGGAATACCAGAGAAGCCTTACTTATAATGTTTTTTTTTCCAGCTTCATTCCACTTTGCTTTATCAAAAGAAAAACTTTCCAGTGAGCAAGAAAATTGATATACAGAGAAAAATGTAGACAGATGAAGACCATCAGACTCATTTTCAAAGCACTTAGCCTCCCAAAGTTCCATAGAAACCTATGGAACTTAGCCTCCCAAAGTGCTTTGAAAATATGCCTCCATATGACCTATCCAGTCTGTCCATCCATGCCATCTATTCTTCCCATCACTCCCTTACTTGATAAGAAGGCAGGTCAATTACTTAAAAAATTCAGTGTGCACTGATACACAAAGGATCAGCTCTTCACTTATTTACAGTCAGACTCTGAGGATGCTTTTTTTTTTCTTCTTTTTTTTACAGCTGAATACATGCCTAAGGAGGTCTTCTAGTAAGCTGCAGTAGTGTTTTTAGCTCATGGTAGAAATCAGCTGATGGTAAATGCTGAGACACCCATTATATTCCTAGGCGCATCTCAATGTTTACCTCCAGTTAAAAACCATAGCTTGGCTTTGTAAATGCCCCTAAGGGAAGTAGTAGCATGGCAAAAGTTA
The DNA here is from genome assembly GCF_901765095.1 of Microcaecilia unicolor. Classification (NCBI taxonomy): domain Eukaryota; kingdom Metazoa; phylum Chordata; class Amphibia; order Gymnophiona; family Siphonopidae; genus Microcaecilia; species Microcaecilia unicolor. Next base: position 67,354,535 of record NC_044042.1, on the reverse strand, counting down.
ATAAGCTGAAATCAACAGTCGATATTCAGCTGAGCCGTAAACATATAACTTTAAATAGATAGTTTAGGAGCTCTGCATTCAAGTAAGTGAGAATGATGAAAGCGCCCATATAACTTGCAACAGAAAACATCCATTTAAAGCTATTTATGCATTCATATTTGATTGCATACATTAAACATTGTTCTCTATATAAATTTTAGCCCCACTGCAGGACCTCTCCAAGTCTCTCCTCAATTTAAAATGTTTTACTGTTCTGTTCATACAGCAACTTATGAGGCCAAAACTGAAGCAGTTTTGAATATTGACCTCAGAGGTTTTATGGGTAGGCAAACAGTAAATTCATGATTATACATTGATCCTCTGAAGTCTGGTAGTCTGAAGATTGGGAGGATGGTGTGCTCAAGTGCAATTTATGTATTTGCTTGCAAAAGAGCATAATAACATGAAAAAAAGCTAAAAATATCCAGAACCATTTTGCTGTTTTATGGTTTTTTTTTTCTATCCATTGCACTCATTTGCAAAATACATGGCAAACTGCAGCCAGTCTCTATTAAATTTTGGCATGTAGTCCACTACACACAAAAGGGTATTTAAATTCATAAATAATGAGCTGCTGCAATGCTAAAATATACAAAGAAGCTTATTATATTTAAGTTTACTTTGGGCCCTGTTTACTAAGGCGCGCTAAAAATTAGTGCACGCTAACGCTAGAGACACCCATATATTCTTATGGGTGTCTCTAGCATTAGCGCGTGCTAAAAACACTAGAGCACCTACAATGTGGCTTAGTAAACAGGGCCCCTTATGTTTATTACCAAACTTGGTAAACCACAATTCATTACATATCAAAACGGTGTACAATCATGGACTAGCTAAGAAAGAAAAAGAAAACAGCAAAGAAAGTGGCTTTGGCCATAGATTTCAGAGGCCAATTGTGAGGATTTACAGAAGGATCTTGTGAGACTAGAAGACTGAACATCTAAATGGCAGATGAAATTTAACTTGGACAAGTGCAAAGTGATGCATATAGGGAAAAATAATCCCCCCTATATGTACAAATTGTTAGTTTCTGAGTTACAAATCATTGTGGAATATACAGTGAAATGTTCAGCCCAGTGTGCTGTGGCTGATGAAAAAAAAGCAAATAGGATGTTAGGAATTATTTGAGAAGGGATGGAGGACAAATTTGAGAATATCATTATGCCTCTATATAGTTCCTTGGTGCATCTGCACCCTGAATATTGTCTGCAGTTTTGGTTGCCCCATCTAAAAACATATATAATGCAACTAGAAAAGATTCAGAGAAGGGCAACAAAAATGATAAAGAAGAGAGAATTCCCACCTTATGAAGAGATATTAAAGGGTTAGGACTTTTCAGCTTACACAAACGACAACTGAGTGGGGATATGACAGTGGCGTAGCCAGATGCCTAATTATGGATGAGCCTAAGCCCAAAGTGAGTGGGCATGAAATTTTCTCTCTGACCCCACCTTAGGCCTATCCATAATTAGCCATCTGGAGGAGGAAGTCTTCAGCAGACAGGACTTGGGACATCCAAGCACAAAATATAAATACCTGAACTAGCGGGGATTCCCAAGCCCTGCCTGCTGAAGACTTTCTCCTCCAGTGGTCAAAACTCTTTCCAAACTTAGTAGCTGGTGGTACTGTCCCCATGCTGTAGCGGGCCTCCTGCACATGCTCAATTTTCACTCATGGGTGAAATATGAACATGTGTGTGAGTATGGGGGGGGGGGGGGGTCTGTAGGTGGCAGTGGCTCAGGGACACTGTTGCTAGCTGCTGAACTTGGAAAGAGTTCTGGCCTCTGGAGGAGGAGGTCTTCAGCTGGCAAGGCTTGGGGATCCTTGCCAGCCACAGCAAGAATGCGCCAATATTAGATGGACCTGAGCCTAAAGTGGCTCCTGTCCACCCGGGACCACCCAAGGCTACACCACTGGAATATAATAGAAGTTTATAAAATTACTAGTAAAAAAGGCCCGTTTCTGACACAAATGAAACAGGCGCTAGCAAGGTTTTCCTTGGAGTGTGTATGTTTGAGAGAGTGTGTGTGAGAGTGACTGTGTGAGAGAGAGAGAGAGTGAATGTGCGAGTGTGTGTGTGTGACAGAGAGAGAGACTGGGTGCGAGTGTGTCTGTGTGAGAGAGAGTGTCGTGAGATAGAGTGTGTGTGTTTGAATGAGAATGTGCGAGTGCGTATGTGAGACAGAGCGAGTGTGAGAGTGTGTTTCACACAGATACACTGTGTGTGAGAGAGAGAGTGTGTGTGTATGAGAGAGTGTGTGTGAGACAGAGAGTGTGACAGAGTATGTGTGCGATACACAGACTCTCTGTGAGACCCAGAGTGTGTGAGAGTGAGTATGTGATACAGTGTGAGACATAGTGTGAGAGACTGTGTGAGAGTGAGAGAAAGACACTGACTGTGAGAGAGTGTGTATTAGAGAGAGTGTGTGTGTGTGACAGATCCCCCCCATCCCTCTGTTGTCTCAGGGCCCCCTCCCACCTCTACGAATGTCTGCTCCAGTTTTCTGTTCTTATGTTTTGTTGTTTTTAGGTGACGATATGCAGTCTGTGACTCTTTATTTGCATTGGCTGTGCCCTAGCGCTATTTTTCTTTTCAGCGCCAGCTTCTGCTCTCTGTGCCAGTGCTTAGCTCTGCCATATGTACCTGCCATTGGATTCCCGCTCCCTTTGCCTCTTCTATTTTTTCTTATTTTATATTCTTTATATTCAGTGTCCTCCTGCCCGAGCTTTGCTACCACTTCACAGTTGTTTGGCGTTTTAGCAGAGGACTGTCGTTTACTGGTATGCTATTTTGTTAGCTTGGGCTTCACTTTTTGTGACATGTAGGTGCAGTTGTTATAAATCTTTGTATTGAAGGGTTCGTATCATTCGGAAGTGTGTCACATCTTTCTGTGCCCCGCCCTGCGTCATAATGTTTTGACGCGGGGGCGGGGCCCACCCTCGACGTCATCACGGGTGGGGCCCACCCTCGACGTCATCACGTTTGGACACGAGGGCGGGGCAGAGAGAGATGTGACAGACTGACGATCTTACGAACCCTTCACTGAAGCCACAGAGTCAGCTTTAGAATGTTGGAGGTGCGTTTTATTACAGTAGAGATGTGTGGGCTGGAATGGTCAAGCAACAAAAAAAACTAAAAGGACATTCCCTGAAAGTAATGGGCAACAGACTGAAAGCAAATAATTTTCATGCAGCGCATATTTATAGTTTATAAAAATTTGCTATACCGCTGACTAGCTTGCAGATCGCAGCTGTGTATAAAATAAAATTTTTTTTAAAAAACAAAGAAAAGGAAAAGAAGTACAATATATTCATAGGAAAAGAATTCTCACACATACACCATGCTCAAAGAGTAAAGATAAGAGTACAGCAGAGCAGAAGGAGGGCAACAGCCCATAGGCTGGAGAGGAGGGGGAAGGACTGGAGAAAATGGATAATAGTATTTAGGACAGCGGCGGCCAGCTCAGTGGCTACTCTCTGGTAGAACCAAATGGTTTGGATAAAAGCCAGGCCTTAAGCCCTGCTTTAAAGTTTTTAAATTAAAGTTCTGCATGGAGGTAAAGGGGGAGGGAGTTCCAAAACGAAGGGGCTGCGAAAAAGAATGCACGATGTCTTGTCAATTCTAGTTAGGCGAACCTAGGACTATGTAGGACTAGCCGGTAGGCATTTAATGATCAGAGACTGACTGTAGAATCTATTGCGGACGATGTGGTCAAGGCTGAAGGAGACTAACAAAGTGGGATTTAAAAAAGGATTGGACAAGATTCTGGAGGAAAAGTCCATAAAAATTATTAGCCAGGTTAGGGTTACCATACGGCTCCAGAAAAAGGAGGACGGATTGAGCCAGCTGGGTTTTACTTCCATTGCCAGTTAGACTTGTGACATGCATTTGTTCATCTCTATAAATTAACTACAGAAATTAGATGAACATTTTGTGACCTGAACTGGCCACTGTTGAAGAAAGGAAGCTGGGCTCTGTGGACCTTGGTCTGACTCAGCATGGCTTTTCTTATGATCTTATGCATCATGGTATTGTTCTCTCTCTCTTTTTTTTTTCTATCAGCATACTCTTTAACGCCAAGATAATCTGAATGCCATTAGTTGACTGCATTGAGAGCAAGAGATTTTTTTTTTAGCCCATGCATTAAAATACTGTGGGCCTAAGCTTAATGCATTATTCCAACCCAGTGATTACTGCATTGACGCCTCACTCCTTTACTGTTTCACCCAAAGGTGGGGATTTGAATTTTATTTAATGGTCAGGAATAATGAATTTGTCTGATCCTGAAATAAAACAAATAGCAATCAATGAGGGGTTTTCAATCACAATACTCAAGTACAGAGTTAGTTTACAAGGATACACTCTCAAATATACTCAAAATGGAAAAGTCAAAGTCCATTTAAAGTGGTACATCTCTTATCTGGGAATGTTAATGAAAGAAAGGACCTATGCCCTTGATCTACCAGCAGCAATCATTCAACCGCACCTTTTAATCCCTCTCCAGACATCTTCCCTCCCCAGTTCCTCTCTCTGCTTCCTACTCTGGGATTTATGAACTTAAAAGAACTTTTTTTTAACTGAAATGTGTGACAGTATAAGGCGAACTGGTCATATTAATTTAGTTAAATAATTTGACTTATGTTACATCTTATGGATAGGGAAATATCCACCTGTCCCTATTAGTGGGTGGGAGTGATTACCACACTGTAGCCTGCATCGTTTGATCCAGGTCCCTGGTGTTCCATATATTGGTCTATCTTTTTCTTTAACTTTCTATTGTCTTTTTTCGCCCTTTTTTTCTCTCCCGTCCGCCTAAAGCTAGACCCCTCTGTCTGTAGTTTAGAATTGATTCCTTGGTTTGCCTGTTTTAGCACTAGTCCCGTTGATTGTGCTCTCTGTGTCTTTGTTTCTTCTCTTCTTGGCCTCCACAGCTGTTCAGAAGGGCTGGGGCAGATCAGACAACCAGAAAATTTTTTCTGCCTTGCTGACCGCCTCCTATCTAGAAGGGGATTGTGGGCTGAGAGCTGCTAAACTAAGCGGAAACTCGACATTTTTTTGCACATTGAATCAACGTCCTAGCACCCTTCAGATCTGCCAACTCCCTACCCCCATCCTTTCTTTTCACCGTGCAGCTGCTCGCCTTTACTTTCCTGTGATCTTCAGTCCAACTCCGGAGCACAAAGTCAAAGAAAGGCTGGCTGGATTTGCTTTGACAGGCACGCACGGCGCAATAGTGTCTTTTGGCTTGTTGCTATATATAACTCCGTTGTTTTTCTGAGAATGGAGCAAGTGAGTGAAACCTCAGCGCGCTCATTTTCAGGAAATGAAATGAAGTGGCTTCTTTGATGCGTGAAGATCTCTTCTCCCAATACAGGGGTTGGTACAAAAACATCCTGTCTCACTATTACGGCTTTAGCTGCTGAGTTTTAGCTTATTCTATTCTGTAAAGTGGGAGGAGGAAAGAAGGTGGGTGGGGAGGTTGATGCAGAGCAGGCAAAAAAGAGCTTGATTAAAGGGGGGGGGGGTGAAATAGGTAAAACTATCACGGTGAAGCGTTACAGAGAATGAATGATGCTACTGGAAGAGATTAAGCCCTGCAACAAATCCTAATATCCATGACTTCTAGACTCAATGTGAAATTCAGCTTTGAAGAAGCAATTTTTCGTCCTTGGCCACTGTTAAGTCTTATTTATTTAGAAGATTTGCTCACACCTTTTTCAGTAGTACCTCAAGATGAGTTATATTCAGGTACACTGGATATTTCTTTGTCCCAGGAGGGCTCACAATCTAAGTTTGTACTTGAGGCATTGGAAGGTTAAGTGATTTGCCCAAGATCACAAGGAGCAGTGGGATTTGAACAGGCCACCTCTGGAGTGCAAGACCAGTGCTCTAACCACTAGGCCACTCCACTCCTATTTAAAGAACAGATAATATCAACTACTGATTTTAAATTCGGCTCCACAACATATTGAATTTGTTCTTTGTGACCTTTGAAACATTTAAAGCAATACATGTCCCTACCGAAAGCTGCTTGTGTTGATAAAAGTAACAAGGCAATCTGGATCGGGTTATTCTAGGTTGGTATCGAGGCATGGAGCTCAGCATTGGGGAAGATTGGGTTCAGATCCCACTGTGTCTTCTTGTGATCTTGGGCAAGTCAGGTAACACTCTATTGCAGCGCTGCACAGGGCAGAAATTAAGGTTGCCAACTGGATTTGGATTTTGCCTGATGAGGTTGATTCAGTCCCGGGTTTACTCCATGCATGCAGGGACTTGTAGTCTTGCTTTTCTTGGGGAATGCAATGTGGAAATCAGAACTACAAATCCCTGCATGCAATAAGGTAAACTCAGCACTGCCCGGTGAATCTGGATGCATTTGGCAACCCTAATCCAAATATGCAGAGGTGCCAAAGAGGCCCAATTTTTGAAAGGGAGATTTTAGTGCATGCCCCCAACCCTGCCCCACTCTGCTTTGGTCCCACCTACTCCATAGCTGCTTTCCAAAAAATACCTTGTTTACACCAGTGACAGCAGGGATTGCACTCCTATTACCCAGCATCTATTCTCCCCAGGTGCATAACCACGAGGGGGCCTCAGGGCTTCCCCCCCCCCCCCCCCCACACTTTGGACTTGTCCCTTCCAAAATTGCGACACTGGTTGAATCACTGGTGGAGATTCCCAAGCCCCGCCGGCCAAAGACATCCACTACCCAAGCCCCCTGCAGTGCTGTTGGAGCAGTGCAGAAGTCTGCCTTGTGTTTCAACTGTTGATGCTGGCATTCCCGCGCATGCTCAGTTCAGGTGCTGAAAAATTAAAAATAAGATGATACTTTTTTATTGGACTAGCCTAATACAGTTTTTGATTAGCTTTCAAAGGGTAAAACTGCCTGTCTTGGGTCAGGTCAGTATATTGCTGTTGGTCTCTGAAAGCTAGTCAAGAATGTATTAAAATTAGTGCAATATAAAGGTATCAACTTATTTTCCATTTTGTGTTTTGTTTGTATTTATTAACCTTTATTGACACAACTACTGCACTTCTTTATCCTAAATTAAAAATAAAATTCATTTCTCTATCTTTTTTGTCTGGTGATTTTCTAATTCTTTTGGTCCTAGTCTCTGGTTTCTGCTTTCCTTTGTTTTCTCTTAACTCTCTTGTCAGGGTTTCCCCCTGTCCATTTGTCATTTCTTTCTATTTTTTCTTTCAGTTTTCTTCAATTTAATTTTCTGCTTCTCTGTCCAGATTTAATTCCTTCTTACTATCTAGTCTTTAATTTCCCTCTTTTTACTTCATCTACCTATAGCTTTTCATCTTTCCCTTAGCTTGGTTCTTTCCTGTACCCCTTCCTCTTATTCTCCAGTCTTCCACTAACCTATCTTCTCCCCACTTTCCATCCCGCACCTCCCTTCCATCCAGCTTCTCCTCTCTTTTTCTCCCTATCCTTCCATCCAGTGTCTTCCTCTCTCCCCCTTCCTCCATCCAGTGTCTCCCTTTCCCCCATCCTTCCATTCAGCATCTTCTCTCTTCCCATCCTTCCATCCTCTTTCTCTCCCTATCCATCTAGCATCTCCCCTCCTTTTCCATCTTTCCAGCTGTCTCCCCTCTTTCTCTCCCCACCCTTTCATCCAGCATCTTCCTTCTTTCTGTCTCCATCCTTCTACCATCTCCCCTCTTTCTCCCCCTCCTTCCATCATCGCCCCTCTTTTTCTCCCTCCTTCCATCCAGCTTCTTCTCTCTTTCTCTCTCCATTCTTCCATCTAGTGTTTCCCCTCTTTTTCTGGCCATCCTTCTGCCCAACATCTTCTCTCTCTCCAACCCTTTCCATTCAGCATGCTTCCTCTTTTTCTCCCCATCTTCTCTCTCTCTCTCTCGCCTTATCCATCCAGCCTCTTCTATCCATCATTTCTCCTCACCCTTCAGTTCAGCATCTCCCACCCCTATTTCTCCTATCTATCCAGTATCCTTTCTCTGCTGCTGTTGCCTCTCCCAATGAGCAGCAGCGGTGGCAAACCAAGAAGAAGCAGGCACAGGGCCACAGTGTTCAGGTGCGGTCAGCTCTGTCAGTCCTCTGCCCCCTCTGATGCAATTCCTATTCTGGGACAGGGGACTGACAGCACGTGTCTGAACACTGTGGCCCTGTGCCTGCTTCTTGGTTTGCTCCCGCCACTGTTTGTCGGGAGAAGCAGCAGCTGTGTGGTGTTGATAGTGGCTCAGCAGGAGAATTTCCCACTTATGCGAGAGTACAGGAAATGATCTGCCAAATCAGGAAACATGGTAGGTTCAAATATGGAGAAGCACAAACATTGCTCCTGGCCCACCATTAACTGTCATTGGCAGTGGTCGAGCAAGGGGTAGCAGTGTGCAAGTTGGATAGGATGCAACTATAACTTGGTATGGTCCTGCTGCATAAACTCTGTACAAATTAAGGGGCTGTTTTACTAAACTGTGGTAAGGTTTGGATCTCAGAGGTGGGACCTGGATGTTGGAGGGGTGGAGTTTTGTTGCCTAGGTGGGGATTGTGAGAAAAGGATTATGTTTCCAGGGGTATTGGGAGGGGAGTTAGGAGGGGGAATCAGACATGTGGATGGGGATAGTTGGGGAGCAGACACTGGAGTAGGGTAGGGGATGACCACTCCTGGCCGAAAGCACATTAAGCAGTTACCTCAGCATTTTTACCGCTCGGTCTGACTTACTGCATAGTAAATATTAGCTCAGGTCAACACTAATGTTTACCATATGATAAAAGGGTCAGAGGGTCATAGATTTGGTATACCACATTTCTGTGGTACAACCAAGTGGTTTACATTTATTATATGCAAGTACTGTCTCTGTTCCTAGTGGGCTCACCTAAGTTATTGTACCTAGGACAAAACCCTTGCTAGCTGCTTAACACAGCTTAGTAAAAGGATCCCTTAGATTGTAAACTCTCTGGGAGCAGGAAAATACCTGCTGTATCTGAATGCAACTCGCCTTGAGCTACAACTGAATAAAGGCATGTACTAAATCCTAAATCTCTTCCCTTCCCTTTTGGCTTTGGGCAAGTCAATTCAATCTCTCTTTTCTCAGGTACAAATCTACATTGTATGTGCTCTGTGGGCAATTTCATTATTTATTTACTGCTTTTTTGAAGCAGTTCACCCAAGGTGGTGGCTTCAATTCCTCTATTTGTTAAATTGATGGAGGGAGCCGTCGCTCATCAATTAACTGAGTATCTGAATGACCATAATATATTATACTTTTTTTGCAGTCAGGTTTCTGTTTGATTTACAGTACTAAAACTGTTTTAAGTTCATTAATTTACAATGCCAGAATTACCATAAGTCATGCAAAGAAAATGCTCCTTCAAGTTCATCTTTCAAGCATATTTGATCTGGTTACTTATAAGTTACTTATGGAAATTCTTGATCATCTGGGGATCTTGGGTCGAGTACTTCATTGGCTTAAAGGTTTTCTAAATAGATCATATAGAGTCAGTTTACATGATAATTTTTCTGACTTCTGGCAGAATCCCTGTGGTGTTCCAGAGGGGTTTCCATTGTTGCCATTGTTTCTGCATTCACTGGGTTAAGAATTAACAAGAGCTGATTTTATAACCTACAGCTATGCGGATGATATCATCGTTTTAATTCTGCTATGCTCCCCACTATATGCTGAAATCGGTACCATTCAGAAGTGTATAAGTTATATAGAAAGGTAGATGTCATATTTTAAACTAAAATTAAATTCTGGAAAAAAAAATTCTGTTGGATACTAACCCTTACCCTAACTTGACATCTTGTACAATCAACCATCAGATGTATGACCTATCATCGGAAATTAAAATTCTGGATATACTTATTGATCAGTCTTTAACATTTGATTCCCAGATTAATAGCCTGGTTAGGAAATCTTTTGGTTTATTGAGAAAACTTAGACGAATATGTACATTTTTTTTTTACAACAGATCAATTTAGACTATTGTTTCAGGTACATGTATTGTCACGGGTAGATTATTGTAACATTGTTTACTTGGGCTTTTCAAAACAGTTAGTGAAGAAATTACAATTGATACAAAACACTGCACTTCGTTTGATCTTCTTACTTAAAAAATATGATAGCATCTGTTATTATTATATTTCTTTACACTGGTTGCCAATTGAAACCAGGATACAATTTAAGGGCCCCTATTACTAAACCATGTCAGTGATTCTCACATGGCAAGTGCGACAAAGCTCTTTTGAACTGAATGGGCTGCATCATATTTACTGCACCGGGAATCAGTAGCGCGGTTTAGTAAAAGGTGCCTTAGGTTTTATTGTATCCTTTATAAAATTTTAGCTGCTAGTAATTCTTGAGCTCTCAGGTAGGGTGGTGGGTTGGAGTACTATAGGCAGGGTAGAATGTATTCTGTATGGGGTCCTTTTACAAAGGCGTGCTAGCTTTTTTAGTGTGTGCGTTAAATATGCATGCGTAAAAACTAGAGATGCCCATATATTCCTATGAATATTCCAAAAAAGAAAAAAAAGGCCCAACGCTGATACATTTCAAACTTTTAATAATTTATTGCACATCCTTCTTAAAAGTATCATAGACCGATGGACACCAACCGATATTCAGACCTGTGCCCAGCTAACCTCACCACAGAAAGTTAGGACAGCCTTTTTTGTTCTGTCTTAACCTTATACGGTTACCTAGCCGGTTAGTGGACTGAATATTGCTGCCACTGACTAGGATGTCACTTCACCAAAACTTTGCCACGGTCCTGCCCCTAATCTTGCCAGTTAGGGGATGGCCAGTTAGCAGGAATATTTAGTGGCACTGTCCAGTTAAGTGCCATTGAATATTCCCACTTAGCCCTGACAAAGCTATTTAAAAGGCCAGGAGCCTCTCCTGGCTGTTTAAATCACTGTGAATATCTTTCTAGGTGGAAGAAGGACAACATAAGCTCTTCAATCAAACTCTCCCATCTCCAAGGATCTGTTAAAGCTAAGCTTTCACCCACTTAGTGAAATACAGACAGGCTTGCATTAAGTGAAGCTTTTCTGGGAGTGTGTTCCAGAATGTGGGGGCTACTCTGGAGAAGGCTTGTTGACCAGTGTCATATCACATGATTTCCTTTGCAGAGGATGTGGTTAGGGATGCTCTTTGGGAGGATCTTAGCAACCTTGGAGGTGCATAGAGAGAAATCTTATTCTGCAAGTAATTTGGCCTATTTCCTTTAAGGGCCTTCAAAATCAGACATAACATGGGCTACCATTAAATCATGTTATTTTAGCACAGGGTCTCTGTCACAAAATGCCTAGCTACCCACCTAGGGTTACCCCGCAGCCACTTAGAAGGTCTATAGCCCCAGCACAGCTCAGGTCCACCTGCACCTGCCGCTTGTGCTCTACACTAGCACTCTAATCCCACTGATTGGGTCACAACTGCCTCTGGGCAAGTCTTCCACTCTCCAGTTACCCTCAGTGATTTCTAGGTCACTAGAGCCACACTCCCAGTGGTCCCACAGTTCACAGAAAGCACTCACAGACCCAACCCACAAACCACCAGGATTCTAACAGTCCAGACAGACAGAATGAACAATTGTGTTTATTCTCAGAACGTGGAATAGTGGACAGAAAAATGTGCAAACAGTAACAAGTAATTGAAAAAAATGGATCAATTAGAAAACTAACTAAACATTTGAATACTTCCTAGAAAGTACCTGGGGTGATCTGAACTTATATAGCTGTTCACCATTTTTTACAGAGCTTCAGCAAAGAGCGCTCTTTCTCTCTCTTCTCCTAGGTTGAAACTGAAGCAACAGCCAGCATCTGCTGGGTAATTTCAAACTCCAGGCCAATTAGAGCCCAGAACAGTCAAGTTTCAAATAAAAACTGGTTACATCACTACAGGCACTTTCTATTATCTGTGTGCCAACTAAAAGAAAGAGAAGTCAGTCCTCTGTAATAGCTTTAAGCATAAACATGCACCGTCTGCTAGCCAAACTAGAGAAATACTCTTCAGAATTAATTTAGTCAGGAAAACATCCAATACATTCTACAGGCTTAAAACACACTGTTTCTTCACAGTCTCATTTTATGCAGTAAATGATAGCTCATGTTGATAATTTTCCCCTATAGAGTTTTAAATTTAGTCCTGTATTGTACTGGTAGCCAGTGAAATCTTTGCAGAAATTGTGTGATGTGATCACATTGCTTGCAACCTTCTATCAGTTGTGCTGGGTCATTTTGAATTAATTGGAGCTGGTGCAAACCCTTTGTAGGCACACCAATGTAGAGTGCATTACAGTAATTCAACCTTGATGTTATCATGGTGTGAACCATTGTATCAAGACCTGCCTTTTTAATGTATAGAGCGTAGTTATTGCAGATGGTAGAGGCAGCTTATGAAGGTTGCTTGTATTTGGGGGATCAGTATAAGTGTTGTGTTGAGTCTATCTTCATTCCATGGTTCCTGACCTGCGATTTAAGGGGAGTTCATAGCTCCCAAAAGGGATTTTGATGTCAGATTGATGTCAGATATGTGACTGTAGCTCAGTTTACTTGGGTTTATGAAAAGTTTGTTGTTTTTAGCCCATGTGTGAATTGTCATTAAACAGATACTAAGTTTATTCAGGGCTGTAGGTAAGTCTGGTTCCATGAGTATGTGTAACTGAGTATCCACTCAGCCCCTGCTTGCCCTGGGATTGGTAGCATGGAATGTTGCTACTAATTGGGTTTCTGCCAGGTACTTGTGACCTGGTTTGGCCACTGTTGGAAGCAGGATATTGGGCTAGGTGGACCATTGGTCTTACCCACTATGGCTTTTCTTATGTTCATTGACTAAAACAGCTTAGCTAAATGGCTTAAAATTGATATTAAACAAAATGGTCAGCATCCGTGGTGGTGATGAGATGCTGCTGAAATGGACAGTTGCCTACCTGATAGACAGTGAACCAGACAAATATTGTGCCACTGATACCTGTTTCTGCCAGTCGTGATAGCATGATATTGTGATGCCACAGTGTCAAAAGCACTGAGAAACCCAGCACTGCTAACACCAAGGCAAACCCCCTATCTCAGATTCTCACAAGTGGGTGATGCCGATCCACATCGCCCAGTCCGGGATTTACAAAAGTATGAACAGAGCTTTGTGGAGCACAAGACACATTCCACCGTGCATGTGCGAGTGCCTTCCCACCCACACGCGAACACAGTATCCTCAATTCTTTTTCTACCACAGTGAGGAGAGGGCATGTTTTTTGCCGTCTCCTCACATCGCTCAGTCCTAAAGAGCTTTTTGGTGCCTTTCGGCTATTTTTCATGATTTATTTCTCCCTTTATTGTGTTCCTGTTGAGGAACCTCCTTTCTTGTTTTCCCTTAAATTTTTCTTTTCCCTGAGTTTAAGTTTCTTTATTTTCCTCATCATCAGGCCACTTTTAGGCCTGACTTCAGCTAGGAACTTACCCTTTCTTTTTTGTCATGCCTTGCCCCTGTTTTCAGGCACCATTGATTAATTTAATTTAGCCGAGGAAGTTTTTCCTTTCATGCTCTACGAAAGTTTCCAGTGGCTTTAAACGCTGTACCCGGTGCAGTTGGACAATCTCTGGGAAAAACACCCATTCTTGGTGTCTACAGTGTCTTGGGCCCGACCATAGCCCCACTAACTGTGTTCTCTGTCTTCACATGAAGAAGAGGACCCAGATTTCCAGAGATGCTCAATGTGAGAAGACTTTTGGAGCCAAGTCCGGTTCCTCGACGTTGGCATCAATGTCGAGTGTCTCACTGGCATCGGTGAAGTGGATTCTTTCCTGCAGCCGCTGAGGCCAGTAAACCGCCAGGGCGGCCTTCAAGGATCAATGTAGTCCTTCTTGGGAGTGCTGTAGTGTGTGGGAGAGGGGGTTGTAGTATGTGGGAGGGGGATAGTGGCATTACTGCTGCGGGCTGCGGTGGGGGGAGGGGATTTGGCATAATATAAGTCATCACAAGGACAAAATATAAGAAAACCAATGGACTGCATTAGGAGCTTATAGCCCCATTTAGTTATGTTTAAGCAAATGAGAGATCTGCATGAAAGAAAATATTATTTTACTATTTTGACTTCTGAAATCACATTTCCCTGAAACATGCTCAAAACAGAATAATCCATTTGTTCAAAAGACATGAGGTGAAGATGTGATTCCATGTGCTCTGTTTGCACCGGAAAGAAACCTCATTTCTCTCTGTCCAACATATGAGACATTATTTCTGTACATTAAATAATTGGAGGCCTTCCACCTCCTACAACAGCTCCAATGAAAGGAGAGTTAATTTTACTTCCAATCTTTATAACACCAGCTTCCCAAGGCAGGATTAAGATAAAACCATCAGTAAACAGGATAACCTCACTGAAATTTGGCCATATATTACTGTATTGTAATATATGGCCAAAAGGAGCACAAAATACAGCCTTTATTAGTGCTGTTTCCACCAGCTACAATAATTTTTAAGCAGTTTTAGTGATATTCAATTTTATTTCATGATATTTATATCTACATATAGGAAGCTTTCAAATAAATTAAAATGCTGTCCAGTTAAAAAAAAAAAAACTTTTGTTCTCACCTTTTAAGGCACTGGGCTAAATAAGGGGGCGGGATGGAAGAGAGAAAGGAGATGCTGACGGGGGAGGGAGGAGGGGCAAAAACTGATAGTTTTTAGGGGGGCGTCAGAGATCCTAGCACCGGCCCTGCACAGACAGTCCACCCAGCTTTTTGTTTCTTTTGAGCCCAACAGAATGGGGGTCGCCATCAGGAAACCAGTGGCGTAGCCAGAAGGCAATTTTTGGATGGGCCAACAGGTTGGATGGGTGGGCACTAGAGTTGCCAACTTTTTTGAAAGAGAAAAAACAGCAACCTGATGCACCCATGCTCTGTCCCTACCCCTCTCCCCATAACTTCAATGAGGGTTGCAGGGCAGGCTTCAGTGGCTGCAGGCCAATTGAGAGCTAAGAGAAGTACAATAGACTGCACTATTCAGCCCCATTGAGCCATGGTCCTCCAACAAATATATGGTATTGAAGCCAAACACATTCTGCATCAAGAGAACCTCCTGGCCCTCCAGCAACAATGGATATAGAGCACAGCAAGGACAATTCTCCATAAAATCATCATACAAAGAAATTTTGTTTTCTAGTGTAATCTCAATTACAGACATATTATAAATTAACTTAAAAAAAATCTATAAAACAAAAAGTCACTCAGAACCTAGAGCAAATCTACCATGCCAACACTAACTTCCAAAACAAAGATCCTACCTATGAAAAAGAAGTGCCTTAAATATTATAGTAGGGCCCAAAAATACAAATACATTTATCAGGAAAGCTGAACAAGCCAAATTACTACAGAATGCTACATGGAAACTTCATGCTAACAGAATACCTCAGTCACACACACAAGACACAAATGCAAAATACAGATAAGTGACCACAAACTCTAGAAATATAAATTAACGGAAACCCAAGAAACTAGACCTTGCATGTAGTACAACACTAGAGAAACAAGAAAGAAAGGCATTTGCTCCTGTGCAAATATAAGATGGCACATGCCAGGGATGGTGTTAGGGATTGCCAACTAGGGCAATTGTGCTTGGGTTCCTTGGCCGAGAAAGCCTGCATGCTGAAAGCTGAGGCGCAGCCTGGTAATGGACGTTGGGTCCTTTCCTAGATTTCGTGTCCTGGACCCCAGCCATGTTTAACATCAACTTTGGCAAATGTACATTCCAATCCAACATATTATATTCACAACATTGACAATAAAATAATATTTTTATAACCTTTTTGTTTCCTGGTCCATTTTTTTCTCAAATCATATTGGTCCCCAGTCTCTGCGTTTCTGCTTCCCTCTTTCTCTCTTAACTCACTTGCCAGGGTCTCCTATTTGACATTTCTTTCTTTCTTCATGTCCATCATCCATTCTCCCATCTCTGTTTTCCTATATTTCCTTGTCCAGTATCTCTCCTGTGTTCTATCCCCTCATCCATCATCATTCCTCTGTTCACCTATGCACCCATGCCAGCATATCCCTTCTGTGTTCCTATTCTCCCCTTGTCTGGTATCTCTCTCCCCCCCTCTGTGTCCATATACCCCCCTCTCCAGTGTCCCAGCATTTTATCTCTATTCCATATCCCCGTGCCCCACCCCTTGTCATGCATTACCCCTCTGTGCCCATGTGCCATCCCCACACAGCATCTCACATTTGTGTCCCTTTCCCCATGCTCCCACCTAATGCCCATCATCTCCCTTCTGTATACTTACCTATGTCCCCTTTCTCCCTTGCTCCACACCAATGTGTCCCTCTCCTCTTCTGATCCCATCCCACCAACCCAGCTTCTCTTCCGATCTTTCCTTCCCCTTATGCATCTGGCTCTTTTTTCCATGCACCTCTCCTCTTCCCTCCAACCTCCCCTCTGCAAATCCCAAACCTCTCCCTTCCCTCTGCAAATCCAAACCTTCCCTCTGCAAATCCCAAACCTCTCCCCCTTCCCTCCAACCTCCCCTCTGCAAATCCCAAACCTCTCCCTTCCCTCCAACCTCCCCTCTGCAAATCCCAAACTCTCCCCTTCCTTCCAACCTCCCTCTCGGCAAATCCAACCTCTCCCCTTCCCTCCAACCTCCCCTCTGCAAATCCCAACTTCTCCCCTTCCCCTCCAACCTCCCCTCTGCAAATCCCAAACCTCTCCCCTTCCTTCCAAGCCTCCCCTCTTCAAATCCCAAACCTCTCCCCTTCCTCCAACCTCCCCTCTGCAAATCCCAAACTTCTCCCCTTCCCTCCAACCCTCTGCCCCTCTGCAAATCCCGAACTCTCCCCCTTCCCTCTGCAAATCCCAAACTTCTCCCTTCCTCCAACCCTCTGCCCCTCTGCAAGTCCCCAAACTTCTCACCTTCCCTCTGCAAATCCCAACTTCTCCCTTTCCCTCCAACCCTCTGCCCCCTCTGCAAATCCCAAACTTCTCCCCTTCCCTCTGCAAATCCCAAACTTCTCCCCTTCCCTCCACACCTCTGCAAATCCCAAACTTCTCCCCTTCCCTCTGCAAATCCCAATCTTCTCCCCTTACCTCCAACCCTCTGCCCCTGGCAAGTCCAGCACCCTTCTGTTCCCTTCCCCAGCCTCCCTACTGGCACAGCACCCACTGACTTCCTCACCCTCTACCACCCCTGCCGCAGCGCTTCATTTAATTCTGTCCGCACTGCTGTAAATGCACAGGTCTCCCCACCACTGCGGCGGCGCTTACAGTTTGCTACGGCGTTGACAGCACTCTACAGATGCGGCTCTCGACGTCCTGCTCTGGGGGCCTTCCGCTCCCGCCTCCGTAAACCGGAAGTTACATAGCGCGGCAGAGGGAAGGCCTCGGAGCAGGACGCGGACGTCGGTCCGCATCTGTAGAGTTGCTGTCAGCGCCGTAGCAAACTGTAAAGCACAGGGGTTGGAGACTGTGACAGCAGCGCCCACAGAATTAAATGAAAGCGCTGCGGCCGGCTAGGTGGTGAGTCGGGAGAGGGTAAGGATCTGCTTCTGGGCGGGCCTGAAGCTAAACTGGGTGGGCCTGGGCCCATCCAGGCCCACCCGTAGCTACGCCCCTGCAGGAAACACACCATTTCAATTTGGCTGGCAGATTGCATTTCCTTTACTTATTCCTAGGCTGGGCTGGCCTTGGAGGGTCATGTCATGGCTCACAATGTCAGATCCATGGTTGCCTCGGTAGCCCACTTGAGGTCAGCTTCCATTGAAGAAATTTGCAATGCTGCGACGTGGTCCTCAGTCCACACATTGACATCACAATACTGCCTTGAGCAGGATACCCGACGTGACAGTCAGTTCGGGCAGACAGTGTTGCACAATCCATTTGGGGTCTAGAATCCAACTCCACCCTCCTAGGCCTGTTTTATTCTATTCTAGGCTGCACTCTCATTCAGATTGTATGTAGTTTCAGGTTAATCTGTGTTATGTCCTCACCGTTGTGAGGCCCAATTGACCAATGTTTGTTGTTTTTGGTGAGCCTGGATGCTAGGGATTCCCCACTTGTGAGAATTAATAAACCTGCTTGTTCTTGGAGAAAACTATGGTACCTACCTATAGCAGGTGTTCTCCAAGGACAGCAGGCATTGTATTCTCACAATTCCTCCCACCTTCCCTTGGAGTTGTCTTCTTTGTTATTTTTACTTAATTTTTGCTGTAGTATAAAACTGAGGAGAGCGCGTTCGCTGTGTGGCCGGGAAGGCATTCGCGCATACGTGGTGGAGTGTGTATCATGCTCCAAAAAGCTCTGTTTATACTTTTGTAAATCTCAGACAAGGCAAAGCAGGTTGGCATCACCCACTTGTGAGAATGTAAAGCCTGCTGGTCTCAGAGAACACCTGCTACAAGTACCTTAGCTTTCTGTGAAGATCATCTAGAAGATCATCTTGCCTCTTCTAGCCAATCAATAAGCTGAATACAGACTGCTTGCTGTACAAGTTTCCCTAGCAATAGAATATTAGATACTGGTTGGTAACTTTTGAAATACTGTACGTGAAAGTAATTCACCTTGAGCTACCAATGAAAGATATAGCCTAAATCCAGATCCATGGTCACCTGCGCTACTTAAACCAACTGAAAACCAATTGGTTTGGTTTATTGTGCAAGAACCCCTACCAACTTAGCAGCATTTAAGAGCCCCAGGAAATAACTTTAACTCTGAGAAGCAATTACTAAACACCAAACTTGATATCCCATCTTCAAACACATAACCACTTTCTTTGTAAACTGTTGATAGTGAAGGGTAGGAGGATTTATTATAGAGAAGGAAATGATAGGTTTTATCAGTCTGCTGAATATGTACAGAGAAGGAGAGAGAGGTCGAAGATGACCCAAGGTTACGAGCTGATGAGACAGGGAGGATGAGTGTTATCCACAGAAATAGAGAATGGGGGAGGAGGAGAGGATGGTTTAGGTGAAAAGATGAGAAGTTCAGTCTTGGTCATGTTTAGTTTCAGATGGTGGTGAAATATCCAGGCAGCAATGTCAGACAGGCAGGCTGATACTTTGGCCTAGATTCCTTTTGAGATTTCCTGTGTGGAGAGGTAGATCTCAGAGTCATCAGCATAAGGGTGATACTGAAAACCATGGGATGAGAATCAGAGTACCAAGGGAAGAAGTATAGATGGAGAAAAGAAGAGGTTCTAGGACAGATCCCTGAGGTACCCAACTGATAGTAGGATAGAAGTGGAGGAGGATCCACAAGAGTATACACTAAAAGTACAATGGGAGAGTATAAGAAACCAGAAAGAGCAGAGCCCTGAAATCCAGTGAGGAGACACATATCAAGGAGAGTAGGCTGTGATCAACAGTGTCAAAAGCAGCAAGATAGATCGATAAGATGAGGATAGAATAGAGACCTTTGGATCTGGCCAGGAACAGGTCCTGGAGACCTTAGCAAGAGCTGTTTCAGTTGAATGAAGAGGGCGAAAGCCAGATTGAAGTGGATCAAGAATAGCTTGGGATGAAAGAAAGTCAAGACAACAGCGTGAACATGAAGTTCAGTATCTTGGATAGGAAAGGGAGGAGGGAGATGGGACGATAGTTGGAAGGACAGTAGGGTCTAATGAAGGTTTTTTTAAAGGAGTGGTATGGCTATGGCATATTTGAAGGCTTCAGGAACAGTCGTAGTGGAAAGTGATTGAGGATATGACAGACAAAAGGGATGACAATAGCAGAAATAGTGCTAAGTAGATGGGTGAGATTAGGATCAGAGGTACAGGTAGTTAGTTTCAAGGAGGAAAGAAGATATGCAGTTTCCTGTTCAGTGATTTCAGAAAAGGAAGAACCTAAAACTCCACGTTGAAGATACTGTGCACGTGTACTGTTCTGTAGAATTTATTTATTTATTGCATTTGTATCCCACATTATCCCACCTCTTTGCAGGTTCAATTAATTTACAGAGGGTTTTGTGTTACATGGTGGCGAAATACATGATTGTGTTAAAACACAAAAAAAATAAAACATTATAAGACAGTTCTAGAAGTTTTAAAGATTATACAGTTACACATGTTGATCTTTGTGATATCTTGTCGAAGAGATAAGTTTTCAATAGTTTGCGGAAGTTGGTCAGTTCATAGACCGTTTTCAGGTTACGTGGCAGCGCGTTCTAGAGCTGCATGTTCGTATAGTAAAAGGTAGATGCATGCATTGATTTGTATTTCAGACCCTTACACTTGGTAGGATGAAGATTAAGGGGTGTGCGAGAAGATTTTTTGCGTTCCTGGGCGGTAGTTCTATCAGGTCTGACATGTAGGCAGGGGCGTTACCATGGATGATTTTATGGACTAGGGTGCAGAGTTTGAACGTGATGCGTTCTTTCAGTGGGAGCCAGTGTAGTTTTTCATGTAGGGGTTTCGCGCTTTCGTATTTTGGTGTGCCAAATATTAGTCTGGCTGCCGTATTCTGGGCTGTCTGGAGTTTTTTAAGTATTTGCTATTTACAGCCAGCGTAGAGTGAATTACAATAGTCCAGATGACTGAGTACCAGTGATTGTACCAGATTGCGGAAGACCATTCTTGGGAAAAATGGTCTGACTCTTTTTAGTTTCCACATTGAATGAAACATGTTTTTAGTTATGTTATTTGCATGGTTCTCAAGTGTTAGGTGTCGATCAATGGTGACTCTGAGGATTTTTAGGGTGTCCGAGACTGGTAGATTTAGTTCAGGTGTGTTGATGGTGGTAAATTTATTCTTGTTGTATTGCGAGGTGAGTACCAGGCATTGGGTTTTCTCAGCATTGAGTTTCAGCTGAAATGCATCTGCCGAGGAATTCATAATATGTAGGCTTTGCTTGATTTCGTTGGAGATTTCCCTTAGATCTTGTTTGACTGGGATGAAGATTGTTACATCATCAGCGTATATATATGGGTTTAAGTTCTGATTCGATAGTAGTTTGGCCAAGGGTGTCATCATTAGGTTGAATATGGTCGGTGAGAGGGGGGATCCCTGTGGAACTCCGCATTCAGGTATCCATGACGCTGATATAGTTGAGTTTGATGTCACCTGATATGAGCGTGTAAGTGAGGAACCCTTTGAACCAATTGAGAACGTTGCTTTCGATTCCGAAGTATTCAAGGATGTGTAGTAAAATTCCATGGTCAACCATGTCAAATGCACTTGACATGTCGAATTGTAACAGTAGAATGTTGGTTGCTGTTTGCTATCGAGTGTTTGAGTTTGGTCAGAGCGTGATAGTACGGTTTCAGTGCTGTGATTAGAGCGAAATCCTGAGCTGGGAATCGTGTAGTATTGAGAACTTGTTTAGATAGTCTGTGAATTGTTTTGGGCACTATACCTTCTGTTATTTTGTAATTAAGGGGATGGATCTACTGGTCTATAGTTCGTTAGGTTCATTAGCATTTTTCTTTGCATCCTTGGGTATAGGGTGAGTAGAATGTTGCCTTTTTCCCTTGGGAAGAGTCCATTTTGTAGCTTAAAGTTCACGTTAGGTTTGTTAGGTCTGTTATGAATTGTTGAGGGGGGCCGATTTCATGAGGTTGTTTGGGCATGTATCTTTCCTTCCAACTCCCGGCGCTAATCCCCCCTACCCCCCCCCCCCCCCCCCCATTGCTGTATCGCTCTTTAAAAATGACTGCAGCCAAAAAGACCGCACACAACAGGTTTTTTTCTATGGCCTCCCACTTGCCTCCAGAGTTCTCTTAGCAAAAGTCCCAAAAAGCTGCAAACACCCGGTTTTTTGGCACTCTGGAGTTCTCTTACAAAAATCATCAAAAAAGCATGCACACAACCAGGTTTTTGGGTGACCTCCCACCTGCTTCCACAGTGCTCTTACAAAAGTCACCAAAAAACAACAACATACAACCAGGTTTTTCTACGGCCTACTGCCTGCCTCCAGAGTTGTCTCAGAAAATCACCATAAAGCATGCACACACCGGTTTTTCTGCAGTCTCCCACCTGCCTCCAGAGCCATCTTACAAAATAGTCAAAAACCAAGCACACCAACCAGGTTTTTTGGTGGCCTCCTACCTGTCTCTGGAGTTGTCTTACCTGTCCTGTAAGTTCCACAAACAGTGCCTATAGTTTGTGTCCCATGGGCTTCACAGGGAGGCGATTGCCTGTTTGGGGTTTCCTGTTTCACTTTGCAGGGTCGTGTGCAGTGCTCCCATTGTTATGCCGTACAGTGCAGTCAATGGTGAGTGCTGTGTGTGTATGACCTTTGCCTTCTGTGGAACAAAGGGGAAGGTACATTTGTGGATCTCGTGCAGTGCTCTTTTCCTGTGCGGCTCAGTCCCAGGGTCGGTCTTAGCAATTACGGGGCCCTATGCAGACCAGTTCGTTGGGGTCTCTCCTATCCGCTCCTTTTAGAATTCCAGCCCGCAGCACCACTACCTTCTTCAATTTTCATGCCACTGGCGGCGTCAGTGAGGTAAGCACATTGCCTTCAGCGACCCCGGAAGCTCTCCTCTATTGCAGCACCTGCCTATGCGGGAAAGGAAATTGCAGCAGAGAGAAAGCTTCCAGACTGCTAAAGGCAGTGTGTTTACCTACACTGACACTGCTGGCGGCCCCAGATTGAAGAAGGCAGCACTGCATGGAGCTGAAAGGGAGTAGGAGAGAGCTGACCAAGGCGGTTAGAGGTTAGATTGAGAACAGGAGATGGTAATGACGGCTGAAGCAGAGAGTGGGAGGAAGATGCTAAGGCTGCCGTGAGGCCCCTGGGAGTGTGATGCCCTGTGCGACCGCCCCTTTCACCCCTGCCTAAGACCAGCCCTGGGTGAGCTTAGGTTTGACAGGTCCAGGAGAAAATCCCGGACCTGTCAAACCTCTTCTGCTGTTTGACAGGTCCAGACTTTTGGCGACCTAGCCCTGTCAAACAAGTGTGGGAGGATTCCGCTCAGGGACAATCCTTCTGCACTTCACCTCCATGTTCAGAACTAATAGCATGCCTACATTTGTATGCTATTAGTTATAATCAGAGGGATGTTATAGCCCAGTGCTATTCCAGCACTATTTTTAGAGAGCTGTTTGGAACAGTGGGGGGGGGGGGGGGGGGGGGGGCTTCTGATCATCAGATTGTCAGTGACTGCCCAGTATGCATCTTATAGCTTATGTCAGCCTGGAGCCTGGGAGATGCACATTTACCTAAATTTCCTGTAGAACATTGTATGACATTCAGAACTCATATAGTCATTTTAGGGGAAATAAAAGGAGAGTGAGAATAGGAAAAATTGATGCAGGGAGCAAAACAAAGAGACATTCTGCACATTTTGCTTCCTGGCCAGCTCACAGCCTCCCACTACCTGCATTGTTCTCACTGTTCCTACCAGTGACTGTAGAGGGCACTACCAGATTGTTTACTCATTCAATTCAACTGGATGTTTAAATTCCTGTCCTCAAAAGGTTTTTTTTTGTTTTGTTTTGGGGTTTTTTTTAGTGAGACCTAAGTCTTCAGTTTAAACATATATATCTGTAGAAAAAGTTTCTTAGTAAATAGAGCACATAAATAAATATAAGAATTAACAACTCTGTGAGGTTGCTTCCTTGTCCAAAATTATTGGAAACAATAACCAAAGCTGAATTTCCCCTTGATTCAAAAATCATTTTGTTACATTATTCATAGCTAGATTGTGATGTGCAGTCAGGGTCAGCGGAACACTTTTGGTTGGAGGGGGCCAAACCAATCTCCAAGCTCCATCACCAGGCTCTCTAGTTGCTGATGTTGTGTTGGGCAAAATATTGGTTGGGCCATGTCTCAGTGGCCCACTCCATTCCGCTTCATATATCTGTAGTTGAAATGGATGATGAAGTACTGTATAACTGTCCTGCTTATTTTCGAATGAGGCCGGCCATCTTCCGACACAAATTGGGAGATGGCATGGCCGGCCTTCTCCTAAAGCCGGCCAAATTGGTATAATCGAAAGCCAATTTTGGCCGGCTTCAACTGCTTTCCGTCGCACAGCCGGCGAAAGTTCAAGGGGGCGTGTCGGCAGTGTACCGAAGACGGGACGGGGGCGTGGTTAACAGATGGCCGACTTCGGCCGATAATGAAAAAAAGAAAGCAGGCCCTGACGAGCATTTAGCCGACTTACTTGGTCCCTTTTTGTTTACGGCAAAGCCTCAAAAAGGTGCCCCAACTGACCAGATGACCACCGGAGGGAATGGGGGATGGCCTCCCCTTACTCCCCCAGTGGTCACCAACCCCCTCCCACCCAAAAAAACATATAAAAAACATGTTTTGCCGGCCTCAAATGTCATACCCAGCTCCATGACAGCAGTATTCAGGTCCCTGGAGCAGTTTTAGTGGGTGCAGTGCACTTCAGGCAGGCGGACCCAGGCCCAACCCTCCCCCCTACCTGTTCACTTGTGGTGGTAAATGGGAGCCCTCCAAAACCCACTGTACCCACATGTAGGTGCTCCCCTTCCCCTAAGGGCTATGGTAGTGGTTGGTGTACAGTTGTGGGTAGTGGGTTTTGGGGGGGGATTTGGGGGGGCTGAGCACACAAGGTAAGGGAGCTATGTACCTGGGATCATTTGTGAAGTCCACTGCAGTGCCCCCTAGGGTGCCCGGTTGGTGTCCTGGCATGTGAGGGGGACCAGTGCACTACAAATGCTGGCTCCTCCCACGACCAAATGCCTTGGATTTGGCCTGGTTTGAGATGGCTGCCATTAGTTTCCATTATCGGTGAAAACCAATGGCGGCCATCTCTAACGCCGGAGATCTCTATGAGCAAGCCAAATGTTGAGATTTGCCCGGCCCCGACCGTATTATCGAAACGAAAGATGGCCGGCCATCTTGTTTCGATAATACAGTTGGGTATGCCGCTTTACGGGGCCGGCATTAGAGATGGCCACCCCCGTTCAATTATGGCCCTCTGTGGCATGCATGCCAATTGTATCCATGTGGAAAAAAGATGTGCTTCCACCCATGAATTCACCAAGGCTTTTTGACTAAAGTGCAGTAAAGCTTTGCAGTTACCCTGCATTAGTTGTAAAAATCAACATGTGAGTAATTGCAAAGCTTGTGTGTAGCTGTTGGGGGTTTGCCCAGAAGGGATGTGCATTTATAAGTACATAAGTAATGCCATACTGGGAAAAGACCAAGGGTCCATCGAGCCCAGCATCCTGTCCACGACAGCGGCCAATCCAGGCCAAGGGCACCTGGCAAGCTTCCCAAACGTACAAACATTCTATACATGTTATTCCTGGAATTTTGGATTTTTCCAAGTCCGTTTAGCGGTTTATGGACTTGTCCTTTAGGAAACCGTCCAACCCCTTTTTAAACTCGCAAAAAAAAAAAAAAAAAAAAAAAAAAAAAAAAAAAAAAAAAAAAAAAAAAAAAAAAACAAAAAAAAAAAAAAAAAAAAAAAAAAAAAAAAAAAAAAAAAAAAAAAAAAAAAAAAAAAAAAAAAAAAAAAAAAAAAAAAAACAAAAAAAAAAAAAAAAAAAAAAAAAAAAAAAAAAAAAAAAAAAAAAAAAAAAAAAAAAAAAAAAAAAAAAAAGAAAAAAAAAAAAAAAAAAAAAAAAAAAAAAAAAAAAAAAAAAAAAAAAAAAAAAAAAAAAAAAAAAAAAAAAAAAAAAAAAAAAAAAAAAAAAAAAAAAAAAAAAAAAAAAAAAAAAAAAAAAACAAAAAAAAAAAAAAATAAAAAAAAAAAAAAAAAAAAAAAACCTCCCCTTCACCACTTTCTCCGGCAATGAATTCCAGAGTTTAATTACACGTTGGGTGAAGAAAATTTTCTCCGATTTTTTAAATTTACTACACTGTAGTTTCATCGCATGCCCCCTAGTCCTAGTATTTTTGGAAAGCGTGAACAGAAGCTTCACATCCACCTGTTCCACTCCACTCATTATTTTATATACCTCTATCATGTCTCCCCTCAGCCGTCTCTTCTCCAAGCTGTATAGCCCTAGCCTCCTTAGTCTTTCTTCATAGGGAAGTAGTCCCATCCCCTTCGCTGCACCTTTTCCAATTCTACTATATCTTTCTTGAGATGCGGCGACCAGAATTGAACACAATACTCAAGGTGCAGTCGCACCATGGAGCGATACAACGGCATTATAACATCCTCATATCTGTTCTCCATACCTTTCCTAATAATACCCAACATTCTATTCACTTTCTTAGCCGCAGCAGCACACTTCCCATGTTGTTTTGTGTCAGTTTCTGCCTGAAATGACAAGGAAGAAAAAACAAATTTGGGTTTGTTTTTTTTTTTGGTGTGTGTGTCATCAATAGTGTGTGCACTCTTCTGAATGAGTTTGTCCAAGACTGCATACTTTTCATAAAGATTGTACTCTGTTCATGGTGCACTTGTTTTGAAAAATTGCGCATTAACAACAATATTGCTCCTATAACAGTATAATAATAACAAAAAACCCCAACAAAACCCAGAATGAAAAATCCCAGAAACTACATAGGAAATTATATGAAATAAAAATTGTAGGGTTACACAGCCCTAGTGCCCAGAATCTGCCAATGCAACTACTGTGCATTGTAGACATTTGCCACATGTTAAATGCATTGCTAATAATGTGACTGCATGCAAGCTATTGGTAATGCATTGATGAGTCACTGTAGCTAAATAACTCCTCCTCTCCACTGAATGGTCTACCAGGAATCCCCAACATCTCCAAGAATAACTCTAACCTGCCCAACACCCCCTGACATCTGTAAAAATAACTTTCTATCCCCTAATACCCTCCTCCACTTTCAACCCCCCCCCCCCCCCCGGCTCTTACTGGGGTTCCTGGTGGCTAGTGGAGGTAGGAGAGAAATCTCAAATTCAAAATGGGGCCTGTGACTCATAGCAGTAGCCTTGCAATACTACTGCTAGGGTTCAGGCTGCCAAATAAGACTGTACTCTTTATTTGGCAGTTTGAACCCTATCAGTAGTACCATGAAATTATTGCTAGAGGTGAGAGGTGCCATTTTGAACTAGGTGCTGACGGGGCAGAAATGTCTGGGGATTACTTCTGCTCCCCATTAAGCACAAGGGACCCCCAGTATGAACTGGAGAGGTTTCTGAGGGTGGGGGTCATCCTTGGAAATGTTGAGAGGGGGTAGGAGGTTATCCTTGGAGATGCTGGGAGTTAATTTTAGCTGCAAACCACAGTAAGTGCATTAAAGCTATCTGCAGCAGTGGCAGTTAACACATGATAAATTACCGTGCACTAACTGCAAGGTACACTTTTAACCCATTGGCCACCTATTTCCTTCCTTCTTCCACAGTAAGCATTCAGCGTATGAACTAGCACACATTGAGGGACATAATCGAATGGGGCGCCCAAGTTTTCCTGAGGGCATCCTCGCAGGACATCCCCGCGAAGGGGCGGGGAAACCCGCATTATCGAAACAAGATGGCCGTCCATCTTTTGTTTCGATAATACGGTTGTGGACGCCCAAATCTCCACATTTAGGTCGACCTTAGAAATGGTCATCCCTGGTTTTCAGCGATAATGGAAACCGAGGACGCCCATCTCAAAAACTACCAAATCCAACTCATTTGGTCGTGGGAGGAGCCAGCATTAGTAGTGCACTGGTCTCCCTGACATGCCAGGACACCAACCAGGCACCCTAGGGGGCACTGCAGTGGACTAACTGATGCACTAACTGAATGGAAAAAACCCTTCCCTTACCGATCCCGTAGTGATTCAGAAAGGAATGGGCATGAAGGAAATCGCATGCATGTTAGCTATTTTGCACACGATTTCCTTCCTAAGGAGGGGAAGCCAGTGCAGAGCAGCCAAGCATCATGCGTGGCTGCTCTGCGCATGCCAAAGACAGCTTCATAAATGCAGACAAGCTGTGTGTATAATAGCCATCTACAACCGTAGAAAATACAAGTCCAGGTGAAAATGTCCAAGTGCTTGGCAGGGACGTCTTTTCTTTTTAGAGTATGGTGAAGGACGTCCTTTGCTGTGCCTCCGTCCCTGCGACGACAGTTGAGGACGTCCAAAATGTGGATGTTTATGTGAGAAGGACGTCCATGCCTTTGCTATGCCTCCAACACCCCCTTTATTTATTTGGATTTTTGATCACAAGTAGCAGCAGTGGAATTTGAACTGGCCACCTCTGGATTGCAAGACCAGTGCTCTAACTATGCCACTCCTCCACTCCACTCCCTTGAAATTTGGCCATCCCTTTGTGGGGGGGGGGCAGTTCAGGACATCCAAAATGTTTGCAAGGATGTCCACGCCTTCGCTATGCCTCTGCTGACACATACACACCTCCCTCCACCCCAGGGGCATGCATACTGCTGCGATGGACCTGAATATGATATTTGAGGCTGGCAAAAAAGTTTTTAAAGTTGTTTTTTTTCAGGGTGGGAGGGGGTCCGTCACCACTGGGGGAGTCAGGGGAGGTCATCCCCGATTCCCTCGATAGTCATCTGGTCAGTTTGGGCACCTTTTTGAGGCTTGCTCGTAACAAAAATGGACCAACTTTGGCCGTCCCTGCGACGGGAAGCAGTTGGGGACGTCCAAAATTGGCTTTCGGTTATGCCGATTTGGGCGACCCTGAGAGAAGACGTCGATGTGTGCGAAGATGGGCCCCTTCTCTTTCGAAAATAGCCTGATTGTATTGCTGCCATGTGCTAACAGCTATGTGCATTAATTCACATAGTAAATGCTTACTGCACTTTATTTTTTTATTTCAACATTTATATCCAACATTTTCCAATACGACATTGTTTCAATGTGACTTACAATTAAATGGATTGGTTACAGCTTGTTGTGCAAACAGAATAGTATGGGCTAGCAGAAGACTCTACCTTTTCATAGCTGACTGGGTAACGTGACACAGTTATAGTTTATGTCATTATATTTTATCTTTGTAGAACTTCTTGAAAAAGAAGGCTTTTGGGTGTTTGCAGAAGTTCAAGTAGTTGTTCGTGCATCTTATATCTTTTGGTAGCATATTCCAACTTTTTGTGCAGAGATACGTGAATCCTGATAAGTAAACAGATTTAAATCTCAAACCTTGACATTTACGGAAATGGAGAGTGAGGTAGCTTCTCTTCTCCAAGCTTGTGTTACATAGTGGCAGATTGACAAATTCTGCTATATTCAGGGAAAAGACCAAACATGATTCTGTATGTCAGGGTGCATATCTTAAATACTTATTCGTGCCTTGATTGGGAGCCATTGTAAATCTGTTAGTAGTGGACTGGCTTTTCAAAATACGGTTTTCCGTAGATCAGTCTAGCAGCGTTGTTTGTGTCATTTGTAACTTTTTTAGGATTTGTTCCTTGAAGCCTGTGTACACTCCATTGCAGTAATCTGTATATGCTAAGGCCATTATTTGAACTAACATGTAGAATACCTCTCTTGGTAAGTAGCCTCTGATTCGTTTGAGTTTCCACATTGTTCGGAACATTTTTGTAGTGACGCTGGTCACATAAGTACATAAGTACATAAGTAGTGCCATACTGGGAAAGACCAAAGGTCCATCTAGCCCAGCATCCTGTCACCGACAGTGGCCAATCCAGGTCAAGGGCACCTGGCACGCTCCCCAAACGTAAAAACATTCCAGACAAAGTTATACCTAAAAATGCGGATTTTTCCAAGTCCATTTAATAGCGGTCTATGGACTTGTCCTTTAGGAATCTATCTAACCCCTTTTTAAACTCCGTCAAGCTAACCGCCCGTACCTGTTTTCAAAGGTTAGGTTACGGTCTAATGTGACTCTGAGGACTTTCAGATTGTTTGTTATTGGGTATGTAATCCCTTCAGTGTTTATGCTGGAAAGTTGTCGTTGCAATAGTGTGTATTAATTAGAATTGTGTTTCTCTCTGTTGAGTTTTAGTTTGAACGCAGTGGCTCTGATTTCCTCTAGCCCCTTGTCAAATAGGATGTATATTGACACATTGTTGGCATATAAGAATAGGTTTGAAACCTTTTTTTCACCAGTGTTTTGCTAGAGGTAACATCATTATATTGAAAAAAGTGGGTGAGATTGGTGATTTCTGCAGAACTCTGCAGTTTGCTTTCCATGGGGACAGGGGGAGATAATGTGTTGCACATCTTAACTGGTAAGACCTGGATGTTAGAAAGCCCTGAGCACTTCTTCATCCAATGCCAGTTTTGTCCAGTAATCTTAGGAGAATCTGGTGGTCAACCATGCTGAAAGGTCTTGACATGTCAAATTGTAAAAGGAGAATTCTCCTGCCTCTGTTGATTTCTCATCTGAAGTTGGCAATACTGGGACCTGTGAAGCCTGATTGAGACTCACGGAGGATGGTGAAGTTGCTGAGGAAGTACATTAGCTTTTTGGCAACTATTCCCTCCATGATCTTGGTCATGAGTGGTATGGAGGCCACTGACCAGAAGTTAGAGATTTTGCTTCTGCTGAAAGCATGAATGAGTTGTGAGATTATAGCTGCTCTATGAAGTGATCTGGGGCATCTTTCATTAAGTAGTTGGGGTGACTATCTGGTAGACAGAAAACTGTGGAGAATTGTTTGTGTTTGGTCCATTAGATCGAATGTTGGTGGTGAAACAATGTCCACACTCTGTCAATGATTACTCCCTCACCTGGGCCCTCAAGCTCCTCTATAAGTGTTTCCAAGTTTCTGGCATTTTGGAGAGCCCCTAGTTCTGAAATCTCTTTCTGGAGTATTTGGCTAGATTGACAACTGTTGGAGGGTGCTCATCAATGTTAACACTGGGTGGGTGGTCTACTAGGCTGTGTATTAGCCCACATAGATTTTTATATTTTTGTTAGTCTGAACCTGTATTTCTTTTTCTTCCTCAGCAGGGCAATTTCATCCAGAGTGGATATGCTTCTTTCATCCCATTCTGAAAGGAATTCTGGTAGTCTCAGGTTGAGATAGACCCTAAGTTGGTACATGTGAGGCGTATTTTCAAAACACTTATAGTTACAAAAGTTCATTGGTTACTATGGAACTTTGTAAGTCTAAGTGCTTGAAAATGAGCCCCCTTGTGTCCAAGAACTCTGCAGCCTCAATCTTGCCACATGACTCATATGGGGTCTGTTCTACTATATTTTTATTAGCGTTCTCTCTCCATTTTAGTGTTGTGTAGTCAGTGGTGGTCCGATCATGTTTTTTCTTCCCAGCTGTAGTCTCCTATAGGAGATCACGGTCTGCTGAGAATCTATATTAGTAGATCCAGAACATGCCCTTTTATGTGAATTTTTGTTACTGGGGTCTTTGGAATTTTCATAAGTGAAGAAAGTTTATGCACTCTGTAGTGTCTTCTGCCATGTCATCTAGATGTAGGTTTATGTCCCCTATAAGAGTTATATAACATTAGAGCAGGCGATACATGCATTCCAGATAAAGTCCATGAAGTCCATTTGGACTCTTTCCACTTGCAGTATAATTGACCCAATAGGGATTCATCACTTAGTTTGAGGGTGGCTATTTCGAACTGTGGGATTATGAGTTCAAACATTGTTTCCAGCTTGAAGAAAAATTTGTACAGCACTGCAATTCCTCTGCCACTTTTGTTTTTTTCAGGTCCATTGGTTAATTTTATATCCTGGAGGACAAAGCTCATTGATAATAGGGTCCTGTTTAGAATGAGCCATGCTTCCAGTGATAAATAACAGACCGAGTTTCTCCTCTACTATACAGTCTCTAATAACCTCTGTTTTGTTACAGTTGATCTTGCATTTATAGAGCCAATGGGAGTTGGCAGATAGCTTTCTATGTCTGTGGTTTCGGTTGGGACTTTTATCAGCTGATGTCGGTCATGAACTTTAGGCTTATTGCAGTTCTTCCTGCTTCCCTTAGATCTCTGACCATTAGTAAACAGGTTCCTGAATGTCCTTACCAAGCTTATGTGCTCAAGAATGACAATCTTAAGAAATGAAATCAGGAGTGGAAATCATGCTTCATGGCTAACTGCTAGTAGATTTCCCTTTTTCTCTGCTTGGGAAGTGATTTCTGTTTGTGTTGACTCTGTTAATTGCCTTTGATTTTGTCTGGTCATGTCTTGGGAAGATACAGTATACTACCACCACATGGAGATGTGGTCTCGAGCAGCATTCCATGTCAAGAAGGATCTGTTTACTTCCTGGAAACCAAGCACTTCCTTTATAGCTCTGCAGAGGGCACTGGCTGATGTCATCACTTCCTGTTTGGTAGTATTAAGGAAGTTCCTGTCTCTCAGCCAGTTTCTTAGCAACAGGTCTCCTAGTCTAGTGTATGTTGTAGCCTTGTTCCATTTATCTCCTGTTTCTGCCTGTGTCTTGTATAGCCTGCTTTCTGCTCTGTGTTCCAGCCCTGCTTCCTGCCTAGCTCCAGCCCTGTCTTCAAGCTCAAGCCCTGACTCTAAGCTCCAGCCCTGTGTTCAAGCGCCAGCCTTGTCTTTAGTCCAGCCTTGCCCAGGTGTCTCGCCCAGCACCAGTTGGGGCCTAGCCAACCCTCAAGTTGGCTAGGTAGTATCAACCTGGCTGCAGTCCAAGGGCTCACCACAAGTTGTGACGCAATGGCCTAGTCAGACAGTCAATTTTGGGTGGGCCTGAGACCAAGTGAACAGATCTGAAGTTTTATCTCCACCCCCACCCCTGCAGCCTGGCATCTCTTCCTCCCTTCCAGGGATTACAAGACATACTGCAATTGTTGCACTTAGCCCAAATCTCAATGTGCAGTGAAACTAGTGCATAAATATGGTAAATCTATACAAGTACTTGAAAACACTAGAATATGGCAAGCTTCTTAAACTCTGAAACCTATCAGGAAAAAGGAGAAAAATCCCTCAGCAACCTATCAGAATGAAAATCCTAGGCTGCAACTGGCATTGATTTATGCCCGTTGACTAGTTTCTATCATAGGGATTTAAAAAACTCCTTATTTTTTGTATATGTTTTTATGCAGTCTTTTAAAGTGCTTCTTAAATTTCAATATGCAAATAATCTATTTACAAACAGCTCAATATAGAAGCGCCAGATTCATAAATACAGCACTTAACTTTATTTTCGACAGGGCCAACCATTTCACACCGTACTCGGCTTCTTCAGGAATAAGTGCTGCTTTTATCAGTTTGTGCGTGTAGCTTGTCAAACTTCAAACAAAAAGGCGCCGGAACCAGTGCAAGCAGCACATATGATTTCTAGTCACTGCCCGCAACCTCCAGAAGTGAAGTTTTCAGAAGGTACAAGTGGGGATTGAAAGACTGGAAGAGTTGGAGAGATGCTGGATTATCAGCTGAGGAGGGAAGGAAAAGGGAGAGATGCTGGGAGTCATCATCTAGCAGGGCTTGGGGATCCGTGCCACTGCTAGGTGGGCCTATGCCCACCTGGACCCACCTGAGGCTACACCACTGTATTGAAATGACATTCAATTCAGCCTTGCTATTGGCAGTTGCAACAGCTAACGCATGTTACTGTCTCTGAGCTAGCTGTCAATGCCAGTCGCCCCTTCTCTGCCTATGAGCCACCTAGATCCCACTCCTACCTGCACTAAGCAGCTAGAATGGGATTTGTACACAGGAGGTGGTGGAAATGAAAACGGCTATGGAATTCAAACATGCGTGAGATAAGCATAAAGGAATCCTGTACCAAAGGAATGAATCCTCAGGAGCTTAGTCAAGATCGGGAGGCGGGGCTGGTGGTAAGGAGGCGGGGATAGTACTGGGAAAACTTATACGTCTGTGCCAGAGCCAGTGGTGGGAAGCGGGACTGGTGGTTGGGAGGCGGGGATAGTGCTGGGCAGACGGTCTGTGCCAGAGCCGGTGGTTGGGAGGCGAGGATAGAGCTGGGCAGAACTTATACGGTCTGTGCCAGAGCCAGTGATTGGGAGGCGGGGCTGGTGGTTGGGAGGCGGGGATAGTGCTGGCAGACTTATACGGTCTGTGCCCTGAGAACACAGGTACAAATCAAAGTAGGGTATACACAAAAAGTAGCACATATGAGTTATCTGTTGGGCAGACTGGATGGACGTGAAGGTCTTTTTCTGCCGTCATCTACTATGCTACTATGTACTGTGCCAGCTGATTTTAGCATGAGACATGTAAACAAAGAAGTGGGAAGTGGACCAATGACTCCAGGGACTGTGACAGTTGTGGTGTATGATAAATAAACTTTAAGGTTTCAACATTTTTTATTGATAGTAAAGGAAGCACATTTCCAAATAACAGGCAGATATAGAATGCAAAATGCAGATCGTGTTCTTCACTAACAGAATGATACAGTCTACCATCAATCTTTTCTCCCATTTTCTCCCCCCCCCCCTCCCAACTTCCTCTGCACATCTCAACTTTATATATATGAACCACAGCTACACAAACTGAAATTACAGTGCTTGTATCAGAAAAAACATACAAATTACAACCAACAACTGGCACTGCAGTATCTGACCATTAAATTCCCCCCCTCCCACAGATAATAAACTTTAATGTAGACTCGAAACAGAACTGTGTTTCGGCCACAGCCTGCCTCAAGAGTCTTTGTGGTTCTTTTTTGGTGTATACAGTCCTGATAAAAATGGTCTTAAAAAAGACCTTTTGCGATGTAAAGACGGTAAGCACTTAGTGTATCATCCTGCATCAATAATGCATGAGACAGCCATTAGTTTGGGTCTGTGCTAATGGCTACCTCATGCTAACACCCATACAAGCTACTTCATGTAGTTTAGCAAACATCCCCCTATATGCATCTGCACTTGCACATGATGATTACTTTTCTGTGCAGTATCTCTACGGGAACATGTTGGAATGCGCAATAAGTTAGCACACAAGCTAACATATGTTGATTTTGCATTTAATGCAAGGTAAGTGCAAACTTACTATGTATTAATAAAAGGGCTCTTTACATTATTTGCTCTCTGCGAAACGGACTTAAGAACTATCCCTGAATTTGTAACTCATTTTGAACTTAAATTTGGAAAGTGGAGTAACTCAATTCAAAAATCTAAATAAATGGTATCTCACCAGGATGGATATGGCTACTAGAACATAACCCTTACTTAAATCAAGAAGGACATAAAGTCAAAGAAGAAAGAGTTAGGATAAAACCCATATTCAGACTGGTAGGGACTATTTTGCTAAAGTCGTTCTGGCATATCAGCTGTGGCATTTCAGATTTTTGTAAGCCAACAAGGAGAAACTCTTGTGCCCAGTATGTGTGCTTACCAGTTCCTATCTAAGGAGTGGCCTTTGTGAGCCCTTACATTGGTCTTTCCTTCACACTAAGGCTTTTTCTAACACAGCCAGAAATAGCCAATTTTCCAAATCAATGGCCATGTGCTAATGATGCCATTACTGTGTGGTCATTAACAAAAATTAGCGTGTGAACCCTTGCCGCAACCTATTTTCTAGGTGGTAAGGTCTCATGTGCTATTCCTGTGCTAAACAGATAGCATGTGCCCATGGCCAAAAAATAAAAAATATATTTTAGTGTGCGGGTAGCGTGCATACATTTGAAACTTACGTGGGACACCTCAGTGTGCCCTGCGATAAGCCCTTTTAAGCTGTAGTATGCATACATTAGTGCTTACTGCAGCTTAGTAAAGGGGCGCCCTAAGAATTTTATTGTTACTGTTCTTTTAAATAATGTGAAAACTTGATTTTTAATAATTCAGCCTGAAAGAAAATTGTTTGAAGAAAGGGAAGAAGGAAGAATGAGAAAAGAATGGTAGTGCTGAAGTCTAGGAATATTGTAAAATATAGATACAGTAATTAGGGAAGGTGTCTTTCTACCAAACCTGCACCCAAGATAGATGTCAGATGAGCCTGAGGCTTAGTAAAGGATACCCTCCCCCACCTTAACCATCACACACTTAAAAAAAAGAATGTTATTGATCTGTCAGGGGTGGGAAGGACTGGCCTCCTTGTCAAGTTTATTAAGTGCAGTGACATTTCCTTTGAATGTAAATAACATCTGCTTTTGATTTTAAAAGGAGAATGTTATTAGTCACTGTAGCAAAGGGTAAGGTAAAGAATGAAAGAAAATGTGAAACTAAATAACTTTCCTTTGCCCTGTGTGCAATCCTCTTAAAACCTTGAGTTCCATCCATTCTCTGTAATGTCTTTTTTTTTTTAATAATTATGTTATAATTATGAATTGTTTTTACGTTTTATTCGTTGTACACCTCCTGAAGCATTTCTTTGAACTGGAGATATTTTAAAATAAGTAAATAAACAGACTTCATTTCTTAATGTGCACCATCACACTACATGTTGTGTTTCATTTAAGTGACTATTAAAACCATCATGTCATTTCATATCTGTATAACCATGTGTGCCTTTATCTATTCTATACTGACTGCATGTAGAATTAACTCAGATCTAGGTTGGATTACTGATAGCACAGCAGCAGAAACTATGAGATCAAATATTTGAAAGGTATTAATCCGCAAACGAACCTTTTCCGGAGATGGGAAGGCGGCAGAACTAGAGGGCATGAAATGAGATTGAAGGGGGCAGACTCAAGAAAAATGTCAGGAAGTATTTTTTCACGGAGAGAGTGGTGGATGCTTGGAATTCCTCCCGCGGGAGGTGGTGGAGAGGAAAACGGTAACGGAATTCAAACATGTGTGGGATAAATATAAAGGAATCCTGTTCAGAAGAAATGGATCCTCAGGAGCTTAGCCGAGATTGGGTGGCAGAGCTGGTGGTGGGAGGCGGGGCTGGTGGTTGGGAGGGGGGGATATTGCTGGGTAGACTTGTACGGTCTGTGCCCTGAAAATGACAGTTACAAATCAAGGTAAGTACAAAAAGTAGCACATATGAGTTTGTCTTGTTGGGCAGACTGGATGGACTGTGCAGGTCTTTTTCTGCCATCATCTACTATGTTACTATGATAATGCCTTGTACAATGATTAGTGAGCCTTAAACTGGATAGTGTGCCCAACTCTGGAGACCTCAAAGGATGTAGCTGGAGTAGAGTTAATCTAGAACAGGACTATTAAAATGGTGTTTAAACTGTATATGAGCCCTATAAAATGAAGACAAGGACCTGAATGCCTGTAGAGAAGGAACGATGGGGGCATACTACAGAGAGATTCTAATATCATTTATTTATTTGTTACATTTATATCCCACATTTTCCCACCTATTTGTAGGCTCAATGTGGCTTACATAGTACCGGAGAGGTGTTACAGACATAAAGATGTAGTAGCTGTAATCTAATCTGAAAAGAAGGGTACCTTTGAAAGCTAATCAAAAAATGTATTGTTAGTCCAATAAAAAAGGTATCATCTTATTTTCTTTTCTCTGTTTTGTTTTATTTCTATTTATAAAGATATAAATAATAGACAAGAAACAAATAATTTTTAATGGAAAAGAAATTGGAGTCTTTGGGGGAAGTTATCAATGTGTCATTTTAAGATGTCATTTTACTGTTAAGCCCAGTTATTAGTAACTAGGGGCCCGATGCTCAAAAGCCGTCGTTAACAGTCATGTGTGTTTATAACCACAGCTGAACTTACCAAACATGGAACAGCAATTGATGCGCAAAGGAAATCATATGCAACTGGATGCATAGAAAGTCTGAGTGCAGTTCGGTAGAGAAAGTGCCTAGCACATGTGCAGAACGGTCTGGTGGTAAGCGCTCATGTATCGCAAATCTGCTTTAAAAGCCCAGTACTTTTGTATACCTGCCTCTTTGCTGTTCACATCAGCTGTGCTAGCTTTTGGGTGAGTGTTTTCTGCATGGAGCATGGTGTTTCCTTGCAGTTTGCAGTGGTAGCTTATTCTTTTGTTGTTGTTTTCTTTTGTTTTTTTCCCACCTCTTTTTCTATTATTTTGGTAAGTATGTAAATACTTTGAGGGTAGGTAGGTTTTCTTTAATGCTTTGTCATGATATGCAACGTTTGCATCTAACATTTGAGTGCTTTTCTTAACTGCCAAGAGGCGTGCAACAGAGTCAACCCCACATTGATGAGAACATGCTGCAGAATGCAAACCAAAAGCATGCCCCCAGTGATGATGAGCTTGAAGTCCTGGTGCATCGTGTCTGTGATGTGTTTAAATGGCTTTTTAAAAACTCACGGCTGTCTAACAGCCAGAAACTTATTTGGAGGCAAATAGCTGTGGACATCAGTGCGCTGAGTGTGAAAAAGCGCCCTTGTTGCTTGCGGATCCACTGCACGCATACCGCACACTCCCTGGGATGGGACGTACCAGTGGGTGATAAGTAGAGGATTTGTTATAATGCACAAATCTGTGGAACCCTGGACGAGTTGTAAATGTGTATCCTTTTGCTTTTCTATAGGTGTGGATCTTGCCCGCTGATAGTATGTGTATACGATAAGTGGCTTTTGTTTTTTTCCATTTAGAGCAGGGGTTTTAAACCAATATGTGGATTTCTTGAAAACACAGTAACCAGGTTGCAAACCGCTGGTTTAGAGGTCTGGTCTAGTGAAGGAGGTTTTCTTGAATCTCTCCTGAAAGATCCCCACCTACAACCACTATGAATGAAAGGATTCCATATTTTTGGCATCTCGGGGGTAACTAGATGTCTCCAGGTTGAGGAGGACTGACAAAGCCAGTCCAGGTTTTACTTCCATTGCATTTAATGGAAGTAAAAGCAGAACTGGTTGTTGTCTGGCCTCTTTGACCTGGAGCTAGGGTTACCATATGGCCAGTGGCGTACCTAGGGTAGTTGACACCCGGGGCCGGTCATTTTTTAACACCCCCCCCCCCCCCCAAAATAAATCCAGTACTAGGCATGCCGAGAATACAAAACACTCAGGACCTTTAGAGCAATTCTACCATACCATAAGCAGTCATTTCTACGAGTCACACAAGGAAAAGGAAAGCATCTTAAACACTACAGTGAGCACTAGAACATCAATTCACCTATTGTAAAACAAAACCAGACAGAATAGTACAGATCGTAGATCCTGCACAGTCAATGCCAACTGAAAGCCATGTCTTTTTCACAAACACAGATACACCCTAATCCACTATAGAATAAGTAATCATAAACTTTCTATTTAGACAAAAATTAAACTGAACCCCCAATGCCAGACTCTGCATACAATGCAACACCACAGAAACAGAAACTGTCCCCTAGTACTGTGCAAAATATAAAGACAGCAGATGTAAATTTGAAAAAAAAAAACTAACAAGTACCAATCACCACTTTACAAATTAACAAATAGAAATAAAACAAATATAGAAAGTAAAATAATACCATTTTATTGGACTAATACATTTAGTTTTCAGAGGCCAAAACCTCCATCCTCTGGTCAGTACAGTATAGTGCTGTTACAGTATCCTATCCTGACCTGAGGAAGGGGGTTTTGTTCTCCGAACGTTAGTCAAAATGTATTAAAATTAGTCCAATAAAAAGATTACCTTGTTTACATGTTCTATTATAAACATTTATTAACACAGCTACAATACTACTTTATCCTAAAGCAAAAAACAAAAATATATATTTTATTTACAGTTTGTTGTCTCTGGTTTCTGCTTTTCTCATCTTCTTTTCACCATCTTCCTTCCATCCAGCATCTGTCTTCGTTCTCTGCCATCCAGTGTCAGCCCTCTCTGCTGTCCCCTCCATCCAATG
Source organism: Microcaecilia unicolor (assembly GCF_901765095.1). Lineage (NCBI taxonomy): Eukaryota > Metazoa > Chordata > Amphibia > Gymnophiona > Siphonopidae > Microcaecilia > Microcaecilia unicolor. The sequence goes on along the minus strand of NC_044042.1, from coordinate 67,315,048 downwards.
TCTGCCCTCTCACCCTGCTTCTTCCATCCACATCTGCCCTCTATCTCTGCCCCTTCCATTCACTGTCTGCCCTTTCCCTTCCATCCACTCCACTGTCTGCCCTTTCTCTCTGCCCCTTCAATCCACCATTTGCCCTCCCTCTCCCATCCATCCAGGGTCTGCCCTCCCTCTCGCTCCCCCTTCCATCTTGGATCTGTCCCCTCTCTAACTGCCCCTTTTTTCAGCCCCCAGTTCCAGTCCCTTCTCCCCTCCCCTTCTCCTGTCTGTGATCCCCACCCCAGTCCTCTTCTCCCCTCTGAACACCCCCCACCCCAGTCCCCTTCTCCCCTCCCCTTCTCCTGTCTGAGACCCCCCCCCCCCAGTCCCCTTCCCCTCCCCCCTCCCCTGTCTGAGATCCCCACCCCAGTCCCCTTCTCCCCTCCCCTTCTCCCGTCTGAGATCCCCACCCCAGTCCCCTTCTCCCTCCCCGTCTCCCATCTGAGATCCCCAACCCAGTCCCCTTCTCCCCTCCCCCTGTCTGAGATCCCCACCCCAGTCCCCTTCTCCCCTCCCCTTTTCCCCTCTGAACACCCCCACCCCAGTCCCCTTCTCCCCTCCCCTGTCTGAGACCCCCACCCCAGTCCCCTTCTCCCCTCCCCTTTTTCCCCTCTAAACACCCCCACCCCAGTCCCCTTCTCCCCTCCCCTTCTCCCATCTGAGATCCCCACTCCAGTCCCCTTCTCCCCCCCCCCTCCCCTGTCTGAGACCCCCACCCCAGTCCCCTTCTCCCCTCCCCTGTCTGAGATCCCCACCCCAGTCCCCTTCTCCCCTCCCCTTTTCCCCTCTGAACACCCCCACCCGAGTCCCTTTCGCCCCTCTCCTTCCCCACCTCAGTCCCGTTCTCACTACTGTCTGAATTGGTGAAGCAGCATCGCAGGCAGCGCCTCGTCTGCCCTGCTTGTAAAAATCAAATCTCCTTCTCCTCGTCTTGACGTCGACTCGGGCCTTCCAATCAATCACTATGTCCCGCCCGCCCTCGCGGAATTTACCTTAGAGGAGGGCGGGACATAGTGATTGATTGGAAGGCCCGAGTCGACGTCAAGACGAGGAGAAGGAGATTTGATTTTTTCACAAGCAGGGCAGGCGAGGCGCTGCCTGAGATGCTGCTTCGCCGATTTTGTTTAAAGGAGGCGGCGGGAGCGGAGCACCCCCCACCCACTGGCACCCGGGGCGGACCGCCCCCACCGCCCCCCCCTTGGTACGCCACTGCATATGGCTCCAGAAAAAGGAGGACGGATTGAGCCAGCCGGGTTTTACTTCCATTGCTTTCCAAGCAATGGAAGTAAAACCCGGCTGGCTCAATTACTTCCATTGAAAGCAATTGCTTTCCATTGAAAGCAATGGAAGTAAAACCCGACTGGCTCAATCCATCCTACTTTTTCTGGAGCCATATAGTAACCCTACCTGGAGCCATCTTGTAACTCTGCACTTGAGGGGATCCCGTCTATATTTTTATACCTCCAAAAATGATTTTATTTTGGGTTTTTTTAAACATTAATATAGTATAATATTGGTATATTTTGCAATATCAAAACAAACAAGCATGGTACTTTATTAAACTAAAGAGGCAGCAGTTCTCAGGTGAAGTATTCTTCAATCAACTTTGATCACACTGCATATCCCCTGGCAACATCTGATCCCATAGTTGGAGGGCAGGTGTCTAACTCAGGTGGCATATCGATGGTGGTGTCAAGTTGATGGCTCAGTGCTATATTTTGGAGCATGCAGCAGACTGACACAATGTCCGCCATCTTGTCAGAGGAATATTACAAGGATCCTCCAGAGAGATGCAAGCAGCGGAACCAGCTCTTCAGTACTCCAGAGGTATGCTCGATGGTACATCTGGTGGGCATCATTGTAGCACTTCTGTGCTTCCATGTGGAGTGCTGGCTGCGGGGTCATCAGCCACAACTTGCATCCGTATTCACCATACCCTATAAGAACACAACAGTTGATTAGTGATGTATAGCATATCAAGTTCTTCAAAGGTTGGCACAACCTTTTCTCCCCAACAAAAAATAATCCCCCAAACTTCCTGTGGTACTTTACAATATGATAGCTGCACACTCATTTACACCTCCCCCCCCCCCCCCCCCCCCCCACTTCTCAGTTGGGCACTTATCACCCCCCTCCAGAACTCTGAACCTTTGCTCCATCTACCCCCCAAAACTTCTGAACACCTACTCCCCATGTGGTACTTGACAATAACACTCACCCAGTAGCCATCCTTGACCAAATTTACTATCTGCAAATTTGCACCCAATGGCAGAGCTTGCAAAGATGAATGAGTCATGACAGCTCCCGGAAACCTGTACACAGCATCCAGGATCCTCATCTTAGCATCAAAGACCCCTGGAGGTTCAAGGAGTATTCAAGCTTCCAGTTGTAGTATACCATTTTGCTCCAAAGGTGGGGTGAATAGCACATGGGTTCAATCAATTGTGCCCAAGATGTTAGCATGCAAAGACAAATGGGGTTCACACTCTCCACAGGAATGGAACACAACAGTAAAGGGGTGGAAAGGACCCAAAATCAAATGATCAGTCAGCCACACAAGGGTAAGATGCTCCAAATAGCCTTCTTCAGGGGTCTCAGAACATAGGAGGGGTTTTGTAGTTAAAATTATAATTCAGAATTTCTGATCTCCTTCGTGGCAGCACACAGGAACTCTAGTATCACTTTCTCTCACTTAGAGATCCTCTCTGCTTGTCTCCATCATCTCCACTGAGAGGTCGTTCCACGTGTCCACCAACTTTCTCCAGGCTGGGCTCGCTTTCTCACCTCGTCTCCAGCTGATAGAATCTGTGGGAAGTAGGGGACCAACGCTGACAGAGACCAATGGGGGGAAATACACTTTTGAAGGTGCTTTCCCTTGTTACCCCTCCAACTTGAATCCGATCTGCATTGCTGTTCCCTTCTTTTACAGCATACTATGTGCTGTTGGCTTCTTTCCTTCCCCTCTCCTGGAGGACGAGGCGAGAAGGCGAGCCCAGCCTGGAGAAAGTTGCTGGATGCATGGAACGACCTCTCAGTGGAGATGATGGAGACAAGCACAGAGGATCTCTAAGTGAGAGAAAGTGATACTAGAGTTCCTGTGTGCTGCCACGAAGGAGATCAGAAATTCTGAATTATAAATTTAGCTACAAAACCCCTCCTGTGTTCTGAGACCCCTGAAGAAGGCTGATCGGAGCATATTACCCTTGTGTGGCTGACTGATCATTTGATTTTGGGTCCTTTCCACCCCTTTACTGTTGTGTCAAGATGTTAGCACACCAGCAATTTGGAAAAAGTCCTGTTTTAACTCCTGTAGTTGGGCTTCCTCCTCCAGGAACTTGATGTATTGCCTAGCACATTTTTTCAGGGCTTGTAGTACCTGGGTGTCTAGAGAAGGTAGGCTGTTCCACACCACTGGAACCCCCTAATATATGTTGGAAGGTTTTCGTGCCAAGGAACTGCAGGACAGTCAGCAGCTTCACCAACCCTGGTACTGCATGGGACCGAGGGGTTGGTGGATCGATATCAGCTCTTATATCCTCATAAAGCTCCAGTATACCTATTCTGGTTAAATATTAATCATCCTCTACTTTTTTGTCTGCCATATCTTCCAAGGACACGTGTGTGCGATGCACACACCACTGGGGACGGGCATCCAGAGGCCTCATCAGTGGCTACTGTACCTCCCTCTTTTCCTCATTTCCTCTCTGTTCTGCTCACCATCTTCATTATCCTATAGAAAGTGCAGGAAGAAACCTCCATCCATATCTCCAGTTGCAGCAGAATCCGTGCACAAGGTACTTATCAGAGTGCAAGATATATGCACTTATAAGAATGGGCTTCTATTGCAGGAAACATTTATATTGAGAAAAACCTTGTGCAAGATCATGCTGTAAAGTAAACATTTTTTCCTGTGTGTCATAGATGGACGTCATATGCATGCATCATAGACAATATATGTGTTAATGGAGGATTGATTACCTTTTTTTATTTTTATTTTTTTTATTGTTCTATTACACTTTTCTTTTTTACTGTTCTGGGCAGAATACACACATATGATACATGCACATGAAAAGTGCAGATACTATTAAAAATTGCAAGCAGACCACTCCATTGAGAAGCTGCCCTTTCACATGCAATGCCATCTCAGACCTGCTGGAAAATTTTGAGTTTTACAGGTACACACTCCCTTCTGTGCATTGCATGTAACACTCATTTTAATACTAATGAGCTTGTTTTAATACATTTGTGTAGTGTTTTCGGACACTGGTTCCGCAAATGGTAACAGTAATGCCGAAACCCTTTGTGCATTAGTCTCACAATAACGCAGATGCAAAACCGGCTAAAACCAGTCTAAACGAAATGTTACAAGCCTGGTAAGTTAAATGGGACTTGTGCTAAAATAGCACAAGTTAGTGGTAAAATAACACATTTTAATGGTAGCCCACATTGATAACTATGCCCTTTGTTTTATTTATGTATTAGGATTTATTTACCGCCTTTTTGAAGGAATTTACTCAAGGCGGTGTACAGTAAGAATAAATCAAACATGCGCAATTAGCAATTATAGCAGTAAAGTATAGCATACTACTTACAATACTCTAGAGTATTAGTTGCTAAGCTGTGATAAAATATTTCATTTTACTATAACTTAATTTGCAACAAAAGTCAATAATGCCTCCTATGGTAAATAAATAATTCAATTTGTGATCAACCTTGCAAGCTGTGTTATTTTTCCTCACTGGGAGCATTAGACAGCTAACATGTAGCTTGATGCTCTGAGGCTTACGAGGGCCCTAAGCAGAAATTTGGAGGGGCCCCAAAGCCCATCTAACAGGCTGTGTCTCTTAGAGCTTTAAGCAGGCTTGGGACCCCCTATCGCGTGAGAGTCCAGGGCAACTACTCTGCATCAGCTAATGCTGGCTCTGTTCTCAGGACTCAGCTGAAAAAGGAACAGAAGTAATATAAATCCTGCACCCACCCACCCAATCACACCCCCAGGAGAAACACCTTGACCACAGCTCCCCAAGACAACCACAATCTCTCTGGACCCCCTTCTTCCAGGAAGAAACTCTAACCACCGAAGATACCTCCAGACCTTATTCTTCCTGGAAGACCCCCATCCCCCCCCCAAAGATATTCCCTGACCTACTTGGGCAATTCCTAGCATCTGGTGGTGGGATGCAGGAGCAAACCCCAGTCACTGCTGCCTCCTAGGCTATCAGCATCAAAATAGCACCAGTTGACTCTTAGTGATATTCTTATGTTACTACCACTGAGGACTAAGCTGCCAAATAAGAAACATGCACCCTTATTTAGCAGCTTGACTCCTAGCGGTATTGCTGCGAGCTTGAACCATAGTGGTATTGCTACTGCTAGAGGTCAACTGCTGCTGTGTTGATGCCAGCAGCCTAGGGGGCAAGAGTGACGTGATCATTCCTGCCTCCGCCACTACATACCAGAGAGAGCACCAGTGATCTGGGGATGTCTTGGGGAGTGGGAGGTTGTCTTGGAGGGCTCTGATCTGGGAATCTTTGCTAGAGGAGATTGGGGTGGGCATAGGATTCATATTTCCTTCTGGCCCTTTAAGATGGCTGTTGGGAGCATTGGGCCATCTGTTAGTAGTCTGATGCTGATCAAAAATAATGCCAGCTTCTCCACAAATAACACAGTTTATGAAGTTAAATGCAAGATGCACTATTTGTATGTCACAACTGTCAGGAATAGTGAGCCCTTGGACCAAAGCCGGAGCTTTGGCAGACAAACCACCTAGGCTGGCAAAGGCAGGAATCAGAACAGACTGGACAAAGATAAACTAACAGACTCAACACAGGCAGGACAGAGGTAACTAAACACAATGGATAGCACAAGAACTGGATCCAGACGAGGCAAGGAAAAGAAGGCAAAGGGCCAGAACTGGAACCCAGAGAGAAGGCAAGACTCAGAACTGGATTAAAACTGGGACTTGGACCCAGAAATGCAAGACAAGGCAAAACATGGAAGTAGATTAAAACTGGGTCCAGAAAAGGGCAAGACAAGGACAAGGCAAGGACTGGATCTGGTCAGGACTAGACTGAAAGAGACAAGGCAAAACACACCTAGACAGGGTAGGAGCTAGGCAACAAGAATAACAGAAGCAAGACAATAACCAAAGCAGGAACAGGATTCAGGATTCTCAAACAAGCTTGGCTGGAACAGGATTCAGGATTCTTACACAGGATTCAGGATTCTCAAACAGGCTTGGCTGGAACAGGATGCTGGAACGGGCTTTGCTGGAATGGACTTGGCTTGACTGGAACAGGATGCTGGAACGGACTTGGCTTGACTGGAACCGGATTCTGGAATGGGCTTGGCTTGACTGGAACCGGATTCTGGAGCAGGAGTCTGGAATGGACTGCTTCACTGGAACAGGAGTCTGAAAGGGACTTGGCTTGACAGAGAGCAGGGACAGAAACTAGCTCAAACACATAGCAGGGGCAGAACCTGGCTCAAACACACAACAGGAACAGAACTTGGCAGAAACAGAGCTCAAAAGCCAGGAAGCAAACATAGCAGACTAAGGGAAGAGAAACAAACAAACAAACAAAGAAGCAATATGCTTACCAGCATCCACAGCTGGAAGGGAAAGGCCAGGCAGATTGAGAGGCAGCAGACACACCTGCATAGCAGTGAGATAATTAGGGACAATGCTGGCTTCTACAGACTCTCAGAATTAACAGACAAGAACTACACACACACAATAAACAGAACAGGGGAAACAGGAACAGAGCTTGGCTAAACACAGAGCTTGGCTTAAACACAGACCTTAACTATAGCAAGAGTCAAAAGCAGGGCTAGACTAAAAGCAGGAGCCAAGGGTACAGTTAAAAAGATACAGACACCAAGGGCAGGGTGTGGCTCTAGAGCCAGGCTTTCAGGATCAAGGTACAAAAGCAAACACACAGAAAGAAAGCAAAGCATTGAACCACAAGACTCAAAGAAACACAGAACAGACCTTCAGGCGCAAGCACTCAGGAACAAAGCCAAGCATGGATATGACCTAAACAGGTAACACAAGATTAAGAGACCTCTTGCAAAGGCAATGTAGGAAAGCTCCCTGGGTCCTTATAAAGGAGTAGGCTGACAATGTCACAAGTAGGAAATGAAGCAGGGAGACCAAAGCAAGGCTTGGCTTCAGGGACACCAAAGTCAGGTTTGGCTTACAGGAAGAACAACAACAGGAAATGAAGCAGAAGCAGGGAGACCAAAACAAGGCTTGTCTTACAGGAAGAACAACAACAGGAAATGAAGCAGAAGCAGGGAGACCAAAGCGAGGCTTGGCTTACAGAACAACAATAGGGAAAAAGGCATACTGGAGAGGTCACAGAGCTAGATACAGAGAAACAGTAGGTCTGAACATAAGGGCACGGCCACAACCGTGACATTGTATGCTTTGCATCTCATCATTATTTAACTCACAATGTGGTACAATAACGTGTTAAGGTAAAATAACTCAAATTTTGCCATTTAATATGCATTATCTGGCAAAAATCATGTATTATTCCCTTTAAGTACATTAGTAACTACCCCATCCTCCCTTTCCCCTTTGAAGTAATATGGTGAGGCAAAAGGGTTGAATGAGATGTAGCATTCGGAAATATTTATCAAAGAAATGTGGATTTAGGCCTAAACATGGAGTCTAAACTTTGTTGCTTTCAACATTTGATGGAATTCAATTAGGTTTTTGATAGAGGAGACCAGTATTTTTGAGTATCACCAGATGTTGCTTTGGTGCTTGATACAATTGATCATACTTTCTTGGTGTATCATTTAAGATCTTATGGGATTATAGTTAATGTGTTGACCTGGTTTCAATCATATTTGTCTGAGACATAATTTCAAGTTTGCTGTAATAGTAGGTCATCAAACTGGGTACTAATTATGTCAGGAATACCCCAGTGGCATGGAGGAGTAGCTGAGTAGTTAGTGCAGTGGACTTTGATCCTGGAGAACTGCGTTCAATTCCCACTGTAGCTGCTTGTGACTCTGGGCAAGTCACTTAACCCTCCATTGCCCCAAGTACAAAATATGTACCTGTATATAGTATGTAAACCACTTTGATTGTAACCACAGAAAGGCAGTATTTGAAGTCCCATTCCCTTTCCCAGGGTACAGCTATTTTATTTAATCTTGAAACCAAAAATATGTTAATTGTTAACAACTTTGGATGTTCATTATCCTTTGTATGCTGATGATTTACAATTTTTGGTTCTTGTACCATGCTCGATGGATGAAACATTGAAATTTTTGATGTTATGTATTCAAACCATATAAGCTTTACTGAGCACAAATCAATTATCATTGAATGTGGCAAAAACTCAGTTATTTTGGTTAAAACAGGAAAGGATAATTGTATGGTACAGTCAATTACTATAGATGGAATAGTAATCCTGGTACTTTTGAGATTAGAGATCTTGGTGTTCAATTAGATTCGTCACTCTCAATGAAACCTCAGTTAAGGAAAGTAATTAAAACTGTTGTTTTCAAATTAACAATGTTAGCCTATTCACGGAAGAAAGTGTTTATGAACAACTTGAAAACCTGAAAGTGGACAAAGCCATGGGACTGGATGGGATCCATCCCAGGATATTGAATGAGCTCAGTGAGGTTCTGGCTGGTCCTCTTAAAGATTTTTTAAATAAATCCTTGGAGACAGGAGAGGTTCCGTGGGATTGGAGAAGAGCAGATGTACTTCCTTCTTCACAAAAGTGGTGACAGAGAAGAAGCTGGAAACTACGGATCAGTAAGCCTCAATTTGGTTATTGGAAAAGTAATGGAAGCGATGCTGAAGGAAAAGATAGTGAATTTCCTGGAATCCAATAGGTTACAAGATCTGAGTCAATATGGTTTTACCAAAGGTAAATTGTGCCAAACGAATCTGATTGAATTCTTTGACTGGGCGACCAGAGAATTGAATCGAGGACGTGCACTAGATGTAATCTACTTAGATTTCAGCAAAGCCTCTGACATGGTTACTACTACTATTTAGCATTTCTATAACGCTACAAAACGTACGCAGCGCTGCACAAACATAGAAGAAAGACAGTCCCTGCTCAAAGAGCTTACAATCTAGTAAACAAAAAATAAAGCAAACAAATCAATTAATGTGTAAAGGAAAGAGGAGAGGAAGGTAGGTGGAGGCGAGTGGATACAAGTGGTTCCCCATAGAAGGCTATTGAATAAAATTGACAGGCTGAAGTTAGGACCCAAAGTGGTGAACTGGTTGACAGAAAGATGCCAGAGGGTGGCAGTTAATGGAATTCAATTAGAGGAAGGAAAGGTGAGAAGTGGAGTGCCTCAAGGATTGGTGCTGGGCCCGATTCTGTTCAATATATTTGTGAGCAACATTGCCAAAGAGTTAGAAGGTAAGGTTTGCCTTTTTGCGAATGATACCAAGGTTTGTAACAGAGTGGACACCTTGGAGGGAGTGGAAAACATGAAAAAGGATCTGCAAAAGTTAGAAGAATGGTCTAATGTTTGGCAATTAAAATTCAATGCAAAGAAGTGCAGAGTGATGCATTTAGGGAGCAGAAATCCAAGAGAGCAGTATGTGTTAGGTGGTCAGAGGCTGATATGTAAAGGCAGGGAGAGGGACTTTGGGCAGATAGAGTCTGAGGATCTGGAGGTAATGTGACAAGGTGATGCCTGTAGCCAGAAGGATGCTAGTCTGTATAGAGAGAGGTGTAATCAGAAGAAGAAAGGAGGTATTGATGCCCCTGTGCAAGTTGTTGATGAGGCCCCACCTGGGGTATTGTGTTCAGTTTTAAAGGCTGTATCTTGCTAAAGATGTAAGTTGAAGTGGTCCACAGGAAGGCGACGAAAATGGTATGGGGCTTGCGCCAAAATACATATGAGAAGAGACTGGAAGACCTGAATATGTATACCTAGAGGAGAGGAGGGACAGGGGAGATATGAAACGTATTAGTATAGAAACAAATTTTTTCCAGAGAAGTGGAAATAGTAAAACTAGAGGACATGAATTGAGGTTGCGGGATGGTAGACTTAGGAGTAAAGGCAGAAAATTCTTTTTCATGGAGAGGGTGGTTGATGTCTGGAATGCCCTCCTGAGGCAGGTGGTGGAGAAAAAAACAGTGGTGGAATTCAAAAAGACGTGGGATGAACACAGAGGATCTCTAATTAGAAAATGAATGGTATAAAAAACAAAACTTAAAGGGTTGCATATGTGTTTGCATGTCAAGTGGTGCTTAGATAGCAGCTCTGGCTGTAAAAACTGAGGCCGGTGCCGGGTAGGCTTATATGGTCTATGTCCTGCATATCTATTTTAGGATGGGCTAAAGAGGGCTTCGATGGAGACTTCAGTAATTTGGAATGTGAGGACAGTGCTGAACAGACTTTTACAATCTGTGTCCCGCAAATGACATGACAGATTCAGATAGGCTGGAGTGGGCTTTGATGGCAACTCCAGTAGTTGAAACATAAGGAGAGATCCGGGTGGACTTCTATGGTCTATGTCCCAGAAACAGCAAAGAAAGACCATGATCAAGTATATACTCTCACGTTCATTGTTGATTTAATCATGAATTGATAATGAATGTGATTGTTGGGCAGACTGGATAGACCGTTCAGGTCTTTATCTGCCATCACTTACTATGTAATTATAGAGGCTTTTGAATGCCTCTAATTTTTGTACAATGATTCAGAAATTGGTGATACCATATGTTGGTTAGTGTAATGCTCTTTATTTTGGTTCACCAAAAGTTTTTGTTGCATGCGGGACACACTCAGGTGTCCTGTTGTAATTTCCTGATCTGCACGAACAAACCAGGTACTAAATAAGATTTTGTATCTTTCATGGAGGGGCAATGCCTGGGGGACAAAGAGTGGGCATTTCTACGCTAATCAGTTAGTGCAGCTACATTACCATGCACTAACTGATTACTGCAGGATTACCACTTTAGCTCTTCCTGCCTACAAAATAGGTGTCAGTAAGTGCTTATATGATAATTACAACTACTTTTTTTGTGGAGAAATCAGAGGGGTGGAAGTCAATTACTGGTTTACGGGAAAAAAGTGCATGAGTTCCTCCTGGTCCAATTGATCCGACAATAAACATCTTTCGCAAGTTGGTATTGCAAAAGATTGGGTCTATTGAACAATTGACACAGAAAGGGAAGAATAATATATTGGGAGATGAGTATGCAGCTCTGCATCAGTTGAGAAAAGAAACATCTATTGTAATACAAGGAGTGAATAAAGATGAGACAATAGTGGTTTGGGATAAAGAAGAATGTATGGAAGAAGTGTACCTGCACTTGGGGGACATGGACAATTATCAGGTTCTACAAGCAGACCCAACTGAGGAAATATTGTCCCTAAGACCCATAAGAATGTGCAGAAACCTCCAGGACATCCCATTATGTCATTGAGAGATTCTCTTTTAGAAAGTACGTGCAAATACATGGACATTTTTCTCCATCCATTGGTCACCCAAATACTTCCTAGCTTAAGGATAATACCCATTTTTTTGAATGTACTTTCTCATCAAACAGTGGTAGAAAAGGTCACTTTGTTAGTGACCCTAGATGTTCAATCTTTATATACGTCTGTTCCACAAAGAGAAGCTCTAGAAGTGGTTGAAAAGGTGCATGTCCAATCATTTCATCTTTGAAGATAAATTATATCTTCAAATTTCAAGAATAGCTATGGGGACTTCATTTGCCCCCTCTAAAGCCAACTTTTTATGGAAGAGTTTGAAAAACACTTTATTTATCCCATGTTTTCAATTGGTTGCTTATTGGGGCTGATATATTGATGATATATTTTTGTTGTGGAAGGGGACTTCACATCAATAAGAAATCTTTGTTGAAGAAATAAGTATTATTCCACAATTAAGTTTGAATATACATATCATTTTGAAATTTATTTTTTGGACATGTGGGTTATTAAGCAATCTGGAAATTTGGTACATGGATTTCATGAAACCAACAGACCATAACTCTTTGTTGAGATATGAGAGCATGTACCCTAGGCACATAAAGAGCAGTTTACCATTTTCCCAATTTATTGCTATATGAGAATATGTGATTTGGAACAACAATATCAGCAGTCAGTTCAAAGTTTGCAAGAAAAGCTTTTTGGAATATGAATATCCTTATAAAATCATGAAGAATGCCTACAAACAAGCTAGGTATAATGATAGAGACGTATTGCTGCGACCTTCTTCAAAGATTGAATGTTCTAAATCTTCTGCGAAAGTGTTTTTTGTAAGTTAAAAAAAAAAACACTGGAAAATATTTCAAACACATGAAGCATTTGCTCAACAATCTGTAATGATTTCCTATGCTCGGAGTACTAATCTAGCAGATAGGCTAAGTAGATTGGACGTGTGGTTGAATAATATGAATCAGCAAGGTAACCATAGCAAATGCGGGTCTTGTGATATCACAATTGAGGGATCCAGTTTTGAATGGGTAAAAGGACACAAAACCATCTGTTTGAAACAGTATTTCCCAAGTCCAGTTCTGGAGTACCCCTTGCCAGTCAGGTTTTCAGGATAGCCACAATGAATATGCATGAACTTGATTTGCATACACTGCCTCCATTAGATTCTCATCTCTTTCATGCATATTCATTGTGGATATCCTGAAAACCTGCCTGGCAAAGGGTACTCCAGGACTGTACTTCGGAAACACTGGTTTGAAACATGAGGCCCCATGTGACTCTACAGTTGTGATATACATGATATAGTGTCTGTGTGATTTGATATTGGGCAGACCAGCAAATTTAAAACAAGAATTATAGGACATTGTCACTGTGTAAATAATCAAAAATTAAAAGCTCCTATAGTGAAACATTGTGCAAGGTTGGGTCATTCTTTTGATCAACTCAGATGTATGGTGATCAATCACGTTCTATTGGGTAAGGGGGGGGGGGGGGGGGATATCAAAAAGATTCTAAGCCAGAAAGAAAAATGATGGATTTTCATACAGTGGACCCAAAGGGATTGAACAGTTCTGTGGAATGGAATGCATTCTTTTAAAGGGAGTATTTGAACTTGTTAGCTTGTGTTCCTTTTAAACGTTTGGGCGTTGTTGATTGGCTGTCTTTTAGGATGGTGTTTCTTTGAAATACCATGGCCATCTTGGTTCATTGACTACTGAACACCCCGTGTTTGTACAGGCTTTCTGACACAGCAAGTTAGCGAAACAAGGCACCATTGTTGAGGCCATGAAGAGGAATGAAAAAGTCCTTGCTACAATCTGGAAGGTGGCTTTGACTTGATGGAAGTGGTGTCCTCTTGATTTAGTGCAGTGTTTGCAACACCAAGTATTTGTTAGAATTTTGGAGGATGACGGAGAAGCATTTGTGAGATTAAGAAGGTTTTCGTCATGCATAAGAAATATCACTTTGTGCTGGAACACTGTTTACTTGGAAACAATAAGGGAACTCCTCAAGTTAAGTGGCCATTTTTATTAATTATTTGTTGCACTTTGCTATATAGCATGGACAATTAATAATATTAAAATTGAAAAAAATTGTGAAAAAAGGGGGTATGTTAATTTTGGTGTTGGGAAAACTCAATAGGTTATCTAAATAGTCAGTTATTAGCACCAAGGGTTTAGAAATAGTCTTTTTCTCCCATTGAGAGGGTTTTTTTTTACAGTTTCTTTTTTCCCTTTTTGGTGGAGGGAACCCTATGACAGTGTGACATGCAGGTTTCTGTAGACTCTATGTGGAACGTTGAGATTCCATTTATTTGACATTGATTGTTAGTGGATACCAAAGAGTTTTTCTAACATTGTATTTGATTCAGTAGGTTAACATCAACTATATTATTTCATGGTTTAGTTATACAACATTTTGCTGCTACATTTTTTTTATTTTATTCTTTATGAATTTTACCATCAATTACAAGCATTACATCTTGTTAAGGAAAAACAGAAAGCAACTAAAATTAAAAGACATATTTCTTTTAGAAAAGGAAAATTACAATTCTTTCTTAGACTACAAATTTTTAAAGTGGGGGGGGGGAAAACATAAGAGGAGTTTAATCTAAGAAACATAAAGAATATGGCCTAGATTACATCACGTATATATTACTGTGAATTACATGATCTCAACTTCTCGCTGGGTCTATTTGTTCAATTTTTTCAAATCTATAAATGATTTCAAATGTTCAGGTTAAAAAAAAATGTACTTATTATCAAGATATCTTATTTGACATTTGCATGGATATGCCAGTAGAAAACTTCCACCTAGAGCTTTAACTTCGTCTCTCAGCGCCAAGAAAGCACGTCGTCTTTCCTGAGTAACCTTCACGACATCTGGAAATATCCAAAGTTTCTCACCATAAAATGGTTTTGCAAGATTTCTAAAATACAGTTTCTTTATCATATTTAAGTCTTGTTCGAAGACCAGTGAAACAAGAAGGGTTTGCCTTTCAAATATCCCATCGTTAGAGTGTTCCAAAAACGCCATTAAGTCTTGTAGAGCTTGTTTTTCTTTCCCATCTTCTCTCCTTTTAGGTATCGGTAAGTAAAAAATTTGTTTATTGGAGGTATTAAATTAGGTGAGATAGATAGGTTATCAATCAAATATTTTTTAAACATTTCTATGGCATTTATTTCCGATGAGCGGGGAAAATTCAATATACGCAGGTTCAAACGTCTGTTGTAATTCTCAAAATTCTCTATTTTTCGATGAATTGTTATTTTATCTTTGATCAGTAAGTCTGTTTTAGTAGTCAATGTGGAAATATCTTGCTAAACCTGTGTTTTATTTTGTACAGTTTCTTGTTTCAATGTTTCAAATGCGGAAGTTAATATATCCAGTTTACTCACGATTAATGATGTCTCTTGAGCTGCCTAACTGTGGAAGTCAATTTTTGAATCACAACCCAAATAGAATCCGGCGTAGGCGCCACTGGGGTATCAATCTTTCCCTTGTTGTTACCTCCCGCAGTCATAGGGGTGTCGCCGCCGAATAGAGAGTCTGGAGCTTCGCATTTTGATAGCTCTTTAACCTCCGAACACTCCCAGGCAACAGCGGGACATGGCGGAGGATTCACGTCCGGCGAGGACAAAGTTGTTTCCGTTCCCTGTGGGTTTGATACTCGTCCATCTTCCCCCACTGCGGGAAAACTCAAGCCGGTTTGACGCGGAGTACTTGTGGCATACCGGTCAAGTGTTGTCTGCAATTGCGTTGTTCCTGGAGCTATCGGCAGTGAGCTTTTCACAACGCCCTTTCTTTTAGTATGTGGCATTTCTTGTAAATTCAATAAAGAGAAGGAAAAACAAAAGGCTTCAGATACACTTCGGTAACCACCAAGTTCAATCCGCCATCTTGACATGCCCCTCACTGCTACATTTTTTATAGATTATTTTTTTTTAATTAATGCAAAAAAAGAGAAAACCAACCATTTTACTCCTGGGGTAAAAATGGCCTTAGTGCATGAGAAAACCCCATGTAAGGATGTGCTAAGGCCACTTTACACCTCAGCTTAGTAAAAGAACCCCTTAGAATGTTAGATAGAATGGTATATAAATTTGTAAATAAATACACAAATGGTTGAGGAATCTCCCAGAGGTGGTAGTGGAAGGAATAGAACAGAATTCAGGAATGCATGAGACAGGCACAGAAACCTTAGGTGAAAAAAAATGAAGATAAAGCCAGAAATCCAATAGGATCTTTGGTATTGCACCAGGAAGGATAATGAGACTGATGGGCTTTATTTGCTCAAATAGTCTATTTCTGGGCTCAGGCATTGAATATCCAGTAACAGCAGCCAGCCAGACATTAACTGGACACCAGCTGATATTCAGACTAGTGTATAGTTAGCTTGGCAGATAAGGTTAGGATAGCCTTTTTGCTGTCTTAACTTTACTCGTCTGAATATCATCACTATCTGGCTAAGTACTATGGACTGCCCTGGCCCTAACCAGACAGTGCAGGACAGTTAGTGCTGATATTCAGTAGCACAATCTGATTAAGTGCTGCTGAATATCCGTGGATAGGCAGGCACAAGTAGGAGACTCTCCTGCCCGGTTAAATTGCTTTGAATATTGACCCCATACGTTTTTCCCATTCAGGTTGACAGGCCCTCTGAAGGGGTCTGTGGACTCTATAAATGTATGCACGAAAGTTGTGCTCCTAAACCTAAGTTTTCAGTTGCAAATGTATCTTAGTTTAGGAACTTAAAGGTTATGCTTATAAATGTAGGTTTGCCATTTATTTGCTTAATATTTATGAGCCTAGTGCTGCAAATCAGTGCTATGATCCTTCTTTTCCCTGACACAAAGTTGCCCCGTTGCCACTCAATGTTATGGTCTTAAATTTAAGAGTTTATGTCAGGTTCTCAGGTTCAGAGCCCGCGGGGCCGGGCTCTGGAGCAAACGTGAGCCCTTGGGCTGCTGACGAGGAGCGACAGCAAAAGGCAAAACCCACCAACCAACGCTGGGCAAGCACACCAGCACCGGCAGGGACTGCAGGCACCGCCCAGCAAGCCGGAACACACGGACTGGAATCCCCCGGACTGGAGGACACAGGACTGGAACACTGGACTGGAATTCCCTGGACTGGAGAACACAGGACTGGAGCACACTGGATTGGAGCACACTGGACTGGTCCATACAGCTTCACCTGCGCTTAGCCACTGCCCCCCAAGGGTTGAGCCCCTGGGTTCGAGTGGCCGGCAGGACTTACCGGATACCGGATGACACAGGGACCAGGACTAGAACAAGCTGAAGCAGGAGTGCTCCAGGTACTCAACTAACTGAAGTGCTCCTAAATCTTAAACTGACAAACCTAAGCCCTATCCTACCAGGGGTGCTCCTACGCCCTGCACAACAAAGGGACTTCCTAAGCCCTAAACTAACAGGAGCTCCTAAGCCCTGCTCATCAAAAGGACTTCCTAAGCCCTAAACTAACAGAGCAGGGAACTAAACACAAAGCTAACATAGGTGCTACTAAGCACCAAGCTACAAGCAGTGCTCTACAACTCTAAACTAACTAAGGTGCTCCTATGCACCAAACAACCAGAAGTGCTCCTAGCACTAAAAGGGACACCGGGGAGCCACAAGGGAAAAACAAGGAAGAAAAAACACAACAACTAGCAAAGGTGCTTCCTAAACACCAAGCTACAGCTGTGCCCACAGCACTAAACTAACCAAGCACTAAACCTACAGAAGTGCTAGTAACAGAAACTAGCAGGGGAGCCACAAGGAAACAAGCAGGGAAGCTAAACACGAATCAAAGTGCACACTGCACTAACACTAACCTGGACCTTTAGCAAAAGCAAGCAGGGAAACTAGACACAAAGTCAGAAGTGCACACTGCACCACCCTACCTCAAGCAAACCTTGCAAAAGGCCCTGAAGGGAAGAACACCACTTCCTTATCAAGGCCCTGCCTGATGATGTCACTACTATCAGACACAGGCAGGCAGCATACTGAAACAGAGCTAGAGCTAACTCAGGCTTAACCCCCACAGCTGCAGTATAGTGAAGCAATTAGAGCTGTGCTGGGAACAGCCAGCACAGAGAGACAGAGCTAGCTCAGAAAGGACAGACAGAAGAAACAGAAGCCAGAAATAAGGTAAGTGAGAGGGGTTCTGACCACAATCATGACAGTTTAGAGAAAATTTCAGTATAAATTTAGTCCCTTAGCCCCACTAAATTTTCAAAGAGGCCAATCTAGAAGCAGAACTCTGTAAGGGGGTCCTTTTACTAAGATGTGGTAACAAATAGCATTACAGCATCCTTATGTGGGTCATTCCCACATGCTAAGTCCATTTTTACCATGGCCATAAAAAGCTCCAATTTCCTATTTATTTCATTAATGGCCATGTTCTAATGTTGCCATTAGTGTGCAGCCAGAACACTTTCCAACGCCTATTTTGTAGACTGTGAATGCTCCTGCATTATCCTTGCACTAAAGCAAACACCCACAGAAGGTGAGCTCTCCACAAGGATAAAAGTACCTCGTAGGTCAAGTAAAGATACAGCACTAAAAACGGTATGATTGCGCTGTGCAGCCATTCATCGCGTATGACTCAGCTGCACAGCGCAATCATACCGTTTTTAGTGCTGTATCTTTACTTGACCTACGAGGTACTTTTATCTACAGATATACTAGACCCCTGACGCAGGCCT
This sequence comes from Microcaecilia unicolor, assembly GCF_901765095.1. Taxonomy (NCBI): domain Eukaryota; kingdom Metazoa; phylum Chordata; class Amphibia; order Gymnophiona; family Siphonopidae; genus Microcaecilia; species Microcaecilia unicolor. The sequence goes on along the minus strand of NC_044042.1, from coordinate 67,296,867 downwards.
TACGGCCGAAACACGTCACGTGTCGGGTCAATTCAGCTACTATTAATAAAGACCTTGTTCAGGAAGACACTCATTGTGAGAGGACTTTTTTGGATCCACTGTGTTTTTTCTTATCCTTGCACTAACCATATAGGGCCATAGAACATAAGAGTACATAAGAACATAAGAGTAGCCATACTAGTTCAGACCAATGGTCCATCTAGCCCAGTATCCTGTTTTCCAAATAGTGGCCAAGCCTGGTCACAAATACCTGGCAGAAACCCAAATCATGGCAACATTCCATACTACAAATCCCAGGGCAAGCAGTTGCTTCCCCATGTCTGTCTCAATAGCAGACTAAGGACTTTTCATCCAGGAATTTGTCCAAACCTTTTTTAAACCTAGATACACTAACTGCCATTACCAAATCCTCTGGCAAAGAGTTCCAGAGCTTGACTATTTGTTGAGTGAAAACATATTTCCATGTTTGTATTTTTCGAACGAGTAAAAAATCGATTTACTTCTACTCGTTCTATACCACTCAGGATTTTGTAGACCTCAATCATATCTCCCCTCATCTGTCTATTTTCCAAGCTGAAGAGCCCTAACCTCTTTAGCCCTTCCTCATACGAGAGGAGTTCCATCCCCTTTATCATTTTGGTTGCTCTTCTTTGAACCTTTTCCAATTCCGCTATATCTTTTTTGAGATACAGCGACCAGAACTGAACGCAATACTCGAGGTGCAAATGCACCATGAAGCGATACAAAGGCATTATAGTATTTTTGATCTTATTCACCATCCCTTTTTTAATAATTCCTAGCATCCTGTTTGCTTTTTTGGCCACCACCGCACACTGAGCAGATTTCAGCATATTATCTACAATGACACCTGCACGTGGAATGGAGAGCATCTCTGAAAATGCTACCCTGGAGGATCTGGACTTAAGCTTTCTACCTAAGAGCCTAAATTTGGCTTCCAGAACTTCCCTCCCACATTTTCCTATGTTATTGGTACCCACATGTACCAAGACAGCTGGTTCCTCCCTAGCACTCTCTAAGATCATGTCTAGGTGACGCGTGAGGTCCGCTACCTTCGGCCAGATTCTATATATGGTGCATAAAAAATCCATGCGGAAAACATTTCTGCCTAAGCGTATTCTATAAGCAGCATCTAGATTTAGGCGTGGTATATAGAACAAGCTTAGTTGATTATGTGCCTCCATTTATAACAACAAAAACGTGGCATAAATCTCCAGACATAGATTTAGGCACAGAGGGCCATATTCTATAACAACGCGTATAAATTTTGAAGCGCCCATGAAATGCCTATTTCCCCACCTATAGCCACACCTTTTTTGCCTGTGTGCATTAAAATTTAGGTGCAGGGGATCACGTGACGCCATGACCAGGAGCGGTTGTTGAAACCTCCGCTCCGGCCAGCTTACCCACTTAACCCTCAAAATCCAGGGAAACGCCCCAGTAAAGAACCGATAGACACCTTAACCCGCAAGAAGAAGGGAAGGTAATTAAATCGGCGCTACTTACGGAAAAATCCATGGCGGCGAAAAGTGTCCGCCGAGACAAAGAAAAGACGCGGGCCGGCGAGGAAAAAATGGCGGCGCCGGCGAGCCCGGCGGCGACGGCCTTGAGCTCCGTGTGGGTAGCGGAGGTGGCGGCGGAGGTGACGGCCGCCATGGAGCCTCTGCTGGATCGACGATTGGGGCCCATCGACAGTAAAATAACGATGGTCCAGGAAAACTTGGGACAGCTTACTAAAGAACTGGTGGAGTATCAGCAACGTCATGGAGCTCTCGAAGACAGAGTGCACAAAATGGAGGAGGAAAATATTAAGCTTAAAACCATGGTGGAAAGCTATGAAGGAAAGCTTGAAGACCTCGAGAATAGATCAAGGAGGAATAACTTAAGATTGGTGGGTCTGCCTGAGGCTTTGGAGACTGTAAACCTGCGGGTATTTTTGGAAAAATGGCTGCCAGAACAACTACAACTCCCAGAAGCCCTGGGAACTCTCCAGATAGAGAGAGCTCATCGAGTGGGGCCCAAGCCTGTGGAAGCTACACGTCCGAGAGTGGTGATCTGCCGCATCTTAAACTTTGCGCACAAAGAGGCAATACTGCAAGCTTTGAGGAAAGATCAGGAGCTGCAATATGGGAACAAAAAGATCTTATGCTTCCAGGACTACTCTGCTGCGGTGGCGATGCAGAGAAGGAAGTTCTCGCCTATATGCACTAAACTTTTTGAAAAGAAAATTCGATTTGCACTGCAATATCCAGCTAAACTAAGAGTCACCTATCAAGCGGTTACACAGGTTTACACAACGACCGAACAAGCACAAGCTTTTTTGAACTCTGTGGAACACCGCTGACAGAGAGGTTAAATGGAAGCTCAGCAGATATCTAATGGAAGATGAGATCGAGGGGCACATGGATAAAATATGTTGGATTACAAAAAGTTAATTAGATTTGGAAGATGTTCAGACCCAATTTGATGGGCGGAGTTGATGGTTCGATGGGATTGTGGCCACAGGAAGCAGCCTGGGAGAACATACTAGGCAACTAGAATTCCTTGGGCACGAGCTGCAGAATGGACTGGGTCTGGGATTATTGCATAGAATACTACAGAGCATCGAAGCATAATCACTGCACCGAAGAATTGAGGCGATTTTTGCCCAAGCGGCTTGGATTAATATCAGAAGGACACTACAGGAGGCCAACCCGGGGATATTCTCGCAGAGGGCTGCGGAGGATTCTCCCTACAGATCAGAGAGACAGCCTGAGAACTCTGGAATAAGGTTTTGTGTAGTTTGTTAAATGCTGTTTTTTGGACAAACTGGAAAAGTTACATAATCATAAATTAGAGTCATACTGAGGAGAGGAAGTCGAGGGGAAACACTTTGTGTTAGTTGGTATACGAGAGGGAGGGGGGTAGGAGGTGTTAAACGTGATGGTCTCTTTTAGAGGCCTGGGTTTAGAAGAAGGGAAGTTGGGGTTTAAGGGGATAGTTGGGGTTCATAAAGGGGAAGAGGGGGGATTTGGGGGATGGGGGGGGATTGAGACCTGGAAGAGACGGCGACTGGGGTTTGAGAATAAACTAAAATGGCTAAGGATAGTGCATGAGGAGGGGTGGAGGCTGGGACATCCCTCTTCTATGAATAAATGGTATACATCTTGGGATCAGATTTTTTATGTGACCTGGGTCCACTAAAAATAGTTACATGGAACGTGGGAGGGATCTCGTCCCCAATTAAACGTTCAAAAATTTTACAACATTTACAAAGACATAAAGTAGATATAGCCTTCCTTCAAGAAACCCATCTATCGGCTGGGGAACATGCTAAATTGCGAACCTGGTGGGTGGGGGATTGTGTATCGGCAGCGGCACAAGGAAAGAAAGGGGGGGGTTGCCATCCTGTTTCGAAAAGGAATAGTGGATAAGGTGGAAGTGAACTTCACAGATCCAGGGGGTAGATTTCTGCTGTGTGAGGCCCACGTGCAGCGCCAAATTATGTTGTTTGGCAATGTATATGCTCCGAACCAATATGATCGGAAGTTCTATAAGATGATCACTTCGCGACTGTTGCTGAGCAAATCTTTGCCCATAATAACAGGGGGAGACTTTAATATGGTGATGGACCCCTCGATTGACAGTACTGGGGCTAGGAGGAATGAGCTTAGACAGGAGTCGCGGGGGCTGCCTAATCTTTGCCGACAGGTGGGGCTAGTGGATGACTGGAGGACTCTCAACCCGCAGGGGAGAGATTACACACACCTCTCGAGGGCGCACGGCACACAGGCTAGAATTGATTATTTGTTGATTTCAGAACAGATGTTCAATTCAGTGACGGCATCTGCAATAGGAGCAGATGTGATATCAGATCATGCTTGGGTGGAAATGAGCTGGACGCCTCGGGAAGAGAGGGGAGGGGCACAGAGATGGGTATTTCCCACAGAGCTATATCGGGATCAGGGTTTCAGGGCCTCCATACATCAGAGTTGGCGGGATTATAAAGTACACAATGCAATGCACGTTGAAGATCCGGTTCTGTACTGGGAGGCGGCTAAGGCAGTATTTCGAGGAGACATCATTAGCTATATGGCTCACAAACGTAAAGCTAGGAATAGAGAGATATTGAGGGTGAGTCAATTAGTATGCCAGGCTCGGAGAAGATATGGGCAACAGGCCTCCACTGAGAATAGACAACATTTGATGCTCTTGCAGACTAAATTAAATGAAATACTTCATTATAAGGCAGTTAAATCGCAAATTTATTATAAATATCAATTATATAAGCATGGGAATAAGTGTGGTCATTTGATGGCGCGCCTGATTGCAACCAAACAGGGGAAAACCAGGATTTTGACTATGAAGAAGAGGCAAGGAGAGCGAGTCCACACGGACAAGGAAATTAGCGAGAGTTTCTACCAATATTACAAAAAATTGTATGAGACCCCGCCAGATGATGGTCTGACGGGAGACTCCTACTTAGATCAGATGGGTTTACCAACGCTATCCCCTCAGGAGGCACAACAACTGAATACTCCCATTACACCAGACGAGGTGTTTCTGGCGATTAATCAAAGTGCACTGCTTAAGGCGCCGGGAGTAGACGGCTACCGAGCGGAGTTTTACAAGATCATGGGAGAAGAGATCACTGAGCCCTTAGCTGCAATGTTTAACATATTAATAGAGCAGGAAAGGATGCCTCCGGATTTAAATACAGCCTGTATTATAGTACTCCCCAAGAAAGGGAAGGACCCGGAACTAGTTGAATCATATAGGCCCATTTCGCTGTTAAATTATGAAGTGAAATTGATGGCTAAGATCTTAGCGAACAGATTAGCGAGAATTTTGCCGAACCTTATACACGACTCCCAGGTGGGGTTTGTGAGGGGACGGAAAGTCACTAAGAATGTTTGCAAGGTGCTGGCCTCATTAGAAGCCAGATGTCGAGGGAAGGAAAATTCTTTGTTAATAAGCTTTGACGCTGAAAAAGCTTTTGATAAAGTAAAATGGAATTTCCTATATGCTGTTCTTCAGAAATATGGCTTCACGGATAGATTTCTATCAGGGATCAAAGCATTGTACTCAGCGCCAAAGGCTAGAATATCGGTAAATGGGATTGAGACACAAGATTTTGAAATAGGCCGGGGAACACGCCAAGGTTGCCCTCTGTCACCGTTATTATTTGTGCTATCACTGGATCCCTTATTGAGAGAAATTGAGGAACAGAAAGCGGTGGCAGGGGTAAAGATAGGAAGCGAGGTCTTTAAGGTAGCGGCTTTCGCAGATGACATTTTGGTCCATTTAACAGACCCACAAGAATCCCTGAACGCTCTATTAGAGATCTTCTCCGAATACGGAGACTATGCGGGCCTCAGCTTGAATTTAGAAAAATCGGAAGGCCTTGGCCTCCTCAGAGGACGTGTGGAGGCGGTGGAGAGGCGAGTTCCCTCTGAGAAAGGCACAAACCTCTTTTAGGTATCTCGGAATCTTGATGCCTATGGATCTCTCGCGGTTGTATGATCTGAATATTACTTGGTTGTTAGAGGAGACCCAGCAGGTGCTACAAGGATGGATGGATTTGCCGTTATCAGTGTTAGGGAGAGTAAACATGATTAAAATGGTGTTGTTCCCCAAATGGCTTTATGTGATGCAGACCATCCCAGTTTGGCTTCGACGGAAAGACCTAAAGAGTTTTTACAAGCTTGCATCAAAGTTCTGCTGGAGAGGCAAGAAGCCGCGGGTTCGCTTCTCACGATTAGTGGGGAGCTGGAGTCGAGGAGGAATGGGCATGCCAAATTTAGAATTATACAATAAAGCATGTCATTTGAGATATCTGGGAGATTGGTGTTTAGACACGCAGCAATACACTCCTACGGCGCTGGAGGCAGCGCTTTGGGAACCGCATCATCTTTTTTCGCTTTTACACCACAAAACACGAGACCTACCGGAGGGATTCAGTAAAAGTGTGTTGTTGCGCTCTCTCCGAGAGGTGTGGGGAGTGCTTATTCGTCAACTGGGGGGGGACCCAACAACAACAGATTTGATAACCATACGAGGGAACAGTGCATTTTTACCAGGACTGTCAAGCCGATATTTTGTGGAATGGGCTAGACGGGGAATTTCTAAATTGGAACACCTGGTGGGTGAAGATGGGCAGCCTCTTACCGACGAGGAGTTATTGGGAAAGGTGGGCGACTCCTGGGGGAATAGATTTGCTATACGTCAAGTGCGACATTACCTCACTTCTTTACCGACAGATCCTTTGAGAACTCAGTTGGGGGAAAGGATACGGGAATTTTTTCACTCTTTTGGTGAGGGAGAAATCACAATATCCTCGCTTTATAAAACAATATCAGGATGGCTGCCCCCCAGGGACTATAGACAGCTGAGGAGTGCTTGGGAAAAGGAATTGGGAGTTGCAGTGACCTCCTGGGACATCACTAAATCAATAGCACGAATACCCCTGTTAGTATCAGATGCTCGTTTGAGAGAATGTGCCTATCGTTGCATCCATAGGGGATATGTAACTACAGCTCAATTAGCACATATGGGAGGAAATCGAAGCCCGGACTGTCTTAAATGTGGAAGACATCCTGGCACAATGCTGCACATGTTTTGGAGCTGCCCAATTTTAAAAAGGTTCTGGGCTCGAGTTCGAGGATTTTGGGAGGAGCGGTTAAGGCTGCGGATTTTGGGGACAGTTGAGCAACTGATTTTAGACATTCCGGGGTCCTTTAGAGGGCAGAATCGTTTTGAAACATTAATGCTCCGTAAGATGAGCCTCTTGGCCAGGAAATGTATTTTACAGTACTGGACGGTCAAAGATCCTCCGGCATACTGGCACTGGAGAAATCAGCTACATCAGTTGGTATCGTGGGAGGCGGGGGAATCTAGGTTCTCGCAGAAAAAGAGAGTTACATTTCTGGCTATCTGGGGCCCTTATTTGCAAAGTCTAAGCCATAGAGGCCGTAGTTTGCTTTTAAATACAAGGTGAACTCTACGGGCTGAACTGAATGGTTATCCAGGTCTGGGGTAAAAGGGGGGGGAAGGGAGGGAATGGGAGAGGGCGGGGGGAGGATTGGTATACTTGAGGGGATAATAATGTTGGCAAAAATTTATAAATGCTGTATGCTAGTTAACAATTGTTGTATATTTAGACTGAAACAGAGCTTGCATGACAATGTTGGTGTTGATACAATGTCAATAAAAAACGTTTGAACTAAAATTTAGGTGCAGTGCATTATAGAATATGCTTAGGGTGTTGTGCACATAAATTCTAATTATTGACAATTAGTGCTCATTATTGCTTGTTAAGAGCTGTTACGACAACACTGATTGACTTGTTAAGCCAATTAAGTTACACACGTTGTTACAGAATATGCTTGGATTTCGGTGCGGATCTCTAGATGCACTAGATAGAATCCAGGGGATAGTGCATGGTAATGTAGATGTGCTAACCGGTTAATGCAGGAATGCCCACTCTCTGCCCAGATACACCCCTCAAAAAAACAACAACAAAAAATTAGTGGTTAGTATGTGCACATCTCAAAATTAACATGGAACGCATTAGTGCATCCCATGTTAGGCTTTTTTTTTCCCTATATTAGGTGCTGCATAAATCCTTTGAATTTTTGGTCTTTACAGAAATATGCAAAAAAACACTAATGTGTCTTAGTAAACATGGCCCTAACTGAGAAACAAGAGACTAATGCCAACTAGTTTGAATAATGTGTTTGGTCTGTGCTTTCTTGTCCTATTGAAACTGTCAAATGAAATAGGTTTTTTTCTGGTTGCTTAACAGCTAGATGTGACCCACACTGATCTTGATTCTCTAATGAGCAGCATTTTGCCACTTGCATTTTAATTGCCTAACTTGTATCTTTAAATTTATAACCCAGGATGATACCAAGGAGAGCTTTTCCTGAAAGAATCAATCTAAATTGATCTTTCTGTATCTGCTTTATCAAATGCCACCCTTAAATCTTCATTCCATAGGTCTATTTGTTCTTCCAGGATCCACATGTTACACAATCTCTAGGCCTGATGTACCTACTACTGAGTATGCTTTAATAGGTTCTTTGGATACAGTACCTTTGGGCTTTAAATGTAATATAGCAAATTTAAAACTGTAAAAGACTCAAACATCTATGAGAACAACCCAGCAATACTAAACAATAACAACAAAAACAGTTCAGTCCTATGACCCTTGTGGGTTGGAAAATTCACCAATTGCTGAAGTCTGAGATCCTGCATTACTACTAGAAAACTAAACTCAGATGCAGAAAATGGCTGAATTAAAATGAATGTTGAAATTGCCCAGAATCATTAAGGGCTGCCATAAAATGGACATTTTAGAAGTAACCTCGGTTCATTTTAAAAGTTCCTGTACTCCACCCACTGGAGCAGTATCTACAACCAGTTTTTTTATTTCTAGGAAATAACATCCTCAAATTCAATAGAAAAGAACAAAAAAAGAAACAATTCTTAAACTGACATACCTCAAGGATAAGGAAACAGAAGGACCAGCACTTTTCCCTTTAATGACTCGAGTTATGAAAAAAAAAAAGAAAATTCATTCAGACATAGAAGTGAGAATAGCAGTGGGCTGCAATCCATAGAAACCTGGTTCAAATCCCACTGTGGCTCCTTGTGATTGTAGGCAAGTCACTTACCCCCAGATAGCGCAATCAAAATTGTGCACACAAATTCGATCATATTGTGGATTTGCATGCACAATATAATTACTTAAGCCCATGGATGTTCCAAAGATCTAAGCGCAGGGTCATATAGTACCCCTGCTCTATGCCTAACTTAGGTGCTGATATTTACACCAAGTTTTACTTGGCATAAATGGACATGCCTAGAGTTAGGCACAGGTATGGCTGCTAGATGTATTCTATAAACCCCCTAGGCATCCTATATAATAATTCTCACCTCCAACGTTCTGACTTGCTGCCTGGGACCGTGGCTCATTCCGAGTTGGTTTGCTAGGCTCCGTAGATCAGGCTGACATCACCGTAGCCATTATGATGTCAACTTCAGAACCTGGGGGGGGGGGGGAAACATGCCTCACAGCTGATCCATGTCCAGAGGAGGGTCGCTGGACATGGGTGGCTGGAGGGGGGCAGGGGAGAGAGGAGGGTCGCTGGACATGGGTGGCTGCAGGGGGTCGCTGGACATGGGTGGCTGCAGGGGAGCCGAGGAAAACCTTGCTAGCGCCTGTTTCATTTGTGTCAGAAACGGGCTTTTTTAATTAGTATTCTATAAACTGCACCTAAATCTAGATGCAGTTTATAGAATATGCCTAGGTGGAAATATTTTCGACGTTGATTTTTCAGGCGCCATATATAGAATCTAGTCCTTTTTACCAAAGTTTGTTAAACAGTTAATGCATGGTAACTATCACTGCAGTGGCATAACAGCATCTTAATTTGTGCATTAACTGCAAGCTTTGTTGGGTGAAGTGGACTGCACACTGCTGTCAACACAGAACTTACAATCACTCTCACTTTTGCAGTTAGCACTGGTGCATTTATTGCCTCCTCAAAAAGAGGCAGTCAGGGTGCAATTCTATAACTTATCTCCAAAGTTAGGTATCTAGAGGCAGTGCACTGAGCAGTAATTTTACAACAGCATCTGGGTATCAAGATTCTGTTATAAAATACTAGCATAAATCAGCAGCTACATGCCTACAATTAGGTGTGCCAGCTTATATCATGTCAGTACCAGGTGTAACCAGAAAAGAAAAGCAGACCCATGTGGTAAAATAAAATTTATTCAACACTTGGGAGCTTTATTCTCCGTGCTACTCTGCACTAACCAGACAGGGAAAACACTGGATTGTTCTTGCTGGTTTCATGTTAAGCCGCTGACGCAGCCGTTGAGAGGGCGAGACATGGCCATATTGGGTGGTTAGAGGAAAGTTATATGCTGATTTTATATAGCTACGTTGAATACATTTTATTTTACCATGTGGGTCTGCTTTTCTTTTCTGCTGTTTTGAATCTTGCAGACCGCTTGCTTCTGCTTTTTAGTACCAGGTGTAAATGCATGAACCTAATGCAGTGCTTTAGCATATAATTTACATGTATATCCCATTTAATTTATGCACTGAACAAATTGTGTGCCTCAGTTACTATTTTATAACTGAGGCACACAATTTGTTCAGTGCTGAGTGCTCAGCTAACACTTGTGGAGGGGCATTTTCAATTTGACGTCTAAGTCTGACTTTGGACGTTTTGCTCAAAACATCCAGAATCCAAATAGCAAATATACCATTTTCAAAACAGCAAAATGTCTTTTTTTTTTTTTTTTCAAAAATGGCCATTGCTAGATGTTTTTGTGCTCTGCTCATTTACCTTTTTGGTCCATTAAAATAAAAAAGTCCAAGTGAAAAACGCACAAAATCAAGCAATTGGGATGTAGGAGGAGCCGTCATTCTTAGTAGACTGGCCACACAAACATCCCAGCAGAGCGGTGGGGCACCCTAGGTGGCACTGCATTGCATTGGTCTTTACATAAAAGGTCCCTGGTACACATCTTACCCTTACCCCCTTATATTTTATGGTGAGCCCTACAAAGCCCAAAAGAAACTTACTGTACCTAACTATATGCCACTACAATAGCCCTTATGGCTGCAGGTGTCACCTATATGTGGGTACAGCAGGTTTTTGGTGGGTTTTGGAGGGTTGACATATTCCATCACAGGTGTAACAGTTAGAGTGGATTATGGGCCTGGGTCCCCTTCTCCATAGTGCACTGCATCAACCACTAGGCTACTCTAGGGACCTGCTTGCTGCATTAATAGGACAGTCTATAACATCTGTCATAGAAAGGTTGGTATGTACTATTTCTTTTACATCTTTGGGAGGTGGAAGGGGGAGAGTGACCACTAGGGGAGTAAGGGGAGGTCATTCCTTTATTCCTCCAGTGGTCATCTGGTCAATTAGGGCACTTTTCTGTGGCTTAGATGTTATTAAAACAGGTCTAGCTCAAAACATCTTAGTTTTAGTCCTGGACGTTTTTGTTTTGTTCCATTATGGCTGAAAAACATCCAGGTCTTAGGAGCATCTCGCCCTTAACATGCCCCCAACATGCTCCCATGAGATTTGAATGCACTTCAGGTGAACAGCATAGAAAAACATCTGAAAATAGGTTTTAAAAATACTGATTTGGGCGTTTTGGAGAGAAAAATGCTGCTTTATGCCACTTTTTAGATGTTTTTCTTTTTCAAAAATGAGCCCCATAGTATTCTATAAATTCAAGAGATTGTAATCCTTACAAAATTGTACCTACTGTACACCGCCTTGGGTGGATCTCTTCATAAAGGCACTTAATAAACACAATAAATTTTACAAAAATTAAAAACACAGCAGTGAAGATTTTTCAGAATAAGCATAGATTTGATAATGTAACTCCATTATTTATACATTATAACTGGTTATAGAATCCATTTCACGATATTAGTTTTAGCTCATAAGCCATTTTATGAATTACATCCACCATTCTTAAGTATGTTAGTATTCACCAGAAAGAGTTCTTAGATCAATGCAGGATTTTATAATGGTGGTTCCATATCCAAATAGAATTAGGTGGGAAAAAACACGAGATAGAGCTTTCTATTGCTTGGCTCCTTACCTATGGAATGATTTACTAAAGGATATAAGAGCTGAAATGAATTTTTTAAAAAATTCAAGAGCTTGCTTAAAACTCACTTTTTTTTTTTGCCATGCATTTGGAATATGTGATGAGAGGGACATGAGGATTTACTGAAGATGCAGCAGTTCTCCGAGGACAGCAGGCTGCTTGTTCTCACGACTGGGTTGACGTCCACGGCAGCCCCCACCGACCGGAACAAAAACTTTGCGGGCGGTCCCGCACGCAGGGCACGCCCACCGCGCATGCGCGGCCGTCTTCCCGCCCGTGCGCGACCGTTCCCACTCAGTTTTTTTTCAATTTTGTCCTGGAGAGAGACGTGTTATCGTCTCTCTCTCTGTCAGCCCCGGAAACCGGATCGCGGCCTAGCCGCAAGCTTTTTTCTCTTTTCGTGTGCGTTCGCGCTTCTTTATTTTCTGTGTAAAAAAAAAAAAAAAAAAAGAAGTTAGTTTGTCCCCTCATCGTCTTTAGCCGTGGGGGTGCCTCGTTGCGGCCTTGTGGCCGCGCGGTCATTTCTTTTTCGGGTGTGCTTTTCACCGCCACCATCGACGACTTTGACTTCGCTGACGCGATTTTTCCGTCGATGTCCTTGAAGGTCCCGAGCGGATTCAAAAAGTGTGGTTGGTGCGGCCGGCAGATCTCGCAAACCGATACCCACGCTTGGTGCCTCCAGTGCCTTGGACCGGAGCATAATACCAAGACGTGCACCTTGTGTCTCGGCTTGCGGAAGCGGACACAGGTGGCGAGGCAAGTTCTTCGGGACTGTCTTTTTGGAACTTGCGCTGGCCCTTCGACGTCGACGGCATCGGTGTCGACGGCCGGATCTTTGGTACCGGTACCGATGTCGATGAAATCGGCACCGACGATGGCACCGACCCCAGGAGCACAGGTACCGTTGGCCCGCCAGACCACCGGCGACTGTGGGGGTGAGCGACCGCGCGAGCAGTTGGCCCCGGCCACTCCCTCTACCCAGGGCCATCGGGACCGAACCCTGTCAGACCCGATCCCTCGAGGCCAGGGGGGTTCTACCTCCTCTTCATCTCTGCCACCGAGCGCCGATGATGGGCACCGAAAGAAGACTAAAAAACATCGTCATCGGTCGCCCACGGCGCACGGGACTACCAGTTCCGGCGCCTCCAGAGATGACTCGACGCCGAGGAAGTGGCAGTGCCGAGAGGAGCGTTCCCCCTCGGTCGAAGAGGTATCGCTGCGTCAGTCCATGGGTGCTTCGGTACCGTCTCCTGGACCCAAGTAGCTTCCGGCACCGGCACCCACACCGGCCCCCCTGCCTTTCCCGACAGCGGGCCTTGATGAGTGCCTCCGAGCCATCTTTCCAGGGATTCTGGAAGGGCTGATGCACCAGGCTTTGCCGGCACCGGGGGTGCTTGCGCCGGCGCCATTGATGGAGGCGCTGGCGTGCTCTAGCCCGATGCAGAGGCCTCCGACGCTGCTTGCGGTGCCGGTGTCGACAGCCACGCAGGTGGAATCCCCGTCGACGTCGATGGAGGAAGCTTCATCCCCGCCGGCACGGGAGTCCACCGCTCGACGCCACCATCGAGGACATGGTTCCTCGCAGTCGAGACGGGCCCGGTTCAGGTCTGAGCTGCAAGAGCTCATGTCCGACACCGAGGAAGAGGCCTCATGGGGGGGGGGAGGAGGACCCCAGATATTTCTCCTCAGAGGAGTCTGAGGGCCTTCCCTCCGACCCCACTCCTTCACCGGAGAGGAAGCTCTCGCCCCCTGAGAGCCTCTCCTTTGCCTCCTTCGTTAGGGATATGTCGATTTCCATTCCCTTCCCCGTGGTCTCTGTGGATGAGCCGAGGGCTGAGATGCTCGAGGTCCTCAACTATCCATCACCACCTAGAGAATCTTCCACGGTGCCGTTGCACAATGTCCTCAAAGAGACACTGCTTCGGAACTGGCTGAAGCCCTTATCTAACCCCACCATCCCCAAGAAAGCGGAGTCCCAATACAGAATCCACTCTGACCCAGAGTTGATGCGGCCCCAATTGCCTCATGACTCGGCGGTCGTGGACTCTGCTCTCAAGAGGGCACGGAGTTTGAAGGATACCGCCTCGGCACCCCCGGGGCGGGAATCTCGCACTCTGGACTCGTTTGGGAGGAAGGCCTACCAATCTTCCATGCTCGTGACCCGCATCCAGTCGTACCAGCTCTACACGAGCATTCACATGCGGAACAATGTGAAGCAACTGGCGGACCTGGTCGACAAGCTACCTCCAGAGCAGTCCAGGCCTTTTCAGGAGGTGGTCAGGCAGTTGAAGGTGTGCAGAAAGTTCCTGTCCAGGGGTATCTATGACACCTGTGATGTGGCATCTCGAGCTGCGGCCCAAGGTATAGTGATGCGCAGAATCTCCTGGCTGCGTGCCTCTGACCTGGACAACCGCACCCAGCAACGACTGGCGGATGTCCCTTGCCGGGGGGATAACTTCTTTGGCGAGAAGGTCGAGCAGTTGGTGGACCAACTACACCAGCGGGAAACCGCTCTCGACAAGCTCTCCCACCGGGCGCCTTCAGCATCCACCTCAGCAGGTGGCCGTTTTTCCCGGGCCAGGCAGGCTGCACCCTACGCCTACAACAAGCTTAGGTACACCCAGCCGGCCCGAAGGCCTCCTCAGGCACAGGGACAGTCCCAGCGCGCTCGTTCCAGTCAACAGTGTGGGCCTAAGCAGCCCCCTGCGCCTCCACAGCAAAAGCCGGGGACGGGCTTTTGACTGGATCCATGGGAACATAGCCGCCATCAAAGTGTCCGTACCGGACGACCTGCCGGTCGGGGGGAGGTTGAAAGTTTTTCACCAAAGGTGGCCTCTGATAACCTCCGACCAGTGGGTTCTCCAAATAGTACGGTGCAGATACGCCCTGAATTTGGCCTCCACTCCACCAAATTGCCCACCGGGAGCCCAATCCTTCAGCTCCCATCACAGGCAGGTACTTGCAGAGGAACTCTCCGCCCTTCTCAGCGCCAATGCGGTCGAGCCCGTGCCACCCGGGAAGGAAGGGCAGGGATTCTATTCCAGGTACTTCCTTGTGGAAAAGAAAACAGGGGGGATGCGCCCCATCCTAGACCTGAGAGGCCTGAACAAATACCTGGTCAAAGAGAAGTTCAGGATGCTTTCCTTAGGCACCCTTCTACCAATGATTCAGAAAGACGATTGGCTATGTTCCCTGGATTTAAAGGACGCTTATACTCACATCCCGATACTGCCAGCCCACAGACAGTATCTCAGATTCCGCCTGGGGACACGGCACTTTCAGTATTGTGTGCTGCCCTTTGGGCTCGCCTCTGCCCCACGGGTGTTCACGAAGTGCCTCGTGGTGGTCGCGGGGTATTTACGCAAGCTGGGAGTGCACGTGTTCCCGTATCTCGACGATTGGCTGGTCAAGAACACCTCGGAGGCAGGGGCTCTCCGGTCCATGCAGTGCACTATTCACCTCCTGGAGCTGCTGGGGTTTGTGATAAATTACCCAAAGTCCCATCTCCAACCAGTCCAATCTCTGGAATTCATAGGAGCTCTGCTGAATTCACAGACGGCTCAGGCCTTTCTTCCCGAGACGAGGGCCCACAACCTCCTGCCCCTCGCTTCCCAGACCAGAGCGTCTCAGCAGGTCACAGCTCGGCAGATGTTGAGACTCCTGGGTCATATGGCCTCTACAGTTCATGTGACTCCCATGACTCGTCTTCACATGAGATCTGCTCAATGGACCCTAGCTTCCCAGTGGTGCCAAGCCACCGGGAATCTAGAAGATGTCATCCGCCTGTCCCTCAGTTGCCGCAATTCGCTGCACTGGTGGACACTTAGGACCAATTTGACCCTGGGACGTCCATTCCAAATTCTGCAGCCCACGAAGGTTCTGACGACGGATGCATCTCGCCTGGGGTGGGGAGCTCATGTCGATGGGCTTCACACCCAGGGACTGTGGTCCCTCCAGGAACAGGATCTTCAGATCAACCTCCTGGAGCTCCGAGCGGTCTGGAACGCACTGAAGGCCTTCAGAGATCGGCTGTCCTATCAAATTATCTAAATTCGGACAGACAATCAGGTTGCAATGTATTACATCAACAAGCAGGGGGGCACCGGATCTCGCCCCCTGTGTCAGGAAGCCGTCGGGATGTGGCGTTGGGCCTGCCAGTTCGGCATGCTTCTTCAAGCCACATACCTGGCAGGTGTAAACAACAGTCTGGCCGACAGACTGAGCAGAGTCATGCAACCGCACGAGTGGTCGCTCCATTCCAGAGTGGTACGCAAGATCTTCCGAGAGTGGGGCACTCCCTCGGTGGACCTTTTCGCCTCTCAGACCAACCACAAGCTGCCTCTGTTCTGTTCCAGACTACAGGCACACGGCAGACTAGCATCAGATGCCTTTCTCCTCCATTGGGGGAACGGCCTCCTGTATGCTTATCCTCCCATACCTTTGGTGGGGAAGACCTTACTGAAGCTCAAGCAAGACCACGGCACCATGATTCTGATAGCGCCTTTTTGGCCCCGCCAGATCTGGTTCCCTCTACTTCTGGAGTTGTCCTCCGAAGAACCGTGGAGATTGGAGTGTTTTCCGACCCTCATTTTGCAAAACGACGGAGCGCTTCTGCACCCCAACCTTCAGTCTCTGGCTCTCACGGCCTGGATGTTGAGGGCGTAGACTTTGCTTCGTTGGGTCTGTCTGAGGGTGTCTCCCGCGTCTTGCTTGCCTCTAGAAAGGATTCCACTAAAAAGAGTTACTTTTTTAAGTGGAGGAGGTTTGTCGTTTGGTGTGAGAGCAAGGCCCTAGAACCTCGCTCTTGTCCTGCACAGAACCTGCTTGAATACCTTCTGCACTTATCAGAGTCTGGCCTCAAGACCAACTCAGTAAGGAATCACCTTAGTGCGATTAGTGCTTACCATTATCGTGTAGAGGGTAAAGCCATCTCTGGAGAGCCTTTAGTCGTTCGATTCATGAGAGGCTTGCTTTTGTCAAGGCCCCCTGTCAAGCCTCCTGCAGTGTCTTGGGATCTCAACGTCGTCCTCACCCAGCTGATGAAACCTCCTTTTGAGCCACTGAATTCCTGCCATCTGAAGTACTTGACCTGGAAGGTCATTTTCTTGGTGGCAGTTACTTCAGCTCGTAGAGTCAGTGAGCTGCAAGCCCTGGTAGCTCATGCTCCTTATACCAAATTTCATCATAACAGAGTTGTACTCCGCACTCACCCTAAGTTCCTGCCAAAGGTGGTGTCGGAGTTCCATCTTAACCAGTCAATTGTCTTGCCAATATTCTTTCCCAGACCACATACCCGCCCTGCTGAGCGTCAGTTGCACACATTGGACTGCAAGTGAGCGTTGGCCTTCTATCTGGAGCGGACACAGCCCCACAGACAGTCCGCCCAATTGTTTATTTCTTTCGACCCCAACAGGAAAGGGGTCACTGTCGGGAAACGCACCATCTCCAATTGGCTAGCAGATTGCATTTCCTTCACTTACGCCCAGGCTGGGCTGGCTCTTGAGGGTCATGTCACGGCTCATAGTCTTAGAGCCATGGCAGCGTCAGTGGCCCACTTGAAGTCAGCCACTATTGAAGAGATTTGCAAGGCTGCGATGTGGTCATCTGTCCACACATTCACATCACATTACTGCCTCTAGCAGGATACCCGACGCGACAGTCGGTTCGGGCAGTCGGTGCTGCAGAATCTGTTTGGGGTTTGAATCCAACTCCACCCTCCAGGACCTGATTTTGTTCTGTTCAGGCTGCACTCTCAGTTAGTTGTTCTTCGTAGGTCAATTTCTGTTATGCCCTCGCCGTTGCAAGGTTCAATTGACCTGGGTTCTTGTTTTGAGTGAGCCTGAGAGCTAGGGATACCCCAGTTGTGAGAACAAGCAGCCTGCTTGTCCTCGGAGAAAGCGAATGATACATACCTGTAGCAGGTGTTCTCCGAGGACAGCAGGCTGATTGTTCTCACCTACCCTCCCTCCTCCCCTTTGGAGTTGTGTTTTTTCCTCATTCCTTTGCTTGTCATTCAACTGAGCGGGAATGGTCGCGCATGGGTGGGAAGATGGCCGCGCATGCGCGGTGGGCATGCCCTGCGTGCAGGACCGCCCGTGAAGTTTTTGTTCCGGTTGGTGGGGGCTGCCGTGGACATCAACCCAGTCGTGAGAACAATCAGCCTGCTGTCCTCGGAGAACACCTGCTACAGGTGCTGTTTCTTTTTATTATATATATATATATATATTTAATTTGTTAACCACCTAGATCTGATAGATCACGGCATTATATCAAGTTTACTAAGCCGTGCTAAGGGCACGTTAGCAGTTGTAGCATGTGTAAATGATTAGCACACGCTAAATGCTAAGTCGCCAATAGGACTTAGTAAACAGGGCCCATAAAAATAAACATATAAACATAAAAAGGCACCCTGTTATAAAATGAGTGACTCAGTGCATCAATGCTAATTGCAAACAATCTTAACCCACAGTAAAGAACATTTCAGTGAACCAGCTAAAGAGGCACAGCCTTTGTACTTACCTTGCCTTGATTTTTGCTGTTACAGTGTGGTATGTACAAAAAAGCCCCATAGCCCTCCATTGCTTCCAGCTGCAAAGGTATTAGGTGCCCTATGGCAATTTCAGCCTTATGCCCCCCTGCATAATGCTCCTAACCCTCCCCAAGATATCATACGTGTGTGTGTTTTGCAGTGACTGCAGCTGCTCTTTGCTGCTCCCCCCCCCCCCCCCAAAACTGCTGCTGTAGGTGGCCATGCCTAATGGATAAGCTGGCTCTTTTTGCCTCAGGTACAAGCATAGATTGGATCCACACCAGGGCCAGAAAATAACTACTGTACCTTTAATGTAACTTGCCTTGAGCTACAAGTGAAGAAAGGCCTGAGCTAAATTTAAAATCCCTTCCTTTTGAGGTCTATTTATTTATATATTTAGATTTATTTATCACCTTTGTGGAGAAATTCATCCACAGTAGTGTACAGCAAGAATAACCTGAACTTAGGCAATAAACAATTACAGTAGAATCAAACATTCAAATAACAGTACAAATTATGGCATGGAGGCAGATTTCAGAAAGGACGTCCAACTCAGAATAAGGATTCCAAGTCAGTACATCCAATATTGACATCTATTCCTCATGTATTGTAGAACCAGATCTGCTGACATATAGCCTCTTCTAAAATATCAAGTTTATCAAGTTTATTTTATTAGTTTACTATCCTGCCCTTTGGAGCAACTTCAAGGTGGTTTACAATCTAAAAGATATAGAGAGAGGGGTGAACAAGTGGTCAAACAAAGAAACAGACATGCCTGTGTAGGGCAGTGGGGAGAACTACAATAATTGATAGGATAGAAGGGGGAGGGAAAGGACAAGAGGGAGGGTTACAAGTATCTTCCGGCATGTCTACAGTTGATAGATGAAAACTCATTTATATACAGTGCAATCCACTTAAGTGCAAGGGTCTGGAACCAAAGAAATACATGCAGTTAACCGGACCGTGCACTTAACCGTTGTGACCCAAAGAAGCTTGACATCTGATAAACATATGTACAGTACTGTTTATTATACATACAGTATACAGCAGAGCCATAGCGAGGGAGCTGACACCCGGGGCGGGTCACCGCTGCACACCCCCCCTCCCCGGGTGCAGCACGGCGCACCCTCCTCCCGCTGGAGCGCACCCCCCCGGAGCGCATACCCCCCCGGAGCGCATACCTCCCCTCCCCCCACTGGAGCGCATACCTGCGGTGAGGGACGGGTGGGAGAGCCGATCCGCCCCGACTGCACGTTGCTGGGGTGTGTCGGCTCCGCGCTGGTTCACTGCTCTCTCTCTGTCCCGGAACAGGAAGTAACCTGTTCCGGGGCAGAGAGGGCAGTGCACCAGTGCGGAGCCGACACCCCCCAGCGGCGTGCACCCGGGGCGGACTGCCCCCCCACCCCCCTTCCTATGCCACTGGTATACAGTCTCCGTTAACTGACGTTAGGCTTACTTGAAGTAATCAGTCATAGTCCTCTGTACACTATTGTGTCTATGAGTTCCATAGACTACGTCTGCCAGACGGTAAAAACTGTCATAGCACTGACATCCAGTGGCCTCCAGATAGGCCCGCATGGTGTTGAGACTCTCCAGCGCTCTTGCAAAAGTGACAGGAGGTTGTTGCATTTCGTCAGCATGTGCCTCGCTGCTCATTTAATCATCTGTTTCATCATCAGCCGTTGCCTGCGTGTAGGTGCATATCTGGACATCAGAGCTGTCGTCAGCTGTTTGTAGATCGTAATCAACAGCTACGTAGTGATGAAACTCCTCTTCAGTAACACTGGCTGGGATGTCAATAGCCTGTTCATGTGACGCCTTTGGAACAGCTGCATCTGTTTCGTCCCTTTCCACATCCTTAACAAAGCTTGCCCACTTGTAGCAGTTCACAATGGTTGCCTGTGTAACATGATTCCAGGCTTCTTTCTGCATATGTAGGAAATCCAACAGTGATAGATTATGAGCCAGTTCAACAGCACGTTTATCCTTGCCAGTCTGGTCATCCATAACGCTCATCAGATGAAGTAGCACAAGAATCCGATAATATTTTTTGAAATTGGCTATTATGCCGTGATCCATAGGTTGGCTCGGGGAGGTAGTGTTTGGTGGCAGGAAGACCACCTTGACGTTAAACAGCCTGACATCATCACTGTATGCAGCACAATTATCACAAAGCAACAAAATCTGACGCTTTTGTGCCCACATTCTAGTATCTAACTTCTTTAGCCACTGCTTCCAAATTTCCCCAGTCATCCATGAATTTGCGTTAGCCTTGTATGACACAGGAAGTCGCTTAACATTCTTGAAGCAACGGGGCTGTTCGCTCTTTCCAGTAGAGTGGTTCTAACTTCTCACTCCCATCCATATTGCAGCAAAGGAGGATCGTCAGTCAGTCCTTCAACGTTTTACTTCTTGTAGTTTCAGCTTATTTGAATGCAAGTGTTCCATCAGGAATCGCTCGCCAGTAGAGATAGTTTTCATCAACATTGAAAATGTCACGAGGTGCAAACTTGTTCAAGATGGTAGGAAAACTGAAACAACCCAATTTTCAGCACCAAAGTCATCAGCGTCTTGTTTTTCACCATGCTGTTTCTTGAATTTTATGTTGTTCCTCTCCTTCCATCTTCCCAACCATCCAACAGTGGCTTTGAATTCAGTTAGTCCAAGACTTTCAGCTAGCTGGTTAGCTTTCTCCATAAGCAGTGGACCGCTGACAGGAAACTGTCTTCTCCTGACTTGAGAAAACCACCGAAGAAGAGCATCTTCTACATCCTCAGTTTTACCTGCCCGTTTACGCTTCCTGTGTGGATTTGTATTGTTTTGCCAGTCTTCCAGAAGCTGTTCTTTCTGCTTCAAGATACGTGAAATTTGACTGGGATTGACACCATATTCTTTAGCAATAGATGTTTGACTTTGTTTTCTAATTTTTTAAGAACTTCTATTCGTTCAACCAGTGTTAAAGTCTTACAGTTGCGCGATGACGACGACGACTCCAGTGTACATTCTAACAACTTTCTTTCGCTTATTCTGCCTGTGGCAGTTAACCAATAAGATTTCAAATTTATCGCCCCTTTGTCACGTGCTAATCGGCTTCCATATTCCGTGTGTGTGCTTATGCGGAGTCTTTCCTGCAGAGGAGCGGTCTTAAACCATGCCTATAAGCGAATCTTGCACTTATCAGTGGTGCGCTAAACCGAAGTTTGTCCCTATAGAAATTGATGGCGCCAAAAATGGGACCAAAATACGGCATGCAGTTAAACAGAGCATGCGCTTATCCGACGTGCACTTAAATGGAGTGCATTGTACATCTTTAAAAAGATACGCTTTAAGTTCAGTTTTGAATTGGATAAGTAATGTTTGAAGGCGAAGAGAAATAGGAAGTGATTTCCAAAGATATGGCCCCTGTACGTTAAATATAATGTGTCTGGTGTGCTAATGAGTTACTTCATGATGGCTTGGTATCACTAATTGATTTTGCTGTGCAGATCTAAGGGCATGTGCAGGACTATAAGGAATAAGATTAAGGAACAGATAGAGGCTGTTCAGCGTGCAAGATTTTAAAAACAAGCAAAACAAGTTACATCCAGCATCAACATCCATTTTACAAACTGAAAGGTCCAAACTATGAACAGGGCAAAACAAGGGACATGGACAGCGTCATGGCAGCATACAACATTCACATTACAAAATGGCCACAGAGCTATCCATGTGGGGAATAGCTTAATGGTTAGAGCAGAGAAACAGAGGATGCTTGTGCAAATCCCACTGCAGCTCTTTGTAACTTTTTTTATTTTTATTTTACTTGTAAGCCCTTCAGAGACAGAAAACTACCTACTAGGACTTCTCTTATTCCCTCCAGCGGAGATCTGTTCAATCAGAGCACCTTTCTGCAACCTGGGCATGCCAAGTACTAGGTCAAAATATGGATGTCCATCCTTTTAGACATGGATATCCCTTCTCCTCCTGAAACCAGAGCTGAATGTCCGTATTTTGGCCACTCACTAATTCCGCTTAAAACATGCCCAGATCATGCACTGCAGTTTTAGATGTTCATATTCTGGCTTTATAAAATTGCAGTTTGGATGTCCATGCAATATGAATTTCTAAATGCCAGTTTACAGATGTCCAAAACACAAATAGAACTTCTAAGATAATAGCCATATAGGCATATTTTCAAAGCACTTAGCCTTCCAAAGTTCCATAGGTTTCTATGGAACTTTGGAAGGCTAAGTGCTTTGAAAACATGCCTAACAGTGTGCTACTTCAATTTTAACACAACACACATTAAAACATCTTAAGACAGCACATATGGACTCACATTAAGTTCATATCTTTGGAGCCACACTTTTCAGCTGTATTTCCACCAGTGGCATAGCCAGTATGGGGCCACGGGGGTCTGGGCCCCTGTAGATTTGCCCCTGGACCCCCTGCTGACGAACCTCTCGACCCCCCCTCCAGCCACCAACCTGCCGTCGCCTACCTTTGCTGGCGGGGGACCCCAACCCCCGCCAGCTGAGCCGAGGTCCTCTTCTTCCCAATCCCATGCAAGGCTTCGTTCTAATCTGTCATCCTGCACGTTGTACGTGCAGGACATCATACTCACATAAACAGAACGTGCAGGACGTCAGACTAGAACGAAGCCTGATGATTACCACTGGGAACACCCCCCATAGTAGAAGATAGAAAATTATTTTCTACCACAGGAAACAGTACCTGCTAACTTCAAGACTACCACAGGGGACCCGCGCTATTCCAGTGGTGGTGTCTATTTAGTGCATGCTACCCGCACATTAGCCATAATGCAGCTTAATGAAAGGGCCTCTTAATAAGATATGTGAACTCTTCTTGAGCTATGTGAAAATGGGGAAAAGGGTGTGGAGGTGGTGAAACAGGTCAGTTAATGGAAATGAGGCATTTTAGGAGATGGTGAGTACGTAATGCAAGGTTCCACGTTAGGAGTCACCGACCAAGAAAGGGATCTCGGTGTTGTTGTTGATGATACGTTGAAATCCTCTGCTCAGTGTGCTGCGGCGGCTAAGAAAGCAAATAGAATGTTAGGTGTTATTAGGAAAGGAATGGAAAACAAAAGCAAGATAATGCCTTTGTATCGGTCCATGGTGCGACCGCACCTCAAATATTGTGTTCAATTCTGGTCACCGCCTCTCAAAACAGATATAGTGGAATTAGAAAAGGTACAGAGAAGGGTGATGAAAATGATAAAGGGGATGGGATGACTTCCCTTTGAGGAAAGGCTGAAGCATCTAGGGCTCTTCAGCTTGGAGAAGAGACGGCTGAGGGGAGATATGATAGAGGTCTATAAAATAATGAGTGGAGTGGAACGGGTAGACGTGACTCATCTACTCTTTCCAAAAATACTAGGATTAGGGGGCATGCAATGAAGCTACAAAGTAGTAAATTTAATATGAATTGGAGAAAAAGTTTCTTCACTCAAGGTGTAGTTAAACTCTGGAATTCGTTGCCAGAGAATGTGGTAAAGGCAGTTAGCTTAGCAGGGTTTAAAAAGGGACTGGACAGCTTCCTAAAGGAAAAGTCCATAGACCATTATTAAATTGACTTGGGGAAAATCCACTGCTTATTTCTGGGATAAGCAGCATAAAATGTATAGAGCTTTTTTGGAATCTTGCCAGGTATTTGTGACCTGGATTGGCCACTATTGGAAACAGGATGCTGGGCTTGATAGACCTTTGGTCTGTCCCAGTGTGGCAATATTTATGTACTTATGTAGGAGTGTGGGTAGCCCAGCAGTAGTGCAGAAATGATGTGCTGCAAAGCGCGTAGCGCCGCTTTATAAAAGGGGCCCTAAGTGACCCCTTGCAGTATCTCACATACCTTTATGTATCACAAACTTGTTTCTTTTCAGTGAATTCAATCCAAGTTTTATTTTGAGCATTAATGGGAAGTTTTATTTGAAGCTTCCCATTAATGCAGGATCATTCTCTCTTGATTCTGTTATAGCCAAAGGGCCATAGCTTGCCTATAGAGACATAGCACTTTCATTCATGAAAGTCTGCTCAGCTTCACCAACTGGAATAAGGTATTAGAAGCTGTTTGTAAATTAATTTCATCTCTCAGTCCTCTTGATCAAAGCATTTTATGGGTAAAAAACAAATAGGTGAAAATGTCTTGGAAGGGACTTGGAGAACTTTTCATGAAAGGGCAGATTCAAAAATAAAAGCTAATTTATGTCGTTTTTTTTAGTTTTCTGTTTTTATCTCCAGGTTATTCTCTGTGTGTAAGTTATTGTTATTATACCGTGGATTTTGTGTTATTTAAACACTTGAAGGTGTCAATGTGTTATTTAACACACAACGGCAGCAAATGCCATGCAGATATGTGTGTAGCAAAGAGATACGGAAGGTCCTTTTCATAACATCCTTTTATTTTCTTTGTATATTGTTCTTTGACAAGAATGCAATTAACAAAACAGTGGATGAAGCCTGATTTAAGGCTTATCAAGAGGAAATCGGCGTCAGGTATACAAGAGACGCGACAGTTACCCAAATTCCAAGGTGCAGGAATGTTATTCTTACTATCAAACAGTTAAACCTCCCTCTGAGCTCAGGGAACACAGGGGATCCCCGAGGTTGTTTACAAAGTGGATTATATAACTTTGCCCACAGAATAATCAGGTTGGTTCTTGTTTCTGCATCCTTAGGAGTCCAGATGCTTGTACTGCCTCCCACTGTTGATGCGTCTTCAAAAGGTGGACACGGTTTCAACGCTTATATAACAAAAAACATCCATTTAGAGTAAAACTAAAAGCGCTTTCACTGCATGGGCAA
Source organism: Microcaecilia unicolor (assembly GCF_901765095.1). Taxonomy (NCBI): domain Eukaryota; kingdom Metazoa; phylum Chordata; class Amphibia; order Gymnophiona; family Siphonopidae; genus Microcaecilia; species Microcaecilia unicolor. The sequence continues at coordinate 67,271,889 of NC_044042.1, read as the reverse complement.
TGGACATGCTCCGTTAAAATGAATAAAAATAAACTTGGGTTTCGGTTTTGATTTTCATGTTCAAAAACTGAGTACACAAACGCCATCGCCATGAGCATGAAATTATTTTTTTTCTATATCAGATATAGGGATCTCATTACAAAAATAAAAGGACTTTCCCTGCATCTGAATCTAGACGTAGCAAACTTGGCTGAAACACGTCATCCCTTTCTAATGTATAGCGATGTTTCTTTATGCACCTAACAAGCGACTGCAAATCTTTTGAGACCCACTTGTGAAAGACATTTCATATAAAACTCATATTGACACAGAACCCACTGCCATCACTGCAGTGAAAGCAATTTAATATTATTGGTCAGGTGCTCGAGAAATCGATGCTTTTGATCGTTGTATTTGTGTTTTATTTTTTACCACATCTGTTTTAATGAGATTCATATATTTGCATTGATGTAGTGAGAGGTTAGGACTGCATGGAGAATTTAACCACTCTGGACCTCCCAACAGGCTTACCTGTTCTGGATTTTGAACAGAATAATTTGAGGTAGGATAGTAATTTCAATATGCGATGGCAAACAGAACCGAAGGAAAGGTTTGAACATCCCGCCACAGCAAATTTCCTTATCTCCCGGTGCTATTTTGAACAATGCATTTTGCTTCCAATTCTATATTACTAAGTAATGGCTAGGTAGCTCCAAGTATTATATTTCAAACCCGACTTCTGTGAAAGTATATTTTAATTATTTTGATAGTCAATGTTACCATACAAAATTTAAAAAAAAATCGCAACACAGTGAGAAATAACAATTTCCTTATCTCATTGCATGAATCTGGTATGTTTTCCTTAAGTTTCCAAATTATGGGGGGAAATGTTGCCGCCTAAGATATTTTGTGTGCGCGTGTGTGTTTATTTTCATAAAGTATAGAATTTACTGGAATGTATGTACGGATCTACTATAAATTACTGTGCCCCTGTCTTCAGATAAGAGGTTTTCTACAGAACCATCTATTGGAAAGACCTTGCATTATTTATTATTTGGATAATCCTGCACGCAATTTGTTGATAATCCTTTTCCTACTTACATTCTCTCCTCTCCAATAAAGTTCCTTTTTTGCATATCTGAGCCCTGTTGTGTTGTGTTGGGTTCTTCTGAGGTCAAGGGTCACTATAGGGGCAGCAAGGTCATTGTACAGCCATCATGGGTCAATAAGCAACTGGTAAAGCTCTGAATCCACATCAGGCCATGAAGAAGAGTGGGAAATCGGAGACCCATTCGTAATAATAATAACCTTGTCAATCAATAATAAGTATGAAAAATACTTAGTAAACCTAAAAAAGGTAGATTTTTCCGAATGTTAACATTTCGTCGTTTAACGTTTGTAGAATATAGGTGGATTTAGTAAATTTCATACGAAAACCTTAATCCGAACCAATATTGAGTAAACTGCCAAGAAGTATGTTCTATATTTTATATGATTCTGATGTATTAGGAAAATAAAACAAACAATATTGTTTACATATTGTAGAGAAAAATGCATTGCATTCGTTTAAAAAAAAAATCGTATTATTTATTTATTTATTTACTGATAAACCCAGATGCTTGCTACATTTTTTCTCCAAATCTCTAAGATATTGTTACATAGAGTTGGCTGTCGAGTTGACCAATCTGAAAATTTTAATATCGAGTTATAAACGCATGAATGCCACTATGCAATAAGAGGGATCTTTGGGCAGATTAAAAATACTGTATTTAATAATTTATACTATTATCAAGAATCCTAGAGGGTGGGTTTGAACGGAATTTTTATATACGCGTGTGGAAACATAAATGACGGTCTTCTACCAGACTGTGTCTGTTCTTGGAATCTGTTTCTTTCACCATATTATAAAATATTTGCACTTATGCTGTGTGAGGTTGCCCAGAGGCCAAACGTGTCCTTCGTTTACATAGGGATGTCTTTATTCTTTAAAAAGGCATAATTTACAAAACACACCAAGAGCAGAAAAGTTTTAGTTTTGATCCTGGAAGCATTAAAAGTATAATCCCATTAAAAAATTACAAAATGAAATTTAATAATTAAAACTTCAGACGATTAAGAGGACAAAAGTCCTTTAGTACAGAAAAATAATGGCTAATTCTTAATAAAAAAAAATAAAGGTAAACCCAATTCTCACTTATCGCTGGGGGAAGAACAAATTTAAGGGTAGGAATAAATAGCTTCTCTAATGTCTAGACATTTGAAGGAACACAACCAAAGGCTTATTTGAAAGTTGAAATAATAACAGGAACTTGACCTTTGTATTTGTTGTATTTGAATTTTGTAGTACTTTTTTTTTTTTTTTTAGCTGCCGGAATGTTCATCGATTTCCAGTCAATGCATTAGTGCATAATAGTCCAGGGAGTATTTTTAGTCTGTAAGTACAAGAAATGTTTTTTCAATAAAAAGATTGAACAAAAAAAGGGAATTAAATAGGCTACGCTTCTTGTTCTTCCTGCGAAGATTATGGTCTCTCCCCAAGATGCCCTTGGGAGAAAATCAGGCTGTCTGTTGTCTATCACTGCCCAAAGAATATTTCAAGTATTGATATCATAAATATAGGAGGGAGCCTGTAGCGGCTACGGTTACAGTTCCCAAAGTGTGTAGAAAGTGATACCTTAACTCATTACACTCCCGTGTTTCTTTAGAATATCTTGAAATGAAATTCAAAGTTATGTCGGAGGAAGAAAAGAAGAAATATAAAAGACAAATCTGAATTACCCTCATTGGCATTCCGTAAGGAAGATAAATGCATTTTGTTTAACTATTTATTAATCAGCTTTCCGGACTCCGGTCTATTCACGAACCAGTGCTGACCTGATGAAGGGAGCATTGTATAGTTAGATGTATTAAGCCAGTTTAATAAAAAGGTCTTGTTTGTTGAGCTTTGTTTCTAGGTGGACTAACACGGCAAACTAGCTACGTTATACAGAGAAGATGAATGTTAGTCCTGGAATAAGATTTTAGCATAAACTCTCTGAGGGTTAAACCGGTTCATGCATTTATTTATTTCAGGACTTCTTATCAAAATACATGTTCAAACAGATAATCAAAAATTAACATTATTTTTTACAGCAACCATGCACAACGTTTTTCAGAGCGAACATTTAAGACTGAGATATCTGCAAAGGCCGCCTGGAACAGGGTGCCATGGAGGGGCCAAGGCAAGGAGAGCCATTGCTCAGCCATGCGCTCGAATTTACATGTGTACATCCTTTACTTCTAAATGAATTGATTTTATTTTTATTTTTTTGTAATGTTTATTTCGAAGACTTTGCTGCGGAAACAATGCGGAATTGTATTAGATTGCTTTTATGCTCTAGAACTATTTAGGCTATCTGAGATTCTGAAGATTTTCCAAACAAATGGCAAACTGCAGCTTGAAACGTTTACAACCTATTAGTAATATTTTAGCAACTCACTCCCTCATTTTTTTCTTCCTTACAAACCTTGCGTCTTAGTTTAAAAAAACCCTGAAATAATTGCGTAAAAGTGATTTTTTATTTCAGTGTAGTAAGCCAAGAAACATTTGAGGAACATTTCAAAATCACAAAAAGGAGGTAATATTATGGTATCTGTTTGCTCGATAAATTATACAGTAGAGGAGTCCTTATAAAATACCTGCTTTGACTTTTGATTTTGTTTAAAGAAAATTATAGTAAAAGAAAAATAAATGCTGCTCGACTCTTTACCGACCACATAAATCTTCCTGTGATTATCAAATTAAGAAAACGAAGTAAAATAAAGAATTTATGAAAACCGATGTATTTTCCTTTTGTCCTTATAATTTTCAATTCAGTTTTTCTTATAGTTTTGGGAAATACATTTTAAGCATTCTGCTTATATAAAATAACATTTGTATTCTAGCGGGGTGCGTTTCCTTAAAGTGTGCTGCAATTTTTGGCAATTCTGTTCAGGAACTGAATAAGTTTGGATCTATAATCTAGAACTAAAACACGCCTTTGGATACATGAAATAACATTATTAAATCTGCAGCGAGCTAGTGCTGGGAAAAATAAAACCATTAACTTTTCCGAGCGACACTGCAGGGTCAGTGTCCTGATAAGTGTTGTGTTCACGCTCCTACGAAAGGAATCTTTCGGAGAGTGAAAAGCTTCCTTAAGCAAAATACTTTCCATGAGTATTGGTATTTAGTACATAGTACCGAAACCTAGGGAAGTTTGGGAAAAAAAATATCCAAGTTCCAAAGACAGATTCTAGTGGAGACGGCTTCCGTCTAATGCTGTTTTTTGTCTAGTTATAGAAGATATGTGTAAGTGTTTAGACGTACATTTTTCATACCTAACTCTAATACATTACAGTATAAATGTTGGCCTTGTGCATCGCAGTCTTGAAGTTAAAAACTAGTCGTTTGCAACTCCTGTTTAAATCAAGAAGGGGTTGAGGGTTCTTTGTGAAGACTTTAGGTTGAAAGTTCTTTGTACATAAGTTCGCCCCTCCCCCATACCCGTCCAACATCCCTATAAGAATAAAGTCTTGTTTTCATCAGTTCTGTCTGTCTGAGCGTTTAGCAGCCTAATCATGGAACCTTCGGGGATTGCATGGCCTGGGGAATATCTGCAAGAAACAATCTGTGGTTCTGCCAATAATCTGATAACCTTTATTACTTCCTGCGGAAACAGCCCAAACTATAGAAAGTCCCAGTGTTGCCTCTCCAAACAGTGGAGTTTATTACTTATAGATTAAAGAACACGTTTCCATTTACTTCAGAGTACGGAAGTGTAGGTATAGATAGAACCCTATACAAATGTCAAAATATATAGGCGGAAGCTGAAACATTTTATACAATTCGAGATCCAGATTTTTATTATGAGCACTCTGAGCCAACGCATTAGTTCTGCACTAGGACCAAATTTAAGTTTCCTCTTTCTTGACATTTTGGCGGAATTTTATAAAACATTTTCGGCATGCAATCATGTTCTATACCTGTGGGTAAACACCTGTAAAAATACGCATGCCAAAAGATAGCTCCTACTTTTATGCCAACTATGCACAGGCCTGGACATAGTCTGAACTGTATATACAGTGTATTTTATCAAATATATGCAAAAAATGTGCATACACCCATAGAAAAAATAGAAGTACGAACTCCCCCTCAAATCACAAGTCAGGAACCTTGGAATACAGTTAGATTCAATAGTTACTCTGATTCCTCAAATCCAAGCAACCTTCAAGAGCTGCTTGTACTATTTGCCACAGCTACCCTGCCTCTCTCCTTACATCCAGAAGCTAAATCTTATTTATTTATTTATTTATTTATTTGTTTGTTTATTTGTATCCCATATTTCCCCACCAATTTGCAGGCTCAATGTGGCTTACATTTGCCGTAATGGCGGTTGCTTTGCAGACCATCGCCATTTCCAGATAACAAAGTTACAAATAGTATTGTGTTAAGGTGCATACATACTTGGTACTAAACATCCTATATAATAAAACTCACCCTCAACGTTCTGAGGACACTGACGTTACTGTCAGTTCCTCCGGGCACTTCCTTCCAGTTTGAAGGGTTCGTGGTGGTGAAGCCACCGAAATCACTGTGTTGGTGCCCTGCCCTCGCGTCAAACGTGATGACGTCGAGGGCAGAGCAATGGCATCAGTGGCTTCACAACCAATGACTCAACACATTGAAGGTGGCATTGGCGTGCGTTGACGAGGTCCACAACAATGGCGGTCAGTGCCTTCACAACGCCGAAGGGGTGAGCAGGGAGGGGGGGGCGGGAGGAAACCTTGCTAGTGCCCGTTTCATTTACGCCTGAAACGGGCATGTTTTACTAGTGTAATATAACATAGTTAGAATGGGTCAAGTTGTATATGTACATCATGTGCATAACATAATAAGAACAGATTATGTTGTATATATACATCATGTGCATAATACATGGTAAAGACTAATACATGATGGTATTGCATGAAGGTTCCTAAGTAGTGAATTGGATTGTAACATACGTTGGGTCTTCGACTATATAGAGTCCCTATTCAGCATACGGTTTAAAGTGGTATTGCTTAATCATTAATTTCAGAGAGTTTAATCAGTCATGTGATAAAAGTTTGGTTTTGTATATATCGTGTATGGTGTTGTTTTTTTAGTATTTACGATGAATGCTTATGGTATGCCTTCTTGAAAAGATCTGTTTTCAATAGTCTTCAGAAGATGGTTAGGTCCTGCGTTGTTTTTATGGCCTTCGGTAGTGTGTTCCATAGCTGCGTGCAGATGTATGAGAAACTGGTTGCATATGTGGATTTATCTCAGTTGTGCATGCCATGATAACATCAAGGCTGGATTACTGTAATGCACTCTACAACTACAAAGAGCCTGCACTAGCCCCAATTGATTCAGAATGCTGCAGCAAGACTGATAAAAGGTTGCAAGCGAGGTGACCACATCACACCATTTTTGCAAAAACTTCACTGGCTACAAGTACAATACAGGGCTAAATTTAAAACTCTATCTGATCTTCAAGGCTCTTAATGGAAATGGCCCTGTGTACCTGAAGAATAAGATGATCTTCTACACACCACCAAGGACACTAAGGTCCTCTCAAGGACTATCACTAACCACACCCTCTCCAAAAGGCATTACATGATGTGATACCTGCAAGCGAGCCTTCTCTGGAGTAGCCCCCACACTCTGAAATGCACACCCCTGAAAGGCTTCGCTTAACACAAGACTATCTCTACTTCAGGAAGCAGGTGAAAGCTTGGCTCTTCAACCAGGCCTTTAATGGAAGAAATAACTAATTTGTTAGCCTCACTCACACACACAAGGAGTGACACGGGCTGCACATACTGCAGCAGGATATGTTTATCCACTCCTACTCTAGCTGAGATAATATTTAACCATCTCTCTGACCTCATGTGCAACTTTCTTTAAATTAGTCACCTTACTTTCTAACTCCTCTTACTCTCTTACCTATCTATACATTCCATCTTTGCTTATACCCTACACTATCAATTAAAATGTGCTATTACATATTGTGTTGACATTGTAAGTAGTTTATTTATTTATTTGTTTATTAGGATTTTTTTAAAACCTCCTTTTTGAAGGAATTCACTCATGGCGGTGTACAGTAAGAATAGATCAGACATGAGCAAGAGGCAATTACAGCAGTAAAAAATATTCAAACAACAATATAAAGTATGGCTATTGTATACTACTTACAATGTCAACACAATATGTAATAGAACTACTGCTGTAATTGTCTATTGCTAATGTTTGATTTATTCTTATTGTACACCGTCTTGAGTGATTTCCTTCAAAAAGGCAGTAAAGAAATCTTAATAAATAAATAATACAATTTACACCTTCTTCAGAGCAGGTGTATATTTGTAGGCGTAAATTTCTGCCCTTCTGGTTCAAGTTCTGAGTGCTTATTTTATAAAGGCACATAGGCATGTTGCATTTACAAATAAATGCTCTTTTGGACTTCTGTTAAGCACCTTTTTATAAAATTCTCATATGTATTTGTGTGTGGGGGGCGCTTTCTACTATTAAAATACTATAGAATGAAAACATTATCCCCCAGATTTTATATAGGTTGCCCAAATTCGAGCACCCAGGATAGATGCACACATAAATTAATTAGTTAATGATGCATCAACAATCAGTAATTGGAGTTAATTGGCAACAATTTAGACTTGTGTGTGTGTATCTGCCTTAGTCATTATTGTATAACATCTGTGCCTAAACTTCATAGCACACAAATCAAAAGGGGCATAGCTATAGGAGGAATATGGGTGGATCAGGGGGCATTCCAAGAAGCTGGATGCAAAGTTATAGATTAACTTCATATCTGTGCCTAAGTTGGGCACCCACATTACATCAGATTTCAGCAGGTGAAAATCCAGCACCCAACATAGTCATGAGATCCGTGCTAAGCTAGTATTCTGCAAAGGGTGTGTGCAGAATACTAGTTTAGTGCAGATCTTTTTGACCCCTAACTTTGGATGCTATTTACTGAATCTAGTCCAGCCAGGGGTGGCCCAAGGCAATCTGCCACCTAAGGCAAGGATGAGAGATGGCACCCCCGGCCACCCTGCCCAACATATCTTCCTTCACACACTCTCCAAATTCCCTCACCCCTAGCCATGGTCTCTGCTCTGGCATCTCCCCCCTTCCTTCCTCAACCCCCTTCCCAGAGTGTACCTTCTTTTTTGGGTTTCCAAAAGTCATTGTTGGTAGTGATTCCCATATGCTGCCCTGCCGCCAGTACAGGCTTCTCAGCATATGGGAATCGTTGCCACAGCTGCTGACTTTTGGAAAACCAAAAAAGAAGGGAGCAGATGTTGCTCCTTGAAGAGTGCCACCTAAGGTTCCCACCTCAGTTGTCCTAATGGTAGGACTGCCATTGGGACCAACATACATGCATTATGTGACCATCTCTGGGAAAATATGTCTAAAGTCACTAGAAACAGTCTCTCCAGAAAACACTTTTTCATTTTTATTACACAGGAGGTTAAAAAATTGTAGGTTAAATAAACTAAGGGCCTCTTTTACCAAACTGCGCTAGTGATTCCCGGCGCGGCAATGCTGACAAAGCCCATTCACTTTGAATAGAGTTCTTCAGCATTGCCGTGCAGGAATCGCTAGCACAGTTTGCTAAAAAAAAGGCCCTAAGTACAGAATGCATGAACTCAATTTTGATCTGGACCCATGATGTGAAAATTGGCTATTCTCAACATTTTGGGTCTGTGACATGTTTTCACATATATATGTGCTATCTATGAATAAACTAGCTGTATTAAGGGTTTAAGACTGTATTAGAAAGCAGTCAAGCAAAGTCAAATAAATTTTGTAAAATATATATTAGAACACATTTTTACAGCAAAACATTGGGATATGCAGAATCTTAATTTATTTAATGTATTTATTTTCAGGGCTTGATATACCACCAATCACACAATATGAATGCTCCTAGGCAGTTTACATTACAGTACAGTCACCACTTATATGCCGCTCATACCATAATGTAAAAAGATAGGGGAATAGCCCAGAAGATTCAATTCAAATTTAAAATGAGAAGATATAAGGGAGAAGGGATAGGGAGGGAAAAGGATCAGAGAGTCAGCAAGAGCAGTATTGGAGTGCAGGTTGTGATAACTCATCGAAGATAGCTTTAGAGGTGAGATCAAAGATTTGCTTAACTAAGCAGGTTCTGATAGAATGTTGAAACTTGGGTAAGAAGGTTCTAGTCTTATTTCAGGAGGGAGGGAGTTCCAGAGATATGTGCAAGCATCGCAAAAGGCAGATTCACTTGTGGAGTTGAGATGGAATATGGATTGGTGGGGGGGGGGGGGGGGGGGGGGGTAGTGAAAGTACTCCCTGTTGTGTCCATCCAATAATATTTTGTTTTAACCTTAGGGATGATCACATACTAATGTTTCTAATTCCAACTTCTGAGTAAACTACATATATTAGGACATGAGAAAAGCAAGGAGTCCCTATGTTATTATTGTTACCTTAGGAATCTTTTTAATAAGCTGCTAGCACACCCTTACATGAGTCCTTCCCAAATGCTAAAGCCATTTTTACTGCAGCCCTATAAATGCCTTTTTTTCCTATTTTCTGCATTAATAGCCATGTACTAATATTGCTATTAGTGAGTGGCCATTTTTAAAAATTACTGCTTGAGCACTTACTGACACCCATTTTGTAGGCAGTAAGGGATCATACAGTATCCATGCACTAACCAGTTAGTGCGGTAATGTAGATATGCTAACTGGTTGGTGCAAGAGCACCCACTCTATGCCACTGACATGCCCCCTTAAAAAAATAGAAAAATATTTTAACATGCAGTTAACATATACAGATTTCACAGTTACTACAGGATGCCTGAATGCATCCTGTGATACTCCATTTTTTTCCTGTAATGCAGCTTAGTAAAATAGCCCTTTAAGTAGCTGTTCTTGAGCTTTATTAATGGAGAGTCAAAAACAGAGTGAGTATATTTCTTCTCTCTCTCTCTCTCTCTCTCAGAGTGAGAAAAAAGAGACAGACTGGTCCTAGAGTAGGGTTTAGGGGATCCTGGGCAACTTGTGACAAGGAATGCCACCATTCAGGGGTCACTACTCACTGGGGAGAGAGGATAGACAGAGAACCTGACAAGCCAGAGACAGGAAATCCACTCCCTCCATACTGCCCTAATCTGGGGGGGGGGGGGGGGGAGGGAGGGCAGAGGGAGCTATAGGCACCCCACATACCAACCCTCTGAGAGAGTGTGTGTGTGTGAGAGAGAGGTGTGTGTGTGTATGGGGGAGGGGGGGTTCACATTGAGAGATCCGAACATAGGCCCAGATGCATCAACCAAACGTTAAAAAATAAGAAACATAAAAGTGCTTAACGATTTTTTAAAAACGAGGAATGCACTACAAAAACACTCCAGAAATGTTCGGATCGGTATTGCAAAGTAGGATGTATCACTGAATCGTTAAACCCATCGTTAATCAGCGCCTAAAGCATGCGCAGAGCAGCCAAGCGTTATGCTGGCTGCTCTGCGCATGCCACAAAGGCCCAGCTGTCAAAACAAAAAAAAAACCCACAAACAGGTGTGTTTTGGGAGGGGGCAAAGGCGCTCATCATGAGCATCCTGTATGGACGCCTTGCCCCCCCCCCCCCTGCTCTCCGCCTCCCCCCCCCCCCACGAAAAATCTCCAATTTTAGCAGCCTCGGGCCGGCTCTCCGCTCTTCCTGTGTATTTTCCCACACTAGCTCCACCTCCTGCCATGCTCAGGTCCCGTGCCCCACCCCCGCTGCCCCCCCTTTGGTCGTGGCTGCCGCTCCCCCCCTCCAACGACCCCCCCCCTTTGCCTTACCGGCCCGTGCAGCGCCTCTCACCTCTGCTGCACGGGCAAGAACAGCTGATCGGCGATTCAGAAGGCCTCCTCAGACATCCCTTCTTTCTTCCTGGGCCCGCCCTCCTCTGACGTAGGTAAAATACGTAGTTTACCTACGTCAGAGGAGGGCGGGCCCAGGAAGAAAGAAGGGACGTCTGAGGAGGCCTTCTGAATCGCCGATCAGCTGTTCTTGCCCGTGCAGCAGAGGTGACAGACGCTGCACGGGCCAGTAAGGCAAAGGGGGGGGGGGGTCGTTGGAGGGGGGGAGCGGCAGCCACGACCAAAGGGGGGGCGGCGGGGGCGGGGCACGGGACCGGAGCATGGCAGGAGGCGGAGCTAGTGTGGTAGAATACACAGGAAGAGCAGAGGGCCGGCCCGGGGCTGCTAAAATTGGAGATTTTTCATGGGGGGGGGGGGGAAGCGGAGAGCAGCGGGGGGGGGGGGCAAGGTGTCCATACAGGACGCTCATGACGAGCGCCCTTGCCCCCTCCCGATCCTTTTTTTTTGTTTGTTTCTTTTTTGGTGCTGAGGGAGAGGGGAGCAGCGGTGACCTGGGGCGTCAATAAAGGACGCCCCTGACGCATTTTCACCCCCCCCCCCCCAGTTATTTTTTTTTTATGGATTTTGTAAACTTCTAGCAGACAGACAGCCCTAACGAGAGGTACAGACTCTCGTTAGATTTCACGGTGTTTCCTGCGTTAAACAAATCGGAAAAGGTTAGTGCATGTCATTTCAATGGGATTTGTAGAAGAATTGCTCATCTGCATTCAGTTTTCGTTAGCTGCTACTGTCGTCGGAAAATAGGCTTTAGTGCATGGAAAGGATAGGAAATTCTGCCTTAAGGGCTCATTTAACGATGAAAAATGTTTAGTGCATCTGGGCCATAGTATATGTTTCTCACAGAGAGTGCAAGTCTCAGTTTGAAGCCTCAGTCTAACTGGAAGTACTGGTTATTGTGGGTTTAAAAAGTAGCCCATGACCACCATTATATCTATCTTTTGATGGCATTTACCTTCTGCATCTATTTGGTTATTTGTGCAGAGAAGTTGGGATAGGGCTGCCTTCTGATATAGCAGCTTTCCTAGTTTCCAGAACCAATCCAGAAGAGTTTATTATGTCTTTGGTCTTTCTTCTGTAAATCAACTGTGATTATTGAAATTGAAATTTGGATTGGTGCCTCAGACAGAAAGCAGCTAAGCTGGAAGTGCACAGACTGGGCATACCTTTTTCTCAAAATTCTTGGAAGAGACCTCATTTCTCAGAATGGGTCTGATCATCCTCAGCTCCTCTATGTGTCTTTTAGCTTCAGGTACTGGCTATGTGCTTAAATATTTTCTGCCAAGTTATTGCTTCTTCTAAATGAACTATTCTGGGCTTAAAGTCTTTCTGTCTGAATTTTCTTTTGTATAAAAACAAATTTGCTTTCCTCAGTTGATTCAAACCTAATGTATCTGCTTCCAAGACCAGAAAGTAATTTAGGGCTTCTTTTATCAAGCTGCGCTAGTGGCTCCCAGTGTGGTAATACCGACAAAGCTATTCACTTTGAATGGGCTCCACCAGCATTGCCGTGTGGGAACCACTAGCATGGCTTGATAAAAGAGGCTATTAGAACTTTTAGAGGAAACTATTTATTAGCCCCATATGTGTAGTGAAACTATACATTTTATCATTTCACCTATCTTAATGGATTTATTTTTTAAATTAGCTTTACAGATTTTGTATCATTTCTATAACACTACTAGAGGTATGCAGCACTGTATATATCATAGCTTTCGAAGATAACCCTTCTTCTTCAGATTGGAAATAAGCAAATGTTGACACAGAGGCATTCCAATGATAGTATATCTCACTATAAACAATAAAATTCTACTGCTTTGTCACTCTCTTATCTGCCATACATATCTCTCTGTCTCTCATCCACCCAGCTCTCCCTGTTTCTCACCTAACCTACCCCTCCCTCTTCCTGTGAGTCTGTCATTGGAATGCTTTTGTGTTTCACTTATATATTCTGATATTTGTCAACATTTGCTTATTTCTGATCTGAAGAAGAAGGATTACCTTCGAAAGCTAATCAAAAGATGTATTGAGTTAGTCCAATAAAAAAGGTATCATCTTGTTTTCTTTTCCATGTTTTGTTTTATTTCTATTTATTACCTTTAAAAGTGGACTAACATGGCTACCACACCACTTTACTGTATGAAAGGGGAAATAGATATGCGATTGTACTGACAATCTACCCCCCCCCTTTTTTACAAAGCCAAATGGAAATACCAACACAGCCCATTCTTTGAATGGGCTGTGTCGGCATTACCACACCAGCAGCCCCTAGCATGGCTTTGTAAAAGGGGAGGGGGTAAAAGAACATAACACTGAATAACAAAAAAACAAAAAAAAAAAAAAGGAGAAAGGATATGCCTTAACAAATAAAAAAAATTATTTAGTGTTAATCACAATCATTTTACAAATCAAAAAATAAAGAAGGAAAAAGACGCTATGACAGTTACTTGCTACCACTTGGACTACTGGTTCCAATCACTGGTCAAAAAGCTTTCCAAAAAGAATATAGTGCACTTTAATAAAATAAATTCCATTCACCTTTCACCTTCTTATTATATATCTTCTCCATATTCAATTCTTATTTTTATTTGTTACTTTTACTTTTCATACATAAGAATAGCAGTGACAGTATCTAGCAATGTCAGTCCAAATGTTATATACAAATCAATGCAGCTTGTTTGTATTTCTTTATCCTTTCAAAAGCAGAAGCACTTATGTTATGCATCCCGAAGGAAACCTCCATTTCACTAAAGCTTTGTCAGGGGAAAGGAAAATACCTGTGTGGAAAATGACAATCTTCTTTGATATACAATGCTGCCTGCAGTCACTTCATCAATGTGGAGCACAGGTTATGATAGATAACATCCTAGTATCTGGGGAACATCAGATATAACTTGCCTCACACAACCATCAGAACAAACATTGTTCCATCGCAATAAGCGAAATGGTGTGGTGTGGAGCTTAGCCAAGATTGGGTGGCAGAGCCGGTGGCAGGAGGCGGGGATGGTGCTGGGCAGACTTATACGGTCTATGCCAGAGCCGGTGGTGGGAGGCGGGACTGGTGGTTGGGAGGTGGGGATGGTGCTGGGCAGACTTATACGGTCTGTACCCTGAAAAGGACAGGTACAAATCAAGGTAAGGTATACACAAAAAGTAGCACATATGAGTTTATCTTGTTGGACAGACTGGATGGACCGTGCAGGTCTTTTTCTGCCGTCATCTACTATGTTACTATGTTACTATCTGTGGTGCATGTAACATAAAAACATAGATGTTAAAATGTTGCATCCATCACTTATGTATAAAGCACTGCTATGATGTACAACATTTTTCAAAATCATCAACTCATGGCCACTTATTGTTCAAAAAGAGCCACTACTCAAATGCTGCTTATGAACATTTTTCAAAATGGTGCCACAAAAAATAGACGCCGTCAAAGAAAATCCACCAATCACAACATAACGATGTCACCGTTACACCAATGCACACACAGAATGGTAAACACCTAAACAAATCATGAAAAAATCAAAAATGAAAATAGAAACCTGATCAGGAAAAAACTTGAGCAGAAAAAGACTGACTACTCAATATTCAAATTTAAACCCTGGGGCTCTACATATTGCAACTCATGGATCCACCATTGCTCACATTGAATCAGTCTTCAGTCTCTATCTCAGCCCCTGTGGTTTACCAGTACCTGGTCTATTGCAAAACAACAAAAGCACTCAAACCCATGTTGCCATTTCCAAACAATGTGCTACCAGTGGGGTTTCCTTCTCTTTTTCTTTTTTCTCTCGTTCTTCCTTACACCTCGAATCTTGACCACGGCTTACAATGGCCAGCGTTTCGATCACCTGCCTCAGGGTCCAGTGGTCTGCATCGATCTCTTCACAGGTGACTCTAAGGAAGAGATCGATGCAGACCACTGGACCCTGAGGCAGGTGATCAAAACGCTGGCCTTCGTAGGCCGTGGTCAAGATTCGAGGTGTAAAGAAGAACGAGAGAAAAAAGAAAAAGCGAAGGAGACGACAGATAAGCTAAGTTAATCCCTTGCCCATAACTCGGGTGTGAAAACAATAGAGCTGCATAGCCACTAAGATTTGAACAATAGTATATGCAAAGAATATTAAATCAATAAAATTATGAGATTTTTGGCCAATGATGAAGCAGTCCAGCCCCCGAAGCTAAAAGTGTATAAGCTGGGGGCTTCTTGAGGCCTTTTCCTCAGAGAGTGAGATTAATTACCTGAGTGTAAGCTCGATACGCCTTATGCTAGTGTACTGGATCTCCCAATATTTTTGGATATTTGGTTTATCGTAAGAGGAGACCACCTTCATTTTGTAGATTTAGCTTGCTACCAGTGTGGTGCCAGGTCTACTTTGCTGGACACAAGACAGGTGTTCTCTTTGTTTATTTTAAGGCTTGATATTAAAGTCAAAGAAGTTTACAATAAAAATGTTAAAATAAATCAACATAAAATTAAGAAAAGAATTCCATTTGGATAGGAAAGAATCAGTCATACTATTAACAACAACAAAAAAACCCTACATAAACAACACAGGAGGGGGTGGAAAAGAGCAGAAGGGAGAGCCATGTCTAAAACTTACAAGTCTAAACCTAGCTGGCACTTAGTCCAAAAGCAATTGAGAAAAAGTAAGCCTTTAGTTTTGCCTTAAAGTAAAACAAGTTCAGTTCTCAAGTCAGCTGGCAAGCCATTCCAGAGGGAAGGGGCTAAGAAAAAGAATGTGGAATTGCAAGTTATCTCATAATGGGCCTGCCTTGGGGAAGGCAGTACCAGTTGATTGTCATCCAAAGATCGAAGAGTCCGGGAAGAAGTATAAAGGATGATTAGGGATGCTGGATATTGTGGAGTACCAAGATGTAGCGTTTGTGAGCAAAAGTAAAGATTTTAAACTGTATTCGATATGTCACAGGAAGCCAATGAACCTGAATCATGAAGGGAGTTACTGAATCAAATCATTTAGCATTAAACAATAGACAAACAGCTGAGTTTTGTGAAGTTTGTATGCAACGAAGTTGAGAGTTTGGTAGACCTGCATATATGGTATTACAATAGTTGAGACGTGAGATAATGAAAGCATGAATTAGTGTATGTAATGAAACAAAATCTAGAAAGCATTGGATAGAGCATAATCTACGAAGCCAGAAGAAACCTTTTTATACAACTTGAGAAATCTGACAATCAAAAGCCAGTTTAGAATCCAGGATAATACCCAGGTAGTGAAAATGGTCTACCCAAGTAACTGGGAGATTAAAGAGTGAGAGTGGACCAGTGGGTTTAGATGCAAATCTGGAGATCCAGCAAACAGTAATTTTAGTGGGATTGAGTACAAGTTGATGGGCTGATAACCAAGCTGGGAGTGATTGTAAGGCATCATAAAGTGAGGACAGGTTCATAAGCAGAGGGGTACCTGAATGTAATTCACCGTGAGCTACTACTGAAAAAATGTGAGCAAAAAATCTAAATAAATAAAGAAGTAAGTAAATAAATAAAATAAGCAGGCTAAATCAACAAAATATTGTTGGTGTAAATGTAAAAATGGATACTGTGATCTTGCAATAAAGTTGTCAGAGGATTTATGAAAATATTGAAAAGCAGGGGAGAAAGGACTGATCTCTGCGGGACCCCATAGTGGATTTCCTGCTGGTAGTGATGACAGAAAAACTTTGGTTAGAGAGAAATGACTGGAACCAGGCAAGAGTGATATTAGTTAATCCAATAGCATTTCAGGCGAGACAGTAAAAGCTCATGGCTGACCAAATCAAAAGCAGCCCAGAGGTCAAGGGAGACCAATAGAGCAATTTCCCCTTTCTCTAAGATTGAATGCAATTCACTGATTAAAGAAGTTAATAGTTGTTTCAGTTCTGTTCTAATGTGAACACACATACTCCTAGTTGTCTTCCCCACATAAAGTTTTTGACAGGTGCACAAAAGGACATATATGACATAGTCAGATTGACAATTTTATTTATTTATTTGCTGCACTTGTATCCCACATTTTCCCACCTATTTGCAGGCTCAATGTGGCTTACAAAATGTTATAGCAACATGTACACATTATAGGATAAGAATTTCAGAATATAGATACAGATGGGTACGTAGAATATCATAGCAATCAATGTTACATTTACCCAGTCTATATTTGGATAATTGAAGTCACCCATTATTATCATATTCCCCATTTTGTTTGCGTCTCTGATTTCTTTTATCATTTCTGCATCTACCTGCTCATCCTGGCAAGGCGGACGGTAGTACAATCGTCCTTTTCCCTTTTATACATGGAATTTCAACCCACAATGATTCAAAGGTGTGATTTGTGTCCTGCTGAATTTGTAATCTATCTGAGTCAAGCTCTCGTTAATATACAATGCTACCCCTCCACCAGTCCAGTCCACCCTATCACTACGATATACTTTGTACCCCGGTTCTTACTTTTAAGTTGTACCTGCCAGTAGCAGGGTTCACAAATTCTTGTCATTCCACTGTCATAGCACAAAAATATTGCAACCCAGATACACTAACCACTTTTACCACATCCTCTGGCAACAAGTTCCAGAACTTAACTATTCTTTGAGAGAAAAAATATTTATCTTATTTGTTTTAAAAGTATTTCCATGTAATTTCATTGAGTATCCCCTGGTCTTCGTACTTTTTGAAAGAGTGAAAAATCGATTTACTTTTACCCATTCTACACCACTCAGGATTTTGTAGACCTCAATCATATCGCCCCCTCAGCCATCTCTTTTCTAAGATGGAGTCCTAACCACTTTAGCCTTTCCTCATATGGGAGCAGTTCCATCCCTTTTATCATTTTGGTCACTCTTCTTTGAACCTTTTCTAATTCTACGATATCTTTTTTGAGATACAACAACCAGAATTGAACACAGTACTCAAGGTAAGGTCGCACCATGAAGTGATACAGGGGCATTATAATATTCTTGGTCTTATTTTGCATCGCTTTCCTAATAATTCCTAGCATCCTGTTTACTTTTTTGGCTGCTGCCGCACACTGGGCAGAAGATTTCAGCGTATTGTCTACAATGACACCTAGATCTTTTTCTTGAGAGCTGACTCCTAAGGTGGACCCTAGCATCAGGGTCCACTTTAGGAGTCAGCACTCATGAATCAAGGAGGAGTGTTTATTGTTGATGACATTTTTCATAAATATGCTATTTTAAGTTAGCAAAGAGTGAAAACCCAC
Source organism: Microcaecilia unicolor (assembly GCF_901765095.1). NCBI lineage: Eukaryota > Metazoa > Chordata > Amphibia > Gymnophiona > Siphonopidae > Microcaecilia > Microcaecilia unicolor. The sequence continues at coordinate 67,253,722 of NC_044042.1, read as the reverse complement.
CTATCTACCTATCTATTAGCCCCAAAGTTATAAGACTGAATTTTACTTCATCCTGTTCTATCTATTGGAGTGCAACTGATTGCTTTCCTGTTTTTAAATGGGAGTTCCTTTCTTATAGTTAAATATTTAGTCTTGTAAACTACCTTGTGATGTTCTCAGGAAGGGTGATATATTAAATCACAATAAACCATAAACTGTAATAAAACCTGCAAAAATAAAGTGATTTTGCCTCACAAGGACAAATTCTCCATATACACCTTGGGATCAGGAGCTGGAACTGTGAAAATAAGCTTTTTGAGTTGCTGGCAATAAGATGTGCTGTCATTTTGATAACTGTAGAATCTATAAGATATGGGTAGGGTCAGATTTAAGATTCTGGTGCCCTTAGGAACTACTGGAGTAACCTGAATTGGGGAAGGTTAGAATGTCTGGACAGCACCCCTTGAAACTCAGGGTTCTAAAGCAAAGAGGAGCAGGATCCTCTTTAGTATGTCTTTAGCATGGGTATTTTGCGCCTTCCAAATTTGTCATCCTAGGCAGCTGCCTATGCCTCAATCTGAGTTTTCTAAAGTTTGTAGGCGACGAAGTTGAGAGTATGGTAGACCTGCATAAACGGTATTACAATAGTTGAGAGCCAGCAATTGGATAGTTTTTGTTACCAATTTCTTGAGCTTCAGATAAGTACTATTCAGAGTGACTGTAACTTTTTCTTTCTTTTTTGATTATAGTGACAACTGGAATCTTTTAATCTGTTTGGAGACACTATTGCTATTGAGTATTGGATGTGCATATACTTTTTCGCTATTGAATTGCACTCTTCACTCACTCACATTAATGAAAAGGATGTATCTGGGCATCAAATTAGAGCTTTAAATGGACATCTCATTGTTCTTGTTGCTTTATGAAGCCTTAGGCATGAGAGCATCATGGTTTAGATGACTGAGAGTAAACCATTTATTATTATTTTTTTTTTATTTATAGTATTTCAAAACATATATTTACAAGATAAACCTTACACAGGAAACACAGAGATAATATCTGAAGTAACAATAAAATAAATTCTAATATAAGGTAAATATACCTCTCTTCTTAGACCACAATTTAGAGAGGGGGAGTCATTTAAATTGAAGAGAACATACATCGTATTGATTCAAATTAGGGAACAAGGCCTGGACTCAATCCACGGGCTATTTTACAATATATCTCAATACTAGCCCCAAAAGTCATTTGGTAATTCTCTTCAGATCAATAAAGCTTTTTAGCTGGTCCGGTTCATAGAAAATATATTTATTGTCCAAATATTTTATCAAGCATTTGCACGGGAATACCAATAAAAAACTAGTTCCCAGTGTCTTAACTTCTCTCAATACAAGAAACTTTCTCTGTTTTTCCTGAGTTGCTCTTGTAACATCCGGATAAATCCAAATTCGTGCACCTAAAAATTCTTTTAAGGCATTTTTTGAAGTATAGCTTCATAATTGAATTCAAGTCTTGCTTGAAGACAAAGGAAACCAACAAAGTGGATCGGGTGTGAATTTCAGTTAAAGATTGCTCCAAAATGCGGTCAAATCTTGTAATCCGGGAACTTGTAGCACTTGGTTTTCTGATTTTCTCTTTTCCTCCTCTTTCCTTTTTTGCGGTATCGGAAGATAATATATTTTGTTTATCGGGGGAATAAGATCAGAGGAGTAATTCAAAATATCAGTCAGGTATTTTTTAAACATTTCAAGGACACTCATTTCTACTATTTTTGGAAAATTTAGCATTCTCAGATTGAGCCGCCTGTTGAAGTTTTCAATCTGATCAATTTTGTTATGAAGAATAACTTTGTCTTTAATCAGGCACTCAGTTGTAGTTTTTAATGAGCTTATTTCTTGTTGAAAAAAAGTTTTTTGGCTACTAGTATCTTGCTTTATTTTTTCTATAGAGTCATTCAAAAGGTCTACTTTAGTCACCAAAGAAGCAGTGTCCGAGGCAGCTTTTGTAATGGTATTATTCAAACACTGTAACATTACCCAAATGTTTCCCAGGGTTACCTCCGCAGGAGCTTCCTGCTCCTGGTGTAAATCTTCTCCAAGCTTTCCGGGTGAGGCACCATCCGCTGAGGATTCTTCTGCGCCAACTTCGGATGCCTCCGAAGGCTCTGCCTCCCCTCTAAAGCTTGCAGGACATGGAGGAGGGTTGAGATCTGGCGAGGAGAGGGTGGTATCCAGCTCCAAGGGAGTCATCGCTCCTCCACACTCTCCCGCAGCAGGGCTCCTCACCTTCTCCCGTGGCATGCTTGTAGCGAAACTATCAAGGGTCAACTGGACTGATTGGGTGGCTCCTGCTGCGGGTGGTAAGCTTTTAACCACCCCCTTCCTTTTTGTATGCGGCATCACTAGTAGTTAAAGATTAGTTTAGAATGGAAGGAAAATCCAGAGAGCCTCAATGAACGCTATTGAGCAGCATCCGCCATCTTGAAATGCCCCCCGAACCAACCATTTCTTTGCACATTAATTTATTTGATTTGAGAACAGAGATTCTCCGAAGTGAAGTGCTACATCCTATACTATTTTTTGACACTTGGGGATTACTTCTTTGTTTCAATCTGGGTTAGGACATAGGTGTGTGCTTTAGATTTGAAACTGGAAGGCACTTGTAGTCATTTCCAGTTTGGGAAAATAAAATTTCTGTCTTTTCCTTCTGGATCCACTGATTGTTTTCTTTCAAGTTCAAGGGAAACAAAAGATCCTCCTCACGTGGTTTTCTTTTACTGTTAGAATTTGACAGAAGTGCCCTAGGGCAAACAGCTCATCTGGAGCCCACCCTTTAGTGGAGGGATGAGCTAACCCAGTTTTTTGGGGCTTGTATGGCAGGCTCCGGCTGGGCCTTGCTGCAGGTGGGAATGGAAGGTGGCTGGAAGGTTGGCTCTTGCTTTGGCTGGGCCCAGAGCAAGGACTGATGCTAGCCCTGATTGGGCTGTTATTGTTTAAATTAACCTGGCAGGAACTGCCTTCCAAGGGGGCAATACCCATGGGAAGGCCAGTCCCCCCTCCCCCAAACCAGGATCCTTCCTGCTCCTCGGAGGCAGCTTGCTCACCTCTGCATGTTTTTTCAAATATGGCAGAAGACGAGCTTCAGGAGACCACTTCTGCCTTCGAGCTCTCTTTCATGGCTGGCGACTCCTTCTCTGAAGCTTCGCCAGAGAGGGTTAGGGTCTTAGTTGTGGCACAGCTTGTACCTGAGCTGCCTGCCCCTACTGCACCCCCGTGATGATCAAAGGAAATGGCCTGTGCTGTGATTGCAGCTGATTCAGTGCCAGCTAGGCCTGCAAAAAAAGTCAAAAAAAGGCTACGGTTGCTTTACAAATTGATAGTCCTACGGGCACTGCCTCTTTGCATGCTACTGCTGCTCTGACATCTGGTACTAGTTCAGCTGTTGTGGCTTTTCCTGCTCTAGGCCCCGGTTTAATTGCTACTTCCTGTTTTGCCTCTGAGGACTGGGAGGGGAGTTCTATCTCCCTGTTTGCCTCACGCTGAGCTCACTGGTAATTCAGGTTACAATGCAGGGCAGTCACAAGCTGACACACCTGTTCCGAGTCCAGGTCATTCTCCAAGGTAAAGGGAAGGGCAATATCAGGGACCCTCCGGGAGGGAGGCTTGTAAAGAAAGAGAGGAGAATTATGCTGATTGACCACTTCTCATTGGGGCTGCAGCCGCAATGCCCCTCATTGTACCCCCTCACCCTCATGGTGGGAGCCATCCAGGCCACCCTGATACTGGGACTGGTATGATTGGGAGTACCCGACTGACCCCTGGGAGGACCGTGGTCCTCGCAGATGCCCGACTGATTGGTGATTTGGCGGGCACCTTCTTCCTTATTGAGATGCTGCTCCCGCTTCTTTTTATTCCTTTCAGGATGACCCTGATGCTGATGAATATGAAGTAGAACCCAGGCAGCTCAGAAGACCTGCAATCCAGTCTGTGCCTGTCTCTTCACCTGGTGCCTTGCCTTCTCAAGTTCTTGGTCCATCTGCTGCGCCTGCTGCATCATCATCTGCATTGGCTGCGGTTCCTGGTGAGGTTGGGACTCTGTCCCTGGCAGTTAGTAAAAAGAAATTGAAAAAGTCTAAGTCTGCTAAATTTAGAAAATGTAGGGGTAAGAGAAGTAAGGCTTCCTCTTCTTCATCTTCTTCTACAGTTTCATCTTCTTCCTCTGGTGTGTCTCGGGTGAGGAGGGACCTTCTGACTGCACAGGGTGGGCCTAATAGGGTCCCATCGGCCTTAGAGGCTTTGACTGAGCTTTGGGAGACTATCCCAAAATCTATGCGTAAGCAAATCAAAAAGAGAGTATGCATAGATATTTTTAAATTAATGGAGGGCAGAAGGAAGTCCAAAGCTAAGAAGAAGTCAAAAGTTGACTCAGCAGCTTCCAAATCTATAAGGCTTAATTTCTGGCGCCATATCTCAAAAAAGATATAGCAGAATTAGGAAAGGTTAAGAGTGACCAAATGATAGAGGGGATGGAACTGCTCCCATATGAGGAAAATCTAAAGAGGTTATGGCTCTTCAGCTTGGAACACAGATGGCTGAGGGGGGAGATGACTGACGTCTACAAAATCCTGAGTGGGAGGAGTGAATGGATTTTTCAGTCATTCAAAAAGTAAAAAGACCAGGGGACACTCAATGAAATTGCATGGAAATACTTTTAAAACAAATAGGAGGAAATATTTTTTCACTCAAAGAATAGTTAAGCTCTGGAACTTGTTGCCGGAGGATGTGGTAACAGCGGCTAGTGTACCTGGGTTTAAAAACAGGTTTGGACAAGTTCCTGGAGGAAAAGTACATAGTCTGTTATTAATAAGGACATGGGAGAAGCCACTGCTTACCCTGGGATTTGTAACATGGAATAGTGCTACTAATTGGGTTTCTGCAAGGTACTTGTGACCTGGATTGGCCACTGCTGGAAACAGAATACTGGGCTAGATGGACCATTGGTCTGACCCAGTATGGGTATTCTTATGTTCTTATGTTCTTAGTTTCCAGAAATATTATAAACTGGATTTGCTCCTTTCTGCAACTTGCAAGCACCAATGTTGGCCTCTGCTTTGCTAAGCTGATACCATCCTGGATGTTTCTCAGTGCTACAGTGGTTGATGCTGGTTAAATTATGATAAAGAATTTATGGATAAAATGGAGGAGAACCTTCACATGTTGGGGGGTATGCGGGATATTAACCTGTGGCTTACCCACATGCAAAAGTCCTCTACATCCACTCTGATGTCTACCAAGGCCTCTGGTGCCTCAACTATGGGTGCTTCTTGTCGATTTCATTCAGCCCAAGATGCCACAGCAGGTAGAACATCAACAGATTTGTGCTGGTGCTTCAATAAGTCTATGAGTCCCTTCAAAGACTATAAATTTAAACACTTATGTGCCACATGTGGCTAGACGCCCAGCCTCAAAATGCACCAGAAAGGTTGTTCCTGCCATTACTGCCCCCAATTAATACTCCTTTTATGAGAGCACCAACTCCAGTGAGCCTCCAAACCATGTGGCCTTGGTTGCTCAGGTATCCTAATGCCGCAGCGGCGAGTGTTCTAATCGAAGGTTTTGTTCAAGGTTTTCCTGTCCCCTTTGTGGATGAGGTGGTTAACAATGAAGTCCATAACTCCTCTTCCACTGTGCAGCAAGTGCCATTGTTCTTGCCAAAGTACATAAGGAGATCGCTCTGGGCCGCATTGCTGGCCCTTTTGTGTCCAGGCTCCTTCTAATATTGAGGCTTTCTCCTCTTGCCATTATTCTTAAGAAAAAGCCAGAAAAGTTTTGACTCATTCACAACCTGTCTTATCCATTACGCTTCTTTTGACTTAGCTCTGTCCTTGGTGTACAGATGCAGCAAGGGTGCCCTAATGACAAAGGTGGACATTGAGTCAGCCTTTAGGCTTCTGCTGGTCCATCCAAGCTCCTTTCAATTGCTGGGTTTCAGATTTCAAAGTCACTATTACCTTGACAAGTGCATGCCCATGGGATGTTCAATCTCATGTGTGTATTTTCTTCATTGGGTTGTGGAACACTTGGTGGGTCTGTCTTCCATTGTCCATTACCTTGACAATTTCCTGTTTGTCAGATCAGCTGTATCCCATGAGTGTAACCATTTAATGGGAACTTTTCTGGATATGGCCCATGCCTTTGGTGTTCCTCTATCTAAGGAAAAAGCAAAGAACATACTTCGATCATAACCTTTCTGGGCATCAAGATTGACTCAGTCAATATGGTGTCCATGGTTCATGTTGCCAGTAAAGTGCCCTTGCAAGTCATTCAGTCCCTTACTGGTAGTCTCAATTTTGCATATATTTATTTATTTATTTGTTACATTTGTACCCCACATTTTCCCACCTATTTGCAAGCTCAATGTGGCTTACATGGTACCGGAGAGGTATTGATAGACTCCGGAGTAAAACAAATACAAATAATGGTTAAGTTGAGGTAGGAAGGGTAGGGACCACATGAAGGAACATGTGGTGGGACCATAAATAGGATAGCAAGAACAGATGAGATTGTTTGGTGATCAGTACGGACTGTGGTGTTATAGTGTCACGGAGTTCAGGTATTTAAGTTGGGTCGTTGGGGTAAGCCTTTTGAAACAGGTGGGTTTTTAGTTTTTTCCTGAATTGGAGGTGGTCGTACGTGGTTTTCACGGTTTTTGGTAGTGCGTTCCATAGTTGTGTGCTGATGTAGGAAAAACTGGATGCGTAGGTTGATTTGTATTTTAGTCGTTTGCAGCTTGGGTAGTTGAGGTTTAGGTATTGTCGTGCTGATGCGGATGTGTTTCTGGTTGGTAGGTCGATCAAGTTCGTCATATATCCTGGTGCTTCACCATAGATGATCTTGTGAACCATAGTGCAGATTTTGGTAGCCAATGTAGTTTTCCTCAAAGGGGTGTTGCGCTTTCAAATCGTAGGGTTATTCCCCTAGGCCCGGCCTTCATCCGGAGATTGTCAGCAGCAATGGTGAAGATTTTCAAGCAGCATCACTTTGTGCGACTGTCTGCTGGTATCATGAATGACTTGAATGTCAGGGTGTGCTTTTTATCTGATGCTAATGATGTTCAGCCTTTGCAAGAAACAGAGGTTTGTAATGCAGAGCTGGAACTTTTTTTCTGGATGTAACAGGTGGTGTTGGTTTTGTCCTCTTTTATCAGGGATCATGGTGTGCTGCTCCATGGCCACCCAAGTGGTTCAAGTCGGAGTTTACCAAGAATATTACCTTTCCGGAACTTTTCCTATACTTGTGGCTTGTGAAATCTGACCGGATAGGCTGTGCAACAAGCTGGTCCTGTTCTGGTGTGACAACCAAGGAGTGGTTGAGGTAGTTAACAGACAGGTGGTTCACTGTTTGAAAGTTAATGCATTTCTCAGAGAGCTGATACTCAAATGCCTAATGTTGAACACCTCTTTCAGGGTCTTCCATGTGCCTGGTGTGCAGAACCTAACTGCAGAGTCCTTGTCTCATTTCCAGCTGTCCTGTTTTCATTCTCTGGTTCCCCAGACGCCAAAGGAACTCCAATGCCTGTGCACCTATGGAGCATGGGAGGCAAAACGTCTGGTCAATGCTGAACAGATTAGTAGCTAAGTCTATTTGGAATGCTTATCTGAAAGGCTTTACAAGGATTGATTGTTTTTTGCACCTTAATGCATTTGGAGTTGACAAGTCTTTGGATGGGCGGCTGGCGCAATACATTCTCTATGCCAAATCCCTGGGTTTTTCCAAGGGAGCAGTGGTGCCTTTCTACTTAAAGCTGCTGGCTTGAGAAGCCATGCGGGTGGCTTTTTCATACAACAGATGGTTAAGTCCCGGAGTATGGTTGTAGTCTGCTTTCTGACTCCTGCACACTGATTATGCATGAACTCCTCTCGACATGCCTTACCTTCTGTTACTTTTTCTACATTTGAGGTTGTTCTTTTTTGAGTGGCCTTTTGTTTATCTTTCTTTGCTGCTCTGCAGGTGGAAGAATTGGTTCCTCTGACCATGTGGTCATCTGGGGGCCCCCTGTTGGGCCATGTTCAGCTTTCAGTAGATCTGGTTCATATTACCATGGCTAGGTCAAAAAACGATCAGTGTGGCAAAGGCCAAGTTTTAGTGCTTTGCAGCATGGTTGGTCTTGTGACCTGTCCTCACTGTAATATTTCTGAGTATCTTGCTAGCAGACCCCATTCAGCCTGATTTTCCTTTTTTTTCTGCATGAGAACGGTTTACTGGTGACTAGGTACCAATTTGCCGCAGTAGTCAGGAGACTTGTTCAATTACTGGGCAACCAATTCAGAGGCAGCGGGATTGGGTGAGGAAGTTATCAAGTACATTGGTAGATGGAGGTCTGCTGCATTTAAGGGGTATGTCATTCAGTTGTGGTCACATTTTCTTTGCTTCTGCTTGCTTCCACTTTGTTTTTTCTATTTCTTGTTACAGGTGTGGTGGGTAGCCCATATTCAATATGGATCCTGGGGTACTTCTTTATAAATTGGGGGGCTTGCAGAGCGGCAGGACAGCCCTTTGGACTGCACTTGGAATTGGCTGTGCAGGGAGCACATCTTTCCTGGTGGGGCAACCGGGAAGTGCACTGGCAGGACCTGGTCCCCTTGATGTGGGGCACTTCAAAAGATGGGGAAAATCCCCTGATCTCCTTCACCTTGTTGGGATTGATGTTGTTGGCTTTTACCTCCAAGTAATTTAATTTGGTCAAGGATGACTTGAGGACTATACTGGATTAGTTCCTCATACCACATTTTCGTGGTCAAATTTTATACCCTGCCCACGCTGTGTTGGAAATTGGCGTTGGACCAGGGATGTGGCAAAGATCAACTGGCAAATCAGGAGATGGCTTACTGAACATGGAAGCCATCAAATTAAACTCTTGTAGGCCGATGTCACTTGCCCTGGTTTATATGGGCGTGATGGGGTCCACTTGTCTGACGTGGGTTTAGAGCTCTTGTTGAATTATAGAGGCTATAGAACTGGTGCTTTGGCCTGCAGCTTTATTTTCTGGTAAGCAGGGGGGAGAACTGCCCTTCAGGTATTCCTTCTAGTGGGGGATATCCAAGCTAGAGCCTGTGTAGAAGGTGAATATTGAGCCCCAGCTCAATACAGGCGTGGAGGTTCACGTCTAGAATTCTAGCCTTGCTGCTATGGCAGGTAAAAAATTGTGTCTTTACATTGTTTGGTTTTATTGCTCTATGACTTCTTGCTGTGAATGGCTGGTAGTCAGGTTGTTAGTTGTAAATAAACAGATGTTTTACTTGTTTACTTGCTCGGTTGTACAGTTATCACCAATAAACAAAGCTGCAGACTGCTTTACACCAAGCAAGTCTCTCTGGTCTCAATTACTTATATATCTATATATTGTGTCTTCCTGTTATGCTATAATTATGTTTTTGAGGGAGAAAAGGAGGTGATTAGTCTTGCATCCACACCCTTAAGTCTCCTGTTTGGCAAAACAGAAACTCATAGACTCTAGATTTTCCTCTGCTATCTGGCTGAACAAATATGTCATTTTGACAGGCAAACTTTACTAAAATGAGTGATCTACCCAGCTTTAAATTACAGAAAAATTCAGTCAGCTCAGTTAGTTTAGACTAAAAGATTTTTCAAGCCTATGTATGTAAGGCAGGAATTACTTTCTCCATCCTTTCATATTTAGCTCCAAAAATGAGGGTAAAGGTGGAGGAAAAGAGGAAAGAAAGATTCACAAGGCAAGGCATAGCAAAACACCTCACAAAAAATAGGGTATAAACATTTGTTGCATTTCTTACAAATATAACTCAACTCTCTGACATACGAAGAAAGAAAAGACAAGTCTGTAAAAAACAGATTTTAAAAAAGCATTCGTTCGATTAAAATAGAAATACACACACAGACACAATCATCCACAGATCCTCTGCTAAACTTTTTAGCCCCTGACTACCACCCGTATTTTTATTAATCCGGATTCTGGGTGAGGGGGGGTGTTAAAGGTTGGCGTATTGTTACGTCACAAGTGCAAACTAGCCAATGAGCTGCAAGAGGAGAGGAGTGCGTGGGTGGCACCTCCTGGAAGGTAGTACACTGGCGCTTGTTGGGGCAGAACAGAGAGTGCAAAGGTGAGGCAGGGCTGGCAGGCTGAGACTGCTGCGGAAATAGCACGGCTGGCCCCCAGGGCTCCAAGACATGCTTCTGAGCTGCGCCTCCAGCCTCGGAGAGCATGGCTGGCTCGGGAGACTTTCATGCTGGTTACCAAGAAATTGAAGGCATAAACCTGGGCTACTTACAGGTGAACGGGCGGCAGATGTTCGCTCTAGCCCAGGTTCTCAGCGACCTTTTTAAAGACATCCCGAGAACAACAATTAGCAAGAAGATGGAGACCCTGAACATCAAGAGTCGCCGCTGCGATCTGCAGGAGCTGCGCATACTGAAATCTATCCAGTCTGTGCCGAGCCGGGCCGTTCAGTGTTCCCTCATCTCCAAGGAGGATCTGCAGGCTCTCTGCTCCTTCTGTCGGGGCCTGACCCCCAGCACAGGCCTTGGGGGACCCAGGAGGCAGCACCCACGCCCCCAATCTCTGCTGCATACTACTGCCAGCTCCAGCCCAGCCCCAACAGGGCCTGCTGGGATTCAACCTTTCCAAGGGGGCTACCAGAAAGCTGCTGCAGCCTCTGCTGAAGGGCACCAAGGCGTAAGGATAAATGCTTCTCCGGCTCCCCGTGCAGGATCCTGCCACAGGAGAAGGGGGCATTGCTACCGTCCTGCTGCCTCCACCTTTCCTTTCCTTCCTGGGCCAGATTCACCTCCCCGGCGGCCACGTCTTCTCCCCGCCATCCAGAGAGGGTCCCGTACTGGCTCCAAGCAGGGCACGTCGGCTGGCTACTCCAGTGACTCAGACACCAGCTTGGATGGCTCCTCTTCCAGTGACTCTTCAGAGGAGGGCAGAGGACCAGGGCCCAAAGCCGGCCAGGGCTCAGGTACAGAGGAGGACGGCAGCTGTAGCTCGGCCTCAGAATCAGATAGTAGCGGGGACTCGGTGCAGAGCATTCGCTATCGCCAAGCAGCTCTGCCAGGGCCTGGACGTTGCACTTTCTTACAGCCCCGTGGTCCAGAGCAGCGCGATCGGGCCCACGGAGGGGAGTGCATGGTACTGCAGTCTGACCCCAACCTTCTGCTGCAATTCTGGACTCGGGCTTTACCAAACTCAGTCCAGGAGTCCCAGGAGCAGAGGACTGAAAGCCATTATTTAGGCTCTCTGGACCAACACATCCCTGGGCAGTGGAGAAAGGTTCGCAAGGACAGAGAGTATGGGGTCCAGATTTTGGAAGTGCAGCACTCGAAGGATGAGGAAAGGCTTACAGATCCAGACTGTGCAGAGCTGGGTTCCCCCTTGAATCTGCTCGGTGGGCAGTCACTTCCTCCACAACAAAGAAGCCCTTCTCCAGACCTGGGAGTAGATTGGGAGTCGACTGTAGTTGCTGGCAGGAGAAAGCAGGATTTGCAACAAGCTGGCCCAAACAATGGAAACTCGTTAGGTCTCAGTGACCAAGCAGATAGAAAAAGTGAAGATGTAGCCCCTGGCTGCAAGTCTAAAGAGGCGGCTGCAAGCACCAGCTACTTTTCCATTCAGCCTCCAGCCCAGGAGATGTCACAGGGTAGCTCTATTTGCATTGCTTCAACTCCCCAGAAAGACTCATTGGAGCCCAGGAGGGAGCACTTTGACAGACTGATAAGGCAGTCGAAGCTCTGGTGTTATGCAAAGGGCTTCAGTGCAGACGGGAAAACTTTAGGCCTTGGACTTTATAAAAAAAGTCGAAGACGTTGTAAAACTGCAGACTACAAATCTCCCAACTCCAAGAGAGCACAGAGCAGCACCATCCTGTCAAACAAAGCTTTCAAAGGCAATGGTTCAGAAAAGAATTCTAAAAGGAGACGACTTTCCAAAGCTACTGAGGCAGAAAGGCAACAAAGCTCCTTCAAGGAAAGAGCACAAAAGAGGGAAAGGAAAAATGCCAGGAAGGGAAACACTAATTATAAACGTGTAGCCAACGCTTTGGCAGCACCAGTTAAAAATGTATTTAGTTTAATAGCGAATTTTCCTTGCACCCCTTCTCTAGTTGTGGGGAAAGATGGAGATTTGTGCCCTGCATATTCCTTAGGTGCTAAAAAGTCGTCAACAGTTGGGAAAACTCACCCAATATGGAGATGGCAACTTGGGGGTAATGCCATTCCCGTGCCCCCCAGTCTCAAATTTCGCAGCTATCCCTTAGAAGACTGAGGGGGACCATTGAAATGCCGTTTCCGTTCTACATAGGAAGTGTGAACGGCATGGACAGAAACGTTTGTGAATTCAGTGTAGTTTCAGCATGCATGAGCTGCATTTTGTTTGTCTCAGCGAGCAACGAGCACAGGATGATTAGCATATCCACGGGGGGAAGATATCAGCAGAGTTTGCTGGTTACACACTTATCATAATTTGATTCAGCATTTTGTAGAAGTCACTGTTCCATCACTAGCAATAATGCAACATATTTTAAAGTCTGAAACCTGGCTTTTACGCTTAAGTATACAAACAAGACCGAAGTGCAGTGTTTTAAGAGCCGTGGTAAGTAAGCACCGACTGGGCTGGCCCGGCGGAGCCTTTTCTCAATCTCAACTAGTACGCTGTGAAAACTAACCAGGGTTCTTTCTCGTAGCTACAATTCGGACTACAACAAAAAAATTGTAAAACGGAATATTTTCAACCCCCCCTTTTCTCTTTTCCAAGACGCCAAAAAATTGGATTTCGTGGCTTCTGCAGGATGTTTTATGAAAAACGAAAACAAGGATGGTAAAGGTTATTTTAGTATGCCTAAACTGAAAGCAGAAAGACCTTTTTTCTCCCCGCAAAAATAATCTGAAATTATTGCATATACAGATGACTTGGATAATAAGTTGGAGTTATACAACATGGAGGTATGTGGCCTGGAGGATCTTTCTCACCTAAAGTGTAGAATCATTTATAAAGCTAGAGGGACACTGGTGAGCTTCAAAGGCCCAAAGTGCAATACAGGAAGTTTGCTGAGAAGCCTGTATCCTACTTTAACCCCCTGATAAATCAGTGGTTTTCTAAGTTATGTCAACATATTTATGATTGTCCTATAATTAAACATACACTGGCCCTTTAAGCCCCATTTGAAGTTGAAAAACCTTGCAGGCAGCCAATGAAACAAAATGTGAAATTTTTTTTTTCAAATATAGTGCAAATCATGCTGATTTTAACTTCTGGTTTTCCAATATTGCTTTCTAGTTAGGATGTATAAAAACCTCAGTTCTTTGTGTATCTTAGGAGGAAGCAAGTAAAAAAATAGGACTTCAATTCCGCATATAAAATGGTGCATAATGGTGTAATTTAAAAAACGTTGTTGTGATTAAACTTTATACCTTTTTCAAAGGTTAATTCCATTGGTGCTAAGAAAACAAAACAAATTCCATTTTTCAAAAACAAAATATTCCTAAATAATACTATTTTTCTTTCCTTGGAAACACCTGTGTTTATTCTCTTTTAGGATGAAAGATGCAAAAAAAACAAACAAACAAACAAACCCCACCAACCCCCCCTTGAATTGTAACCTTAACTGCTGTTTATAATCTGAAGTTTATGATCTCGTTGGAAACATGGCAACACGGCCAATTTCCTGAAAGTTATTTCTCACATCAGTCTTTAGATTGCTTGTCCTTTGTTTCTTTTGCAATTTGATTGGTAACTTATTTTGTGAACAGTAAACCAAGAGGGAGGCTTGCTATTTTTTTTTTTTTTTGCACACATTGCTCTTCAGAGTCCTAGCGACACGGGAGCGTTTTGATCAGTATCCTATGTGAAACAAAAGGGGCAAAAATACAAAACTAAACTTAAAGACTTCTTTTATGTTGCAGGCTTTCGGTCATCATTGCCCCAGGAGTACAGATAGAATGTGCGTTTAAAAAGATCACTTTGTAGATTGTGTTAGCTTCTATCTTTTATTATAATATTATGTAGAAAACTAATATTTGGGAAGCTGTCAGTGTGAAGCCTATTTGGTTCCGGTTCCGGGTATCTTTGAATCAAGTATTTTATCCTGTTCAAAGGCGTTTCTTATAATGTGCTTCTTTCTGGACAATCTTTTTGGAAACTATTAAGATGGCGGAAATAGATACAATTTTGTTACAGGCACAATGGAATATTGTTCCAGTTCTAGTTTGCTGCATTTCAATGAAGTAAAACACACATACCTCAGGTAAACATAATAAAAAACTATTTTTCTCACCAAATGACCAAATAATGACGTGTGACACTGGAACAAAAAGGTAGTGTGACCCATATACCTCGGTCCTTGAAGAGTCACATACTCTTGATACTTGAGGGGAGGAGTTTTCTGGATTGTTTACATACTTAGAAAAAGTCTGCCCTGAAAATAAAATCTGTGTATGTATGTATATATATATATATATATATATATATATATACATACACACCCACACACGTGTATATATATATATATATATACTACATACATACTACTACTATTTATCATTTCTATATACATACACATATACACAGATTTTATATATATATATATATATATATACAGTATATATATATATATATATATATATATATATATATATATATATATTTTTTTTTTTTTTACAATGCTGACATAAATAATGCCAAAACAATCTTATTTCTCCTTTTTTCTAGGTGAAATTAACGGTGTTCGTATTATCTATTTAATCCAACTTCTGTTCATATTATGGTCACTTTCACTTTGTTCTTCTTTCACATTTATTGCCACATGTCAATGTTCGAGCGTGTTTAAAACAAAAAGGTTACAGAATTGCTTCAGATTAGGCGTATTCTGGTGAACTGCTTAAATCTTTAAAAGGAAGCGCAGCCCTTTAAGTTTCTGGAAAAGGTACTGCATTTGTCTTTTCCCCTGTAATGGCTGTTTTTTTTTTTTTTTTTTTTTAATTCTGGCTGCATAATTGGATATGTAGTTCAGGAGAAAAGAGAGAGCTCTTACTTTTCATGTAAATGACTTGAACTCTGCAGGAAGGAGGGTTAATGCAGACTTGACCTGTTTTACTGATCAACTCAAAGTGGGGGTAGTTCTGCGCCTTCATTTTAAAGACACAGATCAGGATTTTCTCATTGTACAACCGGGAAACATTTAGGTGGGGGGAAAAACAACTTAACAGTACCATTCTGAAATAATGTGAAAGAATGTTTGGGAACTTTCAATTAGAACTGTGTGATGAACGGTGAATTTTTCAATGGATCACTTCCCTCGCTTTCAGAGATGAGAATGGCCTTCTTATGGAACATCGTTTGTACGTAGTTTATCTCAGGAGAGATGTATTCAGCTAAACAAAAGGCACGTTGAAAGGAAAGTTAAGTACCTTAAAGCTGAAGGCTGAAAACATCTGCAGCTTGTCAATGTTGAGCCTCCAGATGTTGGGGGTACTTTAGCCCTGATGGTCCCCCGTTCAGTGATAACCTTCTTGACATTTTATTATTATTATTTGTAGGCTTGACTGTGTTCACATTACGATGACAAGTTCGTTGCTAGGTTGGTGTCTTTTTTCTTTGTATATTTTGAATTATTCAGTTACTGTAAATGTATTTATTGGAAGCTTTATGTATGTGTATATAAAAAAGATTTCATCTTGTGTGCAATACTGAATCTATGAAAGTAATAAATCTTTTTAGGAAAATAGGGTTCTGTAGGATGGTCTATTTTTTCTGCAGTTTAATTTTTCATGGGGTTTACCTTTTTTCATTCTCTATTTCCCCTCTGATCCGTTCCCTTAAAAAATATAAATAAATAAAACCTCTTCTCTTTCTCTGCCCTTATTTGACTTTCCCCAGTTCTGCTTATTTTTATGCTTGCTCTATAACTTCTTTCTGGGCTCTTTATTCCATTATCTTAATCGTTTAAATCAGAAATTAATAGTATGTTCTGCTGATTTTGTTGGTTAGACACTGACACATCTGTTTATATTTTGCAACTGTGTCGGCCTCTCATGGAGTGAACTTGTTTAAGATGTATATTTTCCAATAAAGTATTTTTCCAGTGACAAAACATACCCACCAGGATCTAAAACATCTTGCTTCCCTAGGAAAAGTGACACATACCCGCGTGGGCGCACAAACACACATCTATATCTATATATCTATAACGATAGATAAAGGGCTAAAGTAAGGCATGTCAACAAGATGTTAGTACTTATAACAAAGAGAGTCTGCAAAGGCCAGAAGGGGATGCTCCAATTACTCTTCTCTTTTGTAGCTCAAAATTCTAAAGAAAATATGCTATTTTGTTTTTTATCGTGGAAATAAACCAAATGAGGTAAATAGTGAGAAAATTAAACAGTCCGTGGGAGTGGGGTCTGGGGCGATGTGAATCCCCTTCGGAAACTGATTCGGCATATAACCCCGAGGCTGCAAGAAACTTCAACTAAAGATTTCTGAAGAGTATTGAAATAAAACAGACCAAACCGCAGTTAAATTTTGTACCGTCGTCAATTCTGACTAGAAAGATGTATTTAAATTAGAAATTTAAACAAAACCATCAGCTTTTGTAAAATGGTGGGCCGAGAGTTAGCAGGCGAAAAGAAATGCTTCTAGCAGCCGTCAGTAAATGATTTCTTTGATATTTAAGTCAGGATCCTATGCTTGCTCGGCCAGGGGAAATGGCTTGTAGTTAAATGACAAGGGGGGAGATAGTAACATTTAATTAGTTTAGTGTCGGGGTGCTAATGATAAATTAGATAGCAGGGGAGGGGCATGGAAAAAAATCAAGCTGTGAGAAAAAAACTAAAATATACCTTCTAGTGCAGCTGGATTCGGGGGAGGGGAGAATGGAGTTGATGGTGAAGTTGGAGGGATGTTAGTTGAGGTATTCGGTGTCAGAGGCTCTCATTTACCATGTTTACAGGCAGACCACAGCAGAAAATGCAGAAGAACAGAATGGAATGTAAAAATCGTGGACTATGGCAAATGTATTTGTTCTTATTGTATGTTTACAAAAAACAATGTATGGAAACCAGAGAAATTCAGAAATGACTGGAAATGCAGGACAAGTGGAAAAGCTGAACAATAAATCATAGGAGTGGAAATGATCACATTTAGTTTCCTTAACTTCAAAAAGTTTGTGTATTTTGAGTGATTCAAGTGCACAACTTTAAAAGTATATTTATTTATTACACCAAGCTTGGTAACAAAAGACCAAAAAATAGTAAAAACCTGGCCATACTGTATGAATTACAGTTCTCTTCATACAGACTTGCAAAATAAATGTACTAAATCAAGATTTATTATCAGAAAGGTAATTGGTTTCTACAAGTATCTGAATAATAGTAACTATTTTTATTGTATTAAAATGCAAAATAAGACAACAAACATTATAATGCATTGTGGCAGTACTACATGAACTTGAGATAAGCATATAAATTAAAAAACCGAACCTCCCATTCAAACAAAACAGAAACAATCCCTCTCCATACTCTCTCCCAACATTCCCACTAGTAGGGCAGCCAAACAAAAAAAAAAAAAATTTTTTTTATATTCAGGTGCAGTTACTGCTTTATATTATAACATTAGATAGTTGTGCAGTTCTCTAAGTTGTATAATGGTCCCATATCTTGTGAAAGGCTAAAATGTGTCCATTTGTTTGTGCTGTCAAGTTTGATATTAAACATTAAGTCCAGTTTGCGCTAAACAACTTCCCATGGTGGTGTGTCAGTTTGTTTCGCAGCAGCAAACAAGTGAGTAGCAAATATATGCATCAGTTCAGTGGCCAAAAGGGCCTTAACATATAATAAGCAACAATCTGTCAAAGGATGAGCATCTGTATGATCAATTGCAAAACATTTAGTATGTCTATCCAATATGACTACACTTTCGGACAAGACCACCAAATGTGATAAAAATCTCCTTGGCTACCACACTCTTTCCAGCACAGAGTGGAGCCAGTTTTATAGATCCGGTGGAGCTTCAGAGGGGTATAATACCACCTGTATAGCAGTTTATAGCCATTTTCAATCAATCTGCTTGTTAGGGATACCTTAAGAAGATATTGCTGCACCAAAGTTCGATACAGTCTGGTGATTCCCCTCCCTCCTCCCCCCCCCCCCCCCCACATCTCGATTTTAGAGCTACTTCCAAAGCTGTTTAATTAAGACAGAGTTCTCCACTTACTCTGCATTGAAGAAGGTTCTTAAGTTGGCAGTATTGAAAAGCATCCATTTGCAGCAGATCAAATTCCTCTGTGAGCTCATCAAAAGGGAGCACAGTCCCCTCATGCAAAACTTTGAAGAAAATGCAAGGATGCCAATGCCTATCATCATTTCAATGTACCATCCAGACTGCCGGGTACAAAGCCTGGTGCATAAAAAATTGTAGCCGATTGGAAATATTGAGGGGCATTTTAATATGAAGTTTAAACCTGATTTTGGATGTTTTATGAAAAACATCCAAAAATTCAGTAGCGAACATGGCTATTTTCAAACCAGAAAAATGTCCATCAAAATCGAACATGCTCGCCTGAGAGGAAAAGCAGCCGCTTAGCAAGCAATGGGCAGAGTGAAGAGCAGCGCTGGAGGAAGACCTGCTGCTCCTCTGAGTCCTCCATCAGAAGCAGGAGAGAGAGACCCCGGCGCCGGGCCCCCCTTGAAGACCCAAGCCCAGGGAATTTTGCCTCCCTGTCCCCCCCTTAGTAGCCCTGCATGGATGACAGTTCCATGAGCTGCAATAACTTCAGTTAAACATTTCCTGTAACTGCTGATCAGTTTTTCACATCACCATGGAAGAATATTGGTTCATTCTTCCATACAGAACTGTTTCATCTCTGTGTCATTTGAGGGCCTCTTTGTATGAAACTGAAGTTTTGCCAGAACTTTTCAAAACTTTTCAAACAGTTTTACTAAACTGTGCTTGTGATTCTCAGTGTGGCAAATAAGACAAAGCCTATAGGAACTGAATGGGCTTCCTGTCATTTGCCATGTGGAAATCACTAGAGCGGTTTAGTAAAAGAAGCCCAAAATCTCTTCTTCTCCAGCCATTCTCTACCATATTTACTTGACTGTTAAAGACTGGTTGTCTTGCTGCATATATGTTTTCAGCTAGCTTTGGCTCATGGATGGCGGGAAATGCTTCTATAGAATTTTCTGACATAAAGATGAATTAATGGTTTCATCAATGATGACACAGCCCAGCTCCTGTTATGGCAAAGTAGCCACATACCATGTTATCTCCACCACCATATGTGACAACTGGAAAGAGTTTCTTACTTTGGAAAACTGCCCTCTGTTGCCCTTGCTCTGCTGTCAACAATCTCCTGGTTCTTCCCACTCTGACTCAACTCCATCTGCCCACTTCCGGTCACTCAACTTTTCGTTATGCTGGCCCCAAACTCTGGAATGACTTACCAGTATATTAGGAATCAACTCTCTCTCCCTACTTTCAAACAAACCCTAAAGGCCCAACAGTGTTTGTTTTTTTGCCAACAACTGCCCTCTGCTGCCCTTGCTCTGCTGTCAACAATCTCCTGGTTCTTCCCACTCTGACTCAACTCCATCTGCCCACATCCGGTCACTCAGCTTTTCGTTATGCTGGTCCCAAACTCTGTAATGACTTACCAGTATATTAGGAACCAACTCTCCCTCCCTACTTTCAAACAAACCCTAAAGGCCCACCTCTTCTCTCTTTTTCTCTCTGATACTGTTTGACTGTAGATTGTAGATTGTTTTCCACTGCTTCTGCTGTTTTTCTACTACTGTTTCTTGTTTTGTTCTTCTCACTCTTCTATATTTTATTATTATGCAAACCATTTATATGTAGGACTTTTAGTGTTATATAAAAACTTTGAAATAAATAAATAAATACATACATACATATATTTATTATCATGAGAAAAATGTTAAATTTTTGACTCATCTGTTTAGAGAACTTTTTTTTTTCCAGAAGTCTTATTGGTCATCCAGAAGCTTTTTGGCAAACCTGAGACAAGCAGCAAATTGTTTCTAGAGGGCAGTGGTTTATTTCTAGCTATTTTCCCATCACTGTTTTCAAACAATTTATTTTCCTGATGCTTGATGCATAAACCCTTATATTAGCTGCAGTGAAAGAGGCCTGAAGATCTTTAGATTTTGGTCTGTGGATCTTTCTGTTATCATGGATGATTTTCTAGTTTGGTATTGGCGTGATTTTGCTAGGATGACTGTTGCTGGGTAGAGTCACTGTAATCTTCTACTTTTTCCTTTTATAGACTCTCTGACATTGACTGGATGGAGCCTGAAATATTTAGAAATGGTCTTGCAATCCTATCCAGACAGATATGCATCAACTACTCTTTTTCAGGTCCTGAAAATTGTTTTGGATGGTGACATGATGAGCTCCTACTACCCTTATAGCGAACACCAACCTCAGAACTGTTATATAGGCAGGGCCACTCATACTCAATAGTGCAGACAGGGGTGTAGCCAGACTTCGGCGGGAGGGGGGTCCAGAGCCCGAGGTGAGGGGGCACATTTTAGCCCCCCCCCCAACACTGCCGACCCCCCTGCCATTTTTGACCCCCCCCCCCGTTGCCTTCACCAACAACAACTTTGACCCCCCCCCTACCGACCACCCTCTTGACCCCCCTCCCGCCGCCAACCTTCCCCCACCGTCGCTGTTGTCTACCTTTGCTGGCGGGGGACCCCAACCCCCACCAGCCAAAGTCCTCTTCTTCCGGCGCAAGGCTTCGTTCTGTTCCTGTGAGTCCGACGTCCTGCACATCAGACTCACAGAAACAGGACATCAGACTCACAGAAACAGAACGAAGCCTTGCATATCAGCCAGCAACGTGTTTCTGTGAGTCGGACATCCTGCATGTTGTACGTGCAGGACATCAGACTCACAAAAAACAGAACGAAGCCTTGCAGATCAGCCAGCAACGCGGCTGCTGGCTAATCTGCAAGGCTTCATTCTGTTTCTGTGAGTCAACTGGTCACCATATCTCAAAAAAGATGTAGCGGGATTAGAAAACGTTAAAAGAAGACCAACCAAAATGATAAAAGAAATGGAACCTCCCGTATGAGGAAAGGCTAAAGAGGTTAGGTCTTCTTAGCTTGGAAAAGAGATAGCTGAGGGGATATGATTGAGGTCTATAAAATCCTGAGTGGTGTAGAACGGGTAGAAGTAAATCAATTTTTCACTCTTTCAAAAAGTACAAAGACCAGGGGACACTCAATGAAATGACATGGAAATACTTTTAAAACAAATACGAGGAAATATTTTTTCACTCAAAGAATAGTTAAGCTCTGGAACTCGCAGCTGGAGGATGTGGTAACGGTGGTTAGTCTATCTAGGTTTAAAAAAGGTTTCAACAAGTTCCTGGAGGAAAAGACCATAGTCTATTATTGCAATGGACATGGTGAAAGCCACTGTTTGCCCTGGGATTGATAGCATGGAATGTTGCTACTAATTGGGTTTCTGCCAGTTACTTTTGACCTAGATTGGCCACTGTTGGATACAGGATACTGGGCTAGATGGATCATTGGTCTGCAGTGTGGCTATTCTTATGTTCTTATGAATGTGAAATTTGAGTGGATAGAGAGGCAGAAAAGAAAAAAGGGAGCCCGGGCTGATGCAGCAGGGCTCACACTGATTCATGCACGGGCCAGTGGCATCAAAGGTCACCTGCTGATCTACTAACGCATGCATGTGCTATCTTCCAAGTGCAGCATCAGCCCGGGTAAAGAGCAAGTGCAGCTGCAATGAAGTAAGGGAGGACTTGCTGCTCAGTGCCAGGTAACCCTGGTGGATTAGTGAAGGGAGGATTCAGAGGACTTACTGCTCAGTGTTAGTTAACCCTGGTAGATTAGTAAAAAGAGGACTCGGAGGTGTGCCTTGACAATTTTTATGCCTTGTAGGTGTACTGTGAGATGAAAAGGGTTGAAAATCAGTGCTTTAAAGAAATGGCATACAGTTCTTGGTATAATTATTTACAGTCACTAGAGTAATAAAGATATTTCTAACACGTTTTCTCTAGTAATAGTATTAATAGTGGAGGAGTGGCCTAGTGGTTAGGGTGGTGGACTTTGGTCCTGAGGAACTGAGTTCGATTCCCAGCACAGGCAGCGCCTTGTGGCTCTGGGCAAGTCACTTAACCCTCCATTGCCCCATGTAAGCTGCATTGAGCCTGCCATGAGTGGGAAAGTGCGGGGTACAAATGTAACAAAAAAAAAAAAAAATAGCACTTGCAATTCCTCTGCCTTACACAAGAGGCTCTATGTAGAAAGTTCTTTACAGGGTTTTTCCTCTCTTTCTCTCTCTAGGCTCCTGTTTTCAGGGAAGGCTGCTTAGATGTGGATGTTAACACAGGAAGCTGGGCACTTTGAGCATGCAGATACATAGTTCTTGTAGCTAGCCTCTTTCTTGATGAGATTCACTACTGGGGTTCTCCAATGCTACTTGTGGATGGATGGTTTCCACTGCTCCTCTCTTTAGTTTCTTCTTTGGAGGCAGTGTGGTGGTTGGGTCCCTGCAAAACAAACCTTGAAATATGTTCTATCTCTGTTCTTCACTTCTTTCCCTCTCTATGCACTCACTGCCTGTGTTAGTCAGTTACAAACTCCTCTTGCTTAATGGTGCAGTGGCTGGTGAACAAAGCCAAAGACAAAGCCACCCCCCCTGCGCTGGGGTTTTATAGTTCCTAAATTTTCCTCCACATGGGTGTCTTCTCCTGCTGCTGTTGCAGGGCAGAAGGATCAGCCCTGAGGTCTAGAACCTACAAGAGCTGTCCAGGTCAAAAGTTCATTCACCTCACTCTAGAAGAGACTATAGAGATCACTGTCAAGCTGTGTCTAGCAGGCAGAATCTGTATTCCCTCTATGTACAAAAAGCGGTTATTCACAACTGACTGTACAACTACAGTTTCTTAGGTGAAACAGGCTGTAACATTTTACAACAAACTGAAACCTAGCGTTAGAAAGGCAAATGATAGATGACCCAGAACATGAAAACATAAAGAGACAATCTGTGGAAGCATTCTCTGTTTTATAATGTGTTTTGTGCATTTTTATTCCATGGGTAATGCATCTTCAAATATTAATGGAGGTGAGTGGTGGGGGAATGCACTGCTGAAGGTTCATTAAGGACATCAGATACACTTGATCCACATCTAAGAACAAACCTTTTTCTTTTATAAAATTTTTATATATCTCTTTCCTGATAAAAAAATAAAAAAAAACATCCACAGCAAATTACAATATAAAAACCATATACAAATATAAAATTGAAATGAAAGGCAACAAAAACCAAGGTGAATATCCCAGGATCCTTCTGACCTTGAAGGTAAACTACGCCACCTCAGGAACAGTGGAAAACATTTTTGTTGGAGTGGTCAAACAAACCAATTTTTAGCTCCACTCACTCCCAGCCTCTCCAGATGCTGATGCTGTGTTGAGCAAAATATTGATGGAGCCATAGCCTCAATGGCCCACCACATTTTGCTGCCTGTGCCTCATTTACTTTCACCTTATGGATGGTAAGAGGTAGGGGAATGATTTTTAACTCACATTACAAATTAAGGGGAAGACGTCTGCAAAAGTGGAGAACTGTTTATTTTTTATTTTATTATTAAGACTTGCTATACCACCATAGGAAAAAAAAGACAACCACACATTCAAAAGGAACAACTATAAGAAAACTCACTTCCTCCAACAGGCTTTCTATATTACCTCCATGGATGATATATGTACGCTGCAAGAAACCAGGAAGTTGATCCTTAAACCAACCTATAAAAGAAAAGCAGGAACTGGACATCCCTAATATGTAATATGTGATATTTTAGTGTGCCATCCAGCTATCAAAGAAGGAGCCATTTTGTTTGACAGTGATTTAAGATAAAAAGAGAAAACAGAGATAAGTTTGAAAATAAAATCTTGTTTCAGTGGGAATTAATTGGTCCTGTACAGAGTGCGTGAGAAGAGTTTCATTTTACATGCTTTGGACACAATTCTCTACCTGAGAAGAAATGCCAATTTCTTCTCTATAAAGCAGAATGCTGTGAGTCTTCTGATGAGAGGCCAGTAATATAGAACAGAAAAGGAAAATTCAACATTGGATAAGAATTAGAAAGGATGAATCCTAGTCCTCAAAGATTTTTGCCTATTCTTTATGAGCATAAACAGGTCCGTCAGTTCACCTCAAAATTTCCTTTGCTTTGCATTTAAAAATATTGCATGGCTATTAATATATTATTGCTGTTTTTTTAAGATACTGCCCTGCTATTTTTAAATTAAACATCAGCCGACTTATACACCTACAACAGATCTCACAGGTAGCTATGGATTCACAGACATACCAGACAGCATGTACAATTCATTATTTATATTACACAACCTCAACCACGTGGCAGAACGAAGAAGAGCAGCACTGGAGAAATTCACTTTTGCTGTTGTGGCCTTGCGATCCCCGCCTGCCAAGGTACTTAACAGTTGCGGCAGGCGGGTGGCAGCAGCGATGGGGGGGGCTGGCGATGGCAGTAGCGATTGGGGGGTCAGCGGCAGCAGTGATCGGGGGCGACGGCGGCAACGATCCTGGGGGGGCCTGCCGGCGGCCTTGCTCCGGGCCCGTCTCAGTTTCTTGGAGGCCCTGCGTGTTACTCCAAGTTAGTTTCACATCCATAATATAATATGCTTATCTTGTTGGGCAGACTGGATGGACTGTTCAGGTCTTTATCTGCCGTCATTTACTATATTATGTTACTATAAACAAACCCACAAGGATATACTAATATTATCTAACAGGGACTATCACAACTGTTGGTCACTTTCTGGGGTTTGCCATAACGTGATACGGTAGCTGTGTTAGTACACTTTTAAAGGTAATAAATAGAAATAAAACAAAACAAAGAAAAGAAAATATGATACCTTTTATTGGATTAAATACATTTTTTGATTAGCTTTTCAAAGCAATGCCTTCTTCTTCAGATCAGAAATGCTCAATTGCAGAGTTCCACTTTCTCCAGCACCAGTAAACATATTAGACTTCTATGAAGTAAAAAGATAGTGATTTTTGTAACTTTGCCACATGGAATAAAAGAATCATGTTTTTAGCTCAACTTGTCACTCAAATATATATGTCCTTTAATGTGTTTTAGCATTCATCTGACATTCTGGATAAAAAGAGTATTTCTATGTGCAGATCAAGAGCAGTGCTTATTAAAAAAAGGGATTCCTTCATACACAAAGGATCCTATTCACATAAGATTTTTTTTTTTTTTCAAGAGGGGCAAAAATGAGGAGAATCCTTTAAGGACTCCTTTCAAGAGGAGGCCCATTCTCATTCAGTGTCCAGGGCCAAAACCTCCTACATTTGGGGGAGGGGGTGGATACAAGTGAGGAAAGCATACGAGCATGGCTCATGGTATTCTTTCCTCATGTATCTCTGTTGTGTCTACTATGTGCACACTGCATGTATTGTTTCTGTGGCAGGTAGCTGGAGTGGTGGTGCAGTTTGCGGGAAGTATTCTTTGGGGGTTAGGACAATTTGTGGGATGATGAGGCAGTTGTGGGGGTAAGTTGGGGTGGGGATATAGTTTTTGGGGTGAGGACATTTTGCAGGTTGATAGGGCAGTTTATTAATTTAAAATTTCTTGTACCAGTTGCAGGGCATTTTTTTTGGGGGGGGGGCAGGGCAGTTGAGTAATGATGGGGCAGTTGGGTATTTTATTTTGGGGGGGGGGGTTGGGTCACTTTCCAGGGTAGTGGTACAGTTGTGGGGTTAGGGCAACTATGTAGGGGTGATTTATGGGGGTGGAACAGTTAGCAGGGGAGTATTTTTTGCATGTGTGGTAGTTACCAGGGTGGTGAAGCCATTATAGAGGGAAGGTTGTAGATGTAGGGCAGATTGCAAGGAGGTACTTTTGGGTGAGGCAGCTTGTGGAATGGTGGGGTAGTGGCAGGGATAGTTTTGGCCATGGGGCAGTTTGCAGGATACTGGAACAGTTAGCAGGGTGGTGGTGAAGTTGAGGACGGTAATTTTTAGGAGTGGAGCAATTCATAGGGTAGTGGAGCCATTGTGGGAGGCATGTTTTGTGGGTGGGGCAGTTTGTGGAATAGTGAAATGGTTGCAGGGGATAGATTTTGGGAGGTGCAGTTTGTGGGGTGGTGAGGCAATTGTGAGGGTAATCATTTTTGTGTTGTGGGTAGTTAGTGGGGTGGTGGGCTGTTTCAGGGGTAGATTTTGGGGATGGGGCAGTTTGCATGGTGATGAGGCATTAGTATGGCTAGTTTTGGGGGTGGAGCAATTTTGAGATTTGGGCTAGTTTCAGAAGGTCTTTTTTTTAGGGGTGGGAGAGGTGAGTTGGGGCAGTTTACAGGATGGTGGAATAGTTGGGAGGGGTAATTCTTGGAAATGGGGCAGTTTGTGATGGTTTGGGGCACCTGTGGGGAGGTAATTTAAGGGGTGGGACAGTTTGCAGGGTGGTAGGGCAGTTGTAGTGGTAATCTTTGAAGGTGGCAGCTGTTTGTGGGGTAGTGTGGCAACTGTGAAGGTAGCTTTGGGAGTGGGGGCAATTTGCTGGCTAATGGAACAGTTTTGCAGGATAATTTTAGATGGAGCATTTTGTGCGGGGGTATTTTTGGGGGTGGGGTAGTTTGAAGGGGCTGGGAAAAGAGAGAACCTGGAAAGGCAGTTTGAAAGGAGAAATTCCTTAACTGCCATGTTTCACTGTATGAAGCTTTTATGTTACAGAAGTTGTAATTCCTCCCTTAGAAATGATTGGACATTTTTTTTTTGTGTGTGTGGGGGGGGGGAGGGGTTATTTCTCTGGACCTCTCAGTCTAATTTGGTCCATTTTCAAACTCAGTGTGTCTTTTACAATTTTTTTTTGCACAAACCAAGTTTCATCCCATTTTTGGAGAATTTCTTTGCCCCAAGACCGGCTCCTATGGCATGCATTGTGTGTGGGGGGGGGGGGGGGGGGTGTTTGGGGTGGGGGGGGGGTGGGGGAGTTTATTTCTCAGGAACCCCTAATCCAATTTTGCTTATTTTTGAACTCTATGGACCAGATTCTATAAATGTCATTGAAAATTCAATGCCAATAAAATTTGGTGCTCAATTCTATGAAGGGCACTTTGGGAATAGCGTTCAGCACAGAATTCAGTGCTCAACTTTGGGACAAGGACTTATGCCATTTGAAATCCTAGTGTGCTATCCTGTAACACTGTGTGCATCTTTTGTGAATCCCCTTGAAATGCCCATGACCCTCCCATGGCCATGCCCTCTTTTGAGTTATACACAATCCAGTTTAGGCATCCATCATTACAGAATAGTGTGTAGTCAGATTGGCGTCAAAATCTGTGCCAATTAAGTACATGTTACCTCCAATAATTAAACCATTGGAGCCCATTAACTAATTATTTTGGGTGCCAGTCTGGGATCTGTTCCCAATTTGGGCTGCCCAAATTTGGACAACCTTTATAGAATCCGGGCGTATGTGTCTTGTTACTGTCTCTTCCAATGTGCCAAGTTTCATCCCATTTTGTTAATGTTTTGGAGATTTATTGTACAGACAAACAGACTGACATTATGGACCCTGAATTCTTTCGAACTTCAGCTAGGAGGGAAAGAATGAAAACGTGTTGAAACATGGTAAAATCTTTGCTTTTCTCTAAGCTTGTAGGGTCTTTTTGTTTGCCGGTTTAAATATCTTGTCATTGTTTTGGTAAATTTTCTATGATCCGTTTACCACTAAAATACTTCAGGGAAGTATCCAAATGAGGAAAGTATGTTATTCTAATTCAACCATTCTGGCTCATTGCTTTAAGTAGAATAGCAGAAAGGTTGAATTTTACCTTATGAATATTATCTTATGATTTTGGTGTGGGCTAGGCTATATAATTGATTAAAATCTTGGATACTTTAGCAAATGTTTTCTTTAAAACGATTAATGAAAATCTTTCTCTGGAGTAAGTGGAATTATTTCTCATTTGCAGGCCAATGCTACCTTATATAGTAGTTAGGCTTTGCCCAGTGCATCCCAGGATGCACGGTGCCGCCATTTTGATGATGGTGCCCAGAGCAGGAGAGAGTAGGTATTTCTCCTTCCTGCCTCCTAAGGAGGTCTGCAGGGGTCTGGGGGTGGGCTACTGCTAGGCCACCAAGGATGACTTTGTGGGAGAGGGGGTTCCTCCAGTGGCGTAGCCAGACAGCCAATTTTGGGTGGGCCTGAGCACAAAGTGGGTGGGCACAAAATTTTCTCTCTTCCCCAGCACTTCCCAATTCAAAATATAAATACTTTAGCAGATGAGGATCCCCAATCTCTGTCAGCTGAAGGCCTCCAGTAAAGATGGCCAGAACTCCTCTCCACCAAGCCCAGTAGGCAGCAGCAACTCCTCGAGCCACTGATGCCAGCACCCCATACAATCTTAGTTGTCAGTGGCTCCAGGATGCTGCTCCCATCTGCCAAGCTCAGTAGAAGGCATCTCTGGCCAGCTTCAGAAGAGACCCCAGCTAGTAGGGCTTGGGAATCCCCACTAGCTACAGCAAGGGTCAGGGCTGCCGTTAGCCATGCTGGTGACCAGGGCAGAAAATAAAGCCCCTCCCCCAATTCCCTCTCCTCTCCAATCTCCTCATCTGCAGTTAAAGTCACACTGACAGACCCTCACAAATTAGAAATAAAAATATATAGACAAAATTGAACTGGGAACCTCAGCATGTACTGCAACACTGGAGAAAAAAAAACCCAAAACAAAAGCACATTTCCTTTTCTACTTAACACAATAAAAAGACATCCGCTATGCACATTTCCCAAAGTTAACATATTCCATTTAAAATATTCAAAGTAAAATGATTTTCCTACTTTATTGTCTGGACATTTTATTTTTCCATCATGTTGGTTCCAATTGCTGTCTGTATTCTGCTAATTCTTCAAGTGGTTGTCCATTTGTCATTTTTCTCCTGTTATTTCATTTCCTCACTACACCTACCTCTGAAATTTTGATCCTTCCATTTTAGCTCTTTCCTTCCTTTTTTTCTTTTCTGCCTCTGTACACTCAAATTTCACCCGCTTCCTAAATCTTTTCCTTCTTTTTACTTTTCAGATATCTATCACAATTCCATCTCCTTTCACCCCTTTGCTCTCCCATTCCCCATCTCTCTCCTTCTCAGCCTTCCATTCCCTTCTATCTTCGATCTACGCGCCATTACCATATTTCTACCCCCTGTGATCACTAATCTCTCCAGTCCCTGGGCCTCTCCCCCATGCTTTCCACCATTCCCAGTGTCTCCCTCCCTCCACCCTTCCAGCTCAGCATCTGTTCCCTCTTTCTACCCTCCTCACCCTCGTAGCCTGATATTTCCCTATCCCTTTTACCTCCAACCACCAGCATCTTCCTGTCCCATCTCTCTCCCCTCCCCCATTGTCCAGCATTTTTCCCTTTCTCTTCCCTACCATCCATTGTCTATCTTCTCTCCCTGGATCCATCTTCCCTCTTTCTCCCCTCCCTCGCTCATGCATCTCTCCTTTCCTCTCCTCTTCTCCACCTTCATGTCCAACTTTTCTCCCTCTCCCTGCCTTGAGCCCCTGGTTTGACATCTCTCTCTGCCCCCCCCCCCCCCATCATCAACTCTCCATCCTTCCTTTCCCTCACTGCCATGTTCAACATTTCCCCTCTCACCTCTCCTTTCCACTTCCATGTCCAAAATGTTTTTTTCTCTCATGCCCTTTCTCTCCCTCTACCCATCCCACCCATATCCAACAATTCTCCCTCTCTTTCCCCTTGCAGCATCTCTCCGTCCCTCCCCAGCTCTACCCTATCTCACTCCCTCATCCCAACAGTGCTCCTGTCTCTCCCCGACCCCCCACCCACACACCACCACCACACACACACACGTTTTTCCCTCCCTTTCCCCAGCGACAGTCTGGCACCTGGCTGCAGGCCTTCTTTCCCCTCCCCTTCGGGCAGCGCTGCAGTCTATCGCTACAGCTGAGCAAAGCTGCACCGCGGGTCCGTCTCCGTCCTGCCGCTACTTCTGCCCTCCGGCTCCATTGTGATCTTTGTTTGCTCTCTTCTGCTGCCAGACAGTGCTTATCTGCAGCGGTTCCGGATCCGCGCGCTCCCAGGCCTGTCTGTATGCTGCCTGCGACTGCTTCCGTTCCTCTGCGCTGGCCCCGCCTACTCTTCTGAAGAGGCGGGGCCCAGCACAGAGGAACGGAAGCAGTCGCAGGCAGCATACAGACAGGCCTGGGAGCGCACAGATCCGGAACCGCTGCAGAAGAGCAAACAAAGGTCACGGAGCCAGAGGGCAGAAGTAGCGGCAGGATGGAGACAAACCCAGTGCGGTGCGGTGCAGCTTTGCTCAGCTGTAGTGATAGACTGCGGCGCTGCCCGAAGGGGAGGGAGGGAGGGGAAAGAAGGCCTGCGTGCCGGCGGGGGATCAATTCTTTTGTCGTCTCTATGCATTGTCGCTGGGTGGGCCTGAGCCCAAAGGGGCCCACCCAGGCTCACCCGTGGCTACGCCCCTGGGTTCCCCACTGGACTACCAGTACTTTTTCTAATTTGTTTTGGGGGGGGAGGGTGATGGACCACCAGTGTCTTTAGCGAGGGGGCCAGGAGGGGTCCATCAGGCCCCTCCAGGGATTTTTATTAGTTTGGTGAGGGGTTGGGCCAATGATTGGGAGTAGGGGGGCATAGCATGGCAGCACAATGGCATTGTTGGGGAAGCCTGTCTGGAGCAGGGTGGTCAGGTTGGTGGGAAAGAAAGGGTGTCATTAGACACCCCATTTCTCAACCAAACATTCTAACGCTGACCCAGACCTGGTATTATTTTCTCCAGCGCAGCGGCGTACCAAGGGCGGAGCGGTGGGGGCGGTCCATCCCGGGTGCACGCCGCTGGAGGGGTGCAGAGAGCAGCTGCGTGCCTGTCGGCTCCGCTGGTTCCCTGCTCCCTCTGCCCTGGAACAGGTTACTTCCTGTTCCGGGGCAGAGGGAGCAGGGAGCCAGCGGAGCCGAGAGCCCCGTGGCTGCTCCCAGCAGCTAAGTATGCACCCGGGGGGGGGGGGGGGGGTGGATGTGCCAGAGGGGGTGTCATTGCACTGGGGGTGTTTGTGTGTGTTTGTGTGTTGTGCTACACCCGGGGTCGGGTGCACATCGGCGATCCGCCCCAGGTCGCAGCCGACCTAGGATCCTCACTGCTCCAGCGCTAAACTCAGTGACAGCTTCTTTTTTTTCGTAAAGAATTTATTTTAATTTAGTCTTAAAAGCAGTCTGTGTTAAGGCGCTGAAACCATTAGAGCATTTGAGGGCACACCAATGCCAACACTAGTCTGGCTTTAATTGCCTTTAGCGCTGGCGTTAGGTTTTGAGCATCAGCCTGCAAGGAAAGGAGTTTAGAAAAGAAAGAACATCTAAAGCTCTTAAGACAGTAGAGGAAAGTCTGCCAGAGCAGGCTATATACTCCCCACGAGAACAGAAGAGGAAGGGGTTCAAGGAGAATCCTTTTATTTTCAAGACTTGTTTTAAGCAATTGGGAAGAACTTAAGCGACCCTAGCAACTACAACTCCTGCGTATGTGTACTATTGGAGCACTTTTCTGGAAAAAGAAAGGGTTAAGTTGAATGGATTTCTTCCTCACACTGTCTGCTCCTACCATCCAGTTTCTGTCTGAAGTGCATGGGAAAGTTGTTTACCTATATTTTTTCCCCTACAGCATGAATATAAGAAGCTGAGAATTTGTGCCACACTGGATGATTTTAAAACAGTATAAATTCCATTCAACATTTTAATATATGTACTAGATCAGACCAAAGGTCTATCAAACCTAGCATCCTGTTTCTCTGACAGGGGCCAATCCAGGTCACAAGTACCCAGCAGGAGTCCAAGGCGTAAATTAATTCCTTATTGCTCACTCCCAGATATAAGTAATGGCTTTCCCCTACCTATATGGCTAATAAAATGTCTATTAATCACTCATGTAGAGCAGATATTGCCAATTCTTTTAATGGACCCTAATATTTAAGCAGTATGAGAACTTATGACCATTGTGTTTGGTGGTGCACTCAAAAAACTGATTTTTGGGCTCACTTTATACATGCGCAAAATGCCATGATTAAATGGATATTTACTAAATCATTACTAGTGCATGTTATCTGCAGCAGGGCCCATAGGAATAAAATGGGTCCTTTGGCAGATAGCATGTGCCTTTAGTGAAAGACCCTCTAATTTTCCTAAAGAGAAATATGGAAGTGTCGTGTTGATCTCACTACTTTTTTGCTGTTCTTTTATTTTTATCCACGTAGCGGATCCTGTTTCTCCACTCTTTGTTGGTTTTTGTTTTCAACCATTCCCTTCAGAAATATCTTCTAATATCTGGAAAATGTATAATATGCAAGTAGCTAGATTATCCAATCCAAGGATGTAAAGAGTACAAACTACATCAGATGATGCTAATGGAATGTTTTTCTGGACAAATAGTGAGCTGGGAGAAGTTTGTGAAACTGTGGCAACCTTATACAAATATGCTTCTTCCAGACCGATGCACATGCATGAACTAATACTAATAAGCGAACCATCGTGCATGAGCAGTCTCTTGGGAAAAAGCGTGCATTTTATAGCAGGGGTGCTCAGTGTCAGTCCTCGAGGTACACAACCCTTCAGGATGTCCCCAATGAATATGCATGAGATCAATTTACATGCACTTCCTCCATAGATCTCATGCATATTTATTGTGGAAATCCCGAAAACCCAACTGGGTTGCGGACCATGAGGATCGACATTGAGCACCCCTGATTCATAGTTATTTGAGATACCCTTTCTCTTATTCTGGTTCTAATATGATAGATGAGATTAATTGATAAACTGTTATATGCATTTTCATTGTTATAGGATTAACTTTGGGATCAGAAGATGTATTTCTCACCTCATTGCAAGTTGCAAGAGTTGATATTTTAGTTTTTACATCTGTGATAGCATATTATAGTAAATGTTATGTTTTTAAACTTTTAGATTTTATTACTTCTAGTGTTTTTGTAAACTGCTTAGAATTATAGATATGCAGTAAACAAATAAATACACAAAAATAAAGTGTTCAAGTACCTATAAAAATGCTTAGGACTAGATTCTATAAATGGTGCCTAAAAATATCTCCCCCCCAAAAATGCTTAACAATTTTAAAAACTATGCTTACAGTTAGGCACATTTTATAGAACAGTGCTTAGCACTGGGAACTGTGACTACATTTAGGCATGATATTCAGACCAATAAAACCTGGTATAAATCCCCACATGTAAATTAGGGACTAATTCTATAACAAAGCACATAGGGGTCCTTTTGCAAGCTGTTGTAAAAAGTGGCCTGTGGTAGTGTTGGTACATCTTTTAGGCGTGCACTGGGCCAATGTTTGCTGGAAAAAAGGCTATATTTTAATGGGCCCGGAATTAGGTCTGCGCTAATATTAAAACTAGCGCATGCCTATTTACAGCCTGAGCCCTTACCTAGCAGTAAGGGCTCACGTGCTACCCACGTGGTAACCATGCAACACGCGCCAACGTGGGCGCTCTGTCAGTTACCACCGGGAATGCCCCCTGCAGTAGAAAATAGAAAATTATTTTCTACCATGGGATTTGGCACATGCCAAAATCATAATTACTGCAGGGCGCATGCTACTGTTAACAAGTTGAAAAAAAATTGGAAAAAAGAGATTAAATACTGCAGCGTTAGAAAAGGGCATAGTGTGAAGGAAAGTTCCACATTAAAGCACGCTAAGCCCATTTCCTAATATGGTTTAGTAAAAGGGCTGTTAAGAGAATTAAGATAAAATAATGTTTTATCATAAAAGGAACTATACTAAAGTATACCTAGGACTAACATTTTATTTAATAAGACACAATTGGCTGCTTACCTGTAATATAATGCCAGGATAGAGGGAAACAATAGCATGGAAAATTAGATGAACCCTTCAAAAAGTGCAGTGGGCCTCAAGAAAGGATATAGGAAGTACATTTTATTAGGGACTCAACACGAGCCATGTTTCAGCATTA